>NC_081835.1:1337500-2537500 GCF_030867095.1 Alligator mississippiensis
CTGGGGGTATGAGAGGAGGTGGTGCTCATCCAGCAGCGGGCTGGCAAACGCTGACAATTGCCCATGATAATGAACCGAAGAACACTGAAGGAACATGATTTAAGGGGAAACGGCAGATTGTAATTTTTGTCTAAATGTGGATTTGGTTTATGAGCAAATCAGATTTATGCTTCTCGGAGACAATTTTGCTAATAAGCTGATGACTCAGAAATCCTACAGCAGATGGGAATTTTTTTGGTCGAGGTATCGGCTATTGTTTTTTCTCAGAAAAGTCGCATTTGGATCTTGGGAGGCAGCGATCATCCAAGAAGGAATAAACAAGGACTAAACCTGGTCTTTAGGAAAGCGGTGTAGTGCAATTGTTTCATATAAAGATGGCACAAGGAATCAGGATATGTAGACGATGATGTTGCCAGGGTATGTAGCCATTTTGATCCTACGCAGATTATTTCCTAATAAGCTGGAAAAATGAAGGAAACTGCGAAGTGGCCAGAACCGTCAATGCCACAATGGTTAGGTTAGTCATAGGTAGCCCTGTTGGTGTGGATCTTCATTAGGGTCTAGCAAAGCTAGGCAATTAGTCAAAGTGCTGATAGATGAAATCACCATCAATAATTGCAGTTGATTGCAGATTGGAAGGAGTAACTGGGTTTATATGGAGTCCAATTTCCACTTAATTGAGACTATTTAAAAGAAAGACCTAGACGTCGTTGTGAGGAGCTCAGTGGGAAACACTCTCCACTGTGCAGCAGCAGATAGATAGTGTTAATATCAGAATAGAGAATAATACTGGAAACAGGAGGCAGGGAAGCAGTGTTCAGTCTTGATGGCTATAATTCAAAAGACACAGTGGAAATAGAAGGCCCTCGGGGCAGCGCAGATCAGACCAAAGACTTGCGTATAAGCTGAGAGGAGTAAGTGGGCATCAGCAAGATGCAATGATAATATTACATCCTAGGTGCACTTGATTTAGGAAAAAGGACCTCAAATTTCAGCCAGAGGCAACACCTTTAACACCCCTAAAAGGGAGTTTGTTTTACCTGAGCGTAATGAGCTTGTGGGACTCACTGCCACGAGGTCGGGTACTGAGATCACCAGTTCATTGGACTCTGTGTGACTCATGATATCATCTGCAGTTGCCTTTGCCTTTGTGCTGCGGGGCAGGCACTGAGCAGCATTCCTCCCCTAGGCATATTATGGCATAATCACCCATTATGGGATTTTACAGCTCCTTTTGAAGCAGCTGGCACTGTTTATTCTCCAGACCATTGCTTGACTCCAGTGCTTTGAATCCTGCGCTTGCAGCAGCGGGCATTTTATGATTCATGGATGAAAAGGATTTGTTTCCCTATTCTTGAGCATTTTCCATGTGTTGATAGCTAGTGCATCAGTGATAGGGATTAGAGGCATCTAGAAGCAGAGACTTTTTTGGCTCCCCATACACAAGCCTTCTTTGTTCTTTCTGGAACTTTTTGTTTTCTCGTCCCTCAAATAGCTCGCATCCTTTACTATTTTTAATTGTTGCGGGTTTTGGACCAGTTCATTCCAAACCAGCTGCCATCAATAAAGTGGTCAAGTCGTTATTTCTCTGGCTGCAGGACATGGCTATCCTGAAGTCAATGACAGTGGGAACAGGTGGACAGCAACATGTCCACTTGGTTTTGGTAAACAGCATAAAAACATTGGCTCTTTGATTTAGTGTCTGCTACAAAATAGTTATAAAGCTTTGTTAATAGGAGGCTGTGCATTTTCTAATGCCCCAACATCCGCTATTTGCCATTGTGGGGCAAACCTGGCTCTTTTGTGCTTGGGAAATGTTAGACTAGCAGTGTGCACATGGACTATCTATGGGGCGCAGTTCCCACGAACTATCCTACTAATCTTGAATGGAAGAAAGCGAGGGCATGATGTGGCAAATGCAGGACAGACTGGCTAAACCCTGTGTTTGGGAGCCGGAGTTATGTGAAAGTTTTGGTCTGCTCTGCAAGCAGGCCAGGGTAGTGTAGATCTGGATTGATCCTTATGAGAATGGGCAATATGGGGGAGAAAATTCAAGGCACCCCTCTGGCCTCTCCTTCCCAGGGGACAGCTCCAGTATTGTTGGTCGTAGACATCACAGAAGAAAAGCCAGGATCCCTGTCCCCACTCCTCAACCTCCCAAGTAATGAGATTTGCTTAAAAACCACGATCTGCTTTACAAATTCCAGATGAGGGGTTTGTTCTTTTGCCTCCTTTTTTTGGGACCCTTTGCAAAAAGGAGCTCTAAATGTTACGTGTGGACAAGTAGCTCTGAATGTTACATGGGAATGAGCCAAGAATGATTCAGGAGTAGCAAACCACTGCCTCCAGGGCTGGAGCTGGAGCGGTTTCACTACATTTGAACCATTCTGGGCGCGATCGCATATAGCACTTCGAAGGTGGCAGCTGCTGCCCTTTTCAGAAGTTCACCTTCGAAAGGCTTCCAAGCTCACATGTTCACAGCCTCAGGTCTCCTGAATTGGGAAGTTTGGAAACTTGCTACAGTTTTTACTAAAGGCAGAGGTCCTGACATAATGCTGGGATTCCAGGAGCTGGCGCTTTAAGTGAAGCGCCAACTGGCGTGCCTTGACAAACGACTCTGGGGAGCACAGGCTAGACATATGCTCCTTGGACGAGGCTCTTCCCTGGATGATGTAGGGAGCTGCAGGAGGCATCCTCGGGGTCTGCGGTATGAAATGATCTCTCCGTTTCCTGTGGCAAGCGAGCACGCGGCTGGCTACCGTGTGCTGCCCAAAATGTTGTTGTTGACACGTTCCAGCCTGCAGAGCCCCAAGGGCAGGGTGCTGGGCGCAGTGAGGACCCGCAATGACAGACGCTAGATCTAGAAATGCATGGCAGAAATCTGCAGCTCGTGTTTCCAGGCAGCTCAGTCTCGTGAGGCTTTACCTAGGGCATAAATACTTTTCAGTACCAAACTTGGGCTGACACCAGATTTGGAGCTTTTGGGGACCAAGCTGGGTGACATCCCTAAGGTATCACAAGTTTGAGTATTCGGTATATAGCTCATTGTGCTTTTAAAACACTCCTGAGTCCTTCAGGTCAAAGGTCGCTGCATGGCCACTTTAGCATTTAAACATTTATTTATATGAACTGATTAGCCTGTTAAAATGTCATCCTTTACAGGCGGTGTGAGTTAGCTTGCCAGCTGTCCGGCCAGAAGCCAGGTTTTGTAGAAAACCCACTGCAGAGGGTTTATGGAGGACCTTGGTTAATTAAGACGTTTATTGTTATCACAATGATGCATTGTTTTTCAACGGCGTTACAATATAAAAGACAAATGTGCTGTTCTTTTTCATGATTTGAGATCTCTCCTCGATGCATTTTCTCTGCTCCATTGTCCCATTGCCATCAGTGGGGGAAGGCCCAGAGGTAGGTGAATGAGGCTTGGTGCCAGCCGTGTCTCTCCACTTGCAAACCGTCAAGCACCGCGGGAAGAACAGGGCCAGGCCGGGCTGGGACTTCATCCTCAGGCAGCACATTCTTGCAGTCTGAATGCTGAAGGAGTCTCGTTGTTTCAGAGGCTTCTCTGTACAGGCCTGGGCGTTAATTCTCCGCTGGGGTTCCTGACAGCAGACGGGTTTTTTCATACGTTGATGCACTCTGGGACTCTTTTGCAGTTGGATGAGATGTGAAGCTGTCACCTGGGTAGCTGCATCTATTTTGCATCTATTTTGGCAGATACATTTGAAAATACAGTCATGCTCTTAATTGCCAAGAATAATAATAGTGTCCCGAAGCTTTCGTTTTTAAAATGTGCTAATGTTTCTGGTCCTCCATGCTTCCATGGCCTTCGCAGATAAGCAAGCAAGTGGCACCAAGCCCTTCGTTCCTTATCAAGCCCTTGTCTCTCTCCTCGACTGCTCTCCACTATACAGACCTCCTGCTCCTCTTCTCCACCCCTCCATGGAGCTCTTCTCGTTGGGTCCAGAGTGCCTCTGGGTTTCCCAACACGCGCCGTATCCACTTCCAACTCTGAAGTGCTCAGGAACCAGGGGTGGTCTGAAATGGGAAGGCTTGTTTCTGCAGATGTTGTGGGCTGGTGAACACGTGGCTGATTCTGCCTGTCCCTTTTGTGCGGGGCACGGTTCACTTCCTGGGGGCACGTGGGCAGACTTCACCCGACGAATTCTCTGCTCTGGCAGGGCCCAAGGTTTTGGCTGTCCTTGCTCTCTCTCGCTCTTTTCCCATGGCATGCTGCAGCTCGTGAGGCTTGGTGTCTTTTGTATGAATGGTCTTATGTTTGCTATGAGGGGGTGTACTGTAGTCTGCAGGCCTTTGGGGGAAGGCCCCGAGGGCACGGGCTGGATTTGATGGCCCAGGTGGGTCCTTTCTGGTCCTGCATTGCTAACAGGGGCAGACTTCCCCTCACCGTTGCAATGATCAGTAGCAATTGTCCTTTCTGCTGACCATCCCCGGACAAGAACGCAGCAGGAAAGTGCACCCCAGAAAGTGAAGGTGCCCAGACAGGTGTGGATAATAAGGTCGGGGTGGGAACGTGGACACTTGTTGACGAGGTCCTCGGGCACCGTAGCGCTCCCATCACAGAGACCAGCGAAGAGTCACCCAATGATCTGGGTGTCAGGCTGTCGTGGGCCTGAGCTGCTTTGGCCTCTGCAAAGGGGAGAGGAGATTCTGTAGGCAATTACCAGTTCCCAGAGCCATCCTTTCCCCCGAGCAGGTAAGGTAAGCTTCTAATCCCTAGATAAAAAGCTCAGCACTTAGACAAATGCTCAGAGATCCTCATATCCTCCCTGGAAATAGAGGATTACAATATTAAACATAATTATGAAATGTCTGTAGAGCTGTGGACACAGATGGAGCTTTACAAGGGGTTTGAAGTGATGCTGCACCAGTGGCAATTACGCCCAGCAAAGTCATGATGGCATTTTGGGGGGATATTTCCATTTTACAGTAGCCGTGAATCACTCCAAGTCATCAGCCAGGTGGCTCCTGATTTGCACCCAAGGCATGAAGCGATCTCTCAGAAATGCACTGCCTGTCATGTCCTATTGCTTAAATAATCAACAGTTCAGATGAGCATTTTACCCTAGCTTGGCACCTACGCTGTCTAAATTACTGCGAATGAGGGAGTCTGCCTTTTTGCTATTGCAGCTGCGAATATTAGCTAGAGCATAGCACTAAATCTTGTTTAAGCTACAGTCATTCCACCCAGTGATGAATGTCACTACCTGAATAATTTGGGTAATTTCCTGCAGCTCTAGTGTACTAGCAGAGAAATGAATGTTAATTTACTGCTAATTTAGTATACTAACCCTTAATTAGCAATGAGCCAGCTCTGAAATATCAGATTCTGAAAGCTCATCAAACTTTTACCGAAAAAAAAGTATATATATAAAAATATGTGTGTATATATATATATATATATATATATATATATATATATATATATATATATATATTCTCCTCCCAGCTGAACTCTTCACTGTAGTCGAGGTTATTAGCAAAAGTGCTAGGGGAGTGCTGTTCATTACCTCTCGGTAGGATATATGTAGATGGAAACGCCTCTGTTACCACAGTCAGCGTGGAATGACATTCGGAAGAGCCCTCCTTTTATACAGCGTAGTCAGCCATCGTACAATACCGTGACGTGCTGGTCGCTCTGTAACAGCCTCTGTGACAGGATGGATTAATGGTGCAAATGTTCAATGACTGGTGGCCAAAAAGGGAAGGAACAGAGAAAGGAGCCAAAGCAGATCTAATGGGCTTGGTTATCTTTGTGCAAGGCAGCACACCTAACTACCTGCGTGGATACTCTTTAGACACCTATTTTTCCCTCTAGCTGGACTCCGTCGCCTTTCCTGAGGTTGGACGAACACCTTCTCTTTGAACAGCGGTGCTGTTCTCAACGGGATGGCTTGCATGTTGAGAAAGCACACACCTTGCGTCAGGAGATGGAGGGAGGGAAGGGGCACTGCCCGGCCCCGCGCCAGGGGAGTGCGTGCAATGGGCTGTGAAATGATGGAAGGGGTGGGCTGCATCTCGGGAGCGCGGTGCGACGCCGGGCGCATGGGGAGAGCAGAGGGAAATAAAAGAAGGATGTTTGTGTCAGCTGAACTACTGAAGCCAAACCAAACACTAAGCCAGGCAATGGGCCAGTGCATGACTTATCCACACCTCTGTGTCAGTGCAAGCATATTTCTGTGATGAAAAGTCTATAAGTTGTCAGCCCTGGCTTCGTGGTAGAGTTAGCGCCGGGGTCGGTGGAAGCCAGGCAGGTCTGGAGAGCGCCGCCGATGCCCATCTGCACAGCCTGACTTCAGAGCCGCGTCTGCTGCAGGTGGCGGTGCTGCCAGCAAAAGGGCAGACCCCAACACCTCGTGGTCCCAAGCAACGAGGAACCGGGGCGCCAGGGGTTATCCCTGATTCGGCAGGTGAGGCCGGGAGCTGGTTGTCTCTACTGGCTGTGCCGTGAGCTGCATTCAGGATGGGGACTGCTGGCTGCTTGGTGCCTCATTCCTCTGCTAGTTCTCTGTCTTCCTGGAAGCCCCACAACCTTCGTTCTTGCCTTATTTGTGCCGCCCGCAGCATCGTTGGCTTGCCCAGCCTCTCCAGGAGCCGGCAATCGCTCTTCTTCTCCAAGGGGAAGAGTGCGGCAGGGAAGGCAAGAGAGCCACAGAGCTCCCCTGCTTGTCCCTGCCACGCTCTTCCCTTGGACACGAACGGCAATTGCTCCGCGCAGGCACTAAGTATAGCAGTTAAGCCAAGGTATTATTTTTCATTCCACTGATTTGTCTGAAATGGCGTCTGTTACCGTGAGGAGATCATTGTTGCTTCATTAGCTGCTGTGTTGTGCTCCAGCTAGAACTGGCCGGGAAAAGATTTATATGTATGTGTGAACATACCAGTGAAAAACAAGCACGTTTAATTTCCCTTGAAATGTTCCCTCGAAAATTCTTGGGATTTTTTCAGCCCGCCTAAGTGTTCCCACAAGAGCAGACGCTTTTCCCGAGGATGCCCCTGCGCCTGAAATAGTTGTGTCGCTGGGAAATAAAAATGTGTCTCTCTCTCCAAATTTGCTTTAGCCAACTCCGTCCCTTTCCCAGCACCCGGAGCCGGGAGGCGCGGGGACGGGGCTCAGGCGCAGTCTACACGGACAGGTGCCCCGCGCCCCGCTCACAGGCAGCAGGTGACCCCACCGCAGCAACGGGGGCTGGCCGTGTACCTAAGGCAGGGGATAGGGGGCAAAAAGAAGAGCAGCTCGTGCTGCAGCTGCACTGTGAACATGGTACACCTCTGGCACCATACTTGTATGGTGATAGTTGGCTACAGCTGGATAGGTAGATCGACGGATAGCAGCAGGAGGTGTAATGAGGTTCGTTGGCTGGAAGCTGAAGCAAGGCCGGTCCAGACAAGAAATAAATGGGAATGTTTTAACCATGGGGGGACTAACCGTGAGAACGGGTGGCCAGGACGGGCGGTGGCGTCTCCATCCCTGGCATGGGATGTTCGGTCACATCTGCTCCAGCACACGTGCGAGTCCATGGAAGGAGCCCTGCGCTATGCAGGACGTCGGACCACCGCGTACAGGAGCCCCCAGGCTTCTAGCTCTGGAAGAGCAGGCTCTGCTGCCACAAAGCAGCTTCACCCCACGTGGATTTTTGTTCCCTAATCTGCAAAGACTTTTAGCAGAACTTGAAGCTTTCTTTCTGGAAGGACTTGAAAAATGGCTTCCTGCAGTCAGCCCAGCTTCAGGAGACCCAGGACAGTGCCAGTTCATTAATTCAGCAGATTAACAAGTAAACTGGTGCTTCCTTCTACTGCGGGCAAGCAGTTGGCATTTTCGCAAACCTTGCCTCGTAGCAGTAATAATCCTTCTTGGGGCTGTCACTCCCTCCTCCCCCACCTCCGCCCTTCCCCAATTATAATTCTCTTCTTCTGATCTTGGAAATGTTTCCTTTTATCTCAAATATGCTGCACAGAGATGACATTTTATGAAATGTTCATTTTTAATTATACGGGGATGGTTATCACTACAGCAATGCTGGCACCGGCTTTCAATACAAAATCCTTATTTTCTGCTGATTATATCTTGAAAAGAGCCGGAGGCCCAAGGCACCTGAATATTGTAATGCTTCATTGTTCGCTAAGCGAGCGGCAGGGAACAGAAATTAAAACAGAAGTGGGAGGACAGCCATGGTAGCACCTAAATCAACAATAACTGATGAGAACCAGCCACTGGGCCTGGGCAGAGGAGAGGAGGGCTGGGATGCCCGTGTCCTGCCTCTGGTTGTGCAGAATAACGAGCCGTGCAGCAGGTAACGAGAGGCCAGCCGTGGCATGTGGCTAATGGGCTGCAGCCCAGAAGGGAAGCAATGGTTGCAGTGCTCGGAGCAGCGAGGATGACAGACTTGCACCCACCCGACACTGCCAGCACCGGGTGTCCACCCTCCCCAATCAGCTGCTAAGCCCAGTTGAACGGGGAAGTCATCACCGAGGTCTTCCAGCTGGAGGGGAGAGGGCAATGGCCAGTGAACTGGAAACCGAGTCCCCACCCCAAAGTCCCTGCACGCCTGAGGGCAAACATTGCTTGGACCATGGGCAAACACTGCTGGTCTTTGAGCAGGACCTGGTGCTTTGCCTCAGGTCAAGCAGTGCGGCTTGGCCTTGCCATGCTGGCTGGATAGCTACAAAATAATAGCCTACTACTGCGACAGGTACTAAAGTTCCTGGGTTCATGCAGTGTGGGCAGCCCCGGTGTGGGCAGAACGGTTACCCAGGCCAGACCAGTCCACCCTTGCCCACAGCGAATCTCTCACTCAGGGACTTGCAGAACAATACGGGGCGTTTCAGGTTGAGTGTGGGCAGCACCGTCTAAATCAGACTAGCAGTAATCGTTGTCGTCCTCATCCCACCTAGCTCAGTCGTGCTCAATACACTGAACAAAGGACACTACCCCATTTTACAGATGGAAACCTGAGGCACTGAGAGGTGAGGTGACATGCCCAGGGACACCCAGTCAGCTGACCAAACGTAACGACAAGGCAGGATGCCGTGCAGCTGGGACTCCTCTTTCCCCATGCAATCTCCTGTGAAACGTACTGCAGTTTTAAGTGATGTGATGCCCCTCCCAGATGCACGTCCTTTTGGAGAAACTCGGTAGTGTGAACATACCTGCATTGGAGTTTGGCCCAGGCCACCTGTGCTAACACTCATCCTCTTAAGAAAAGTCCGGTGGGATCTTCAATGACCACGAGTGCTTCTTATGCCTTGTATAATCGGAAGGTGTAGGTGGGATTTGTTCGGTCTGCTCCATGGACACGTGACAAAGGACAGTTCCTGCCCTAAGGCACTTACACGAAATAAATGCCCTGTGCAAACTGTGAGGCTCTCCATTTCTCAGCCTATGTAATTACATTCAGAGCGGGGGACATGATGGGCTCTTCTCCATTCAGTGCTGACCTGCGGGCTGAGAAGTCAGTTTACTTTTGTGAAACAACCTCTCTGCTTGCCCTTCCTCCCCCCAGATTAAACGCAGGTTGAACAAAAACATGTTATTTGGTGTAAAATGGCATGTTGTGTTTACTTTTCAGATTTAAAATCTTTTCTCCTTTTCCTTTTTTAAAATGTAGGTCAATTTTTATTTAAATGCCATTTTTAAAATGAAAAGTCAGAAAAGAAATATGTTGACATTTTAAAAAAAGTTTTCCCCATTTCTTTTTTTGGCCAAAACCATTTGATGAAGTCATCATAGTTTTGCATATCGTTTGGTCTCTCCAAAATAATATTTTTCATCAAAGTTACTATTTGCTAAAAATGTTACCTGGGTCCAATGAAGTAATATAATATTTTGCCCTTCAGAAAAAGAGCTCTTGTCTAATTAGAGGATCTTGGCATCTGTATTTGTTCTTTAAACTTACGTTGGTGTCCAATGCACGCTGCAATCAAAATACCTTTAAGGCTCTGGATCTGAGCCATGACTCTAGCACTGAATAATGCAAGAAAAAGGAGTTGCTACCTGAAATAAAAATAAACATTTTTACAGAGAATATGAGCATTCAAAATGCGGATTGAAGTTATTTTTTAAACATTAAAAAGAAAACCCTAAACAAATATGTTCAAAACACAAAACAAAAACTGTTTGAAAAAGAAGGCTCAGAAATGAGAAGATGAAGAATTTCAAACCCTTTTCGTCGTAATAAAAAGGCGAAACAAGGAACAAGAAAGCCCTAATTTTCGTGTGCAACAGCATGAGGTTTATGAACAGAAAAGGGTCCACAATGAGCGTGCTGAACACGGAGGTGGCACGCACAGAGACGGGCGGGAGGTAGCAGTTGGCAGGGAGCTCGGACTCTGGTTGCTGGCCTGAAGGTACAAAGGATGTGCATAGACTCAGCCACAGCTGGGAAATGGCCTGATTCACAGCCCTGAGGATTCAATAGAAAGGCTGTGGGATGCCGTGCTTCTGGGGCGCAGCGTGCAGCACGTCCCCCGGGAGCGGTGGACAACTCACAGCGCGGTGGGCAGCTCTCCCTTTCACCGCAGTGCCAGTGTAGGGGCTGGGGTGGAGGGAGGGAGGGAGGCTCTCACCTTGGGCAGCGAAAGTCCTCCTCCCAAAGTCCACTGAAGTCCTTCGATGGAAAAGCACAAAGCCGGTTGCTGTCCTGCATCCCCTTCTTTGTGTACGGCCTCCGCATGCAACATAGCCATTGCACTAACACTTAAATGACATCCAGCATGTGTTTATTATAACACTGGAGAGAACTATTAACTAACTACCTCGCAAACTAATTAACCTGCTGTAGCACCAATACTGGGATTACTCCATTAATCACACTCAAGGAGCCTTTCTAGCCAGATGTGTGCTGGTGCTTAACATTAGGAGCTGTGGGAGCTAGACGTGCTCAACGCCTTCGAAAAGCAGCCCAAAGCAAGCAGCAGGTTTTACTGGACACTGCAAAATAATCCTCCGGTGCCTGTGAAGGCCTGTGACGGTGGACTTCTTTGAGAGAGTCAGCAATTCACACTGGCTTCTCGGGTTAAGTTATGCCCCTAATTCTTTTAAAACCCTCAAACAGTTTTGGTTGGAGGTCTGACTTGCTCCATATTTATTCCTTGCTTTCATGGCTTTTTCCTATACATTGGTCTGATCAGCACAACTATCTTTTTGATAAACTGTGTTCTTTAAATGCCTTAAAAGCTCATTATTAGGAAAATGGAACCAAAGTTAAAAACAAATCAAACAATGTGAGTGTAAAAGGTTTCCCCCAGACAGCTGGAAAATAAATTGAAAACAAATTCAATTAAAATAACAATCAACCTTTTTGTTCCTTCAGTGGTATGATTTCTCTGAGGCAGGTACACAATGATAAGAGAAATTTCTTTGAAATGCTGGGGACAGCAAACCCATAGGCAGAGCTATAACAGATCAAAGCAGTGTTTTTGTTAAAGAACAGCCTGCTACTAGTCAGCTTCTACTTTAGGTATAAAATGGTTTTTTTCCCTGTCCCAGATGCTCTTGCTTCTGTTACTGTCCTTTCCTCATGCCTTTTACCTTATTAAACCTGGCCCTAGGACAAGACCAGAAGAAGTACGCATACACACACTTATACATATACATATATATGCATAGATAGATAGATAGATTTATCTATACTCTCTCTATATATATACACACACAAACGCACACAGTGCTACATATCTCACACACACACACACGCACACACACACACACATATATAAATAAACCAGTAGTCAGGTTTGATAAAATGATAAGATATGTTTCTCTAGTCATTTTGCCACCCTTGCCTTATTTTTATTTCCTGGGTTTCATTTATTTTAAAGGACCCCGTGTGAGGGGGGGAAATTGGACCCGGTGTGATCGATCTGGGGCTAGATTCCCAGGTGATGCAAAGGACCGCGGCACAACCAGAGTCAGCCGACCTTTGTGGATCCCCCTACCCCAGCTGCGTGCAGCATCGTGCCCTGCTCCTCAGGGAGGCCCGTTGCAGCCCCGGGCACAGGTCAGAGAGAAAGCCACAGAGGAGCTCCCAGTCAGCGGAGCAGACCCCACATAGACGGAGGTGCTGTTTGCATGAGCTAAGGTGTCAAAATCTGATTCGAGGGGGTTTGTTCAAAGCCAAAGCTAGAAGCTGCGGTAGAGCCAGATTGGGATCCTGGAAACACCACCCGTTTCTCTCCATATGTGGCATCTTGCTGTGTCTAACCCCGACATCTGCTGTCGTGGCTGGATTCTCCGATACTCCCTGCTCTTTAACTTGAGAAGTTTGTGAGGCTGCTACTTTGGCCATGATCTCCGGTTTCTGCCCTGCCTTCGGGTGGGAAATGCCCCCTTACGATGCTGGGCATTGAACTGCCATTTCAGAATTGCAGATTGCCTTTTGATTTATGACAGCGGATTTCCATGCACTGCTAATTCCTGGAACATCCACTGTTGGTGTAAGCACGGGGAGCAAACGTACAGGTCATGGTCACCGAAGTAGACGGCATTATAGAAATACCTTCCTTGAAGTGTATTTGATGTTAAATAGATGGAGAGCTCTCACAAGGTTTGTCACTGCTTAGGAATGTATTAAACCTGTAGCTGCCCTTTCTGCTGTTCCTCTGTTTGCTTTCCTCTTCATTACCTGATCCACTCAAGCTGGAAGACAGGCAGGATCATTTACATTTAAAATAGCCTTTGGGTTTTATTCTTTGTATTAGTCAGCCCCAAAAAATTAATACCGGCCGTTCTCGGAAAGGCTTGTGTCCTTGTCACTTCCTATCGACTGGTGTCAGCAGGCAGTCCGACACAGGGACAACGAGCCTGGTGCTGTTGAGAGGTTTGGGGCTATATTTAACATATCTAAGCCCAGCCAGTGTGAAGACTGCACCAAGAAAGAAGGGTGTCTGCTTGCTGCATTATTTTGTAAGCACGGCCACATTGACGGGGTGTCGTACACCGGGTGTAGCTGCCTACTCCAGGAGCTCCTGAGAGCTGAAGATCTTGGGAACACAACTGGAGATGCCCTGTGATTTTTGCTAACAGTTTTGTAAAGATCCAGATGCTTCAGACCATAAAAGCAAGTAAAACCAGCAGTCTCAGATCTGCCTGCCTGTGAGAGATGTGCCTGGAGTGGCAGGTTATTGGAGCATGCTTTCCACAGGCACCACGGCTTCATAATGCTCTAGGCAATCACAAGGCCCTAATGTTCAGGTATACAGGGCGCCTACCTCTCCATTTGAAAACAGTGGGAGCCACAGGGGCTTTCTATCCAAGCCATGCCCTAACAAGCTCTCTTCCCCCATCAGACTAGGACAGCCCCAATTTTGGAAGCGTCTGAAATCTGAATGCAGGTCAGAAATTTGCAAACACTTCTGCCTTGCTACCGGGCTGCACTGAAACCACAGAGCCGAACAGCCCCATGTTTTGTAGCTTGGTCCCGTTTCCAAGTAGCTGAGAGGACTGGTCACTCAGGGTCAGACCAGTGGTCATATTTGCGGTCCAGAAGAAATGTTACTCCATGGTCAGACTGGTATGGACGGGGTTGGGGGGTCGCCTCCCTTTATATAGCAGGGGGCACGGCCCGCTCCTAGGACTGACTATGGTAGAAGGACGTTGGTCCCCGTGCTTTACCTGTGGCAGGTTAGGGTGCTATGTCTTGTGTCAGGGTGGATGGTAGTTTTAGTAAGAGGTTAGATGGTGGAGTTATGTGGGATGGCGTGGACGGGGCTGATCCTGCCTCAGGCAGGCAGTCGGACTAGAGGGCCTAGGGAGGTCCCGTCCAGCCCCGTTCCTCTATGATCATCCATCCCTGAAATGCAGCTTCCTCCGAGGTGAGACCTGGAAGCTGTTTCCACAGCACGCAGCACCACCCCAAAATAGTTCACGAGAGGAAACAAGCAGGAGGAACTAGAGTCAAGCAAAGACCCTGGATGCAGCTGTTGGCTCGTGAACCTTTTCAAGGAAATCCAACGGGGGCGGTGCTGCTGCAGATGTTGTTCGCTGACATTTTTCCTCCTCTGCAGTAGCTGTTACCTTCTCCCCCACCCCAAATCCATCCCGAGTCTAGCGCTGTGCGTTACTCAGAAGTGCCCAAGCCCCTGTTTGGAGGAACTGAGTAAATCCAGCCATACTGCTAGCCATATGGTAAGTAATAGCATCATTAACAATAGCAGAGCGCACGGCTGACAACTGTAGGGATTTGGGTGGGTTAGTGCCATGGAGCCGACAGCAGAGAACTGGTGTCAGCTGCCCGTGCCTGTTTGTCCTTTTTTTCCCCGTGTTGACCTCCTTGGAAATTTGAAAGGCTGCCCATCTTCCATACATCTCACTCCAGCTCCCATCCTCAGCTGTCAGCTCAAGGCAGAGGTAACAGAAGCTGCGAGAACAGCTCTCACACCAGGAAATATCATTGCTTCTTCCAGCTCTGAATTAAATGCATTCATGGTAATGAAGGAGCACAGGAGCAAATCCATTTACAAGCCAGAAACAATGGCTATTCTGCTCGGAGGATGCCAAAGAGCACGCTATTCTCTCCTCAGCAGTGCTTTAGGGCTTTAAAAATAGATCTCATGATACAATATGCATTTGACTTCAATTTTCCACATGTTGTAGCATGCACGGCACTGCCAATAGCACAAAAAGACTTGCAATAAAATCGCAGGCTGGGAAGGGTCTTCCAGTCTTCCTGTCACACGGAGGAGTTGCTCTCCTTAGACCAGCCCAGACCGATGCCTCTCCAGCCTCCTCTGGAAAACCTCCACTGAAGGAGATGCCACGGTTTCCCTGGGCAGCTTGGTTCATGGTCCTGCTGTTGCGGCAGCAATGACGTTTTCTTCCACAAAAACCACGCCAAGTTCTTGCCTACGTTATTATATCACTGCATGGCTGCTAGCACGGGCCACAGAACCGCCCTGCTTCCTCCGAGCTATTGCTCATTGCACACCCCTGTATTTGGGAACATCCTCTGGCGCTCTGCTCCTGGGTTGTGATGAGGGCTTGTGGTTATGGTCCCAGGTTGCAGTGCAGAGCGGAGGGTGCCTGGTTTTCCCTTGCGTCCGGGCGTTGCACCCTTGTTCCCCTCTGGGTGCTACTCATCTCTGGGTTGTTTCCTCCTTCCTCAGAAGGACTGACTGGGGGCTGTGACGGGACTGTGCTGATGCTCCTGCTCCCTAGAGATTGCTGGCCAGAGGGTCTTGCTTCCCACTTTGGGGTTAGACTGATCTCCATATTTGGGGCCAGGAAAGAATTTTACCCCGTGGTCAGATTGGGGGAATTTACCTTCCTCGGTAGAAGGGGGCCACGATCCTCTTCCTTGGCTTTCTAGAGTGTATTTTAACCAAATACTCCTCATCCTTGCAGTGGTGGGACAGTGACAGCCCCCCACCCCGCTTTACTGGTGGCAAGTTAAAGGGTGTTTTCTCTGTTTTGGCCATTGTGCCCGGCAGTCGTGCACGAGGGCTTGTTCCCAACGTTTTTAAGGACAGGTTCGACAATGGCTTATCTAGAATGGCTCGGCTAGGGACGATCCTGCCTGCAGCGAGGGGTTGGCCTGGCCAGCTTCCTGATGGCCCTGTCTGCCCCGCCGTTCCTTGCTGCTAGCTTATTCGGCACCAAACGGCACATCTCTGTCACCTGCACCTCAGCGGCGTGAGCAGCTTCCAGCCCCGCACTATTGTGGGCCCCAGGCAGGCACCCTGATTTATTTCCAGAGAGGGACTGCCCCTTCCACGCTTCCTTCTCATTGATGGATGCGTCACGAAAGCACCCAGCACCCTGAACTGGGAACTCGGATACACAGAAGCCGCTGATGGCTCCTGACCACGGAGTCGCTCCATCTGGATAATGCAGCAACATGCTTAGTGCCAGGGCACAGGCAGAAGAGTTGCTTTTATACTGCGTATATCAGGGACATAGCACTAGTTCACTTTATCACCCCTGAGATCCTTCCACTCCCACCTCTTATTGTGATATTGTGCATTAGCTGGCTTCCAAAGCATCCTCAGCCCTATGACAGCAGGGTCTGCATCCAGGAAACAATGTCCAGAGATGAACAGCGCTGGTGCGAGGAAATGATTCACATTCCTCCTCATAATTTGTAGGGTAATATTCATGCTCTGAATCTCTGGGTTTAGAAACATCTGTGACTTAATGAGAGGCAGCCAGGTCAAGTTGACCCTGCATTTGGATTGTGTTAGCAAGCCAGGACTAAACCTACAGTTAGTAAAAAAAATGCCTCTTTGCTTTGTTTCCTACTGTGAGGGGAACTGCTTTTTAACAAATGAACGCTGCCCTGCAGCTCTTGCAACCCAGATGCTGCAGCTTTGTATTAATACATCAGGGCCCCAAAGTAAGATTGACTCAGTGACTCTCTTAAAAGAGCCAAGCAAAACCACAAAATGGATTCATATATTTTTGCTGGCCAAACTGTTAGAAAACAAAGAACAAGTGAGAGCAAAGTAAGCGGAGGTATTGTTGGTAATCTAGCAAAGGACTTGATTTAAAAAGGAAAATAATACATGATTTTTTTAACCTTTTCTCTTTAAGCAGACTATTCAGCATATGGTTTAATGCAAGGTGATGTTACATGTCTATTAGAGCAGGGCTTCACTCTTCCTCACCTGACATCCAAGGCCCTTTCAAGGTGTGGAAGAAACTACTGGCCTTTTGCAGGGAAATCGGGGTTTCGTGGAGATAAGGTCATCCCTTGGGGTGTGACGACGGGGTGATTTCCTGTGCATGCAAGAGACGAAGAGAAAGCAGGCACGGGAGGAGAATCATTAGTAAAAGCTGAGGACAGTTCTCAATGCTGTAGGCTGAAAATACGAGAAAGATTTATCTGCAAACAAGCAACAGTGCAGCAAGTGAAGGGGGACAGGCAGGACATGGATCGGTTCAGACAGGGTGCGATTTCGGAGCCTGCTCAGGATTTCATGTGACGCCATTGAGTGCTGGATGCAGAAGTGTTGTTGATGTGTTTGCATGGAGCATCAAGGAGTGGATTAAAAGTCATCTTGACTGTTAACGTTACCACTGCTTATTCGTTCCATCACTCACCGCAGACCCTGGCTTTGCAAATATAACGCTCGTCAGATATGCAGCAAGCATGCTACAAAGGCATGGACGTGTTCCTGACACTGATTGATCCGATATCCTTAGTGTCATGATGACAGGCATCAATATGCCTTGTGTGTGTCCTTCCTAACACTACCACGGATGGGTACCGTGTTGTCCGGCCTTTATGACACGCTCAAGGCAGTTCTGGGGACTGGCCAGGAGATGGGGCAGTTTTCCTGTTCAAGAGCGATGTTATCGACAGGGAACATTTTTCATTGCTTGGAAACACGGGGTCAGATTCTCAGCGCTGTGGATGTCAGGAGAGCTACGTCGCTCTGCCCCCACGCACCCACAAACACCGAATAAAAGGTGCCGTGCAAAAAAGACGAGTGAGATGAATGAGTTTTGGCATTGGGGGGTGGGGGGGGGTGGGAGGGATGCATATGGAAGATTATCCAAAGAATTTATATAGAAATATATTAGCTCTTCTGTGGTTTATACGCTGCGAGTAGATTGTTTTCAGCTGAGCTCCAATTTGCAGTTAAAAAAAATCAGACAAGGGCATAAGAAAATGATCTTTTTGATCACATTGCTATTTTATGATAACACTACAGTTTATTATTTTTAATAAAACAGTAGTAGCTGCTGCTAATAGCATTCCCCTAGCAGGGGAAATAAATGGTGGCGCAAACAAGAACAGAGCAGCCTTTCTCTCCCTCTCTCTCTCTCTCTTCCTTAATAAATAATTGAAGGCGAAAAAGAGAAAAATATTGTCTAAGATCCAAACAATAAACAAAAAGCAGGGTCAGAAAGCAGGGCACATGCATGCCTCTCTTTTAAACCTAACTACACATATTTCTTTCCTGCAGTGACAGGGAAATGTGCTCCACGCTTCTCGTGGTAAATTGTATCTCAGCAAAGCATATCTACACATGGCGAAGCTGAGTGACATGACAATCTAGAGCAACCTCCTGGAAGTCCGAGTGGCCAGATCCTCCTCTCCTCTGCAGCCGGGTGGCTGGATTTTGGTCCCAGTTACGCCAGGGTTCATCCAAAATAACTCCATCGTCTTCAGCAGACTCCATCAAGCCTGGAGCGAGAGAGATCCACCCCGACCCATTGACTTGAGTGGGGTCAGGCAGGAGAAACCAAGAACAGGATTCGGCCCTTGGCAGATGTTCTCATCTCTCTCTTCCCCCTTTACTAGGCCGTAAGGGCCGCAGCTTCCTGGTCGACCAGCGTGCTCAGCGGGTAGCTCTTTGTGTCACAAGCAGCCATTGCCTGCCCTTTCTTCCTGCTGCCCAAGCCCCGGTCCTGCAGTCCCCTTGTCCAACGTGTCTGCATCCCTTGCTTGTACTCCACCGTTACCTTCAGACATCCCTCCCCGCTCGAGTGCTCCTCTGCAGCGCCCTGCCGTCCCCTCGTTAGCCTTCCTTTGCACCTCCCTTGCGTTGAGCAGCAGCGCTGCATCTCTGGTGCACAAAAAGGATTTAACTGCAAGGCAGATTCAAGGCATGTAAATAGCTTCCACTGAATACAGTTATTTAGCATTACAGCAGGCCGGTCCCGCTTTGGCAGGCCTTGCTGTGTTGGAGTGGGCCACGTTTGGCTTCTACACAGCACCCTGGCTAGCTGCATAACTCAAGCAATGGCACCAGGAGCTGGGCTCGGGGCTTTCCCCTGAAACGTGGCTTCCCTCGCTGCCTGTCTGTTCCCCAGCTAACTCTATTGCTAGTGCTTTGCCTGGACCAGGAGCGAACGAACAATGGTCTCTCTCAGGGTTTCTTGGCACTCTTCGAAGGCTGGGCTGAGCCGACGGGAAGTCCTAGCTAACACAATGGCACGCAGACCTCAGCTTGGCCGTTCTGGCTGAGCAAAGGAAAGGCTGAGAAGGGATATGATTGCTGCCTATAAATACAGCGTGAGGGTAAACAGTCGGAAGAGAGAAGAGCTACTTAAGCTAAGTGATAATGTTGGCATGTGAACAAATGGGTATAAACTGCCTGTGAATAAATTTAGGCTGGAAAATCATAGACTCACAGGGCTGGAAGGGACCTGCAGGGTCATCCAGTCCAACCCCCTGCACAGATGTAGCGTTCGCTGCTCTGAAAGGGTCCAAATTAGGTGCCCGTCCAGCCTCTTCTGGAAACCCTCCAAGGAAGGAGATCCCACAGCTTCCTCTAGCCAGGCTGCTCCGTTGGTTTGACAGGTAGGAAGTTTTTCGGAAGATCTGGTCTCAGTCTGCTTTTCTGTATTTTAAGCCTCCAGGGCGAAGGAGCATGGTTTCCCCCCTCCTCTTTATGGCAGCCTTTCCAGTATTGGAAGGTGCTGCCCTGTCTCCTCCCTTTGTCCAGACCAGACATACCTGTCCCTGCAGCCTGTCCTCACAGGGCTTGCCTTCCAGCGGATGTTCATTTTAGCCACGTGCCTCTGGATCCTCTTTGGTTTCTCTACCTGCTTCTTAAAATGGAGCAGCCAGAGCTGGACTGAGGTTTGAGGAGCTTGAGTGTGACTGTGTCAAAAGCTTTTCAAAGGTGCAGGTGCTACCCTTGCTCTGAGTCAGGTGGGCCAAAAAGTGATCCACTCCGTGTCCCCTTACTAGCAAACTAGCTCAAAGCAGGTAATGAAGACTAACTCACTAACCTTCAGAACAACTTTATACTCAACACTTGATGCTCTGCTGTGGGTCCAAGCTGCCTTTTTTACTCAGGCCTTTCACAAAGAAGGGGCATGGTGGTTACTAAAGGGGGGAAATGTATTGTTTCAGTTCAGAGACCCGGCCCTGGGAATTCCCGGCTTGGATCCCAGAAGAGACTGATACGCAGAGTTCAGCTCAGTTCAGTCTGGCAGCGAGCTCCAGAACCATAAGTTATTCAAAGCAGAAACATTGTGCATTCGTCTGTGCTAGGTACTTCTCGTTGTGCTAGCTCATCATTTCTAAGTAAGTCACTACACGCCGGGTGCACGCCATTTCCCATCCAGACTTAGAACAAGTTTTTGAGTTATGGAAGTGTTTCTTGTTTGAACCCCGGGCAAAGGACATCTGAAACTCGGCATGTGTCCTGTCTTTTGTGGAGATGAAGTTCATAAACTCCAGGCACTTTGCAAGTGCCACAAGATGAGCCTGTGGAGCCTGTGCAGTTCCCATTAGTAGTATCACTACCTCAGAGGAACAAAGGAAAGCGTTCAGCATCTCATCCTTGTACCGGCAGCTCCCTGTTGAACGGGCACCCCTGAGGTTCGGTGATACGCTGCAGAGCTCCACGCATCATAGGAGTAGCGCGTCCTCTGCCAGCTTTCTCACTGCCCGAGCACCCCTCACTTGCCACCTGTGGTTTAGGGATGTTCTTATATTGTTTTTGGCAATGTTGAGGAAGCCACCACTGAACTCAGCCAAACCTGGGATTTCCAGCTGATTTTAAAGGAAGGAGAGAAGCAATAATATGCTTGGGAGAGGCGTAGGGAGCTCTGGTTCCATGTTGCGCTTCCCTCAGGGGACCGTGCACATCCAGTACAGGACAGAGACTTTCACACTTGTTTGTCTTTACAAATACCTAAGTAGGCAAGTGTGCATTTGTGCGGGAAGGCCTGCTTGATGCTGGAGCCAAGGCTCCCGCCGTGCCGTGTTCTGCACCCGGAGTCAGATCCTGCCTCCCTGCAAAAGAGGTCACAGCCTGAACAGATCAGACAGACAATGGATGGGAGAAGGGAAGTATCTTATAGAAGGGGGCTGAGGACTAGACTGGCCCAGCGTGGTGCAGAGCTGGGAACTTTTGAGGTCTAGTCCATTGTGTTAAGTGCAAAAGCATCCTCTTCTCATAGCTTGTATTAAACCCACTGATAACTGTTCACAAATCCATGAGCCACAGGCCCATTTTTGCAGGGCTTTTTCAAGCAAAATGCCTGCAACCCACACTGGTAGTCTTGGTGAACTGAAGCCCCTGGCATCTGACCCATTGTCTGTCAGCATTTGACGTAGGGCTTTCCATTTGCCTCTGTGTAGAAAGGAAGTTGGAACATATCCACCTTGGGGACACTTAGGAAACTTGATCTGAATTAAATAAAGGTATGAATTAAACCCTGGTGTGGGCACTCGCATGCAGAATGAGGGCAGACTTAATCTGGTGTAATCTAATGTACTCACCTGGAATGGAAGTGACCTTAATTCGGTTTGCTTTCATTCACTTTCAGCGTAAATTAAGTTAAAGCAAGTTAAGCCTTTAATCGTGACGGAGGGTATGTACACAGGGATTCAGTGCAGTGTAATTAATCCACATTCAAGATTAGTTTGAATTAGTTTTCCTGAATGTCCCTGTGCAGAACAGCCCTCAGGAAGGGTGCTGGACACTGCTTCCTGGAGACAAATGAGCTGAACTGGGGAATTGAGACAGGAGTCACCCAGGTTCGTTTCACGGGGGCCAGGAAAAAAGTATCAGGCCTGCTTCCATTGCCCTGCCCCAGCTGAGCACGACTGCCTGCCTGCCCACCCGTGCAGCGGTGTCGTTGGGAAGAGGAGGCGTGGGGCAGCGATGGCGGGGCCGCCGCAAGCAGCACAATCGTCCGTGGATTCGGACTGACGCCAGCAAAGGAGCCCGCCCTGAATCCCCATCCCTGACTTCTGTCTTCTGAGCCCTTCTGGCTGCTGGAGCCTCTTTCTGTCTCAAAGGTGAGCTAGCAAAAGCTGTCAGTCAATACATCTGCAGCACGATAAGCCAATAGACGCTCAGCAGAGAGAGTCTTGTGTTAATTATTACCAAACTCCTGCAACAGGTAAATGTCGAGACCGCAACGTGAATCTCTCTGGCCCTGTCCACTTTGCCATCAGTCTGAACAACCGGGGCAAATGTTTGCTTTTTTAAAACCTTGCTCCAAACTTCTGCCGGCTAATGAAAATCCAGGTGCGGTTTCTATACTGGCTGACTCATATATTCTTTCTTTTCCCACCAAAGACTACACTTGTCTTAATTTCCTCTCAATTACACTCAGGCATTAACTAATACTGACTAACTACAGCCCAAAATAATTATTGCTATCTGTTCCCTTTGTAAATATAACTCCAGCACTGAGCTAGAAGAATAATGGCATATTTACAGAAGGCAGCTAATTAAATTGAGCTTCAATTGCTTTCAGTTTGCCAGAAGGAGCCATTTTCACAGCAAAAAATGTGTGCAAGCCCGCGTGCTTACCAGGAACAACTCGGTATAACATAATTCAGAGTTCCCAAGACAAAAATTCAGTTCAAGACAAATTTACACTGGCAATAAAAATCTCATTAAGGAAGATATGAAGATCTCTCTACTACACCACGACAGTTAAAAGAGGTTATCATTTTTTCAGTTTATTTAAGGAACAGTATATATTTCATTGTTCCATAGCAGCTGTAATTGCAGTTGTCTTTCAAACACTCCTTTCAGTAATGCGTTTGTCTTATTACAA
Source organism: Alligator mississippiensis (assembly GCF_030867095.1). Classification (NCBI taxonomy): domain Eukaryota; kingdom Metazoa; phylum Chordata; order Crocodylia; family Alligatoridae; genus Alligator; species Alligator mississippiensis. The sequence goes on from NC_081835.1 coordinate 1,359,993, forward strand.
TACCTTCAGAGCTCAGCCTGTTGATGTATCTTCATTAGAAAAGCCAGAGACGCTGGAGTTTCAAAGCTTTTAAACGTTCAGGTTGGTTGTTCCCATTTTCTGACCCACACTGTGAACGTCCTCCCCGTCCCCCCACTACTCAGACTGCTGGTAGGTTTGGCCCCCACGTGTCCATGCTTTCCTTGTGCTTCTCTCTGAGGCTTCGCTACGTTCATTTGCGGGAATTACCAAAGTGGCCTTCCTTTGGCGAACGAGAGTTTGAGAGACCTGTTCTCGTTAGGAGTGTGCATGACGAGTCCCCAGGGATATATATGTGCTTTGCAGAAGAGATGGATAAGGGGGTGGCTGCGTTCTCTCTCCATTTCAAAGACCGTATGTTCCTTCTTCGAGCACCGAGAGGGAGAGTCTGGCGGCAAGAGAGTATTATTTACACAATCTTCTCCTTTGCAATAGTTCACTGAGTTCCTGGATGCAAGGCAGACTTTTTTCCCCTCCCTTGCCTGCATGTAATTCCTGAATTTGTTTTTATCTGTTGGAAGTAACGATTTGGCAGGCATCAGCACTTTTTCCATGTTTAATTAATTCCTTTAATTTTGTGGTAAATGAGAATAATGGGGCTTAATTTTGCTATTTATGTAAAATTGATTGGTAATTATGGAGAGCACAGGAGATTTGGCTTTACACACCAAAATTAAGTGACCTCTCCATCAGGATGCCTTGGCAGGTCTCACTCATTCATTGTGCAAAGGCAGCAATGGTATGGCAGCAGATGTTGCCAAGCTGCAGTTAGGTTACACAAAGTCAAAACATGGAGATTTATGTGGGTGTTGTAAAAGCAAAAACCAAAATGGAATAAATGTAACCTAGCACTTGAAATGGGCTGGGAGACCAGGCCTGAGCCTGGGTGGCTGGAGGTCACTCCCCCGTTATTATAAGCGCATTAGAAATGTGCTGCCCTCATGCCATCATGCAAATCCGTGGTACGCCCATATCTTGAATCCTGTGTGCAGTTCTGGTGTCTATGTCTCCAAAATGAATTGGAAAAGGTTCGGAGAAGGGCAGCCAACATGGTCAGGGGCCTGGAGCAGTTGCCAGACCAGGAGAGACTAAAAAGGGTAGGGCTCAGCAGCTCAGAACGGAGAAGGCGGAGGGGGGGATATGATAGAGGTCTATAAGATCATGAAGGATGTGGACAACGTGGGCAGAGAACTGTTATTTGCCGAGTGGCAGAACACTCGAACGAGGGGCCAGCCACTGAAACAAGCAAGAGCCCGGCTTAAACCTGTGCAGAGGAAGTGCTTCTTCCGTCGTTCGCTTGTGGAATTCACTGCCACGAGACACGGTGGAGGCAGAGACCACAGCCAGGTTCACAAAAGGGACCGGACAAATTCATGGCAAATGGCTTAGAGATGCCAGGAAACATCTCCACCCATTCTGCCCAACAGCTATGAATAGATCCAACAGAGATGTCTGGTTCAGCGCTCTCCCTCTATAGCATCCATTTCTGGCGCTGTCGGAGACGGGATGCAGGACTAAACAGACCTCCTTACTCTGGAGAGCCCAGGGAGGAAAATGACTGGAGGGCAGGGACTGAAGCCTCCAGCCTTCTCCTTTGCAATAGCTCACAGATGTGGTTAGATGTCTTTGGCCCAGGAGAGTCCAGCCGGGATGAAGAAAGCCTCCTCTGGCCTCCCGCAGAAGCAGCAAAGGTTGAACAGGGACAGTCTAAATGGGGTAATTTTGCCTCAAAACATCATTTCAAAGGCAACCACTAGCAAATTTCCAACTGTCTTTTAGTCTTAATGTTGAAAGCCCCTTGCATTCCCCAAGTGGCAATGTTCAGCAGCCCTTGAAATTATTTCCATGTATATCTCAAGTTTTAAAAGGAGGAAGCATGAGAAAAGATAGTCTTGAGTCTCTTCAGTGCTGCTGCATCAATACTTGGATGATCTGTGTGATGCCAGGCATGGTGGAGCAGAGCTGAGCTACCAGGTGCTTGCTAGCAGGAGGATTAGCTCTGCCTGCAGATGGGCGAGCATAACTTCAGCAAGAGGGCAAATGTGTGGAGAAGTCAGACTCTCGCTCTAGGGGAAGGCTTTGCTTTTCCCACTCACAGGAGCTTGCAGCAGCCTCAAAAGGAAAGAAGAGGCTGCCGTCTGTGCAGGGCTCGGACTGGATTTCTCGCAGCGCAGCACAGCCTGGCTTGCAGCCTGTGGACATTCATTGCATTTATATTAAAGGGCTGCCAATGCACCCAGAGTCCCGGACTCTGTAGCCACAGCCCATTAACCTGTAGCCACAACCTCTCAGAAAGGACTAGGGCCTGCATTAGCATCACTCAGGCTGGGGTCGGGGTGTATGGGGCGAGCCTGCATCCCTGGTTTCACCCCCCAGAGATCGGCTGCCTGCTGAGCCGTGGCACAGTACTGGGTTCCCAGTGAACAAGTGGGCCATGAGTGTGGGACTCCTCAGACTCATCGACGGGACCGTGGCGATCATTTGGTTCGATATGCTGCGTAAGAGCTCAGAGGTCCTCCCCCTGCGGTTCCTGCACGTGTTTCAGCACTGGCTGACCACCGTGCCAAATCTTGCCAGAACGAGCTGGGGTGCCACCACAGGAGTACTCTGCACCTCTGCTATGGCACTGGTCTTCCCGGCAGCCCAGTACTGCGCACCTGTCTGCGCTGTTGGCACTTGTACCAAATGCATGGATGTCCAGTTAAACTCTGCAATGCGTGCTATCACCGGACCCTGAAATCTACACCGATTCAGTGGTTGCCAGACCCGGCCAGTATTGCTCCTCCAGACATTTGGTGCGACAAAGCTACGTACAGAGAGTCATCTGCACGAATGACCACCCAGACCTCCCAGCGCAGCGCTTGGTCTCTTGGAAACCTTTGTGGACATGTGTACAAGCCCTTGCAGGGTACAACAGAGCTGCAGCTTAGAGGAAAGCGTGGAATGAGACCACCATTTGGAATAAGCATCTAATGTCTGACCCAGCAATAAAGCCTCCTGGTTTTGACTTTCTACGAAAAACATGGAAGGCTCTAAATCGGATCTGAAGCAGGCGTGGCTGCTGTGGTCACTTGATGCACAAATGATGTCTGAGGACTTCTGCAAAATGCGACTGTGGCAATTCTGATCAAACTGTGGACCATGTGACAGCACTCTGCCCGCTATACAAATGTGACGGTGACATTGCAGAGATACACTTCCTTTGCACAAGAGCATTAGACTGGTTAACTATATAAACTGGACTTATAATTGTTGCTCCAAGCCAGCCGTACGAAAGAAGGAGAAAGCATCCACTCCCAGTTTAACAACTTCAAGGGGTGCACAATCCAGATCAGCAACCGGATTCAACAGAAAGTGATTGATCAATCACAGGAGCTCTCTGCTATGGAAATTAAGAAGAAACTTGCACATATCAGGTCAAAGTGACTGAAATTAATTAGAATTACAGCAGTATATGAAGTTATAGAAAGCAACCAACAGCACTTTATATAATTAGCTGATGACTATCACTCCCTTTTGTTCATTCATAATTCCTAAAGGCACATTGTAATACCTTCACTCAAGGAGTCCTATGAACAATCGGATTTGGGATTTAGAGAGAAATCCTCGTTATCTGGAACAAGTAAGATCTGCTAGACTTCTTACTCGGTGCTATTCATATGGTTACTGGAAGCCACTTAGTATTTTACTAGCATGGGCAGAAACAGTTGCTAATATTATTTCCCCCTTTCACAGTTAATTTTTTCTATAAAATCATTCTTCCTGTCCCTGCAAAAGTATTTTTCCCCATTATTATTATTATCGGCATTGCACACAGATAAAAATTCAAGAACGCGTTGTTCCCACTTAGACACAGCGAAGAGACAATATAGCATAGGCACATCTATCAATGCGATGCCCCTGCCTATCTTTATTTTCTAACGGTTTGGTTGTGGTCCATTTAGAATTAGATTACAACTGATCGGTGCCTGCATCCTAACTACTTTGTACAACTCTCCATCCGCTGATGTATAAAACAAAACTGAGGCGACTGGAAAGCCTAAGGGATCAATTCCAAATATCACTGTGTAATAAAAAACGTATTTCCTTAATTTTTTATTGATTCTGCACTCACTCTCCTCTAATATGGCTTTGATGATATTAAAACTCGGTGACTGACAATGGCATCCTGTAGAATTGATTTAAATGGCAGTGTCCAAGAAGGAAACATGCTTTGCTTTTGCAATAATTTTACTCTAGCTGCTAGAGTAAAATTATTGCAAAAGCAAAGCATGTTTCCTTCTTGGGTACTGCCATTTAAATCAATTCTACGAGATGCCGTTGTCAGTCACTGAGTTTTAATAGAGTCTAGCTGGCCTGCAGGATTTCTCTCTTACAGGCAGCAACTTACTATAGGCCTTTCCTCTTCGAAATACAGCATCCTACTTGTTGGGCTCCCCTCTTATAGCCCCAAAGGCAATAGGTTCCTTGTTGTAGCCTCTGCTGGGTGCAGACTTACAGGCACATTTAAATATGTATGTGCAGATCCTTTATTCCTATATCTTGCAGCTGGGCAGTATTTGATTCTTTTCAAACACAGGCTCCAGTTCGGGCGGGTGCATGGTCTCCTCTCAAACCGGTAAGTAAAGGAACATGTTGCCGCATGGGTGGAATTTGGTGAGTAACGAGAGCAATGCTGAGCACCTGTGTCAGGTACCCAGGTTGCAGCCGTATTGGTCTAGAGGCAAAAGCAATCAGAACTCGTGGTAGAGGTGATCTCTTTTATTAGACCAACTAGATTTTTGCAAAAATGGTCTAATAAAAGAGATCACCTCTACCATGAACTTTTTTTTTGCAAAAATCTAGTTGGTCTAACAAAAGATATCACCTCCACCATGAATCCTGATTCCTAGCACCTGTGTGGTATTTATAGTTCAGAAGAGCCCAAGGTACCTAGTCAGTACTGAATTCAAAGCGTGCTGGGCATTGAACCCCCCCTGAAGCTTTTGGCCGCGATAGCCTGTGTGCTCACAGTGCTATGCTGACAGCGGCTACGTACCACCCGTTTCTTGGGTCTGCAACATGAGATTGGAAATGCCGTGACAGCTCTCAGTCTGCTGCTGCCAGGTACGGCAAGCGGAGCGCTTCTCCTGGCACGGATCTGCAGAAGGATGCAGAAGAGGCGAAATGGAGGATAGTTAACCACCCAGCACGCCTCCTGATGTGTATTATGCATCCTGCTGTGTACCTGCCCCCTGAGGATGCAACTCTGCCTATCTGGGGCAAAACCAGTGTTGACTCTTCAGTCCCATCTGAGCAGCTCCTGTGTCTCGAGTGTGCTGCGAACATGTCAGTCAAGATGGCAGACGTCACGTGCACGTGTGAGCTGTGCAGAAAGCTCGGTCTGAGCTCCCCGTGAGACTTGGGGAAAGTTTGGGGAGTTCCAAAATAGTTTTCTCTTCTCCGTTACAAACATTACTTCATGTCTGGGTGGAAATAAACCTACCAGGCTTTGACGGTCTAAATTTGGATGCACAAGCCAAAAAAGTTCAATCAAAATTATCCCACTCACAATCTGCCAGCCCAGAACTGCTCACGGAGAGCAAATTTTGATTAATGAGTAAGTCTGAGAAAACCACAAAGTGCTCACTGGCAACTTGTGAACAGGAAACGAGGCTGAGCCTGGTGAATTCGTTATTTGCTAAGCTTTTTTCACAGCGTCCCAGAAAACTTGGCAGCAACTTGGGGTGAGAGGCCTTGCTCTGTGGGTAGTTCTTACTGAAGACAACGAAGCACAAACCCAAACCCTGAATAAGAAAACCAAATCGACGCATTTGACAATGCAACCAGTCGCCTTTCCACAGGACATTGCCACGTGCACTGAGCATGGGCTGCAGGTAATCACCGCGATCGAGCACAGAACGGAGAAGCTGCAAAAGCTCAGCCCCCATACTGCCGCGACGTCCGGTTGGGCAGACCCTGGGACACAGGTAGGGCTCAGGAAGGGTCCGTGGGAGCACGGCAGTCAGCTTGCCATCATCTCTGCACAGGATTGGGGTCTGTCTTTGCTTTAAGGCCTGGCTTTGATTGTCTCGTGTAAGGAAAGGACAAAGCTGGAGCAAGGCGATCAGCCACGATGCGCTCTTCCGCTCTGGCATAAAGCATTCTTGTCTCTGGCTCGGCAGCGCGACGCAAGGAAGGTGCTCGGCCCCAACTTTGAGTCGCTCGCTGCTGGCTGCAGTCAGGCAAGGGTGCGATTCGGAGCGTAAGACTGTGAGAAAGTCCTCTGTGCCCACAAGATAAAGTTCTTTATTTAGGAGCTCATTAAAGCAGTGGCCCTGTGAAGATTTCCCTTGGCTAATATCCTCTTCCATCACCGTGTCGAGGGCTGGGCCCGGTTGAGGCAGGAACTTCGTGTTATTAACACTCCTTTAATTCTCTCCGCTCGTTTACCTGCAGGAGCTGCTGGCATCTGGGGTGGATTAAGCTTTATTAAGCCGAGAGCTACCCCAACGTCAGGCTGCCCTTTGTCTCCTCATCCAGCTCGTGCCTGCACGTCTTTTCCTGAGCTGTAAATTACTGAGGGGCTCTGGAAAAGCCCCCAGGACTCCTGCTGGGCACCGGCACGTCAAAGTCCCCCGGGGAAGTCTGGAGACCGGCCAAGCAGCCTTTCCTGGACATGTGGAACAGGCCCCTTCCTCCAGCATGCCAGGATACTGCCCTGCCCTTTCAAAGCCCATTTCTTTCTCCACAAACCCGCTTTCCCCAGCTCTCCTGTTTCCCCTTGCAATCCTGACCCTCACCTCCCATTATAACCCCGGCGTAGGTCTGAGAATACAGAAGGGGAGCTAATGAGTCTTCACCAGACACAACGTGCAGCCTCTCTCTGCTCACACTCACCCTACCCCCCAACTCCTACGCTGATTTAGGTCCTGGGTGATTTTGCCATTGATTTGAACACGAGGGGCGGTGGCCTGGTCACATCTACATCTCCCGTGGTTGTGCTGCCGCTGCCTTGATGATAAAAGGCTCTGTGCTGGCCGGCGACAAGGGTGGGAGGCGAACCCAAGAAAACCTCCCACCTCTCCACTCCCCTCAACTGCGAAGCACCGGTGCTAGGAGCTGCTGATGAGGCCTGGCACGGCGCTGGCTCGCTTGCAGGAGCTGGGAGCGCGTTGGTTCCCTGGGACAGTCGTAGCTGTCGGCACGCCAGGATGGCGTGGAGGTGTGGGCATTCTTGGGCTCCCTGCTTTGGCTCCGTAAAGAAGATTACAGCTGTTTCTTATTTAACCCCTGAGTTTTTGCTATGAAAGATGCTAGAACTCAGGGTGAGCTCTTACTACTCCTTCCCAAGGGCTAGGAATTGGGAGCAGGATCAGAAAGGAGCTTCGCAGCTAAGCGGTGCAACCAAATGGCTTGAGAAACCCTCAGGCAGTGAGGAGAGGGTTTCATTCGGGAAAGGGCAAAGGAAGAGAGCAGCCTGCAGGGCCAGGGCGAAGAGAAGGTGCCACGGGGTATGGTCCAGGGCTGAGACTGCGACTGCTCCAGGGGGAGCACAGATCCCCCGGGGAAGGGCGTGCTCAGGGCGCAGGTCTCACTCACAAATCCTGCCTGTTACAAGTGTCACCGATCCACGTGTTGTCCGAGTCGGAGTCCAGGTGCACAGCACACTGCTTTCTTCTTTCTCGCTGTGCATCCATCCTCCGGATCAAAGCTGCTTCATGTTGAGCGCACCCCGTGCCAGATGTTCCCTCCACATCAGGCGGGATTCTGCGCGCTACTCCTAGCTTTCTACATTGATGTCGAACGATTTCATGTCATTTTTGCACAGGCCATGGTATAAATAAATAGTCCTGATAAAGTATTCTGGCACCACCAAGACCAGAGACCTCCAGAAAGTCATTTGGAGATTTCCTAGATGAAATATCTTGGCATTTTCATTTCATGGGAAATTTCAAAAAATCCAATGTTTTTCCTTTGTGCTCAGGCCCAAATGAACTCTCCAAAGGTCAGAGCTTCCCCTGGGACACAGAACAGAGGTTGGGTTCGGAGAAGCTCTGCTCCGGACTGCATTTCATGGCCTGATGTAGCTCTCCATAAATGCTAAACCCGGGACAGCGTCTGTGCCTGGTCTGTCGTTCAGAAGCAGATCCCATTGTTATCCCATTAAAGCAAGTTCTCCTGGCAGTGCGTGTTGTCTATTCCTCTTACAAATGTTCCGCAGAAACCTTATTAATTATTAATCTCGTAAAACACCTGTTAATGTTACCATTTTAATAAATCTCCTCCTTAATTAAATTAGGTAATTTTGATAGTGATCCTCTAATGTCCACTACCTTTCTATTCTCATCACAGTCTGACTGTACAATGAAAAGCAGCGTTCAATTATAATTGATGTAAGCTATAACTCAGAGCCAAATTATAACATATAAAGCCATATGATCATTGAGGAATATAATAGATTTCCACACTAAAGTGTCATTTGGATTGATTAGCGCTGTTTCCAGAGCCTTATTAGAGGTGAGGACTGACTTTATTCCAGAGGAATTTTCTTTTCTTTCTTTCTGAACCCAGATCGTGTCTTTTCTTTATGTACAGAGCTCCAATTTTAACACTTTTGTGTACTGGCCTAGCCACCAAAATTACCCACTTACATTTCCATTTTAAATCTGACCTTTCCTTATTGTGGAAATGGGAACTACAGTTAAGATGTTATTTAGTGATTCATTAAAACTCTTTTTGCCAGAGAGAGATGCTTGAAACCTTGCTGATATGTTACTGCTACCATCCAAGTATGAAAAGCAGGAGGATAGATAATAAAGCAACCCCAAAGACACATTCAAGAATAGAAGACCTCGGCCCACGCATTACACAATCTCCAGGAAGATTTCTGCGTGGACCCAAGCAGGGTAGTGCTTTTGAGTCCAAGTGAATCTTGCAGCGTGACCATGGCCCTCCCTTCCCGCAGTCCCAGTACCTCGCCGTAGTTAGGGACATTGCGGTGCAGGTATGCAGTAGGGAGGTGCTACTCTCCCCATTTTACAGAGGGAGAACTCGAAGCCCAGAGCGACTAAATGACTGAGCTTTTTGCCAGGCCGCTGTTGTGAGTCGGGATCATCTGCCCCGTCTCGTTAACGTTTGGTGGCCATTCTCCTCCCCGTTGTGGCTTCCTGACAATCCAACTCTTACCTGTACGGCCAGGCCTGCTCACTGGATGTGCCGTTTTCTTTGTAGTGTTTCTTTTAATGTTTACTTATCTGGCTCTTCTTAATTGCTGCGATCCTAAGGAGCGTCCTTTATGGAAGGCAGGAAATGACAATGTTGCTTGCAAAGGTTGGTTTATGTTTCTCTTACCTCTTCGTTCGCCATTTGTAAAATATTCAGTATGACTGGCTGCTTTTTGCCCAAGCCGTCTTGTTATGGGGCCATTATGAACTTCCACATTCCCGTCTGAAAAGACGGTCCCTTTTATTGTTGCGTGGAAGAGCTGAGGGGGCCGCCATGGCAAGAGCCAAGAGGAATAAGATTGCATTTTACCTTGCATTTTCACTTTCCCCATCATAGGGGACTTGCACCTGAACTAATTGCTTAGAAAACCAGCTAAGGAGGGAAGCCGGTACAGCTGTATGTGAGTACTGGGTCACTCAGGTCAAAAAAAGAAATTCTTCCTTTTCTGGCAAACAGTGAAAACCAACAACAACCGTTCTTTTTATATGAATGCGAAACATTTTCTTTGACTTGAAGCGAACCCTGCATTTCATTTTGGTGTTCATTTCCTCTTTTCTTTAAAATGTTGGTCAAGTTTGAAACAAAATGGTGGTTGGAAACGAAAAAGGGCAACATTACCATTTGCAGCTATTGAAACAAGGACTTCCAGAACGAAGCGTCTGGATGGCAGACTTTGCAGAGCACTGCTGTAAAGCGAATGCAGAACTTGTCGGTCACTGTGCTCAAGGGCTGGTTGAGAGGAGGGGTCTGCCCTGGGTCCGGTATTGTTCAGTGCATTTATTAACGATTTGGGTGATGGGACTGAGTGCACACTTAGCAAATCTGTGAATGACACCAAGTCGTGGGGAGTTGCAGAGACTCCAGAGGGCAGGCCTAGGATGCAGAATGACCTGGATAACTGGAAAAACGGTCTCCAATCAATCAGATGAGATTCAATATGAGCAAGTGCAGCTTGGGCAGAAATAACTGTATAACTGTACAAATACAGGCTAGGGAACAAGTGGCTAGGCTGCAGTACTGCAGCAAAGGGCCTGGGAGTTGAAGGAGACCATAAACTGAACACGAGCCAACAGCGGGCTCCTGCTGCCGAAACAGCCGGCAGCATCCTGGGCCGTATGAACAGGAGCATCACTTGCAAATCAGGGGACGTGACTCTTCTGCTCTATTCAGCACTGGTGAGGCCTCACCCGGGTTTTGGACCCCGCACTTGGAGATGGGCGTGGACAAATTGTGGAGAGTTCAGCAGAGCAACAAAAACGATTTGGGGCCTGAGAAGCAAGACTTATGAGGAAAGGCTGAAAGAACTAGGGGTATTTAGTCTGAAGAAGAGAAGACCAAGGGGGGATTTGATAACCTGAAGGGCAGGTGTGGAGAGGGTGGAGATGGGCCTATCTCTGTGGGTGAAGGGGACAGGACTAGGGGCAATGGCCCCAAGCTGTAGCAGAGCAAGTTTAGGTTGAAGATGAGGAGAAGGAACTTCCTGGCTTGAGCAGGCACCTAGAGAAGTATGAAATCTCCTTCCTTGGAAGTTTTCAACAGCGGGTTGGACAGACACTTGGCTGGGCTGGTTTAATCAGGGATGATCCTGCCTTGAGCAGAGGGCGGACTACATGACCTTGTGAGGTCCCTTCCAGCTCAACTTTCCTATGAGTCCTACGACAATACATTTTCAATTTATTGTTCCTCTTATTTTCTGAAAAAAATACTGCCTATTTTGATACAAACTAGAAACTGCGCTGTTTAAAGATTCACAGACATTTCTCCCAGCTCTTGAGACGGCACAATGGACTACTCCTGCCCCTCAGAAGTGGAGACAGGGTTGCCTGGAGGATATGGCATTGGGGTGGCAGCCCGAACACACAGATCCCATCCCCTCTCTGCCACGGGCCTGCTGCATGAGAGCTAGATTGTCATCACCTGGCCAAACCCCACGCCCAGCATCCTGCTTAACTTCCTGGCTGTAAGTTGAAGTGGTGCTTTTCGTACCAGAATATGAACCTGTGCCTGGATGTTTATGCCAGAGGTGACTGCAGCTCCAGGACCTTCCCGTTCCCAGTCATCACTTGTGATTGACCCTGGGCTTCCTTGAGTTGGTGGCAGGCTGGTTACTACAGCCAGTATTTCTTCCACTTGTGCATGGGACAGCAATTGGCAGAGAGATTCCCAGAGCTATCCTGTGCCTCAGTGCGCACGGGTAATTGCCTGGCCTGGGTTCATTAGGGGTCCTGTGCATCACGCAAGGTCACCCTTGGCCCTTCTGTCTTGCCTCCAGTAGACAGAAGATAGTGGCGGTGGCAAGCCTTCCATTTGAGAATAATTTCTATCATAGCTCATTGATGGGTTTTGAGGTGACTTCAGAGTCCAACCTTTGAGCCACAGATCCATCTGCAGAAGTTGCAGGTCTTCCACAAGGAAGTGTAGGCTGTCGGCTGGGATTCCCTCTTCCTTCCTCTGCCCTCTCTTCCCTGCGTTGAGGGCAGGATGCTTTGCCTCGAAATGGGCTGTTGCTTGGTGGAGGTTGCAGCCCCTCCATCGGAGGTGGTTGGCAGCCGCCTCCTCCCAGCTCTCGACGTCGGCATCTGTTTCCTTGATGTCTGCCTTCAGTGTGTCCTCGTAGCATTCCCTTTGGCCACCAGATCTCAGGTCGCAACTGAGCTAGGAGCAGAGCGCTCGAGAGTCAGGCTTCGGCGCACGACGCCTGGTCCAGCGAAGTCGATGCTTGGGGACCGCCAACCCCATCCCAGCAGTATTGGCTATGGGTGGTGCTCTTCCCGTTGGAGGCAGAAGATAGCAACTGCCAAAGTAAAAGAGCAGAAGCGGCAATTCTCAAAGCTGATGAGAGCTTTTTGTTGCTAGGAGACAACTTCTTGAGGAGCAACATTAACTTGTTGGGAGTGGGTAAGAAACCATGAATTAAAGTAATTTAAAAACACTTTTACCTTCCAACATTAATTGCAAACACAGGCAAATTATCCTGAAATCGGAGGTATTTTGGTTACTGTTAAAACGTGGTTATTTAATAGACTGTTTGGATGTTTCACAGTGGGGCTACGAAGGCACAGCTGGTGCATAATTACTGCTGTCCTCCCACTCTTTCCCTTCCTCTCAATGTGTTCAAACTACACGGAGTACAATGAGCCAGCGCTCTCCGACTCCCCACGAAACAGCCCACTGAAAGGGCCAGGCTCTATTAATTAGTTAAATAGTGTGCTCCTTGGAAAGTCAATCCTTACCAAGACCTTACTCTTCTGCTTGAGATGCAGCCGACATCCCGTTTGTCGAAGGGAGAGGGAGAAGCTGTGGGATAGTAACCGCTCCCCACCGTCGGTAGATGAAGTCTGCAAAGGACTGTTGCTACAACACAATGCAATGCAATGCACAACTGGGAAGTAAAGCTGGTTGCGCAGGGAGGAGAGCAGAAGAAGAGCCCGAGAAGAGGAGACTTGCAGCATCAGCAGCAGTGAAAGTGCTCGCGCCAGCCTCAGCTCTTCTCCTTTCTCAGATCAGAGTTGCAGTTGGCCAAGTGGACGGCGGAGGGGCACGCGCAGAGCAGGCGTCTGGCAGAGACCGGTGGTTTGGGAGGCAGGACCCCGGGAGCAGAGCAGGCAGTGGCTGGCCACGCTGTGCAGGCATCTGTGGTTTCTCTGCTACTTCTCGGTCAATGCTAGGATTGTGCAATACATTCTCGTTGCCTTAAGGTAAAGAACAGCGCGGGCAGCCATTGCTTTGGGCAGAGGACACAAACAAGGTGGATGCGCTATTCGGCCGAGCCCTCGGACGAGGTTTCCGGGGTGCCCATCGGGATCAGACCCTGCGCGCAGAGCTCCAGCAGGCCGGCAGTGCAGCGAGCGGTGGGAGGGCAGTGCCAGCGATGCTGTTAACAGCGTCCTGCAAGCAGACAGTCACTTACGGCACATCCGTGGGACGGAGCGAAAGAGCGCTGCTAAGATGGAAGAGAAACGCCATTCTGCGGTATGCAGTTGTGGGCCTCAAAAGAGCTGAATGGCTTGAAGAATAGGTCATATCAATGCCGATAATCTTCCCCTGTGATAATACAGTGGATTATACAGCAATTGGATGTTGAGAGTACGCCTACCTTAATCTCCCTTAACTTTGGACTCTCTCTTATCAGATAATATTGGAGAAAATGCAACATGTGCCATGGAAGATTACGTTCACTCACCACACTTTGCAGATGGCTGAGATAGAAATAGGAGACAATTCTAAACTAATTAACAATACACAAAAATAAACCAGGGCACACAGCTCCCCGAGAAGGCTGGGGAACGAAGGAGCCAGGCGTTTCCAAATCCATTTTATACGCGCAAAGGAGATCTTATTAAGATTCCACCTGGCTGCTAAAGGCTTCTCTCGTTGCTCCTAGTTTAGAGCCATCATTAACAGGGGGAGAGATTAGTTTAGGTGGTTTGAGACACCATAGAGACACACAACAAGCTTCTCACACTGCTGAAACTTGTATATCACTCACCTGCGAGATGGCAAGTGCCATGCTGGGCTGCTTTGTCTACTGTGTCGAGGCTAAGGAAAATCTTGGATGAGCTGCAGAGAGTCAACGGATCACTAAACTAGGAACTGAAGAAGGAAACCCAGCCCGGTATAATACCCCTTAATGCATCCCTTTCTGGGAGCAGGAGAGTGGCCAGGCACAGAGCGTGCGCCAAGCTACAGGCCAGCAGAAGATGGGCAAGGCTGCCGCGACTGCCCTTCAGCATTGAAACCTGATTGCTCCTGTCGCATGAGACAGCTATGTAGAAGGAAGGGTCGCAGATGCACCTCGACCTTGGGAATGGTTAGAAGTCTGCTTCCTGCACAGCTGTCTGTAAGAGACCCCCACCGGGCTGCAAACTACTGTGCCGTCTTCGTCTCTGTGCCCTCTGCCAGGAGGCACGGCGGGCCAGCTGGCACCCCAGCACCAAGGGTGAAGAGGGTTGAACTGGAAGGGAAGGCATTTGGCAGCATCAATGTTTAATTGCTGCTCTGGGAGACACCTTCTGCTTAATGCTAGCACTTTCTATAAGTAGTTGCAAACCCTGCGAGCTAATCAACTGCTTCCCTTCTGCTTCCTTCAACACACGGCACAGCCAGAAATAGGCTTCATCTGGGGCAGAAATCCCATGAACTCCAGTGAGAGCTTCACTCAGGGACTACAGATCTGGACCCAGTGGCCTTACGCCATTTATCCAATAACTTCTGAGAGGTTGGGCAAAAGACATACACATAGCCATGCGACGCTTCCTCAAAAACGGCAATGGGAGAGTGGGGCGGCACGACGGCACTTCCAGAAAGCAAGGACGGGCATGCAGAAGACTCTCTCGTGCACATGCCTGGTCAGGAGACAAAGGCCACAAGAAGATCTCCCTTCACAACAAGCTGAGATGATGTTGTGGGCTGCAGCGAGCCCTTTTCAGCTCCACCTGGCAAGAGCTCTTATCGGCAACATTTTCCACGTCACAGATTCAGGTGACGCTTCCTACAGCAGCAGCAGGCGCTTGGGTGCAACAACGCCCTGGGGCAGCGACACGCGGCTCTTAACAGCAGCTGACGGCGTCTTGCATTCCCGGGGAGCAGAGAAGGGTTCTTAGTGAACACGCCAGCAGGTATTTGGGCTGGTCTAATAAAAGATATTCGATTCACCCAAGGAACCTTGTCTGCTACCAGGTAAATGTGTACCTCGTAAATAAATACGTGGCTTTTTTACCCATCTACTTGACTTGGAGCATCACCGTGCCGCAGGTCCAGGGGTGATGTCCTGTAACTGGGGAAATATGACAAAACATGGCACTGCCTATTGACATTGTGCGCTAGGGAATTAGCCCTTAAATATCATGGTCTTTGTCATACCATGAGTCTCTT
Source organism: Alligator mississippiensis (assembly GCF_030867095.1). Taxonomy (NCBI): domain Eukaryota; kingdom Metazoa; phylum Chordata; order Crocodylia; family Alligatoridae; genus Alligator; species Alligator mississippiensis. The sequence continues at coordinate 1,375,092 of NC_081835.1, forward strand.
GTCATTTATTTTTAATAGCAAAGGTCTGGCCCAAGCATATATTCAAGGCTTTGTGGAGGCTTGCCGGTTCCCAACAACAGGGCTGGTCTTCTGGTTTGCAGAGGCGGGTTACGCTGCTGGAAGAGTCAACCCAGCATCCAGTCCAGTGTTTTGGAGCTTGTGTCATGGTAGTGTGTGCCAGGGAGTGTCCTCCCTCTGGTCTCAATGCGGGAGTAGAAGAGGCAGAGGCCAACAGCAGCCGTTTTCAGGCATCTCAACACAACGGTGCATGCTTGAGACCCCCCCGGCAGGCCCTGCACGTGCCAAGCCTGCTTCTGCCTCCGGTTCCCCCCGCTTTAGGAACGCTGCATGTGTATTTGCAGAGCAAGAGCACTTAGACATTCGTGTCAGGAGTGAAAACGATTGACGGTCAAAACTAGACTCAGAGCTGTGGCCTTGACCTGCCCACCAGTTTGTGGTCCAAAATACATGCTCCAAGATGCATCCATTTCTCCAGTTCCCTTTAGGAAGCTGGGCACGGCATTTTAGGGGAAAATGTCCAATGCAAACTGAGGTTCTGGGGCTCGGCGTTCCCCCGGCTCTCGTCTCTTAGCTCATGTGTATTGTAACTTAGGTCCCGGTCTTGCAAATAAGTAATTTGCCTGTAGTTGCCTGTAGAAGGCCCCAGGCCCGAGCAGAGGGGACCTCTGAGGTCAGCTCACATGGAGCCGATTGCAAGCCTGGAGGACAAAAAAGCTTTTAGCCTCATCAAAGTCAGTAAATCGATACTTCTGACCTTTTAAAGCCCAATTTTGCTATAGGATCTGCAGGCATCAATGGCAAGGTGCGTGGATCTTTTTGCAGGGACCGGGGCCTAAATCAGTTACTCAGCAACCAACCACCCCCTCCCGTCTCCTGCCCCCCCTGCCCGCCCGCCCCGCCACACGTCTCCTAGCCAGCACCGGGCCCCGGGCTGCAGCAGCCCCTTCTTCCTGCGCTGATCACACAGCTCGCAGACCTGCCGAGCGCAACGGGGAGCAGGTTTTTGTGACCTGAGCGGAGAAGCTTTCAGAGCTGCTGGTGTTAATGAACATGCACTTTATCTGGGAGGAAAATTCCCACTTCAGCACCTCGGGCCTCGTCTTGATTAGTTAGACAAAAGAAAAGAAACTTGCAGAAAGGGAGCGCTCTGTAAATCCTGGCACAGACGAGGCAGCGTGCTGTTTCCGTGTGTGTCTGCACGTCCAGGTTGGTCTTGGTATGTCTGTCCTGCTCAGCACTGCCGGGTCTTAAATATGAAATCATCATATTGGAGGCTCAAATTATCGTGTTTTCTGAAAAACTACTGTATACTGAAAAAAAGTAAAGTATGCAAGTAGGTCTTCTTTCTTGAGTAACATCATGTTGCCTTGTACTGTTATCCTCACATCCTGCGCCACTCCACTTGACACTGCCCACTACGACGTTTTGTTGAACTCTTTCTCCGGCTGGTTAAACTGAATTTATTACTACGATTATCCTTTTCTCTTTGTTTTGCAGTTCAGGTCCCTGTACTGTAAATCGTTATGCAGTTACTTTATAACGCTCACTATAAGCCTCCAGTGAGTGAGCGAGGACGGGGTCATCAAAGTTGAAGCTTTTCCTTACTTTGAGGCAAGCAGTCATAAGCGAGCGCAGACAGGGAACCTGAACGTTCGTTAAGACTCCCTGACAGTGACTTGGGTTTTGCATGTGCTGCAACAATTAACTGCATCAAAATTATGGTACGTTTTGAACGCTTTTAGTATTATCTGTCGTACGTGGGTCGCACTCGTACAAATACGATACTGTCGTACACCTGGCCGTGCTGGTCCTGCTGCTGTGGTGGGCCCCAATGCTGCTGTTCTCCCCTGCCCCTAGCAGCCCAGCCCAGCCCAGCCCAGCCCTGGCAGCTCTCCTGGGTGCCAGGGTCCATGGTTGAACCTCCGCTTAACCCAACTCTCTGCAGAACTCCTTGGGGCCATGCACGCAGGGCGTCTTCCAGCCCCTGTCCCACAGATGCCTGTTCTGAGAGCCTTTCCAGGCACCGGCTTCATGCTGCTTGTCTCTCCACCCGTGCTTGGTCTCCCAGCCACTGCAAGCTCAGATACAGGGGTAGAGGGCTATGTGGCTTGGGCCGGTTGAGGCAAGACCTTGAATAGCAGCATAGATGTACCCTCCGTGTCTCTAACTGGACCTGTCGGCTCACGTTCAAACCTTGGTTGGCCTCTTTTCCAGGATTGCATCTAATGTGCTCCCCAGGATTGACCCTGATCCCTACTGCAGCTGCTCCCCACAGCGCTTCCACATGTTTTAATCCGGTTCACCCGCTGAACCTCTCACGTTGGGAAAGAGCTCCTGGAAAAACCTTGCTCCTCCTCTTTCCTCCCGTGTGGCCATTAGGATCTTACCATGTTCATGTTCGTGTTCTCACCACAGCCATTCATGCTTGCTCATATAAGTCTGTTAGTTTTAACACGAGCCGGGCAGGCCCGAACGAGACGTGCATCCTGGACAAATATTGGCAGATGGGATTTTTAGTGACCTGGATCTTGTGCGTTTCCCACCCGTGCTATTTACAGTACTGAGCCTCATTCTCAGCACCTTTAATTTCCATTCTTCTTCCCCTCCCTCCCACTTATTTATCCTGTTTTCTCTTCTGCTTCTGTGATGTGAATTTTAAAAGGGAGCTTTTACTTGTGTCCTTACTGCATCTGAATCCGTGCTGGACTTAAATACCTCCCTGAGCACGTCTGGTTTGTGGTCGTGTGCTTTATAGCTAATCGTTTCTCGCAGTCGTAATCTGCAGTGATGGACCCTGCGGTACCTCCCGGTCTCTGCTCCGTGGCGTGGAGGTGAATCCAAACCTGGAAGAAGAGATGCTTCTTACAAAGAGGGATAGGTGGTAGGTGAAGGGCAGCCCTGTCTCAAGCGATATGGATATTTCAATTATTTAATGCATAAGGAGGCATCTCAGTCTCCTCTGGGTATATATGGGTCTCCTCTGGGTTCATATAACTGTCAACAGCCAGTCATACCATTCAGCACCAGAACAAGGGGCAGGCCCTTTAGGCCCATGTCTAGGGCCCCAGCTCACGACTGTCCCAGAATTGAATTTCTCATGTAAAAAGGCAGAGAAAGTCACCTTCCTCCCATGGCTTCAATGGGAGCACGACTCAAGTGTAACCAGTGCGCTGACTTCTGCAGAGTGCCCGAAACATGAGCTCTGCGAGGTGTGAACTGGCCGAGCTGCTGCCCCGAGCAGCCCTGCCCGCTCCAGCTTGCATTCCCACCGCGGTTGCTGGGACGGTTTTCCATTATCAAGGATCTTCTACCGGATGCCAAGAAGCTGTGAAACCTTTGCTAGGCTAGCAAGGGCTCTCGTGCACTTTCTTGATGACTGCGCCCACCGCTCACTGCCTGCCAGAGGGAACGGGAGGCAGCGCTATTGATGCAGGCGAAAAGGACACGGGGCCAAAGTGGGGTTGAATTGCTGGGGGATAATTGCGGGGGGACTCTCGCTGTCCTGGGGAGAGCATCGGGTTTTACTTTCTTCTACTGGGCTATTCACTCCTGATCCTTCTCTAATGAAAGGGTCTGTCTGGATAAGAGCCGGGACATTATGAAGGAGTAAAACATTAAAGTGTGGGAGTTTGCCGCAAAGTGTTCAAGTGCCAGCAGTCAATAGATCTCTATCTCTTACAAAGTGCAGACCTCTCCACACCTGCTGCAGCTGACCATCGCTTTGTCCTGTAACAAGCACTATTTCTAGAGGCTTAAAGCAGCTGGTGTCGGCCATCAGAGGGGAAGTGCATTGCACTCCAGTCAGTCGAGTGCTGGTTTGGAGTGTGTCGCTGCCTGACCGGCCTCTCAACCTGCTCCCAACGCTAGGTAAAGGACCCGTGCGCTGTCAGGCTCTGCTGGGCTCCGGCTGGGAGGGGAAAGCATGGCCTGTCCTCACAGTCCAAAGAGCAGGAGCTCACCGCAGCTGCAGCATCCTCGGTGCCCCACGACGCAGGGCACGGGTCGGCAGTCCTGCACAGTCCCAGGCTGCAGGTCTCCTTCCTAGACGCTCATGCCCCTTCCTGGAAGCAGCGATCTCTGCAGGGTTTCTCTATCACGGAGCTGGGCGGTAAAAATGCCCGTTCCCTGATCCCACAGTGCCACTTTGTGGAGGTGGGGTTTTGCCTTTCACTGCCCCGGACAAAACCTTGGGGCAAAGTTCGGGATTCACCTGCAGTGACATGGTTTGGACTTTCCTTTGAAATCTCATTAAAAAAGGTGTTAGAGGAAACATTTCGTTTCTTTGTTCTTTTCGGTTTTGAGCTTTTATAGACTCCTTTTCCAAACCTGAGTTCAGGAGTTAAGTGTCCTGTCGAAAGAGTCGACCAGCATCTCTCCCTTACAAATGTGAGCAATGAAATAACTTGCGTTTTTGAAAAGAAGTGCTTGTTTTCAGGCAGGGCCTTGCACTGGATTTAGCAGGTCGGGCCCACCCCGCTCGTCCACACGAACAAAACCCCTGGTTTTGCCCACCCGATTTCCCTACGCAGCGCACGGCCTCAGAGGTGGAGGGGGGATTTGTTCCTAAAGCTCCTGATAGATTTTCCTTTAATAACTGGAACTCATGCATAGTGTAAACACTTGCACCAAAAGCCACACGCTGCATTGAATTTTCAGAGATAAGTATTTTAAATCCAGGCCTTCCCAACGCTCCAGACATGCATTATTTACAACTCAGAATAATAATGTAACAAAGCTGTATTATATTAAAATTGTTCCATAAAATATTACGATTATCATTTTTTGTAGCTTGACTTAAGGTGCACAATTTATATAAAACAATATGAATTATTTTCTGTTACAAAAATTATTCAGTATGGGCTCTGTGTATTACAGTTATTAATCTTTCTATTTAAATGCAAATTTTTCCTTTCAACTCAGAGCTAAAGACACTTCTTATACAACTAATAAAACACAACTTTGATCTTCTGATTTATCCATCAGGGAGATGCCTTTTTTAGTTGTGTTTAGGATGTCTGTGCCAGAATGCGCTGCTATTTTATAACAAAGATGCCTTCTTCATAAATATATAATTTTTTTGCCGTGTTAAAAATGAAATATTCATTTCTGCATTTAGGTGATACTTGGACAATCCTTAGACTTGTAAAGTTGCTTTGCTTTTTTGAGAGAGAAACACAGAACTAAGAAGATAATCTCCTTTTTCTGGACAGTGATTATCCTTGTAAATAATGAGGTGGGGGCAACCACCGGGACAACCTACCTGCAGGTGCAGTCGATCCTCTATGACTAGATGTTTTAATCCAGATCTTGCTAGACGATGCACTTGAGCGCAGACAGAAGTTATGGGCTTGATACAGGACTTCCTGGGTGCGACTGCGCATGGCCTGAATTGTACAGCAGGTCCAACTGGAGCAGCATAATTGCTGTTCTGGCCTTCAAACCTGTGAATTTACAGACCCGTGGGCTTGCTGTTAACCAGAATATGAGCACTCCGGTGCAGTCTCGGAAAGGAGAGCCGTGGACCAGCTCACCTCAAAACGCAGCCCCAAAATATCGGTTTGTCATCACTTGAGGTGGCTGTGACGGAGTTTCTCCACTATACAGATGAGAAACGCCCAAGAAATGCTCCAGTTACTTTTCACACACCAGGTTTTTTGGGTAGATGTGATATCTTTTATTAGACCAACTAAATTAATAAAGGATATCACGTTTACCCAAAGAACCTCATCTGCCTGCGTCCGCAGACCAACACAGCTATAACCCGCACTCGAGTTACTTTTCTGTTCTTTCATTCCCTCTTCCCACGTTTCGCTTTAAAAAATGAAGACAAAAATGGTTTCCATGAAATGGTGCTTGCTTGCAAAGCAAGGTTATCATGGCCAATGGCCCATATCACGCAGTATCTCATTTCTGATAGTGCCCGATGTCAGATGCCTCTGGGACCTCTGTATCCAGGAATGGGGTGGTATTGCGTTCAAGGAGAAATGAACTGATGGTCACTAGAGTCGAGAAATGATTTCCCCATGCATGAATCCTGGGATTTGTTTTGGTGTTCGGCTGCTTTCCGCTCGCCCTCATTCAGGGTCATCGCACCAGTATCCCAAGGACAGCTCTTGCAATAGGTGTGTAGCACCTGGCTCCTACGCGGTGCTGGCCTCCATTAGGAAAGGAGACGGAAAGCCCTATCGTCCCATCGTTAAGCTGCATGCAAGCGTAGCATGGCTCCGAACGCTCTGTGCAATGTCATGTTCTCGTGGGACGAAGGGTTTCAGTTCGTGCTGATTTTCTCGCAGGTGTTTTCTTCGGACTGCACCGTGTGCTTCTGCCGCTTCCCCCCGCCCGGACTGCTTCCTTTATTTTTGGTATAACAACCTGGAAGAGGAAGGCTGCTGGGTCAGCCAATGAGAGTGCAGGTAATTGGAAAGGCTAACGCAGCGAGCAGCGTAATAATTAACTGACTATATTAGGCATTTTACAATTCTGGCACCTCACAAGAGCGATCGTTTAATGAGAAGAGAGAGGCTCAACAGTAATCCATTTTCATGGTAGAGATTGTAATGAAGGTGTGAAATGATGCACAATAACTAAACCTGTCTGCAGCAGCCTCACTAGTATGTCATTGGGCTCTGCCAGGCTTTAGAAACCGATAAATCGCATATACATTCCCTATAATTTCTGGAAGCGTACCAATATAAAATATAACGCAGCATTTGCTGCATGTCCTGTCTATGGCCCGGGATTGTAAAAACATGCCAGGACTGATCTGTGAATCGAACCGCTTATTGGCAACGGCCAAAGCGGCATAGCTAAAGGAGCATGCAAGGAGCAGGAAGTGCAGGCTTTTAGATGCTCCCATGTAGATGGGGAGGCTGTCTGTGCCCTTCTTACAACGGGGTCCCGTACGTGCGTGTGAGCCTGCACTGGCTCTGCGTTAGCAAAGCTGGCTCTTTCAGGCCTGGCAGGGCAGCCCTTAGCTGGGTGAGTGAAGTCACGGGTGTGTGCAAGTGCCGGCAGGCTTGGGGCCCGAGGATACGAGATGTGAATGCTGCACATGCAGCACGTAGTGAAGGTCTTTGCAGCTTCTCAGCGGAGCACTGCGGGGGATACTGTGCCCCCCGAGGGGGAACCTCTTTTGTAGCCTCAAGATCTGGTAAAAAAGAGGCCCCGGGACCTCTTGATGCTAAATAACCCCTGCTTTTCCAAAGAGTGCATTGACCTGGGACCCAGTCCTGAGGCTTCCTGAGCACCTGCAGCTCTCCTGTTGCTGTCGCTTAGCATCGCCCAGCATTTGGCACTCCACTTGCAGGTGAGATGAATAGGAAAGCTGTGTAAATGGTGCATCAGCTTCCTTTATTGTCTGCATGTCTTCTGTACTACATTTAAATGATATAACCATGTAGTTAAGGCACATTTTAGAGCCGACTGCACTTATTAATACAAATTAATACAATGCTATGGTTATTTAATGGAGTCGCTGAAGTTATATTTTTATAAAGAGAGCAAGAGATCCTCCGGGACATCACAGTACAAATAAAGAAGGATCTGAGCTGAGTTAGTGAAAACACAACACTGCGAGTGAGACGGGAATCACGCGAAGTGCAGTAGGATATGGTAGGCTTATTCCTTGTGGGAAATATCCAGTTTAGTTTCTCCTACATTAGGATCATGTATTGATGAACGAATTAACACAAGAGGACCTCTTTCCTAGGCTGGGATTGCCAGGATTTTTCTTTGCTGTACTGACATAGGCGCTGCCTTCGTTCTGAATCGATGGGGGGGAGGTTGTCACTTTGATATTTCCATTTACTTTTTCATTACAGAAAGAGCAGATATTGTCCTGCATTATTTTTTCATTTTGCTTTCTCTTGGCATTCAAGCAACAACCACTGATTTTTTTTCCATATTATTTTAGTTTAATAACTTTTCGGGGGTGGTGTACAGCCGCACCCAGGCTAGGCAGTCTGTGGAAAGATAAGATGTTGCTTACAGATACGAAGCCTTGAGAGGATGATCTCCGTTCCTCAGAAACCACCGGCAAGTCTCGCCTGGGCTCTGGCTCCATGAGAAGATGGCATATCTCTGTGCCAGAAACAGCCTGAGTCCATGGCAAAAACTGCTCGAGTCCTTCTAGCTACTTGCCAAAACCTCATTATCACAGCAGCCAATTCCCGTGTTCATGCAGCAAACACAGTCTGTCCCGTTGGGACCTGTGGGAAGGAGAGAGCGTATGAGCACACGGAGAATTACGGAGGGAACGCTAGGGTTTGCTTAGTTTGGTATCTTGTGAGGTCTGTGCTCATTTTTATTTTCTGCTCTAGTTACTTCTGTGGTCTGCACCCTCCTCTCACCTTCTGGGCACCCATGTCTTTCTCCATGGGGCACTGGCTTTCTGCAGATTACTTAGGCCCATGCATTACCCACTGGAAAACAGTTGCTATGAAAATGTGGAAGGATTGGAATTGGTGTCATTGTCCCCAGAAACAGCTTTCAGATGTCTCTGTATGAAGCAGGGGCCATTTCAACTGTATTTCATCAGTGGATTCATTGTCAGGGTTTTCACTGTGCACGGAGGGCTTGCGGGAAGAGTTTGTACTGAAGTGAACAGGGAAAGATAAAAGCCGAGGAGGATCTGGAGTTGTCCAGGAGCTTTGTGGAGAGCAGGATTTCCAGGCCGGAGCTGGGACAGCTCGACCAGCAACCCCACAGACGGCGCAATGCCGTTCCCGTCTGACCAGTTTAACCCGAAGGCTTCACCCCCTGCACTGCGCCCGGAGGAGGGAGGGCAGGAGCCGTCTCTGGTAGCGGAGGTCATCGCTGGAAAGCACCCGGGAAGAAGCTGACTGGTTGTGTTGGAAACCCGTCCTGCTGCAGTGCTTTCTAAGTATAATTGCCTTGCTCTTCTTATGTGGAAATGAAAGTTAATTCTTTTGATCACCAACTCACCATAAGGTACTTAAACGTATGCCAGGTGCTCTGATCTTTTCTGTTACCTCCCTTCTCCCTCTACCCCCACCAGAACGGCAGTCCATTGTCCCTGTTACAAAGACTTGGAGAGAGAGACAGGACGTGAAACGGAGTCATTTTTATCAGGGCTGTAAACAATTTGATCATTTTTATCAGAGTGTTTTGCCACTGTTTCTATGGGGCTCTGCAGAGAGGAAAACACAATTCTGTTCTCTTTTTGAACAATGAATAAATTGGGTTCCTATGAAGTGAAAAATAGAAAGCATTCTTGCAACTTTCCCTTCAAAATAGTATTTACTGTCTGCCTGAAGACAGCACACAAAATAAAGCAATGCATGTGGTACCGCTTCACTTAATGGCCTGGGATCTTCACAATGTATTTCGGCTTATATTATTCTGGAGATAAGCATCTTTAAATACTCGGCAACACACAGCGTACAAACATTGTATTGACGTCTTTCTCTGCTATCATAGCTACTGATTCATCCACTTGTCCTTATGTTAGCAATTTAATTTTAATCCGCTGTAATAATAAAAAAGCATATTACTGGGAGGAAGAAACCCAATGCTCTTTGTCATCCGTGTTCCTGATATTTGTAGGGTTAGTAAAATGCATTTTCTGTTGACAATACCAAGCTATCTTTAGTTTTCCCAGGAAAAGTGTCTATGAATGACTTAAATAGGGTTGCTAATGTTTCACCAGCAGCGGAGAAAGGCGACATCTTAGCTCTTTCCGTTGGGAGCAAATCCTGATCTGCTTGCTCACGGTGCACAGCACCATCCCCTCACCTGCGGTCACGCTGAAGTCAACAGGCCTGATGCAGGGAATCGCTTAAGCACCGGTGTGTCCTTCGTGGAAGTAGCCCGGCTGCCTTCATCCACCGCACTGTCCTAGGACTTCAGTGGGAACTGCTCTCCCGGCCTGGGGTCGGCATGAGAGGCGGTAGCAGCATCTGGCCTCACTGTCTTACGGGTACTCAGCCCCTCCGGTGGACACGCAACCACTGAAGTCTCATGCAGAAGAAGTAGCTTTACCCAGCGAGCGTTCCTCTGGGTCCAGAGCAGCGCCCTAAGATTTAGGAGGAAGCTGGTGGTGCAGGTATTTATCTTAAAACAAACAGCTTACCAACCTTAATTGCTGCCTGCTGGCACAGCAAGAGTTCACAGCCAGACCACTTAAAGCAGTGAGTTAAGAACTAATCGTATGCCATTATTAAGAGTTGCCAGAGGATCCTGCAAAAACAATGCTGCTAATGCGTGTCCTGGCTTGCCGTGAACTCTGATTTGTCTCCGAGAGATCTGAGGCCTCCCAGTGCGGATTTAAATCCCCACCTTGCATCAGCCATAAACCATGTGGCCGGTCACTCTCCTGATGTCACGTCCAGGCCGGTCCAAGCGCTCCCAAGGCACAAGCCCCATAGATGTTGTCTGGTCAAATGATCCTGTGCCCCAGGCTAGCTTCCTGCTTTGTGGGGGCGTATTTCCCATTACTTAGATGTGCAGATGGCGGTGGGCCTGGGTATACTGCTTCTGGGGTCTCCCCAGAGGTCCTGTCCACTGACTCTTGCAGCACACCTGCCTGCTGCTTTGGAGGGTGCCAGATGTGTGCCTTTATGCATGCCTCGGAGACCGCATCCAAGAGTGGCTTAGCACTGCATAGGGCAGCTACGTTGCCTTGTTTCTGGGATTTGATATAGGCTGGGAAGAAGGGGAGTAGCTTCCTGGTGCTGGCAAGGAGGCCGTGTAGATGCACCCTTAAGGCACAAGTGCAGAGGCCCAGCTAGAGGAGGTGGCGCAGAGCTTTCTCTTCCATTGGGATCCCTGCTCTCGTGCACACAAGAAAACCCCGGTCCTCAAAGCAATCCCGTGTTGAAATACAAACGTTCCTGGATATTCACTTTTCCGTACTCCAGTCATCTTCCCATGGGTAGACGCACAGACCGAAATCATTCTGCACTCAGGGCTTCACCAGCAACAAAACAGGCCGGCTGTGCATGCCCCACTGAGCTCGGCCCAAAATGTTGAGCCCCCTAAGACAGAGGGCACTCCGGTCCCGCGTGGCGTAGGTAAAGTTCTCTCCGTTGAATCAAGATGGAGCCATTTGCAGTCCCTACAAATGACTCTGGACTAGAGAGCGAGGTTATCTTCGTACCTCTGTGACATCCCAGTTAGGTCAAATCTCAGTTGTGCGGCGATGGGGGATTCTAGAGGAAGAAGCAGATTCTCTGTTCAGTTTTATCGGTTTTTCAGAAATGCTGTGGAAAAGGTGTCTCATTCTCTAGGATACCATACAGGGAGTGAAAAGAAAGCAGACAGGCAAAGCCAGCAGGCTGCACCTTGCCACAGCTGTGGGGTAAGGAATAAGCTCAGTCACTCTCTGCCTCCTAAGACTCCACAATATATATTGATAGACATTTATGTAGCACAGAGGATATCCGAGAAGGAGATTTCTATTTATCTCAGTGGGATTTCATGGATGGCAGGTGCAGGAAGAAAGGAAGCTATTTCTAACCTTATACCCGTCAGTCAAACATCTTATTAATCCATTGTTTCCCTACCAACCTCTCTATAACCCACAGAGGCCACTGCAGGACCCGGCTCTCACCTGGAATTATGTGTATCGTGTGACAGAAGAACAGAGCCTTTTAAGTACGGATACCCACCTGAGTTAGTAAGGAAATATCTCTGTGTAATGGGTTCCCTGGTACCCTGCCATGTGCTAGCGCTGCTGTAGAGGTGATTGATTCATAAGTATTGAACAATCATCACCTGCTTATATAGTGGAGTATGATGTGGAATCAATACAACATTTGACTGCCGTGTCAAGGGCAAGTTCTATCCGCATGCTTGCCGTAAACCTATTGACTCTGGTGGGATTGCACAGGGAGCGTGACCCGCAGTCCTGCATTTTCTGCTGCTTTGTATCAGCCATGAGTTATTGCGCAGGCAACCTCTTCCATCTTTCTAACATACATTTTACTGGGAGAGATTTAAAAATGACTTCCCCTGTCGCCATCCCCTGAAGTGTGCTGGACTCAAATGAAGAAATAAAGAACCATGCGGTGGTCAGTAATTAAAACAGAAATGCAAATTGCAGGCAGCTCAGCTCCACTCCAATAGGGAACTTTGATCCCGTGTTCAAGGCGCTATCTGTAGCACAGTGCGTCTCCTCCACCACTCTGTTGTTGGTCCATACAAATTAGAAATTTCAAGGGCTGTTGAGCATCGTTATTTTTCACCGTGGATCCGCACAAGGTTGTTTGGCAGAGGAGGGTCGGTCAGTGCGATGCATTGGAAAACGTAGTAAGGGTCCATGCCCTAAAACTCACCTTCCACCTCCAGCACGTGGCACTCCCATGTGAAGACTTCTCTAATACAAAGTGGGCACATCTACACAAGACGCGTACTGCGAATTAGCCTAATGCCCCCGTGCAGTAGTGTGGCGGTTAAAACCCTGCTAATAGCCTCCTCGCAGTATTATTAGGCTAATGCACAGTAAACGTCACAAGATAACCGTGCACCAGTGCTACTGCACAGTAACTCTAGTTACGGTGCATTTAATTAGCACTTTAGAAAGCAAATACTAAGCTAAATGCACAGTATCTAAGGCGCATTAATGAATGTGTAGACGCACCCGCTCAGTAGAAATACTAGCTGACTGGAGCAGTTTTCATGTTTTACCTCCTTCTTGTTGTGTACCTTGTGTTCGTTCCCGTCCGTATCCAAGTTCACGATAAATAACCATTAACAAAGATACAGAGGTGTAATGGCATGAGCCTGCAGTAAAACTCAGCTCTCCTACAAGGGAACAAAGGCCAAGGACTGGACGAGCATTGCACATTTCTAGTCCGTCACAGCAGCGTCAGGAAAACAGGAACGTGTGAGTGCAAGAGGTGTGCTTGAAGCACCAGTATGTGATGGTCAGAGCTTCTTTGTTGCACGACCGTGGGCCTCTTAAACTACCAGGTGTGCATTAATCCTCAATCCCCAGCTGCCTACTGGCTGAGAAGCTTTGTGGACTGAAGCTTGCAGTGTTTTGAGACCCTTGGGTGGAAGGTGCCAGAGAAGTGCGGAGCCTGAGACCAGCCCTTAGTCGTATGCTTCCTTGAGGGCAAGATGAGCTTGTGCATGAGACCCAGACTGGGACTTTTATTCCTTAATTGCTTGATAATTGGATTGTTTGGTTTGCTGTTAGCCTGCATCTCAGCTTTGGCTTCCAGTGCTTATGGTACTGCCGCCTTTATTTGCACGTGCTTGCCCTTCGATGCCAGCGCGGTGCACAAATGGAGGAACAGCTGAACAAATCCAGTGCTGCGACTCAGAGCACAACCCCGGCCATGCCGTTTCCTCTGATGCCTTTTATGAACATCTAGTGCCGTGTGCGGAAACCCTTCTGCCATCAGCGCGTACTGCGGGAGAGGGCATGGGCAACGACATGTGAACCTCTCACCTGCAGGTCCCGCCCGGGGTCGCATCCAGACGCACTCTCTGCGGGGTCCCCGCTGGCAGGTGTTTGGCGGCCCCTCTGCGAGGTGCATTTGAGTCTCAGCTCTGGCTCCCATAGCACAAAACTGATGCCACGCTTTCTGCTAACTGCCAGCCTGCCGTAGGCTGGGAACTGCAAGGGCCACAGAGAGAGAGATTAAAGAACGGACTTCATGGGAGATGTCCTTGGCCTCTACACAACTTCCACAGCTATCAGTAAGCTTTTGATCATGGTCCAACTCGCAGACATTCAGCGAGAGAGCTAGCAGACCATGTTTGATAGCGCCGTATAGTAACTGCCGCCCTCCGGGCTGAATTTCAGACCACACGGCTGCATGTGGGCTGAGCCGGAAGTGGACGCTTTTCTGAAGGCTTCTCCCATGACAAGTCCTGCAGACATGAAGGCGACAAAGCTTGCTGCCAATGCAAACTAACCGGGCCGAGGAACCCGCAGTCAAAGCAGCCAGCTCCTCTGGCTGTCGTTACAGTAGTTTCTAAGCCAGGACTTTCAAAGCCATCCCCTTAGGGTCGTGCTGTGGTGCACAATATGTTTGTGGCCTGGCTGCAGCGTGAAAGTCGCTTCGTGCACTTCAGCATCCTTCCCGCTTCCCGGTCCCGGGGTCTCTTTGGAGTTTCTCAGCAGGCGCCGAGCGTGTCATCTTTCGAGTCCGCTCTGCCTTGTGAAGCAGTTTCCCTCCATGAAAGCTGTTTTGTTTCTGCCTCGGCGTTCATGCAGCGCTGCGTTTCTGCAGGGGGGAGAGAAGAGAAGCGCTGCCTTGGGGGCCAGCTTGTCTCCAGGCCTCCTGTTTGTCCCTGCATCTTCATCAGCGATTCTCTTTGACCCCGCTCCATCTGGACCCTTCCTTGCTTGCAGCGAGGCTTTTTAACGCAGGACACGCTCCCTCAGAAAGCTCCTGCTCTGGTGCCGAGCAGGATGCCTGTTAGCTTAAACGGATCATGGGTGTTTGTTCTTCCAAACATTTATGTTGCTCTTTTAAGTCTGCCTTTCAGGTGTTGTCAGCTCTCTTCCTCACCGTGGCACAAAGCGCAGGTGGTTTTTTCCCTTTCACCCAGCTCCTGGGATGCTGTAAGCTTTCCTCATGGCTCCTAGATGAAATTCCTCTGGTGCCGCGTGGGCCTGGGGATCGCAGCAGAGTGGGGGGCTTTGCTGCCCCCCGAGAAGGCAGCCTCCTTCCCACCCCCTTGGCGAGCGGTCGGGGAGACGGAGCAAGGATACGGTGGCACCGGCACGGCGAGCCAGGCGAAAAGGGAAAACGCAAGCGTTGGCAGAACATTTCGGCTGCAATGGCGCTTTCTGTGCTGTGCCGAAGCTGGCCTCAGTAGCCGCATCTGCGGCGAGTCCAGCCAGGCTCCAGAGCACTGACATGAAAAATGACCCGCTGCTTCCGTCCTCCTTTGAATTGGCAGCAAACGGAGGTGCCAGGCAGCTGCCATAGGAGCAGCACCAGGTGCGGCCAAGCCACGTGGCACCGCCGGGGCATTTGGTGCATGAGGCGAGGGGGGGAGCGGACGGGGCATTTTCAGAGCAGTGCTTCTGGGCCCAGCCCAATGGACACACGTCTCCCTCCCTTTAGACACGGCCGAAGCCACTGCTGGGTTGTTGCACCTTGTGGCTAGACTGGCTGGGGGATGCCCCCTCCTCCTCGAGTGGAGGTGATGCCGGGGGGGGTTGGCGATGGGCAGGGGGCATCACCCTTGCTGTCACCATGCCTCTCTGTCTCGGGGCAGCCCTGGACTCACGGCTGCTTGTAGATCCACATGCAGCATCAACTGGCAGAAGCACGTCCATGGCGGAGAGTGCACCTCTTCCTCTTGGACGTGGGCAAGAGCCCCACCATCCTCCTGCTGCTGTGCATGCCGCCGGGAGCCATGCAGCGGGTCCAGCCAGCGCAGCGTGCATCGACGGCGAGAGTGCTCTGAGCTGGTGCACTCCTTGGGGGGTTGACATTGCACTTGAATGTGCTTGCCCCAGGCCGTGCAGCTTTCAGCAGCCCTGCTCCTATGTACGAGTTACCCAAAAGCCCCTGTGATATGCCAGGCCACTTGTACTTGTCCAGAGAGCTTGAACTCCTTGTCCCAGGGGAGAAGCTGCGATACCACCGCGCCTGATACAGAACGAGAACCTAAACAGCGGAGAGCAGATCACAAGAACGAGGGAGGAAGCGTGCGGCCGCAAGCCCTCCCCTCTGCAAGGTACTCCAGCACAAATCCGTTTGAGCCTGGCCTCATTAGGAAGGAGCTGCCAGGCACCTCTCCCAGGCTTTCCGGTGCAGCGAACACTGCGATTCCAGGCGCTTAGCCAACCGGCCTGAACTTGCTCTCGTCTTTAAAGCAGTATGCTTTTCTTCTTTGCTAAGGAAACACTAATAGGCCCAAGTTTACCTCCTGTAAAGCGCACTTGGGCACCACGGGGAAAGGAGGCTGCTGACTGACTGCGTGTTACAGTGCTAAATGTTCTGATTAATAATGCAAGCCCAGGCTGGGCCCGCAGCAGCAGGGCTTATCACGAGACCCACAAGCGTGGGAGGAGAAAAGCCTTGGTGCCGCCACTCACAGGTTGACCACCAGCGGCCCATGTAGGGCTTGAGGACCTGGGGGAGTTGGTGGGCGGTAAGCTGGGATGTGAAACTGCAGTGGAGTCCTTCTAACCCCCCTTGGGAACAGTGTCGGTGGATGTGTCTGCACGTGCATTTATGCTGGCTTAAATTTACTGCGCAGTAAATTACTGTACAGTAAGCAAGAATAAGCTGGTGTCTACATGTGCAGGCATTAAAGCGCATTAATGCTGTGTGTGGACTATGTTAGTCCCAAGTCAGTACACACACACACACACACAGAGTGTTACTGCACAGTAAGGTGTTTACATGTACGTTACTGTGCAATAACTAATCAGGTGTAAATCTGACATCTGCACGATGCAGGTATCAAATTTACACACAAGTTGGCATAAATTGCTGTATTTACTGCATGGTATGGGTGTGCACATGTAGATGCACTCCTGTACTGTAATCTAGATTATTGCCCAGTAAATGCGCATGTGTAGATGCACCCAGTGTGCACCGCACGTGCCTTTGTTCAAGGAAACTTGCTGTACTTTCAAAGCACTGCAGGTTGGCTCAGGTGTTGTGCAGCCTGAGCGTCCCATGCAGAGTTGTGTTGCAGAACAGCCCGGGTGTGCATAGCTTACTACACACCAACTGCCCTTCTGTACTCGAGTGTCGGGAGCAAAACACTCCTCCTCCAGCCCCAGGGCAGATTTCAACATCTGGTGGGTGGCATTTGGCCCTGTGGGACTTCAGCGTGGAGGTCATGCGTAGGAAGGATGGATGGAGGCTGGTGTGGGGTACTCCTGAGGGCACAGACACCCAGAATGGTCTGAGCATGGTTGAAACCTTCAGGGATAGACGCAAGCCTGGTAAACCAGTTTAAATGTGCCTGGAACAGCTCAAAAGTATATTTGGGAAACCTAGTACTGTCTTGAACCAGTTCGCTCTTAGGGGTAAAAGCCAAGCAGCCCAAGGCCTGGGTCCGGTTGGTCCTCCCACACTGCCTCGCTCCTCACCACCGCCCCAGTGCTGCAGCTGGCCGCTCTGGTACACAGCCAGAGCTCGATTCTCCCCTTTTCTTCCTGCTGTTGGCATGTTTTAGCCATGATCTCCCTGGCACTGCTTGTTCAGTCCAAGCTAGCTTTCTGTCCACCAGCTGTGTTCTTCCTCCCTGCTCAATCATGGCCCCTCATCATGTACCCCTAGCCTGTGGGGACCACAAAGTGAGTGTGGGTCCCATCACTCCCCCCCAACACAAGTCCGGCGAGCGCACGGCAGAGTTCGGACAGTTGCAGGTTATTGAAGTTTGTTGCAGTCGTGTTCAGGAGAGAAGGGGAACCCTCATCACAGGGCACGTGCCCCTGGGACCCTCAAAACACTCCTAACTCGCCCACTGAGGCATGCTGAGCTGGATGCTCACTTCCTTGCCCTTCCCACTACTGGTGTCAGAGCCACAGTATTGCACACGATGGTGAACTGGTTCCCAATCAGTGCCCTTTCGGAGCGGTTCATTGTTCCGAGTGTCCGCACCCGTAGAGCGTTGTTGCGTCACGTCTGCACTTGTTTGGACGAGCAAGGCTAGGAGGACACAGGAGGAGGGGTGGATTTCGTATACTTAGACTTCAGGAAGGCCTTCGATACGGTATCCCACCCCATACTGGTGAACAAGTTAAGAGGCTGTGACTTGGATGACTACACAGTCCGGTGGGTGGCGAATTGGCTGGAGGGTCGCACCCAGAGAGTCATGGTGGATGGGTCGGTCTCGACCTGGGAGGGTGTGGGCAGTGGGGTCCCGCAGGGTTCGGTCCTTGGACCGATACTCTTTAATGTCTTCATCAGCGACTTGGACGAGGGAGTGAAGTGTACTCTGTCCAAGTTTGCAGATGACACAAAGCTATGGGGAGAAGTGGACACGCCGGAGGGCAGGGAACAGCTGCAGGCAGACCTGGACAGGTTGGACAAGTGGGCAGAAAACAACAGGATGCAGTTCAGCAAGGAGAAATGCAAAGTGCTGCACCTAGGGAGGAAAAATGTCCAGCACACCTACAGCCTAGGGAATGACCTGCTGGGTGGCACAGAGGTGGAAAGGGATCTTGGAGTCCTAGTGGACTCCAAGTTGAACATGAGCCGGCAGTGTGACGAAGCCATCAGAAAAGCCAATGGCACTTTATCGTGCATCAGCAGATGCATGACAAATAGGTCCAGGGAGGTGATACTTCCCCTCTATCGGGCGCTGGTCAGACCGCAGTTGGAGTACTGCGTGCAATTCTGGGCGCCACACTTCAAGAAGGATGCGGTTAACCTGGAGAGGGTCCAGAGAAGGGCAACTTGTATGGTTAAGGGCCTGCAGACCAAGCCCTACGAGGAGAGACTGGAGAACCTGGACCTTTTCAGCCTCCGCAAGAGAAGGTTGAGAGGCGACCTTGTGGCTGCCTATAAGTTCATCACGGGGGCACAGAAGGGAATTGGTGAGGTTTTATTCACCAAGGCGCCCCCGGGGGTTACAAGAAACAATGGCCACAAGCTAGCTGAGAGCAGATTTAGACTGGACATTAGGAAGAACTTCTTCACAGTTCGAGTGGCCAAGGTCTGGAACGGGCTCCCAAGGGAGGTGGTGCTCTCCCCTACCCTGGGGGTCTTCAAGAGGAGGTTAGATAGGCATCTAGCTGGGGTCATCTAGACCCAGCACTCTTTCCTGCCTATGCAGGGGGTCGGACTCCATGATCTATTGAGGTCCCTTCCGACCCTAACATCTATGAATCTATGAATCTATGACACGGCCAGCAGACAACAGCAGCTGGGACAACATTATGTCCCATGCATTAACTCTGCAGCATAGTGGCCTGACAAGTAAACCAGGAACTTTGGAGCATCGCATTGTCCCAATAGCTGCAGAAAGCCTTTCCCTTTGCCTACGCAGCCAGGCGTCTCCGCTTTGCCCCTCGGTGCCCGGCCAGCTGGCAGTTCCCCGGGGCAGGCCACGGGCAGCAGATCCAGTTCATGTTTTGTTAAATGTCAATACGAGCCCATTAGCGAGCGGCGGGTGGAAGTGGATGTGGCAGCTGAGTGGCCGGTGACGGATAGTGTGCCGGGACAGGTTGGGAAATGATTTATTTACTTATTTAGGACTCCATTCAGCAAAGACTCAGTTCTGTAGAGCTTGGGCTTAATACAGTCAGGAGACAGATTCAGGCTGTCTCAGCTACACATGAAGACAATACTTCCAGGCCTTCATACCGCTATTCTTACTATTGGTGGTGTACCATCTAGCAGCCCCAGGAGAGGCTGGGGATTCATTGGGTTAAACCCTATGTCACCGCATAATAAGAGACGGTCCCTGCTCTGCAGAGCATGGAGCTGACACGGAGGAGGCAGTAATGGAGAGGCAGGGGAGAGAAAGGCCTATGCAAGGCAAAGTAACTTGCACAAGTCCATGTATCGGATCAGTGGCAGAGATGGGACTAAAAGACAATGGACGCTCCGGAGACCAGGCAGTAACTCTGCAGGCTGGCGACGAGGACAGGAGAGAATGGGGTTTTTGCAGCCAGCGGACCACAGGCTGGTGTTTTTGGACAGTGGGAGATTCCCAAGTGCAGAAGAAAGGCCCTAAGCTAGCTGAAGCTGTGTGGGTCAGCGGGTTTGGGGCAGCATCGAGACATGGGCCAAGGGAAATGGCATCCAGAAGCATAGGGCAGGCATGCGCAGCATCCTGCATTTCTAGCTTGAGGAGCCCCTCACGCTGCGTCCCAGGTTGGCTCATCCAAGCTGGAAAGGGTGGCCGGTGTCCCTGCCAGTCGTGGCTGCCTGCGTCCCTCTCTACAGGGAGCGTCAGGCTCCCTTCAGCGCTCTGGGGAGCCGCGGAGGGAACCAGCACCGAGGGGAAGGCCTGGTCACGGAGCAGCCGAATGGCTCAGCTTGCCCCCTTGGTGGGGGGGCTTCCTTCCTATCATCCGTGTCTGGCCCGAAGCATCAGTCTCAACCCGAGCCAGGATACAGCCAAACACCCCCTTCAAGCATAAAACACCCTGGAAGAAGTCTCCCGGTTTGAATCCCCGGGCTGCTGGCTCTGACCCTTCCCCAACAGCCTTGCAGCTTTGGGTCATTAACGTCTCCCATGCAATCGCAGCACAGGCAGGGAAAGCTCATGCCCATTTCCCTGGTCCTTCCCCATGTTTTTTGGTCGGCCCTGGCATTTTGTACAGTAACTGCTTCATTTCTCTGCTCATCTCAGGCAGCATGGAGCCCCCTTAACTTAATTACTTCCTCTGCGCCCATCTGTCGCTGAGGCTTCTGGAACCGTTGCTGTGCGCCCCTGCCAATCTGGCTACTGGATAACTTAAAAAAAATAATAATCATATGTCCATCAAAAGTAGCCAACCCACTAATGGAGATGGATCAAGTGCCGAACACCGCTGCCTGGGCTCTGCGGTGTAGGTGGGGAGAGATCAATGAGCAGGATGCAGCCACTCAAGAGAGAAATACACTGGCAGAAGGCAGCCACGGAGGAGGAGGAGGAAATCCCTTTAATGGAGCAAGATCAAGCCACTCAGGGAAGAAACCATCAGTTCTGCCCACTGCTGATCCTTCTCCAATATTCAATTACCAGCCGGGGTGATGCGTCGGTAGAAGAAATGGAAAAGTCAACTTGATTGAAGATGCAAGGTGTTATCTGCAGAGCGAAGGGTGAAGCGATAGTCTGCTGTGCTTCCATCTGATTGAAGTCCTAGGTGTGGTCCACGAGTTAGTGTCTTCCCTCTTCACGTGTGTGCTTAGACTTACGTGTGGAGAGGTAATACTCCACGCTCCCTTGCACAGAGCCGGCAGCTGGTTAGGGCTTGGTATTTGCTAGCTAGACTAAAGAGCAGAGAGAGCGCTATTTTTAAGACACGCAGAACTACCCCTCTCTGGGACTGGAAATAGGATTTCCTGTCTTTGTACTTCTTCAGGGATGCAGTGGCCTGCCTTGCAGGAGCTCAAGATAATGAGTCCCCAGGGTCCACGCTAACCCACCAGATAAGAGCAGGTCAGCCAGGCTCTGGCAGAGTTGGCGACGTTAGCCGGGGACAGGCCGGGTCACTAATGATCCCTGCTGCGCCATAAGAGAAGGCTTATCTCAGCTAACGCCCCCAGTTCTCTCTAGGCACATTGAACCTTCCTCTTCCAACTGTGTCTCCAACTTCCCCAGGACCGGGGTAGCTTCACCCACTGTGCAGGGAGCCAGAGCAGCAGGCAGCTGAGCAGGGTGAGACGGTTTGGTGCTTCCACCCAGGTAGCAGGCAGCCCCCAGCCCAGGTGCTCCGCTGATCTCAGACCTGCTGGAGCATGCAGAGGCTGCTCCGGGCATTTAGTGAGCAGAGGCGTTCGTGGACGACTGTGAGCTCACACTTGCCACGAGCTCAGCCCTCTCTGAGCACTAGCCCCGTCTCATTCGCTTACAGGAGCACTAGGAGCACCACAGTTATGCTGGTCCCAACTACACCGCACCCTGCAAAGAGGGTCTCTGCCCTGAGGAACTCACAGTCAGAACAGACGTGGCTGGCAGGGAGGTTATCATCCCATTTTACAGCTGAGATAAGCGGTAGGCCTGGACAGGGAGCCTTAGGCAGACCTGGACAATTAACCCGGATCACCCGAGTCCTACAGATTTTAACCCCTGACTGCATCTTCCCCCTCCACGCCTTGCGCATCCTTCCTCTTTGCTTTCTACCAACCTGGCTGCTTCTGGCCGTGCTGCCAGGCAGGACCAGTCCCTGCAACCACGCATTTGAACACGTGCTTCAGGCTGTTCTTGGAAAGCATAAGCGACTCCTGGTTTGCAGCTGGCAGAACTGCACAAAGCTCGGACGCCGGGCCTGCTGCAAGCTGCTAGTCACAGCACCAGGTGGGTCTAGGCCCATCCCCGGCTCTGGCATGGGCTCTAGGTCTCAGGCTTTTGAGTGGCTTTTAAGCGAGGAAAGTAGCAAGAGGGGGTAAAAGAGTGGGCTGGAGCATGAGATCAGGGAGGTGCAGGGGGAGGTGACTGGCCTGCAGATTCGCTGGTTTGTCTTCCTGGCAGCTCCTTCCGGGGTCGGGCAGGGACGTGCAGAAACCAGTGGGTGATCCTGGCACTGTGGGGCGGGCATTGAAAACTCCTGGTTTCGAAGGAGATGTGACTGGCACCCAGCAGGTTTTGTGTAGAAAAGTCGTTTCTGATTTGCTTTTCCTTCTCCGAGGCAGAGCTGCTCTGGGTGAAGAGCAGCCCACCTGTATCCTGTGGCCTCTTTTCTCGCAGAATGTGGCCTAGCGCCATGTCTCCAGGTGCACTGACTCTGCTGCTGCGTTGATAGCGTGCTTGAGACCTTGAAGAGGTTAATAGCGTCTTTTCTGCACAGTAGCCTTGACAAGCCAGAAATACGCCTCTTCGCCGCGCTGAGCAATTACAATGATGACACAGCCATCAACCCCCATGCTACCAGTTGGCAAACCCACTGTGCAATGGAAACTCCAGCCCTCTGAAAGTAAATTTGTATGTAGTTTGGCAGAGAGAAATCCTGCTGACTTCCCAGGCCGATACTGCTTTGTTACTCAAATACAAACAGCTAAAAATCAGCATTAGATACCGAGCGTGGAGCCAAAGCCGGCTGCTGTCATGATATAATAAAACAGCATGTTGAGTTTCTTTAGTCTAATTGGGCAGCCAGGAGCCCCGATGGACAGCAGGGCTTGTTTATTGATTGCTCTTCAGATCAGAAACTGGACGGCACCATAGGGAGCTAATAAAGGAGGAAACCCATTTTAAATACATGGTAACTGCTCTTTTGCAGAATGAATGAGCAGGAAAGCATGCCATGTCTTACCAGGATACACGATAAATTAAATGTTGGTAAACCTGCATTGCGGTCTCTTCCAAGAGAGAATTTTGCTTAATTGGAGATGTTGAGACAAAAACTATAGGATCCAAATCTCATTTGTTTCCAGGATCCCTAACCTGACTTGGACCTGTTTTCCTACGGGGAGGTTCTGAGAAATTTGGGATTTGCTAAGGGCAGAACAAAAAGGATAAAACCACACGAGACAGTCATACACTGGGCCCCCCGCTCGGATTGCCGCCTTCGTTCCCTGCAGGGCAAGGCTGTGGCTTACCCGCTCCTGTCCCTTGGGTAGCTATAGGAGAGTCATCGGGTGAAAAGGGTGCGCTGAGCCGATTTGGAGGTTATTTGGAAGCTGATTCAGTCCAGAGGTTCGTGCCCCACGACTTCAGAGCACCTGACCGCTCTCCGCATCCCAGGCTCAGCCGGCGGCTGAGCCGTTATAACGGGGGCAGTGCACGCGGCTGTCACATTTATCCCTTTGCTGAGCGTTAGGATCCTCCCCTGCAAGCTCTGTGTCGCTGTGCCATTGTTTCAGAGCCCATAAAGAAGGCAGCAATGCAGAGGTGTGCCATGAAAATGTAAACCCAGGTGCTGTCTTTTTAGGAACGCACAATTTCCACAAGCTGCCAACCGCTGATAATTACCCGAACACCTGCAGCTTGCCTGCAACTCCATCTCAGGTGCCTTCCTGCTGCCGGCTCTGCTAATTTCCAGCCACCTTGTACTTGCTGCGTGCCCTTTGCAGTGCAGCGGTCACTGCTGCTGGAGCAGCCCTCCTGCCACAGGAGCTGGCCGGCGAGGAGGCGAGAGTGCTGGTCCTACCCCTGCGAAATCGCACCAGGGACTGTTGGGTTTTCCAGCCAGGGAGTAGCACTTGGATCTCACCTGCCTCTGCGCGAAACCATTCCCCACCTGGGTATCAGAGACAAGAACCAGACCCGCAGAGGGAGTAGCTAGATGCTCCTGCTCTGTTTCCCCTAAACACTGCTTAGGTGATAGCCACAAACCTCAGCCCACCCCAGCTTCCCTTGCGTCTGCCCAGTGAACCCCATCCAAGCTGGGAAGAGCGAGCGCTTCGGTGCAGGGGCTGCCTGTACTAGCAAACAGACCCCGGCAAACAGGCCTCGACCTTCTGGGCTGCAGCTCCTGGTGCTACCATAACATGTATCACTAGAATTGCCATGATCAATAGTATTATTAATACTAATACCACCACTGCCAATGGATTTGAGGAGCGAGCTACACAATATCTACCCAGTCACCCTTAGCTTGGTCCTGGGGCCATGAACCTGCCAGCAGAGCTAAGTGCATAGGCAGCAACCCACTGACTGTAGTGGGAGTGTGCCGGAGCACGAGGGCCCATCCATGAGACCAGAGACCAGCCCTGCGGTTCAAGCGTTGCTGGTTTTCAGCCGCGATGGAGAACAGGCCGCCACGGTGACTGGTATCTTTGTTGGTGACGCAGCCCGGGACTGAACAACCCTCTCGCCTGCAGAGCTGCACTCTCAGGAGCATGCCCGAGGCATGCCGTGCTGCTGGGGCTGCGTGCAGCGCGGGAAGGGCTGTGCATCTCGGGACTGCTCCGCGCGACCGATTCAGCCCCATCCGCGAGCCCTGCAGCTGTCCGGCCCCCTGAATGCTGTCCCCAGATGCCGGGCAAGGGGGTCTGCTTTGGGAACCACTCTCTGCATATGCAACTAAGATTGTGGCTTAAGTACCTTGTGCTTTGCAGTCCCCGCATACACTTTACAGCACAGTTTGTTATAGATGAAATACGGAGGAAATATTTATAACGTAGCCAATTAAAAATAGAAGACTGCTTGACATGTTCATGGTTTTCATTTTCTCTCCAGTTTTTTGCCAAGTTGGCAAATAGTCTGGAGTGACTCTCTCACACATCATCCTTAGAGGCTTTTACAAATGACTTCTACGCTATGGCAAGACCTAGCAGGGTGAGTGAGAGGTGCAAACAAACAATAAAAGAAACTACAATAATCATTTTGATTAATAGCCCCTGAATGGTGCTCTTCTCTTCTCAAGATCGTTGCTGTCCTCTGTTAGGTTGTTTCTCCCTATTTTCTATAGATGTGGCAGCTGCGTGTGCCATGGGAGAAAAGGAGAGCTGCGTTCAGGGGCGGTTGGTCAGGGGATGTGCAGATGAAAGGCTTACATCTGTTTAATCAGCATTTCCCCAGTGTAAAGGAGCAGACACGCAAGGTCCAGACCTACACCGGTGTAACTGGAATCTGATGCAGAATTACACTGGTGTAGTTTTACTCCTCATTATTCCTGGAGTAAGATGCATTGGCGTATCACATGCCTGCACCTTATCTTGGGGTAACAGTTGCTCAACACAAACAAGGTACTACCTGGTCTCCCGTCACCGCGCGATGAGGTTTGGTTCTCTGGGCTACACCCAGAACTAGCCGGATCCCCTTCAGATCCCAGTGTAACGTATGTCAGGGTGTAAAGGTGATGTAAATGGCACGGGTGTAAATATTTCACATATCCAGGCCCTCAGCTGTGCTATTTCTCCCTCTTGCATGCTCCTTTGGCAACTAGATGCTGGGACGGTGAAAGGGACTCGCTTAGAGATGATCGTTTAAGTGAACCGCAGATGTCAGTCAGTACACGGCTGGCTGTTTTCACACCCTGCATATTTTGTTGCGCTTCTTGGCACTGTCCGAGCTGCTCTTGTCCAGCTGGACTCCCAGGGGAGTGCTGACTTCTGGACTTGGGATCCATTTGGTCGATAAAGAGCCAAACTTCCAGTGCATTGGATATCCCCGATGACTAATTCCCATGTCCTCTCCCCCCTTTGAACCCTTACGTTCGGATGAACTATATCTGAAGCGAGAGTCAGAACAATGTCCAAACTTTGGTCTTTTTAACCATGCTGGTGTGGCTGATTGCAACCATTGGAAATGTAGGTGCAAACTGCTTCTCACTGCCTGGGACAGGTTATGGACATTTCTGACATGCAGTGAACACGGGGGAAGGCTGGCGTCAGGCGGTGGCCAAGGCAGCGGGCGTCTTTCGACTAGGAGCGGTCATGGCAGACAGGTTTGCTGTTGGCCCTCATGCTAGGCCTGCGCTTCCTCTGCTTACCAAGTCCCGTTTGCACACAAGCATAGTCAAGGCAACTTGCCATGTACTGGGCCACGTTCCCGGCTGGAGCCTCAATGCACTCCCACTGCCATGGGTGGCACTAGGACCATTTGCAGCAGTGACGGGTCTGGAGCAAGAGCGGGCGACTCAGGAGGGCTTTTCTCTTTCCCCCGTTGAAGGATGTGGGCTGAAGGGTGGTACCGTCTTCGTGAGGCTGGAAGACAGAGAGCGCACGGAGAGGGACTGGCAGGGAGGCGGACGGCAGATGTCCTCTAGCTGAGATAAAGGCCGTCTCCGTGTTTGAGAGCCGGTGCCAGCGTTGGCCGGCACAGAAAGCTTCGGCTGCCAGCCGCGAGTGGCCGTGAGCAGCCTACCCGGTTGCTGTGCCAGGCCCAGCGCGCGGCGCGCCCCTCTTGCACACGAGGAGCAGAAGGCCAGAGCTGGCACCGGCTGCAGCCAGGCTGGGAAAGACGGATCTGTTTATTTGCTGAGGAGCTCAGCGAGGACGCGAGGAGCTGCCGGCCCGTAGGGGAGAGACCTGCTGCGTGGAAATGGGCATGGAGATCGTCGTCCAGCCACGAGAATGGAGGGCGTTTTCCGGTTCAAGCTTGCACTAGGAAAACGGCTCCTCCTCCGACAGAAAGCAGCCACAACTCGGTTATCAAAAACAGGACTTCTCATGCCAGGAAAAATGTCCGAAACAAACCTCACCCCAGAGACGAGAGCAACAAGGCAGTAAAAGCCAGCAGCCCGGCTGCAGGTGGCATCCCACCGGCCAGCGGCACACAACAGGAGAGGAGCTGCTGTCGGCTAACGGCACCGGTGTGCGCTCGTTCCCGGGGATGCACAGTGGTGCGTGGCCTGGCACTCGATCCCGCGAGGTGCAGCGGGGTTTGCGGACCCAGTGCTCAGCGCCCAGAAGGAACAAGTGCCAGGCACTTTGCAGCATTCGCCCTTGGGAACTCAGATTTGCTCCCCCTGGAATCAGCCGCAAAGCCACGACTGACTTGGGAGCATCGGGCTCATGTTTGTGAGGGAATCCAATACCTCCCGATGCCGGGAGTCTGACCCTCCATCCTGCACGCCTCAGCCCGCCGTCCTGCCTGCCTGGGGCCTGGCGAGATGGCCGCTTCAGGGCTAAGTCCTCTGCAGGTGTAACTCAGCATAGCTCGTTTACCCAGACAGACGCACAATCTAACTAGTTACTATGGAAAATGTGGGTCTGCAATTATTAATGGAGCTGACATGGGTGGCAGCCTTGTGCGTGTGTGCATGCATGCATGTGGCAGCCTTGTGCGTGCATGCATGTGTGTTTGTGCATGCACGCATGCATGGTGAAATACAGAGGTAGGTAAGTGTGAATGCACGGAGGCTGCCGTCCTGCCTCACTGAATGCAGATATTCAAAAAAAATCTTGAAGAACAAGAAGTCGGGGAGCCCAAAGTCTGCACTTTAAAAGCTCCTTTAATTAGGGGGTGGGTGGAAATCGCTCAGAAACCAGCCAAAGCAAGTGCGACTGCCAGGTAAACACGCAGCAACCTTCCACTGACATTCGAGCTGGTCCCCGGGTCCTGTGGAGGGAAAACAGCATCAGTGGATCCCTTCCAACTGATACATTTATGATCCATTTTTACTGACACCGACCTAGCGTCTCAGGTCATTCGGAGCTGCTATAATCAGAGCGGGAGCGCTGATGTCCTGCCACTCGTATTGTATGGGAGTCACGAGCCTTCTGGACACGCTGCGGTGGCATTCGAACTGCGCCACGGGCCCTTTGTTCACACTTCCCAGTAATCTGTGTTATCATCATCGGAAAGACATTTGCTGTGCTGTATTGTTCCCGCTACGAAAAGAGAGCTGCAAAGAGGACTGGAATCTGAACGTGAATCCCGCGTCCTTACAACGGCAAGGTTTTGCAGAGGAGGAACAATGCACATAAATAGGGTTTCTGTTGTACTTACGCTCTCATTGAGCGTGGCAAGAATTTCTCTTTTGGGGTGGGGGGGCAGGCAAATGCACGACTGGAGGGTTGCAAAGGCATGTGGCAGTGCACATGGTTCCTCAGCCTGCTCGCTCGTACGTCTTAATGACTCATTGCCTTTGGCAGATGGGACTGCCCTGTGCCAACGCGGCCTCCCTCGACAATGGAGAGAGATGTCACCCAAGTCACTCTTGAAGAGCTCTTCGTAGCAATACAGTGCGTTATCTGTGACAATGCCAGCAAACTCGAACGTGCTGATGCCGAAGGCCGAGCCTGCTCGGCTGTGTCTGCCCAGGGCTAGAAAACCCGGGGGGGGTCCCGGCTTCCAGACCCGAGGCGACGGGGGCAAAGTGGCTTTACACGTCTGTACAGGTTGTTTACACATCGTTCCACCTACTCGGGGATTTTTTTTAACGTTTCACTGAATAACTGTGATAAGAGGTGATTATCTTTGCTGGAATTGTCTGACCGAAAGGCAAGCCATGCCTTTGGTCAGGGCTCGCTCCTGACCTTGAGCAGCAGGCTTTGGTGAGGGCACGATGCTGCGGTTGGCAAAGGCAGAGGGGAACTTGTGTTTCTAACCGGTTTGGCTTTGTTCGGGGGGTGCTGCCACCAGGGTAGAGCGGAGGGGTTAGTCTAGGAGGAAGCTGGCTGATCCTGCCTCAGGCAAGGGGTTGGACTAGACCTCTGGACGTCTCCTCCAGCCCCACTCCTCTAGGATTGCTACCTCTGCATCAAGCTACAGGTGAGGTTTGCCATGTCTCCAGGTGTGACACTGAGGCCTGCCCAAAGTTTGGGCCCAGAGAGATCAGATGGGAGCAACAGGTGACGGGGGAAAGGGCAGCACGGCACACGCTGTACGCGAAATGAAGGTCTCCCCTTTCTCGTTCCTAGCCATCGTGCCCAGGGACCAGCCAGCCCCTTGCCTGAACTCAGCGTGGTCCCTGACTTTAGTTTGCTCTGCAGCACATTTGCCACTGCTGTAGTAGTGCATTCATAAACTCGGGTTGATGGGGAGAAGTGCCCATCACATTCATTCTCTGAAAACGATGTGGGCTCTACATGCACCGCCTCACGTACAAACGTACCACACCACCCTCATTTAATTGCTAAGACGAAGATGCGCTTAAACGGAGACCTTTTAAGTGACCTCTTCTTTGCAGCAAATGCTGCGATGCGTGGGTTTTTTTTTCCCAAATACCAAAAGGCAAAACGTAAAAGTCTAAGTGCCTGTAAAAATGTCATCGCTTAGAAAGAGAAGGGATTTCATCTGGAGCCAGGTAGAGAGGCAACTATGCTGTAAGTGACTGAGTTAAACGCCCCTGAAAATCAGGTTTATGATGGCAATACCGCCAGACCTCCTATAGCAGCCGTGGTTCACTGTTACAGCACGTACGTGGGCTGGGCGGCACCGATAAAACGAGGGCTGTGCGCTGTGCCGACTCACGAGGGGGGGAGCTGGGCGCAGCTGGCCTGCCGGGCGCCATGCGGGCTGTGGCCCCAGCGTCAGCTGGCTACGCTGCGAGGGGGGCGCACCTTATTTATCATGAGGACAAAGGGATTGGTCGTGTGGTTGGTATCCCGCCACGGGCTGAAACCCTCCCCTGCTTTTGTCTGGCTGCTCTACGGTCAAAGAGTCCTCTCCGAGCCCAGGCGCGCTTCTGCTGTAGAGATGCCAGGGCATCACTAGGCAAGTTGGTCCAGGGGTCGCTCAGTGACTCGCTCGCTCTGCTTTGTCCTCAGACGATGTGTATTTAGCTCCGCTTTCCGACCATTGCACCTTTTGATGCCTGGATTTGCTGGGTGACCACATCTGCTACCCCTGTCCGCTTTGTGCAGCTGCCATGATCTGGTCACCTCTTCAACGTCTCCTGCGGGAAGTGAAGGCACCGAGCTCCTTTAGTCTCTTGCTGTAAAGAAGGTTTTCCCCTCAAATCATCCCTCGCCAGCCACGTCTCCATTAGAGCAGGGGGGCCGTGGCCAATTGAGGTGTCACTAAGGGACTCACCCGTGTCTTGTACAGCGGATGTGATGCCTCTCTCCTCCCGCATGGCATTCCCCTGCTCGTGCCTCCGAGGCTGGGCTTTGCTCGTAGCTGTTTGGCGCGTGCCTGGGCACCGCTCAGTGTCCAGGCGTATTTGGGCCGTGGGGCACAGAGACACAGTTGTGACAGAGCGTCTCTCCTCCTCCTCCTCGCCCACGCGCCCTGAGCTAGGTGACGAGCCATTTGGAGTTAGGATCTGATCCCGGACGGAGAGGTTTGCCATCCCCGTCCGTGAGCAGACAAGGGTAGGCGTCGAGCAAGCCAAATGACCCGTGGGTGTGAGGGCAGGCATGGAGTAATGAAATCCCAAACAAAGGCATTTTTCCCTGATTTGAACTTTGTCCCTCGGGGTTCGCACAACTCGAGGTGCCTGTAATTGCAGAAATAAAGCCAGGGCAGCTTGAAAAGCACAGGGACGGCAGGACTTCCAGCTGAAGGAAAAGGGGCCTTTCAAAGGTCTTGAACCAGTGTCCTTACATGCTTTATGCCGCGGTGTAATGTGTGGGCACTCAACCACTCTGCCACAAGCTAGAAATGAGAAATTTCAAGGGCTATTGAGCACTCTGTGAATTTTCGCAGTGGCGCAGCGCAGAGTTATTTAGCACAGGTGTTTTGGTAATTGTGATGCATTGGGAAAATTCACGGTGCTCAATGGCCCTCAAACTTCCACCTGTTTGGCGTGGTGGTTAAGTATTAGTGCAGTGGATTAGAAGGTAAAATATGCAAGGATTTGTGCTGGCTGCGGGACTTTTCTGACACCGGCGATGTTTCTTTGTTACTCTCTGATCGGTTTGTTTCCTTGCACCCGGACCAGGGCCTGGCGCATTTAGAGATGGGCAAAATGGACTTTTAAGTTCAAGGAGCTTGCTGGTTTAAGGGCAGAAGTCTGCCTGTTCTGCTTTGCTTCAGAGAGACTGGGGGAAGGTTTGGCCTCCAACCCCAGGTGCTGCCGCCCAAGCCTCTGCTTCCTGGTAGCATTTGGGCTGCAGCCTCCGAGAGGGGTCAGCCTCAAAGCTCTGGGAACAGAAAAGAGACGGGAAAAACAAGAGGACCAGCTGTTTTAAAAAATGCATGCAACCCTGGAGGGCTCGCTGGGTCCGGGCAGAGCCCCCGTTTAATTCTCACATCCCCTGCCCCCCGCTCCCACGCTGCCTGTGCTGCAAGGGCCCCCGCAGGGAAGGATGCACTCGTCTGTCCTTCCGTGCACAAGTGAACTGATGAGGAAGCTTCGCAAGGGGACAACGTGGCCACTGCCAAAGTGTCAGAAGAAAGCAGTTTTGCTGTGCCGTGGCAAATGTACGCGCCGAGCTAGCAAGGCTTTGCCCGTGACGGCCACCTCACGGTGCTCGGAGGAGAAAAGGGGGCAGCTGAAAGGCCCTGCAGGGGTGGAGGGGTGGCAGCCAGAAGCCCGCTGCTTCCTCGAGGCATGTAACTTTGGGCAGACGCCCCACAGGCAGGCAGCCTGTTGTGCCACGGGGTAGCGCACAGCTGTCCAGGCCCTCCCTGTTCGCCGCGCTCAAGTCTGAAGCACCCCACGCACCCTGGGCTTGGCCCCAGAGCTGGTCTGAACTGTGGCCGGCCTTGCTCACCCCATCCCAGGGCACTGCTTCTAGCCCAGCTGAGACCGTCTCCTCTGCAGCGAGGTGGCGGGGCTGGAGAGCTCTCAGACCAAGTCCTGGCTGGTGCAGGGGCTGGTGCAGGGGTGCCAGCCACTGCCATTCACTCCCTGGCACTGGCTCCTGCCAGGGCTGGTGGCAGCTTTCCTTACACACCCTGCCCGGAGTAGCCTTTCCTCTGCTCAGTCCCCGTGCAGCCCGAGGTGGAACAGGGAAGCCTTTGGAAGCTGCTTTTTCTCTCCAGAACAGCAGCAGCGCTCCCTGGCCAGGACCTGGGCTGGCTGCTGGCTGAGACGACCTTCCCGCTTACGCTCCCTTTGCATTTAGCCAGCAGGCTCCTGACCGCCTCCCGCGGGAGCACGTTCCTCTGCGACTCCTGGCAGGCCTGGGGGCAGGCTCGCTGCACTGCCTTGTTGTTTTTGGCAGTGCCCGGGGCTGCCTTGCCACGTGCTGGGCTACGGCAGATCTAAGCGTGGTTTTTGGTGATTCAGAGCGCCAAAGTCTTCCCCCATCGGGACACGGTTTTTGCTAAAATGGAAAGGAAGCTTGCTTTCAAACAACCCTGACTCCATCTTGCACACCAGTATAATGCCAAACGTTTGGGCTGAGTAACTGGCACCGCTCCCTGGCATGTCGTCATCTTTGCACGCACCAAAGGGCTAAATGCTTCTGTCTGTGATGGATCCAAATTCATTTGAAATGAGCAACAGAGTGGCAGGGGCCGGCACAGCCACCTCTGCATGGGGAGGCAGAGGTGGCCCCGTGGGAGTCAGCAGGTGCTTTGCCATTGTTGCCAGTGGACCCGATGGGGACCTGTAGGCTGCCTAGCAACCCCAAATCATTACTAGAAACCCTAACGGGTATTGTCGCTACTCATGAATAGAGACAATTCACCTCGTGCTGCTCATTAATCGCTTCTTTTTTCAACAGGCAAGCAAAGTCTTTCATCTTCCCAAACAATGAAAAATTCCGGCTATTGCCAGAAGAGTGAAAAATAAGTTAGTAGCTACCAATTAGCCGCTCAGTGGCTGTAATTAGCTTTTTACCAATAAATATTTTTGGATACTGTTTAAAGCCAAAGAGATTTTTCACTTGCAGTTTATTACTCACAACTAATCAGGTTCAGGTCACAGTTCAATAAACTAAAAGAAAATTAGTTTACCAGTTAGTCTTAGTAGACATCATGTATCAAGGATGGGTGTTTTCCTACAGTTTTCTTCACTCCCAAATGAAATTCACTTCACTGCTTGTCTATACTTTGTCTAACGGGGAAAAAAAGTCCTGAAAACTAGGTGTCTATTGTGTCTGTCTTCAACTTCCCATTTGAAAGCTGTCAGTACTAATTTAATTGTTGCATAATCATGGTTTATCATTTCCAAGTCTAATGTATTATAATGTTGTTTATACAGATTTGATGATTAAAAGCCTTGTCAGGGCTTTTGTTTCTTTTCAAAAACAAAATGTATTTATCGCCCTCCCCCACCTTTTGTTAAGGAACTGCTTTTCTTGCAATGCAAATGAGACATGCCAGATTAGGGAGGTTTATGCCATTTAGAAAGGTGTTTAGAATAATTTCCCGTGGAGGTTTTTTGTCTGCAGTGCCCTTGTCAGCCCCACGGCAAGGCACCCCTCTGCAGAGGTTGTCTGCTTTGCCGCATGCTCACGCCACGCCTCGTGTCCTTGTGCCACACACGACAAACACGCTTTTCCCCACCTGCCGTAACCCCCAGGCACACCTCATTACCCAGAGCCCCCGCAGCACCTCTGCTGGGCACACGTCCCCTGCACCTTGCACTTGCTCCTCTCGGGACACAAGGAGGGGAGATGGAGAGTCCAGTGGGCGCAGGGCACAGATTGCTCCCGTGACCGGAAGGCTGCTGTTTCCCTGAGGTGCCCGTCTTGATAGCACGACCAAGTCATGGATATAGGCAGCCTCACAACTGCCTTCTTCCAGCTTTTAAGGGGTTGCATGGACCCTGTGGCTTGGTGGGCCACACGGTACTTCTTCGGCAGAGCTCTGAGCAAAGGGGGCCTAGGACAAGCATGGCACGGCGATGTCGCTGTTGCTCCACGCTTTCCACGCCTTGCCGCGGCAAGGCAGACACTGCAGCCTTGCAAAGCAGGCATCTAGGTGCCTTGCCCACCGGAGCGTGTGTGAGCCGGTGCCCCCAGATCCCAGCCCTTGCTCCTTCCAGCACGGCCAGGAGTAACGGTGCAAGTTACTCCACAGGTGAGTCTGCACTGAAGGTGTCTGAGCAGCTGCAAGGGGAAGCTTGGATGCCTGTGCCCTGCCCAGGCCACCAAGGCCTACAGCTGCCCAGTGCATCCAAAAGTTGCTGCTTTTCTCGTCTTTCCTGTGCAAAAATAGTGCACAATGATTGCGACGGCATTGGCTGAGGGAACCTACACTGCATTGCTAATGGAGAGAGAGAGAGAAAGAGAGAGCAATGGATTTTTTTCTTTCCCCCCATGGATTTTTAGCTCATTTTCCCCCAAACTGTGCGAAGGGCCATGTTTGTTTGTGTCATCAATTCTGCGGTCTGTTATTTAAATTACAAAACCTCATTTGGTGCCTTGGTATATGCACAGCAAGTTAGCAATCTATGCATCAAGTCCCAGCAGGCAGTGATTGCCTCCTGAGGGAGGTAGAAGTAAAGATGACATATTGGATTGACAGACACACCACTGAGCTCAGACACGCTCCTGCAGCAATTGTTAGTTCCTTCCCACGAAGCCTCCACTGACAGTGGTGAATCCACCTCCGCAAGCACCAGATGGGGGAAGGGGAACCGCTGGCTTCGTTGCAGCCCGGCACAGAAGTGCTGCCATCGGCTTTTTTGGAGGCCTGGAGCAGCTGGTTTGCAGCCCACCAGCCCCCAGGTGCATGCCCGGAGAGGTGGGGGATGCATCTGGGAGGCTCAGGATTGCTTTCCCCAGTGGGTCCTGGCATTACTCTCAGTGGAAGTGAACAGTCCTCGGGGAGGATAATGAAACAAGGCCGCGAGCAACCCCTCCTCACAACCGACAGGCCGCAAATATCAACTGTGGTAGATCATGGCCTTGAAGGGAGTACCTCTGGGTCCTCCAACTTCCCACAGTTCCCTGCTGGCTTCTCCCCAACCCCCATGCAGAGCGCTGTCCTTGGGGGGTTTCCTGCCAGAGCTTGGAGATCTCCCTCCCCCATTGCAACCGCGAGCCCCCCAGCACCCCCGGAGCTGGGAGCCCCCTTGCACCAGAACGGGGGACTCCGTGCTCCTCCAGCGGGGGGTGGGCACGGGGTGCTGCGGTCTCTGGTGAGGGGCAGGGTCGTCTAATCTCCTGTTCCAGTTGGGCAGGGTGGACAGGAGGATGCTTGCTGACATCGGCTCTGCTCCCCCTCAGCCTGAATTGGTTTTGGGGGGGAAGTGCACCTTTAACAGGCTCTGGCATGACTCGTTTGGAGCCAGGCGCTGTGTTTTGAAGAGCCCTGTGCTAAGCCCGGACACCGCAGCCACGGTTGCAGGAACTCAACGCCAGAGTCCAAAAAAAGCCAGGTGCGTCACCGCACGTGAAGCTCCAAACGCCACGACCCGAGTCATAACACGCTGTAAAGTGCTTCGCCCAAAACAGGGGATGAGGAGAGCACCGCTAGCTCGGAGGAATTCTGCACGGGAACGTGGCCGATGTCGCAGTGGCAGATGAATGAACTATTGCTCTGAGCCCAGTGGGATGGACACAGGTGCACATGCCAGGGTGGCGTCATGGGCAGAGGGGTTGGCTGGACCACAGGAGAAAAACACACCAGAGGGACCTGGACCATAACCTTGGGAGCAGGAGCTCTGGGCTCTGCTCAAGAGACATTTCTCTCTTATTCGCTGAAGATACAGGTTAGCTGCAGTCCAGGACAGACATTAGCATTAGCTGTGGGCATGGTGACAGTGTAAGGACCAGGAGCCTGGAGCTTGTCTGACCTGTGGTTGGTTAGCACATTGCCCTAGGACATGGGAGGTGGGGGCTCAAGTCCCCGTGGCTGCGGGGGACCTACAATGTGGGTCCCCCACTCCCTGGGCATGTGTTTGATGCTGGAAGCTGCAGCGGGAGAGGAGCAGAAGGCAGAAAATCCTGCATGCGCCTGACTCCTGTCCCCCTTGGCATCCACGGTCTGCCCCTGCGCGAGGCAGGCTTGACGGACGCGTGGTCTGACCCAGCAAGTGACTGTTCGTAACCATGCTGGGGGGCTACTACAAAGCACTGGTAGTCACCATCTTCTCTTCAGTGCATGCATCGGAGTCACAGACTTCGGGCAATCGCTCTTAGTCAAACACTCCTGGAAGCCTAAGTCATTTCTGCCCCCAAACCCTGTGGCACTGATCCCGCCGCGTAAATTTTGGCAGGCTGAGAGGGAATCTGCATGACTGGCAAATGCCGGTGGCGATAGCAAACCCTTCACAGCTCACGAACCACTGGTCTTCGGATCGAAGAGGGTCGATCCACCCTTGACTTTACAAATCTATCACTGAAAAATATTTGAACAGAGCTTACTCATTCAGCGGGAGCTAGAAGTTCAAAGTAACTGGTAGCTACCAGTGTGTTTCCTGGCATGCCTCCAGTGGGAATCCATAGGGCCTTGCTCTCATCTAATGTGATGTAGCTGATGTGATTGCAGAGCCTCTGGCTATCATCTTTCAACACTCGTGGGGATTGGGGGAGGTCCCAGACGATTGGAAAAGGGCAAACATAGTGCCTATCTTTAAGAAAGGGAAGGAGGAGGATCTGGGGAACTACAGACCGGTCTGTCTCACCTCAGTCCCTGGAAAAATCATGGAGCAGGTCCTCAAGGAAGCCATTTCTAAGCTCTTGGAGGAGAAGAAGGTGATTAGGAACAGTCTGCATGGATTCGCCAGGGGCAGGTCATGCCGGACCACCCTGACTGTCGTCTTTGATGAGCTGACTGGCTCTGTGGATGTGGGGAGAGCAGTGGATGTGACATACCTCGACTTCAGCAAGACTTTTGATACTGCCTCCCACAGCATCCTTGCAAGCAAACGGAGGAAGTACTGGTTGGATGGATGGACTGTGAGGTGGATAGAAAGCTGGTTGGATCGTCAGGCTCAACAGGTAGTAATCAATGGCGCAATGTCGAGCTGGCAGTGGAGTGCCCCAGGGGTCGGTCCTGGGGCGGGTTTTGTTCAGTGTCTTCATCGACAATTTGGAAGATGGGATGGAGCGCACCCCCAGCAAGTTCACGGATGACACCAAGCTGGAGGGAGTAGTAGATGCTCTGGACGGCAGGGCTAGGATTCAGAGAGACCTCGACAAATTGTAGGATCAGGCCAAAAGAAATCACATGAGGTTCAACAAGGGCAAGTGCAAAGTCCTGCACTCAGGATGGAAAAATCCCATGCACCGGTGCAGGCTTGGGACCAACTGGCTAAGCAGCAGCTCCACAGAAAAGGACCTGGGGATTACAGTGGACGAGAAGATGGATATGAGCCAGCAGTGTGCCCTTGTTATCAAGAAAACTAATGGCATCCTGGGCTTCATTGGTAGCAGCAGTCAAGGGAAGTGGTTATTCCCCTCTATTCGGCACCGGGGAGGCCACATCTGGAGTGCCGTGTCCAGTTTTGGGCCCCCCGCTACAAAAAAGATGTGGGCAAGATGGAGAGGGTCCAGAGGAGAGCAATGAAACTGGCTCGTGGGCTAGGGGACAGGACTGGCGAGGGGGGACAGAACATAGGAGCTCAGAATAAACCTGGCAACTACTAAAACAAAACAAGGACCCCAAAAGAGGGCAGACACCAGGGGCCTGTCATCCTCCCCACTTCTCTGCATCCTTGTGCTGTAACGGCAGGGCTACCGCAGTGACGGGCATGGAGGGCCTGTGCTGAACAAACAGGTAGGAAGAAGCAGGTTCCCCCTGCCCAGCTTACAGCGCACGTGGACCAAACAGAGACCGAGGCCGAGGGAGGAGAAGTGACTTTGCCCAGGTCATGCTGCAGTGGTAGAGCCAGGAGTAAAACCCACTGCCCGAGCCGCTCTGCCTCTCCCCCTTATTACTGGGGACTCGGAAAAGCTTGCAGTAACACGCTGGGAGTAATTTCCAGCCCTGGAACAACTTCCTACAGCTGCTAATGACAGTCTTTCTTTCTGCAGCCAAACAGTCTGAAAAAGAACACTTGCTTTTTAAGAATAATTTTCATGTTTTCTAATTCAGGTATAAAACTGCCACAAACTAAATGTAATGGGGCTTTTTTTTTTTTTTTTGGATGCGACATCACTTGTCAGGCATGAAAGCAAAACGAGGCAATCATAGTCTTAAGTTTGTTTTTCCAAGGAGTTTCAAAGTGACAGGATTGCCGCAAAAGGATTTTACCCTATTAAGAGGAAACGCAAACAATTATTAGAACTGTTAATAAATAAATGCAATCAAATGCGCTCTGTCCACAGAAGGAATAAGTACAGTGCCAGGAGAAAAAAAAATAAGGGCCAAATTCTCAGGTGACGTAAAGGGGCACAGCATCTTTCAAGGCAATGGAGCTGCTGCCTTCCCCTGCACCTTCAGAGAAGGGGGCTCGCCCAACTCAAGGTTTCCTTAGCTTGCTGGAAACTCATCCGTCTTTCCAACACCAGATTGTTTGCGCAAGGACATTATTTCTCAAGGTGATTGCTATTCCTTTCTTTTGTTCCACACACAACAACACACACGTGAGTCAGGGAAGCACAATGTGGTTAGCTATCTGCTACACCTCGTTAACGATGTTCTGCAAAGCAATCAGTGAGAAAGAGAAAGATCGCAATCGTATAAAAGGGAAAATGATGGTGGACCTCTCTACGGGGAACAACCTTGACTTGGAAGAGGCGGTGAGCTGAGAAACCTCCTTCACTATTCAAACCAAATTTAGACTATATCTGGATAGGTAGCAGGCAAAAGAATAAATCTCCCTTTTAAACGGATGTAGGATATTGAGACCTGGCTTTGTAATGATTACAGGCTAATAAACAGTTCCCTGAGAGCTGGATTTTAGTTTTTTTGTTTTTTTGCCTGTGTCGCTAACCTTGAATGCTCCATTCATCTTTGTGGAAATGCTTCTTTTCATTGCACGTTTTGTGCACAACAAGAATAATTCAAACCTTGCATTGCTTGGTCAGTCAGAGGTACCTCACTGGGCTCTTTGGAAAACATGAATTGCACATTTTTTTTTAATACAAACACAAAACAAGTCAGTGGCACCACATTAATCATTCAAGCCAATTGGAAAGTCTCCAAACACTGACTTGAAGAAAAAGAAACCCACTTTGATAAGAACCAACTGTGAATAAGATTTTCTAAGTTTCAAAAAGAACAAGAACAAGAACAAGAACAAGAAACCCATGTTCAAAGCCCTGGCAAGAAAACAAATTGAACCATCATGGTCACTTGGACGGTCCATGCTTTGGGCCTGGAGAGAGGATGCATACGTATTCATTAAGATGGTGGAGAAATGAAAAACAGGATTAGCCTCATCCATGGGAGCTCATATTTGGGGTCAATGCTAGGGTGACAAAGACAAAGACAAAGACAGAAGAACTGCAGGTTTAGCACTCGTTTCCAGGCATAGACGGGAATGTCAAATGAGCTTTCTTAATATGGAGCTGCTGGCCTCTTTCGACCCAGCTGTTAACCAGAAGCCGTGCAGAACGTGTCCTCCGGGGGAGTGGTCCTCAGCAGCCCTGTCCTGCCGAGACCACTTTCTGGGTTACAGCTGTGTCCCCTGCTCTCAGGAACCTGTTGCTGACCTATCTCAACAGCAAATGACACTGGCATCTGACCTGGGCCGGACGTTTCAGCCATGCTTGTCCAGTTTATTGGCAGGGGGAGAGAGTGCAATGAAGCCGAGACTCCACGTTCCTCATCCCTCCGTGTACGATGGAGAAGGCACCCAGCGACCCTTGTGTGTCTGGACCCAGCACTCACGTAGCCCGTGCCAAGGGGTAAAGGATGCACTTTCTCTCTAACACAAGTGCGCAGCCCACATTGCAACCTAGCCCCTTACGGCATGGTGACATTCCCTATGGAAGGGTATATCCACTATCCATGGGGTTGCCTGGGTTTGCAGCAGAGAGGCCAGTGAGATCACTGGGCCAGCACAGTGGAGAAAGGTCAAGATTTTCCCAGTTCCAGCCTTGGTCATTCCTCGTAGCCGGTGCTAATATGTTTGGGTTTTGCCAATGGCTTGGATTGTTACCACGGCAAACCAAGATGAGATGGACCAATCATGGAAGGGTAAATAGCGGTTCAGAGACTTGCCCAAGTTGAGCAAAGGGCAAACCCCAGCTCTGTTTGGTCCCAAGAAGCTGCAGTAGCCTCTGAGGTTCAAGCTTCATCTCACTAAGGTTCATTCCCATCCTTTTCTTCCTCATGCAAGGGGATGCAAGACTGCGCACGTGCCTCATCATGGCAGGTCACAACCTCCACTTGCTCTGCCCGGAGTACCTCCCGGGGCTGGAGGAGCAATGCATATCTGAATTTGGTGCGAGTGGGAGGAAGCATTCCCCAAGCCAAGTGCTTAGGGCTGTAGCATGGCAAGTCTTGAAGCAGATGCCCCACTGAGTTCCCCCTCGAGTGCCTGAAGATGGAGTTACGGATAGGACTTCTCCATAATGATCTCTTATCTTCTTTGCATATGAAATGTTCCTCTCCTATAGCTCATAGAGGTCCTTTGGATCATCCATGAGGGGGTGCCCTGTTGTTAGAAATAGTTCAAAGGTGTCCATCCCCTTGCTCTGGGAGCACAGCCTGAGCAACGTCCCTCACCTGTGTGATGCTGAGACTGGCTCTTCCAACAGCAAGAGCGAGTGAATCACTGGACCTTAGCTAAGGCTAAGGCTAGGGGCTTTGCTCTGGTTGTATGTTGGTGCAGCACCGTTGAAATCAATGCCGTAAGTCACGCATTCATGGCCTGTCCTGTATCCTGTTGACGTGAATAGCACGCTGCCGGCTGCTTGCTGTTAATGGGCTCTGGCTCAGGGGAGCCTGCGTGAGATGGTGCAATGACAGTATTGCACTGTGCTGCATGGCATGAACAAGCTTCCAAAGAAAGCCAGGCAGCAGCACTTTGTCGTGAGGATTGCTCCAACCAGCTTAATAAAATCCAGCCCTCTGCTATGCTGTGGGCCCAGCGCTAGCAAGTGCAAGGAAATGTCACCTCGAAACAGGGAAAACAGCAGTTTCCAAAAGGCTTATGCCAGAGCTGTGCTGCCCTTGAACAGATCTGGGCAACGCTGGAGCGGAAGTTAGAGGAAACAGCAATACATACATCCCGCTGAGCTGCAAAGCAGTGAACGAGCGCACGCTGCACTTGGCCAAGCGGCTCTACCCAGCAAAGCGCAAGGTGCAACTGGCCAGGGCTGCAGATGTGGACTCCTTGCACCCAGCCGGAGCAGCCAAGAGCTCCTGCTTGCTGCCCTGGTGTAGCAGGGCCTTCGCCTAGGCACATGTGGCAGAGTTACACCGGCATAACCTACACCCTTGGTCACCCTTACCAAGGCCCTGCTGCGGCTGCCTCGTCCCGCGGGAGACGGAGCCCTCCCGACCTTGTGCCGTCAGCTTTCCCTGCCTGCTTGGACAGGCCCGGCTCGCCACGTCTGCTCGCGCCTACTCAGAATGACTTACAACGTCACGGCTTCCTGCACACGTGAGAGGGACGGGCCTGCTCAGGGCTGGGTCTTCCCCCGCTCTACACGCACATTCGGGGCTGCTTCCCTCAAGTCCAGGAAAGCACTTAAACCTGTGCAGCTGAGTCCAGGTGGAGGCTTGGTCACAAAGTGCCATCCACCAGCTAGGCACCACTGACATTCACCTCCCTGTCCCCAGCTGGAGGTGCCTAAAGCCCCGAGGCGACTGGCAGCCAAGTCCCGTAGGCAGCTAAGCGTCCCACAGCAGGCCCGTGCATTGGTGAGGTGTTTGCCCTCGTTTAACTTGATCGTTAACTTCTGGATGATCATCTCTTAATGTTTTCATGCTTGGTTTTCTCTGTCAGTAAGCAGTCTGGGCCATGATCCAAGACTTCTGCTGTCTTTCTAACTTTTCCTGTTTGGAAGAGTCCTTCGAAAGAAAAGACCTCTTTTAAATGAATGTTTGGTTATACAAAAACTCCCATAATTATTCACTCCAGAATCTACCTTATAAGACCCAAAAAGTGAACTAACCTTTAGGACTCGTCTGTACTTCTGACATCTAATATCCTGCATATAGTTTGCAACAGGAGGGCTGATGTATAATGTATGAGCTCGTGGAGTACCTTTAATTAAACCAGTATTTTCTAAGTTTTGACTTAATTTAATTTTGATCCAGCTGAAAGAAGCAATCGGAGTCCAACTAAGGTTTTCCTTAAATACCATCCTTGTTATCCAGGAGGCTTTGAATCAAGTAAGATAGATGATTTCAATTTCCATGTTCTCAGTGCAACACTTGGGGTCAATGTTTGCATACTTATCATAGGCAGTTTACAATTGACAACTACTATAATTGTTCAACTTTTCCTTGGTAAAAGCCTGATTGACTATTATGCACTTTATTTATTATGTCTCACACTCAAATATAGATGATTGATTATTCCATTATTCTATTGACCAGGGCTGTAACAAGGTATGACAAATATGTGCCATTATCGTCCATAACCCATTGAAAGAGGTAGTTAAATCAGAGAGGAGAATTTTAATGCTTGTGAAGCTCTAGAAAGGGTTAGAAAAGTTTTAAAACAGAGTATTCAAAAGACTATCGGAATGATTATTCTTTGTTACTGCAAGGCACTTTCTAAACGACCCACTCCTTCCTCTGAAATCTCAGATCGTGATTCAGAGCCCACTGGAGCCAATGGAAAGTCTTACACTGATTTCTTGGGGGCTCGCCAGGTCCTGCGGGGGAATATTTATGCCTCTTTCCATGGAGCCAGCTCGGAGCCAGAAAGAACAGCTATTTCTTAACAATATTAAACGCCTAGGAGAGAAAGGAGCAAAGTGCAAACATTTCTTCCATCCCTGATACAGCAAGATAATACGAGTTGTGTGGACATCAACAGCAGAATGAATCCTACCAGACTGTAAAGGGAAAACCCTGTGCTTTAGCGTCCTCCTGTCTCTAGTAGCATACATGATTTAACTACCTTTCGGCTGCTTAGCTCTGATTTTAAAAATCATTTAATTTTCCTTTAAAATACCACACAGTGCTAGGCAGAGCACTGGGGACGATGCTAGCGAAATAGTGCTGAACTAGGCACTGGAAATTAGTACTACTAAACAATGCATTTGTTACTGGTCCGTCATGTTAATTAGTCTTCGGGATGTGTCAGTGCTCTTTATTTGCATTTAATGCCGTTGAAGCCTGCT
The DNA here is from genome assembly GCF_030867095.1 of Alligator mississippiensis. Lineage (NCBI taxonomy): Eukaryota > Metazoa > Chordata > Crocodylia > Alligatoridae > Alligator > Alligator mississippiensis. Next base: position 1,418,075 of record NC_081835.1, read on the forward strand.
ACCAAGTGAACGCGCAGCGTGTTATCTCATCAGCATGCACGTGATTACATCAGATTAATGCCTCGATCTTCCTTGGCCTCTTATAATTAAAACCATACTTGTGATTTTAGGCAAATATGAGCTGCGGTCCGTTGGCACGTACGGCCATCTCTTTATTCCCTTTATTTTATGGGCGTCTGTGACTCGGTACCAGTGCTGCTGGCAGCTCAGTTGTGCTTAGCAATAAAAGGTGCTGGTTTTGTGCTGTGGTTTGCGTTCAGAGCCTCCCGGAGTGGAGATTTCCCCTCTGAGCGGCTATCTGCCCCCAGACCGGGGTCGGGGGGTTTAGAGGGACATCAGGCACTTCCATGCTCAGATGCCCTCCATCACTGTGGGATTGGGCTGCCTGTTTCCAACTTGAACCTGTAAATAACTTTAACCTCCCCTGTGAAGTCCGGGGAGCCTGAGTCTAAGCAGGGGACTTGCAACGTGCAGGCCACTGAGCTGCTCACGCCGGGTCTCGGTGGGCTGCGTCAGAGCCTCAAACGGCCCCTCCTGGCCGCTGCAGCACCGCTCCCCCCCGCGGGCGCCGGACAGAGCCGGCGGCATCTCTGCATCCTTTCCTATGTGACTGAGCTGTTGGAGAACGGCGCTGCAGCTCTCAGCGCTGAAGTCTGGGGATCCCCTCGCCAACGGCCCACTAAGAGTCCCCACTGGAGTCATCGGGTCCCGACTCCCGTCGGGCCTTTGACACGGTTTCCGTGCGTACATCAATTTTATCCGAGTAAGAGTCGGCCACGCTTCTGTCGGCCCGTGGAGAGGTGGAGACCAGAGGTTCAGAGATTGTGGGGACCGCCCCCCCGCCGCGATGCCTCTTAGACATGTCTGGTGCTCACGACGCAGAGCAAAGGGTCCAGCCTGAGAAAGGCTGGCCGACACTTTGTGAAGTGGTGAACCCACTCACGACGGCCCCAGGTCTCGTGTTGTACAAGGGTCTCACCAGTAATCCTGGCTGAAAAGTCAGCTAGCTGGGGGAAACGAAGGCTTCTGCTGTTTTCCCCGAGCAGTTTCTAGGGGCTGTTTTCCTGTCTGGGCAGGAGGATGGTGCTTCTCCTCCTCACTTTTGCTCATTGGTCTCTTGGCTCTCAGCACCCAGAGGCCAGCATGCTCATCTGGTCGCCCCATTTCCAAGAACAGGTGTGCAACAAACGGGGCTGGAGGCTGGTGGAAGATCTCACTGGACTTTTGGACTATTACAGCCCATCAGCTGCAGCCTGCTTGTTCAGCAAGCCACGCTCTGCAAAGAAGCGTCTTTGAGGGTAGTGCATTGTTAGGGAAAGGTGCAGCTTCCTAACAGCGAAGGGCACGGAGTTAGTCTCGCCTCTGGCTTCACCAGTTCAGCAAGCAGAAGAGAAAGAGCAAAACAAAGACCCAAGTTCCAGTGAGTGGAAGTTAGTGAAACACGTACGGGTCCTCGCTGGCGCGTCTCTAAATAATGCACAGCTTTCTGCTGATGCAAGACTCTTTTGTGAACATAATAAGTAATGTTCCAATGAGATGAAACCTCAGCCTCCTGATTCAGCTGATATTTCTGGCAAATTGTTGACCTATTGCAGTTTATTCAGGATTTTTCTAGTCTTGGTAGAGTGGCTCTAATGGCCACCGATTTGTCATGCCATTTCTAACAAATATGCCGCTTTAATAACTCTGAAAGTTATAATAACTTGGAGCACTGCGCATAAGAGTCTGCTGGTCTCTGTTCTGCAGCTCTTTGCTCCATGCTTTTGTATGCAAGTAAAAGCATTGATTAAATATTAATTAATAGGTTTTAATATACACTCTACTATCTTGTGTCATGGAATAACTCACAGGGACAATTTTAATTTTACCTGACACATGTATATTAATGATTTCCCATTTGATATGGAACCAGAGAGTTGTGCCGTTAGACGTGGGTCTGGAAGTGGGACTGCGGTGGTAATTACAGCGAGGGAGGCGCTGGCTGGGAGACTCAGTCAGCCAGACAAGACGCTGCTGGGCAAGCATAAAACATGGGAGCTTGTGCTGTCCCTCCTGAATGCAAAACAGAACGAATGCAAAAAAGCTGAGTGCGTGCAAGGACCCGGCCTCCTCCCAAGGGGTAACTGCCTTTCTTTCGTTTACATCCGCGCCAGCGAGCTCTGCATCCGGCTCGGGGTCGGTGCAATTGGGTGGGGGACTCTTGGGGCGGTGCGGGGCACGGAAAAGGAACAAGGATCCTTATGGTTTGTCCTCGCGGGAGAACTGAAAGTGCCGCCGAACAGACACCGTCGTCCGTGTTTGCTCACAGAGGACGCGTGCCAAACCGGCGAGTCCCAAACGCCAGCTTGCTCGCTGCCGCCTCTTCTCAGCCAGAGAGAGGAAGCGATCAAAAGCCGCCTCTGACTGTTGCTAAAGGGGCTTTTATTAGCAGAGAGATGCAGCCCGTGGCAACCTGTCGTGTTGATGTTTCTCTGGCAGGGGTCAGAGATCAGACAAATTACTACAGTGCTGTAAATCCAGGTAATCTCCCAGTATCCCGCGGCTCCCACTGTAATGCCAGGCGCTATCTGCTTTCCAAAGTGGGCGTTTTAATTTAAGTGCATTTCAACCTCATGCAGCTGGACTGTGTACGCAGGGGCTTGCTCATGGGCCTGCCAAGGTCCTGGGCACAGGCTCGCATCCCACGGGGCTGGGTGCTGCCTGAGGCCGTGGGATGGGGCCCAGCACCAGCAGGAGTTGGCCTTCGCTCAGCTCCTCTGCGTGGGCAAATATGCCTGCAGCCAGCTCCGGTCCTGGGAGCCCGTAATGAGAGCAACTGCTTTGCCAGCACACTACCCAGGGTTCCCCATTGCCTGTGTAATTAAAACAGGGACTGTATGGGTGTGAAGTTGGTTAATTCTGTATACATAATATATCTGTCCCATGGTGAGCCTGCACATCTGCTCTCTGTAAAACTAGAAATGCCTAAATACGGGGTCTAGCTAATGAAGCAGGAAAGAGCCATTATCCTTGGAAGACCGTAAAGAGAGGGAAACAGCTCAGGATGGTCAGTAATGACATCCTGGCACTAATGGGCACACGGCTTTACGGGACCTATAGTGTAACAAGCCCAGCCAGTTATGGCAGCAAGCGGAAAAGCTGCGTGACAAATGGACTAGGAGCTTTCTGTTGGGGACCGATGTCTTCTCTCGCCCTGTCTCCATCATTGCTCAAGTACAAGAGGAAGGGTCAATCGATAGGTGCTGGCATTTCTGTTTGATGTGCGAGGCTGGAAAAGCTGGCCCGAGGGCATCGGCTGCCCCGAGCAGCGTGGAAAACAGCTCGCCACCAAGCGATGGGCTGCGGGGAGGGGCTGCGGTAGGACTTCGCTTTTACAAGTTGTTTGGAAGTGTTTGCATCGTGTGGGAGCCGGGGAATCACCTCAGCAGAGCGCGTCCTTTATGCAACTTTGCCCAAACACAACTTTATCTAGGTTGTGGCTGGTTTTTTAATGTCGGTTTGCTTGTCAGCCTCGAGCGGGCGCTTTGATGTTCATTTCCTCACTTCGTTCACCAGGATGCCTTTATCGGAGACAGAGAGAAATGCCGCAGAATGACAGCTTTCCCCTGCTCAGCCGGAGCTGCGCCTGCACACGTGCGTGGGACTGTGAGAAAATAGAGCTGCACCGCCCAGACAGGTGTCAGCGCACCTGTCAGGAGAGGAAGGGGAAGCCAATGGATTTCAAAGAGAAGCGTGCCCACAGGTATAAGGCCAAACCATATGCTTTGTGCTCGAGTGATTCATTTGGCATCAGGGCCAGTGTCATTTAATGACAGTCCTGAAAAATTCATCCTGTGCAGATTACAGAGCCGATAAGTCAGCAGCGCCTCTGGCCAGGGGCTGGGCTTCCACTTGGGCTGGCGACCAGAAGGAAAACCTCCTTGTCCAAACTGCTCATAACCTCTGCTGCTCTTACGTCTGAATCCAACCAAATGGCCTGTGCTTTGCTCATAAACCACTGCTGATTACCACAGCTGTTCACCCAGGGACGCTCAAGTTGAACATGGAGGATGAGCACGTCCGTTCAAGCATCAACCCTGCGCTCCTGCTGCAAAGCAGTGGTCATCATGGGATCTCGCGCGTGCTTCTTTCTATTCATGCCCGACTTGCAATAACGCAGTGCTAGCGAAGCATGTCTGCAGGCAGCTGGAGAATGGCATTTTCATTACAGCCGTCCCCAACACCTGCGGGGACAACGTCCACGGCCTGATCCGGGCTTGGGAATTCACAGCCCCGCGGAGCTGCAGAGATGCTGGCTTTCTCTCTGCATCAAGCGGCATTAGCCCTTGCAGAGCTCCTTTCTCCCCGTGTAACACTGCTGCTAGGGCAAGACTCGTTTGGTTTATGTAACAGGACTTTTGGGGGCACAGTCAAAGCAAATGGGTTTAAGAGGCTACAGGCAACAGCAAAGACCCTGTGAAATGGTGGTCTTGTCTGTGCGAGGCCATGGTGGGGTGGAAAACTAGTAGCCGGGCCCAAAGTGTAAGCCCCTGGGCTGAGAGACACAAAGGCTGGTCCTGTGACGAGGGTTGTCGCTGGGGGCTCACTTCTGTCCCAGACTTCCTGGGTGCCAGGGGGCAAATCATGTGATCGCCCTGGGCCTCTGTTCGCCAGCTGTAAAACGGGGCCAATAGTGCTAAGGATCAGCAACAAGGTGGGATACCCAAGTATTCTCCTAACAAGGACCAAAGCAGTGCCTGAAACAGGGAGATTGGAGCCCAGCCTGGAACAAGCCCCTTCCAACTCCGCAGGCTCGCTCCCTCTGGCCCTCAGCGGGGACACGAGGCAGGAGAAGCTCCTAGCACTCCTGAACGCAGGGTCCATGACCATCTCCAGCCTCCACGGGCAGAAGCCCCTGCTCCCCCAAGACGGGTGCATACTGCTCAAACAAGAGGAGCGGTGTCCAGCCCCTGGAAAAGCGCTGCTCCGTGCGGGGTGGGTCATTTCCCCAGCAGGGCAGCAAGACTTGCACAGCTGCGCTCCACAGCACAGCCAAGCATCCATCCCTAGCCCTCACTTCCAGTGAAATCCAGCTGATAGCCCAGGGGTGTTGGCTGAACTTTAGCCTGTGTCTGTTCTTGGTTTGGTTTTTTCCTCCCTTTCCCTCAAGTGCCACAACAGAAAACATACGGAAGACGAAGGCTGATTTCCTTTTCTGCAGACTGGGCCGATGCTCACGGGAGCCCGCACAGCTTCGAGGGGCTGCACTGCTTTCTTTCCGTCTCTGCCGCTCTCGTCCGCCTGCAGAGACAGCTGCCAGTCTGTCCGCCAGCAGCGAGGCTTATCCCAGAGGAGACCCTCGCACACAGCCAGCCGCTCCCCCATGCAAGCTCACTTTGCTTCCTTGTCTCACTGGCACTTGCTCCCTTCGCTGCAACAAAAAGGCATCGTAGCCTGAGAGTGCAGAGAGATACAGAGAGGTGCGGGAAACCTGCCTTCTGCTCCAAGGGGCCGCCTGCATTCGGGGGCTTTGCATGGGAGCGGGGGAAGCAGGTGATTTTTCTCTCTGCAGCCAGCTCCCAGGAGGGCAGCAGGTACAAGACTTCGTCCTTTATTACAGTCATTGCTCACACTTTCAGGCCATCTCTTGAAATCCAATTAGGATGAGCACACAGACCTTACCTTGCTAACCCCCAGCAGGATGCTGGCCTGGGCTACCTCTGTTTAACAAGCACTTTAGGGTGCTGAATTGTATGCGTTACCCATTCTCAGTGCCCGCTTCTTCCCAGTCCTGCCTTGTGCAAGTATCTGCCATGGAGAAGAGGGCTGAAACTTCAGGCGACAGCTGGAAAACCCAGTTTACCTGAGACGCAGACATCTGGGTAAACATGGAGCCAATGTGAGGTGTATTTGTGGTGCAGCTACAGCAGTCGCTGCAGGGTAAAGTTTGCATTTTAGGCTCGTCCAATATTCATTTGGTTTGCTTGGGAGATTTTCCCATCCTTTGTACAGCCCTGCGTGAAGCGCGCAGTCGCCGAAGAGCTCTTCCTTGTCGTCGTGCTGCACCGCGCAGCCGGCGGGACCTTCCCAGCATCGGCAGGCACAAAGCCCTCGCTCTTCTGCCTCGCAACCGGGACCGGCAGCCCAGCAGAGAGAAACGCACAGCAGCAGATTGTGCCAGACCTACCTGGGCTTCAAAGCCTCTGATATGCTGCCGTGTGGGAAATACTGAAGGCAGGGATCGGCAGAACGGAAAGGCTAGTAAAGGGCCGGCGAGGAGGAAAGCAGAGCACCTCTGAAGCTGGAGGGACTTGCACAAGGGCCAGCCTTGGCAATGAGATTGCTTAATGTTTTCATTAATTGAGCATCCACAACTCAGCCAAAAAATGTAGGACTCTGAGGACGATACAGAGGAAGTATCATTAATGCAGAGGAGTAACACAACATCATATGGAAAAACACCAGGATGAACTCGAGGCCTGGAATAATAGGAATTTAATGAAATCCAAGAGCACCACATGCAAGGGCACACCCTGATGAACAACATGATTTTTTTTTCTTGTAAATGAGAAGCTCCTCAAATGGAGGAGGAGGAGGAGGACCTAGGTGCACCGCTCAATCACAAGGTGACTATGAGCCATCAGCATGATGGGGTTGTGGGAAAAACAAAAGGAAAAGCAAATGAGACCCTACAAGTATGAGCCAAGGTATTTCTAGTAGGAACAGGGATGATTTAACATCAGTGGAGAAGGCACCTGGGATGCCGCGTGCAGTGCTGGCCACCCACGTTCACGCAAGAGAAATTCAAACTGGAACAGGCAAGCAGAAACCCCAAAGAGACCCTACACGCTTAGCTGACGATGAGATGGTACGGAGGGGCTGCTCACGAGACCCGTTCAGTGACCTAGGAAGTCCCCAGCCGCCCCACTTTCTAAACACCACTCGAGCCAACAGCTAGATGAAGTGTTAGCATGCCCAAGCGGCTCTGGGGCTGCCCGCCAAAGAGGAGCCTCCGTGCAAACACAAGGAGTTTCTACACTGGACACATACAGTGCATCCCTGTGGTGAAATGGTGCATCTTAGGATAACTGGAAGGCACGCACAGGGGTCGAGAGACGCTGCTGCTAAACAGCCCTGAGCACGCTCTCCGCCCCCCCCAATAAGCCCTGAGTGGGGAGGATGCTGCTGGGGGCAGGTGTCGCGGTCCTGGGCTAAGGACCCCGCGTGCAGCAGCTGTCAGAGCCATCCGCGACAACAGCACGTGGGGGATTAGAAAGGCACTTCCCAATTCTTTGTCACCCGTCCCTCGGCACGTCTGAGATCTGACTCACGTACTATCCACCCCCTCCTTCAGCACAATGAATAGTAATTCTTTAATATGTGCTGTTTTCTAGCGTGTTTCCATCTCCCTACTATCAGTCTTGGTGTGCCAACACTTCTCAGAAACATGCGTCGACGGCGTTTGTCTATATAATTAGAACTGTTGTTTTGGCTCAGGTAATTATTTTTACTTCCTTTAGTTTCTTTATATACATTATTCCACTCTGGGTTGTTAGATCGTTCTTCATTTAAGGCTTTTTTTGGAGTCAGTTTTCAAAGCGACAGGCTTGGCTTTGAGCTGTTTAATTCCCATTGAAATGAGGGTGAGCGGCTGCCACGACTCCTGGAACGGGGAGACAGAGAGGGCTCTCGCCTGACCCTGGCGGTGGGAAATGGGTAACTTTGGGAAGGCTGTTTCTGAAAGCGGGTTTATAGCTCGTGAAGTTGTTCGAATCGATGTCAGTACACACAGCTGCCAGCCAGCCCCGAGGGTGCCACACGGTCAGTGGTCAACCAAGCTTTCTCCGCCAGTGTGCCCGTTCCAGATACCACTCGCTGGGGTTACAGAAGCACAGAATCCGAGAAAACGAGGGTTGAAGGGACCGCGGGAGGTCACATCCAGTCCAACCCCCTGCTCCAAGCAGGACCAGCCCCAACTACATCATCCCAGACAAGGCTTGGTCTGTCTGGGACTTAAACACCTCCAAGGATGGGTTGCAGCGCTGCCAGACAGTTCATGGCCGTCTGCCAACCCGAGCGAAAAGCTGTCAAGGCAGCTGGGGAAGGATGGGGCATCTGCAAGAGATCCGGATCCAAGCCTGCTCTAGCCACAGGTTGCATGAACGCACTCGGGCAAGTCGCTTGGCTTGCCCCGTGCCTCCGCTTCCTGCCGGTGATGGAGGGAGCCCCCTTCCCCTCTTGGGTGTTGTGAGGGCAAACCCATCAGTCGCTATGAAGTGCTCCATTGCCACAGTGATGAAATCCAAGCAAGTCCCTAAGTAGAAGCAGGTGCTGGGTGGAAAAAGGCAGCGTCGGCCTCACAATGGATGTACTAAGTTGAATGTGCATTAGTAAAAGTGTGCACTAATGAACATGTAGACATGCCCGACGTTGGCGTTTGCATGGGCAAGGTTCACTGGAGAAGCAGCGTACGTATATCCTGGGCCTCAACGCAGGGCAGCTTGGGTTTTAAGCTGGGTTAGCAGCCTGAATGCCAGTCTGTATGGGAACATGAGCTATTAGCTTGGGCAGACACCTAGGCGTAGTCTTCACAGTAGGTAACTGGGGCCGCCAGGCCAGGTGAAGAACGGTCCTGCTCCCACAGTGCGGCCGTACCGAGGAATAGCCTTACACTTGGAGCCACTTACTCCTGCTGTTTTACAGCTATTTGAAACTCTCCATCTTTTCTTATGGCTGTTTCTGCCTGTGGAGGCCCTGGCGCATGCACCCTGGTGCCCCACGTTAAACACGTGGGATTGCTCCTACTGCTCATTTTCACCGCACCTTTCAAAGGGAGCTTTGCTGCATTTGCCGAAGAGTGCGTGACTACTCATTGCTGCGGCAGACCAAGACGTCTCTGTGCAACAAGCCGCCTGCACCCGGCGAACCTGAAACGCTCCCTGCCCCGAAGCGGTTGCAGTCTAACTCGACAGGACACACAGAAGGTGGCAGGACGGGACGGAGAGAAGCACTCGTGTTTGAACATGCACATCGGTGTCAGAGCAAGAAGAAGGGAATCCCGGGCTCCCCGGCCTGCGTCCGATCCTCTGGCCCATCCTATTCGAATACAGCCTGAAAGGCTTCCCTTCCGTCCTACGCGCCAGTTTAATTACAGCTATCTCAAAGACATTTAATAGCTGATGAAAACATCGGTATATTTTAATTGAATATATTGAGCATGCTTAACAAAGCTACAGCTTCTGACCTTTCCTGTAAGAGAAATGTTAGAACAATCTATTCTGTGATCAGAGCCCGGGACCGCATGGAGGGACCGCCCATTACCGCTAATGGGAGTTACCCATGTAAATCCCTCTCGTGTCAGGGAGATAATAGTCTGCGTAGAGTCCAATTATTCTTCCTTTGCACAGCCGTAGCTCACGCTGGACGGACAAGGCGAGAAACATGGTCTGGCTACCGGGCGGCACCAGGTTGTGTTCTCGCACGGCTCGTCCAGCTTCAGGCCCGGCGCTGGCAGTCTTCGAGGAGGAAACGCCGGCGGCTCTGGCGTGCCGTTACCACAGTCCTCGGGGGGGGGCTGGAAGGACAACACAAGGGTGATTCGGGAGGCCCGAAACCACAGATCAGTGCTCGGCAAGGGGTCAAACTGCCGGAAGGGGCAAGGGCGGGATTGCAGCACGAACAAAAGGTTGCCAAACCCTCCGGGCCCAGGTCTGAAGAGGGTCATGGACTTTGGAGGCCCTTTAACATGCAACTAGTGTTTAAATCGTGCGCACGTGCCTTCCCAAATCGGCATTCGGGACCCCGCCCCAGCGAGCCAGTCACCGATCCGTGCTGGCGCACGGGCCGAGAACGCCTTCGGGGAACGGCCGTGTGTTTGTATCACCGTGCTCTTGAGACACCTGACAATTTCAGAGCAATTTTGTAACATTAAAACAGCATTACTAGCGTGTCTTTAACTGGCCAGGAATAGAAACCCTCCACTTGTCTATAGCAGCTTGATATTCCAGCCTAGGCAGGAGCACTCAGTCCTCGCCTGCAATCCATTTTATCGCCAAGAAGAAATTCTGTAGGTTAGATAAGTCAAGAGCTTACTCTTGCAAAACTTCAATTCAGGTCTCTAAGCTGCTGGTGAAGCAGCATCTGATATTAAAGTGCAAGAGGAAGCAGGGAAAGACTCTTTTTAAGGCTCGTTAGAGATGGCAAAAGATACAGAGAGACCAACACTATTTTACACTTGTAAAGAGACTCCTAGTAGATTCATATTTTTTAATCTGTGGCAGAAAAGCTACATAAATACAACACGGCATTAGTTTCCGATGACTCCATACCTTTCTTTCAGTAGCCCCTGGCATTAAAGCTCTCGCTGAAAAGGCACTTTAGAGCTAGTTCAGGCAGTTCATTTTCTGTCAATCAACACTGAGACTGAAAATATAAAGGCAGTAACATGACAAGATTTCTATTTTAATATCTTTACTCTTGATAAGATAATCCTGGAGGAGCTGCAGTGATCAAATATTTACAGGCAGCGCTCAATAGCACAGCCTCTTGTAAAATTAAATACACAAAGTTATGTGGGAATAACGTCAATGTTGTGACACGAATGACAAAAGCCAACACAGCCAAAATTAAGGTTGACTCTCCTTAATATATTCCACTGTGGAGGAGAGCAGAGCCATCTGCGGTTAGGACCAAAACATCAGCTTTCAGTTTGAATTCCCTGACCTTTCTCTGCTTTTGAATAACCCAAGCATAATTAAGTACTTCAACTGTGTTTAAATAATCTTGGTTTTTAAACAAGAAACATTAAGTTTTGTACGTGAACATCAAAGAGAAAGGCGAGAGCTGCCTCCGCTTGGCGAGGCTTGTCCTCCCAGCCTCGCCCCGATCCGGATTTCACCGCAGGTTGCACCCGGCAGGTAAAACGGAGGTTGAACTACAGCCAGCTTTCTGGAAAACAAGTGCTCATCACTGCTCAGGTGATTACATGGTCTAATAATTTCGTGGGTGTAATTACACCCCTTCCTGCCCTTGTTTTGAACATACCCTGTGGATGATGCCACACGTGCTTGAATACTTGCCCAGCATCAAGGGGAATGCGCATCCTCCCCCGATGCGCGGGGATACAGAGCTGCAGCGCGCGGTCCCCAGAGGCCCGAAGGAGCGCCAAGCTGGTCCGCAGGCCGTGGAAGAACGACTCCGGTTTTCACCAGGCAGCTCAGCACACCTGAGACACTTTCCAGGGATCACATGAAGCCCGGCGCTGGTCAGAGCTGCAGTCCGAGGGCTGGGCAAGCTGAAGAAAGCAGAAAGGCCTGAGTGCATGAAGCGGACAGCTTGGCAGGAGCTTGAAGAGACAGCAAAGGAATGGCCGAACGTACCAGGGATTATCGCCATTACCCCGCTCCACGGTGAACCACAGGCGCGGCTGCTCCAATGTCTGCAAGCAGTCTGACTCTGGAGGGAGTTTGGTGCCTGATTCCCATTGAGGAGCAGAGCCCCAAGGCCATGCAACCCCTGCTTTAAGGCCAGGAGCTAAGCTTGGCTTTCAGGAGATGCACTCAAGCGCCACAAGCACAAACTGCCCCTTCTCCAGTCCTGATGCAAAACAGGATCCCTCTGAAACCAAGCTGTCACTTCCCTTCTCTGCCATGTTAATTAAAAACAAAGCTCCATGTTAGCTGAGCTGGAGGATTCAAAGCCAAGGCCCACGCCTGGGGGTAAGCGACAGAGAGAGGCAAGCGGATGGAGGAAGTGCGGCACGCCGGCCCCAGCATGGCATGTCTCCGGGCCCTCCATCCATCAAACCATGCTTGCCTTTGAGCTATCTGGGGTGGTTAATAGCCCTCCCACAGAGGAACAGGAGATGATGCTGGGAAGGAAGTTCCTCTGTCTCTACCCAGAACGATGCTGTTGCAAGTAATTAAAAAAGTAGCTCCTCTTGCTGTGCTTGTGGCTGTGCTGAAGCACTGGATCACGCTGCTTGCCAGCCTGCCTTGGAAGACAGAGATTTCCCTGAGCTTCCTCCTGTGCACCCGCGCTGCTCTCAGATTTTGGCCCCACCCAGGTGTTCGTATCAGGAGCCCCCTCTTCCCTCGGGGATTAGAAACAGAGCAAACACCTGCCAGCAAGGAGATCATTTTGAGGCCCTGTTAGTAGGTCAACCCCTGCTTCTTACCCTGTCCTGGCAATTATGATGATGCAGATTCGTATACCTGGATGCCCCCAGCGCCCTCCAGACGCACGTTTTGGGGCAGCACAAAGCACAAGCAGCTAGCAAAGCCCAGTGCTGGGCAAGGAACCGGAACCGCAGCACAGACCGGAGCGGCTGTGGGCTATAACCAAAGCACAAGGCACTGCCAGAGGTGAAGTTCAGAGCCAGGCACCAATACCCCAGTGCTGGAGGGTTTGAAGATCGGGGTGAAAAGGGGGTGAGGGGTCTTGGAGTCTTCTCCAGCTCCTTTGGGCAGAAGGAGGCAGCTCAGCTGAACGACAGTGGCTGCCTGTAACTGCAGAGGACTAGCTTCAATGGCCAGGAAGTTGCTTGGGCTTTTCCTTTGTGCCGTGTGTGTCAAGGGACCACTCCATTTACCGAGCGCAGCTTCTCTACTCAGTGCGGCCGGCTCCGTGGGGACCGGCTGCCTCAGCTGCGTCACAGCGCCGGGGTAAGGCTTCCCCTTGTAAAACAAAGACCAAGGAGCTTGACCACACTCCAGGTAATGCAGCTAATCTGGTTATACTCACTTTATTGCAGCCAAGGCCGTCTGAGCCTCTGCAGAGCTGGAGGGAGGAGCCGCTGGAAGATGCAGGTTAAAATACAGTGCAAGATTCACCAGTTGTTGAATTAGTCAAACAAAAAAGGGCAGTTTTACGTGCTTAGCACCCAACGAGATGCCCCAGAGAGCAGCAGGCATCTGCGGGGTGCTGGGGAGGACCTGGCCCCCCAGCTCCAGCAGTACCCTGCCTTTGAACCTACCGCTGTAACAAGCCCCGGAGCGAGCATGGCAGTGGGGCTGCAGCCCAAAAGGATGGGGCACCGCTGGCTCTTCGGAGCAGTGCTGCTACCTGCTCCATCGGCCGCGGCACTTCGTCAGGCCCGCGAGAAACGTTTGCAGCACCCACAGGCCGGCAACACTGGCCGCCTAGGACTGCTGGGTTTCTTGAGCTGCATTTTCTAATCCATCCTCACCTCCTGTAATACCAGTCCTCACACGAGTCCCTCATCTGTTGCAAATCCCATTTTTAAACAGGCCTGAAATCTCTGCCCCCGTACTGAATAAATGGAGTGTTTTGTGCACAGTGCCATAAGAGGACCTTTTTTCCCGTTCAAACTAGACCTTCGGTGATGCAATACGCCATCCTCGTTTATACAAATGAACTGTCCCACGCAGGTCAGCTCTCATCTGCGAGCCAGGCCTGCTGTGAAGTGGTTGGTATGCTGCCTTCATCGCCGAGTGCAAAATTAATACTGGAATATTCCACACTTAATATGAAAACAAGGTTTGGAAAGAGCTTGCAAATGTAATTGAAGCGCAGGTTTTCCACTTCAAACTAGCACTATAGCATGGCAATTGTCTTCTGCCAATCTGAAACATCAGCTCTGCTTTACATATTAACACTCAGCGGCAAAACCTTCATCTTGGCTCAGTCACTGTTTTCTTCGAGAGCGCACTCAGGTTCCCATGCACCTCCGCTTGGCCCTTGCCTGGCCTCTTGCCTTCCTCCATTAGACTCCTACACCTGCTCAGGGGGCTAAATGGTGCAGACCCCTTGGGCGTATCTACATGAGACTACTGCAGAGTTAATTAGGCAGTTGCACAATAAACGTCTCAGTGTCTACACATGTGGCCCTATTAGGCTGGGGGAAACTCATTAACCACTGTAGGTTAGTACTTGCAAACACAAGTGCTATCCTATGACAGCATTATTTAGTGCCCGGCAGTGCATGTGTAGATGTTGACGGGGCACGAGGGTGGTTCAGTGCCAGGGGGCTGCCTCCCCGCCAGCTCCACCCTGGAGCCCCCTCATGCCCCAGCCAGCCCCTCCGCAGCACACGGAGCCCAGTAAGAGCACCCCAGGGTCCCGCCAGCCGGGGCTGCTCTGACCCAGCTCACCGTGCTGCGGCGCGGGCATGCATGCAAACACAGCACCCAGAAGCAACGAAGTTGGGTGTGCTATGTGCCGGAGTTTATTGCATTGCATTAATTTCACATGCAGACGTGGCCCTTCAGGAGGGGATTTGGAGGGGATTTGCAACATTAGACCCGCTGCGGCTTTCCAGAGGTCTGCTGGAAGCTGCCTGCTGTCGGGACGTGTCACGCCGGATCTTGGATGTCGAACGGGATTTCTGGAGCCAGACTGCTGAAGCTCCATAGTGTAACTATAGCCAAACGTCTTGGGTCTGGTCCCAGCTTTGCTGCTTGTGGTTGACCCGCACAAAGGCATCAAGGCCATGGGGCAAATTCGCTCCTCGCACAGTTCTCCCGACGTTGTGGAGCCATTACTCCAGGTGTGAATGCGGCCCCTTTGTGTTTCCGATTGCTTTCCGCTCAGATGGTGATGCTTTTGGAGGACTTGTTTAGCCACTTCTGTGCACCTCATGTTGTAAAGTCAGAGCCAGTCCAGGGCTGGGTAAGACTTGTGTCAGCCCTGACACCACCGTGCGGGAGCTAACACAAATGTTGCCTCTTAGATGATCATTGCTTTTCTTCTCCTCCATGTTTGCTGCCATTTTCCCCTCGGGCTGCGCTTGCAGCAGGCAGCTAAGCCTCTGCGGGCTCCCTCCTCGAGCGCCGGCGATTGCTGAGTGAGCGGGTCGCGCTGGCCGGGGCCAGTCAAGCTGTTTTTGGTTGCAGGCTGCAAACTCTTGCCGCCCTGACCCCTAATGTGTTGAACACCAGCTCAGCAGCTTTGCATATTTATTAATTCCCTAAAGTGTATTGTACGCCTGAAGCCCCCGCAGCTTTGTAGCAACACATTAAAAGCAGGAGGGAAATGTATGATCTTAAGAAAGGTTATGCATTGCTTGTTCTATTATCTTATCTAGCCAAATGGTAGCTCTCCAGGTCTATCTTATCTCGGCTGTAACAAAGCCTTGGTTTCTGCGGAGCACAATAGCTCTAAAAGATCTAATTTTTCTGAGATACAAAACCTTACATACTACCGCAGAATCTCAATAAGCACAACATGGAGTACTGCTTTATAAAGTACCCAAACACAGCAGATAAATATTTCTGCTAATATTTTATTTCGATGTAGGCCAAGGGACAATTTTAAAAGACTCACTCTAAAGCACACAGTTCAGAAAATATAGGCTGCTAGTCAAAATGCTGTTTGGAACCAGGATGTCAGTCGTTTTAGATGAAATTCAACCCTGATGATATCCAAAGGTATAATAAAATGTTTCAAGGAAGACGCCGGTGTTTGCAGAATGTAATAAAATATGCTTAGCTGCGGTTTCAGTGCCATGGAGAGCTAGAGCACGAGTCCTTTTTCAGGCTTTCGCGTGCCTCAGGATTTGTTCCAGACAGCGCCTCACCTGAAAAATATTGACCGTAAAAACAGACATGAAGTTAAAAGCAATAAACATTTCTGGCCTGTGTTAGACAAAATGTGAGTTTGTATATTGTTAATTGGCTGGATGCTCATTAGCATGTTATGAGGGGAAATATGGCTAGTGATAGAGAAGATGAAATACTCAGTGGTAAATCCAGACACGGCACATTCAAGCTCCGATTGCAGCCTCTTGTACTTGGAGAGGAGGAAAGGATGGTGCGCAGTGACTATGAAAACACCCTGGACACTTTGCTTTGATTTCTAACATCGGCTATAAGTAAAGCTCACTTGCAAGTAGCACTAACACCTGTACATGGCCTGGCGCTCGACAGTGGCGGGCAGGCCTGTTATCCTCATTGGACAGGAGGTGAAGGGACTTGCCTGAGGTCCCCGAGTGTACCAGTGGCAGAGACAAGAAGGGAGCCAGAGGACAAGGGGTGTTCTGGATCCCGGACTCTGGCCCCAGGGAAGCTGTGCCATGGTTTCCCCTGCACTGCTCACTGGCCTCTTGTATAACTGCTGCGAGATCGTCTCAAAACCAGAACCCGCCGCATGGCTTCCTAGATCCTGGCCCGACATGCTGTGGCATCTCTGCAGAGACAACAGGATGGCAGTCACAAGCGGTAGCGTAACGTGGGATAGACGAACAGAGCACGTGCCCTGGATGGGACGTCACCATCACGGATGCACGTGCGCCCTGAGGATGAGCTGCTGCCCACAAAGGCAACAGACTCCTGAGCACACGCGGGCCTGAACAAAACCGCACGCATGCTGCACCTGCTAGACTGGAGAGTTCAGAGGCGAGCGCCACGTGTCCAACCACATCCCTCTTTTGTCACATAACTACCCACGTGAACAGTGTTTTACACCTGGCCGCCCACATGACTGGGCTATCCAGACTCACGTAAGGGGAGCTCCTAAGCTGTGCGGCCTCATGCAAGTTGCTGGTGGCACTGAGCAAAGCACTAGAATAACTCGATTACAAAAAACCCCTTTGTTAACGCTCAAGCTCTTCAGTGTTTGCTTGTCTCCTCTTTTGCTCGACAGCTGCACTTGCATGCCTTCCCTTCGGGGCTCCCGCAGCCCCCACACGAGCGTCAGCTTCTTTTGTGCAGACGCGTTCGCCTTGGCCTTGTTGCCCAAATGTGTTGAGCCTCCACCGTGTGCCTCTCCTCGACTGACGGTTGTTTTGCACGTATTTTACAAACATTTTTGAAAGAGGATGGCACTGCTCGGTCTGCACACCCACGCCGGGACAGCACAGAGTTAGAGCTCAGCACCGACTTGGCACCGATTCAGATTTAAAAGCCCTCAACTGCTCTTTTCAGCCGTCTTTGAAACTTCAGTTTGGCTGGACGCCACCCTCTGCTTTCCTCCAGAGCCCCTGACGCGGCCCGACCAGGCCTGGCCTGGCCTCCCCTTCTCCCCTGGCTCGTCTCTGAGTCTGTTTGATTAACCAAGCATGAAACCAGATCAGCCGGCCTGAAGATACTCGGTACATGATATTTCAGATTAGCACTAATTCTCCTGGCCGCGCATGTGAACATCTGGCCTTTCAGAGGTTCTTCCCACTATGCTAATGAACTTAATACTTTGCCTTTAAAGCCATGCAGCTGTTATCTATCTTCCTCTTTGTCTGCGGCGTTTTGACGGGAACCACAACCGCAGCTTCCAAGCGCTGACCTGGGCACCTCAAGGGGCTGTAGAGAGGTGAGCCAACATCACTGACCCTCGAGAAACAGAGACACCGAAGGTGAAAAGCAGTCTTGTGCTGAGACAGCAGTAGGCCCATTTGCTAGCAACGCCCTCCGAACAGGACACTGAAGTGGGAGCAAAGTGCCAGACCGCAACAGAGCGAAGCCAACTGATCACCTCCGCCACGCTGGCGTTTTCTCTGGACGGCGTCAACCACGGCTGTGACGCCCGCCGACTGGAACGAGACCCGACATGCACGGCCAGATGAGATATCAGTCCGTATCAGCACATCCCAATTACACAGGGAACCCCCGTGCCCCTAAATCGGGGTGGCTGCCACCCACTGCCCTGAATGCTGCATAGTTCGTGCCGATTAGAGGATAAGGGGATGGCACTCAGAGGTGTGAGCAGCCCCAAACCCACTGTGAGCGCAGCACGGCGATGACATGAGACGTATTTACATCTCCCGTGTCAGAAAGACTTTCATGCCTTCACCAGCTTTCCCCTGCACACCTGGGGTTGCATACAGAGGCTTTCCCAACGCTTCTGCAGGCCAGGCTGTGTTTGCCTACGGGACTTCTGCTCCTGCTATTCACTTCCCTTGTGTTCAGCTGAAATGAAAAAAGGATTACTTTGTATTTATTTGTTTCTTACAGCAAGAAAACTAATTTTGGGGAAGAGCGTGGATCCTCTTGTCGGAGCCAGGCTTCTCTTCTGACTTCCCAGCTCCTTCAAGTGTAATGTCACACCCGAGGGGCACGCTTGGAGCACTGCTGCCCTCCTGACAGCCCTTCGCGCGCACATTTCTCACGGTGCCTTTGGAGCCAGAGTTTCACTCTCCGGGGTCACAGCAGTGTCTCATGGACAAGCAAACAGTCAGCTCCTGCTTTCTAATTAATGGTTCTTAGAGGCTGCTGAATGTGTGATATAATTAATAGCACTTAAGTCTGGAGTGCGGAGAAATCTAGAGCTGATTGCTAAACTGCATGTTTACTTAGGGATTATGTGCAAACAGTTCCTGAGTGCAGTCACGGGCTCGTGGGGCCTGTGTAACAGAGCCAGCTCACGGGATTAGCCAGCTGTGCCGAGGGAGCAAGGCTGCTGTCGCCACAGCTGGCCAGTGCTCCTGCCACGCCAGGCCACGGGAGCACAGCTGGGTTCTCCCCCGCCGCCAAACCCCTCTGAGCTGGGGCAGCGCGATGCTGCAGGCGCTGGAGAGCGGTGGTACCTTGCTGCAGCCTGGACTCGCACCGCACACTAACCCGGCCAGCCCGGGGGCAGACAGAGGCAGCCGGATACGGTGCAAGTCACCTCTCTCCATTCCTGGCGTCCTTGACCTGGATGCTGTTGCTGAGGGCATGAGATGGTGCTGACGCCGTCATGCCTGCTCCTTCCTTGCGAATCTCTGCGGTGTCTGGGGACTGGCACATGCCGCTCCCATCAAACGTCCAGATCTGTGCTCTGAGCACACCACAGCAGCATGTCTTGCATCACGGCGCCGGCCGCACTGCACGGGGTATGCGGGCACACGCTGTGCACACATCGCACTCTCAGGCCAGGGGTTAGCTCTGCTTTGCTGCATATCCAGTGGCCAAGCTCCTGCTGTTGGAGCTACAGGGTGGGCTTCGGATCCATGTGTAGGCTGCAGAGTTGGCAGGGGGGGCAGACAATGTCACCCTCTGCCATCAGTCACCAAAGTCCAACAGCAACACCACCCACTACATGACACGATATAAAAATATCCAATGCAGAAATGTCTAAGAAGCAGAAAACTCCTACCAGTATCCGCCAGAAACATCAGAGAGGAAGCAGGAGACATCATGGCCCCAGAGAAGGTGGGAAAAGCAATTAAACAACCACACACGGCTACCATCTTCACACCCTCCTGGTCCTAAACTCCCACGTAAGGCATGGGTAAACCTGGATCAGCTGCGATCAGGGTATGGAGCCTTCAATAAAATCAGACAAAATGGGCCTTACAAACTCACCATCGTGCCCCTGTGGCAAAGGAGATCAGACAGCCCCGCATGTACTACCCGGCTGCCCTCCACGTGGTCTGCCAGAGGGAGCGAACAGTCTGAAAGACTGTAGCAATACTGTTGGATCTACTCTGAAATGGTTGGAGGAGTCGACTACCTGAAGTCATAGGCAAGAAGATGACGATGATGACCCCATGCCCCCTTCATTTGCAAGACGACGACCCGTGCCCCCTTCTGTCGAAAGGCCAGGAACCAAGTGCCAAGAACAATAGGAGCCATGGGACAAAAAAGGGTCAAACAATTAACACTCCTACACCTAATAACAGGAGGTCTTCCCGCTGGGGGTAAGGGCTCAGTGGATGTCCATGGGGCTAGCAGAGCACGAGTCCATAGGGTGGTGCCCAACGACACCAGTTGAGACAGGTCCTTAGGAGGAGGGGAGTGGGGCTCAGATAACCCATCGCCTGGCCCCACATCTGCCTCCAGCACCCCCTTCTCTTTTGGATGGGAAGAAAAGGAGACTACAGTTCACATTGTCTGACAGCGTGGAAAAGACAACTCCTCAGTCGTGGCGTCAAGTCGGGGGCGGGCGCATGAGGAGGCCTGACACCAGACAGCCACCCCTGGCATGCAGGATGCTTTATTCTGAGCCACTTAAAAGCAGATCCTGCCTTTGCAGTGACACGTAAAATATTCACATGTTTAAGCAATCAAAACCTACTGGATATATATAGCTCCACCGGTAGCTGGCCATGGTGTCATGGTCATCCTCGTTATGCAGCGGGACCCTCTGACATTGCGCTTGAGGTTGGCTGATGCTCTAACGGCATCGGGGCAGCTTTGGGCGTGGACGTGACAGGGAGCTTTCCTGGGACTCATCTCTCAGCTCAAGGAGGGGGCTCGCGGGCAGCCAGCCACGCAGACAGACAGACCGCAGCATATTTCTTATCACACCTGAGAGTCAGTAGGCACACGTCTCATCTTCGCTACTCTCTGGTCCGTGTGCTGTGCTTTCGAATTCAGGAGAGAGCAGGACATCAAAACATTTACCCTACTAGCGAGGCTCTTCATTCTTGTGCTGGGTAGAAACCTGGCGAGATGCGTCTGAAAACAGACTCGAGATGAGGAACACGGCACGCAGCATTGCCTTCGCAAGAAGAGTGCTTTCTCTGTCTCTCCATCCCACACCAGGCATCTTTCAGTAAGCGTTCTTGAGCTCAATAACTGAGCGCCCGAATTACTGATGGCGCCAAGCCTGGGTGATATCAAGCAAGGACGTGGCACCTTCAAAGTGAAGAAATGCTTTTTTTTCCCCAAGTAACTTGTATTCCCCATAAAAGCATCTGTTGTGCTTGTGTGTTCAGCGAGAAGCAGGTGCTGAGCTGTGGCAGGCAGGGTGGGTCATCTTACTTTGGCCACGGAGAGGCTCTATAATACGTCTCCCAGGAGCCCGGCTGCAGTTGCGGACGTCTCGAAGAGGAGGACTCCGCCTGACGAGGCAGGAATACACCGAGGTGCGGGGAAGTGGTGGAAGAAGGGGTGTGCATGGATACTTGTGCTATACACCTGTTCAGCCTCACCTCATGTATGTGGCCACGTGCACAAAGGAAACCGCGTCTTCCCATCATTGCAAGGAAATACCTCCTCACTGTGACCCTGAATCGAATAAAATGCAGCCAGAGATGCTAAGCAGGATTTATTTCTTCAAGCAACCCCCAGGACATTTCGTGTAGCCACGGGTCATATGGTCAAGCATGCTAGCAGGCAACCCCAACAGTCAGGAGAGTCTGCGGGAGATCAAGGCCTCGCAGACAGGAGGGAGACCATTGAGAGCTTCCTATTATACTCACGTGATATTTTCCCTTCTTTGTGATCACTTCCCACCAAAGGACCATTGTTAGGAGTCGACTTTCAGGCATCACAGATGAGATGCATCCAGTGAATACAGCTGCGTGGTTCTCCTGGACCTTACAGTGTCACGTGGCTGCCACGAGTGGACCGTTCAAATGCACCGAATGGTCTCAGAAGGGACACGGTATCTAATCACGTATCTCAATATTGAGGCCCTCCGTTCAGCCGTGCTGTGAGTACCCAAGTCCTCCCTTGGGAATCAACCCAATGAATTGGTGTAGAGGAATCAGAGGAGTGAACCTGATGAACCAGTATTTCCCCTCCAAGCGCTCAACAAGAACGACAGTGCAAAAGACCCAAAATGCTGCTGTTTGTTGGTTCCTGAATTTCTACATTCAGCTTTTTCTAACTGTCTCATGGGCAGCAATAAAAACTCAACTGAAATCACATCTGGGGATGCTTAGATATACCAGAATAAATCCTCCATAGGTGAAAAACAAAAATAGCACTGAAGGAAAATGATGATGCCCTCATTAATTTGCTAGGAGTTTTCATCCTTTCAGAAACAGGGCCAAGGGAGCAGACAAGATATGAGAAGTCCAAAAGATGCTGAAGTGCATCTTTAAATGACGTTCAGAGCCTTTACATTTCCAAAGACAACGCTCTGCCGGGGACAGGAGTTTCACGGTGATGCCGCAAGTTTGGGCATCATGGTCCGAAAGCAATGGCAAGCAACATATAACAACACAGACCCAACAGCAATGACATACACATTTCACCGAGTGCCATGTATGCTCACTGAGTGTCCTGGGGGGCGTTAGCCAAAGGTTTTGCCAACTGTGCTGGGAGCCGCAAGTCCCAGCCGTGGCCAAAATGAGGTTGGAACGAGGGCATTCAACGATGGCAAGCGACAGACAGAAAAGGACGCCTCTGCAGTCTTTACACTCGTGAGCATCCCAGCATAGCTCGTATTGATCTCACGGTGGCAATTCAGCACTCTCGCAAGGCTCTGACATTTGGGCCTACCAGCATGGGACGAAAATACCTCAGTTTTTAGAGCACAACATGTGAGTGCTTGCCTAAGCAGTTTCTCCTTTTTTTTTTTTTCCCTTTCCTTCAAAACTTTTCCCTTTTGGGCCAGTGGAAAACTTAGCAGGACACGTGGTAAGTTAATCGCAGGTTAATGTTGTGAATGAAATCAAACAAGCGCTTTATGATGGAAGGAAGGAAAATAGCCCCCTAATACACAAGTATGCACACACCTCTCATTAACCAGCCACCACGTGGACACCCAAGCTATAGCGGGAAGTGATGTGAGACACCTCTGAGCGGTAGCTGCTGGCAAATTCAGGCTTCTCTAATCCATTTTGCCTTGTCCTCTGGGAACTGGATGCTAAATCTACCTCCGAGGTGTGATGGGGACTTTGGAGGAGGCCTGTGCTGGAGGGATCGCTGTAAGAGCAAGGCATTGGCTTTGAACCACCACGCCGTGGGCATAAGGCAAAGAAACTCCCTGCCCTCCCATGTGCAGCTCCTGTGCCCCCTTCCCTCTACTGTCTGTCTCTTGTAGGGTTTCCTGCCTCCACTTCTTGGGCTTTCACTGCCCTACAAATGCCTCGGGACAGGGTCTGCATCTTTGGGGTGCCCAGGTGGGACCTACCAGTCTTGGGTGCTGCCTGGATACATTAATCTGTGCCCCCTGCTCAGGATGGGGTTTTTTACCTCTGGTTTTACTGGAAATATTTCTTCAGACTTGCGGCTTCGGCTGCCATGTCCTCCTCGGAGCGCCACTTGCTGGGGGCATCCTCTTCGCCTTTGTCGTGGCGTTCCAGCTTTGCAGCGGCGGGGGAAAGGGAGAAGAACGGAGTTAGTTGATGCTCTCTCAACGCTCCCACGGTCAAATTACGCGTGAGCAAGAGAGCGAGTGTGCACGGTTGGGATCCACGCAGGGTGGTACTGGAGATGGGTGACTGCAGCATGGATTTTCTGGGCCAGCAGCTATAGATTTGGATGGAGCTGGTTGATTCTGGGTGGACGGGTGGCACTGGTAGGGATGGCACTTTGGGAAAGGAGGGGAAATGCTCCTAGTCCAGGATGGGACAGTCCACAGCCTGATGAAGGCTTGGGGTTGATGAATGAGTGCTGTGACATACAAGTATGACACTGTTATACAGATATATCATGTAAATCCGGCTCTGCCCAGGCAGCTAGGATTGCTCTTGAGGACATTTCAGTTTAGGTCCATATCCTTCCTCCATGGAAGTTTAGTAACACCCTCCTGCCACGCTGAGTGGGGGCTACCTAACCACGCCCCGGCCACAAAACCCCTTTTACCCCATTAACCACCTTGTGTGCCAGCTGCCCATCCAAATGGGAATGATAACATGCATGGGAAATCGTTCACTGCTGCCTTAGGTTTGGAAACTGCAACACGTACAAAGTCCTACTTGTTGCCGGGTGAGTGCGACGTGCCATCAGTTGTGTCAGGAAAGCCAGTCCCTTCACACTAACACACCGCCCTAGCACACACATCCCTATTCCTACCTAAGCAACCTCCGAGCATGGCAGCCGCTGATCAGACAAAGGCAGTCACTGCAGAAGATGGCAGAAACATCAAGAACATTCAAATTAAATACCTATTTTGGCTCAAAAGTATTGCAGGTTTCAAGCGTGCAGCGCGGGCTGCATCAGCAGCACCGGTGCGTCCGAGGAATAACTTAATGTCTACATTTTTGTGGCTGTCAGAGACAATGGTGGAAAATAATGCATTTGCACCTCTTATTCCTGAACAAACTTCAGCACAGAAAATAAAGCCCTTAAGAGCAGAGATGAAAACAATGTCGCATTTAGCCAAGGCAACTGCAGTGCCATATATGGCGTGTTTAGCAATAAACTAGGATTATTAGCATATATCCACCCCACAAATACTTTTATTTGTGCTATGTTTCTCCTGCTCCAAATTTTGCTGCCAGCTACAGTCCGATGCAGCTTTACATTCTGCTACAGAGATTTCATTCTGCTCAGCAGATGAGGCTACATTAGAAAGCTATTTCCTTCCATGCCAAGGCAGATACGATACGATAGCTGTAGGCAAATGAAACCGTATTACTGTTCCACCGGTACAAGACTAATTTTCATTTTTATATTAGCTGTAGGTATGATATAAATCTATCTTGTAATGATTTTATAGAATTACGGAGGAAGATTTAAAAACCAGGGGAAGGTACACTGTGTACGTTGTCATCATCTATCCTGCCTGCCTCCGGTACCTGCGTCAGAAACAGAAGCCCGGGCTAAGTGCCTTCAAACAAATGCAAACGCGGTTGCGTACGAGACGGCGCCGCTTCAACTGGTGCAACAGGAGGATGCTTGCGGCTAGTCGGGAATCGGCCCTGGCTTCCCGTGTTTCGCAGAGAGGGACAAGCCGGGGCCGCGGATGAAGTTATGAGAGTGTGGGAACAGACCGTAAAACCCTTGAAGTGGGTAACGGTGCCTGGGCAAGCCTACCCTGCTCAGCCCTCTCTCCCCACACCTCCCTCCGGGGTCCCTTTTGTCTCCCGATGCCTTTCTCCACTTTCCAGGATCCTGGGCATCACCTTCCTCCTCTCCTGCCTCCCTGCTCTGCTCTTGGGAAGCAGAACTGGGGGTTTTTAGGCTTTGCTGTTTCCACAGCAAGAGACGGGTCGAAGCCAATTGCTCGGCCACTCGTCTCTCGGACCAGCCAGCCAGAGCCCAAAGATGGATAAAACCCCGAGAGCCAGACAGTGCCGGACAAACCCGGGCTCCTTTCCAGGCCACGATTCATTTTAATTCCGCCTACCGCGAGAAATGGCAGTGCCTTTTAACACCGCCGTGCGTTCCCACCACCCCGCTCGGACCTCCCCCAGCACGAGGCATCCCCGAGCGCGGCGCTCTCTCTTTCGGTGCCGACACACGAACACTGCGTTTCCCAAATGGAAATCGGAGCCCAAGGTGAGTTCTCCAAGGTGACGAGAGAAGGAGGTTTCCCTTTGCTATACAACCACTCACCTTTGAAAGCAATCGGTTCTGGACGCGAGGTTGCCGTGGGGGTAGAGGGGGCAGCGCCGGATCCCGTACATCCAGCAACAGAAATCGCGTGACGTACACAGCGGGCAGAACAGCCTGTCCTGTTTACTCCGTGCGACTGCCCCCTCCTCTGCCGGGGGAAAGGGCCAAAAGGCGGCTCCAAGAGCCCTGGATCTGTCCGGCAGGGCGCTCCCCTGGGTAGACTCAAGAGCAGGAGGGAATCTGCAGGCAAGGATGCAGACAAACAGGGGCACGTCAGAGACAGAGGCAGAGCGGGCAGCTGCTAGGAGCAAGCAAGGAGCGGGAGAAGGAAAGCCACCATTATCCCCTTCCTGACGGGCTGCCAGGTGGGAGCGCACGGCTCCTGCTAACAACACACGAGCTGACCTTCTCTGCTCCTGAAGCTGCTACGTGCTGGCCTCGTGTGAGCATCGACGGAGCAGCTCATCCTCTGCCGTTTCATCGGGACATGGGCCGCTGCATCCTGGCATCTGCCTGCAACGCGTCTTTGTGGTACTACTTCTACTGGACTTCCCCCCGCGTTTCTGATTCAGGACGGAGACAGGCCGAGTCTCACGTGCCTCATTACCTTTCTGGCCGGGTGCGAGGGCGGCGCGTGTATGCTGCATAACGCCAAGATGACGCCACCAGCAAGAGTGCCGGTCGCTTGTTATCCTCCGTGCAAAGTGTTCGGGGTGGTGTTTAACCCTTTGTTACACCGGGGGCTCAGAGCTGTCTCCCAGAATCAGTCGACCCTCGGCGCTTCCCGCTGGGTTAGAAACCGGCCTGGTTTGGGTGAGGAGTCAGCGGTGTCTCCTGGGGGCAATGCAGCATCCCTCCACGCTAAACACAGATACAGCAATTACGCAGCCCTCCAATTGCCGTTGCTAAGTAAAGTGCACCCACAGCCCGCTCGCAAGCCTCTAGGGACCAAAGAGTGGCAAGAAACCCTTTGGCAGGAGCACAGCAAGCCGCTGGCAGAGCAGAGCTTTGCAAGGGTCAGCGTGAACGTTGTCTAGGGCAAGTGCTGACGAGCAATGGAAGGAGGATAATGAGAGCCCTTTTCGTTTCCCCGGGCTCTGCAATCCAGCACGAGCTCTCCACACATGCTGTGCAAGGGGGATGGCTGGGAGGAAAACAGATCCTACTCGTCGCTCTTGGGGTTTTGCTCCCAGCACCTGGAGGAGGGGTGTGAGGAAAGGCAAAGGGTGCTGGTGTGCTTGCCCGAGGCGCGCGCACGGCCACGCCAAGGCAGCTCTGTTCTGCACGCAGGGGCGCAGAGCAGGCAGGCTACGCTTCCCCGACGTGGTCCGGACATGCTGCCAGCGCCACGGTGCACGTAAGCGCGCGGCCCAGGCGTCGCACAAAACGGTGACCTGACACGCTGCCAAGCCCTCTTTGCATTGCATAAACCTGCGGCGCATGTTTTAGAAACGTCAGTAATGCTCGTGTGTGCGAGAGAGAGGTAAGCAAGGTCCCCACTCCAGATGGAGAGCTAGCCAGCCGCACAAGCAAGCAAGCAAAACCTATTTGAAACGAGCGGAAAAGCAGCTTTTTCCATGCTTAATGGATACAGGAATATCACAGAAATGCAAGCATTAATAACAGAGATAAGAGAACAAATTAGTGTGGCTGAGCTACATCCCTCTCAGAGGCAGGCTTGGGATGGCTCCAGAAAGCAGCCATCGATTGCAGCCTGCTTCTATTATGTTATAAACTTTTCTATTTTTTTAAATTTGAGACAGACGCAGAAGCACACATTACACAACCCTCAAATCACCGCTGCCCGGCAAATTACAGCGCGTCTGCTCGACATTCTTCAAGCACCGAGAGTCTTGTTTACCAACCTAGTACATCTTCGTGCCTTGCGGGACGAATAAATGCACTATTGCTAAGATATGCCCTTCTTCAAGCAGATCATTACTGATGTCTGACTCCTTGGGCTTCCTGATAAATTACCCTCTTCTTTCACCTCAAGCAGAAAATGCTCTTCCACCAATAATCCATGACTGTCAGTTTTGATTACTTGTAAACAGCAAAGCTCTTGAAATATATCTCTTTGCAAAAAAATGTTCATTTTCTCACTCGTGCCACCCAGCATCACATAACTAAAAGTTGTTGGTGCTGCAGAACGCTTTGTGTTTTTATCACCGCAGTCCTTCAGGGAAACGCAGTATTATTTTATAACGCATTTGCGTGGCGGGACTTCTCCGTGCCCTTTGCAGAGAGGAACTCAGAATTCACCATGTGGCGGGCCGTTGTCCTCCTGGGTCTAGCAACGGCCGTTACTTGTGAGTGACAAACACATTACTGCATCTTCAACTTATGCAAAACCACTGACAGGAAAGCAAAAGTCATTAATGTGGCTTTCCAGCTAAAAGTGCTGAAAAAAGCTTTGATATTAATTAGCAATATTCTCATTCTCAGTGAATATGTGGTGTTGATGCTGAAGAGTTTGCAACCCCCAAAGTATTAACGTACAAGAAAAATTAGAGTGCTGGAAGGTAATTATGTCAAACTACTGCACTACAACAAAACTCAATTGCCTAGCCAATTATATAGTGTAATATCACATTATCGAAGCCAGTAGCCAAAGGAAGATCTGAGACTTTGCCAGCCTCACAGTTTGGATCCGATATTACTTAGTATCCAACTGGCGGTGTCAGTGCGAATACGCCTTGGGATTTCAGCACGTCGTTCCCATACCAAGTGTCTGCGCTAAGGTAAATGCTGCAGAAGGATATATTGTGGTCAGGCTCCCATATGAATTGGGAGAGGACTGAAAGTTTCTCTGTGCTAACCACGGACTGCAAAACGCTTCTGTGTACAATAGAGTGAAAGCAGAAGCGGGTCTGGCCGATACGAGCAACTGCCGAAGCAGGGACTGCTGCACCGGGGCCGCCATTTCCCCAAAATGTCCTTGGACCAAGACGTATGCAGGCAAGACGATCGCTGCTGGCTGCAGGACGCAAGCGGTACATCTCTCTTCGTGCAGAAAAGCCAGCATGAGATTCTGGCTGGTCCTTCGGCAGCGTGGGGAGCTGGCCGTCGTCTTGGACAGACCCCTACGCCCTGCGCTGATCGGCCGCTTGCTCCAGCCTGTTCCGACAGGGTCGCTCCACACCTCTCGCTCCCAGCGAATCCC
The DNA here is from genome assembly GCF_030867095.1 of Alligator mississippiensis. Lineage (NCBI taxonomy): Eukaryota > Metazoa > Chordata > Crocodylia > Alligatoridae > Alligator > Alligator mississippiensis. The sequence goes on from NC_081835.1 coordinate 1,446,323, forward strand.
TCCGCACTCCGAAAAACATAGACGCAACGTGACTTCTGCCGACCTCACGCCGGTCCCTGTGCCGGCGTGCTCTGCTTCTTGCCCCCGGCTGGGTCTGCCTGGTCCATCTAGGCCAGTGATGCCCAACCAGGGTGCCGCAGGAAGCACAAGGAGGTAAGTGAGGTGTGAGGACATAAGGATATAAGGAGAGATTCAGGCTCCAGGTGCGAGTTGATAAGCAGATAAGGGCAGACAGGGCTCTCCCTACGCGAGAGGCAGCTCCCCTCCCCTACTGCCCTCCTCTCTGCCAGGAGGTGAGCACTGTAATGAATACATTCAGTCTGGGGTGCCACTCAAGTCACAAGAGACACGGAGGATGACTTGAGGCTAACAGTCCCAAAATGGTGAGCACCACTGGTCTAGACTTAGGGCCCAGACAGGGGCTGTGGCTGTACAGACCTTGCACCATACAGCCCCACTCCTGGTAGGGCCTTAGATATAACTTACACAGTTAAAAGGATAAAATCAGAAGACCCAAGACCAGTGTCTGTCTCGGGCAGGACCGGCCCGGTCCTCCGGGTTACAGAGCTGATGGAGGGGCTCTCAGGAACCGCTCCTCTGGGCACGGCAGCGAGCTGTTTTCAGCTCTCAAGTCAGAGGGGCTGGCAAGCTGTCGGGGTCTAACACGGTGCAAGGAGACCAGTGCTGCACGCGGCTGCCGCAGGATCTGTCCCCTTGGTCCTGTGCTACTTCCACGGCATCCCGATGAGCGCGCCACGTCGATCGGCCCCGGCCCACGGCCTGCATTTACACCACAGGTGGCACAGACTCTGCTGCCATTTAATCACCTTCGCAATCACTACCCCCACTAGGGACAAAAACAGTATCGGCATCCTGTGAACTCCCCATCCGCGGGTTTGACTTGGGATCCTACCTCGTTTACAGCAGGACTTTTAATGAGTCCAAAACAGAAATGCTTGTCATCTGAGGAGTCTGCTGCGTGCTTGTCTTCCGTTCGAGCCAGCCAGGATAAATGCGTAAGGTGCCCCAAATAAATCATCTGTGCTCGCTGAGGCGTTATGTTTTGTCCATGTCTACTGGAGATTCCCCGCCTCCTCCTCCCTTTATGATTTGGGCATATATACATGAAAAGGACAATGTATTCATTATCACCAGTGCTGATATTATCCTCATCATTCATCTGCTTCACTGGAGTACAGAGTGTCAATGATGTATTTTAAAAAAACTACTTTCTGCATTGACCCTTCGCTGTCACAGCTTAAAGTGTCTCACCTGGTTTTTGCTGCATTGTGGGAGGAAATGCAAACGCATGCTTGACTTGACGTGTGAGAGCAATGCCAACCCTCTTCGGCAAAGCACTTCAACACCGCTTGCCTCTAAGCCGGCACTGCAAGCTACAGCCACTCTCGTTTCAGGGGTGGTGTTGGTTGGAGCCCTGTTGGTCTAAGGACACAGGCAGACAAGGTTTTTTGGGTGAATATAATCTCTTTTATTAGAGCAACTAAACAGCAGGAAAAATTATTCTTGACAAGCTCTTAGGTACAAATACCCTTCTTCAAGCATAGGGAGAGTGCAGATTGCCTTCCCTATGCCCAAAGAAGGGTGCTTGCGCCCAAAGCTTGTTAAGAACAATTTTTCCAACTATCTTTTACACCAACTAAATAGTTGGAAAAATTGTTCTTGACAAGCTTTTGGGCACAGGCACCCTTCTTCAGGCACAGGGAAGACAATCTGCACTCTCCCTATGCTTGAAGAAGGGCATTTGCGCCCGAAAGCTTGTCAAGAACAATTTTTTCAACTATTTAGTTGGTCTAATAAAAGATACCACATCGACCCCAAGAAGCTTGTCTGCCTGTGTCTGTTCTTAAGCCCTCTATGGAACACAGACCTAGAGAGCCTATGCATCCGACTGGAAACTCTTTGCTCAGTCGGGCCTGGTTTCTCACCCTCAGAAACACGTTTCACAGCAAAACTGTACGTGAACCCAATGAGAAAACCCGCCTGGCTCCTCTGAACCAAACAAAAAGTCCTACGAGAGTAGCTCTTGGAAGCCGCCTTGCAGGACTGGCACGGTGGGAGGTGGTAAGCCATGCCCCAGCCATGCTTGCTTCACCTCCAAGGTTCATCTCTCTCCCTGCAAACCCCTGAGCCACCGAGATCCTCTGGAGAACTCCAGCAAACATATCCCCCATGCTCACCAGGGCTGCTTGTCTGGGTGAGGAAAGCATCGCCTCTGCTAAGTTGTACGGGCGAGCTTTATATTTCATAATAAAAGCTCTTTGAATGCGGCCTCGCAGCCTTTGAGCAGCAGCACAAACTGGGTCCTGCAGATGATCTATGTGTAGGAAGGCAGTTTCAGCAGAAAGGCTTTGCACACTGGAAAGAAAACACTTAGGATCAGACAAGCTATTTTGTTATGGAGGAGTTAATGCTCATTTAATGCCTTTCACATCAGATCTGAATCCATATGTTTGCATCACTTCCCACTCCCGCCCTGCTCCCCTGCCCCCCCACCTGCGGGAAAAAAATAACACCGACCAAAAAACAGATGGCACTGCAATGAAACATTAAATCCTATTCCAATACCGGAGCAATACCATGAATATTTCACAGAGGCACCGGGGCTGAAAAGACAACACCATGACCTTTGCAAGTACCTTACGGGCTGTCTAACCTTGGAATTGCTCCTGACACACTGAGGACACGCAGCAGGGAGGCCAACACTATTTTAAAAAAGTTGTGTATAGTTTTAAAAATTAGTATCTCAATGTTCCCATTATATTCTGCCAATATGAATGACATTTACTCTAGCTCTGAGAAATGAAAGAATTGCTCAAAGAGAAGCTGCATTAAGAACCCATTGTTATTCTGCTGACCTAGTGTCATTCTTGCCAGACAGGTTTTGTCAAGGATAAATGCCCCAAAGTCTGAAAAACTCATCTCCTAAAGCAGCAGCAAAAGAAAAATAAGATGTCCTCTGTATCTTAAATACATGTACAACCTGGCAGCAGCTCACGCTGCTTTTCCTGACATCACAAAGGGTTCTGCATGGCATACAACCATGGCTACGCGAGCAGTGCTGCAAGTCGGAAACTCCAGATGGCTAACTGCCGTTCCCAGTTTTTGCCAGTTGGCTGAATAGCGCCTTATAAGCTGAACCTGTAAAGTGGAAGTTTCCTTAAAAGATGCTACGTGGATGTTTGACTAATTCCTTTGCTGTCACTGCAATCTTTCTAAAATAGGCTGTCTGCAGCAGAGCATGCACAAACCCTGCATTCGGGGTGGTGGACATGGACGGAGGGGGGCTGTCGGAGCAGGTCAGAGAGCTCCAGACTGGAAGAATCACAGAAAATGAGGGTTGGAAGGACCTCAGGAGTCACGTGGAGTGCAACCCCTGCTCAAACCAGGACCGGCTCCAACTACATCATCCCAGCCAAGGCTTTGTCGAGGCGGGTTTTGAAAACCTCCAAGGATGGAGACTGCACCACCTCTCTGGGTAACCTGTCCCAGTGTTTTGCTACCCTAAACTTACCTAACCTCAACTTCCCATGCTGCAACGTGAGCCCGTTGCTCCTTGTCCTGTCATCTGCCACCACCGAGACCAGTCCAGCTCCATCCTCTTTGCAGCCCCCTGCAGGGACTTGAAAGCTGCTATCAAATCCCCCCTCAGTCTTCTCTTCTGCAGTCTAAATAAGCCCATTTCCCTCAGCCTCTCCTCACAAGTCATGTCCCCCAGCCCACAGCGGACATTTTTGCTGTCCCCTGCTGGACTCTCTCCAAATTGTCCACATCCTTTCTGTAGTGGGGGCCCACACCTGGACACAGGACTCCAGATGTGGCCTCCCCAGCACTGATAGAGGGGAAGAATCACTTCCTTTGACCTCCTGGCAGTGCTCCTACCGATACAGGAACAGAGGGGAAGTGTGGGGGAGAGTTTCAGCTTGCTCCAGGCAAGAAGCAGCATGCCTCTTAGACATATATGAGGAAAGAGATGCTTCTTCCCTATATACATCCACTATATACCACTGCTGGCAGACTATGCCACCCCTGCCCCTTTGAGCCTTGCAGTAACAGAGGATGATAGCCAAGCCCCCTTCCTGTCCCACGACCCCACTAGCCTCACTGAGTGCATTTCCATGGGCTTTCCAGTGCCAAATCCACTTCAGACAGGGTATTTGGCCCTTACATACTGCAAGTGCATTTGGACGAGGAAGGACACTGAACGCCTTTGCCCCCGGCCTTCCGAACGCGTGTGAAAAATATCCGTCTACCCCGACCTTTTCTTTGAACAGCAACTGCTGCGATGACCGGTTTAGCTAGCTGCAGGCTACAATATCAGCTCTGTTCCTGAATATCTTGGTGTCTGCTTAGCAATATTACAGAGATCTCTGTTGGCAAAATGTCATGTTGTCCTGATCAGGGCTTTGTTTCAGACCTTTCCCTGTTTCTTCTACTTGTAGCAGCAACGTGGTTCAGAGCACGCGCGGCAAGAAGAGAGTGCGCTGTGATTTTTGCTCTCGAGGTATCATCACCGCCTTTCATTAACTTGCAAGAGCCTGACCCCACAGATGGTTTTGAGTTGTGTGAACAGCTCCACATCTCCAGAAATATGCTACACCGATTGACAAAGCAGTACAGGTTGTGAGCCAAAATCCACAAGCTTTATTTGGGTGAAACTCAGGTGGGCTCGAGCTTTGACTGGGGTACATGGGAAAAACCACCCCCCGCTCTTATCTTATGGGAAAGAGTCCAATATCTTCCCCACCGCCAAGCTTTGATAGCGGCCCTCTGGGGAAATCCTTTTCTGCAGAGTTGGAGGGAGACCTGAAGTTTCATCCCAGTGAATAATGAAGATGACCGACCAGTCTGAAAGTAAAATTTCCTTTAAATAATCTATAAAATATCTGTGGATATGGGGAGAACTTGTTACAAGCTGGATACACGGCACAATGAAGACTGTAGGTAAGTGTTTTTTATTAAAATACTGTAAGTCTTATTAAAGAGCAAACCAGCACTCATATTTCTACCTATACCAACCCACACTTCTCTAGTGCTTCAGTATAAGAGTGCATATGTACCAGTACTCACGCAGTAATACAATACATCCGTAATAATGGTTTGCGCTGCTTTCTATAGCCGATCAGGCTGGAGGACCCTGAAGAGGCGCTATTCCCGTCATTTAGCCCACGCGCTCAGGAGCGGCAGAGAGCCAGGCAGCACGTGGACAGAAAGTCAACAAAATAAATAAGTGAAGAAGGAACTGGTGGGGAAAAGGCTACCCAGAATTTGCTGAACTTCAAAAAATAAAAACCGCCTCTGGCACAGCTTGAATTTAATTGTAGGGGACTGAAGGAAGAGTTCAGAGAAGTTTTCATTAGATGTGAATCATACATGTGCTTGATGAGTTTCTGCATTATCCCAAAACCTTCCCTTAGTATTTTGGGCTAAAAGTTCAAGCTGCCTGGATGTGTGGCTCAGTTTGGCACAGGTCTTTCGTGGCTAGGCACCGTGCGGGTTTCTGTTTCTGTCTTGCGATGGCAGAATTGGTGAGGGGCACGCCGTGGGAGGATTTACACGAGGTGCCTCAATCACTTGGACGGCGTTCTCGTCTCTCTAGCTTTCTGGCCCCTGCTGGGAGGGACACTATGGTGTTTCTCCGCACCCGGGTTATCCCAGCTCTATGCTCAGTTGCGCCGTAGCGGACGCGCGACTCTGGCGCGCTCTGCCCTGCGACCGCGATTCCCTTTCGCCGGCAGTGCTGCAATTGTGCAAGGCGCAGCCTCGACAGCTTTATTTTCTGCGTGGCCACACGACATCCTGTGAGTCACTTCCAACAAAAAGCCACTGACAGTGCAGTCTGTACTCGTGTCAGCTGATCATATTGCAGAAACCAAATGACCCTTCATATATATTTCAGCTAGGAAATTGCAGTTCTGCTTTTAATAAAAAAAGAACAATATTTTACTGATGGTACATAAAGTCTGCTCCACCGGGAAGCTGGCATGGTGCCCATCATCTTCCACAAAGTTCAGTATCTTTGTCAGTGCTCATATACTTGACTTCTTAATTGTGTATGTTCACTGGCTGTGTCAAATGGAGTTTTCCTTTGCCTTTGCTCACTGTGTATTACATCTTCTAATCGGTATATATAATTACTTACCACAATCTGCCATGCCAGATTTTCTAAGCATTAGTCTAATTAACTTAAGCTTGATAATTATGTTTCAGATATCATAACAGTATGCCCAGAACTTGCAGATTATGCTGCTGGCTCCGTTGATTCTGATAATATCTTTTTTGCTCTCACTTTTTCCTTTTCTCTTCTTCCCTTCCCCCCCGCTTCTTTCGGGGAAGAAGTGGGAGGAGGAGAGGCTGGCACTTAGTTTTGGTGTAGTTGAAAGTTTCCCTGCAAACAAAATCAGTTTGTTTCTATTAACAAGCCATCAAATCATTCAACTCAGGGATAGAGCGGATCAGAAATGCAAGGTTTTCATATATGTACACGCCTTGAAAGATGAAGGGGTTACTGAAGAAAGAAATGTGAACCTCCTGCGGTCCGGATCACACACATTCAAACACAAATCTACAGCGGCTAATGGTCAATTATGAACATACTTGGACTTTCCACCGGTTCCCAGTCTGAGCTACTCTAACGATATGCCTGTTGGCTCCAGCCCGCCACCAGGGAGGCAATAAATGAGTGATAGCACACACAGGACCTGGCGCACACACCTTTAAAGCACAGAAAGATCGTCCTTGGTGAACAGAGGCAGGGCATGTGGACATATTAAATATGCAAGGCTGAGACCCCAAATGAGGTCAATTATGCAGAGAAGACTTATGTCATCATTAATACATAAAGGAAGGCAGAAGAAATCTGAGACTGGGTATTGATTTTTGCTGGCTTCCTGATTGAAAAGAAACCCCTGCATTTCCCTTCCTTAAAGTCCATTTACACGGGGAAAACTCCCGTTCTCCTTCGTGTGACTTTCTTTTTCCTGGCTGATAGCATGGCTGTTGTTTCACCAAAATGAATGGCTCTAGGGCTCTGTGGTCTAATGCACTTTATCATTTGCAAACACAAAAGAAACACAGTTGGAAAAAAAAGGATCAGAGCAGGCACACGATAAAGAAACGTTTATGCCTACATCAGCTAGGTCAAAATACTAGCACAGCCGAAGCCAGGGAGTTGCTAGGAAGTAGTTAGGGAAGTTGTAGAATTGCCTTTGCTGGAGGTTTCCAACAAGTGCCGGGATAGGCGTATGTCTGGGATGACACAGGAGCAGCTAACCCTGCATCCGGACAGGAGCTAGCCCCACGGCCCCGCAGACCCACGGCCCTGGAGACCCGTACAGTCTCACGATTTGAGCCCGCAAGGCCCCGTTTTCAGCAGTAGCACAGGTAAGGTAACGGTGTTTCTTCACAGCGCAAAGGCATCAGGACCGGGACCGACCCCCATCAACATCAGCAGCAAAACCCCGCTAACTTCGGTGGCGGCCGAGTTCGATGGGCAGGAACTGCCCCAGCGTTTTGGCAGTGAGTGCTTTTTCGCACGCCCAGCCGCCGCACGCTAACACCTGCGAAGCTGGCTGTGAAGCGAGTGGCAAAGATTTAGCCAACTACACAATACAGAAAGGATCTGCAACTGCGCCTCTTTTTAATGAGCATTTAATAAGCGTGGGGAAAGGAAAGAGTAGAAGGGTGGCCCCTGGCTGAAGAGTTTCTATTTCCAGGTGAAACGGGGGCAGAGATGGTCTTTTCAACTAGGCATGAAGGCTGCCAGCATTTTAGGAAGTGATCACGTACCTGCACAGGTACAACATGCCTCTAAACATTAATAATGAATGTGCGATTTAATCAGGCTAAAACTGGCATGACACTTCAGCGGTTTCTCTACATACGGAACTGTTTAACATCCCAATTATCTTTAACGAATTACCCTCAAAATATAGCCGAGGTATAACAGCCTAAAAATCCCTGTGCTCATCTACAGACCACTTGTAACTAATTTCACTTCACAAGCCCACCCCAATTAACACTTTTCTGCATTTCACATGAGTAACCGCATCACTGAGGTATACAGTCCTTTCCCAAATGTAATAGTTAAGGTACCTTACTATTTTTTTGGTTCTACAAATGAAGGCAAATCATTTCCTGCTAATATCTCAAACCAATTAAAATTCTTTTTACACTCGCTCTGTATCTCTTAGATGTACGTACAAAACCAAAAAGGTCCTACATTTTTCACATAATAATTGCTTGGAAATGATCTGTTATGCAGTACTGCAAAAGCAGAAAGAGGTTGAAAATTAGCAAATTTGACTTTGCTTTCCCATTCTTCACAGCGAGAAGTTTTAAAGGGTGGTCATCACCCGCACACTTTAAATCAGAAAAAGATTGATTAGTATCATTTTTAGAGATCTGAACTCTAAGCTCTCAGAAAGTCGGTAAGTTAATTGATGGAGCCCAAAGGAAAACAGAGCACATTTTACCTGTCAGGTTTGCATCCATTTATCTGCCTCGACCCAAGTAGGGGATTGAGATAGATCGATGTAGTAAAATACAAAATACTGCTACAACATGCCTTGTGTATTATGTACCAGGGGTATAATGTCAGATATCAGATGGTGCTATCTATCTTAGAGTTTTCTAATACCCCTGGCACCCTTCATCCTGGGTAGCATCGAGTTGTACGAGCGCTAGTACAACAAGGCATCACCTTCGCGCTTCTCCGTCCCTCAGCGGATCAGGCTGTCTGGAGTCGGCACGGAGCTGCACCGCGTTGTTCTTGCTCCGGTGGCAAGCGGCGAGTCTTGCGAGCCTGCCCTAAAGATGTCCAGCATAGTGGGACAAAAGGCCTGGCACAACTGCCACCCCTGTATGGTGGACTTGAGCTGCGTTCTTCCCCACCGCTGCTTGGCGCCCTCATTTCAGCAGTCAGCGTGGAGAAGCCAGGGGAGCGAATGCCCATAACGACATCCAGGCATCAGGAGTCTGGCTGCTGTCCTCCCCTCCAATGCTCCGGCTTCACTTCAGCATCAAGCACCGCGTGATGTGCCTGCTTGTAAGGTCAGGCATAGGCATAACCTCACTATTTTCCATTTCCCTGCTGTTTTGCAACCTTGGAGTTGAGCGCTGTGGGGTATGAACATAACAGGGGTCTCGGCGCCAAGGAGAGCACGGCCAGCGATGGATATGTGGCGATGCAGTATAGTAATGTGAGTTAATCTACTAACTGGGCGATTTTTTTTCTAATTCAGATATCCTTGCAGTGTCACATGTCTTCCCAGCCCCTTTTTTCTAACCCAACAAGTGACATTATAATGAGGTTTTATAGATAGGGATGGAGACATCATATTATACGTCTATATGGCTACATAAATATAGTTTATTTTATATATTAATTTTTATAACAAATGGGGGTCTGTGTGGCCTATTTGCTTACACAAGTGAAGCCGTGCCCTGAAAGATGATGTTCTCATTAAGTGAAGCTGCAAAACCAAATCTTATCTAAAGTGCTGTTTACTTTGCTAGCAGCACAGTCGGTATGCTACCAAGAATAAATCTTTCACTATTGCCACTCAAATTGAGGGCACCCTGTAATGCATTCTGAAAGCTTAAAAAAGAATAAATAAGCCAGCGAGAGGAGAAAGGAGAAAGTATATTAATAATCAATAAATGCAATATAAGCTGTTTAAATAAGACGGCGCAGGAAACAAATATTCAGAGATAGGATGAATGTTTTACTCTTATCACCAGGCCGTTTGCATCTAGTCCTTTACCTGCTCGGTATCAGAGGCTGAGGGACACTTTAACATTTTTATCCTTTATCTCTGAAGCTCCCCACAGTGATACCAGCCTTTGGTTTCCAGAGCAGACTTCATTTTGGAGACAAACGCATCATACGTGGGACCAAAAATTAAACTCTGTTGTTATCCATTTTCAGCGGGCTCGAGTTTGAACGGATAGCCAGCCATGCTTGTACGGCCATCGATTCTTACTGTGTGCTCCCCTTTGGCTTTCAACTATATTACATGGAGGATCTCATGTGTCAGCGGAAATGCAGTTAATCCAACGATCTCAGCTCGCCGTCTCCTCGTAGAAGACAAGGTTCTTCGGGGAAGTCCAATATCTTGTATTAGACCAACTAAAACACTTGGAAAAAATCTTCTTTGCAAGTGTTCGGGTACAAGCACCTTTCGCCGGGCCGAGGAAGCATCTGCAGTCGGTGCATCTTCCTGGATGGAAATGAATAGTAAAGAAGCTAGAGTGTGGTATTGAAGACGGTTCCCGTTGGACTTCTCCATCCATGTGTTAAAGGATTATAGATAATTTCACCTGTTTACCAAAAACCTCGTCAGCATTTGTACTTCTTTTGAATATAAAGCTATGGGGAGGCGTTGATCCTGGGTGGAGCTTCCCCTGCAGCGAGTCCAGGGCAAGAAGGCCGAACCCCTTCTTCCCCACCAGACAAACAGACTCCAGGCTTCCTCCCTCTGGGTTTATTAGGTTTGCCTCGTATGACCGCATGATTTCAGCTGCAGTCTGATTTCTGCTTGGTTTTTGGTTCCTTTCCTCTTGTGGACCATAACGAATACACTTTTGCACTTGGTCTTGGATTCTGTAGTGCGTTGGCTGTGCCTTCCCACGGCCATTTATGCTATCAACAGTAATATAACATGCCTCCCTGGGACTCTGCACCATGGCAAGCTTTGACAAGCAACACGCCAGGTCTGGGGGAGGAGGGTGGGGAGAGTGGAGGATAAGTCGCACGTGCAGGGATCAGCAGCGAGAAGGGAAGTGCCTCGGGGCAGGAGTACAGGGCGGGCTGCAGCGCCGTGCAGCAATGCCCCAGCTCACATGGCGACAGCTGCACCAGCCTAAGCACAGACTGAGTGACCTTGCTGCTCTGCAGGGCACATTTGCCCCTGCTGTGCTCGCCGCCCGGCTGACGTGGCACCTGGGCCCCACGCCAGGACCAGAGCCAACACAGGCATCTCTGCTGGGCATAAAAGCTGATGCTAGTTGCAGACAAGAGGTGCCTCCTATATCACCTCCGTTTCCATCGATCATTATGGACCAGCCATATGGACCAAGAGGAAACTACGCGCTGCTCTCGGCACCTACACAAAGGGTGTAACAACTGGAAACTCGCGTGCACGTGCCAGCTCCCCGGGGCAGCTACTTCAGAGCACGTGCTAATAACCAGGCCCAAGACAGAGCCGAGAGCACCATGATCACACGCTCGGTGCTGGCTGAAGCGGAGCTGGAGCAAATTGTACAGCAGCGTCCCTGCGTCAACACCTCCGCGCTCTCCCGTTTATTTGGCTAACACGGTCCCTTCAAGGAAACCGTGCCGAGGCTTGTTATTTCCCAAGGAGTCCCATCAAGTCGCCTGCCTGGGCCGGCGTGATGTCCAGCAACCCGGCGGTACTTCACGACACGCTTTTTAACTACCTACCCAGGTGGAGGCATGGCCCACTTAAAAAAGGATCTTGTGTTTTCTTGCAAACAACTCAATATTTTGTCGCATCAGCCCCTGCTTTCCCGTTCTATATTTTATCGATCAGAATCCCTCAGGCTATTAAGTTTATTAATTAAATGATAATTTTTTTCCCTGGTGTGTATACAAGGAGATAAATGTCTCACAAATAAACCCAGAGCTTGCAGGACGAGGCGGGCTGTAATCTAGAAGTCATTTGTCTCCTCCCCCCCCCAATGACGAGTAATCGTCACCGCAATGCTCCGCAAGTGTCGTGCGCTCACGGGTGTGCAATGCAATGAGATCTTTTTCTTTTTCAGCACAATTTTCATGCCAGGCTAATTTCAAAGCCACTGGGATGCAACTTCTGAACGGAGAAGGGTGCACAACAAACCCCAGGAGCCAAGAGGGCAGTGGCAGCTGTGTCTGGGGCAGACCAGATCGTCTGCGGAGAACAAGGAAGCCTGTAAGAGTTCAACAAGTGTCCAGGCACTCGGAAAAGGGAGGAGAACGGGGTCTGCACCCCGAAAAGGAGTGGAGAGGCCAGGCCACCCAAAAGAGAGAACGTTGTGGGTGTGCGAGTGCGTGTAACATGTGAACAGGCATTGCACGCCCACCCACAGGCACACAGCGCTGAATCCCGAGGTCTCTTATTAGCAAGGAGTGGAAACCAGATGACACTTAACTTTGTAATATTTTTTCAAGCCTGGGAACTAGCTGTTCTTTTTTTTACAAGTTTATTACTCCGGCTGTGCGGCGAAGCTGCATCCATTTCAAAGGCTCCTGCTCCTCACGCAGTGCGGGTAGCTGCAGCAGCAGCCCTTTGAAGAGGAAATACCCTCAGCAGGAGAAGCAAGCAGCTTGGGGCTGGGCAGAAGCAATGCCAAAAGTGCAAGGCATCAGCAGAAAAAATGTCTGAAGGGGGGAAAGCATGAGGTGAGAGCAGCCCAGGCAGTTGATTTGAAAGAGGACCCCCCCGGGCTTTCCCACCCCCTGGACAAATCAGCAGTGGTTGGTGCCATTCGCGGCTCAGATGCAATTAAACTTCACCAGCCCCTTAAGCATCCAAGTTCTGGGAAGAGAGAGAGAACAAGGCAGTGTGCGCCGAGTGCTGGAGTTTATAATGTCACGCACCCACACACGCATGCACATGCACGCACGCACACGCACGCACACACGCTTCCCCCCCATGACATGGTGGAAAACGTCGGCACCTTGCAAAGGTACGCACCTTGCCCTTCATAAAAAAAAACATTTCTTCATCTGCTCACTGGTTCCTGCAAACACAAATCCCAGCCCGTGGACCCAATGCTCGGTGCACGCCGCCGGACATCGGGCCTGCCCGCTCCACGCGTGCCACTCTGCCAAGGCTCACGTAATGCCAACGGTGCAAGCAAAACTAGATCATTGAGGACGGAGGTTTATTTGTGCAGTCAGTCCCTAGAGCTGGGAAATGGGATTCTTTGAGCCAGGGGTATTGCATTCAAAATAAACCTCCCCCCTCCATCCATCGGGTATCCTTTTCTAATTCCCCTCCCTCGTGCAAATCTGCCCTCAAGAGATAGCTCTGGCTTCATTTTCACCGTCTGAACACGTCTTATTTTAAACCTCGATGGCAGTCTGCCTAACAAAAAGTGTACAGCAGATTTCTTTCTTTTTTTAGGCTCAACCATATGGGTTTACCTCTGCAAATAAAAGTGCAGCGTCTGGGAGAACGCGTAGGTCCCGGAGGGAGCTCCCCACCTCGGCCCCCGTCGCTGCTCCAGGTCGGGCTGGGGTTGTCCCTGGGTTAAAACACTCAGAGAGGTGGTGGGCAGCAGTCTTCATGCTCTGGGTGCCCAGTGGGCGCCAATGCCACTAGAGAACTGGGAGCACTGGGCGAGGAAGGGCGGCCAAAGGAACTGCTGCTTTTGTGAGTCCCTGGTGCGGAGGACACCGAGACTGCCCTCTCCTTGCTGCCCTCCCCTAGGGTGAATTTTCTGCCTCCCTCGGATACACTGCAGGGGAATTTGACGCCCGCTTTCTGCGCAGAGAAGGAAGAATCCACGTTAACCTTCCTGTCCCCTGCCATTCGAAAATGTGCAGCATGGGTCAAAGAAAAATTATATAGAGCTAATTTTAGATATATAAAAGTTGCAAGGCTGGCAGAGAGAGAGAGAGACGCGGTGCACAGCATGAAATGTGAGGCCACAGCATGTGGGAAGTGACTGTGATTTTACAAGCATCTGAAGCACGCGGACCCGTGTCCCGACGTACAGAGCTGGACCCTGCAGAGAGGGTTTTGCCAGAACCGGGTAGGGTAAAGATTTCAGGATAAAGAGCCCATCGCCGGCTTTGCTTCACTCTGAATGCTGCGGAAAGCTCCTGGCGTTATTCTCCCTTCATGGTACCTCTGCTTCTTTGTCTCATGAACCACGTTCCCGTCTTTCACCCGCAGCGCCTCTTTCAAAATGAACCTAACCTACCCAGGCAGGAGCTGCACAGCGTGTGGCTGGGCCCTGATGCTGTATGGTACGCAGAGGTGGCACACGGGAGGGAAGACTGTCACTGTGCCCGGAGCATGCTTGTCTGCACGCACTCCAGATGACACAAATTTGGGGCACGATGTTATCTTTTCATCGCTCCTCCGCAAGTACGCAGCTGCTATAATATCACCCGACCTGTGGCTAAAAGAGCATCTGAACTACCTCGGAGGGTCCTCAGATGCTGTTGTAAGAGCCGGTCGGACACTTGGTTCAAAAGACCTTACTGATGTCTTGTAACCAGAAACTGGGGCATTGTGTTCAAAGCGCACACACACAACTCGTCCAGCCTTGAGCGCAGAGGCCAAGTTCTCGACAAGCCAGCGACTGTCATTTCCCTGCCAGTGGGGTGGAGGAGGTGAGACGGCAACGTGGTTTACTTGTGTGTGTATGCAGCCGGCTCTGAGCGATTTCTCCGAGTTGTGCCTTGTTCTCTGGAGTTCATTTTGCTTCCTACTTCAGGGTCTAGCGTACTGATGCCTGATACAGGGGGAAGAAGAATTATGAGATGCTTAAAAAGCCATGTGCATGGAGGTACCGACTTCGACAGCTATGTTCAGAAGTGCAGCGATGTTGCACTGAGTGCTAGTTTGTCAACCTTTGCCACTTACAGAATTCACAGCCAATTTAATTTAAAGTATAACAGATCTAAAAGCTGCTAAAATGGTTGCAACAACTATCAGTCATTTTGTAATAGCGCTGAAGATCCATTAAGACTGAACTGTAAGCCAACTTCTTTGGGCTTAGAAAACAGGGGCACTTCATTTCGCACAATTAATGTCATGGCATTTAAGAAATAGTCTGTCCGCGAAGACTAAAACACCAGGCATTTTTATACTGTGCAGACTTTATGATCAAACTTGCTTAGAAAAGGTGAGGTGAGTTTACTTGTTATGGGCTGTGCATTGTGCATTCTGGCTCATTTAGTTATTGAGTTGATTTAATGCAAAACACCATTGTTTTTTTTCTTGTTGCCAAGAGTAATGCATTGTATTCATTAGCAATCAAATACAGTGACGGGGTGATACGGCCGTACAGTTGTGCTCCTTCTGTTCCAAAAATCAAATTTCATTTGTTTTTTAAACCGCGCTCTTGCTAACCGATTTCATCTCGTGGAGAAAGCGCTGCTCTCTGCAGCTGGGCGAGCGATGCACAAACGAA
Source organism: Alligator mississippiensis (assembly GCF_030867095.1). Classification (NCBI taxonomy): domain Eukaryota; kingdom Metazoa; phylum Chordata; order Crocodylia; family Alligatoridae; genus Alligator; species Alligator mississippiensis. The sequence goes on from NC_081835.1 coordinate 1,461,488, forward strand.
TCCACCAGCACCGAAATGAAGTTGTCTCAGCTAGACCCACAATCCTTTGCAGTTTGCTTTCCATGAACCTTGCAGCAAGAAGTCCTGCCAGCATCAGTCAGTCTCTCATTTATAGAAAGAGGTGCAATCAAATGCCTCTGTCTATGGGCCAACTGGATATTTAGGCTCTGGCCCTACCAACAATTATCCACACGTTGCACCACGTAAGCAGCCTCCCAGCCCCGTAGCTAACGGCTGACCCGTGACGACAGAGCCTCGAGCCCAAAACCTCACGCTTTGGTAAGATCGGCGCACTCCTCTAACCGGGCAGCGGGAACAAGACCAGGTCACTGAACTGTGCTACAAAGCCCAGGTTCAACTTCAAATATTTAGGATCAGTCTACGGGTGGTTGTTTCATGAGAGAAACGGTCCTGTTTGGGGGTGAGACGTCGAGTACGGGGTGCTCTACCGATGCACCAACACCTGAGCGCAAGACTAGACACCTGCAGCGCCTGGGGGGGTCTGCTGGCACGAGCAGCGTTACCCAGCGGCACCAACGCCCCCCACTGCAGTGGGATTTGCAAAAGCAGGTTGTCAAAAAGTCAAGATTTACTTGTTCCCAACAAGCACCCAGTAATAGCAGTGCTGTTTGTTAGCAGTGTTTCAAGACTGACGACCAGAAGCCGTAAAAATCATAAGAGTCAGACCTTTGTAATCATGAGATCTCAAAGATTAATTTTGAGCAGTTTTCTTTGGTTTGTTTGCTTGCTAGCCTTCTGGTTTGAGCTTTAGTCCACAAGAACAAGGGATAAAAGTTCACTATTTTTCACTTAATTTATTTTAAAATTATATAAATTTAAATTTATAATTAAAATTAAAATATAATTATTTTTCTTAAAGCTGAGATTTTCACTTAATCACATGACTCCAGGGGGAAGTACTTTCTGAAAAAATACCCACTATCACAATATGCATGATAAAATCATGGGAGTTAGCAAGTTAGCAGGAGTCAGCAGTGTTTAGCCTTTTACTCAAGAGTTTATAAATTAACAGACTTTACAGCTGTTTCAAAGTTCATATTGGGTCTCATCCCAGAAAATAATTTTTATTTAAAAAAAAAAAAGAAGGGCAAATGAACTCAAGTTATAAAAGTGCTGCAGAAGTTATATATGTAGTAGCAGATGTTGCTGTCTTCCATACAGTATAATACAGCGTTGTATCCTATACCATCTCCCGTACAAACTGCTCCAAAACGCTTCACAGAATTAAATAATACAAGGAAAGCAGGGGAAGAGGCAGTATATAGTATAAATTATAGAAACCAGTGGTGTAAAGACATTGCATGATGAATAAATTAAGGTACCGAGCCATAAGGCCAATAAAAAGCGAGAGAGAAATTAAGAGGCATATGCAGAGGAGAAAATCTATTTTTAAGACAAAATTTGAAGAGATAGAGAGTTGATGAGGCAGAAAGAGACAGGGAGGCTGGTCCAGATGGCAGGGACGACAGCGAAGGCTCTCACCCCGCGAGTGTCGAGACTGTGCCAAGTGGCAGAGGGGGCAGCTACGACGGGCACGCGGCGGGCAGCACGGAGACGTCTGCGCTGTAGCCTGGGACACCGGCAGGGGCCGAAGAGGTTGAGAAATGTGTCTGTGTTGGTCAACAGCCACGCACGTAAGAAGGTGAGCAGGGATATGTTGTATGCGCTGGAGCCTGCAAGTCAGAGACCTGGAGAGGGCGCTGGGCAGGGGGCATCAGGGGCTTGGGGCTGGTTTACAAAATTGGGCACGTGTTGCCATGACCTCCTGCATCAGAGGGGCGCAGAGCCTCATCCCTTCATTCCTGCCTGCAATGAGCGGCTGAAGCTGACCTTGCTTTCTTAGGAAAACATCCTATTTTGATTGAACCACTGGGATATATTTGCCCAGGCATATATACTCACACGGTATATTTTATATGAGATTTACTGACTGTAGCAAAAATCACAGCCTAATGCATTAGTCACATCTCATGGCCAGCGTGCTATAAGAAACCTCTGAGGTGTGAAACTCCTGCTGCCTTTTTGTTGTAGATTCGGTATATTGTACATACAGTGCCTAGAAACACGGAGCACCAACTACACCGGGAGCTGGGGTGTTGTTTGTGAGTCCTGGCATGATGCACTGGCTTCCTTTGATTGGTTCAATGTTTCCAGAAGTCAGACAGGAAAACACTGCATTACACTGTGCTTTTTAAATATTAATGAATAAATATATATGGAGCTAAGTCCAATTTTAGCTGCCGGGGCCGAACCAGCAATGCGTAAGTGGTGTACTGGCACAGGCTTTTCAGCAAGCCTTTACTTAGACCTGCAGTAAGAGGCAAAAATGGTGCTACTGCTAATTGAAACCACAAAGCATTAGTGTACGTGAATTCATTTTACCCTATGAAACTGTCAGCGTGAGAACAACACTGAAAATAAATGTCTGTCTGCTGCCCTCAGCTAAGGAGACGTTGATGAAATGTGGAAACTTTTAAGCTAGCAGGGCCCGGTGGAGACGCCTGATGAGGCACGCGTACACCTCTCCATGCCACGTGTTTTCCAGACGTGGAACGACGGCACTGAGCCGTTCCAACCCCACACGCTCGTTCCCCACATTTCTCTCTGCTCCCCTACCCTCTGCCCCAGGCACAAAAAAGGCAGAGACTTCAGCACTACCCTGAATGAGGCCCATAGAAATCAAAGGGCCCAGCCATGCAAAGGATTAAGTTTGCATATGCACCCCTGTGGGGGGATCACAGAAGCACAGACGACGAGGGCTGAAAGAGGGTCACATCTAGTCCAGCCCCTGCCCAAGGCAGGGGCCACTGAAGTCTGGCACTGAAGTCCAGAGGGCCACACGTGCAGGAATAAAGACACCTTGGCAGGATCGAGTCCCCATCCACAACATGCTAAGACATGAACTCAGGGGTCCTTGTGCTTCCCACCACTCCACGTCTAGAGACAGTGAAGCTTGCCCAGGTACGTGGGCCCCCAAAAAAGGCCCGTGCACCATATAAGCCTTCATAACGCCACCTAAACAGATCTTGGGTACGTGCGATTAGCACCAGTCCGTTGCGTAGCAAGGACTTCACCCCAGATGATACCAGAAGTGTGTGCAATTACATCTCAATATCCAACTTCTCCACTGGGGTGGTGGGAAACCCCCATGCCCACTAACGGCAAAGAATAACACCAGCCTTAGGGTCCAGCCGCCCGGCCTTAGCTTCTTGGGGCCAGGCCCTGAACCTGAATGTATTTCTATAAATGTACGTAACCTATTTCTAGTGCATTAGAAATGCAGACCATTGTCACGCAGGCATAATCTCATCCCTACTTCACATCAGCAAATGAAGACTTCTGTTCGATGTCAGGTAAAAGTTGATTGCGTGTTCAGGTATGAGGGGTCCGTTGGTACAAGCTGTCTCAGGTTGAGGGGTCCGTGAGCACAAGCTGTTTGCTATAAAAACGTCACACGAGTGATGCGGTAGCAGGTCATGCCGACAATGACGGTCCGGTGCACAAAATGCAGGCGGGCTGGATGGAGGTTACTTGCAAATGCAGTTATTAAAGCAAACAAACCTAAGGCGCAAAAAATGCATCATGACTGCCATCTAAGAAATGGACTTTGAAAGTGATATGATATTTTATATATGGAACCAAACTTGACATTTAAATGGAGTGCAGTTAAACATGAAAATACTCAACAACATTCATTAAGTTGTTTTTCTTTTCAACTACAACACTCATTAGAGCCTTTGGTTTGGCTGGTTAGTGGCACAGTATTTTCAAGAGCATAAAATGCAGCAAGTATACAGAGTCCACGTAACATCATGCATAACCCTGCGGCCACAAGGACCGTGCGTTTTCACCAGGCATTTCTACCACTGTCACTCATGATCCTTTGTTTGAGGCATCCTGCCGAGACGGTTTAAGTGCAAGGATCCCGTGGCGGCGGAAGAGTTTGATCTGTCAAAGCAGCCCAGTTCTAAACACATGGAAATGTTCAGATTGCTAGCCCGAATCAGAGGCAAGACACAGCCACTGCAATTCTTCTAAGGCAATCCCAAGCTGTCTGACCTACACTAGGGAAGCATATACCAACACCGATGAAACGCAGAAGGGGAATACAGCATATTCTAGCTATAATTTGGAAAAGAAACAGCCACCCATATAAACAATTAATGTAACCATGGGTTTACAAAAGCTCATTGAGCCTAAGTGCTATTATTGAAATAATTAACTCATTCTGTCCTCAGACCTATCTGTGTTAAATCAAGTGGTTGTGATCATTTAAGAACTGATTTCTCCACTTTTTACTTTAAAAAAGAAAAGAAGGATATGTAGAGACAAAAAAGCATCTCCTGAAGTCTAGAGCAAGTCTCATGCAAAGCTAAATTGCAGTTATAATTCTTGTGACATCTATATCAGAGCAAGAAGCAGTGACAGTCCGTATTTGGAAATTTTTCCATAGTAACAAACTCTGGGATTTTTTGTTTCTTTCTTTCTTTCTTTCTTTCTTTCTTTCTTTCTTTCTTTCTTTCTTTCTTTCTTTCTTTCTTTCTTTCTTTCTTTCTTTCTTTCTTTCTTTCTTTCTTTCTTTCTTTCTTTCTTTCTTTCCTTTTTTCAGTATATCACACATTTTTGAAGACACTGAGAATGATTCTAATTCATTTAATAATTAGGTCAATAAAAACTGTTATAACTGAGAGCTCCATTAAAAGTCCATAATGGTACCTTAATGGAGGAAAACTAATAGAGTTTTGTTGGAAGTTTTCCATGAAATTAATATTGTAGAATTTTTACTGGATGCCTTTAAATAGATTAAACAGGCATTTTTATTAACAGAACTAATAATGGAATTAAAACAAGTTAAAATCATTACTTTTTTTTGTATGACAAAGTATTTGTGCTCAGAGTCTTAACAGAGTTTGTTCTCAGGGACAATTCGGAAAACAAGGCGCGTGATTCAACAACATGAGCTTGGATTTAGAGAGCCGGGATTTCTGTGCCAAGGACCTGCCAACTTGCTATTACTTTACCTGAGGCATGGGCAATACTGCATACACAGGCCTCTGTTGCACTAAACCGCTTGGGATGGCTTTGTTCCAGGACCACAACCTTCACCGTCAGGATAGAACCAGCCAAAGTGCTTATTAGTGGAAAGTACCGAACTCGCACAGCAACTACGCAACACAGAAACCCCCCCCCAAAGTTTGGGCAACCCAGAAAGCACACAACTACGGGTAGGTCATGCCTGATAGGCACCCACAGTTCCTCTCTTCCTTCCCCTGGATCTTTTGGTACTTACACTTCACTGGTTTATTCCCCGCACCACTTCAATATTTTGAAGAGGTTGAGGAAGGGAGGGGGACGTTATTTTTTGATGATAAATAGAAACTTAACATTTCAGCAAAACTCAATAGCTCCCAATGGCATTCAAGTGCCCACTGAGCAGTGCAATGAGCTTAGTCAGCTAGATGGTCCAGCACGTGCATCAGAGTGCATCCATTACTGATGAAAGCATGCAGCACCTTTTCAAGGTATACAGGAAGTCACAAGGAAACTCACCACGATGACCAAGGGTGAGGTTTGGCAAACTCGGGGCGAGAGCATGGCTTCACGCCAGCCCTGAACAAGGCACAGCACATAATCCTTCACCCAGGGTGTAGCTGAAGGAAGGGCTTGGACTTGGACACCAACCAACCTGCTCTTGCTTCCCTTTGAGGATAGGATTTTGCTGCAGGCCAATGTACCAGCAGCGGATGATGGGGCACTTCTTTCCCTAGAACAAGGTGGTCTTTGGCAAATACGCGCCTGAAACACTGCATACCCTAAAGGTACTGAAGGCACACTCCTTAACGGGGATGCTTCCCTCTGCCATGATCCCTGCATGACTGGGATTCCTCTTTTCTCCGGTTTTATGCCCTCTACACGGGTCTTGACTCAGAAGAGTCCATTTGCCTGAGACACGAGAGCTGATTTTAAAGAGATTTCTACTAGGGGTGTGCGAAACGGGCCCTATTCAATTTGGATTTGGCCTGAATCAGGGACAGTGATTTGATCTGTTGATTTGGAGGGTTCCGATTCGATTCGGAGAGATTAAAGGATCTCCTGATTCAATTTGGATTTGGAGATTCAGCCACCGAATCAGGCTGAAACTCCACTGAATTGAATCAGGGACCGAAGCGTCGCACAGCCCTAATTTCTACATGTAATTATTGCATCAGGATGCAAAAGCCCTCCAGCACCATGCTCAAAATCTACCCTGCCCTGGCTCACTTGGAAACTTCCCCTGAACCATCATCTCTGAGGCACAGGGGTGGTTGCAACAGGCCATCAGGGAGGGGGCCCTACGTTTGCCTAGGTATAAATCGCTACGAAATAAGTAGCAATAACGTGCCAGTAGCTGTAGCCTAGCCACGAGGGTTTGTAGGACCAAACTCATTACTGAGCACTGCAAATAGCTTCCTTTGTGCAGCTCTTTGTCTCAGCTCCTGAGACGGGTATAACAGCGCTGGGCCACAGCTCTGGGAAGAGCAGCACGTGGGGCAGACGATCGTTTTTGTCAAGACACCGACGTAGTGACCACCTACTACCTGCAGCCTCAAAGCTAGACAGGCAGAGCAAACCAGCACTGTTACTGAGCGCAGCCTCATGCGATGACCATTGCTAACTACTTAAAGATGGTTGACACCGCCTCTTAAATGACTGAAACCCTTTTAGAGGAATCTGATAGCCGTGTAACATGAGGGGTCACTATGGCATGGAAGTTATTTCAATTGTTATATTACTGGACATTGAGGATCTAAACTAAAGTCAACAGGAGTCTTTCCAGGGCCTTTAATGAGCTTTGGATTAGGCCCAAGGTACTGAATGGCTATGCCTACTTCTGGTATTCGTGTTTGCTAAAATTACAAAATGTCCTTTCATCCCAGAGAATCTTATCAGAAAATTGATCTCCAATACGTAAAGGCTTCTACCAAGGAAAAGTCCTCTCTGGACTTCTCTGGCTTTCTAGCAGTCTTTTCACAATCCTGTGGAAACACAAAGATAACTCGGATATTGTTTCCATGTTAGAAAGCGCTATTAAATAAAAGAAAAAAATATATAATTCTCCAGAGTTGGTGGATTACAGCATTTCCAAGCTTATTCAGCAAGGACAGGGAAGGTTAATAGGGAAGAGGTAGGCACCGTCCTGGACTGCAGAATTATTTACAAAAACACCTATCTGAATATTATTTCCTAAACAGTTTGTCCTAACGATAAGAGCTACAACTGTGTTCTCTCTGTGTATTTAAATTAAATTATCTAATGCAAATGCTAAATATGAACATCTCAGCAAGACACTGCATTGTAACACGACGTACCTTATTCCAAGGAAAAGCTGATTGCTACTTCTGGGACTGTAAATGTGTCAGACAATAATTTAATTGCTTTGCAGGTAGCAGAACACCCAATGTTCTTGTTCTCGTTCTGTGACTCAATGATCATCTTTAATATTGCCTAATGATTGCAAACATGCAGAGCCTTGTGTTGACATCTGGTTTATGGTAAAAGTTGCACACAAATAAAAACCCTCTCCACAAAACAAAAACACACGCTAAAATTAATGGAAGAAGCACCAGATTTTTTATTACTGAGGAAAAGTAGAGCTGCTTCCAATAAATATTTCTAGATACGTTTTATGTAGTGTAACCGAGCAGATCGTTCTGTTCAGAAAGTCCTGGAAGTTAAGAGCTCCAAAGACTGGAAAAACAATTTACCAAGAACATTTGGGGAATCAGATCATCACAAGACTCACTTCTGCAGTGCTTAGTAAGACAACATTTCTATTCAAAGCAACAGGAGTACAAGAGGCAAGGACTTCTTAGGGTGATCTCTTGTATTGGACCAACTGTATCATTCAGATAAATTCAGACAAGCTTTGCAATGTAAAACATTCTTCCTCAGGTCTTGAAAGCTTGTGTAGCTTTATCCCAACGACTTATTTATTTTAATAAAAAAGATCAAACTAAGAAATCCTTGCCTCCCACAAATTCTGGCCCATCACAGCCACATCGCTGTTACACTAGATTAAGGAGTGACTGTCATCTACAGGGCTTGGCCAATACCAGATGACGCTCCTGTGACCTTGCTTCTCTTCTTTTATAAAAATAAAATGTGTTTGATCACTACAGTGCCCCCCCGACCTTGCAATGCCAATTCTCAAACGATAGCCCTCGCATGCTATTGTGAAAGCAGTTGATCAAAATTACTGAATAAAACCACCGTGTTTATCAAGAACTCTTGTGAAAGGGTCAGTGCCACGTTTTGCTTTTAAGTCTCTCGCTCCCTTTCTTTCGCTCTGAAAACAACAAAGTCTAGCATCTCTTTAAGTGTTTCCACCGCTTGCTTATTTATTCCAGGATCACAGAGATCAGACTTCTAAACAGTTTTCCTCTGGATCCAATCTGAATTTCTCTTTCCTTTGTTCCATCATACCCTGTCACCGCTCCCAGCTCTCATGGTGTCTTCCATATCTTCAGGTGTTTAAAATACTGGTACATAATTTTGAGCTTCATTACTGAGTGCTCCTGCCATTGAAGACCATGCTGTTGGGATCTCTGTTTGTGACTACACAAGGGAACAGCCAGTATCAGTGATTGGAAACCGATTCAAATCTGTGACGCAACAGAAGTTCAATGCGTATAAATGGCTCTCAAAATGGCCAAAACCAGTTTCAGATAAACCTAGATGGATGCAGCATCAAACTTAAGTGATTTAGGTTAAATTGACTTACTGAACTTCTGTCCCAGATCCCCTCCACATTCAAGTTAACTCACAGTCCCCCAGCAGCCCAGGATCCTTTGCGCCTCCCCCACAACTCCCTCCCCCCCACCCCCCCACAGGGTGGGCAGGCTAGCCTTGGCCGAAGCTGTCTGCTCCAGCCCAGCAGGGATGTGCTCTAGCGACCCCGTCTTCTGGCCTGGGCCACTGCAGGCATGTGAGTGCATTTCTGGAACCAGAAGTGAATGTCTGTTCACTTGCTCATTGGTTCAATCGACGCAGCTTAGACTAACCTGCAAAGATTGAATTGATTCAGCCTCGGGCTTTTTGACTGTCTGTACTTAGCCTTAGTGTCATTCTTTCCTATCTCTTAATCCTTGTCCCAGCAGTTTTTCTAAGTTTCGAAGCACTGAGAGGCCCACCCACGCAATCCCAGAAGAAGTTGTGGCAGGTCCTTCCAGAGAGGGGATTCCCTCTCATCCCAACTTCATGATGTGATGCTTGTATTCACATAGTTTTTCCTGTTGCCATTTCATACTGTAAGCACAGAGTTCATGCAACGTCCATTATCACATTATCCAGAACTATTGATTACTGCGTGCCTGTCAAATATGCTCACTTGAAATTATCTTAACTGGGCATTTACCTAGGCTGTATCTCATTTTCCAAATTCTTTCTTACATCAGAAATCTCTCTCTGGGGTTCATCTCAACTTTGTTTACACAAAAACAGTCACCAGGAAAGCTCCGGCACTTGCCAGGCTGATTTAGAGGGAGAGCGATAAAGCCTGGAAGCAGGTATCCAAAACCTGATTGCAGGAGGGAGCAGGATCCCTGCAGCAGGGCTGCAAACTCATGGAAATGAGCAGCCTGTCAATACCTCTGACTCTCTCCTGTCTTGCTGGAGGCTTTGAAAGGGGCATGAATTATTCCAGCCCTAGGTCTGCAGGAATCTCTGCACAGCCCCAGGGGATGGAGTGGGGAAAGGGTTAGAGAGAAGTTTATCATGATTATTTATACTGCATCGCTGGTGTTACAGGCACTCACAAAGAGAAGCGTTTCTCCACCAAAGAACTTACAAAATCTAGATGAAAGATGAAGTTGTAAAACTGGCTAAGAAACCTATGGTCCACATTTAAACACAGGGAATGAAACCCACGTGTGGGCAGGAGGCACATGTGTCACTTATTTCCCACAAACTCAGAGGCCCCCATTCAGCAGTGCATCTGAGCACATGCTATAGCACGTAGGCTGAAGTTCAACCACAGTCAATGGGCCTCCAACACATGAGTACAGGCTTTGCAGAATCAAGCCCTGAGGAATTCCCTGGGCCTGTGGTCCTCCTACGTTCCAGGAACACGCTTTAATCAGAATAATTTCCAGCAGAGAAATTTAAAGTGCAAGAAATGTTATGTATTCTAGGAGGACCAGACCGAAATAACAGTGCCATCAGGTCTCTTAGAGGCCTCCATCCTTATCTGACATAACTGGTAACAACTGGCTTGCCTTGGAAAAGAGCATGCCTTCAGTACTTCCACAGGGGAAAACACAACAGCAGTTTTGGACTCCAGAACCAACGCAATGAGGAAGATCAGAATAAGACTCAGAATATGTATCCCTTTAGATGACAGGGCTGCAACAGACTGAGCTTCCTTACAGACCTCCTGCTGCACTGATACCCACCTCAGAGTTAATTGAAGAGACTTGTGCTTTAACGAACTGGTTAATTGCACTGAAGCTCATATGTAAGATTTAAAAAATTTGCCACATTTATATACATCGTAATGAGATCAATTACTTTCAGCTCATGCAGATGTATTGAGAACTAATGAGATACTTAAAACGTGCGTGGAGAAAGTCTACTTTCTATTTCAATGCTATACATGAGAGACTGTTAGGGATTTAGCTCTTTATCAGTTTGAGCTATAGCACTTACATTGATAGAAGGCCCGTTAGCTGTGGCTCCCGACTGCATTAAAAAATCTTTTAATGCAGTTTTGTAGTGGCATACATCTCATTATAGTGCAAAAATGAGGAAGTGCTGAGGACCACATTGGAGGAAAATACTTTGTCTGAGAACACAGTGAGCAGAAAGCAGGTCTTTTGAAGGATAACATCCACCTCACTCATAATTTAGATAAGTAATCCTGAGACCCTTATAAAAAAAAAAAGCCCTTATCATTTTTAAAGCTATTAAAGGAGACCTGCAAAGGTAAAGTGCCATATTCCAGGAACCTTTGCAGGTCACCTTTAACAACAAAACAGTTTCTTTCCTGAGACATAATAAACTGGTAATTTATTTCATCAAAGAATATAGCAAGGAGAGAAAAATAACAGAAGGCGCGGGGAAGGGAAGACACTGCAATATGCTGCACTGCTGACTGTGAGCCCAGTTTTCAAACGGTGATTTCAACATTCAAGCACCCAGGGACATCTGAGGTTTCACTCCGAGCCTCATGAAGTTACAAAAGCCACAGACATGCTGAGGATCAGGCAACAACTTTAGATGAAGTCCATTTCAGACACCCACTTTATTTGTAAGCTGGCCATCTCACAAGGTGCCCTTAAACAATATAAGATAGGTTTAAGACAACTGGTTCATAAGGGAAGGTGGCTTTTCTCTAGCTATGATGTTGGCCATGCCTTCTGCCCACCTTTGCCTCAGGATGGGTATGCCCCTGCATTATAAGCCATGATATCCATGTGCCTCGGGAGTTCGTATAGCTCCAAGCCCATCAAGAGTCCTTATATTAGAGCCAGCTTCATGGGACTGGAGTGCCGCATGCCAGTGATGGACTTGATGCTCTCTACTGGTGATCTGCCTCACTGCTGGCACAGGCGAGATATCAGGGACACCTTCCCCTGCATGCAGCCAGGATATACCTGCTGGGCTGAGGTAAGCACTTGTATTCTGTAGTCTGATGACTAGAAAATAATATTCTGAAATTTGCTTTTGGGAACTGGCTTGTAGGTTAAGTAGATATTGCTTTAAAATAATGGTCCAGGGGAATGGCAAGGGTTAATTGGTTTCTAAAAGCCTGCTTGTGACAAAGTTTCGTTCAAGGCAGACACCAAAATAAGCCAGCATAAACAGTCTGGGAAAACGTGAACAGTGTATCCATAACAAAGAATAGGCTTGCTGCATTGGCACCAGGTCACAGTGCCCAACTGCAGAGTCCTTGGGATTTCCAGTTTTGGTGAATGGACCAAATTAGGAGGCTGGGGCATGCCCAAATTAAGATACTAGTAACTGAGCAAATTAAGATGTGTGCATGTGATGGGTTTGTTAAAACAAAGGAATATTCTGACCGAACAGAACATGGACAATATGACGACCACAGGGAAACTAATCAATACAACCTGGAGATGAAGAGTCGTCGGAGGAGAAAAAGAAAACAAAAAGAGGAATTTCAGAGTAGCAAAGGGTCCCTAAGGAGAGATCCTGAAACCACTATGGAGAGAGGGCACGCCACCAGCCCATCTCACCCACCTCATGGGGGCAGGGAAGGAGGGGCCATTTGGTCCTTGACTTCCAGGTTGCTGACATCTGGCATTCAAAAAAAACCAACACAGGGTGAAGCTTCTGTACTGGCCAGACATATCATCTCTCTTTGAACCCTAGGACTGCTAGACAGAATCGGGGTGGGTTATTTTGTTTGCCTGGCCTGCATTATTCTTATCTGCTATCACTGTGTATCAATAAAATGTGCCTATTATCAAACGGAAGAAGTCATAGTCAGTCTGAGGGTTTGGGTCTGGAGCAAGGTATCTGGGTCATAAATCCAGTGTGAACACAGTCATATAGTGACCTCACCTAACTAAGTCAACCTGAAGCCTCTTTTCTTCCTGGGCATCATTTTTAATTCCATGCTCAGGTTAGTTGTCTCTTCTTCAGATGTATGCCTGGGTTGGAAAACCTGCTGGCCCAAGGTGAGGCAGCTCCAAATGCAACCCTTGCCCAACAACAGGCAATGACAACATTTCCTGGGTTTCAAGGACACGACTTACAGGCCTAGCTTAAGGAACCTGGTGCTCCCAGTGCCGACATCACAGCCGTGACTACATGGACCCACTGGCCTCTCCCGACTCCACAAGAACGCACCGGCCACTGGGTGCGCTGCAGCAACAGCGCCACAACCTCTCCACGTTGCAGGTGCCACTGTGGGGTCAGTTTTCTTTTCATCAGTGTTTGCTCAGCCAGAATGCATTGCTCTCTGCTGGGCTAATCATATGTTTGGCTGTCACTGCTAATGCTCCTAAGTAAATACTGGAGAATAAATAAGAATACTTAGCACTTTAAGTCCATTAAAGAATTGGCAAAACTTCACATGAGATGGCCTTTAAAACTTGATGTACGGTAATAAAATTAGTTCAGAAGGAGACAGCTGCATAAAAACAATGTATGTCTTCACATAAAACCATGAAAAATGTTTTGACTGGCAGGGACTTTAAGGTAGGCTTATTTATTAACGCTATGCTTCACCAATTTACAAAATGTAAAATCTGATAAAAGCGAGCCTCCGACACCCTCAGAGGAGAAGTCCAATGTGCATCCACATACTGCTGGGAAAAAATGGGAATATGATCATTTCTAAGGCCATGGAAATGTATTTCAACTGATGAGCCTGATATCACACTAGGATCACATCCCTGCTTTGTATACAGAGTGGAGGTGATTGGGCTTGAGAGACACTGAAGGTTTTAAAATTAAGTAAACAACAAGAACATAAGAATAACGATGATTTTGATGATGATGATGATAATAGCAGAGGGCAGGAAGGCCCATCTAAAAATACAGTTAACTGAAAATTGCTTTCACCTGGAATGAAAAAACCCAAAACCATAAAGGGAGCACTGACTTTGAATGAAAACTGATCACGCTGGAAGGATATTCACACCCTCCTCAAAGGTCAGGCTTTTGGATGGGTAAAAGAAAAAACAACACCACTTCTTTAATCTATAACCCAAGCAAGGGACGTCAGAAAGGGCTGTGCTGAATATTGGTATATGAGCTTGATCCATGTGAATGTCTTCTCTTTATTACAGACAGGCAAGGTTCTTTGGGTAGATGTGATATCTTTTTATGAGACCAACTAAATAGTCGGAAAAATTGTTCTTTGCAAGCTTACAGGTACAACAAACACCTTTCTTTAGGCACAGGGAGCAGCTGCTGTTTTTTTGTGTGCTCTCCTGGGTCAAAATTGTTTCTCGGCATCTGAACCGTCTCCTCCAAAAAGACCAGCAACAGTTATACCTAACAGCAACATCACAGAGAGAGATAAGGTCTTTGAGCTGGAAAGGGAGTGTCCGGGTTAAGCAAAATCCTTAGGGTGAACCAATGATCTCGTTATTCTGAGCGACTTATAATATTTTTGATGACCCTATGGGACTATAATTATTTTGTAGCACAACTGGATTACACATATTACATTCTTTCTTATGCTGTTGTGACATCAATGATTTCAGTGGAGTTGTCCTGATTTACCCAGATGTATGGAGTTCAGAGCTAAGTCTCTCTTTCTCTCTCTCTGGGTGGTAAAATTCAACAAAAGATTTATTCTTTTAAACAAATATTAAAAGGTCAGGAAGCATATAGTAAAGGTATTGCTAAGACCTTGGCATTAAAAGAATAGCAAAGAGGTTTATTTTTTAACTTTGGATGAAAGATTTGAATAAGCTATGACAACCCATATTGATCTTCCAAAAAAAGTCAAAGCAAATCCTTATATTATTTATGCCTGGAATAAAACAGACTCTGTCTTGCACTGCAGATAATCATTCATTTTGTTTATCACGGCTATAAGAAAGGTCCTGCTAAATTAATACATTTTCTTGGCTGTCCCTATAATGAATTTTCATTACAAACTGAAGCCTGTGCAGTAACATTAAAGTCCATTTATGTTCTGATATGCACAGATGTGTTAATTTATATTATATTCCTCTAATTGCCCAAATTAATTGCTCTCTGATGAATTTTACAACACCTCATTTCTAAGGGTTTTTTTCCCTGAAACTACACCAAAAAGGTCAACAACGCTATCAAATGCTACACACTTCAACTTGCTTAGAAGCTGATAATTATAGCTAATTAGGAGTTTTTGTAATTAGCACATGGCTTAAGTTTTCCATTCTGTGAATTAACAGGACGTTGGGCCCAGTTCTTTTGTCTTTACTCAACTCCGTATTTCCTCTCTCATCAATGAGCCACTGACGTCAACGGGCTGTTTTAGCTCAATCGGGACAACAGCCCCGAGTCTGAACACTGCCCCACGCCGCTCTGCTACCCGCCTTTCTTTCTACCTTACAACACAAGGGGAAAACTGAGGAAGTCTTATTTAATGCCAATAAATGCTAGCAATATTGGGATGCAGATTTTTGCTCATTTTCCATGTGTTCCTTTGAATACAACAGTGGAAATTTGAGAAGAAATTACCTGCGGCAGCAGAGACAATGAGATTACACAATAACACGTAGCTCCTAACTATGGAAAGATGTGCTAAATGAATGAGCTTCCTAGCCAAGCAGATGCACGTAACATCCTTCCACGTAGGGCTGTGTAGATGACAGACCAGCATTCCAGGTATTAGATTATTTTCAGCTCTTCTTAAAAGCTACACACACATTTGTACCCAAGAGATCAATATAAAAGCAAAACTGCCAAGCTTCATCTTTGCCGTGGACTAATTGCAAAACCTACGAGCCAAGCTTGGAGAAAACGGGCTTCCTCAGCCGCCTGTCTGTTTGTTTTCTGCATCTTAATGACATGTGGGATGTTTAAAACCTGTAACTGAGTCACCGAACTTCTGGGTAGTTTGAAAAAGCAGGCTAGCGCTTGACTGCTTCATGTGGACGGGACTCTACAACTACAGAACAAGGAGCGAGCCAGATTTATGTCTTGTATTGCTGAGCTTGAGTTTAAGAAAACATTTTTAACATCCCTGTCGAAGGGTCAAAGGTCTGCAGGTGCCTAACTGGCCCGTAGGGTTAGCGTGATTAGGGAACTCATGTTTCTATAGCCATCAGCTCACAAACAGTGACGTAGCTGGCATCACGTCCGGCCACTTTTGACTTGCCCAGTTTGAATAACCAGGTACTCAATTACAGATGGGCCAATGGGCAACATCCAGCAGGCGTCCAGAGCGGGACCTGAACACATGCCTCTGCACTTGGAGCAAGTTGATTCTCCCTAGTTATCTCATTTACCTGTATAACGTCCTGCATCCCCCACATCCCCACCTGCACTGTTCAGGCTCATATCCTCTGGCATGGTCTCCGTGCTTAATTGCTCCATCTCCCATGCACACTTCCTTAGCTGTCTCTTTGGAACACAAATAATTCGTTGTAAACATAACTCCAGGACAAAGTTTCTCTCGATCCACACAAATGCTGTTCAGCTCCCCTCCCACATACAAAGATTCATAATACATAGACTTATCCATACATAGAAGTGTCCATACACTTATATTCGAGGTTGAAGGAACTTTCCACATACTACATGTTCAAATATAGCTAGACAATGAGCCCTATTTAGGGTTCCACCTCCCCCCAAACACACACAATGTGGATGGAAATTTGGCCCCCAGCATCGATCAGGAAAAAGGATCCTACCAATAAGCTCTTTTTAGAGAGTCCAGAAGATCCAGGGAAAGCGAACTCGTGTTTACACCTTGGCTGTGGCCAATGCTGACATGGGTTTCTAGCTGGCCTTGTCATCCGAGACAACAAGCAGTGTAGGTCACGAAGAGCAACAGAAAGCCAGGCGCCCTAAAGACAGCAAATACTGCGTGAGTGCAAAAACAATGCACCCGATAGGATGTAAATTAGGGATTTTATTGAAGCCAACGTGTTGCATTATGTATGAAAAGGTGAGTAATGGCAAATAGCTTAAGCAACCCGTCTACACTTAATGAATCTTAAATAGTTTTATTAATGTAGGTCAAATTTCATCTTCCTATGGGAATTTGACATTTACTAATTTCCCCATGTATTAATTATTCAAGGAAGATATATCTTATAAATTTGAAACAGTATTGAGTATAGACTTCACAAAGACGGCATAATAGTTGCATTAGGAAATCTGCATGGACTACTTAATTTCTAATCCTGTAATCATTAATTAAATAATATTTAAAACGGCACTATAATACATCTAAATCCAAATGTTATGCAAGAATCTGCAAAATAGTCTTTATTTGTAGCCTGTAGCAAAGTGTCAGCACCCATCACATAGTCGCTATTTAAATTTTGTCTTTTGTTCTTGT
Organism: Alligator mississippiensis; assembly: GCF_030867095.1. Classification (NCBI taxonomy): domain Eukaryota; kingdom Metazoa; phylum Chordata; order Crocodylia; family Alligatoridae; genus Alligator; species Alligator mississippiensis. The sequence goes on from NC_081835.1 coordinate 1,478,517, forward strand.
AAAATATAAACCTAGTATCAATTCCCACTGTGAAGAAAAACTATGATTAGTAATTAAATTATAGTGCATTAAACTTACTTAACTTAAGTTCACCAGCTGGGAAAATTCAATGCCTCTGGGCTTAACAATAACTTCTAATCTTGCTCCAGCCTGTACCTCTTTCCCCCTCCCCACCCTTAAGTTGTATTATAATTTTCCTTATTGGAATTTCATTAAAAATGGTAATGTCATTACTCCTGTTAATGCTTAAAACCAACATCATAATCCTGCATTTTAATTAGCAATTATAATTAATCATTATTTCATTAATGAAATGTTTAGTTGGTAATTGTCTTTGAGCACCTTAGTCCCAAGGCTTATAAGCATTGCATAACATTTAATTTATCGCAGTTTCTGATTAAGTGGAACTGTCATCCTTGTTCACTTTAACACTTTCATGTGGTGCAGCATTTCAGGTCTTTTACTGAATATTTGCACCTGTTCAAACGGGCGGTGTCTGGTCTCGATAAGTGTTTCATTAACAGAGAGGCATATGCTTTGCGCGCGGTTTGCAGCGAGCGAGACGGAGAATTTCAGGAAATTCAAATGAAAGTGGACAGACATCTTTCTTCTTCTTTGATCGCCATCGTCACTACAGGCCTTGATCCTGCAGTAAATAATGCACAGGTGGAGCCTCCGCCTGACCTCAGAGGTAGGTGTAAGCCTCCACACTCAACTGCAGCCTTTAATTAGTATTAGAAGAGACTGCTGTTCCTTAATAAGAGTGCAATGGGCCAGAGCTCCCACCCTAGACCTGTGTCTGAACACCGGGAACTCTCTGTGCTCAACGCTTCGCTCCTCAATCCACCTCTCTTTAAAACAGCCCTAGCAAATGCACAAACAAGTCGTTTCTCCACTTCTTCACATCAACCAGGAACGGAGACGGGATCATCAATGATGCGATCAACATGCCGCCTGCTTACGGCATGACAAGAGTTAACAAAAAATAGGAAGGGAGCAATCCAAGTGAGATATCTTACTCTGCGCACATTTACATTTAACCTTTGGTTGCTGGATTAAACTCTGAGCACAATTTGCCTTGGGTATGCCATTTCATTTACCACTTGTCGGAGACTGCTCGACAGGCTCACCAAAAGTTATACTAGGGCCCCTGCTACACGTTCCATATGTTATGCAATTAACTGGTTAATTGTGCAATAAATTAAACACGTGCAAAGTAAGCCTGGCCACAAGTGCAAAGTAACTGTCACACAATTCACTGGTTAATCATGCAATAAATTTAGACCAGCCACACCTTCGAAGTGATTATCACATCATAAAAATGACCCTTTGGCTGCAAGACGATCCAACCCGCTACAAAGTTAGAACTTGAAAATGTGTGACAACTCTATAGCTGGTTTCTATCTAGCTTTCATCTGAATGTGCAGCGGGACCCTCGGGGTCACACGTATGTTACAGACCTGAGAAATGCGTGTCAAATGCAAGCAGTAGAAAGTCTTATAGTGGCAGACGAGGTTCTTCAGGTAAATCTGGTAACTTTTATTAAACCAACTAAACTTATAGGTGGTTGTAAGTCATGGTTGGAAGCAACCTCTGCATTAGTCAAAGGTTACTTAATTACACATTAAGTAAAATAGCTGATAATATTAAACATTTATAAGCTAGTTATAAATAAAATCCACATATTAAATGTGACCCCAACCTCTAATAAAGGTGGGATGAGATACTCATGTATCTACAAATTGGACTGTGAAGATCTCGAGGTCTAACAGCCTAAGTGCCTACCACCCGCACCGTGACTAGCACCATGTCAGATGAACAGGTAAGGCAGCACAGACGATAGAAAATCACTTTAAAAAGCTGACTAAACTTCCCAGAACTTCACAAAATGATCCAGTGAGGTCTGGGTGGAAAGCGAGAGACATGTCCTGATTTGCATACCCAGAGAACAGGAAAGTAAAGGAAGCTTTCATGGTTTTGCCTTTCTTTTTTCGTGGTTTTTTTTCTTTTTTTGAAACACAGAAATATGCTATTTTTTTCCAGTCTCACTCTGTTTCAGCCCTTGATCTCCTGCTCCGTTATGTCAGATTTATCCAGGAACTCCTCGTCGGCGTGCTTGGGGAACACTTTTGAAACTTGCTTTGTGCCTGTTTCAGACGGAGCGTTCCTAAGTATGCTATCTCACATGTGCACTGTACAAAGAGGCATCAAAGGAGAAACTTCATTTCCATTTAACAGCATAATGCTTGCGTTATACTATAGCCCTGAGTGCCTAGGAATTGATGGAAACTCCTGGCTGCCTCAGTAAAGGTCAGTGAAAATGGTTAGAAGGATGGGGGATTTACATATGAAGAGAGATGGAAAAGACTGAGATTACTTGGTATGAAGAGCAGAAAAATTAAGGTGGGAAAAAAAACCACCCAGAACAAAGTGTGTAAAATTGTGAAGGATGCAATGAATATGGATCAGGTGCCTCTGGACACCCTGGGTGCTTTGCGGCGTTCGAGGAAGCACAGGTCCTCCCAGAGACAGAAGTGGGTGGGAAACTAAATGGATTTTTCTTGCTTCACCCCAGTAGAAAATGGTACCGTGGCATCAGACGAGTCCATTTATGTTAAGGCAATTGTAGCCGCCCCACTCAGCACTCCTTTCTAACCATGAGAGAAAGCAGCCCGTCTCACTCGTGAAGGATGGGAGTGACCACGGGCCCTGCCAGGAGACAACCTGGGGCCAAGTCCATCAGGTGCTCGTCCATAGAGTGAAAGGTTCGCACATCTCTGATTGTACGTACTTGAAGTCACGAATCGCTGATTTAGTCTGGAGAAGAGAAGACCGAGGGGGTTTGACAGCAGTCTTCACCTCCCTGCAGGGGGGCTGCAAAGAGGATGGAGCTGGGCTGGTCTCAGTGGGGGCAGATGACAGAAGGAGCAATGGGCTCAGGCTGCAGCAAGGGAAGTTGAGGTTGGATATTAGGAAAAACTTTCTCCCAAAAAGGATAGTAAAGCATTGGAATCGGTTATTCAGAGCGGTGGTGCAGTCTCCATCCTTGGAGGTGTTTAAGACCTGGCTAGACAAAGCCATGGCAGGGATGATGCAGTTGGGGCTGGTCCTGTTTGGAGCAGAGGCTGGACTAGATGCGACCCCCTGAGCTCCCTCCCACCCGAATTTTCTATGATTCTAAGAAAAGCCGGCACAGGGAGGAGAGTGCACCAGGCCTCTCCAATACCGATGAATACAGCAGGAAGAGGACAGCAAACTGCACAGAGCCAGGGGGGTCAGTGCCAATACTGGCATTGTGGCCCATGGGAAGTTTGGACCCTTACTTCTAAGAGGCAGCAGCTGATGAATAGACATTGCAGGAGCTCAACAGGATCTCCCTGCAGCAGCATTCGCGCTATGCTTCAGGTCAGCAGGGCCTCCCGTTGTAACCAAGACGTGCTGAAGGAGCGGACGCCCAAAGGCAGACCAGTGCTGCCGGAGTGGCACGTGTCCTCTAATACCAGTGGGAAGGCAGCGGAGGCATCCACGGGTACGTGCCTGCACTGCAGCACCAGCGTTTCCTAGCTAGCTGGGCCTTTCCCCAGAAACCCCGCCACACGCTCTCACGTGCACACTCTGCTCCGGACACGGATCCAGGAGGCCGCTCTCATGTTGTCTCCCAAGCGCACGCCAGACTGAGGTCCCGTGAGCTGGCTAGGATACGCTACTGCTGTGGGCAGACCGGCTCCCTGCAGCTGTCTTTCTATTAGCTATCAGCTGCCCCTGAAACCTGCATCGGGAAACACACTATTAGAAGAGAAGATCATTGATTTGGGTTTTCATTATTGATATCTAGCCCACAGAACAGCCCCAGGATGTTTCTTCTAGACACAGTACCGACGGAGTAACCTGACGTCTGCGAGAGAGCATTAATTACGACGAGCCATCTCCACTCACCTAAGAGCGCCATGCCTCCAAGAACGATTTGGACGGCTCTGCCCTGTATAATCTTCTATTACCGACGCAGCAGTTAATTCAGCGAGCAACATTTTTAAAGGATCATGATGAAGCAGATGGGGGATCAATAGTTTCGTGTACAGTCTGTACTCTCCACAGACCAGGCAGCATTCGTGGATCTGAAGTTTAGCAGATGGTGTTTTTGCATTAATTTTCCAAATTACCAACTACAGGAGACTCTGTTTTCAGAAAACTAGTTGCCCCAGGGCTTGCATTTTTAAAGTTACTTGAAAATGTTCACATGTGGTGGGCACCCCTCTTTCTTGCACACTCTGGCCCAAAGGTCCTGCTGTGATTTTGGACGTCAAAAATTGGCAGCCGAATTTGAAATACGGGCTCACAAAGTCCTTCGTGGTACAATCAAACAGAAATGGGAACTAGAGTCACAGTATTTCACGAAAGGGCGTTTACGATGCGTCGTACGGCGCCTGCAATCTCCGCCTTCCCGCCGCACCCGGCTGTTTAACTGGTTTGTAGGGGGAAAATGAACGGGTGGGGGGGAATACAATAAAATCATTCAACATACTTGCAAGACATAAAAGAGCATTTGCTTCAGTTTCAGATCATTCTGCAAAGCACACGCCACGCTCAGTCTGACTGCTTTCATCCACTTGTATTTCTCTCTCATTTAAATTATTAAAGGAAAAAAAGGAGAAAACTTAAGCAAGAAGCAAGATGTGCAGGACGGCAAGGACTGTTCTGCAAGAACTTGGATTCTCCCTTCTGGCCTCCTATGGCATTACAACTTTTTGGAGAAGGATTCGGCTGGAAAGAGAGGTCTGTGTGAGAGCGTGTTTGTGCAGGGCACCGCATTAAGAGCTTTACATGAATTCCCCCAAAACCCCCAAATAAAAAAACAGAACCTTTGATCCAGACCAAAGGGGGAGAAAGCAAACTTCAAAGAAGAATAAAAATCCCCTGTACTTTGCACCAGCCTCAAATGCAGCTACATTTATTATTTATTAACCTCGCCTCCCTGCAGCACCGTTGTGAGCATGTAAAAGTCATTCAAGTCTGCTTTTCAGGTTGGTCAAGCTGCCAGGAAGAAGCGATCCTTCTTCTACCTTCCCTGGCCCTCCTCCGAACATAAATATATTGTGACTGCTAACGTGTTGATTTATACCAGGTCTAATCCACCGAGGTAATAAAATATTAAAGGAATCTTTATCTAGCAAATTTACAGCTAAATAAAATCTTTGCTATCAAGACTTACAACAAACTGGAGTGACATCTATTTGCTTGGGGTGGGCTTTCTGATCAAGTCAGACGGACTTACATCAAGGGCTTATTTAAACCATACACGTGCTACAGACTTCAGGGCCTTTTCCTAAAGTCTATGCCAAGGCAAACTTTCCTTCCTTCTTATGGGATATCACACTGGTTTTTTAGCTCCTATGTTTAGTGCTTAGCAGCTGTCAATATATATCAGCTATGTTACATTGCTCGATATATCCTGGTAGGGAAGAGTTCATAGATTTCATGGACATTTGGGCTGGAAGGGACTCGGAAGATCATCGAGTCCAGCCCCCTGCCCAGGGGCAGGAAGTCAGCTGGGGTCGTAGGATCCCAGCAAGATAAACATCCAAATTTCTCTTGAAGGTGTTCAATGAAGGTGCTTGAACCACCTCCGGTGGCAGGCTGTTCCAGACCTTGGGGGCTCGGACAGTAAAGAAGTTCTTCCTTATGTCCAGCCTGAAATGGTCTTGCAGTAGTTTATAACCGTTTGACCTAGTCGTCATCCCTTGGGGCGCTCTGGTGAACAGACGTTCCCCCAGATCCTGGTGGGCACCCCAATAAACTTATAGGGGGACCCCAGATCGCCCCTGAGCCTGCGCTTTTCCAGGTTGAAGAGTCCCATGGCTCTCAGCCTCTCATCATAAGGTCTGTTTTCCTGACCTCTGATCATGCGTGTGGCTCTCCTCTGTACCCTCTCAAGCTTCTCCACATCCTTTTTGAATTGTGGAGCCCAAAACTGGACGCAGTACTCCAGCTGCGGCCTCACCAAGGCTGAGTACAGGGGGAGAATGACGTCCTGGGATTTGCTTGAGAAGCATCTATGGATGCAAGCCAGCGTTTTGGTCGCTTTACTAGCCACAATATCACATTGCAGGCTCATGTTCATCTTGTGGTCAATCATGGCCCCCAAGTCCCTTTCTTCCGTAGCGCTAGCCAGCGTAGCACTGCCGAGCCTATAAGGATGCTGCAGGTTTTTCTTCCCAAGGTGGAGAACCTGGCATTTTTCGGTGTTGAACACCATCAGGTTCTCATCCACCCATTCGCTGAGCCTGTCCAGGTCAGCCTGGATCGCCTTCCTGTCCCCAGGTGTCCTCAATTCACAGCAAAGAGACAGAGTAGATCACAGAACCACAGACAGTGACGGGAGGGGTCACCAGTCCCAACTACATCATCTCAGCTAAGGCTTTGTTTAGCCGGGTCTTAAACACCTCCAAGGATGGAGAGTTCACCACCTCTCTGGGTAACCTGTTGCAGTGCTTTACTATCCTTCTTGGGAGAAAGTTTTTCCTAATATCCAACCTCAACCTCCCTTGCTGCAGCTTGAGCCCATTGCTTCTTGTCCTGTCATCTGCCCCCACTGAGAACAGCCCAGCTCCATCCTCTTCGCAGCCCCCCTGCAGGGAGGTGAAGGCTGCTATTCAATCCCCCTCAGTCTTCTCTTCTGCAAACTAAATCAGCCCATTTCTCTCAGCCTCTCCTCACCAGTCCTGTCCCCCAGGTCCACAACCATTTTCATTTCCCTCCACTGGACTCTTTCCAATGTGTCCATATCCTTCCTGTATTGGGGGCCCAAAACTGGACACAGGATCCAAATGTGGCCTCACCAGTGCAGAACAGAGGGGAAGAATCACTGCCCTCGATCTGCTGGCAACGCTCCTACCCACGCAGCCCAGGATGCCGGTAGCCTTCTTGGCAACAAGGGCACACTGCTGGCTCGTATTCATCTTACTACCCCCTGTCCCCCCAGGCCCCAACATGCGGTGGTCACTCTGGGCGTTGCTGAGGCTCTTGGAGAACACCTGTGTTGGTGCAGACCTGGGGATGGTTGGAGCTCATTTGAAAGTACGTCCCTCTGAGACCTGGAGCCAGTTTCCGTACTTTCCTTGCAGTTTGAACTGTGATCCAAGCACACTGCAGCCAGTGGGAACACACAACTTGGGTGCCTGGTTTTCATGAATACCTCAGCAAAGGAATGGGGTGGAAGGATGGATGGACAGACAGATAGGATATTAATTTGTAAATAGGACCTCCATGAACACTAATTGTGTGCATGGGAAAAAGGGAAGTAAACATTAAATCAGCCTGTGCCAGCTCAGATGAGCGCCAGTGAAGGTTAACAGAGGATTGCCAATAATGAACTCCATGCCAAAAGTCCCAGCAACTTCAGTGGGCACAGGACTGAGCCCTGGTCTTGCAATGAGAGGGGCATGGGTCCTGTCACCTGCAGGAGCCACTGTAGGTCTGTGCCTTATCCTAGAAATACCCGAAAGCGGTGCTCTTTTCATTACATACAACAGATTTGCAATTCCTGGTGGCTCCAGGTCTTATTCCACATGTTGTAACGTGACTACTCATTTCTCACCTAGCCTTTTGTTTTTATAGTTTATCCCCGGTCCCTTCCATATACCGCGTATTTGACACAGCGGCCTCTTGGATTTTAAATCCACATAACAACCTTCCAATTTTGAATCCTTCTGCTTTTTATTTCCACTCTTTGTTTTACGGCGGTATAAAGGGCCAGGCCGTTCTGTTCTGCCCTTGGTGAAAACGCAAGGGCACCGTTACTTTGTGAGGGCGCCATCACGTAGGGTGACGGGGAGCGGTGATATCAATCCTGCAGAGCCGAACGAGAGCCAAGGTTTCCAAGGTACGGGCGGCTGACAGCCTCTTCGATCCCAACGTATATGGTGGGATTTTCAAATGTGCCTTTATGACGAGACTTCTGCTGCTACGTCACTTAGACGGGTTTGCAAATACCACTCCTGGCAGGTACCTGTGCCCTTAGCTATCTCCCCGCTGCCTGCACCTTTAGAAAGGAGTGTGCGCCGATGGGTTTAGCTTGGTTTTCACAGGACACTTGGAGCTGATGGGTGCTCGGCACCTTGAAAATCAGGTCAGTTAATCAGTTACGCAACTGCAGATTTTGGAGGGCGAGTTGAGTCTACCCTTTTTTGGAAAGCTCCTTATTTGCTTTTTATTTTTCTAGAGGAAGTAATGCAAGAGCCTTTACTGGCTATTAGAAATAAACGGTTGCAACGGGCATTGTCGTTATTCGGAAACATCATCACATGAATTTACCTCGGCGAACATTAATTACCAGAATTCATTACCAGAAATTAAATATAACCCCTTTCATCTTTTAAGATCTTCACTGATGCTGCACTTACAGAGCCTACATCTTTTTTAATTGTTATTGCCAACTCCAAATACAGTTTTGCCCTGAAATAAAACCTTTTTAATAACATGCATATTCCTTACTTGAAATCTGAACTGCCCCTCATTTTATTTCAGAGCCCTTTGCTCATTGTTAAATGACAATTCAAGATTTTAAACTTCTCGCGGTGTGTGTGCATATATGTGTGTGTGTGTGTGTGTACATGGGGGGGGGGGCAGTGTCTTTTTGACACGGCAAAGTTTTGCTAACTTTTATCCTGAAAGACAAAACACCTGCTCCTCTGCTAGAGCCCAATTAACCACAAATCCTGTTTTCTATTCAGTGTTTGGACTCGCGTCGCTTCGGAAACCTCCGCTCCCAACACCCAGCCAGTCCATCCCGGGTCTGTTTCTCTGGAGCTACGGGTATTTGCTTGTGCCGTTTCCTAAAACCACAAAAGAAGGGGTTTGTGCTTTGTGAAGAATTTTTTAAAAAACCAAGGATTTTACCAATTCCCATCTGCAGCTGCTCCCTTAATAGCAGGACAGCATCGGCAGAAATAATCTGCCTTGACACTTCATCTTAAAGACAAGCATGCTTCTTTTGGCCCTTGCTCGGTGGTACAATCTGATTTACAACAGAGATCATTCAAAACTTTCCTGTTATCGTGCAATAACTTGCAACAAATCACTGTAATACACACCCCTGCGCACCGCAGCACTCAGCTCAAGCTTTTGAACTGTTGCGGTGGCAACTCAGGACTTCGTTTGCACTCAGAAATCATAGAAGAGCAAAGAAGCAAAGCCTAGCGCTGGAGCGACTGTGCACGGCATCCCGGATAGCGATCGGACTCTCGCAATCTGACGTTCCTCGCAGTGCAGCGTGCTGGGCTCTGGGGCATCTTTAAATGAGCTGTCTACTTGTACTATGGGGCTGCCTAGCTAAAATTTATGCTCAGACATTTTAAATCTGATTTCATCAGATTGTGACCAGTAATACTGCTGTTAGTGAAGATGCTGATTTTTCTCTAGTGTTCTGCAGGAGAAGCGGATGCATCCTTGCACCCTGCGATGGAGCCGTATATGGCCAGGACTCCCACAGCGCCTGATTACACCTTGCTTCTCCGTAACAGCCTCTCCTATGATCACCCCTAAACCCAGATTCTTCCGGGTGTTAATCAGCACAAGTTAATGCCTGCTCACACTAGCCAAAGAGCTGGCCTTGTGTCTGCGCATACATGCACACCCAGAGCAGTGGGATCTTTAGACCGGTTATGTGCACAGAAGCATTCAGAGACAGTTTTTATACATGACCTCGGTGAAATCTCGATTAAATTGATAATAGTGATGGGCTATCCCGTGGGAGACGTGTGATAGAACTGCGCTGAGGATATAAGCTCATGGCTCACAGGCATTTTAGTTATATTCAGGGGTCCGTCACATGGCAATGGCATTCATAACGTATATTTTACAAACCAGCGGATGAACGTGGCATGTAAACATGCTCTGTTAGCTTCATTTCAATGCACACTAATGACTGCAATTATTGATGTTTAATACCAGGCTATGTCCAAAGCAGTTGTCGATGAAAGGTTATTTTAACCAAGCTTTATAGCTGTTGAGCATTATAAATGCCTCTGAAATAGTCAAGAATTCGGTGGCAAAGTCAAACAGGTTCCAAGTGCTAATGTTGACTACTAAGTTGTAAGTGGTTTCATTTTAATTTCTATCCAACCAGCAAAACAGTGATTACTTTCCTTTCCTCTAGAAAGCCCACATCTCTCATTGCAGCGGCAGTTGTGGCTACAACGAAGGCTGTCACCATTTCCACTGTGACCTCTATTGCCTGCTTACATACAGCAGGATTTATAAATCAAAAGACAGCCTTTTTCTCTGATTTCACCCTCTTTACATCCTTAACTAGGCTTTAACATACTTTTAGCATATTTAATGTTCTTTCCATTTCATCGCTTTCTTTTGCAGCTGCCGGCATTATAAATCCTAATCTGTCTCCCTGGGATTGTGAGGTTGTATTGTGCCTGGTGTGATATTCTGGCTCTCACAAGAATCGTATAATCTACTGAGTGTATGCAAAAGCATGAGTTTGAAACAAAGTTTTGATAAAGGGCCACAGTTTAATCATAATTATCCAGACTGCCTTTTGAAACCGAAAACAACACAGGACACACAGTGCAGTTAAAATTTAAAACGGCAGCTGAGATAACTCGTGCTGTTTATATATAAATTATGCATCCGAACAGAAATCTTAATAATTTAAGTTATTAAGTTGCTCAGCCAGGATCAGACTCCATAGTCTTTAGTATTGCTGTAGCGTATAAAGAAGTTTATTAGAATTCATAAATATATCAGCACTGCCTTCAGCTCCCAGGGTAAGAGATAAATGAAGGACCTACGGTTGACTTTTGTTTTGGGCAATTTGATTGTTTTCTTAGGTATTATTTAAACTTCACTTATTCATGGGCTTTCCTACAAGTCTTAAAAATACAAAGAACAAACAAACCTGGAAACAAATATTTGAGCAAACTCCTCCATGGGGATTGTTAAGGGGTGGATCTGGAGATTTTCAACAGAAAACCAACCATCTCCATATCACAACGATTTCCCCCCGGGCACACGCTGCAGCCACATGTTCTGCAGCTTACATCAGAATTGAAAACGATGCTTGAGCGGCACCTTCACTTAATTACATATGGAAAAAGCTGATGATGGAAAAAATCTACTGCTGGGAAAGTGTTTGGAAATGCAGCTACCTTTTTTATGGAATTAATAAAGACACATTTCTCCAGCTGTCCGGTCTGCGCAGCGTGCCAGTTTGCTGACTTCTTTGCTGACTCGCTTGTACGGGATGTCAGCGACCAGGCCCGATGAAGTGGATTCCCTTGCATTTGCACGCTGCGTGCGTCTCGCTGTCGGCTGTACCGATACGGCCGCGGTTCCTTCACGCGGGATGCCTCGGCCCTGGGCTCCAGGTCACACACTCGAAAACCGTGGGCAGAGTCCAGAAGCCATCTGGGTTCTTCTTCTTCTGCAGTTTTGTTAACACCCCTCTCTGGTGGGTTACGTGCAACAACGATGCCGCGGTATTACCTGCACAGGGCCCAAAATCATTGGAAGGAAGCACAAGCGTCTCAGCCTGATGGGACTAGCGGGGCCGAGCCAGGACGCCTTCCACAGTGGGGGCGGTTGCAAGCCACCTGCAAGGTAAAAACGCCTAGGGCTCGGGGTCGGCGCCTCTCCACCTGCCCGCTAGCCTGCAGTGCATCTCATTCCTAACCTGCACACATTGCCTCGCTGGAGCCGGGCCTCCAACTTTGCAGCTCTGTCTCACCAGGATGATGAAGCCGGCTGACTAATGCTGGCTCTCCCATTTTTCTCTGTACGAAGTCTGAAGTCTAATCATTTTTTTTTACTCCCCTGCTGGAAGTAGTTCCTTTCATAATGGCCAGAAATATATGGATTTTCTCTCCTTCCTACACCTAAGCCATCTCCTTGGACTTCTGAATTGCTTTCTTTAGCACAAAGTCCTTCTCTGTGAATTTTAAAAGCTTTTCTATCACAGCCTGAGATGGTTTGCCAGGCATCCATTTCAGCTCTGGTGCTACTTCAATTTCTCAGGTTCATTTTTCTCCCTCTGTCTTCAGTGCTTTTTTTTCCCCCACAGCAATTTTTGAATAAACATAACTAGGGAAGGTTTCCAGGCAGAGCTTCCCCAGTATAAGAGGATATTTATTCTGCTTTGGTTCTCAAGAGCCTTAAATTCCTTCCAGGTTACGAGGATTATATAAAGTAAGTAAAATTATTATGATAAAAATGCACAAATCACTTACACATGCACATATAGCTATATAGATCTATATATCTATACAGATTTATCTATCTATATATAGATAGATCTATATAAATCTATATATAGATAGATCTATATACTATATTATATATCTATGTGTACAGATAGATCTATATCTATATGTACATACATTCAATACACACACAGCGATATATGGTCGACAGAGTATACATGTGCACATGCGCACAGACACAGATGTTTTCCTTGGTTTAAAGACAATCACATCATAAAAAGAAACAGGACCGTAGATGTGTTAAAACATTGGGGGTGGCAATTAAAATTGAGGAGACAAAATGAAGTGTTAGCTTGTTTGTATGAAATTTTCTGAATCTGGAAAATTTCCGCAATAGGAAACCAACAGATGCAGCCCCGGCTCCGAGCAGTAATAAATAAAACGTAACACACGGCAGTCATCATTTTCATGCAAATCACAAGAGGTAAAGTCTGGTTATTAGCATCCAAACTAGAGAAAACTGTCAGCCTTCATCATCTGTGGACAAATGTTTTAATTTGAAAATTTCACTAGCAAATTTCCAAGCCACAAATATGCCTCTTTATCAATGTCTTCCTTCATTCATAATTTGCAGCTTCATAAATAAAATGTCTGAAGCCATGAGTTACATATCATTCAGTGAACAACATCCTGCGACTCTGCTGAGTTATCTCATTAAAAAAAATCAGACGCAATACAACGTGGAAGAACTAAAGCCTCAGATAAAAATGGTGTGTGTATCCCCTCCTAAATTACAGGAGAGATGTGAAGTCAGGCTCATCAAACAAGAAGGAGATCCTAGAGGCTAAGCTATTATGGTTAATGAGCCGTTCGCAGTCCAACTACTGTAACCTGAGAGGTCACAGACTGAAAATATGCCTACATCTCGTGAACTTTTTTTAAATGTAATATTTCAATTAAAAACCCACCCTCACATAACTCTTGTAGATCAAGGCACTTTGATCCAATCAAAGACTTTACGTGCCAACTCTGTAGTACATTAGCAGGTCTCTTGTGCGATGGTACTAATCAAAAGGCAGAGGTCCACTTAAATGATTCATAATAATAGTATTACAACACTGAACCGTTCAAAAACTTGGAGCCAGGGAAAAATAAACTAATGACATTTCCTTGAGAAACGTGACCGGTTCCCTCCTCGTGCTGAGAAAAGACGCATTCAATCCTCTCTGCTTCCTCTCCTGCCTCCCTGTGGGGTGGATTTGTAAAAAAAAGGTTCTCCGTGGTGGTCGGGTTGTTTTTCATTCATCTTTCTGCTCCCCAGAATACACCAGGCAACCAGGGACATGCATCTTCCTCTGCGTACGGTCTTAAAAACAGCTGTAATGAAAGCCATCAAATACTTTTGCCCTTTACTTCTGCACTGCACTCAGCTCAGGGCAGCGCTTCTCCACGCAGAAGTGGGGCAGGAAGGGACCTTCGCTGGTCCCCGAGTCCAGCCCCTGCCCGAGGCAGAGACAACTTGGCACGGACCTGCTCCTGGTCAGAAAAAGACGGGGCTCGTGCCTGCCTCCGAAGTCTCACCGAAGAGGCCGAGGGGGAATTTCAGATACCCAAAGAGCGGTTATCGAGAGGATGCGGATAAACTCTTCTCTGGCCACGGAGGGGACAGAACAAGGTGTTAACAGTTTTAAGCTGCAGGTTGGGTGTTAGGGAGACGACAGCCTCCCAACGAGGTTACCTAGAGAGGCAACGGACTCTACATCCTTGGACGTTTTCAGGAGCGGGTTAGACAACACTTGCCGAGGACGGGGTAGAAAGGCCTGACCCTGCCTCAGGGAGGGGGCTGGACTGATGACCCCTGAGGGCCTTCCTGGCCTGACTTCGCTGTGATTCGGGACCAGGGGAACCCCGTGGGCCAGGTGCCGTGGCTCTACGGGCCGGATCTGGCCCATGGGTCAGGGTTCGGCATCCCTGCGCTACTCTGATTTGGGGACGAGCTGGTATTTTCTAACAGATTAAATCTCCTGCTAGCTTCTGCGGGTGCTGATATCATAAATCACTTGGAAGAAGCTGGGGAGGGGAGACAGTGGGAGGATACCAATTAGGAGTTATACAGCAGACACATACCTGTATAGCCGATTCTAATTTATGCCTTAATAGTGTTTTAATAAATATTGCATGAGTCAGCACTTACCCAGAGAGACCATCAGCCCAGGAAGGGGATATTAGCTCTTTCTAAGTATTTTTAATTACCATTTTTTTTTTTTAAATACCAAGCAGGTCCTACAAGTCATACATCAATTATTTAAATTTGCAGCGACTACGTGATGCTTCATTCATGTGCTCAGCGCTCTCCAAATGCAGGCTTTTAGAAGGAAAACGCCGTCAAAATGGTCTGGAGTCCTTCTGTTTAAAAAAAGACGGCATTTGCGGTAGATAGTGAAGGGCCAAGGAAATCAGTGGAGACCACCATCGTCACCCCTTCGAATACCAGAGCCATCGCTCTGGTGCCTGCCCCTCAAGCGGTTGGAGCCCAAGGGCCCGGTGCTCCTGGGCACCGTACGTCTCAGTCTCTCCCCAAAGCCAACACAAGTTGGACAAGCCCGCCCGTTCACGGGAAGCCACCAGAGCCCAGCAAGAGCGACTCCTGGGAAGATTCAAGGCAGACTCCAACGAGGATGACTGCCACATGCACTGCAGCATGCCCCAGGACGGATGACCGCCACGTGCACTGCAGCGTGCCCCAGGACGGATGACCGCCACGTGCACTGCAGTGTGCCCCAGGATGGATGACCGCCACGTGCACTGCAGCGTGCCCCAGGATGGATGACCGCCACGTGCACTGCAGCGTGCCCCAGGATGGATGACCGCCACGTGCACTGCAGCGTGCCCCGGGTTGGATGACCGCCATGTGCACTGCAGCGTGCCCCAGGATGGATGACCGCCACATGCACTGCAGCGTGCCCCAGGATGGATGACCGCCATGTGCACTGCAGCGTGCCCCGGGTTGGATGACCGCCACGTGCACTGCAGCGTGCCCCAGGATGGATGACCGCCACATGCACTGCAGCGTGCCCCAGGATGGATGACCGCCACGTGCACTGCAGCGTGCCCCAGGACGGATGACCGCCACATGCACTGCAGCGTGCCCCAGGACAGATGACCGCCACGTGCACTGCAGCGTGCCCTGGGTTGGATGACCGCCATGTGCACTGCAGCGTGCCCCGGGTTGGATGACCGCCATGTGCACTGCAGCGTGCCCCAGGACAGATGACCGCCACATGCACTGCAGCGTGCCCCAGGACAGATGACCGCCACGTGCACTGCAGCGTGCCCTGGGTTGGATGACCGCCATGTGCACTGCAGCGTGCCCCGGGTTGGATGACCGCCATGTGCACTGCAGCGTGCCCCAGGATGGATGACCGCCACATGCACTGCAGCGTGCCCCAGGATGGATGACCGCCATGTGCACTGCAGCGTGCCCCGGGTTGGATGACCGCCACGTGCACTGCAGCGTGCCCCAGGATGGATGACCGCCACATGCACTGCAGCGTGCCCCAGGATGGATGACCGCCACATGCACTGCAGCGTGCCCCAGGACGGATGACCGCCACATGCACTGCAGCGTGCCCCAGGACAGATGACCGCCACGTGCACTGCAGCGTGCCCTGGGTTGGATGACCGCCATGTGCACTGCAGCGTGCCCCGGGTTGGATGACCGCCATGTGCACTGCAGCGTGCCCCAGGACAGATGACCGCCACATGGACTGCAACATACCCCAGGATGGTTCCCCGGGTTTGGACGCATTTGGCAGGAGTTTCCTTGTGGGCGTTAAGAAGCCGGCATTAAGGATGAGGCGTAATGCAACGAGGAGGAGGCTAGAACAGATGGTTTAAATATAACGCGGACGCAGCCCAAGAACCAAACCACATAGGATGCTTTTATAGGACCTTTCAGTAACTTAATTAGCTTTGCATGGATTGATATCAGCGCGGCGCATTGCACAATCCCATGAAATCGCTTGGAAACAAATACGTGGGAGCGAAAGGAAAAAAATATCCCGTGATCTAAAGAAATCAATCTATGGTACTCTGAGCGTACGAAGAAGTCCCCACTGTATAACCCCAGTGAATGCGGCTCTGAAGAAGGAAGTATCCATGAATGTATACGAGTCGCACGTGTCGGTGAACACAAATACACTGGATAAATAACTGGAGCAGAGGCCAGAGGTGCCTGCAAACAGACGCATTGCTCCGGCACAGAATAAACAGAAGGAAGGAGATGAGCCTCGTTTCCTTTGCCCACGTCCTGTTAACAGTGTGCGAGCTTATACATCCTCTGCACCCTGCCCCTCCCCATCGGTGATCCCCTCCCCAGAGCCCGAGTAAGCTTTGCTGTTACAGTGACACGCATACCATACCACGCACCAATGAAGCCAGAGCAAACGCGTGTTACACATTTAGACTGGAGACAGGAATAAACACTTCCCTACCGTCTAGCTCCCCACTGGAAGATCCTCAGCTGTGGAGCTGAACTGGGAACTTCAAATGACTTTTTCCTTTCTCGTGTTGACCCGGTACCTGCTCAGAATCCGTCATGCTGCAGCCGAGCTAGCACCGCATAAGATTTATGATTATTTTCATAAGATAGGCCTTGTCAGGGATTTTTGATTTGATTCCGGTTGGATTATCTATTGCAATGCCAATAACAAGTTTCACATTTTTGAGAAGGCAATGCAGCCGAGGCTGGGGAAGGCAGGCGCGGGCCCATTTAAATGTGATTTGTTGGTGTCCTCAATTCTGCGAGCTGTTCCCTAGGGGCACGCGGTTTTAGATGCTCTACAAAAAAATTTCTTAGTATCTATTTTCTTCCCCGATACAACTACTTTTATTAATTATTTGAACAAGATTTAACCGAGATGAAAGAGCCTGCTCTCCCTTTGATGCGAACACATAACTAGCATTAACATTTTATTATTAACGGAGGTTATGGACACACAGTGGGAAAAAATAAATCTCTTATTCCTTATTTTAAGCTAATTTTCAAGAATTCTTGTACTGCTAACAAGCAACAAATAGCTGGTTCACAGCACGTATCCGTATTAACCGACCCGGAGCAGCTTTCTCTATCACGGGAAGCAACGGGAAGCACCCATTACGAAGGTGGTAGAGCACTTCCCATTTACAGCCTCCAGTTTTCACTTCACTCTCTCACCTTGGGGCTAGTATTTTGCATGGTTGGGCTTTACCCGCAGCTAAATTTTCTGCAAAGTCTGAGCAGAAATCACGCAGCCATTTTGAGTTACGGGAGAATGAAAAAAATAAATCTCTTATTCCCAGGGGAAAAGGAAGTGGTTGAAGTCTGAATCTTGAAAAGATCTTAAAGCTCACTCAAGGCCGGTCTACAAAGGGAAATCGAGCAGTCTAATAATAGGGGACAAGGATACTGCTATCGCTATCCTGGTATAACTCTACATAGAAACACTATTTCAGGGAAAAGGACATTTCCCTCCTGGACTAGAGCCTCCACGCAGATAGTTATAACAGCAACGTTATGAGGTCCGAATTGCTCTGCAGTACGTGCGCCAGCGCATTTCCAGGTGCAGACGACCCCTAAGATCTACGGGACCTGCGTGGTTTGGGGAGTTTTTAAAGGTACAAATAATTGAAAAACTCTTCTTCTGAGCATGTGCGCACTGGCTCCCCGCTTGTAGTTCAGCCGCCGGGCGAAGATCCAGCTTCTCTGTAGCACACACGCGCTCTCGCCGCACGGCTTGCCCATCGGGCTCAGAGAGGGTGGAAAACATACAAGATGGGACCAAATTAATGTTGCTATTGGAAACTTAACTCGTATTTCCAGACCTTGCCATTTTAACTGTGCAGGCTTTATGGTGCATTAATGTTGTTTTTGCCATTTATGTGGCATATTAATTACATTGCACTCGGTTATTTTCTCTGCTAAACTTAAAAGGTCAGATCCTTTGTGTGTACTTTTCCTCTATGAAAATGTGATTTTTGCAGCACACTGGGCGGGGAACTAAATTAACGAAATAATACATTTAATGTGAAACCAGAAAATAGCATCCAAGAAGATGATAATTAATCTGTGCAGGCTTCTTATGAATTTCAAAAAGGAGGATACAAGTCGTGTTTATTTGGATTTTCCTGCAACAGTAATTGTGCTGTTTATATGTACATTTGGCCTGTGCTAGGAATACTTGGAGATGCGTATGTACAGTGAGAAAAAAATCATGTACTGTACAGAGCTTTCTATATACATTTATATATACTGGGCAGAAATGCTTTCTCTAAGAAGATGGCAACACAGAAGACAACTGATCTATTATAAGCCATTAAGCTGTCACTAACCTATATTGTAGATCTTCCCTCGAGTGCAATTCTCAGATGTTTACCTTTTTTTAAAAAAAGGGTAATATTTTACCCCCCAAAATCCCCTGTAAAAATGAAGATGAATTGGGTGAACGAAGACATATAAATATTGTTTACTGGAAAAAAGAGCCAATATATAAAAGTTAATGACAACAGCTGGGGAAATACAAAGACTCTCCTCAAGGATGTGGCCATTATGTCATGAAAAGTTTGTATAAAGAGCACAATATTCAGGTTACCAATGAGATGCCGAACAATTTTTTTTCACACGAGTGCTTTGTACCTCCAGTTGGCACGGGAATACCGATACTCAGTGCAATTATCCTGTGCAATTTGCTCCTTAAACACGAGAGTGCAAGTGTGGGAAACATGGCGGAGTTTACGCTGCGTGCATGGATTTGCTCTGCTATAAGCCCTATGCAGACCTCTACACCGAAGAAAAATCCCACTTCAATTCTCCGAAGTTCACTCGGAGCAAGGCTACAGCTTACATGAGGACTTACTCCCTCCAGTCTGGCCGGAGCCAGGCGGCACAGCTCTGCACCTCTTCCCACCCAGCTTGGGGAGTCCCCGATGTAGATCCCTGCACCCGAGCTCCAGGCGGCAGAAACAAATCTGAGCGCTGGGCACTGAGATGCAAACTAAGCCAACGGCACGAGGCCCCAGTGACTCCACGGGTAAGGGGCAGCTGTGTCCCCTACTCCTGGTCCGTGCAGACTCTATTGCTAAGAGGTCGTAATCATGGTGGGGACAGTAAGACCCAACCCAATGACAAATAGAGAATAACAAGAAGAAAATGGTGCATGTAAGAGGTCTGCACCCCCCAAAGTGAGGTCACAAACGCCGGGACCTGAGGCCTTGGCTTTGGTGAGGATCGGCAACATTCTCCACTATGCTGGGAACTTGAAAGAGCTGAAAGCTTGCTTAATAACTATTCTCCAACCATTTGGGTTGGTCTACTAAAAGATATCAAATTCACCCAAGGAACCTTGTCTGCCTAAAAACAACCACACTTAAGCACGTGCTGAATTGAGATCTTAGAAAGGAGTGGGGGGAGCAAGCTAGGAAAGGAGGGCGGACACGTCCCATCACTCGTCCTCTCCCAGGCACGCTGCTCCCTGTCCCCGGACGTTCAATCGCTGCCTGCAATCCCCAAATTTCAATTTCCCTTTTTCTGAAAAGGAATCCAAATTAGCAATGGCATTTCCTTTTAAGCAACCAGCTGGTTCCCAACATTAAAAACTTAAAATAAATTAATCATACCAGATTAGTACTACAACAGCAATGAATTCAATCTTTTATTTAAATAAAATTCCCTTTATGCTCTGGATGTCACTGCGATATTAATAGTGTTTAAACATAAATCCTTCTCTCCGTGAAGCCAACATAATTGTGCGCTGCATGCTAGCTATTCTATTCACTTTGGAAATGCATCCTTAAAACATTTTAGCTTAAGCCTTGTCAGTACTAATCCTAATGCCTGATGCCGAGATGTGTATTATATTACTGTGTATAAATGAAAATGGAAAACCTTCATGGAGGATTACAGTGTGCAGTAATGACCTCCGCAGAATTAAGGCATGAAGATGTTACTAGGCTGCAAATGGGATTCTGGGATAAAAGTGACATGTGTCTATACAGCCTTGGCATCCTTTCCTAATACACATGTACCAACCAGCTGTGGGATTGTAAACATATGTCCTTTCGAGGGAACTGCATTTTCATTTATTAGAAGGCAAGGAAAAAAAAAGCAAGCAGGGGAGATGGATTTGTCTGAAGCAGCTAATGGGCTGTCATCTGCTCGTGGCTGACAGCACGTTTTGTGCTGCCACGTCAGGCTGGGCTGAAGGATGGGAGGTCGGGGCGACGGAGACAGCGGGGAGGCAGAGGAGAGCAGGCGTAGCGGCGGGGGCAAAGGTTGGGAACAGTCCTCTTTCCCTCCCTCCATCTCTTCTTCCCTTCAGATGGCCGCTCTTCTTCACCGGACTGTCCTTTCTGGGATCTTTTTGTGGACTTTTCCAATCAGACTCAGAGGAGCTTTGTGCGGGATGCTTTTGTAAGTCCTGCGGTTTAACTCTGGAGTCACTGCCATGTGCTACAAATTATTTCCAAGGAAATAAAAAATAATTTGGGGGAAGGGGAAGGAGAAAGCCAGCGTGGGAGTGTGTGCACCTAGGTTTACTACCTTCCCTGCCTCTCTCAGCATTCCCCTTGCTGTCTTTCTCAAGAGGCGTTACAATAAAAGCGAGATGCTTTGAAGCATCCTTTTATTTGGCTGCATTTTATTATCGTCTACCTTGGGCCCGGACTCGTGGCTTTTCAATCTCCAAAAAGGTGTTCTGCTGACCCTGAAATGTCAAACAGTTAGAAGGGGCCGAATCCAAAATTGATTACTTCACGGGGTCAGACAACACTCAGTTTTACACGCATTTTCTCCCCCCCTTAAGTCTTTGCCATAAGCTAAAGAAGAGCCTGCAAATGAGGGAGAGCGACCTGCAAGCAGAGGGCTACCCGGGCGGCAAGCAGCAGCTCTTCGGGAAAGGAGAAAACCCCGAGCCCTCTTTTTCGCCGTTTGGGAAAGACCGGCGGTGGGATGCGGTGTCCTCCCGGGGCAGCAGCAGCCCCAGTGGGAGGAAGCCCAGGAGCGGTGCGTGTGGGGAGCTCAGGAGCCTACTCCTAGGGATTACTGAATTATTCTGGTTCGGTCAGCCCATCGGCTGCTTCAGAGAAACCCATCGCCCCGTCCGCTGTCTGGTAGTAGCGGCGATCGTGGAGCAGCTTCGTGCCCCCTCCGCCGACCCTGCAAACCCCTCCGCCAGCTCTCCTTCCTGAAGCCCCACCTAAACCGCAGGATTTGCTCCGACGATGCGCCTGGATTACCGTCTCTAGCTAGTCGCCCATCACAAATACTGTAATCTATATGTTTATGCTCCGTAGTAAATAAGTGATCTAACTAAATTTCAGCAATTACAAGTGCTTCATCCTTTTCTTTAGCCAGCCAGCGATATAAATAAGTTTAATTAGTTAACACCCCCTGCCAATTACAACATCTGAGGAAAGCATTGCTGAGATTGTTGGTCCTAATTATTTTAATATTCAGGAGAACCACTTTAACATAACAAGATAATTACTCGTGGATAAGGGTTTCTAAGAGCTACAATCCTTTTCTTTCTTTTCTACAGTGCTCGCCTGGTCCTTGTTAAATTTCTGGACACATTTTCAATTTCAGATTAAAAATTGTAATTTGCGAGGAATCATCAAAGCGCCACATGTTAGGAAAAGAATAACTACCTGCAATCTTCGTCAGCACTACAGCAGAATAAATGTCCTATGTATAACATGCAATTAAGTTATAAGTGGCATCTAAGGCAATCAGTTCATTTCTTTTTTTAAAACGAGTGTTTGGCATGCAATGAATTCATCAGCAAAAAAAAAAAAACCCCAAAAAACCCCACAAAACCAAATCCCCCAAACCTGCCTTTTCTCATGTTAAATTGAGTGTGGATTTTCCCTGTATTAATGTATTTTTTTTGCTTTTATGATGACAAACCCTTTTTCTTGCAACCTGCAAGTGGAAAATATGCACCTGACCCTGCGCTGGACACGTGAGACTCCTGAACTCGGGCCAGTTGACCCATGGTCTTCAATGAGAGGACTACAAACATGAATAAAGGGCTCTTTATCAGTCATGTACCCCCAGAGGATTATCCCATAAGAGCTCTTTTCACTTTTGAATCATAAACTATACGCATGCATTCATGCTTTTCCGTATGATCCTGTCTCCCTAGACAAGAAACTACACTGTTTCTTTAAGATATAGTCAGAGGGACACATAAGCGCCCATACGGTCAGGCCCCGAACGGCAGCCCTACTGTATATCTACTGAAATATTTTTAACATCTCCATATACCTATATATTCTGCTGTTACAGGAAAGCAGCACATCTCTATAGTTTTGGGTATACTTCTGCACAGTGGATGCCAACGCTCAGACACTGAATAAAGCCATCTTTTTTAAAGAACCGTGCATGTCACCCAACATCTTATGTGTGCACCTGTCACTGCACAGTGTTTTAATGGGAGAACCGAAAGGTCAGGTATCAACTGTCCCATAAATTATAATGTGTGGAGACTAAGGACGCAGTCATGCAGGTGAATGGTCCCATCAATTTAATTGGCTTTTGGATTACTTCTTCCCAGCCAGATTGATTTCAGTATTGCACGGTGGGTAGGTTAGACACCAATTGGATGTTCCATCTAATCGACCGCTCCGGTCCCTTCATGGGCGCAGTAGCCAATTCCTAGAGCAAAACTTAATTGAAAAAGGTAGGGGTTTAAATATTGGAAAGGTGTTTATCAGGGGATAACATGCTCACCCATTACTTTGGGGTCATAGACAACATTCGCAGCTCTCGTACTTTTGACTCCAATACTCCGGGGTGACATATAATACTGATCGACTCCAATGCTCGGGGCTTCCCTCCTAAGCAAAATGTAGGGAACGTGGTCTAGACGAAACCTTCGAAACGCCAGCGCACAGGAGTCATGTCACTGCGCCTGAAGGGTGATTCACACCGGTTGGCCGCCAAGCTAGCACGGCATCTCAAACGGGGCTAAACAGGGATCTCTTTGGCTGGGAGGATGTCGTTGGGGCTGGTCCTGCCTTGAGCAGGGGGATGTGACCCCCCGAGGTCTCCTCCAGCCCTCGTTTTCTATCACCTGAACCATATTGTCATTAATGACTTGGGCGAGGGAACAGAGGACGCATTTATAAAATGTGTGGGTAATACCGAGCTCGGAGGCGCTGCGAACACTTTGGGAGTCAGGACCAGAATTCAAATGGGAGAGGTCCTCTGAAATCAGTAATTCGCTAAAGATGTGATCAAAACCTGAAATCAACTGCACGAATACAACACGGGAGTTGCAGGCTGGGGAGCACTACAGCAGAAAAGGGGACATTTGATACAGAAAGGCATTAACAGGAGCACTATAGGTAAGACATGGGGGGAGTTAT
Organism: Alligator mississippiensis; assembly: GCF_030867095.1. Classification (NCBI taxonomy): domain Eukaryota; kingdom Metazoa; phylum Chordata; order Crocodylia; family Alligatoridae; genus Alligator; species Alligator mississippiensis. Next base: position 1,502,126 of record NC_081835.1, read on the forward strand.
TTTGCTCTCCTCAATGCTGTTGTGTCCCCAGCTAGAATACTATGCCCAAGTTTGGCATCACACTTTGAGAAAGATGTTGACAAGTTGGCGAGGGTTCAGAGGAGAGCGCTAAGCAAGATAAACGGCTTAGAAAATGATGCGAGAGAAAGACTGGATGAACTGGTTTTGTTTAGTCCTGACAAGAGAAGGCTGAGAGGAGACGTGATAACAGTCTTCCACCATGCAACACGCCATTCGGGAGGGTGACGACCCACTGTTCTCCATGGCCGTTGGGAAAGGACAAAAATAAGTCACTTTTAATTTGCAGAAAAGATCATTTAGATTGAATACGAGTGAAAAATGCCAGCTGTTAGGGTGATGACACCCTGGAACAGACTACTGTAGGATGTTGTAGTATCTTCAGTCATCCGTCAGGAATGGTCTAGTATACTCAATTTTGACAGTGTGCAGGGAGATGAAGCACAAGAGCTCTTGAAAGCCCTGCCAGCCCTACTTTTCTATGATCCTGTAGCAAACTGCCAGAATATACGGGGGAAATCCATTCTAGCTAGATATAGCAGAAGAAAAGACAAAACTATGTTTTATTTAATGGAGAAAACTTTGCATATAGCTCTGCACCAGGGTTTTAACTCAGTTTCAAGTGTTATGAATGCAATGCATATCTAAACAGCTGTGATGAATTAGTGAAATTAATCCAAATAATAGGCAAATGTTAATGGCAACATATGTATAATGTTTGCAAAATTAGATTAATTTAAAATAAAACCCCGGAGTTATATTAGCCAATTACAGAAATGACATTTAGCAGTAAAACAGCAATTAAAAAAAAAAAGCAAAACCCTAACCCCAGCCATCTTTATCTACATGGGACGTGGGATGGGCTGATAGAAAAGTAAGAGATGAGCTGGAAAAGCAATTGAACAGGAAGTTAGGCTAGTTTTACTCCATTATGGAATCAAAGTGCTCAGATACAGCCTCGTAATACACAGATAAAAGGGCTGTTTCTCCCAGATGGGGTTCAATAATCAGATATGGAAACAGCTATTTTTAATGAAGACCTGCAAAATCACTGAGGCTTAGATGGTGCTGGCTGGGATAAAGCAACGGGAGGTAGACAAAGCAATTTGCTAATCTGCCTGGTGGCACAAAGTCAAACCCTATCAACTCATTTGTCATAGGCAAATCGCGTGCCTTTAGCAGGGCCGGCCTAGAAATGCAGCCATCCCAAGCAAATGGGGAAGGTCGTGCCAACTGGCCCATGATGCCACTCCAATAAGTGGGAGTGCCGGCACGGCATTGCAGACTCCTGCCAGTTAGAAACATAAAATACCTGGTAAATCCCTGCCAAAATATTCCCAAAGGAGTTTTCAAGTCACCAGTCTCGTGCATTTTAAACCTTTCCAAGCAATGGCCCTTGACATGCGGGTTGGCATCTCAGGTACGACTGGTCAGTAAGAGTGATGGCCTCTTCATCTTCCCTTCGCCTTCCACAACCTATGCTGGTGTTTTTACAATACAGTACGGTCGGGATACTCCACGCTGGCACCAGACGTGAAAACAAAACACGATCATCCAGTGCTACACATTCAGAAACGTGGCTGCGGAGACGTACTTACCTCCGCACTATACTGAATTAACAGAAGTTAGAGTGAAGGATGACACCAAAGAAAGAAACCCCAAGTCTCTATTAAGTCTCTGGTCAAGATTAACCTAGAAGCTAGGTTCATGGAAGACAAATAAAAGGGTTGACAACTTGAGTTGACCCTTATTTCTTCAAACATGTTCACAAATGTTTTCTATCAGAAAAAAAAATCAAAAGCATTTCCAAAGGGACATACCTGTAGCCTTTAAGAGATATACATGCAGCATGTATATCGTATGGACGTTCACCAACAGGTCGTGTACACGGGACACGTGAGATACAGTGTCAAAAATTATTTGAATCATTATGGAGTGGAAAAGAAATGGCTTTGGGTTCTTGGCAAAATGAGCATGTTTCATTCCTGGCAAAACAAAACGGTTGGTCCGGGCAGAACAAAAATGGGAGCATGAATTTCTGGCAAGGAGAAGATAAAAGCGGAGCACCTGCTCAGGGAAATGAAACAAAAAGCTTTGCATAATTCCTGGCAAGACAGGCAGATTTTGTGTGTGCGGCTTCATTTTCTGATGGGATAATCTGGCACTAGCAGACTAGAGATACCGCATAGAAGCAGCAAAGGGTCCGTGTGTGCTATACGGAGTTGACCCACCTTGAGAGCCAGCGGGAAAAGGAAAGAGGAAAAGGAAAAGACTGTAATAGTTCCAGAAAGCTAGTTGAATTTCTTTACGAATCCTAAGCCAGGGACTACCTGACACTCACAAAGGAGCGGCAAGTCTTTCCTCTACTTATATTTCCCGATGCGTGAGAAGATGGAACAGGCCATCCTTCCAGCACCACACAGGTGGTAAACCCCCCAAATACAGGAATGAAGAAAACCAGCAGCCTTTTCCATGAAAGCATCGAATATTTCATTAAATGGCCAGATCAACCTCAAATCCCTTAAAAAATAATGCAGTGGTGGGTGATAAAAGGTCCAAGACATTCCCAAAGTGCTCTGATCAAAGGCCAGTGAACTATGGTAACTTGGCTTTCATGCTCACGGATTACTAAAATCCAATCCCTGTCCCTAGTTTTGTTTGAATTCAATGCTCCTGAATCTTCTGTCATCTATCTAGAGCAAAGTCTGACTCTGAAACTTTCTGTTTGTCTTTGCATTGCTTTAAGACCACTTGCCAAATGCAGGATGATAAAAGTTAGGCATTATCTTCATTCTGGGAAAATGGAACAAATGTGTCCGTGCCACCCTCTAACATACAGAAGGAGAGAAAAAATTCAGTGATTGCTATGAACAGGCCTCTGATTTTGTCCCTATAGTTTCCCATAGATGCTGTGTGCTAGAGAAGACAACGACATGAAAATCTGGATTAGAGACGCCCAACGTTTTGTATCCTAAATAAACTTTCGTTTTCAATTTGACTATACTGTGAAGCTCATGCTGGTGTACCTGGTTAACTTAACCTAGTTAGCGTGGGTAACATGGTGGTGAACCCAAGGTGGCACGTAGACTGTCCACCCTCCTATTGCAGCAGCAACAGGGTGTCGAGCTGTGACACCCTCGGCAGATTTCGGCATCCTGGGACTGAGACTCCGATTCTGTTCCAGCTCTTCAGGACCCAAGTCCCAGGGATTCGCAGGCCCCCACAGGTAACACAGCCTCCAAAAACACCGGCAACCACGCAGCTGCCCCGAGGAAGCGTCCCCTTCCCCTTCCTTGTTGGGATGCAGGCTCCATGCCTGCAATGCGAGTTGCTGCGACACAAACTTCCCGTTTCTTTCGACTCTGGGATCTGCCAGCAGCGAGCTATATTCAGATCGTTTTTCACCTGGGTTCCTAAAGAGAAGATCCTTGCTTTTCGACCGCGATAATAGCAAATGAGTCACTGCTTCCAGGAGGCAAAACATTTCTGACGTTCCTTTAGCAGAAGCCACCGTCCAATATTTCAAACTGTGATTCAGGAACCTTTTCTTCAATTTTTTTTTTTGTAGACAATGTCACCAAGGCCTGCAGGAAGCTCTCTCTTTCCTGGATGGTCTCAGAGATAAATTGCTAGCAATATCATGATATCAACCCGTTCTCTTAAACCGCTCTCCGCTGTCTGTTCTCATTTCCACTTTTTTGTGATTATTCTCCTGGAGGACATCTCATCTAACTCGTCTTCAACAGCACTTTGTGTGCGTGGGAGATGAACAACCTGGCACCACTCTTGTAACCGAAGGAGTACACGTTGCCCAAACGACCACAGCGATAACCTTACAGCAAGGCTGGGAAGGAAAAGATCCCGAATCCTGAAGCTGGCGTCCCAGATCCATAGTTGGGGACTAAATGAGCCATCAACCCTTCCTAAAGCAATGCACGCTTAGCAGCTCTCCTTGCTGAATGAAGTACAGTTGTCTGGGTCCAGGAGGCATCCTCACAGCCCACGAGACATCAATATGTCAAATGCACATTTACATGTTTCTGCAGAGTTTTTTAGGGAACTTAAAAATATTCAGAGTCTCCTGCTGCTCTCCTGATCTCGCAGCAGGGCTGCCACATTTGCGTCAGGCACCTGGGACCCATCTGGAGGGAGACGGCATGGATCTGGCGCTTTCTCAAGTCTCCCAGGTGCTACCTGGCACTTTTCTGATGTCAGAGCATGACATGCCAACTCTCAGTTTCCATGCCAGAGGGGAAAAAATTTGAAAACATTGACCCTAACAGCTTAAAACCAGAAGGGAAGGCAAAGGAGCCAAACACGCATTTACCTATTTATTGACTCCTGCGATTGTGGAGAGGCAGAAACACTGATTTCTGACAGTGTTCAGCAGGTGATGCTGCCACACGTAGTTAACCTGCTCGGGGAAGGATTACTCCGCTTTCTTTTTTCGCCTGGCCTCACTCTGTGCAAGACGACCAGCTATGTACATAGCTCCAATGCTCTTTTCCCCAGTAATATCTCTTTTCCTTACTGCTCTGAAGGGCGTACAAAGCATGCGGATGAAGAAGGTATTTCTTTCATTGCTCGAGCCTTCGGCTTAGCCTCCCGCAAAATACAGCAGCAGAGAGAAGCGTACGGCGCGTCCCCAAGAAATTAAGCATGGCTCTGTCAGTGGTTTGTCTACTCCCCAATCCCCAGAAGAACCAACGTGGTCTAGGCATCTCTTCTGGACGCACATCACTTAGTTTTTGGATGTGACCTTATGAACATCTCAGCAGGCAGGAAAATGCATGCCCGTACGGGCAGACGGCACCACGCAAAATAAGCATCCTCACAATTAGCACTTTCCATCCTCCGACCACCCGGACCACGACGGCTTGCTTTTCAAGTCCTCGGGTGCTGAACTCCTGTATTGTTATGCATAATGCTGGGAGAATTAAACCATGCAAAGCTCTGCCGTTATGACCGAATGACACAACTGCTCGCTGCGCTGAATACTCAACGGGTCACCCAAGGCTTTCCAGCTAATGTGCTCTGAGCACTTACATCCTGTAAATTCGTTACGAGGAGAACTGGAAAAACACCACAAATTGCTTGGAAGTCAGTCCACCCGCGTGACCGAGATGGAAACGAGCAGGGGCAATCAATACACCGGTGCATTTTCACAGTCTCCGCCGGTCAGACGCGTTCTGGTGCCTCACTCCTCCGGTAGGCGAAATGTGTCTTTGCAGAGGAGCAAAAATGACGCGACAGGATTTGTGCGCCTGATCCAAACTGAGCTCAAAGGTGCTTCATTTGTATTCGGGTGGAATTTGAGCGCTCAAAAAACTCAAACTGACCCTATGTGGTGGCTGCAGAACCATCTAGGCAAATTAATTCATTAGCCACCTCCATCTTGGCCTAAAAAAGACCCTGAGGCTCCCAGACGCAGGCTGCTGCACTTGCTGAGATGTGATCCAGCCGCGCCACCCGAGCACCTGGCCTCTGCCCGAGCTGGGCTGCTTTCCAAGCAGCCTAGGACACGTGCAAACTCTTCCCAAGTCTCCGATTCCTTTGCCCGGCATGGTCCGTGCTGAGCCACTGATGGCAAGAGCAGGGGTGAAGCTCAATAGAAAGTGACCGTGATGTTGGTGACACTGCCCATCTTTTGCCCAATGGCTTCATGGCAAGTACGTCAGTTCAGGGGTTTGAGGTCCTTCTCAAGGGCATTACAGAAGTATAGAAAATCGGGGTTGGGAAGGACCACAGGAGGTCACATCTAGTCCAACCCCCTGCTCCAAGCGGGATCTCATCCAAGCCAAGGCTTTGTCTAGCTGGGTCTTAAAAACCTCCAAGGATGGAGACTGCACCACCTCTCTGGGGAACCCCTTCCAGTGCTTCTCTACCCTCCTTGTGACAAAGTTTTTCCTAATCTCCACCCTCAATGTCCCTTGCTGCAGCTGAAGCCCATTGCTCCTTGTCCTGTCATCTGCCCCCACTGAGACCAGCCCAGCTCCATCCTCTTTGCAGCCCCCCAGCAGGGAGGTGAAGGTGGCTATTACATCTCCAGTCTTCTCTTCCTTTGCTTGGGGATTGGTTTTTTTTTTTTGGCAACTGCATTAGGTTTCTGGCTCTAAGTGGGAACCAATTTAAATGGATCCTGCTGACTTTGGACTCATGCAACCCCCAAGGAGCATCACGTAGACTCAACGTGGTCATTTTCTTCCATCGGTGCTGCCTATCAAACAGCAGAGAGGCTTGCACTCGGGCAGCTCCATCTGTACAGGCAAGTGTTGGGTGCAAGCCCAAGCAGCGGCTTGTGAGGAAGAGCCCAGCCCCGGGAGGTGTCCTCTGTGCCTTCAGAGGCACACCTGCTCTCTCAGCATGGAGGGAACAGAAGCTCCTCCATGTGCAGAGACAAGGAGGGAACCGTCCTTACCATGCTCTGAATGCAGAGACCGTCTGTGTACCTGCTGCCGGGGAGGCTTGGATGGGGAGTCTCCGGGACTGCAGTCTTGGCTCCGGTGGAGGCGGCCTCACGACTCCCTGGACCTCCACGAAATGAGGATGTCATGGCAGGTCTCTGGACCAGGATATCGGCAAAGCCAGCGGCAAAGCTGAGGCTAGCCACAGACTTGGAGGGAAGCTTGCAATGTGGAAGCCCGCTTTCCTATTACTGGCCCCGCTTACGGTCTCAGCTGCAAGCAAACGGAGGGAATCCGACTAAGCCTTTTTGCTCGACGCTACCATCTCGTGTAGGTTTGGAGTGCGAATCCCAGCACCAGTCACGTTAGAAAAAGGAACTAATTTGATCCTGAAAAGAGGAGAAATTTGAGCTGTCTAACCAGCGCGTTTTCCCCGTGGATAAGCTTTTTCACAAACTAATTATTTCATTTTCCGGAAAGATTGCTGATTACATCACGCGGGGAAAAACTACGAGAGGGGCCCTTTATCTTCCGCACGTTTCCGCAATTCTTGTGCAAACTTCTACTTGTTACCATGAAAAATGACAAATTTGCCATCTGATCAAAATGTTAACAAGGTAAGTGTCAGTGAGATGGATCACTGACTGTCACTGCAAGCCAGAACATGAGGATACATTGATATTTCTCAATATATTCACTGCTTCCCCAATGCTCACTAACAACATTTCCAGTGTGAGTGTAATAAATCACACAGAAATAACAAGCTGTATAGGATCTCTAGGATATGATAGATTTGTCGTAATAGCACTATCTGCAAGGTAGAAAACAATTGGTAATGATCTATAGAAAGACCTAATCAACTGCCATTTGCTATAATATGGCAGATGAAGCGAAGATATGAAATCGGTACCAGTTCCTAGCCCCTCCTCCCCCACGGCACGCAGAAGGAGATCAACTAAGAAATAGGACGAGGAATGAATGAGCTGTGGGTCACAGAAGTAGAAAAGAAAGTTAATAGCATGCCTCAGATGTGATCATTAAATTATACACTGCTGAACAAGGGAAGGGATAATCACAGATGCTGAATAGTTCCTTAACACTGATAAAAGGTTTTGCCAAGTCTATTGCTTTTTTATCTTCTTTTTTACTTTGCTTCTCTTCCATTGATTTCCAGGTTTTACACAGCACTTCCGCCAAAGTGGATCACAATGCCACAGGGGGTGAATAATCCAAGGGAAACTAGCTATGTGTAATCACCAGGCAGCCTCTCAAAACAAAAGGGTGGGTTTTCCAGGGCTCTCCAACAGTTTTGGGCTGCTCCGGGTGCCTGAGTCCTAGTTAAAGTGCCCCGGACACTCCTTTTGGGCGGGCGAAATACTCCCACATCCAACGGGCGCGCGCGGGTCCACCAGCAGTTCGATTCTAGGTCTGCCAATGCAGATAACTTTGCTCTTTCCAAGGAAATCCCCACCTTGCCCTGTGTAGGAATCCTTGTCAAGCCCTTGCACAACTCCCAGCGTTGCATCGTCCCTATCATCGCCCAGGAGGAGACAGTTTTGCAGACTGGCAATGTGCAATCCCACGAGTTTCCGCTTTCCAGGGTTTCGCACACCACGCTGGAAGGAAGAACAGATGTGACCCAGTCACTCGTGGCACTGAAGCCTCTCTCATCTGCCCACGTAATTAATGTCAGAGAAAGCACCTTCACGATGCAGGATGCACTGCAATGATGCTCACTGGTTTAAAATATCACTGGTTTAAAATTTCTTATATGGCATAAATCTTTTTCAACAACAACAATGCGGGGAGGATAATGACTGCTTTCCTCCCATTTGCCTGCAAATCACACTGCATTAACTGAAGTAACGTTTTAGGAGCATCGAAATTGCCATAATGCATCAGGACAGCAGTCGTCCAGTCCAGCGCCCTGCCCGACGGACGCTTCAAACGAACGTGCACAAAACCTCGTAGCGGGCAGTTATGAGAAAACCTGTTTATAAAGGAATATTTCCTCCTAGCCCTCATCAGTTAGAAGTTGGTTTGTGTCATGAAACACGAGGGCTTAGATCTCTTCAAAGCCATGTCCAAAGCTTTCCTAATGATTTCATGGCACTACTTCTTATACCAGAGGGTTCACTAAGGGCCAGATCTGCAAAAGCCCTCCTGTCCCATGCCGGCTGCTCGAGTTTGGAAAGCACTTTGCTTTGGGTATGCTGGCTGTGGAAGCCTTTGGAAGACATCTGGTCTCTCCTGCCACAACGCGAGCTGATCAGAGCCATGCCATTTTGCAAATCTGGCTCTAACTGGAGGGGCTGTCATTGGAAAACTGGCCCTGAGCTCTTGGGATAAAACGCGGGCTCCCAAGAAGCCAAATCACGCCGTTCCCGGACAGCCAGCAATTCCCTTTGGGCAGCCGTGGAGATTGCTGCCGAACAACACGTAGCGTGATACGATCCTAGAATAATGAAGGTATGAAAAGTGCAATAAGGCAAACAGACATCAAAGGGCAAGAGTGTCCTTTTCATTTGTGTCCACATGGAGGAGGATGCAAACTGTTCTGGTATGAAAGGCAGAGGAAAGAAAGAGCAGCCACCCAGGGTTTAAGATGAAAGCCCAGCCTCCGGTTTAGGAAGGGTGTTTACTGACAATGCCTGTACGTGATGCTGCCCCGCTGCTACCAACCATGCACCGGGGCTACTCTCTTCATGCATTTACCCAATTCCCACCTCCGCTATTGTGACCGACACACGCACCCGCCCTGTGCCGCTCCATTCATCTCTCCCATGAGAGAAGACGAGTTTCCTTCAGCAAGCTGAGCGACACCCTTCCTTCCAATTCATCTAAGGCCTTTTCAAAAGCAGCGACTTACACAAATGCATGCATCATTATGCCGGCAGAGCAGACCGTATAAATAAGCTTCCAGCAAAGTCCACTCTATCAGTGGTGCCCATGTAGTGGCAGGTATTGTCAAAGAGCCATTTAATGAGTTTCCTCCCAGCATGGTCTATGCTCTTTGTCCTGATCGAGTCACAGGCTACGGTTGAATTCACATTTAGCGGCACGTGGAGGGAAGGAAAATGGCTGCGTGTTCGCTGAGCTACCGGCATTGTCCTTCATCCGCTCCTCATCCTCCCTCCCTCCCATGGCTTAAGTTACCAAGAGGTGGTGTTGTATCAAAGGAAAACTTCAAAAGTCATTTCCCTTTCCCAAGGATTTGCATGTACGTGATGTTTATGGGCACAAGCGCTCTTTCCCATACATCCTCAAAGAACTACACCCAATTCCTGACCGCAGCCAGAAGATCAGATTTTGGATGATTCATTTATCACTGCCTGTAGCACTTCAGGCTGAGCTTTTCCAAGGTGTCCGTGGAAGACAGGCACCCGGTGAACTCCCCAAGCGATCCGAACTTTGGAGGCCACCTCTGCTAACTCTCTCTCTGCCTTTCACTTTAGCAGGTGCCTCCAGGTCACGAGTAGCTGGCACATGGGAAGGGTGGGAGGGAACAGCCAGGAGCACAGGTGTGATAGAGGTGAATTTTTCGATACCCTTTTATCTCCTCCTGCAGCACTACAAAGCCCCTCAGGACTTCCCCAAGAGTCCAGCTCCCACCGCACGCAGCTTCATCCCCCCGGGAAGGAGACCAGGGCTGTGTGGTGGGGGTAGGGATGGGAACTGAGGACTGTATGAGGGCCTCCCATGTCTAAAATGTTTAAACAAGGAATAACCTCCATCCTTGGGGAACGATCAACCACAAAAGGGACTAAGGACTGCAAGGTCCAAAGTGCACGATTCTTCCCGGACGTGTAGGGAAGCGTGGCGCTGTCGAGGAAAGGGGCAGTGAAGGGGTAAGACTGCCAACTACAAGTCTAGACCAAACCTTTGCTTGTCTTTAGTCAAACTATCCCACAGCCAGAAACTCAACTCTTTCATCTTGTCAAAGAAAGAGTCCCATACTGGGGAGACGGCAGAAGGTGGCACCATGAAGACCAACTGGTTCATAGAGGCACAAGCTTTCGTAGGCAACAAGTTACTCCATCAGATGCTATGGATCACACCGAGAAAACGTAGCTCTCCATTTCTGCAAGGAGACCCAGCACTTGTCGATACATGATAAGTTTGGATGCTCATCTTGCTGGGAACCTTTGACCCCAGCTGACGTCCTGCCCCTGGGGCAGGGGGCTGGACTCCATGATCTTCAAAGTCCCTTCCAGCCCGAATGTCTAACATCTATGATTTGTTAACAAATGCGGCACAGGGTAATTAAAAGAAAGCTATTGGGTTTTTAAAAAAAGGAAATGAAGCACTTTAAAAATCCAGAAGCACACGTATCTTCAGACACCGGCGGTTGAGAAAACACTCACCACACGTCCATCTTTACAACCCCGTCTGAAGAAACCACGCCGGTTTACACGCTCCGGGTAAGGCCACAAACAAAAAAAGTATTAACGAGATTCAAATGCAGGAAACAAGGTTATTAGAAGCCAGGATCATTTCAGCACATTGTTCTCACTAACAAGCATAGCAACGAGTAATTGAGTTTCAGGCAATCTCCAAGGTAGTGCTTAGTGGGGAAACTCAGACTTGGCATGGTGTCTACTTTTCCTTTAATTACATCACCCTAATGAGCAACTTTTTTTTCCCCTCACAAAGCAAATTTGTTCCTTGAGACCACGCGAAAGTAATGGATGCAAAGCCAGGAACGTCAAGTGGTGGTGGAGAGCAAGCAGCAGCAGCTTCAAATGATGAGAGATGGCAAAAAGTGGTGGCAAAAGACCTGGTCCCGTTGTGCTTCATTATGCGTGTTGCACTTCGAAGCCAGCCTAAAGGATGTTAAGCAACACAACAGAGTAGTTAACCTGCTGAACTGCTCTTGTTCTATTATTATTTCCTATTTTCCCCTACATATGTTAACGTACAGTATTTTGACAGGTACCTGAAACAAGCCAAGTGCTGATACAGACCTCCAAGGGTTTTCTGTACATAGGCAACGAAAATAATTCAGTCCTGTGTCCTTGATGAGCGGAAAAAAATCACCTGCCGATATACTTACCAGGCGTCAATACAGCTGGCTGTAGTACAGTACGGGAAGTAAAGTGCTGTATTTCTCTGAAGTCCCCGAGGCAGGTAATGTTCGACTCCTGTTGGAAATCGATGGGAACCGGCCCCGGCTGTCTTAGCTGTCTTTGTTTTGAAAATCTCACCAGGAACCCACCCCGTGCGGGAAGCTGCGCGCAGCCCGAGCGCCAGCAAGTCTCGAAGCAGCCTGCAGAGGATTTACATCCGACGAACAGCTCCCGTCTTATTCAGTCAAGGTGTCGCCATACGAACCACTTACCGCTCGGCCAAGACGGGAGGAAACCTGACCGCGTGTCAGCTGCTCTGCAGTAAGTGCTCGCGGGCACGTCCTGCTACGTGGAAGACCGCTTGCAGCCGCTTGGCACTCAGCGAAAGGAGCAGTTTAATCTCCACATGCTGCAAGATAGAAGCATGTGTATGGGCAGTGACCCTGGAGAAGAGGATGACCCGTTCACCACGTGGCAAACCGATCCCAAGTCACAGTCCTTGATGTTGAGGGAATGCGGTATAACCAAGCGGCCCGTGGCCAAAACTCCTGGTTCAAGCAGTGAAGGGCTCTGCGACCTCGAGACAGTCCCTCTGCCTCTCTCTGACCACCCACGAGCCGCCAAAGTCCTCTTACTTGGCGACTTCCCACTTCTCCCCTATTAACACATTGTACAGAAAGGACAGTTCGGAGAAGAAAGGGGGGGAGGGTTGCACTTTATGTCAGTGAGCAATATACATCAACCCTCATCAAGACAGAACCCGAGGTTGAGGAAGTAGAAGGACTGTGGGTTAGGCTACATGGGGGGCAAGGAGAAAGGGATTTGGTGGTAGGGGTCTGTTACAGACCCCCACACCAAGGGGAAGAAATAGATGCGGGGCTCCTGAGGCAACTCTCGGAGACCATAAAAGCTAAAGAGGCGGTAGTCATGGGGGACCTAAACTACCCGGACATCTGCTGGGAGACGCAGACAGTAAGGTCCCACCGCTCACGCAGGTTTCTAACCTGTGTACAGGACCTCCACCTGACACAGGAGGTGCATGGTCCCACTAGGGGGAATGCCATACTGGATCTGGTATTGGCAACAGGGGATGACATGATAGGGGACCTCCAGATCGGTAGCCATTTGGGAGACAGTGATCACCTTATAATAGAATTCAACATAAGACGGCGAGTGGGTAAGGTAACTAGTAGGGTGAACGTGCTAGACTTTAGGAAAGCTGATCTCAATGCACTCAGGCGATTAGTCAAGGAAGCACTGCAGAGTAGGAGTTTTGATGGGATGGGTGCCCAAGAAGGGTGGCTGTGCCTAAAGGAAACGATCCTTCAGGCACAAAGCAAGACGATCCCCAAGCGAGGCAAAAGAGGGAAAGGGGCCAGGAGGCTTCCCTGGCTGACCAGAGAAATCCAGGGCAGCCTAAGGGCCAAAAGGGGAGCACATAAAAAGTGGAAACAGGGTGAGATCACTAAAGATGAATATACCTCCTCTGCTCGTGCTTGTAGGGAGGCAGTTAGATGGGCCAAAGCTACCATGGAGCTGAGGATGGCAACCCAAGTAAAAGACAACAAGAAATTGTTTTTTAGATATATAGGGAGTAAAAGGAAGGCCCAGGGAGGAATAGGACCCCTGCTAAACGGGCAGAAACAATTGGTGACAGACAGGGGGGACAAGGCTGAACTCCTCAACGAGTTCTTTGCCTCAGTGTTCCTAAGCGAGGGGCACGACAAGTCTCTCACTGGGGTTGTGGAGAGGCAGCAGCAAGGCGCCAGACTTCCATACGTAGATCCTGAGATGGTGCAGAGTCACTTGGAAGAACTGGATGCCTTTAAGTCGGCAGGCCCGGATGGGCTCCATCCGAGGGTGCCGAAGGCACTGGCCGACGTCATTGCAGAGCCACTGGTGGGAATATTCGAATGCTCGTGGCGCACGGTCCAAGTCCCAGAGGACTGGAAAAGGGCCAACGTGGTCCCCATTTTCAAAAAGGGGAGGAAAGAGGACCCGGGCAACTATAGGCCAGTCAGTCTCACCTCCATCCTTGGCAAAGTCTTTGAAAAAATTATCAAGGCTCACATTTGTGAGAGCCCGGCAGGACAAATTATGCTGAGGGGAAACCAGCACGGGTTTGTGGCGGGCAGATCGTGCCTGACCAATCTAGTCTCTTTTTATGACCAGGTTACGAAATGCCTGGACACAGGAGGAGGGGTGGATGTCGTATACTTAGACTTCAGGAAGGCCTTCGATACGGTATCCCACCCCATACTGGTGAACAAATTAAGAGGCTGTGACGTGGATGACTGCACAGTCCGGTGGGTGGCGAATTGGCTAGAGGGTCGCACCCAGAGATTCGTGGTGGATGGGTCGGTCTCGACCTGGAAGGGTGTGGGCAGTGGGGTCCCGCAGGGCTCGGTCCTTGGACCGATACTCTTTAATGTCTTCATCAGTGACTTGGACGAGGGAGTGAAGTGTACTCTGTCCAAGTTTGCAGATGACACAAAGCTATGGGGAGAAGTGGACACGCCGGAGGGCAGGGAACAGCTGCAGGCAGACCTGGATAGGTTGCACAAGTGGGCAGAAAACAACAGGATGCAGTTCAACAAGGAGAAATGCAAAGTGCTGCACCTAGGGAGGAAAAATGTCCAGCACACCTACAGCCTAGGGAATGACCTGCTGGGTGGCACAGAGGTGGAAAGGGATCTTGGAGTCCTAGTGGACTCCAAGAGGAACATGAGCTGGCAGTGTGACGAAGCCATCAGAAAAGCCAATGGCACTTTATCGTGCATCAGCAGATGCATGACGAATAGGTCCAAAGAGGTGATACTTCCCCTCTATCGGGCGCTGGTCAGACCGCAGTTGGAGTACTGCGTGCAATTCTGGGCGCCGCACTTCAGGAAGGATGCGGATAACCTGGAGAGGGTCCAGAGAAGGGCCACTCCTATGGTTAAGGGCCTGCAGACCAAGCCCTACGAGGAGAGACTAGAGAAACTGGACCTGTTCAGCCTCCGCAAGAGAAGGTTGAGAGGCGACCTTGTGGCTGCCTATAAGTTCATCACGGGGGCACAGAAGGGAATTGGTGAGTATTTATTCACCAAGACGCCCCCGGGGGTTACAAGAAACAATGGCCACAAGCTAGCAGAGAGCAGATTTAGACTGGACATTAGGAAGAACTTCTTCACAGTTCGAGTGGCCAAGGTCTGGAACGGGCTCCCAAGGGAGGTGGTGCTCTCCCCTACCCTGGGGGTCTTCAAGAGGAGGTTAGATGAGTATCTAGCTGGGGTCATCTAGACCCAGCACTCTTTCCTGCTTATGCAGGGGGTCGGACTCGATGATCTATTGAGGTCCCTTCCGACCCTAACATCTATGAATCTATGAATCTATAAAACACATGCAATGGGCCCCGAGGCACCTAGAAATAGGAGCGGCCTCTTCCAGATGGAAAATTAAAACAACACTGGCCACAGGCAGGTGCCTAGAAACCGTACAGGTTTGTCAGTTTTGTATGCTGCTTTTATTCCTTTGAGAAATCCCCTGTGCAGGCAGCAAGGGCACTGGAGGAATCCTTTCTGGATCATCGATATTGGAGATGAATGCATTAGGTGTGTCCCTTAATTGTGAAAACTGATAACATGAGCATGTGGCTCCTGGAGGTCTCACCTTATTGTGCCTCAGCTGAAGCAAACCCTGTGCACCTGTTCTCCTATACAGGATTTGGTGGCAATGGACTTCTCTCCTTTAAACATAGCAGCTAAAGACAGAGATCAGCTCGTCAAAAAAGGAGTCATCCCAGGTGGGCACTTCTCCAACGAGCGCGGACAGCCACATTTCTTTCCCTGTCCTCCCCTT
This sequence comes from Alligator mississippiensis, assembly GCF_030867095.1. Classification (NCBI taxonomy): domain Eukaryota; kingdom Metazoa; phylum Chordata; order Crocodylia; family Alligatoridae; genus Alligator; species Alligator mississippiensis. Next base: position 1,517,454 of record NC_081835.1, read on the forward strand.
TCCATCCACAACACAAACTCATTGAGCAACTTTTCAGTGGAGAAAGGTGCTTACTTACGTAGGCAGCTATATTCGCACTACTTAATGACTTTTGCCAGCACATTTTCCACAACTTTATATACCACATTTCTGGAATTAAATATGAAAATGGATTCTTAGATGCCTCAAAACAAAATGTCAAACCTCAGGCTTAGGAGACGCACGCGTTTTTTTGTTACCATGCTGCATTATCTTGGATGGCGGTACATTTGCCTTTAGACTGTAATCTTTTTTAAATTCAGAGTAAGCTTTTTATTGCTAACTGCCCATACTGTAAGAACTGTATAATTATGAAGCCCCTATGTATGGCACTTTAGTTTCCATGGTAACAGGCCTTTTATAAACTGACGTAGATTAGATTTTATAATCAGGCAAACGAGCAAGCAAACATATTAAGGAAGAGAGACAACGGAAGTCTACGAGTATCGATAAAAACAATCCCGGAGTGACCTTTACAGCGAGTACGCAGGGACGTTTTGGTGATGACATCTGCGCTGGCGGAGGCTGGAGCGGGCTCTCGCTACGTGTGCTAACTCCCACAGACTCACCGCGCACAGACCGGTTTGGCCAACTTTCTACCTTGATGCAATTCAAAGTTTTTAGATGTGGGCTTAAGCGACATGAGGCTCTGGTTTCATACCTTTCGATTCCCTTTTTGGAAGGTCACGTCAATGTAACTACGTTGAGCTATGGGAAAGGTCCACACTACTGAGCACTTGCTGATATATTTCCAAATTTAAGAGACTTGAACTTAAAAAAACCCTACATCTTTAAGGCGGCACCTTCTGCAAGCACATGAAACAGCCTCAGATCACCGCCGTCGAAATCCTGATGATAACAAGTAACATCACTGAGGTCGATGGGACACAACAGCACCCGTCAGTTGTAGATAATCAAATGTAGATAGTCCACCCCGTAGCACCCGATCCATGGACATCCTGCAGCCCAGCATCAGGGCTTCCCTCACCTCGTTCTCGTGGGTGCCGGTCCACTGCTCATGACCGCACCACTTTTGCCTACAGGCTTTTAGAGTAACAGATGACGGGTATCACTGGGTTGAATCAAGCGGACTTGCACTGTTGTCTTTTTTGGGTTTCAGTTTTTTGGAGGAATTATGCATTTAGGTTCATGCATCGTGCACCCAGGAGACAACAGCGGCCACCCCCTGTGCAGAGCGGAAGGTAGTATCAAGACCTGAAGTGGGTCCGGGGGAAGCCAGTATGAGCAAGTGACTGGCCATGCGGCCGGGAGGGAACGAGAGGCGCTTGCAGAGGTGCTGTGGTCCGCGCCTTGGCCCTTGAAATCTCTGACATAGGATCCAGAGAGTTTTCCAGGTGCAAGTTGCTCAGTCTCAGCTGGATTTAAAATTTGCTTTTTCTTGGAGCAGCTCGGGCACTTTCTAAAGGTGGAGTCAATAATTCGTTTCTCCATTTCCCAGACAATAAGCCAGAAATAAGAGGAGGCTGCTCTCTCTCCCCTCCCGAAATCAACTCTGGGGCTCTCAGCCGTTCGGAAAACGGGTGGCATAGCCGAAGCTGCGCCTTGGCCCCATTTAAATACTTAGGCAAGTAATCTCTTGTTGCTCACGCTAACCTATGCATCTGCCCCGCAGTCTCAACACACCGCAGTGCCACCTGGTCCAGATGAAACCTTTTTTTTGGTGCTTCTTAACCTATTCCCACCTCTCTTGAAAAATGTGCACTGAATTGTGATGTACCCTCTGGGCTCTCGACCTGACACGGGGCTCGAAAGCTCCTTACACAGCCAGCGCAGTGTCGCTGCACCTTCTTGCCCGTTCGGCTCTGCTCCTTGCAGCATTTCTAAATAAAACTGCATGGCTGAAAGAGCGGCTCCCACAACAAGGCAATATACCTACAGCCCCTCATTTAATTTGAGACACATTCATTCTTTTCCCCCAAGGCAACATAGCTGGAAAGCCACGGCTGAAACACAATACTTGTCATAACACCGTATTTATCAAAATTAAACGTGTATATTTTGCCCTGCTGCGACTCGGGCTTTTCCACGCAGTGTAAAGAGGACGTGTCACTGCAGTGAGCAATAGCGGGGCCAAATGCGCTAATGCAAGCAAGTCCAGAGCAGCAGCGCTCTCTCCCCCGCCCTGATCATGACTCTGTGGGTACATGTGAGCAACTCATTGATATGAGACTTGGATGTTCAGCATTAGCCAACTATTCCCAGCTCTTCAAAAGCAGCAATTTTGAGCCCCTCAGTTTGTAGCTGCTCATCTCGAGGCACTTTGAAGCAGCTTGATTTTCAAAGGGAAGGTGCCGAGACTTCCTAAAAACTGGTCCCCTTTAAGAAATCGTGGGTTAGACACATGACAACCAATGCATACAAAACCTGGTGTCACTTTGGCGTTGAAACTGGATGCAAACAGGTGTTAATCAGTTGTACGTGCAGGTGGTTAGGTGCCTAAATATGGTGACCTCATTATTTGCAAAATACTGTATCATATAGTAAGTTTGGAGTGAGACAGCCACAGATGGGAGCTCTGGGAGGGGACATGTGAGTAATAGAAACCCCTCTGCTTGCTGGGGAAGTAGGTAGGGAATGGGTGCTCGCACCCAGGCAGCACCGCAGGTTTAAGTCTAAAAATTGGGCCTGCCTAGAGAGTAACCCCTCAGCACCGCTAAGGTTCAAACCTGCCTGCTCTCTCTCTCAGCCCACGTGCTGTTTACATTAGATAAAATGCCATCTAATAAATCTGCGGGCTGGAGAGCAAGAGGAGAGAGGGTAGCAGATTCTCACATCATCAGGAGGGAAATAGACTTTTAAGAAGCCGGTTGTGTCTGTGCACAACAATGAAGCTTTATGTCTATATAAACTGACAAGTCAAATTGGACTCCGGAGCCCGATTTTGCCCAGCATCAGCACCATTTTACGGTGATAGCTTTCCTCCTGCCTCCGCAGCCTAATGGCTCTGTCTGCCAAGAAGGGCAGTCAGTATGATTAAAATAAGCATTAACCGAATGGTTTCGTAATTAGCTCCCCCCACCCCCCCCTCCTTTCTCTCTCTCTCTCTCTTTTTTAACATATAGCTCTGGTCTGCAAGAGATGGATAGATTCTTTTGTTCCCTAGCAATGTATTTCACAATTGCAAATTTTAAGTTGTCATTTTCTTAAGGCCAAGGGTTAAAGTGATTAAAGAGAATAGCAACCTCCTAGCGCTCCAGTCAAGCCTTTAAATGGAAAAAGAAACAATAGTGGTTATGATATTTAAACAAAACCAAATTGTATATAATTATCCTGACACTGCATCAAACTAAAGATTCACTGAAGTGCAATGATTTGTTAAAAATCCCCTTTACGAGTCAGAAAACAAAAGCCCCATTTACCAATACACACGCTGTAGGCGAGGGAGCCTGCAGTCCTGCCACAGCATTGGGGCATATTTCCCCCCCCCCCAATAACTCGGCCCCACTCAAGACGTCCAACAAGGTCCACCTGTTCAAAACCCTCCAACGTTTCCTTACTTACTCGATGGCACGAAGAAGGGTCAGCACAAGCATCAACCAATCATCACATCATTTCTGACCCTACAGTCAGTCAGCCAGGATTTAACTGGCCTTGCCGTTATTGGGTGCTTCTCACCCATTTTCAAACTGGACGGGGTCGCTGTGCCTCAATGGGGTCTTCATCATGATAACCAACACCCCCGTGGACAGGTTCAAACCACATCCCATGTTACAGACTCGTCCATTTTCTAGGAGACCTGCTGGCCTTTGAGCTCTTTGCACTGGTGATGACGTGGCCTTAAGATGGCTGAAACCACATATGCTAAATAAATGTTCACATGGAATTTCCTTTGGGACAACCACGCTGAAACCAAACTTAGCCCAGGCCAGAACCCATGTGTGGGGTCCCTGACACCCCTCGCCTGCCACGCCCATGCCCTGATCTGTCACAGGGTCTGCGTGTAACTCTATGGATCCTGCCTCGTTCAGGGGCCAAATGGGCTCAGCACCCCCTGGACACAGACCCAGCTGCAGTTTTGGGGCCTGAAAGGACAGCACGCTATGGAAAGAAAGAATGAGTCTTTTTTTTTTTTTTTAATGGTCAAAGGGTCACCTTATTCCACCGGTATTGTGCCCAAGGTAGAATACGTTAGGTCCCGCCTTCCTTAATATACGATGCAGAAGATATAGGATGTGACTAGCACAAAATCATCTGTCCTTCAAAGCATGTTAGCTGCAATATTCATTCACGCACAGAATTTGGACTCTCACAAACGCTGTTGTATATCTATTTTTATACCAAAGCTCTAATGTAAAGTACTGCATTTCCTGGGGCCTCTACACACACCATGTTTAGGTCAATGCAAGTCATCTTCATGCCAGTTAAAAAATAAAAAAAAGTGTCTCTGGGGTAAATTGAACCTAGTGCAGAAATGCCCGTGGAAAAATCAGTTGAAAAACCACACAGGTATATGTTACAGCAGCGTGCCGGGCAGCTATCCACAGCTTCTGCTGGAGGAGCTCAACGTAAACACACGGGTACCTGCTCCGCCGTTCCTCAGTCATGGGAAACAACTGCATCTCCATCCATCTCTCTCATCTAGATCCCAGTGTACCGCACAAAGCCGATTCGAATGACACCAGTGTAAACATGTCACACATCCAGGCCCTTAGTTTACAGAAAGCCTAAAAAATAGCTCTAAAAGGCATTAACCATGAAACCGTAAAGACAGCAATTTAAGTGCCAACACTGTTAACGCTTTCACTACCCATCGTTTCAGCAACCATATTTAGCAAAGAATTTTCCAAGGGCTGCTCGGAGCCGGAGACGCTCAAGTCGCATCAATTTCAATAGAGAACTGAAGGCCCATATGCCTGCCAGGCATCTCTCATTATGCATTATGAATTAAAAAGCCCGTAGCATATTGAATCAGAAAATGGAGCAAGAATGTATTCTCGCTAGGATTCAGGTTCATCAGAACAAATATTTCTCTTTCAACTCCCCACTTCACACACACACACACACACACACACACACACACGCACGTGCAGATACACACATGCGAACCCCACCTTGATTTTTTTTGTTGATAGGAAATGTTTCGGATTTTTCCCCTTGAGATTTGTCAAGGAAAAACACCACGAATATTTTTCATTACATGTCAACAAACACCGTCTATTTCAAGGCATCAAAACGAACGAAATCTGTGTTTTGCTTCAACTGAAAATGCTGTAATTGCAGCAGTTCGACCTTTGGAAGCCAAACCATTCGGTTCCCCCATTTTGTTGCTCACTTTCACCCTTTTTCTAACCTCCACTCCCCTTCTTGTCCCACAGCTAGAAACCAGTTGGAAAAGTTGGCACCAGTGTCTGAATGTGGTGGGAAGGAGGATCTAATCAACTGAGAACAGCTGGTGTACTAGAATTTGGAAGGGGAACAGGGGGGAGCTCCCATCCATTTTCACCCTGAAAAAAATTCTAACCAAATAAGTGATGCCCTTGAAGATGCTGTTTAATAAATCCCATCAGACTTCTTATTCCAAGATCAGGTACGTTCTCCACCCTGATGCACTAACTAATAGGTTCAGCCTCAGTTGAGAAGGGCCACCATTATGAGCGGGTGCATGGGATGGCAATCAAGCCCGGTCAAGCAGCTGGCTCACTCCGGAGGTAGCAAGCAAAACTGCTGGTGAGAACTAATTTTGGGAGAAGCTTCTATTATGCAGACCCCTGGCTCCCCACAGCATGAAAAATGCTGCTGTTTGTAAGGCACGAGATGCAGGGGTCTGTCTGAAGACACACTACGCCAAGCCCCTCCGGTAGAGACCGCTACTACCATGCAATCTCTGCTTCCAAGGCCGAGCAGGTACAGCAAACTACTGGAGCTCACAGAGTCCACCAAGGTCCTTCCTCACCGCCAAAGCAGAGCACAGGCTGAGAGACTGCGCTATTAGTAGAGTTGATGGGGCACGGAGGGGTGGATCATTGCAAGCCACTGGTTGTAAAAGAGCCCATCACATACATCAAAATGAACCAGATATACAAGCCACAGCTGGTTCTAAATTGCCGCTATGTCCCTGCACCCTTATTATTTTTCTGTTAAACTAATTACTTTGTATTGACTTACTTCAGTGGGGGAAGAAAAGGATTGCTAAAACGACCTGCTGTACAGTGCATTGGACTTGAGTTTCCTTGCGCTCTGGGAATACCAAACAGGTGCTGTCATATCCAAGCCCATAAATAGCACGCAGGGGAATATTTCATTTCAAACCCTTGCCAACTCTCTGGTTTAAAGGGAAAAGAAAAAAGATCTGTCTTTAGAAAAAGTTTTCAGCAAACTCTCCACATGCCTGGTTTGCTTTTTATCTCATCGGCTTGAAGGAATCCCAGCAGGGTCTGCGGAGGTCTCGTTCCCCCACAAAATGAGTGCAACTTCAGCAGGTGTTTCGAAGGCAGAGGAGGTTTGGACCCAATTTTACCTTCAGGAACTGGAGTGCACAGGAAGCACTGGAGCTGCTAAGTAACTGCAAGTGCAGAGTAAACAGGCCTGGGAGACCACGTTAGCATTAATCCCTTTATCAGCTTGTCTTTGGTCGGAGGCTCTTTGTCACCAAGTTGCTTGCCCATGAACTGCCATCAAGGACGTGAAACAGCAGATACCCTATAAGCTGAACAAAGGAAACTTCCTACAGCAGGGTCTCCTGCAGTGGTCCTGACACACTGTCTTCACTACAATATAGACTAAGTGTGAGCGAGTGCCTAAAGCCAGCACTGCTGCTGAAAGCCCAGCACCAAGCCAACAAAAAGGGCAAGAAGCCACAAGCAGAAGTGCAAAATGCAGAGCAGCAGATGGGCTGACAGGCAATTACCCCACATGACGATCTGGAGAACGCCAATCGTGCATCACCTCCCAGACAAATCCTAGGTGCAAAGGGCACATGTGCGATCCTGAAGGACAGCTGCCTTAAAAGGAAGCTTTCCACATGCCTCTCATTTGTTCCTGGGACAGGGCGGGCTCCCTTGCACCTCCCCAGGTCTGGCAGAAGGAAGGTTTCAAAAAAATCCATACCTGATTATTATGTCTACCCTGTGTGTCGACTGAGTTAATGTGCGTGTTCAGCACACACAGCATACGGCCAAGTCTGGGCAATTTCAGATATCGAATTAGGTGAAGTCTTGTAGGCTTGGAAAGGGCAGAAAATGTCACAGGCAGCGGGGGTCCCATCTAGGGAACGCCACGCGATGGCGGGAGGTCCCTCCGCGATCTCGCTGTCGGTGGGGCTCTCTATTGACAAACATCTCGCTGCGGCTAACGAGAGCTCGCCACGGCTGAGGAACACGCAGGTGTGTCGCTCGCCTGTCGCCCTGCTGTTCACTCACAGAATAAAACTCCCGCTCCACAAACAAACTCTTGCCTTCAAGCCACAGTGCATTCGCTGTGATCTTTCATTTTGCTAAGAAAAGAAAATTCTTGTTTCGGGTAAATCTACAACTTTTTTTTTTATTATTATTATTTATTTTGGCCATTAAACTGACAAGCCAGGCAAGGGCACAGCTCTGGCTTCTGCTGCAATACCCTCGGAGGGAAGCACTCTTGCTCCGCTATGAGATTGGCTCTTCTGGATCTCAACGACGTCCCAGAGCAGATGAGGCAAGCCGCGCTCGCTGTGCCAGTGCAAGTGTCCCCTGATGTCTTGTCAGGGGAAAAAAATTGCTTTTAAAGAGCAGTGTTGGCAAGACCAAATGACGATCACATCCTACCGTGAAGAAGCTATTTGCACCGAAACAAGAGCCCAGGTAGACTCTGCCTTCCCTCGCTGCTTGCAGAAGGCGTAAAGGAGGCAGGATCTGGCCTGTGGAGAGTTTAAGAGTGCAGCAGATTGATCTGCCAGCAGGCAACAATATGTTGCCATAAGGTGCAATATAACTCCTAGGAACAGGCTAAGAAACAGCTTTTTTAACTCGGCATGCTGTTCATGCTCATAAAGCACCTGATCCAGGGCCCAATGTCGCGGGGAAACTCTCCATGTCTTTCAGCGGTCAAGGCATCGGGACCGTATTTAGGGGGATGGGGGAAGCATCCCAAGCAGCTTCACGCAACTGCGTGCTTCCAGTGCCTCCTCCGTGGGGTTGCACGGGCAGTGATGAATGATGTAGATGCAGAGCTACAGCGAAGACTCGCCACGTTGCGCTTGTTTGGCCAAGACCACGATTCTCCAACGTGGCCTGACTGCACGGGAAGCCCAGAAAGCTCTGGGGTCTTCTTCCTCCGCCTTTGGGCACTGAAGGCAATTACGAAGGAGGTACTGCTCTCTGCAGGGACGGTCCATTTATTATGCTTGCTTTTCTCTCCCATCTACTCGAGCAGCTTTTACTCGGAGAGAGGATAAACACCTGGGGGCGTGCGAAAGCCTGCCTGTGCCAAGCAGCCAGAGCCTTCTGCCGTAACTCGCTGATCCAGGGACGGCTTGAAGGGGTCACAACAGTTCATCAAAACACACATGTGATCTCAGGCGGGTTTTTGCTTCTCATCACAAAACCCATTGTCATACGCTAACAACCGACACCTATTCTGGCAGTGCTGTTAGGCACCAAGGATCTCACTGGCAGGTCGAATGAGCCACGTTGCCTCCAAAAACAGCAGTGCTGGCAAGACTTGCGTCTCCAAAGCCGCAAGCCCAACATCAACATGGATTACTACTAATAGCAAAGATAATGCAAATGTTTCTGGTTTTCCATGAATAGGTACGAGAGTGCCCCAAATCCTTGGGCCCACCGCAGCAAAGGGGCGATCAGCCGGCAACCTGGCATTATTTTTATATTACAGAAATGTCGAGCGGCCCTAGCTGAGATAGGGCTCCCATCCCTCCCCTCGCTGCTAAGGCCTCTACAAGCACATAGCGCGGGGCTGGAACAACTCCTCATGGTCAAGTAGTGTGAAAGTGCCGAGACATTTCAGGAAAATGCTCTTTAACAGAGTGGCCTCTGACAGCTGTGTCGTGCTCACACAAATTAAATCAACATGGGACATATCTCTGTGGTAGAGAATGTCCATTAATTCCCAGCTAAATCAATTCCCTGTGACAACCTTTCACAACAGTAAAGAGTAGACTGCCCATTTTAAAATAGATATTCCTTGATAAACAGCCCCTGAAATTATGTGATTGATAAACATAAAGATCTCAACCACTTTAAACCGAATACGGCATATATATAGATACAAGCAAGCAGGTGTTTTGATTCAAGCCTTTTGCCATTAGTTAGTTAGATCGTTCACTGCAATTTTGATCACTGGCAAATGAACTGAATTAATCAATAAGAACATCTCAAGGTGCCAGTGAAATGAGAGTACGCTGAAAGTAAAATAAATAGGGCCTGATCCAGCAAACACTTTGGAAATTAAGTCAAATGGACATGCAAGTGTTGGCAAGATTAAGCTTCAAATAATTTCATAAAAATATGATGGCTGAAAATGCCTCTCTCTCATTTTCACTGGAGCAAAGTGGCACGGTGGCTGGTTAGCATTCCCCAGGAAATAAAGAAGTTATTTATTATTATTATTATTATTATTATTATTATTATTATTGTTATTATAAAGTTATTTATAAGAGCACGTTCCTCAGCCAGAAGGTTGCAGTTTGAGTGGATCTGTTTATTATTAATGATTGTCTAAAACATTCAAAGCAAGAAAGCAGAGACTTTTTTGATATATAGGGGGTGTGTCTACACGTGCATTTATGCTGGTTTAAATTTACTACGCAGTAAGTTACTGCACATTAAGCAGGAATAGGCCGGCATCTACACACGCAGGCATTCAAGCTCATTAAAGTTGTGTGTGGATTGACTTGCAACTAAGGTTAGTCCCAAGTCAGTCCACACACGGTTACTGTACAGTACATGTGCATTACTGCGCAGGAACTAATAGGGCATAAATTTGATACTTGCATGATGCAGGTATCAAATTTATGCTCAAGTCAGCATAAGCTGCCATATTTACTGCACAGTACAGGTGTGCATGTGTAGACGCACGCCCGTGCTGTGCAGTAATTTCGGTTATTGCACAGTAAATGCACATGTGTAGATGCATCCTGGAAGATCAAGCGAGTTATTTGGGCAAACACTGCAGGAAAAGCCCTTTGGGATTGCATGTCTGTCTGTCTTTCACTTGTTCGGCCACTAAACTTCCAATGCTGAAGCATAAGCGAAGCACAAATATGCAAAGAAAACAGCAGAGGTCGTTACTGCCCAACAGTCAATCCCATAAGAACCATCAATCAATACACCCATGCTTTTTCACCAGCAAGTATTCTCCTTACCATTTCAAATCACGCTGGCAGAGGATCCCTCAGAGCCTCACACCCCGTCAGCGTGGGCTCGGACAAGGGAAGAGCTGGTGCTCATTCCTCTGCAGTCTCCATGACTCAAGAGCAAAGACGATTGCTCCCAGGCCAAGGAGGATTAAAAAGGCAAGAGGCTGCAATTTCTTTCAAAACATCTTCACTCCAGAAATGTGAGGCTGATGCCCAGACATCTGGGCATTTTCTTCACTTGTCAAACAGTGAGCGAGCGATGGGATTTCTCAGCAGTCTACCGAGCACAAACAGATGACGGCATCTCACAGTGGAGGAGGCTCTAAGCCAGCTGCAGAAGGGAAAGCCAGCATGTGATGTTAGCTTGTGTCGAACCAAAGCTGAGATCCAGCTTCCCTGGAGAACTCTGCACAAATGTTATGTTACGTTACGTCGCGCTTACCCGTTACGGGCCGGGCTTGGGCGTGCACTTCAGTGAGATGACGTGCCTGGCATGCTTTGCTGTTCATCCAGTTGGTCAGAAAGGCTGACCACTATTGGCGCAGCCTCAGAACAAAGCCTGGTTGCCATCCAAAATATAGCTCTGTTTATCCATCCTACACACAAGCCTTCTTATACACAAGGTACGAACTAGCCAAGGACCGTGCTCTGGAGAGTCTGGGCTTGAAAACTCCTTCCCACAGCCGGATCTCACCTGGTGGATGCCAACCTGGAGCAGACACAGCCTGCTGGCGCACACCAATCCCATGGCCTTTCAAGGACCAGCACATGGATGTCCACGAAAAGAGGTCGTATCCTTTTGTGGCAACACAAATGCTCGCTGCTCTCCGGGGCCACTGCCCTACTGCCACCCTGCTCTCCTATCCCCTTCCAAAGCCAATACCCGATCCCCTTTTAACGGTGAGCCTCATGATTTTTGGCCATTTCCATTTTTTCTCCCAAAATAACTCCAGGCCTCAATCCACTACCTTAGCAATAATGCACTGCTTAAAATAAAACCATTAGTTGAATTTGAATAAATGGATCCAAGTGACATTTTTCTAGTATTCCACCATATCACTAAAAACAGGTTAAAGGCCAAAAAGCCCTGGTTCACTGCAATCGTTGCACAATGGACCCTAACTCCTTGGGATTCAAAGCTGGCTGGTTTTTAATACTGGAAACACTGTGATTTTGGGATACACGATTACATTTTTTTCTGATCATTTTTGCTTACTACTGCTACAAGTAATACCTACAATTGCTATCACTGAAAATGATGCATATTTTTCATTGGTTTGTTTGCTTCTTGCATTTGGCAGCATTAAGTGTATGGCCCATTTCATTACACTTGGCTTTGCTTGTTTGTGCAAGTTTTACATGGAGGAGACAAACACATTTAAGAAATAAATCAAAACTATGAAAAAAAATCTCAGGAGAGCTCAGGAGCTGTTGTAGTACCTTAAACTACTTAACACATTAAAAAAAAAACATCCCATAGGTCACACTTCAGGTTACTATATCCCTTTATCCACAGCACTAGGCAAGTATATAATAATACTGTTTTCTTATAAAGATACTTATTTACATGGTTATATATTTCCCAGATCAGAGTCCTTCTCTTCACATAGGAAGTCACTGTTAGTCGAGACTAAATCCTTGCCTACCATGACTTCTTTGCACGGTTATAAAAATCAGAAGGTATTAAAAATATACTACAGCATTTTTATCTTGAGTTCTATGAATAATATTCTATCGGGAGACATCACCATGCGTACCTCGTGAAGAAAAAAAAACCCCACAACCCTCCAGAAGCATAAAAATATTGTGAATTCATCCTAAAACAGATGGTGCTTTGGTGGTGTTGGAAAAAAGTTTACACTTGCTATTTTCAGAAAGAAAAAAAGTTTGTACATTTTAGATGCAATCACGGACAAGCCAACTAAGCAGGGCACGATCGGCCGTACACCTTGTCGTGGCTTCTCTGATACTGGAAGCTTTCAGATGAGGGTGGAGAAACAGTTGTGGGGAGGGGGCATGGTTTAGACGGGGACGCTCCTGCCTTGAGCAGGGGCTTGGAGCAGACGAGCTCCTGAGCTCCCAGAGTAGGGGCCGGCTGTATTCCAGTATGTGGCCAAAATACTCCCCTGACCCTTCCCCTCACTCTCTCAGTTTTGCCTGAACATGTGGAGGAGAGAAGGCAACATCTCTGCAAAGAGGACATCTGTGCCATTACTCACAGCACAGCCTACCCACGGGGAGGCATTAGGCAACTGCCTCCCACCGTCTTAATCTACTGTGTGGCTGCACGGTACGATCCCTCACTTGGAAGACAATTCACACGACGTGGTGTCTGGCCAATCTTCATCACCAGGTTCTTTGCAACCAGCCATCCCCATCACTGCAATACCCACCATCGCTCGCTGGTGAACAGACGCCATATATATATATATATATATATATATATATATATATATATATATGTAAATGCGAGGGGTCAAATTTGGCAGAGTTCATTCCAAATCCTTTCACTTTACCTAGGGTAAAGCCTGGCTCATTGAGCTGATACTGTCAAAGCTGACAACCACTTCGATCCAGGAACAAGATCTCTGCGCGCGGACCTACCTCGTCGTAGACACTGTCGTTTCTGCTGAAGTCTCCAGCCCTCCGTGGAAGTACGTGGACATGGACGTGCTGCAAATTTAAAAACAAAGCCATGGTGAGTGTCTAGAGCATTATTTTTTAGGTGCCAGCGGTGTTTTCCAGACATCCAATGATTACACCTTGGCACGGTATTATTTTCAGAGGAAAAAATGTTAACCTGTTCTATAACGGCATATCAAATCATCTGCAAATACGCAAGATGAAACACATGAGAGAGCGACTTTGCTGCATAGACGAGCTTGCGAGTGGAGCGGCAGGAAGCGGAGGGCTCTGGGGATTATTCATAGTTGTCAGTCTGAGCCGTATTTAGACACGGCTTTGAAACGACAATGCATCTCAAAGCCGACTAGTTGGACTTTGAAACCAACAGGAATAAGAGTTTGCCGGCCTAGGAAGGCCGACAGCAGGTGTAAGCAACAGGGGGTTCATGGATGGGGTTGCACAATGCCGGCTTGGTAAAAGGCTGAGACGAGGATGGGATAAAGGAAGCTCTCCTCAGACCCCACCGGCGTACCGCACAGATACCGTATCAGAGGCAACACACAAAGGGATGGACGGCGTGCCTAACGGGATGTGTTCAACAAGGCTAAAAAGGCACTTCAAAGTCTTGCTTTTGGAACATTTCCCAGTTCGGTGGTATCTGAACTTAATGGACCAAACCCTCCCAAGGGATCTGCGGATACAAGCCTGGGTGGTGATATAAAACCCATTGGGGACCAGCACATACGGACCTCAAGGACTATACAGTCGAGGATGTCAGAGTCAACAACAGCCCATCGGAGAGTGGGTGGAAACAAACAGTCAGACACAACACCCGCTGAAGTCAATGGGAAGGTTCCCACTGTGCTCAGCAGAGGTGGGATCACACCCTGAAGTGTGCACAGCAGGACCCTGTCACCAACAAGAACACCGCCTTTCTTCACAGGCACCAACCTTCTTCTGGGGTGCCGCGAGGCTAGCCATCTCCAACACGTGTGATGCTGAGACTGGTCCTTTTTGCACGAGGGTGGGAGAGGGGAAGGGGCTTTACGCTGCTACCAGCCCTGGGGAAGGTTCTGCACGAACGAGTGAACGAGCCGGAGACTCCTGAAGCACAACTCGGCTTTCGAGCTGTCGTGCGCAGGTGAACACGGGCCAGTTTTCCATCAGCCTAATTGAGAAAAGTTCCTACGTCAGGGAAAACGCCGGTGCCAGCTGGCTCTAGACTCACCCATGAAACCAATCAAAGATCCTCATATTACTGGGGCAAACAAATGGGTAATGAAGTCCCAAAGCTCCAGTATGCCTTTGGAAGAAGGAAAAGAGGAAGGAGGAAAAAAAACTCCACGATATGCGTGCGCGTGTGTTCAGCTGCAGCAGGCCACGTAGCTCTGACCACAGCAGTGCAAGTTACACACTCTCCCTCTCATCGGTATCTCTAGTGCAAGGCAGTATCTAAACACCATATTAGAAGTTATATCATAGCCTTGTCCTATTAAGCATCTGTATAATACTTCACATTTCTCAAGCTCTGTCCAGGCTTTAACTAATGCTCCCCTCTCCTCCTGCCAGGTGGACAGCTATGGACATCATCCTCATGCAGCGGAGGATGTTTTCACACGACCACGTTTTCTTCTCGTGTAACTTTACCACGGTCCGCTCTAAAACCAACTCGCAGTAGTCCACAAGTTCAGCTACTGAGACTCCGCAGTGACCAGCTTCAAATGGCAGGATAAAGTTACCAATGCAGAGGTTCTTCAAAAGGCAAATGAACCAGGTGTGGCAGCCCTACTCAAACAGAGCCAACAGCGCTGGCTTGGCCATCTGAGCAGACTGGAAGGTGGACGTATACCCAAGGACGTGCTAGACAGGGAACTATCGGAGGGAACAAGAACAACAGGAAGTCCCAAACGTCACTACAAAGACGCATGTCAGCAAGATGAGATGGCATTTGGAATTGATCCTGACCCACTGGAAACCTTGGCAAGTGATCGTAACAAACAGCATCGTCGTCTCAACCAGGGCATCGACATCCATGGTTCGAACCGCTTGAAGAGAAAAGAGTCCGTAGGAAGCAAGCAGCTCCCGAACCACCCAGCCATGATGCAGACACTTGCAACCGCTGCCACAGATCATGCAAATCTCAGACTGGACTCTTCATCCACATGAGACGCTGCAAAATCCACCATCTCTCGTAGACGAAAGGATGCCGACGAGCTCTAAAACTCATCACTGTCCTTCGTGCAAGTCATTTTCCCCACCTGACCTATGCTCATCCCTGATCTAACCCCACTGACTGCAGCAGACTTACACCACAGATAAATCCAACCCAGGGAAACTCATGCAACCCCCAAAAAGTCAAATGCAGGCTATCCCACTGGAGGGCCTTTTTCTGTGTACGGCTGTGCCCAAAGACATGCCACATTAAGAGCATGGGGCAAAACTCATCTATCTGTATAGGCTTTTCTGCAGCAAAGGTAGCTGCAAAGTAGCAAGATGTTTTTCCTTTGTTTTTCCCTCCCACTCTTCAGAAAGAGTCTACCGGAAAAATTCCTCGGAAACACAGGATATTGGTAGAGAGAAGGAGCAGACGATGCTTGTTAAGCAAGAATTATGCTGCTTTTGAACACGTGTAGCTGGTGCCTAGATACCACAGGTAGGAAGAGGGAATCAGAAGGAGTCCCATGGGCTTTGAGCAAAGATCACTACATATTTTACACCTGGTACAACTTTGGAAGCTGCAAATCAACCCAAACGCATGAACCTCAAGAAAATTTTCAGGAGATGCAGCTCCAGAGTATAGTGAAACCCCAAATAAAAAATAAAATAAACTTTGCTTATTTGCAAGGAAATGCAAAGCCTGCTAGATGGAGCTAGCTTCAGTTCATACACAGCATTTGCTTACTGGAATAAAGAGAAATAATAAGAAAGCCTCAGTTCATGAAGTATTCTGAAACATCTCTCTCTTTCCCTAGTCTGCCCTACAGCCAACTGAGTAATACGCTATTGTTTGCCATTACAGTTATCCACAGCTTTCAGTAAATACAGAGTAGTGTTCAGAATGCTTTTTGAGGGTTAAAACAGTGTTTTTGAGTAATACATCAATGATAGTGTTCTGATAGGGTATTATACTAATACATCATGAGAGCGATAGTGCTCTTATGATGTATTAGTGCAATACATCATCTGAGCATCATTGCTTTCATGATGTATTGCTCAAAACCACAAGGCAAGCTTAAAGAAGCTCTTTGGTACCACTGGGTCTTAAATTTTACATTTGGAAAATTAGGGATTTTTCAAGAAAGATAAAAGAACGGAGATTAAAAGACAGAGCTATGGAGCCTCCCAATTTCAGCGAGATAGAAAGTGTTTGCGGTTTTCCTTGGATGTTAAATGCACACCATGTGCCATAAATAACCTGCCATTCACTTCCTTTCCTTGAGACAAGTAACTCTTGATATTTACCTGACAAATGCAGACTTGAATGCATTTCAGGTGGTTGTACATAGCCAGATGTCATGTCGCTAGCTGCAGGTGAGGACAAAGTTAAACAGACCTACTTTTAATAGCTGTTCACATCCCTGTCACGCAGTGTCCCACGATAGACACTGGAAAGGCATTATGCATGTGATCAGCAGTTTGGGAGATTCAGGTAGAGAACAGACACTGGATTCAAAGCCTGTTGTAGTCAGTGGAAAGGCTCTGATTGATTTTAATGGGTTTTGGATTGGGGCATAAGGCTTCAAAAGGGAGGAAGATATACTGCAAAATGACTTGCACGGTAGCTAATATTTCCTAATGTGAGCCCCTGCCCAGGATGGCTATCTGTGATCAGAATGAAACAGGAGAAGCACAAAAGACTTGCCAAATGTTTAACAAACCCCAATGTTTATGCCAGCATATGGGCCCCTTTGAAGCAGTGAGGACACTTTCATGGTTTATTCACCTTTACTATTTGCATTAGGGTTTTTTTTATTTTATAGAACACAATGTCGCGTAACAAAATCAATCTACCCTAGCCAAAAGCTAATGGGTATTTCTTTGGATGAGGTAACTACAATCAATTAAGAAAGCAGCTGTTGGATTGCAAATATCCCAGATAGTTTTTAAAGAGAAGATACAGGAGAATCCGAATTCTCCCTACTGTTTGTGTAACAGAGCTGAGCAGGAGCAGCAAGAAGCAATTACATCTGAAGTGCTTTCCCTCTTTTCTGCTTTACTGAGAAAATAAAGCAAAAAATAGCTGCGTGGAGCTAAGAGTACCATGTGGCGAGAAACATCTGGGGTAGGGGACCGCAAGTCTTCTCTAACTGCCTTCCGGTTTAACAGCCTTCAGGGATTTGGGGAGCTCTCTGTTTCCATTCATTTATTTGTTCTTAATTTGTTTTTGCTTTCACTAAAGCCTCAAACCAGCAAGACACAAACACAGCCCCCACTTAAAGCAATGTGAATTGGCTCAATGGGGGGATGGAGTTCAATGGGGCGGCTCATGGACTGAAAACATGGTTTAGTGCTTTGCTGGACTGGGACCAAGGATTATGTCTGCACTGCAAACTGCAGAGATACCCATGCTAGATGCAAAGAAGCTTTTTGGCAGGGTAAGACAGCCTGTCTGGGGCACTGAAGGCACAGACAGAAGTGCAGCTCCTGCGTCTAACTCATGGCGCTTCACAGAAAGCACCATGAGTTAGACCGAACCTCTTGACCCCACAGACATTAGCTGTTGGGTCAGGAGGGTGGGAGATCGAGCTCCAATTCAGGGCCAATCCAGGATGAGAGGTTTCCCCAGCTATGCTGAAGTGGAAGGGGCAGACTGGATTGTAGTCCTCCATTTCGGGGGGCTCCAGTCCACCTGTCCCACCCTCCAGTGCTGGCTGGGCAACCCCCAGAATGAGCTCCCTCTGCTCCCTTCCTCCCTCCCATTTTGAAAATAGTGCTGGGAGCAGTGCTGGGCTGTGCAGACAGAAGTTACTGAGGGTGCTCCACTTTGGAGCACTTTCATCTGAACTCTCATGGAATGAGGATCAGGATCAGGCCCTTTTAAAGCACTCTGCAGCCGTGCACTTATGTTTGGTCACGGCTGTAGAGCATTTGCAGGGGGCAAATTGGGCAAAAACTGTCTCTTCTGTCTGCGCCTTGAGCTACTGCAGTTAAGTTGTGTCTGGTCCCTGAGTTACCTGGTTCGGCACCACGTTGAAAGCCTGACTGAAATCAAGATATCTTACATCTGCTACATGCCATTTGTCCAACAACCTAGTTATCCTATCAAAGAGGAAAATTAGGTTTCATAGTTTCAGTTTGTAGGGTCAGAAGGAACCTGAGCAGATCATCAAGTCCAACCCCCTGCCATGGCAGGAAAAAGTACTGGGGGTCAAAGGACCCCAGCAAGGTGTTCGTCTAACCTCCTCTTAAAGCCCCCCAGGGTAGGAGTCAGCACCACTTCACTTGGAAGTTGGGTCCAGCTCCTAGCCGCCCTAACTGTGAAGTAGCGCCTCCTGATGTCTAGTCTGAGTCTACCCTCTTCCAGCTTGTGACCATTATTTCTTGTCACTCCTGGTAGTGCTCGGGGGAACAGGGACTCCCCCAGTGCCTACTGGTCCTCTCTGACTAGTTTGTAACAGGCCACTAGATCCCCCTCAGCCTTCTCTTGTGGAGGTTCATGTCTCGTAGCCTCTTCTCGTAGGGCCTGCCCTTCTGCCCCCGATCATGCGAGTGGCGCTCCTCTGGACCCTCTTGATGCTGTCCACAACCCTCCTGAAGTGCGGCGCCCAGAACTGGACGCAGTGCTCCACCTGCGGCCTGACCAGTGTCGCGTAGAGGGGGAGGACCACCTCCTTGGCCCTGCTCAAGATGCATCTATGGATGCATGACAAGGTGCGGTTGGCCTTCCTGACCGCATCCCCACACTGCCAGCCCATGTTCATTTTGGCATCAATAATGACTCCAAGATCCTTTTCTGCCTCTGCTCTGATGAGAAGGGAGTTCCCCAGCCTGTAGGTATGCTGCTGGTTCTTCCTCCCCAGGTGCAGCACCTTGCACTTGTCAGTGTTGAACCCGTCCTGTTCTCATCCACCCACCCCTGTAACCTGTCTAGGTCCAATTGCAGCCTATTTCTCCCTTCTAGCGTGCCCACATCCCCCCCCATTTGACATCAGCAAATTTGAACAGGGTGCTTTTTACCCCCTCGTCCAAACCGCTGATGAAGATGTTGAACAGCGCGGGCCCGAGGACCGAGCCCTGGGGGACCCCATTTCCCACATCCTTCCAGGTTGAAAATGACACATCCAGCGCCACTGTCTGGGTGCGGCCCTCCAGCCAGTTAGTGACCCATCTGACTGTGTAGGTGTCAATGTCACAGTCCCCACATTTTTAATGAGAATGGGGTGAGAGACAGTGTCGAAGGCCTTCCTGAAGTCCAGAAAGACTACATCTACCGCAGCACCTGCATCTAAGGATTTTGTGACCTGGTCGTAGAAGGCCACCAGGTTGGTCTGACAGGACCTGCCTCAAATGAACCCGTGCTGGTTGCCCCTAAGCATAACCTTCCCTGCTGGCCCCTCGCGGACATGCGCCAGGATAACTCTCTCAAAAAGCTTACCCAGGACCGAGGTAAGACTAACTGGCCTGTAGTTTCCTGGGTCCTCCTTTCTCCCTTTTTTGAAAATAGGGACCACACTGGCCCTTTTCCAGTCCTCTGGCACCACACCAGAGCACCACGAGTGCTCGTAAAGCTGTGCCAGGGGTCCCACAATGACCTCTGCTAATTCCCTCAGCACCCTGGGGTGGAGATCGTCAGGACCTGCTGATTTGAACACATCCAGCCCCTCCAGAAATTCCCTGACTAGTTCCTCACTGACCCCTAGGTTTCTTTAGCATGATTGGTCCTAACAAACCTATGCTGGACCCAATGATACCCTTTTGGTCCAACAGGTGCTTGGATGTCTTGGAATCAGAATCAGGCTGAAATTCCCTGGACTCTCCTTTTTCCCCTTTGCAAAGACTGGCATTTTGCTTGCCTTGCCTTATGGGATTGCTCCTCTCTCCCATGACCAATCCAAACTAACAACATGTATATAACATCCCATATGCAACTAATTGCAGCTCATGCCAAAAAAAAAATGTTTTCTTTGTTTTCTAGGCAAAACAAAAGCCAAAATCATGGCTCCCATTGTTTCTCATTGACTGAAATGTGCTAATCAACCTGGAACAAAACATTTTTCCTACTATTTTTTCCCCTGAAAAATAATCCATTTGATTTAGGCAAATTGGGTCTCAAACCATTGCTAAGAGGTGCACAATCAGAACGTTTCATAAAAAAGTTGAAATGGAAGGTCTTGACTTTTCACGTTTCTTCCTCTGTTCCAGTTTTGGTTGACCCCAAACTGCATTTTTCAGCCAACAAACAATCTGGCTGAAAAATGTTGCCCAGAAGCTCTTATCAGCGCTACTATATTATCTCCCAGTGAACTGAGTTGTAGTCGGAGAATAACAGACTGACAGCCCTCCAAGGGTGAGGTCGAATCTGAATTCACAGAATGAATGCAACCTGGGGAGGCAGGGTGTCAGCCTCCCCTGTAGAGTAATGCACGTGCCACAGCGTACCCTCGGGACCGGGAAAGTCAGTCTGTCTCCGGAGTCCCCTGCTCTTTCTCTACTGCTAACTGCGGATGTGTGGCTTGCAGGTATCTTCGCGTTTGGAGGGAGATCGACATCACCATGAAGCTCCCCTGAGTGGCTTCCCATCACGCCTTTCTTTGAAAAACCCTTCTTTTGAGTAATAAGCTACAAAACCAAAACACAACGACCAAGACAGTTTACATTAACAGAACAATCGATGTTACCAACATCAGGACAAAGAAATACAAGACTAGGCAGGTATCACTTACTGGGCTGAGCTGCTGTTTGCTTTTCTCCCAGTTTTGATTGAAAAGCCAGGGCATGTTTGTAAGGCATCCGTATGCCAGCCATAAGCATCATCCTCAACATGCGCTTTGCAATGACATGTTATGACTGGATGGTACATGGTCTTCATACACCAACGTCTTTTAGACCATAAACTCCGTAGGGCAGGGACTTCAGAACCTATATTTTCAGTGCTGCTACAATAGGACAGATTTCTAATACATGGCAATTCCCTAAGGGTGAGATGTCTTGGCCCCAAAAAAGTTTCTCAAAAGAAGTCTCTTTCCAGTGGCAACATCAAACACCGTTATTAACCCCTAATGGACAAAGAATGGGGAAAGAACCTGTAGGAAACAAGTTCAAACTGGAGGGAACTGATGAGATCCAGCAAGCCCACGCCCTCTCCAGTGCCCAGGTCTCAATAAGCAACTCTTGGGCTCAAAACTACGTATCATTTTTGGAGTGACTTTGGAAGTGGTGAGATGCCTTGGTCACAGAGGAGGGCAAAAGCCTCACTAACCCTGAAACCTGGCAAGGGTACACGCGTCTGTGGAAACCGCATTCCTACAAAAGCTCTGAAGACTGCAAAAACATTGGGTCAGCCATTTATTGGAGAGAATCATCCAATTCAGGTGAGTTTTGTCATAACCAGGCACAGCCTCTGGTCACGGTCATAAGCATGTATTGAATCATGTTGCCCTTGCGTTAACTAGCTGTCAAAGTGTCTATGGATACACAGGGGCTCAAAATGCCATATATAATTGAAAGTAATTTTATCAATGAATTGAAGATGGGACTAGTCTCAGGCATCCCTAATGTCACCCCATTGTGAACGATGAGAGACCAAGGGCAGGCCTGTACTGCCCCTTTGCTGAGCTTGGGACCACCACTGAGAAACAAAGGAATTCACTGCCAACGTACACCCTTTATTTTCCTTCCACCAAAAGTCCCTTGAGCTCAGATCACTCTTTTCCTTCCTTCGTGCTTAGTCTAGGGGCCACCGCACCCCAGATTGTGATAGGCACGAAAGATTTCCTGCCCGATAAAGGTGCAGATCGGGATAAGGCGTGTTCCTCCTCATTCAGCTTTGTTCTACGACCTCTGGCCCACGGCTTCAGTCATAATCGAAGGGACTGTGGGTAAGGGAGGAAGATGAGGCTTGCTGACAGCACCTTTTGGTCTCTGTCCATTCTGGACCATTTGGGAGATCTGTTGTCCATTTTAAAGACCTGGGATTTTACAGAAGAAAACTAATAATGTTTTTAACTATAAGATTTAACTGCAAACTCTCCAAAATAATACCAATTTTCCCAGTAAAGCTGTGTGTGGATGATAAAGAGTACCAAACGTTAGAGGTAGATAGGAACATGAAAAATAGGGCAATTTTGTCCTCTCTAAATTGGTCTTCCGTGAAGCACCCATTTGTTATTCTTGATTAACTATTTGATTATCCCTGTTACGGGGGTATTCTATAAAAGAGATATGCTTGTGTATATGCAGCCTGTTAACAGGAAAAGCCCCCTCTACCGTCCCATTAAAACCTCGTAGAGTTATGTACGGATCAGTAGGTTCAATAAAGTTGCTGGTTTTCACTGAAAACATATTTTAGGGCACAATTCATAGCACACAGCTCCTGCTATGTAGGGCTAGCTGGGAAATAAGTTTTTTCATCCTTTCAGAATTTTTGTTAAGTTTTCCTTGCCCTGGAATGAGACAAGAAGTCGAAATCTTTAAAATATTCACAAACCCCAAAATGGAAAATAAGAATTCTGATTGGATCGGCCAAATCATTTTGTTAATTTTCAATTTTGACCTTTGGACCTTTTTAAAAATGATATATTACAAGCCAAGTAGTAGTTTACAACGTGTGCATGCACACACACGCGCGCACATGTACATGGACATGCACGCACACACACCATCCCACAGCTTTGCTTTTAAAAATCTCAAAATATGATGTTCTGACAATACGGAGCCTTTCAGATGTTTTGGAGATGGAAAACTCACTGAAACGGACACTTCCCCCAAAAGAAGCCCCATTAGTGTATGCAGGGACTCAGATTCAGTATCCTTGATAAAAAACTTATATGCTAATGACTTTGAAGTCATTAGAGACGCGTTGTGGATGGACACTCGCAGAGAGCTATGGCCTTGTCCTGACGGTAACAGAAAAGAAAAACACGCTGCCACAATTTTAAATCCACTTGAGAGCCGAAGTTAAACCTTTCACTGCAGAGGGTAATTGTAGTGTTTACTGGAGAGCTGCCTGGCATCAACATGACGATAACTGGCTGGCACGCCAGCGTCCCTCACTTCGGTGGGGCTGCGGAAGGCAGGATTTGTACGAGTCCTACAATGCACCTGCCGAGAGGCAATGAATGAAAGGGGAGGGGGGCGGCTTGGGCCCGTCTCCCAGGGGCAGGGATCTGCAGCAGGGAGCAACACGGTTGAAGTCAGTGGAGCAACAGCTCTGCAAGATGGGTGCAAGCCCCCAGGACCGCTACTGCTTCTCTCTGGACTAGCCTTGCTGTCCTACTTGCCACCCCCGCATGCCTTGCGTGCCCCGAGAGCGGCTCTATCGTTATCTGAGGTGTCAGCATCTGGACGACCACAGAAGCTGGTGCTCCAAACATGACTGAACTGAAATGCAATGGGAACTCTTCTAATTTGGGCTTTTCTCTTGAGCAGGTGGAAAACCTCACTCCTGATGCAGGCTCAAGTCTTCTTAGTGCAGTGCCCTGAGGCAGGAAGGAAGAATTTGGCCCAATGGAAAGCACATTCACTTTAACAGACCTCCCCTGCCATGCATACAGGTGGAAAACAGAGACCACGGCCTCTAATTGAACGAGGCCAGCAGCTGACCATTTCCCATCTCTGCACGCTGGTGTGCTCCCTACCCCCCAGAGGACATCAGAGCCGCATCTAAGCCTTGGTGTCTGTTCCCAGCTTGCTCTGCCCCATCGGCCTCTTGCACCCTGGTGCCGTGCTGATGCACGCAGTGGTGCACAAGGTCACTGCCATGCTGCACTCATGGTCCTGGAGAGCACGAGGAATGCTGTTACTGCTCCGCGGTATCTTCTGCCTCGAGAGCCCCAAAAATGGGGCAACCCCCGTGCGTTTCAGACCTCACAGCCCATTTCTATCTAAAGATGACGGTGCTAAAGCATAGACTGGTGAAAGGGTCTCCAAGGTCCCGGGGGGAGTCAGAAGCAGATTTGGGAATGGTTCTTGGCCCAATCCTGGCTTGCAAACCTGGGCCTTAACCAAAGATGATCTTTCCTCCCCTAGCGGTGCAGGATCACCCCGTCCTCACGCCGGTATCTGGAGTGCCGCATTCAGATGCAAATGAAACAGCCACTGCTTCTCCCCTCTCTTGTCTTTACTTATGCCTTGATGAATGCACATTGTTTTAACACTTGCTATACCCATAATTACAGTTCTTTAATTTATGTTTCAATAAAATACATTATAATAAACATTTACAGCTCTGTGAATAAACATTTAAATGAAACTCCTAATAGGGGTTACATGTTTTGAAGCAGTTCATGGCTGTGGTGAAGTCTCTTCTTATAGTTAATGAGAGCCATTTCCATAATCTGCACGTTACTGCTTAAGCTTCCCTTTAGGAATATTTTACAAAGTAAAATTTCTGTGAAATATTATCAGCCAAAAGAGAAAACGTTAAGAGGATTATCAAATTGTCCTGTTAAAGGGACAGCGTGAGCTTTCATGTCCCTCTAGAGATGCTAACACAGTAATTATGTTGAATGCACTCACTAATTATCTCACTGGTCCAGTGCATTATTGCTGTGTTTTCACTTTGGAGCCATGGTTTGAATGGAAAAGATGGGAGACCTCTCAAAGGTCAGATATGAAGGGCGAGAAAGCGCTTGCTTATTTTTCAATGCTAATGAACTGGATCTCAGAGCTCCCCAAAATCTTAAAAACGTGGAGGTTCAGGAGGCTCCAGGAGCGCAGAGCATGGAGCCGAGGAGAAGATGAAAAACAGCCCTGCTGCAGAGTCGCATGCAGTTTAACTCTAAATCTAATTCATACATCTCCATAATTAATATCCGGGTCTGGTCCTAGTTTCACTGAAGCTCATATGAGTTTTACTACTGACTTTAATAACAGCCGAACTTGATACCAAAGGCGAGAGCGAAAGAATTTTGCTGGACTTCAGAGAACTTGCAAATCCCTAGAGAATTACTAACGATGCACACAAGCAAAGTGCTCTCTGCGCATGGACAGGTACATCGGAGACGGGCATAAAACGGAAATGCACCTTGTCGGTACCAGCAGGTAATGAGAGCGTCTACAACAGATCTAACGCCAGTAGCTCATCCTCTATTGGGAGGGAGCTCAGAGGTAGGGAGATGCAGTATTTAGATGGCAATGACTCACTTTTGGGGCAATATTCATTTCTACTGTGTGCGGTTATTACCTTTTAACCAGGATGACAGGGTTTCCAGGAGAATGACATACTATTCGGGTCTAGTTATTGGGAAGCGAGAACAGCAGGAGAATATCAGGCTTTTCAATGATAGTAAGGAGACCCCACAACTTTGTGTAGATGATGAAATGCATTCAAGCCACATTGCATCTCTCATCACATGCTCAATCAGTCTGTTCGCACAGATTTCCTCGGCTTTGTGTCAGTAATGAGTCACCCTACAACCCTAAGAGCTGCATTTCCTAAGAGCTAGTAAATATCCCCGTGCCCGTGTGCAGCGTGCAGACGCCTGCATTTAGTTATTTATAATATAAAAACTACACAAAGCAGCGCCGGGTCCCTAAATGTAGGACTGTTTTTCTGTTTTATTGCCGAATGTGCACATTCATCTCTGCACTTTAGCTGCTTCAGTGAAATCTTTTAAATGTAAATTATTTTCGGCTATAAAAAGCTGATTGTAGGATTTTTAGTATTTCAAAGACGGCAATTTATGCGACTGGAACAAAATAAAACATTCAACAGAAACAGAGTTTTACTTGATCAGAAATTCTTTAATGTTTCCGTGTACTTTCCTTTTCAGATTTCCTTTCCTGCAGCCTCGGTCTCTGTCTTTCAATTAGTTTGCAATGGAAGATCTTGGATAAAACCATCATTTAAAGCAATTTGCATATCTGTCGTTTCGTAACACCTCTTCCTCGAATGGGATTTTCTCTTAGTATCAGCCTAGGCCCAGCCTTGTTGCATACCCACCACTTCAAGCCTAGGTACAGTCACCATCGTGCTCAATGGGACAACCCACAGCCTTAACCTCGAGCAAATCAGTAAGATTCACGGGGGCAGCACCTGGGCTTTCAGAAGGGCTTGGACTGCCTCTTACTTTGCATAGATAGACCTTGACGGCTTTAACCAGACCACGCAGAAGAGCCTGGTATCTGGACCAATATTAGCTCTCTATGGGCTGTTTGCCAGGGAGAAGCCAAGTCCTCCTCAGATACCTTCAAATCTATATATAAACAGTCAAGTCAAGCCTAGTCAAGTCAGTCCCAAAGCCACTGCAACCATTGGGGCACCTGAGATGCTGTAACAACCTTCCTCCACTCCAACGCGGTCATTGTAGGCCCGGGCCTTGGCCAGTCTGGTAGGAGGTTAGTTGAGTTGTTTTGCATTATTGGCAATTCTTTGGGCAAAGTGACCTGGCAGCACCCATCTCCTCTCCAGACATGGATGGCTGTTGGCTCGCAGGGAGCTCATCCGCCCTTTGACAGATCTCGTTTTTAGTCCTGCTGGGTGTCCACATGCCCTCCTCACCCAGGCTAGCTCAGGTGCGGGCGCTGACATTTCTATATAGTAGAATAAGTTGATGAACGCTGCAGGATGATCTTGGACCCTCATGCGTTGCCTGTGGAAATGGACTTAGGATCTTGGCTACTTTTGCAACTGGGCATTGGTTCTCACTTCATATTTGGCCCTGCTCCTACTTCTTTAAAGTCAACAGCAAAACTCCCATTAACTTGAGTGCGGTAGAACTGGGTCCTTCAACAACTGAAGAAATGATCCACCAGAGGAGGTCAAAAGATGGCAAGCCAATTATGAAACATATCACCCTCCAAATTGGTCTATTCTCATCAGATTTTCAGAAGGGACATAATCAGCTAGGTCTCTTCACCAGACGGTATTTCAAAATCAAAGCCTGCTATTAGAGCTTTTCCATGACCATTTTTCTTTATCTTTTCACTCTATCAGGCTCTAAATCCTCTGTGGCAAGAAGTGTACTGCACTGCACGTTTGCACTGCAGGCAACACAAGGGTCTCTGGCCCAGTTTAGGCCTCCTTGCACGACGGCAATAATCTCAAACAACAACCAGTTCGAGGAGCGACCTCATTCACGAGTTATTTGCTAAAACAAGTCCTCATCTGTTGCTGTTTACAATTTTAATTGCTGAAATTTATCTCTGTTCTTCACATTCATGATTTGAAAGGAAGGGTGAGCTTTGCAGGAGAGGTCTACTAACTCACTTTAACTTTGATCCACGCGAACACCCGTAATTGGGAGAGGAGGTATTTCAAAATCATTTAAGTCTGAGAAGTCCTTAAACCCTATTCTCGTACGCGCTACAGCTTGCCAGGTTTCCAGCTGAGACGACCAGACTTGCTGTACTGGAGACCTGTCAACAGGCATTTAGTCCAAATGCGCTCCGCTCGCGACTCTCCCCGCCATATGGGCGGCAGGGAAGTGGAGGTGGGCAGTCGACGACTGCGTCCCTAAGCCATTTAACCTTCAGAATTAACATTGTGTACACTATGCCACCCACCAGGAGGCTGTACAAGCAGGTGAAAAGATAGATGTCTGGTCTTAATGACTGTTTAGAAGACTGCTGAGCTATGGTCTGTGCCCATGTTGGTTCAGTTCATTAATGTAATTAACCAACAATCAATCTTTTTAAATTAGTTACACAAAAACAGCCCCTGCCAGATCAACTGACATGGAAGTTAGGTCACGCTCCGTTTCTGCACGATTTAACATCCACGCTGGAACAGAGTACAGGGCACGGGAACAGCGCAAACACCAGCCAAATTCATTTGAAACCCTACAACTTAATTAAAGTGTACAAAATCTGTGCAGCTGGCTGGGTGTTGTTGAGCACCGTCTTCCATGTTTGTGGCCAAACACCTTGCCAACGCAAAAAGTGCCCGAGGAATGGAGGAATATCAGATACGGGCACGCAGGTATACACAGGGCACCGCAGAAGTGTTACAGCCTTTCGCAGAAGCAGCAGCTTTATAAAAACCACGAGGCTGTCCAAAGCCTCATTCTTCTCTGTTATTCATGCACTGTACACCGTACGCGTGCGTGCACAAATACACACTTCTAACCAGCTGCAGTAAATTTGGAAAGGATCCTGAAACCTGAAAACAGCAAGTCTTTCACCCAACCTGCGGTCCATGCACAGTCTCACTGAGCGCAGAGGAAAACAGCCTGTGCTACTTTCTGAAAGCTGGGAAATCTTCACTCACTGGAAAGCAAAGGAGTTCACAGCCTCGCCCGAGCCTGGAGCAAGCGGTAGCACATTGGCACGCTGTCCCAGGCACGAGCGGTGACGCCGGTCCAGCGCCCAGCACCCATCACCCAGCTTCCTCTTGCTTCAGGGGCTGGAGAAGGAAGCTTTGCTAGGCTAGCACCTGCTGCAATGTGCATGCTCTGGTGCAAGGCCCAGCCCATTGCCGGCATGGCCATGTCTTCACCAACTGCATCCCCACTCCCCTAACCTCTTCCTGCTCCTTCCCAACCCCTGGCAGGCAGGATGAGGGAAAGCACAGCCCTGCAGCAGCTGTTCTTCACCTCCTACAGCACGGACAGGTCCAGACCGGCCCAAGGTGAGCACGGGCCCCAGAGGAAGCATTACCGACCTCCAGATATTCATTTGCAGCCCCTGTTTGTGCCTGCTCAAATCAGGACACTAGTGCTTCCACCAACTGAGCTGCACGTGCCCTGCGTGTGCATCAGGTGGGCGTAACACATGTGCATTCCCTCTACAACGTGTGGCTGGCTTGGGGCTAGGAGACAGTCTGCTTCTTAACCCTGAAAACTGAACCTGAGCTAAGCTGTTTTCCTGGTCTCCCAGAAGGCTAGGTTTGCAGCTCAGCCTTATGTTCACCCATTAAAGCAGCATCTGGCTACTCTTAATCCTTTGCACCGAGTTGATCCGCTTGCTTCTGCTGGGTGCAACACAGAGTGCTGCCGAATCGCTTCTAGGGAACCGGTCCTGCCATCCTGCTGAAGCCGCCATGTAAGGCACGTGCAGGAACCAGCCCGCTGTCCGCAAGGCAGCGCCGTGCTTGGAGTCTGACCCTGCGTGCTGCGAGCACTGAGCATCTCCAGCCTCCTCTCTCTGCTGCAGGCAGCTGCCAGCTAGCAGGATCGACCACTGGCCCCTGAGCAGACCACATCAAGGGGGGATGCGGATGCAAAAACCAAGCTATTGCACTGTAACCTTAATGAAAATGCATCACTGAAAACAGGTCTCTGAACTGGGAAGGGGGGCAACGGGGAAAGGTGGGAGTGCAGGGCCTGGGTGACGGACGGAAGAAAAGGAAGGTGATAAACTGGAGGCCTGTTTTTAGCACTGAGTGCAAGAACCAGAGGAGACATCTGCTTCCAGGATGGAGAGGAGGGATGCGCGGGGTATCACGATAAACCAGCCTCTACCCTCCGTAGCACTGCTTCAATGAGACACCGGAGCAGACACGCACGGTTTTCAACTTAACAGCAGCCGGGAACCCGGACAAACCTCCGCGGCTGCTCGGAGGAGCGTGGAGCAGCAGGCCTGCGTCAGCCTAGGGCACGGGGTTACGACCGCGAGGACCGCCGACGTATCAGACACTGCTGTCAGATGGACATAGGCCCCACACTGCTAATCACTGATGGACTTTGAATGCTGAAGGGCTTGTGTTTTCAAAGCAGGATCTGGGCTCTGTCCTCACTGCCAACAAGAACGTCCCCAATAGTCTGGACCTATTGCAATCTGGTATCAAACTCCACAAGAAGTCCATCTACCCCGCTCTGTTTTAGGACCTCAATTGTTGCAGAAGTCAGGAGAAGGTAGCAGTGCATAAAAAAATGCAGAACAGGGACCCAAAGTGTAGGCGATTCACTCATAAATTCACTCCATTTACCAACGCTGAAAGCATTGCTAGCCGGGGAGGGAAAAACCCATAGAAGTGTTAACATTAATTCCTCTCTGCTGCCTGACACCCAGCTAACCCTGCGCCGCCGCAGTGCCATTTAGTGACGGAGAGCTATTTATTTATGCAACATACAGCTCACACTTAACTAATTAGGCAAGCTGATACATTGGAGAACTTGTGATCTATGGCTACATTCACATAAGTGCAGCATATCTAATGAAGGTACAATTGTGCAGCGCCTCCAGCACTGTATTGAAAATGCTATATCGCTGGAAGAGCTATCCACTCCAACTTTAATGTCAGTCGTGAACTTCAAAAGCACCTGTTAGCCGTGCCGGCGTCGAGAAACGTCTGCTCCGGAGACGCAGCCCGAGCCTCCCCTGCTCTGTCGTAAAGGGCAGGACGTGCTGTTGAGAACAGGCGAGCCAGGTTTAGATGCAATCAAAATTGATCCAACCCTTCTGCCAGACTTTTCTGCGCTCTCAAAAGGTGGCCTGAACCATCTCCAGAAAGCAATCTGCCCCCGGCCTCGCGCTTCTTGGTTTGATTATTTTCCTCATCGCTTCAATCATTTCTGGAGCCCTCGGAGGGCTGGCATTGGTAGACTCGTAACTGCTGTTCAAACCTGGATAAACCTGTACAGGAACCGAGATCAAATCTTGATTGAGTATTAAGAGCACCTAATTTTGGCAAGAGGCATTCCTCCCAGACACAGGTCAGATGTCACCGTGCCAGGTCCCACGCCTGTCGTTTCACCATTAGGAACGACTACTTCCATTTCCTGCTAGACTCAGCCAGGCGAATAAAGGCCCTGATGCTACTTCCAAGGGAAGGAAGCGGAGCAGACAGACAGCAAATGTATTTGAAAAGAAACCTGGGGACCCCAGGGAAATGCGCTCTCACGGGGTGGTTTTTTAATGATGGGAAGAGAAGAACGACCACTCCTGAAATGTCATCTAGAAGAAAAGGCATGGAGATGCACGCAAAAAGGCAGCGCGCTTTAAAGCACGTCGGAGTCGGTGCCGAAATCGGGCTTTTAAAATTCGAAGGCTGAATTTTGCTCCATTAAAAAACAGAGCGATGAGATTCCTCCCTGCCCAGTCTTCCAGACAGCAGCGGCCAAGCGAAGCGTGCGAGTACCATTGCCACATCCACCCATGCTTCCTGTTTCCACGTCCGAGGCACTTGCCACAAACAAGGGTCATTGTGACGGTCCACCCACCCCCCGGCCACGACTCCACGGCGTTTGGGACACCGAATGGTTTTAGTTTTAGAAACTCTGCAGCTCACAAAGACAAAATCCTTCACTCTTGGATTTCCTTCCCGGGAAGGATCACGTCCCCTTCTGGCTGCTGGAATCTGACGGGCGTCTTCGCTCTGCATCGAAAGCAGCTAAACATCACCAGCGCCTTGCTGGAAGTGACCTGGCCCAAAACAGGTGCGAGGGAGCAATGAAAGGAGGCATTATTCCCAGTAAAGCCCCAGGATGGTTATTAAACCACAATGCTGAAAGAGAGGAGCTTACATCTGAATACAGGACCCTAAAGGGGCACCTTGGTTTTCAGAGGCGACAAATGCCTGCAGCTCCTGTTGACTTCAAGTGCCCAAATTTGAAATGTTTGGCCTTGAGTATTCAAACTCCAGCTAATTGAAGGATTTAGCATTTCAAAGCTAAGGATTTTATCCAATCAAAACTTCCAGGAGGCAGCAGCACCTTGGGATGAGAGATACGACACCGGGCAACTCAAAGGCAAAGCAGAAGAGAGCTGATTATTCCCCAAAGTGCCTGCACTTGAAAGACGGGCTAATGAGTTCTTAAACGACATACTTTCATCCCAAGGCTTTTCAAGCACGATGCGAGAAGCTTCTCTTCCTTAGTCATCACACAGTGCACCAGGCAGCGATGAATATGCACCTTCTGCCCTTTGAAATGGAAAGGGAAGTGGGCAAAACAGCCGGCTCCTCCAGGGCCAAATCATCCTGTTTTATCTGAAATGACCATTTTTTCCCCTTGTCGTGTGCGAAGTGAACTCATCTCTCCCACAAGGGAAGTGAGGCCAAGCCAAACCACCCCTTGCAGTGCATTTGGTCCACATTTCTAAACCGATACGCGGCGGGGGGTCTCTACCACGACAGCACTCGCAGCTCTCGGCTTCCCCGACACCAGCTGCGACGGTCTGGCACAGGATGATTTTTACGGTCCTTTTGGGCCTGCAAGTCAAAAGGATTCAGTAGCAGCCTGCCTCAACGCCCAGCAGACTCGAACCCCTTGAAGGGCACGAAGCACAAATCTCTTCCCACACACCAGCCTCAAACCCCTCCTCTGCAGCAGCCCACACTCCTTGCAGCATCCATTAATGGCCAAAAAAAGCAAGAGCATGGAAAAGCTTGAGGGTAAAAGACAACTCTGTACGCAAGTAAAGGATTTGGCTGAAACATCAGGACCGGGACCCGGTGCCGAACAACAGAGAAGGATAAATAGCTCCTCTGTCAGTGAGCATCCCTGGGCCCTCAAGGCAGTGGGATCCACATCATTAAGACGGCATCATAATGCACATGCACCAGGTTGCACGGACAGTCTTAATTCTGCCCTTTCTTGACCCGCGAGGGCTTTACTTGGCAGCCCTTGCTGGCTTTTAATGCAGGCTGTTTTGCATGCTAATTACTAACAGTTTACCCAGCTCTGATGCTAAGGGAAGGCTCTCAATTTGTGCACTGTACTCCAGGAGAGCGGCTGTCTCAGTTATTATTTGGCCGTCAGTTATAACAAAGCGATGTCACGAATCCAAGCTTTCCTTTTGATTTAATTGTTCCATTTGCCGCTTGTTTAATTTGAAACCTGGAGTTCTTTCTAGCGATAGAAGATGTGTTTGCTATTTAATACGATTAAATGATGCAACGTGATAAGATTTAACTGAAAACAGGACTAGATAAATAAGACTTTGTGCCGTGGTAGTTTCTGTCTCAATGTTAATTTGATTTAGGATATCAGCAGCCAATTCTTTGCTTTCAGATTTATGCTGTGGTTGATTTCATGCTAGCTTTAAGATGCTGAGTCTAATAATGACGGCATTGGCAGCATATTGATTTGTTTTTGGTTTATTGCAGGTAAAGTTTTCCGAATAACAACAAAATGATTACCCAGAGAGCACACGGCGCAGGTGAGCTTTGTCTAGGTGGAGGCAGCCATTTATACAAGGGGGACGTGTAGATTAACTTTATAGGAAGCTTTATTTGAAACAGGTCTTGTAATGGTAACTCCCGCTCCGCATCGAGCTGCTGGAAGGAGTAACCTGGGGGGGAAAGCACTGGGCTGAGATGCAAGTCGAATCACACGTTCTGCCACAGACGTCCCGTGCACCTTTGGGCGAGTCCCCCCGTGTCTTTGTGCCTCCTTTCTGTGACGGCGATGAAAATCTGCCATGCAATCTGGAGTGAACACATCCCTTAATACCTGCACAGCACCCAGAGACATGGGGTCAGATCCTGGTCCAGCATCTCAGTATCACAGAGGAATCAGGAGGCTATGGGCAGCCCGATCCCGCTCGCTCAAGCCCCTGCAAAACGGTTAAAGGCGCCTCCTGTAACGACTCGCTGTCTGAAGACTAAGCCACAAAAAGTGATGGAGAAGAGGAGGACCCACCCAGCTTCTGCATCGGTACTTTTTCCAGGGATCCCAACATAGAGACCTTGAACACAGACTGGGGGGACGTACCCAAGGCCACCCTGAGCTGGTGTGTGCAATGGGGGACATTTCTCCCACCCAGTGTGGTTTCTGTTATGCCAAAGTGGGAGAGAGTAGGCAAGGCTTTACCGTATTTTGCTAGTGGCAGCTGTGGGGCCCTGTGGGCATGCCTTGAACAAAGTCCAGAGTATGACTTAGACACCGAGCACATGGACCAGCATCGAACCCACAGGGCTGCTTTCCAGCAAAACGGCGAGAGCCACCCAGAAGCACAACCTAGGCCTTATATCACTGCCACAGAGGCTTTTTTTCCTCCGAGAAGTGCTGATGTACCTCCGAGTAGCAAATACTTCATAATTATTATAATTTATTCATTTATACCATGACATTCACAAGCACCACAGAATTAAAACACTGCAAGCAGTTACAAGTATCCATTTCAATGAGCCTGACAAGTACCTGTTTCTATTTTGCAAGGGAATGTACTAAATCTGTATATTCGGAATGTAGAAATGAAAAAAGACGCCATGACCAGCAACCGACAGTGACGTGAACATAACACACGCGCCAGGAAACGCACCGAAACCAGAGCACAAAGGTAGTACGTTTCCATTATCCTGTGGATATTAAAAGTCAGCGGCAGAATGTGGAAATTAAACCCGAGTTTAATGGGCAGACAATATCATTGAATAAATAACACGGGGAGCATGTGAGGAGCATGGAAATAAGTGAGCAGCGAGACTGGAGTGGCCTGCTCAGGGCAGACCGCGAAAACAAGGAGTCTCCTGAGAAGAGCGCTGCAAGAGTCCAAGTGTGAAGTAATCATCGACTGAATCGCATTTCTAGTTGCAAGAGGAATTAAGTAACTGAAGTTTTTAAAACAGTTGAACAGATGATGCCTATGTGAGCGAACGACTGAGGAGGAATCAGCAAGCGGTGAGAGGTCGCGCTTGAAAAGCCTTCCCTCGGCCCTCGCCGCTAGGATGGAAAAGGGGAGCCGGGAAGGATCCCATCTACCAAGCAGCCATCCGACTCTCCAGCTGATTCCACGTCGACTTTGACTTCCTAACTAACGCGTCAAGAAAAGGATGCGAATTATAGCCACGTCGGACGCGAGGAAGTTTGGCCACAAACAGCAATTTAGACTGAAGGTTGCTTATGAGCTGCATTTCCCAGTGAATGCTCCTATACCACTGACAGCAGAAGGGTGCCTCTTGGCACGTGGCAAACGACGCACGGGGCATTATGGGAGTCTGACCAGGGAAACCCTTGGCCAAGCCACATAACTCGAGGACTCCCATGCCTCTACAGACAATCCCCAGATCATCTGAACAGTGAGAAATGGGTTCTTGTAGGCACAGCGTCTGTGGGCATGAATTTCTGCAGCATAGCCCTTGTCCAACTCATGCCAAGTCTTTGAAACCTTCAAATGCCAAGAAGTCTTTTCTTTTAAATTATCAATTAAAATCTAAATACAGCCACTGCACCGCGTTTTGATTGTTTAATGATGAGACCCTTGTATTAACACCAAGTGAATGGCTTGCGGCCTTGTTTCCAATAGGATGAGGGCCCTTAGCAAATCTAAACACGTTAAGAGTTTCAGCTGCTTAACAAACAGCAACGAGGATGCTACCGAGTCTGCTGCCACGTTCTTTATGACATGCAGCAATCGACAGACAGCTCATCGATCCAATCACAGAAAGAAAATGCCTCAAAACTGCTGAAGATCCAAAAGGAAAATATCAACTAATTAAAAAAAATGATAGAAACAGAGAAACAGAGACTGTCCCTCAGACAGCATAACGAGGACAGTCTGGGTATCACCTGGTGACTATGACCAACAGCCATTCACGTGCCCAACTGCATGAGGAATAAGAGGTGCAGCCGTAAGCGGATCTAGGATTTTGAAGGCGGGGGTGCAAATGGTGTGGCACATCATCACATACAACACAATACACGTGAAGAGAAGCTAGAAGCCTTACTAATATACTAGGGGGGCAGTGTTATATGAGTCACTTTAAGGCCAAAGCAAAACGAAGTACAACTACTGGAATGTGCACTGATTTGTTGCATTATATATTAAGTTGAAAAAGCACAACAAACTAGACCAAAATAGTCCAAAGAGACTGTGCCGTTACTTCTGTACTTATTATAGTTAGATGTGTGCCCCTTGTTCAGGGTCATAAAACAACATCTAGCCTCCTTGAGCATCTTGGCCATGCCTCCAAGACCTCACAGTCAGTCATTTCTCAACCTGAATTAATATGACTACGCCTGAGTTAAAGTTTTTAGCTAGAGCTAAAACAGTCTGCAGGGCTATGAAATAGCAGAGACACATTCCCAGGAATGGCTAACAGACAGCAAAATTTCAGAAAAAAGGACAGTCTGAATAGCAGAACATCAAGACTCTTTAAAAGGGGAGAGAGAGCTGTTAACACCTATGGAGTGGAGAGAGATTAGCAGGAATCAGAGAGATGATAATGAACCATGAAGTCATTTGACTCGCAGTGCTGCCTGAATAGAAATGCCACTCCCCCCCCCAAGCTGGAGGTCTTAAATTTTGAGTCAAGCAGGAACCCAAAGGGGGTGCAACTGCACCAAAGCACATATCCCCCCCATCCCCAATCCGCCCCTGTATGCAGCTATCCACATTTATTCTGTTTCCAGAAGTTTTTTTGTGGTTTGACTCAAGTATTATGTGCCTTCAAAAAACTTGATTTTGAACCATGGGGTTTTTTTGTGTGTCAGCATTATTATTTAACCCAATTCATGCTGGAGTCTGGTTCAAAGATTAGTGAAGACAACAGAAGCCTTTCCATTGACTTCACAGGGCCCTCGATCAAGCCCTCTGGCACTAAAACACTTTGCAAACTAAATCCTGTCCAGGTGAATATCTGGGAAGAGGGAGACCAAAGGCTCAGTAAGCACATGACCCTGCTAAAAACCAACAGGTGAATAATTTCTCCCAGCTCCTTATTTGATTAACCCCTTTAGATCTTGCTGGGAAAAAAAAAAATATTCCTGTCAAGATGGGAACTCTTTTTTTGTTTTTGCATTTATTCAGACCTCATCCTCCTCTGTGGATAAAATCCTCTGGAGAATAGGATACAGTGAGCACAGACAACAATATTGTTTGGCAGGCTCACTGACATACAGGAATATTTTATCACAGGAGAGATGCATATGCTTCTGATAAGAGCATACAGTAGGTCACATTGATATTGAAGCCTTGATAACTCCCAGAGTACGGAGCTGTCACTTAAGCCTTCGGTACAAAAGTGACTTGTTTATGCCTGATGCACAGCAACGTACTTCTCCGAGAGGACTGCATATACCCGCTGCCTGGGGAATTATCCTACCGTTGGACACTGGTTTTGCAGCTCATGAAGGAGCTATTAGCTAATGATGAGATTCTTTTGCAATCGTCTCTCCATCACCGAGGAAAAAGAGAAAATCATCATATTCCAAGTGCCGCAAAGCTCATTCAATTCATTAATCGGCAGCTGCAATTATTCTGTTTTGCTTAGGTTTCTAATAAAGCCTGCTGCACATACATTGGCGGGTACAACCAATAAACCATTCAATTAAAATATGTTTATCATACATATTGCTAGGAATTAACAGTCATCCCCTTGTCTTAATTCTGCTTAGCGCCTGATCCTGCTTGCTACCTGTTGGCACATCTATGTTTTCGCAGGGCCGTATTTGCAGAGTCTGCTTGGTGCATGACGAGACCACCACCTGTGCATGCTCTCTGTATTGCTAACCTCCCCGGGGGCGCACCTTTTTCTTTTGGCTCTTTCTTAAAGGCGACAAATTCGGTTTCTTTGGTGTTCACTTCAGCGTGCTGCTTCCATTAATACACAGAGCTAAAAATGGAAGAGGGAGCTGATTATTCAAAGGTAGTCAGCATAACTCTCACGCTGGTCTGCAGCCTGCCGCTCATCCTTTGAGCAGTGCCTTGCCCCACGGATGCAATCTGACCTCTCCAGGAGCAGAGCACCCCTTGGCTTCACCCAGAATCTGGCCCTTCATTCGGTATGCTGGTAGCGCGAGTATTCATGAGCAATGCAAGTAAAGTGGGAATGGGAAGTGCCTCATTTTTGCAAACTAAAAACAAGGTGCTGTAAAAAGCTTTACCACACTCATTACTCAAGAAATGTGGCACTTGGTTCACTTCATTCAGATGCTACCTTGTTATAGGCAGAAAGTACAAAATGACTCGGTTTAAGGTGGAAGAATTTAGGGTATACAAAAATTACTATAAAAGAAAAGCCGGGAGATAATTACAATCTTTGCTGCACAGCATCACTTGAGAGTGTATGGAACAGCTTTACCTAGGCTCAATCCACATATATTTTCATTTAAATACAGTCCTTTGCTAATTCTACCACTCTCTAAAGTTTACTGCTGGGAGCATGAAAAAGATGGTCTTTATGAACAGATGGTCTTTTCAAGGAAATGTAGTTACATTTAAATACAGACAAATGTACTGCAGGCTAATCGTCCTGTTAGAATTCAAGTTTGGGAAAGGGAAAATGGGATACCACATAATATGCTAGCCTTTAATTATGGGCGGTTTTCCTTCTAAAGACAAACTAATCACTAATGAAGTGTAATTAGCAGTAAACAGGTACCAGTGTACACTCACTCATGTACCAACAAATGTTTATTGATTATGTGTGACTCGGTACAAGCGTGAGTAACTGCTCTTCAGGTATTGCGCAGCGTACGGTGGGAAAGTGCACGTGCAACCGCTACTTACCTTTACTTTCCATGACACACCGACAAATGTAGTTTGTCATGAACAGCTACGATTATTTAGGAAGGGCTGGCGTGCAACTCAGCAAGAAACTGCGCGCGGAGCACGAAAAGGTGGCCACCAACTCCCCAGCCCAGCTTTGTAACGGGGTGCGGCGCGAGCTGGACGGGACGCGCAATCCAAATGAGCAGCATAAGCTTGGGGTTTTTTCCTTCTGCTCGTCACTCCACCATTTGCCAACTTCCTCGTGCAGAGATCTGCGTCTTTGCACAAGCTGTCTGGTCCAGGAGCACTGACGACGGCAGCAAAGCACCCCGTGGGACACGGAGATCTGTTCCTTTTTCAGCCCATCAGGGTTCACCCATCAAACCCCCGGCGTAACTTCCCAGCCCAACCCGACGTGGTACCAGTGAGGCTCGCCTGTCTTCTCACTGAGGAACGGGAAACATCATCAGCTGAAGACGGGTCAGAGCGGAAGAAGAAAGAAACTTTGGACCCGGGAATAAGGGAGAGACCCTTGCCTTAGCACACGAACGCCCTTTATTAATCTAAATGTTTCCCTCTGAAAGATGCGGTGGCCCTGCTGACTGAAACACCTTTCAATCCTCAGCTACTGCAATCCTATTTTACAATCTACAAATAAAATGCAATAAAGTTAAAGCATAGTAACATCTTCTGGATACTTATTTCCACTTGGCATTTTAACCCAAGAAGTTGGAGTTGTATTTTCCTGCAGTGTCTAATGAGAAGAGCAAGCCTTTCCCCTCCCAGGGCCGCTCTCGTGGTCTTCCCAACAGGGTTTTCTGCAGAAAGGAACAAAGCGCGGGAGGGCTGGGATCATTCCCTTGCAGTGCTGAGGGCGGAAAGGGCAGAATAAATGAAAGGCCGCTCCCCGGGTGCAGCCTCCTGCAGGGATCTGCTTTACAGAGAGGAAAAGCAACACAGCGCGCAGCTGCACCCCTGCCCCGGGGCCCCCCCTGCGCCCCCGCTCCAGCTGTGCAGCCAGGAGCGCTGGGGTCAGCATTGTCCATCCCGACCGGGTCCCAGCCCCGGGGTAATCTGGCATCCTCATTTCGGGGGGTGTCGGGAATCCACAGCCCACAATCGCACAAAGCCAACATCAGAGAAACTGGCTCCTTGGAAATCCACATAAGCCTCTCTGAGATTTCTGGTCTCCTCTCAAACGCAGGCAGAAAACATGAAAAGAAATGAAGGGCTGTCATGCAGCCATGGGATTTGAGAGGCCGTGGGTCCCAATTCTGCCACAGGCGTCCCGTCTCCCCTTAGGCCTGGCACGGAGGTCTGCTTCCATGCCCTGGGGGATGCTCTCAGGAAGGGAGCAAACCCACCCACCTGCATAGACCAGGCCCAGAAATGCAGCGACGAGGAGCTCCAGTCCCAGTTTGGCACGCGGGAGCAGGAACAGGAGAGGGAGATGGCAGGAACGCAGCGCAGCCCGATCCCGAGTCTCTCTGAAAGGGGGGCGATGATCCTCTAGGCCCCACACGACACGGAGCAGCTCGCCAAAGTGTTTCCCAATGCAAGACCCAGCCAGGCAATAGCTTTTTGGAGCTAGTCTTGTTACAAGGTGCGTGTGCAGCACCTGGCACACACTAGTCACGATCCCAATTGCTCCTGTAACACGAATGGTAATAACCCATTAGTTGCGACGTTTACTTTTCCAGTCATTTAAGGGATAAAGCGATGCTTGCATTGCAGAGCTTCCTGAGGAGCATGGGAATATAACAGACATTAATGGAGAGGAAGCTCCTCGAGCCAGAACGCCTGCAATCCTTTTAGCAAATAAAGGACTGAAAGCTGTAAGATATGCACTGGCACACGCTGACATGACCGAGGTGGGAACGACCTGGGAATTCAGCTCTTCTGTCACTGTCCTCAGGATGCTTTTTTCCCCTTTTGTCTCTTTTTGGAAGAGGCAGAGAACAGACGTGCTACGTTTCCATTGCAAGGGGGAGCGAACGTGCTCAAACTTTTCTGCTCTCGCCCCTCCGTTCTGCCGAGCCGCAAGGATTGCATTGCACGTCTCAAGCGGCCATTTGCCAAAGAAACTAGCTATAGAAAAATCATGCCAAAAATATTAAGATGAAGACAGAGGAACTGTAACATGTATTATAATACAGGGAGATTAATTTAATGCCAGTTTAAATATTTATTCTTATCCTCTTTTCTCCAGCCAATATCTCACTTAGAGATTTAAAACTCTTGGACCAAATTCTAGGCTTCCCTCTTGGGTATGGTGTTGGAAAGCCATCATAAATCCATTGAAGCCCACAGAATTAGTCAAGATTTACTCCGGTGTGTGAGAGGGCCCAGCATGGCCAATTGCCTTGTTTCAAATTAACTTGCTGCTCTTAAACCCCAGAGAGCCAGTTCACCGAGTGTCTGCAGTGGTGGGCGAGCTCCCTCTGCACACAGCTTGCCTGCACAAGAAGAGTTGCACAGCACCGGCACTCCCATCTACCCAAGTATCTCCTCCGAATGACAAGAAGCTGGAGCAAACTGTTCACACAGCCCAAACATGTAGACAAAAGGCAGAGTTTTATCCTGGAAGAAGGGGAGAACCAGAGCCTTCGTTAACCCACCAGACACTTTCTCATTGCTACAGACTTTACATGGATAAAGTACACGTGTGCAAGAGGGACGGAGAGGGATGCCTGGTTACAAGTAGGTGGAAATCATATTTATTCTTCCTATTAGTCCCAGCCCTGTATCTGCCTCGTCCACTTTTATTCTGAACTTTAATCTAGATCCCAAAATGTGAACGCTTCCATTCACGTGATGCTTCTCAGACCTGGGATAAGGGCTTTCTTTTCATGATGTGTATTTGTCTAGCAACTAGAGCAGTTCCTGAGCTGAGCCTCTGGCACTTCCATAATATAAATAATGCTGTCCCATTGTTTCTTTCTGCTCCCTGTGTCTATCTCTTGTTTTAAAATTAAGTTGGAAGCTTTTTAGAGCAGGCATCAGCTTTTCATTTTGCAACACAAATACATTAAATAGTAATAGTTCCAGTTTCAAAAGAAGCTGTCAACTTGAAAAATCTGTTTGAACAATTCTACCTGCCACAGCTCCAAGTAACTCCTATGGTTCCTATAACCAACAGCTTCGTGAAATCGTGCATATGCCATCTGGTTTTATTTATTTCCTCCGTGCAGCTGACAACTCTCGGAGCCCAGACAATCGGATTTCAGCTGTCTCTCTCGGGCCCCCGCTACACGTTACAGCTCCGGTGCAATTAACAGGTTAACTGCACAATTACCTCGAGACCAGCTGCATGTGCAAAGTACAGATCACACAATAAAAAACTCCAGCCAACTATTAAGTTAGACCTCGAAAATGCATACTAGCTTTATAGCTGGTTGCACTTTTGCACATGCAGCAGCTTTAATTTGCACGTGCAGCAGGGTCTCCCCTTTGGCCCTGGCAGGTGGCAAGGCCCCCAGCTGCAGGGGTGCACCTTGCCCAGCTCAGGCTGCTGGCCCCAAAACTGCAGGGAGCTCACAGCACTTGCTACCAAGTGCAGAGTCTGGGTCCCGGCAGCACCTCGCAGAGACTAGGACCCTGAGTCCTATAGCTGCAGTGCGACTCCTGTCCATCTCTCCACCCTGGGGGTACGTGAGACCCCCCAAGCAGCGAGGATCACCGCTGCAGGGGTGCCTAGGCATGGCAGATGGCACAGTTATGTCAATCGCACGTTAGATCCCATCGTGCCTTTACCGGCACGTGGAGAGGGGGCCTTGCTGAACACATCCCTACCAGCAGCAGTAGGGAACAGAAACAAAAAATTCATCCGTGTGAAATCTGAGGCGCAGTCATGTCGACAAATGGGAGTTTTACCACTGACCCTGCTGGAACCAGAAACTCTTAGGGTCAATTTTAGGGTCAGATTTTCAAAACCAGTCATGTGTTCTCCTCCTATCGCAGGCTTTGTTGTAGAAAGCACACGGCGTTCCTCTCATCTTCCTGCGCTTCCCTCTTGGATTTCAATCTGCTTCTTGAACACCATCATTTATACTGTCTCTGAAATATGTGACATCCGGCGTTCCTGTGTAATTCTGAGTTTACAGATTCTAGACACATTGGTAACTGATCCTGTAGCGGAGCTGGAGATCAAAGCGATGATTAAAATCTAAGTTCTGGTGGGAGTTCAATCACTTCAAAGTCTCTATATAGCAAAAGAATCATCCATACATACATAGATAGTTTTAAAAACAACGCTGCAGGCACTGGTGTCCTCCCGAAAGCAGAGGCAGATGGCACTCACAATACTCGGAGGTCTTAGTCTTGACTAGCGCCAGTCATCTCTCGTCCTAGGGGGCCATCCCCTTGTGTTTTACCTGCGAGAAAAGCGGTGCCTCACTCTTTCCAGTCTTGGAAAAGGGCTGATCAAACTGCAGTGCATGAAATCAGGCACACAGGCAGCACAGAGTGCTCTTCCACATCAAGGGCACACATGGATTTGGCTGGTTAATCTGCCTACAAAGCTCATGCCTCTCTGAGCCAGTTAGTCTCTAAGGTGCCACGTTGCCTTCTCTATGGCTAAGCTGGTAGTGCTGAACTCTAGGTTAAGGTTATGCAAATACGGCCGTGCAAAAGACAGATGTGGCGACAGGCAGCAAGCAAGATCGGGCGCTAAGCAGAATTAAGACGTTAATTCCTCGCAATATTTATGATAAACATATTTTAATTGAATGGTTAATTGGTTTGTACCCATCGACATATAGGCACCAGGCTTTAACTCTATGGTTAAGCTGGTAGCATGAAAAACTAAAAGCCCTTCGACACCAAGAGACTCAGAGGCAGTCCTACCTTCCCTTGCAGTCTCCTTCAGTAACACGTCCACAAAATAATTGGCACGAATGCCTGACTATTCTCAATTATTTATACTGCAGTAGCACAGAGAGGCCCAGCCCGGGGAGGGGACCCTGATCTCAGCTATAGGTCTTGAACAACCGCACAACACAGACAGGCCCTGTCCTGAAGTAGACAACACAAAGGGTGAGCAAAGGAAAAGGAAGATAAAATGACATGACCAAGGTCATGCAGTAAGCCATCTACGCTGCCAGGAAGAGAGGCCAGGCTGACAGCATCCAGGCCCAGCGCCCTGCTCATTGCATCGTGTTGCTTTCCCTCCCAGGATACAGCTGCTGTGTTTTTGGTGGATGCAGACTTTCTTTCACAACATGGCACTGTGAGGATTTCCACTGCCACAGCAGGATCCTTTTTAGTGCACGTATGCACTGGAAGTACACCACTGGGCTATGGCACAGAGGAGTAAAACAGTGCAGAGGGTGCTTCAGATGAAAATGTCAGCTCGTTCTCCCGGCAATGCCCACTACCTACATAAATATCGAGACCCACAGTATTGTGCTCTTTAAATGCATCACCAGGCAGTTAGGTATCCAGGTTGTAGCTGTATTGCTCCAGAGGAAATGGCAATCAGGACTCATAGTGGAGATGATATCTTTTATTAGACCAACAAGATTTTTGCAAAAAAAATTCTTTAATTGCAAGCTTTCGGGCATTTTTGTTTGTGTCCGAAAGCTTGCAATTAAAGACATTTTTTGGCAAAAATCTTCCTGGTCTAACAAAAGATATCATCTCCACTACGAGCCCTGATCACACAGCAGTTAAATTTTAAACATGCCTGGCTTAACGCCCCCCCGAACACACACACACTTGTGCTCTTGCCTCTACCAATGGCAAATGAACAATTTTCCACTTGCAGAAATGGATGATTTAAGTCTGGAATTGATTAAACAGCATGGTTTCGAAGACAGTTTGATTGGCATTGCTCTTCCTCAAGGTTTCAGCCTTCTTCCGATTCGCTGTGCTCGCACCAAGAAAACCCAC
The DNA here is from genome assembly GCF_030867095.1 of Alligator mississippiensis. NCBI lineage: Eukaryota > Metazoa > Chordata > Crocodylia > Alligatoridae > Alligator > Alligator mississippiensis. Next base: position 1,561,765 of record NC_081835.1, read on the forward strand.
TCGTTCACTCTGAAGATGATGTGGAGGGGGATGAAAGGCTCCTGCGTATTCCCAATGCTTCCCCACAGCTCTGATGAACCGCAGAAGACAAATGACAATGGGTGGAAGGAGCTCTTCAAATGAAGTTTGGTGGGAATCAAGACATCTGTCACGTCGAGCTGTTTAAAGCAACTGGAAGGCTCATTTGTTTTCTCAGCTCTCCACTGCACATCCTCAGCGACGTTTAATAGAGTGAGAAATGTGAAGCTTTGCTAACAGGTACCACCAAAAGGGTGGAAATCTTCACCAACAACATGTACTGAAGTGCCGCCATGTAAGATCCCCGCTCCTCGGAGGCTCGGCTAGTCAACATCCTGCGTAGATCCCAACTCAGGTAACGTGATGCTGCCTAATTTTCCTTCTTCCTACCTCGCTGTCCTTAATTATAGTGTAGCACTGGTACGGGATGTTAAACAAGCTGCGGTCTTCCTCCAAAGAGATGGCAGCATGTCAGCGCTGGGTGGGACAACCCCCTTGCCCCGCCTCCGGGAACATAATTCATCGAAGTGCAATTGGGATGAGAAGGGCCAGGGGAAGTCACACAAGGTAATGCTCACTAACTCAGCACAGCTGCTTCTGAAAGCTTGCTCCAAGAGGATTTGGGGGGGAGACACTAATGAAATAGTCTCCCCAACTCCCAGTCTGGCCTGCCTTTGCCCAGTCAGGACAGGCGATCTCTGTGGAGTCTATACGCCTTACCGGCAAGGTGCAAGGGAGAATTTAGGCTCAGGGCTGGCCTTTCCCTGCCCCACTGCTGCTCCCTTCAGTCGGTGGGGCGACCCCCAAGAAGTCTGTCCGTGTTTTCCTGAAGTCCGTTTCCCTGGGTGCTGTCTCACGTTCAAGTTGTACCGCCTCTCCCCAGCGTACACATCAGCAAGGACAACCGCAGCGTACTGCAGCAGACTTCAGCGTCTGCAGAAAAGCAGGTTAACCAGGCAAAAGGCTTTTCAAAGGGTGTGGAGCACATTTCTGCGTCTCGAGGATGCAGGAGGCCACGTGGTACCCGAGGGAGTCCTGCTCTTTACCTCACCCCAGCACATGATAGGAGAGATGCATTTCTATACTGTAGTTGCTTAGTACTGGTTTGGTGCTGAGACCTATGCCTGCCCTTCCTAGCCTAAAACTTCAACTAGCTTAGAAACAGCTGCTGTGTCACAAGGAGATGAAGTAGGTGATGGCATCCCACGTCGCTCGGCAAGGCAGGGAGAGGGAGGAATAGCATCACATTTGCCATGAGCAGCATGCGGTGTATTATCGATCTAATCTCTCTGTGCTCTTCACGCACAACGGAGGGAGCGGAGAGGGAAGGAGCAGCAAAGCTACGCAACTCGGCCTGCGGGGCTGTGGTCACCCTGACCCTGCAGCCAGCTCTGACTGCTGAGGCATGGATTTTCAGTGAAGCAGCCCAAAATCCAGGCACGTAACTCCCTGAAGAGCCTCTAAAATCATAGCCAAGGAGATATGGATAACAACACACTAGTAAATACAAAAGGCATACATGAAGTGTCAGAGTGACGTTGCAGCTGCAATGGTCCAAAAATTATGTGGGAGGCATGGATGTCTTAGGGTGATATCTTCTACTGGACCAACTGCTTAGCTGGGACAAGCTTTTGAAAGCAAGACATTCTTCATCAGGGCATGAAGAAAGTCTTGCATTCGAAAGCTCGTCCAGGCATCCCAGCTACATAGCTGGTCCGATAAAAAAATACTGCCCTAAGAAACCCTTGCCTCTCAAAAAATATACACACATTTGTAATACTGGTGCATTGGTCTGCGCAGGGACCTCATCCAACCTGAGCAACCATCCATCACGTACTACAGGGCTGTGCATTTTCCTCTTGAAAGTACAGGACATTGCTGGAAAGGAGTCGCTGGACTGAATGAACTGCTCATCTGCACCTCCACGGCAGCTTGCACCACCATGCTGCTTACTTGACTTACCTTTCTTTTCCCATCCACTCGCCTCAATCTCCATCTCTGATCAACGTTAGAGTTTGAGATGATGAAAACCAACAAGCATCAACACCTGCTGGATCCAGAACGATCTTCCAAATTGGCAAAGCCTTCAGCATTGCTGTACTAGTAACGTATGAAGCGCCTGCACCCGGTGACCGGTGTTGCACAGGATTTGGGGGCAGAGAGGAGTTGTGTCTGAATGGTTCGGGCAGCCCTTCCTTGCAGGACCAGCTCCAGGTTTGCTCTGGGTGAGGAATGGCTTGCACCTGATATTCCTCACTTTTGCCCCAAAGGCATTTGAAGACTGGTCCCAAATTAGGGGGCTGGACCCAATGATCTCTTGAGGTCCCTTCCAGCCCCTAATGTCTATGAAAACCTGCAGCTGTGGATGGGGAACATTTCTGGAACGAAGATGCCTGGCTCCACAAACACCCCCTGCCCTCGGCACTCGCGAGGCAGGAGCAACAGGAGCCAGGCGGCTTTCTTTGCAAACAAAAAAGGGAGAACGGGAGCCGGGCGCACGGATTTCCAGGATGGAAGCAATCCACCGATAGCAAGGCACAGAGACGCAGCAAACAACACGGGTGAGGTTGAAACCGCCAACGGAGGCCACTCTAAATTTAGAAATCTGTAAAATATAACTGCAGAACACACACAAATCATTAAGAGGCCTTGTAGCCTGGCATATTGCTGCTGATGTCAAAATACCTTTTACTTGGGAATACATTAACATCCCACAGGACTTGCAGGTATCTATTGGGTCGTGTGAACTATTTGCGGGATCAGCAAAACAAAAAAAACCCTGCTATTGATCTATCATTAAAAATTAGTTGACATCACTTCTTTGTGAATAGGCCCTCCGTAGTAGAGAAGACGCGCTGGTTATAGATCTTCCCTTACTGACAAGATGCAGAGATAAATTGACTCTTCTCACAAAGCTCTCTCCCAACACAGAAGCTTTGGAAATACTGATACGCACGGAAAAATATCAAGCAATGTGTTTGCTTCGTTAAAAAAAAAAAAGAACAAAAACCGCCTCCCCCACGCCTCCCAGCCTCCTCCTTGATTTCATTGGAATTTCTAATATTCGATATCATTTCCATTCAGGTAATCTAAAGGAAAAAAAAATCTCTTAATTGTAGCTTTTGAAAAAAAGCTCTGAGATTTCATTATTAATAGGAGGCAAGCTAAAAAAAGCCATGTTTGCAGAGCAATACCTAGAAAAAACTAACTGGAAGACTTCAAAATACTTTAAGCAAGGAGAGCAAATGATTTTAGCTATATTGTCAAGCAGCTGCTTTCCTATGATTATATTTTAAATGATTTATGATATTTTTTTGTTTTTTGCTTGCGCTTCGAGAACAAATTTGTTTTCTGTTCAAGTTTAGCAAAAATGAGATGGATATTTTCTCGTATAAAGTTAAAAACATGTTCGTTTAGCTCGTCTTCTGACAGGCACCAGCGACGGTTTTTCTACGGAAAGCCGTTCTGTGAGATACTACGAGATAAATGCTGCACACTGGGGTACGTTTGTACTTAGCTACTCACAACACTTGGCTGTCAGAAAAACTCTTAATATATTCTTCCCAAACCCTATGGCCCTACCCCAAAGTTTCCAGGCAAACATTTTTCCAAAAGCACCCAAAGATTGCCCACCTGGGCCCTTTGGGCACCTGCCGGCCATGGGGCGGGCACCAGAGGTAGAGAAACAAACCACCGATAAAGAGCGGAGGAGACGAGGGACGTTGTCACTGCAATGGAAGAAAACTGAAGTGAAATATGTTCAGATGATCCTAAGAAAAGGACCGTGGCCGGCATCACACAGAAAAGGAAATCCTTTGTGCAAGCCCTTGCCTATCTGGTCCACAGACAAAAAAATTCCCTCCCGACTCCAAACGGATTGGTTTGACCCTAAGCACACGAACAACCAGACATTTGAGAGGTTTCTAAGTGCCAGTAAAAACCCACAGTCGGACCCTTGCTCAAGATACTAAAAGCACAAATACACACGTCGCACGCTCCAGAGACACGGCTCTCCTCTCGCGCTAGCCCTTCCATAAACCCTGAGCCCATCCATGAGCTCCGTGTTGGAGCAATTGAGGCCCCTTGCTCCACACGAGTTCAGAGCCAGCTCCATAACTTCTCTCCTCTGCTCATTAGGAACCAATTTCTCTTGCAGAACGAGCCTGCTTCTCTTGTATGATTTCTGTTCCGATTTAGACACGTGGTAACCCTAAACCTATGGCGACAAGAGCGGTATCTATTGTGCACTGCTTGACTTTCAGCTGACTAATACAAAATTGGTGCATTTCACTCAAATTAATTCCTCCCAAAGGTCCCCAAAAGTTTGTCCCCAAGTTTGTCCCAAAAGACAAAAATTATAGGTGGTTCAGGTTCAGCGACTTCTCAAATACAGCAGATAAAATACTGCCAGTCTTGCTCTACTTGATTTGTAGTTTGGGATATAGCTGGAACATATGGGGAGCCCACGCAATTCCTGTTTTACATTTGGCACAACTGTACTCTCTCTTTTTTTTTTATTATTATGTAGAATAAATTCAGGGAAAATAACACTTTTCTTGGGGGAAAAAAATGTGCTTGTCTCATTTTCTGCCCAGAGCTGTTTTGTATACACTGAGTATTGTGTGAGACCATGTTTTTTCAGGTATTATTTCTGCATCGCTTGCCATCTCTCCTTAATTAAAGTGATTCAGGGTCACAGCCTCTCCCCTCACCAGCCTGCCCTTGCCACCAGAGAGTAGCTGAGGACCAAGGTGGCCTTCACATCGATTTCTGCTGATGATGCACATGTGCCTGACCCACTAAGTCTCGCTGGATGAAAGGAAAGGCAGTTGTATGGAAAACATGAACTCCTGGAAGGAAAACCTCTCGTGCAGTTTTCAAGCCGTATCGTAAAAACGGGATGACTCGTGTGTCGTGATGGGGATCTTCCTGCTGACCAGACGACACCTCCTCGCCTCCCCGAAAACGCAGCGAACAAGCAGCTCCGACTTCAACCGAGTTCAGTACTTTTGGGCATATGGAAGGAACACGAGGAGCTCGAGCTCATGCAAGTCATGCCAGCCCATGACATACCTCATTTAAGTCAGTTTTGGGAGATGAGCACATGCAGCTCCCACAGCGTTTCTGCCCTACGCTGCGCGTGGCACTCCGGCTGGTAGGCTGTAGCCTAATTGATTTTGGCTCAGAGAGACTTTGCAAGCTCTCTACTCATATATTCTCCTTGGGGTGCTAACATAAAGCATTGTTAAGCTGGCACAGATGCAACAGACTGCAAATACAAAGCCCAGATATTAGACTTAGGAAAGACTTATCTTGTCCAGACTTATCCCTGCCCATCCAGTACCGTTTTCAACAACGGATTGCCCGGTCTCGTTTGACATCCCCTGTTAGACTTTGGTTTCCTTTCTCATTCCTGCAAATGCATCAGCGATTGCAAACTCGTTAAGACACCAGCAAAACAGTATCTAAGGCAACTGTTTACTGTATTCATGCTCAGCACCCCCCAGTCCCAGGCCACAAACTCATTTGGAGGCATTAATTAATGAAGAAAGCTTAATATGCACTTTTTCATCAGTCTGGCACTAAAATTGCTGAATTGCCTTTGTAGCAATTTGAGGAAGACATTGGGGCTATTAGAAGAAAATTACAGTACGCTTTTCTCTCCCCGGTCTTCTTGCCCGTTTCAAAGCCAAGGGGTGTTTGATGTAAGAACACCTATTAGGTGGAGACAATGTCGACACCAGGGCCATACTTACAGATATTGTTTTGAACTTTAACATCCATATCTTACACGAGCATAAATCAGCAACTCTAACACCAAAGGACTCATGAATCATGCCTTTGTGGGAGATCCAGGAGAGACTTGCAGTCTGAAAAAACCCTCGTTTCAGCTTTCTAGGGGTGTTTAAAAGTAGAATATTTTTATATGGCAGTCCTCTTGGTCGAGTCTCCTAGCTGATTATTTAATCCTCCTGGGATGTCTCTGGGGAATGCATATTGCAGTTTTAAATTTAAAAACTTTGAGCCTTCTGCTTTTGTTTCTTTGGAAGCTCCCTGGAAAGAAAAGTTTGCTGTGTATGGTATCAGGTCTTATTTTGTACCCTATTATCTGCAGCTCACACTGCCTGTTGCATCTTTATAAATTACCATATTTTTCTTCCTACATAACAAGACCAATGAAAAATTAAAGGGGGGGATATGTAAGCTTATAAAGAATTCCTGTTTTTCTGGTCTCGTTTCATTAGCAGTCCCGCTGCACATACACCCTGCGCTGGCAATTCATGCATGAAATTGCAAAATAAAACAAAATCTGATGAATTCCATTACATTTTTAATTCACTGATGTCTCAATATAGAATGCATAAATTATCACATCTTCAAGTTGCACTGGAAAGCCACAATGAAAATTGAGGTAAACCTAGAAATACGTGCTGGATGATATAACTAACCAGGCTTCAATTCAGCATACATCTAAATTCTAATTTACTTGAACAAGTTTTTGCTGCTCTGAGATCCTCTGGCATCTCCCAGTTTTGAACACGCTCTCCAAGGCACCCTTCTGTGCCATCGCAAACACTATAATAGGTCGCAGTAAGTCAGAGGACTATCGGATCCGGTATCCTGACCCGAGACTACAAGGTGTGGAATATCCCCTTCAGAAAATACTGCACAAATCAGAGATCTCTAAATCTTAACCTGTCTCATAGATGCTGTTCTTCATACACCCGGTGTCATTACAAACACTGCTGTGAGCACCGTGCAGTATTCTCCGCGCCGGTACAAGGGGAAAGTCACCACCCGGCACCCGCTGCGGTTTGTCTAAGTTGTGCCGGCGTTGCCTTTACTGTACAAACACGTCCTGCCGCTCGAAATTGCCTCTTTTGCCAGAGAAACCGCACAGGGACCAGGAAACTCAAAGAGTATCGACTCATGGAGGTCTTTCCCAGTGCCTATTTTTAAATCTAGTCCCATTGAGGGGCAGCAAATCTTTAAACATGTGCATCCCAAGTGCTTTGGGGAAGTATCGTGGCTCTCGGGATATCCATAAATAGCAGGTGCGTTCTCATGGAGGCTCTGGCTTCTGGGCGACCTGCAAATGCGCTGTTTTGGACAAGACTTTTTTTCACTGGCACCCTGCCGAGCCCAGGGCAAGGAAGTCTTGCCAGGACTGAGAAGCAAGCAATCTTTCCCCTTATCCATGAACATTAAAAGAGAGTCACCTGCATTGCTACAGCAGCCCTGACTCTACACCCAGGTCTCCAGGGAAGTAGGGAGGTGCTGCGGACCCGGCTACGCGGCCCACGGTCGATGCTTTGCTGGAGGCCAGAGCAGCCGGGGAGGTGCACGAATGATTTACCCTCCCGTGAAGGAAGGCTCCCGTATGAGACGTGGAAAAGGTTACAAATGAAGTCATGGAGAGATCCGTGGACGTGATTTTCCGTATCCATTCTGCAGAATATCACCTGAGGGCAATATATCCCGTCACGGATTTAATTTGCCAGCGTCTTCACTGGAGGCATCGGAGGGCAATGTGTCGGGGCTGCTTGCGGTGGGGCAGCTCCTATAACATCCCGCGATGCTGCAACCTCCAGGGTAAGGCGAGTAGAGGGCACATCGCAACCCTCGGTACAAGCAGATTCATCGGGCACCAGACCAGACCTCTTGCACTGCACCGCGATGCAGAGGGCTGACGGGTGCCCACTACGACATAGCCAGTGCCCGATCCGCTCACCCTAGCCTCCATTCACGCTCCCTGCGGCGTCTCATCCCCTTTCCTGCACATGATGCATTGTCTCATATGGATAGAAATGCAAAATTAATTAAAAAGAAATATTGGGGGAGAGGGAGGGGAGCAGGGAATATCACTTCAGCAAAGGAGCAAAGAGCCATTTTCCCTGGAAATGTTATAGAAGCGTATGAGGGAAATCAGCTTTAATTTACCAGATTGTAATCCATTTTAAGAAACTGCTTACCACTAAGCTTTGCTCCTTAATTAGAGCATTTTGTCTTTGTGAACCTTTACTTATTACTGCATCATGATCTTTCTCGGCTAATATGCTATAAAGACCTAATTAATAATAACCCAGTCTAGCCAATGTAGATAGACCAAAGGGAAGAGAGAATTAGATATACATTACCCGGAAATAATGCTCCCATTCTGAAAAACAACTAAAGGCTTTTATTGACTAAACCAGTTTAACAAATGACACTTAAGTAATTCATTGACAAGTTAGAACAATGGTTGAGTTGGACGTTTATTAAGTCATTTTTCTAACGGACATCACATTTCATTGGCTGTAAATGTTTAGCATAACTAATTAATTACAACTGAAATATTCCAGTGATTCATTTTTATGAAAAATTCATAAAATATAATGGTGTTTAGAGAACGAGATTAAGACAGCCTGTGTCTATTGACTGGGCTATACAAATAATCTATTTAGAAATAAATTCTCCAAGTTCAAGCCCAGATCACCAGAAAGTGTTTATTTCAAACACCATTAGAGCAAAGTGCTGATATTGTTCTTATTTCTAAAGTATTTTTATGTTTGCTGCACATCCGAGAGCAGCTTTTATCAGCCTGCATCCAAGGATAAACTCCAAACCCAGCTTAGATGCGAGCAGGTCTCGCTGGCTCCATCCTGCCCCCCGACCCTCCAGAAATGCCGAATTAAGGACAGCCGCGCACCCCGTCCCGCTATCACCGTTGCGTCTGCTGCTTCTCCTCCCACCTCTGCAGAGCATTCAACCCGGCCCTCGATTTAGCCACGTGCCTCCCGTTTGAGCCGATGCTCCAACCTGACCTCCAGCTTTCAAGCTACCATTTCACCCTTCCCAAGCTTTTGACTTCATTCAATGCCCCGTCCCCAACTCAGCCTTCCCACCTGCTGAACATCAGGATTAGGGCAGGGGTTACAGACACCTTTCATACAGCCTGGCCACAGGCAAAGACACATTTGCTCCCTTTCTCCTGCCTTCGCACGGTGAAGTCCCCTATGGTCAACATTTTGCACCTCTACCGGGCCCTAGAGAAATCACACGGGTGAATGGATCTGCCTGAACGTAACCGGGGCATCTCTACATATATAAATGCAGAAGCCACCACTAGATATAGACCCCCGCCACGTCTAACCTCTGCATCCCAGGCCATGGGGCTGCACCTCGTTAACCTGGATTTGGCTCAGCAGGATTCATTTGCAGGCCTGCCTGACTTTTTCCATCCAACTTAAATTATACCAAAATGAATAAATAAATTCAATTAGAGAAAAAGCAAAAGAAAGATCATCTCCAGGTATTCCTGCCTTCGCGGTTATCGCTGCATGTAATATTTCATCTCCTCTCCCGTGAAACTGGGAACGTATTCGGCACCTCTGACAGAAATCAACAGGGTCGGATGACAACAAACAGACCCAAGGCTCTTCAACCCGCTTGGCTGTATCATTCCTATTTATCTGTTGTCTGAATAAGTCCCTTTATTATAAACCTTTTCTTGAGGCTAAACATTAATGAGAGTTATTGCAAGCGCAAAGCTCAGATTTCTGCAAGCTCAATAGAATTTATAATCATTGCAAATGTTTTTTATATATAAAAAAAAAAAAGCTAACATTTTTAATCTTTTCTTCGTTTTTGAATTAAAAGCCTGGTTCGTATTTGATGCATTAACTGTATTAGCACTTGCTCTCTCTGGATATCAGTGCTTGATTATAGTTATTTGCATGTTAATGCTTATTAGTACATACAACGGGACATGAACAATAAGTAGAAAGAAAGTGCAAAGTGCAAAATGTTTCACACTATACATCTTATAGAAGGATTAGATGCTATTATTGACAATAATTGCAGCCAAGCCCATAGTAATTGGAGTGAAAGCTAAGGTGAAACTAATATGAAAATTGTAATTTAGTTTCACACAAGTTAGATGTTTAGATTGGTTAAATTGCTTGGAGTTTAAATCCTGAACAGAGTCGTTTGTTGCTGCTTCATATCTTCTGGGTATCGCAAGCTGCCGTGGAGGTAGAAAGGGGCAGATTCCCCCCCAGACTGCTGTCCTTCACGTGGCTCATTAAACCCTGAAACAGGATTGCTCGGGAGCTTGTGAGCCACAACCATCCCAAAGGGGCAGAGATCAGGGGTCAGACCCCAAAATCATGACGCTGGCCCAAAGATGATTTTTTTTTTTTTTTTACGAAAGATTGCATGGTGCCTTTTGAGCTGTGCATTAACTTCTGAATCCACAAATGTTTCCTTCCCCCACAGACAAGTATGAGGACTAGTGAGGATGGGTCTCCCAAACTCATCAGGAAAGGGGATTTTGGCCCCTGCTGCAGGAGGTCTTACCCCGACATCTGCTCATCCTCCTTCCATAAACGCTGGATCAATCCTGCCCCCACAACTACCCCCTGGGTCCTAATCCCCAAGGAGGGTAACTTTCCCACCCACTAGGACTAGGGAGCCGCTCCCAGGTATCTCCACCCTCCTTCCTCCCACACCTCCCCTAGGCCCGGAGGTGCCAAGGGGGGAGCGGAGCAGCAGATGAGCTGTGCCCACTGCTCACGCTAAGGGGGGAGGAGAAGGAAAAAGAGCTGCCCCAGGTCACTGGGCTCTAGTGCTATCACCAGACCGGCCTCAGCTCGGCTTGACTTCATGACCTGCAGAAAATACCATGAGGGTTGACAGCACTGGTTGCTTATCCTGCGGTCCATGAGGCTCTCACTGGTATCTTGTGCCCCTCCAAGGCACGCACTATTTCTCTGTACAGTGCCTATCCCAGGGCAGCTGCGGCCCCACGAATAATGGTGCCTGGCAGCGGGTGAGCAAATGGACCGGCCACCGCTCACTCCAAAGCAGCTCTTAATCAGCTGGAATCGTTAAGATTTGCAGCATATTAATAGGGATAATCTCAAGCAGGATAAGCAAGACATACCGACACCTACACCAGCACTCGAGAACCTGCTCTTTGTCCTTCCTGAACGGCAGTTTCATTCACAATAATGACCAACATCATTCTCAATCCTTGGATACAATCAATCTTTTCCTAATGAACAACTGGAAATCAGTGACGAGACAGAGGGTGGGAAAAAGCTTGATTCAAACCCCCTCATTAGTTATGAAATAGCCAAACCCCATGTTGAGAGCTGTATTTCCTGGCTACGATTTCACTGAATAACTTTCTCTTGCCGGAGTCTCCATGCCTCTTTACAGTTCATGACAATGGGTTACTAAAAACAGAACAACCGCCCTATTTCCAGATGCAAACACTTTAACTAGGGCTCTATAAACTATGCCGCTCCTAAAGCTGAGGATAACGCCACATACATCTTCACTGCCTAAAAGTAATATCATTGCCTGCAGTGCAAATGGGAACGTATACTTTGAATGGGTTTTAAATGAAGACTGTTAGGACTGATCTAAAGCCCATTACAGCCTCTGGGGTCATAACTGGGAATTCAATGGGTTTTGGATCATGTCCACATTTCTTAAAACTTTCATTTAACTATAAATTAATTGTTATGGCTGACATCACTTTCTCCATAACTAGAGCAGAAATCAGCTTTATATGCATGAAATAAAACTAGAGGGGCGGTGATGAAGAACGGCATCCCCTGTTACCTGCTTTCAGAAGTCAACGACTCATGAAGTTTCCGACACCGGCTTGTATTTGCCGAGTCCTGCCCTCAGCGCACTGACTTACCCGGTTACTTTGACACGTCTCCCGTTTCCACTCTGCTCCGCAGCGTGGATGCACACCACGTGGCACACACCTCGTGGCAATCACAGCATGGTTACACAGCACATCCTCTCATCAGGTCAACGTTTGAAGCGGGCAAAACAGGACAGGTAGGTGTGGGCAAGCACGAGGCCCCTTTCGGTGGTGTGCGCCGGTCAGTCCACCAGCAGCCACCCAACGTGGCGATTCTGCGCGAGAGGACGGAAAGCCGACGAACACGTTTCTTTACGGAGAGCTCATTAGCCATCGCAGCTGGCTCCCTACAACTAAGAACGGGGATGAAAGGAAACCAGTCCTAACCACCTGCATGCAGTCGAAGCTTGATATCTATCCCATTTGTTTTCTCAAAGATTTAGTGGAAAGGAGCCTGAACAAGACAAGGGAAACCCCGAGACTGACTTCCCTTTCATCTGTTTTAACCGTGGGAATATGCAGAGCGGCAACTCTTCCTCCCTACCATCCCATTTGTACAGCACATCAACAAAACGATGAAAGTGGTAATTAAATTATACTGAAGTTAAACTGGCATTTCATTAAATATATATTTATTGATTTTTTTGTTCCGTCCTCCCCAAAAGGGTGCAATATCATTAAAAATGTTTACACGAATTCTTACAAATGGCGCATTACGCCTATCAGGCTCGCCAGAGCTGCACCGAGAATTGTTTTCTCTGATCATTTTATTTATTTAACAAAAACCTGTGATCCATGCAACATAATACAATGGGCCTTAATTGAGAAAACAATTACCTTTCCTCTCTGTGCTTGCACAGATTACAACCTGCAAAGCCCACCGTGAATGGCTCAGCCCATAAGGGGCAAAACCCCACAGCACAAGGGTGCCGCCCTAATTATTCACAACTACTTGATATAATTAAACGGCTCCGACAGCAACTAAACTAGACACGCCCTGTGATTCAATGGCCACCGCACTAGACGGGAACTCAGGAGCTCTGGGGTTTAGTCTCAGTCCTGCCACTGACTTACTGGCTGACCTTGGGCAAGTCACTTCATCTCTTTTTGGATCTCAATACCTCCACCTCTTAAATGGGGATAATGACATTTTCCTTCAGTGATTTTTATCCAGGGATCTCAAGTGTTGTTTCAAAAGTGAGGCATTATTACTACCACCACTATTATTACTAGCATAAAATGTATTCTCTTTTAAAGTTATTCCGAGACGATGGATTTAAAAACAAACAAACTGGCGGGTGACAGCATTTGCCTTACCGCCCAGAAGAACTGGACCACCAAGCAGTTTTAAAGAGTGCTCCCAACTCCCATCTATCTGCTGCAAAGAAATAATAAGGAAAGCATATTGTGGTCTTTCTTGTAACAATTTTGAAAAAACAAGTTCTGAATCATTTGTACCATTTAAAAAAAAGCATCTTTTAGCATCTCTTTCCAATGGTCTCATGGCTGTGGGAGTGGAAAGGGAACTGCTGTTTTTCGATAAGAAATTCTTGCTGACCTCTGTGTACAAGTATTTCTGTTCACCACGTACCCTACTTAGTGTCAGACAGCTCATTTTTAGCAGCGCAGACTCTGTCTTTGAGGTCCAAAAAAGGGTGAAGTGGTATAATAATTTCAACGCTGAAAATGCATTGCTTGATGCTTCTCATAGTAAATTTGACCCTGGAATATTAAGGGGTGTTAAATAAATTGGACAAAGAGGTGTTTGGGGAGTAAATGTGGCAGACACACTGCCATGAATGAGCAATTAGCTGTTCACGAACCAGCTTATCACAAATTACATGCCTACAATATCTATTACTGTAATGACCTTGAGAGTTGACTCATATTCTCCCTTAACCTAATGAGCATGCCGAGTATAATCAATTACGTCTGCAATTAAAATTAGAATTTGTCTAACAAACTCTTCTTAGCTTTCAGACTTTTTTTTGTTTAACAAAGCCTGTTACACACGGGCAGCAGATAAATATTAATTTTGTGTTGTGTCCTCATTTTTACAGTTATACCATGCCTAATTTATTAAACCTCATATTATCTCTATCTTGTTTTAAGGTTTCAGCAGAATTTGGTTAAGATTCAGCTCTGAATGTCAAGGGATAATTATGACAGTTAACAGCAATTTATCATTCCCTAATAGGGTTTGCAAGTTGTCACTGGCTGCCTGGAGAAATGTGTTAGCGTGCTCCACTCTATAGCTGCTACCAAAAAAAAGTGTGTTTGTGCGTGCACGTACCCAAACCGGGCTGCCTATTTTCCAAAAGTGACCTGGAAGATATTCTGCTAAATAGAGCTGACAATCTGTTTGCCAACTCCGACCTGCTGAGGTCAAGTCAAACCAATGTAAGCAAAACACAACCCTACCAGTTAATGAACTATATGTCATTGCACTTATCTTGCAATCTGCCGCTAATTATAGTCAACCAGGTAGGCAACTGCTGAGTAACTTCTTAGCTAAGGATCCCAGGTGCTCAGCAAATAGCAGGGAATGATTATGAAACAGATACAGCAAATCAATCATCTGAAAATGGGAAGAATTAGGAAACCAGAGTCTTAAAAGCCAGCATTTTGCCCGGCTGTTTTCAGCACAGGAGGTTTAAAGTGGAATTTGCCCGGCGGATTTCCAGAGAGTCACAGAGGAGAGCAAAACGCGTCGTCCCCCGACACCCCACCGCTCGTGCAAGCTGCACGTCTCCCCCGCGGTCCCTGCGAGAACAGGCACGGCTCATTCGACACCACTCGGGACCCTTCCCTGACTTCAGTGGGCTTCACGGCCCAATGTCTTGAAGAGAGCATGATCTGCACGTTTCTAATCCTCATGCCGGTCCCAGAGCACGCAGCTGCTGGCAGCAGGCGCCACGGGGCGGTGCACGCTGCGGATACCTCCGGCTGACCTTGAACAGCTCCGCAGAGGTCAAGCAGCCCCTCTGGTCCCCATCACTGTGACAGCCAAGGCTGGCATTGGGCACACCGATGCCGTCGTAGCCTGAATGAGGGACCCGGTAGGGAAGCAAATCTGATGCCATGTAACTTAGAAACAAAAAACCCACGAGGCTGAGGTATTTACCCTGAAGGAAGGACTGTTTCCTGCATGAATTATGGCTTTGGACTCCTGCATTTTGGCTGCTCGTCACACGCTGCGTGCAAGATCCTGGGACGTGCATACCAGTACCAAGGGACGCTGGACCAAAGGGACACGACGGGGACAAGGGGAGCGCATGTCAGCATAGAAACATCTGCAAATTACTCTCCTCAACCTGTGATGGTAATGAACAAACTAGCCCATTCTTTGTATTTATTCCTGACAACCAAATCTAATCAAAGTTCATTTTTTAGAAACTCAATCGTTATTCTAAATTAGATTACACAGCAAATTAAATCATAAATTTCTCTACCTAGGCAATGCCTCTGCCTCCATTCCTCCAAAACAGACTTTGCTCCCTTAAGCACTTCATTTAAGTCCAAAAACCTAAGTTTCAAAACTAGTTATGGAGGCAATAATTTAATAATATGGAACAAGTAATTGTTTGGGGGAATATTTATGATTTCATTAGCCCTTACCAGTAATCAATAGTAATCTATTAATTCATTAATTTACATATCCCTAGTTTTTGTACAAGTCCACAAATTCTGTTTAAGCAGGGTTTTTTCCCCCCTTTATTTATGCACGTTCTACCTTTGTTATGCAAGGTGGTGGTGATCAAGCTGTATATATTAAGTAGAGCAAATAACTGAGCAGCAGGAGTATGCACATGCCCTGCAGAACCGACTGCGGGATAAGATTTAATACCAAAAACAAGGAAAAGAAATAAAACAACGGGGCCTATTCTCCACAGGATGCATACATAACTCTCATTAATGTTAATGAAAGATATTGAATGGATGTGCGCTGAGGGGACTTTACTAGAACCTAATAAATTCTGGGATCTTTCCCTAGCCTGGCCTATACCTGCCCCTTGGAATATACTGGATGAGAAGAGTGATGGTTTGAGCAAGCGGCACAGTACAGCGTGTGGCCTTGCTTTCCAGGCATAATTGTTTTTAGAGAATGATTTGCACACGTAATTTCTAGGACTGCCTGAGCAAGATGTAATTCTGGACACAATGGTTAGCTGTACGTCCAATGGCTGTTTGCACGCATGGACCCAAGGTCTTGGTTGCACGAAAGCAAACCGCGGACAGACTGCATCCCTTTGATCCACAGAGAGCTCAGCTGGCGCCCGCAGGGAGGTGGGACGCAGCGAGGCGCATGTGCAGAGCCGCGCTTCGGCTGCTTTTGACCTTGCCCATCCGCTTGCATATCTTTGGCAAGCAGGGGCTGCGACGTCTACCGTCTTTGCCCACCTGAGCTAATCCCGTCCTGCAAAACCCAGACTACAATACATACTGCCGGAGCAGCGCATTGTTAAAGGTCTCAACTCCCAGAGGTGCCCGTCCTTGCAGAAGATGGCCTAAACATTGACTCTTTCAAGCAAAAAACACCCAAAAACTTATCTAGGAACACAGCACTGGCAGGATATCCAGGGTCACCGAATCCAACCCCCTGCTATTGCCTACAACCATGTCACATACGCCTGCCTCCCTTTTTCTAAGCTGATCAAGCTCCACCTACGTTATAGTTAGGTTGGTTCAAATGTGTTCATACGTGGGTCTTTTTTTCCTTTTTTTGCACTGCTGTAAAGAAAGAGGACTCTCTCCTTGCCCGATAATATCGCTCTCATCGGAAGATACGGGTCCACGTTTCTTTTTTTTTCCCCGGTGGTTGTTTATGACGAGCATTGCTGAGGCAGCCGGCACGCTGGTAAATGAGCTCTTTTTGTCTGGCTTAAATTGGGTCATTAACATTCCAAATAAGAAGAACAAAACGCTGCTTCCCGAAGAGACGCAGGATGTAGCAGGATCCAGGCAGACATCTAAGACAACCAAGTTTAATAGATCAGTCAGCTGAAAATGCCTCTGGGCAAAAAGATGCAACACTTTCTGAATCCGGCCAAGTTCGCGCTTGCAGGGAGCACGGCACTGCTCTCGCTCACGCACATGCACAAGTGCAAGAGGTTGGTTTTGCCCCTCCGTGTCCTTTCTTCCTGGGACGCCAAGGAGGAAAAATCTGCCTGGGTAAAATCTGTTTGGGGAAAGTGAGCGTGCCGTCGACTAGATGAGGATCCCACAAGGTGGCTTGGGTTGCTCGTGTTCTGCTATAACATGAAATATCATTCTTGGACAGGAGCTATTGAAAAGCCTACTGCAAACAGGCTCCAGCCCAGCCTCCCAGTTACACATCCGAGTCAAGCGGGGATGCGTCCGCAGCTGGGGCTTTGCACGTTTCTCGGCAAGCAAGCTGCATCCGTCTCAAAAGCAATGTTGTGTAACTAAAAGCTGCATTCACCGGAAAATGGAGAGAAAAGGTTTGGAAGGTATTAGCTTGACAAATTAAGAGGTTCTATAAAAGAGATGAAGCCAGAAAAGAAAACTAGTGTATTAACCTCACACGATTAATCAGGCAACTTTGATAGCGATACTAATGGCTTCAGATCTCCGGCACGGTCTGGGACCGACACACCTGTGCTCACTGTACAACAGGCCGTCTCATCGGGCCGACACTCGGGCTCTGGCAGACGTTACACTTAAGACGCGATTAACCAGTTAACGGCCGCTGCAATTGATGGTGTGATGAAACAAGGGATAGTCCACAAAGCTGTTGCACAAAAATGTGTAAAAACTTTGTGGCTGGTTCCCATTGCGCCTTAAAGAGCATGGGTGTCTGCATCAGCTGGCCAGGGCTCCCAGCCTTGGGGGCACGTGGGGGCCTTGATTGCAGCCCAGAGTGCCAGCTGTTTGGTGCCCCCAAACTGACTGTGGTGTGCTCCCCAGAACACGGATCAATGGACCAACTTGCTGGTGCAAGCGAAGCCCAGCATTTGGATCCCAGGATCCCCCTGCAATATGGCGTGATGGGGATCTAATGGTTGGGATCAAGCATCAGCTCCCATCGCGCCTGTAACTCAACATGCGCCAGGGGCCTCTGATTGATCCTATAGACTCAGTGACACTGAGGCTGGCTTAAATGCAAGACATGGTGCTGCAACGTGGAGCAAACAAAATGAAAACTGAACTGGGAGACATTTTCAAATCAGGGTTCGAGATCCAAACCCGATGTCGGGAACAAGTGAGTGGATGAGTACTAAACTCCAGCGGCGGGCAGGACCCCTTCAGCCAAAAGCCTACCACAACATGCTGGCCAACTGCAACGGCTCTCAGAGAAGAGCTGGGTGCGAGGAAGTTTGTTTCTGAAGAAAAATGCATCTAAAACTGCGCCAGCGCCCTGCTCTTACGTTGCAATAACAAAAACTATCCCAATCTTTCGGGTGTAAATGAGGTCATTGTGAACCGTCATTTATATTTTAAAAAAATTAAATCGAAATGTTTTGAAAGAAGCAAACCATGACGCTCAGATTGCCCTAATCGGAAACTTTTTTTTATCAATATTATTTTTATTTTTTTGTCCATGAACATTTTTGAGATTTCGACTTTCTGGTGAAGGGAAAACGTAGCAAAATGTCAGAAAGTCTCGAGGGAGTGGAAAGCTAAGGAGAGAGGCACTACTATAAATCCAGAGGAGCTAGAAATCTGACTTTTTACATGGGGAAGCTTGGCAGTGAGGGATGGGTTATGCAGACCCTACACACAAAAGCACCACAAAAAGGGTAAGAGGGGCACAATTTAATTTTCCCCTTGCAGCTAACGAGCCGGTTAGAAACAGCTGCTGCAAGGCTGCAGCCCAGGCAGGCTGGGGAAGCAGGGGAGAGGCTGGCCATAGAGATGCATCTAAAAGAGCTTGGTGGTAAGAGGCAGGGAAGTGTGGAAATGCATTTCAGCAGACGAGGGGTAGCCCTGGAAGCTGCAGAAACGCCATGTGGAGGTGGCGGCTGCTTAAGAGTAAATGGGACTTCTTCAGAAGGAAGCAATATAGGGGCAAACGTAAGCCGCTTGGTCAAAGGCAGGCCCTGGCAGCCCGAGTGCCTTGGACGCAGAAGAAACGTGGATCACGCTGTCATTATCTTTTCTGGCACCCATGGCTTCCTGGTCTGTATGAAGGACCAGTCAATCTTGTCCTTCCCTTTTGCTGGCCTCGTGCAACTTCCACTTTATTTCCTGCACTTTTGGCCAATGAATCGGCTGCGCTTTTTTTGCGTTCTGAGATTTCCTTGAAGCTGGTCCCTGCAGACACTACGCGGGGTCCGTGCAGGAACGCATTACAGAGCTGCCCCGCGTGCCTGGGGATGTCATGACACTCTGCAGTGGGGCTTCAAAATGATCCGTCCCCACTAGCATCATAATTCACCTCTCAAGAGCATCTCGCAACATCTCCTGCCTCCGTACCTTCAGGGAGCCTCACAACCCGATATCTCAAAATCAGACTTCATTATCCAGGTCGTCATTTCCATTTATCAGTGCCTTGCAGCCTTTGGTATTCACGGTTCGAATGGTGCCACGTCCATCAATCACCAGGGTGTCTTCATGTTCTCCATTTCCCTTTGTCTCGTTTTTGCCTTCAAATAAAGCATCCAGATTTTGCACGGAGTGGAGGAGCTGTGGCTGCATTCCCACATGTCCTCATCTCCATCTCTGATGAGTTCTAATTACAGCAAGTGACCTGTATTAATTGCAGGCGACATGAGAGACTTACGGCATCTTCCTTCAAGTTCCTGCATATTATTATCGTGCATATTAATGGCTCTTCCTAAAGACCCCGTTCCGGATCACTGTTTTGCTGGGTTCGGTGAGCCTACCGTTAAATAAAGTCTCTTCCTCCTGAGCTTGCTATCTAATTTAAAACAAAAATGCAAGATGTCTGACAACAGGAGGGAACTGAAGGAAGTCAAATTATGGGGTAACATAGTTAACTGCTGAGCAACGTGATGGTTCAAAATTGTTCATTTAAACCCCCCACCCAAAATTAATGATCTACCTGGTGGCTGCATCACGCAGCCAGCAACGCTTAGCCGATTCCCTGCAGGCGTCACACAACAGGTAGCCCTCGATCCACGCTTGGAAGGAGAAGAGGGCGGTGAATAGGCATGGCAGGGTGGAGCTGTGAAGGGCTTGACGGAAATGAGAAGAAGTTTGAATCTGGTGTAGTGGAAAATGAAGCACTAATAGAGGGCTTCGAAAGGCGAGGTGACAGTGAAATATCCACCCGGCGCAGCTGCCGCTCAGCGATGCTGTTCCTTTAAGAGGCCGCGCTCCTCGCTTTGAACAGCGACATCGTCAAGCAGCACAAACACAGCCGCGGTTCAAAAACGAGACGAAAACGATGAGCTGAAAGCAGCCAGCGCAGTCCTGAGGCTACCGGATTTGCAATACCAATTACGTAGCTGCAGTATTACATATTCTACATGCAAGCACTATCAGTGTGTTTCTCAAAGCAATTCAAAGGGACTACTGTATTCTGTCAAATCATTTTTGCACATCCTATAAGCTTGCAAAAGGAAAAAAAAAAAAAGCACGCTGGGGGCAAAGCAAATAGGCCCTTTCCTCACTGGGCTCCGTGCATCTCTGTATTGTTTTCTTCTCTTTTTTTTTTTGCCTTGAGATTTTAAATTTGGTTTAGAAAAGTCAAATATTTAGCATTTTGCACTCTTCTTCTGCACCACCATTTTATTGTGCTTTTAAAAGAGCAAAAGGTGGCTCTCAATATTTTATTAAACAAGGATTCACAGTTGCAAATCTGCAGGGAACCCAGGCTGCAACATCAAAGCATCGTGCTTAATAAATTTAATCCTTCCGATGCAATCAGTTGCAAGGCGAGCTGATTAATTTCCAAGACTCAAACCTCAAGTTCAGTGCTCCGTTCCAACAGGGACAGTCGATAATATGAAGAGGATGTCTGCAGCAGGCTTAGGCAAACTCTTGCCTTTTCATTTCAGGTTGAAATTCCTAAAGAAGTGAGCCAGGTGGATTGATTTAATGCAGCATTAAAAAAGCATCTGGGAAAGAAAAACATGCACATCAAAAAGTAATGGTGAAGCAATCTTCCCAGTGTAAAATAATTAGTGAAATGTGTGACATAAAATACATCTCTGCGTGTATACCCAACACTGCCACCGTCAGCCTTTCCTTCTTATTTCTGCAGGTGAGCCTGTAATTGGGAAAATGGTAGCTAGTCACGAACACTCGGGAAGTGCTGGGACGCCCGAGATTTCAAGACGGTTGCGAACTGGGCTGCGTGTTTGCATGTGTTTGTGCAACAGACACTTGCTGTGCACATTATCTTGTCTCTCCAGATAAATTAGGTGAATCATGCCCCTGCCAGCTTGATTTGCTTAGCCTTTAGAAAGTACAGAGCGCGTGGAGTTTCTCGTGACTGCAATTCCATGGAAAAGGTAAGGCTGACTGCTCGCTGTTGAGTGATTTCTGTGTTTACCGTGGCATCGCCGGCATTTACTCACCTGATCTGACAAAGGCTATGAAGTACACGGGGCCAGACCGTGACACGTGGCCTGCTTGATACACCTTTACGAGCCCTGCGCTACGGCAGCATCTCATCGACTAGAAGTCCTGCAGGACGAGGCAGAGCGACAGTCCTGGTCCGTTGCAAGTGGATGGTTGTTCAAAGTCCGCTCAGACAAAATCACACGGCTCCCTGCTTTCCGCTCCATGTACAAGGGGAGCCGCCTGGACTTTCTTTTGCTTGTGAAAACAGCACAGGACGCAGATATAACCACATGCTCAGAAGGGCAGGGGCCGGAGAATCAGGGATGCGTGTTGAACGACACGTGCATTTCCAAGACCTCCACGGAGTCCAGAGCGGGGAGGAGAGAGGACCAGAGGGAGATGTGGTGCGGCCACACTCCCGTCTCAGCGGTCACCGAAGAGCCGGTGCCACTTCCAGCTCTGTGGGATCCCTGGGCAGCGCTTTCTGCCCTCTTCCCAAAGAACCAGGGTGAGGGGCAGGAGACCCATGAGAAAACAAAGAGCACTGGGGATCCAGAAGGGACCAAGATGGACAGGCTGCTGCTTCCCCTGTCCTCTGACGGGAAAATTTAGGGGAGGAGAAGTCCGCCCTTTAGCACATGCTCTTTCTAGACAAAGCTGAACGCTTGCCCTCTCCGAGCAATCTTGTTTTAGACACTCCTGGCCAAAAAATGCAGTGTGAAGGTGGGTGGAATAAATCAGGCAGGGCTAGCAATACTACAACACGCCTCTAGGAAGCCACACTCGGGCAGGCTCGAGTCCTTCTGTGCTACACGTCTCCCAGAGGAAAAACACCTCCAGAAGCAAGGCACCCCAAAGTCAATCCACCTGGTACCTGCTGCACACCCCGGCACCCATCTGACAGCAACGCGGACTGGACGGACGCAGAAAAGGTGACAGACTGAAACGCATGCACTGCGTCCATCATATACGGCTCATACAACCCACTGCGACTACGCCACGGCCAGAGGAACAATTTCATTTATACATACACGTAGCAAGAAGCGGTTCCCAGACATTTTGGACCAAGAGATTACAGTCAGCCTGTAAGCTCTCTCATGTTGGCATCAAACATAACTGAAAACACCAAAAAGTATGAAAGACCTTCGTGAACTACGGACCAGGTGTCACAGCCTTGGGACCCACATGTTGAAACCAGCGGTATATCACATCTGGAACAGCTCCATGGCACAGGGTGACTGGAGACTGACACTTAAATCCGGTTGTCTCTCTTCCCTATGTAGGAAAAAGCCTTTCTTCTCCAGAATTACAGCCCTGTCTACCTGAGCATGAGAGTATTTTCAAATATATCTGGGCATGAGAGCATTTTCAAATATATCTGGGCATGAGAGCATTTTCAAATATATCTTTTACCTTAAACAGCCCCTTTAAGGACAATCCGTGGGCGAGTCTAACATCCGTGCAAGGCCTGGTTACCAAATGTTTTTCAGACCTCCTCACACACAAACTGAAATGCAACCTGCAACAAGGGGTGCTAATCCAGGACTAGGATTTGGAAGGTGCCATGGAAATAAAAATAGTAGTCAGTCATTAAAATAAAAAGATAGGCTCTTTCCCGGGGGGTTGTGGGTTATAGGGGAGTTAAAATAGGGCCCTGTGTTTGCATATGCATATAAAAGATTAAGTCTGTGGATAATCTACGTGATCAGGACTTTGCTGTGACGGAGGGGATGAGAACAATCCCCGTGATGCATGTAGCTCATGTTTGAATTCTGGCATCTTGCCGTGTGCAAATATTGCCGAAACGCATGGCTTCCTGGGCAGTGTTTCTAGTGACAGGGTACCGTGGCAGAAACACACCTGGAGCTCCGTATCCAGCCCCTAAGACCCAACTACAAACCTCTTAGAGTACATTTCTACTGCAAAGCTCCTCCCTAGGAGGAGTCTCTTGGGCTCCTCGGACCTGCTACCCGTGCACACAGACAAGTCTCTACCCTACGTGCTCACAATTGACCTGCTTCAGTGCACAAGTCACCGCTCCAGAGCTGTTTGCACTTGGACCCGTGACCCCTTCGTTGGTCTGTGACGGGGCACGCTAGACCACGCAGCTCCTTTCAGAATACGGGATGGACGTGCTTCCTACAATTAACTGAGAACGAACCGTAGCAAAGTCTGCAACAGCCTAACAAACCAGGGCGGTGACCCAGGGGAGCCGAGCAACATGTGGACCAGCACAGCACCCTGGGACACCCAGTAACCCCAGTGCGACGGTGCCGTGTTGCTGGTCAGCTAAGCCCTATGGTGGCTCCAGAGCTCTGACCCAGCTGCCCGTCAAGCAAAGTAAGTGGGCAGCGAGGACGCACTGGGTCTGGGCGTATTGCTCAGCTCACAAAGCCTTTAGACACGATACAGTCCTTAAACACAGTTCAGAAAGGGCAGACTCACAGTCCTGGGGTCTCTTCCCAGCCCCTGAGAAGGTGCTGCCGGGCCGGCTCCGTGCTGCTCCCTCAGTGCCACAGCGTAGTCCTCCTCTCTCTCATGAGGTCCCTCTCCCGGTCTCAGGGCTGCTGCCTCCAGCCTTGCAGCCCTGGGGCTTTTGCTGGACCCTGGGGCAGTCTTTGGCCCCGTGTTGCAGCCAACAGCCAAGCACCTTCTCCCTCTTCTCTCTGTGTCTGACCCCAGGCTCCCCTCCCTGGGAGACCTGAGCTCCCACACACTAATCAGGGTCAGCTGCTCCTCCTCCCAGGCTGCCTGCAATCAGCCTTGACTGCCCGCACCTGGGCTGCAGTCCCTGCCAACCTGCAGCTCCAAATCATCCAGGAGCATGCAGGTTGCTGCAAGCTTTGGCCAGCCAGCCTGCTCCCAGGCATCACTGGGAGGCCTGTTGTTCAGGAAGGGCAACCTCACAAATACATGCTGTAGGTAAATGCAGCCTTTGTAACAGAAAAAAATACGATATTTTTTGTACGGGAAAATACGAGTGCATTCCTTACACACACAATCATAGGAAATTAGGTTGGAAGAGACCTCAGGAGGTCACATCTAGTCCAGGCCCCTGCTCAAAGCCGGACCAGCCCCAACACCATCATTCCTGCTCCGTGATCTTTCCAGGGACTGAGGTGAGGCTGACTGGGCTCGAGATCCTCCTCCTTCCCCTTCTTCAAGATGGGCGCTATATTTGCCTGCTTGCAATCATCCTGCACCTCTCCTGATTGCCAGGAGCTTGCAAAGAGAAAGGTCAGCAGCTCGGATATTACATCAGGCAACTCCCTCGGCACCCTCAGGTGCATCCTGTCCGGCCCCATGGCCTTATGCACATCTGGCTTCTCTAAATAGTCCCTAACTTGTTCTTTCACCGCTGAGGGCTGCTCCCCTCCTCCCCGAACTGTGCTGCCCGGTGCGGTAGTCTGGGAGCTGCCCGCACCGGCGAAGGCTGAGGTAGAAAAGGCATCGAGCACTTCAGCCTTTTCTGCATCCTGTCACTGGGCTGCCTCCCCTGCACGTTCCCTGATCCTCCTCTTCCACACAAACAGCACGTGCACAGAAATGCACAGCCCCCATTCATGTCTCATGTAGGTTGATTCAGGCTTTGTGAACCTCAACAGACAGAGGAACACTGTGATTAACTTACTCAGACCCACCTTCCTGCTTCCTTTACTTTAAAGAAGGTTCAGATCATAGTAATAATTTTGAGTTAGATTTTGAAAGCTCCTAATTCTCTGAACAGAATAATTGTCTGTGTTTGCAGAAGAGAAACATCTTGAAGTGATGACAATAGATTATAGCGTTGCCCAACGATGCAGAAAAGTAGAAAAATGCAAACTCCTAACCTCTGATTTATGAAAACATGCTCTCTATCGCAGACTGCCAGAGCTGAGCGCGGTAACCACGGGTCATTTTCATCTCATTACACTGGTAAAAAGGGTAGTCTGGGAGCTCGGAGAAGTCCTGAATGCCTTTACAATTCATGGACTAGACCTGTTTATGGCCTTTGGCCCTCGCACAAATAAAAAGCTACAAATAATATCTACCTGCTTTGCTAAAGATTAAACGTGTACTTTTTATTATCCACAAACTGAGAAGGCCGTCATATTTTTTCATCTCTAATTTCTCTCATTAACACAAACGATCACTTCCTAAAAATAGCAGCTACCTGGACTCCTCTCTCTTAGGGGTGATCATGTATTCTTGGCAACAGAAAGAAACCATAAAAATCACAGTCGTAGAGTTGCAGGGCTGGGCATGGGACCTCCGGAAGTCACATCTAGTCCAACCCCCAACCTGAGGCAGGATCATCCCTATCCCAACCCAAACCCATTGTCTAACCTCTTAGCAAAACTATACAGACAACCCTGACACTACACAAGACATCACACCGGAACCTGCCCCGGGGCAGCTGGGGGATCACGGTCCCCAGTGTCCTGCTGCTGTAAAGGTTGCTAATATATACTCGTGCAATACCAAGTAGAGGGCCGTGTCCCCGCCACAGCAAAAATACCAATCTGGCCACAGGGCAAAATTCCTTCCGGACCCCGAATACAGCGCCAGTCTGACCCAGCAGCGGGGCGAGCAGCGGGGCGAGACCCTCCGGCCAGCAACCTCCAGGTTTAAGTCCCGGCAGAAACATTAGCACAGCCAGGTCAAAATCCCCAACCACGGCTGCAGGCAACACCCACCGAGTCCGAGGAAGGCACAAACCCCCCTGACACGTGCAGCAGTGGCGTGGAGGGGGGAATATCCCCTCTCCGCCCCATGCAGCAACTAGTAAACATAATATGTATGCCTGCTACAACATCTTGGATTTAATAACAAAACCCTTGGGGGGGGAAAAATGGCATTTAAACCCATTTTCACTCATGGTTGTCCTGTGCCCAGTGCCAGCCTGTAGTCTACCACAAGCAGCTGCGGAAAGTGCTTCATTGCTGCACCGTAGGCAATTGTGTTTCAGTACTACACACCCTGGGCTTCTCAAAGACATGGGCTTCTCTCCATCTCTCCTCCCCGCACAACTCTGTTAGATACTTACAGCAGTCGCTGGGAGCCCATGAGAAGGAAGGTCAGTACAGCAAACTGAAGGGAAGTGAAATGTTTCTCTGTGCCATCATGTGGTTGTTAGAGCTCCCTTAATCAACCCAAGCAGCTTCTCCGAGGCATCTAATCTGATTTTGCAAAGTGCTAAAGCATAACCATATTTTGACTTCCCTTTGATTCCAAGTATAATAAATAGCCTTTATCTAATGCTCAGGCATATAATCTAACTACACAGGCATTTCTATGATGGGGGAGTGAAACATGGCTGCAGAACCATCTTGGACTTTATCTATTTTATTACTCGAGTGGAGCATATCATATTAAATCATATTTTTGCACTAGTTTGCTTAAGATCTGTTTTGAAGCTTCATTGGCTCCATTAGATTTGAACTTTGGTAACAAGGATGTGACGAGAATGTGGAGGAAGAAGGGATGGATTAGACGGGCGTTTGTCCAACGTGGTGTAGTTCAATTCTTCCTGTAATCAGCGTCAACTCAATGGGTCATAAAAAAGCAAGGCTACAAGATTATGGAGGGAAAGGCAATATTTTTACCATAAAAACAACAATTTTGAGAAAATGGCTTTTTTTGTTAGCTGTCTATACACGTGAAATGAAGTAGAGCCAGCTACCATCTCAGACTCTTTTTTAAGAAGAGAAGAAATGATATTTTCACGACTGAAAACTTTGGCTGGAATAGAAGGGAAATGTAAACACTGTCCCATGCCATTTAGATAAAATTATTTACAACCATTACAGGCCCGGGGTCCCTGCACTCAAGGATAAAATAACGATACAGAAATGTTCTGCAGATGACTAGTTTTGATCTTTTATTAGTTCTCATAATCATCTCTTATTAATTTGTACCCTGCGTAATAAGCACTCACCTTCACCGTCTGTCCAGCTTCGGGGCCATCCTGTAAGCAAAAAAAAACCCAAGACTCGGATGAGAGGCGCTAACAAGGATCTCGTGGGGATTCAGAAATATTACCGATTAATAATTTAAATCCAATTTCATTGTGTGTTAATTTATAGGATTCTCCTGAGTACCATCAGCACAAAGCTTTTGGGACCAGACGCTTTTCCTTTTCAGGCCATGATAAAGTGAGAAATTATATGTTAAGAGGAAGCAAATACTGGCACAGTTGTTATTTTTCATGCTCTCAGATCACAGTTTTTAATTGCCAGCAATAAGGTTTCTGTTATGTGTTGATGTAAAATACAGACTAAGTGCTGCTTTAAATCAAAGCCTGTTTATTTAAAGACTTGTTACGTTAAAAAAGGGTTTGACCTCCAGACTTGATTTACACATGGGACTTTGTGAGGTTATACAGAAGAAGTCGTCCATCTACTCCAGTGCCCTGCCTCGGGAGATGCATCTGAGTCAGGCAATAAAATTGCATGATGCTGTGCTAGGCCGTGCGCGGAGAGACTCCCTTCCTGGTCCCTACAGGCAGCGAGCTACTCGCGCATTGTGACGACCTTCATTAAGAGCCCTACCTTGCCCAACCTGGGCAGCACTTACCGGGAGCCACTGCAAATCGTCATGGCAGTAGGTACCGTACCTGATGGAGTTGGCAGAATTAGGGGTGCAGACACATGACACTTCCCCCCGGTGCAAACGCACCACGTGCACTGCAGCCCTGCATTGGTGCGTGATGCTCCCCTCCTGAGCAAAGCTGCCCCTTGGGTAGCAGGAGCACCACCACACCAATGTCATTTATACCAGTGCATGGGCAGTATGCGTCTGCAGCTTTTTTGCTGCGGGGCAGCCATATGCTCAATGCAAACAGGCAATTCCCACCTCCCCCCTACAACAGTGCCTGCTGCAGGCTGCTCTCTCTAGCGGTGACTCGTCCGGCCACTCCAGATAGCACCGTGTAAGTTATAGAGGAGTACAAACTGGTAATGGATCTGGGTCCCATTCCTTTCCAGGCTTTTCCTGGAGCCAGGACACAGCGCTCGACTCCATTTCTCACAGCGGGGAATTGGCAAGCTGCTGTACGCTGCAAAAAATAGCACTGCGCTCCCTTTTTTTTGCTCTACTTTGACCAACCCTTAAAGTCTGAAGCTCCATAACCCAGCGACACAAGGACAAAGGCTGAAAGCTTGACAAAATACTAAAAGGAAACAGGACGGCTTTTTAGCGAGGTACTCGACAAACCTGAATTGAAATGGTGAGCGAGGTGCCACAGAAGTGTTTCTCCACCACGTTCCCGACCATTTGGGTCGCACGAAATAAATCAGCCACTTCGTCAGGACGCAGGTCGCAGAAACGCTCTGCCGGTCGGAGAGGGCAGACAAGGACATCTGAGGTTGTTTCGGTTAAGGTATAAATGCAAACCAGGGGGTGCAAAATGACTCTGTATTCATACCGTTCACTGGAGCAATGAGGTGTCTATCTTCCTGGAGAGCACATCCCTTTCCCCTTCATATTCTTCTCGATGCCAGGGTCATGCCAAGACCAGCAGCTGAGGGAGGAAGGGTTTCATAGTGAAAACAGAGAACATTTTAGGATTTCTTCAGAAACCGTCCCCACTTCCTTAAGCATTTGCTGTAGGTCCAAATTTTCTCACCTAAATTAACATGTAGGTGCCTTAAGAAAAGTGTCTTGATGCTGCAACTTAACAACACTGAAAAATCACTTGTCTACAATTCCTAGCGCTCGAGGCAGACAGAGGCCAAGATTTTCGAAAGCCAGTAGTGACTTTGGGTGTCCAGCCCCAGACAGCTTGGAGGGCCTGATTGTGCAAAGGTGAGTGTGTGGCATCCCAATTGGGTAGTCACCTTTGAACATCATGGTCTCATATTCCTAGCTTTAGGACATCCAAGTTGAAAGCCTGGGTCTGCATGAAGAATATCAGGGTCATTACTTTAGTAACTCAGCAATTGCAGAGCACTAGGAATGCTCATCTATTATTAACACGATGTACTTTTATAAGCTTAGTTAGTTAATTAGAGCTGTTTCTTGTGAAGCCCCAGGTTCACTGACACATTTTTACTTATTCCGCCTCTGGCAACAACACTTCTTGAGTCATTGAAGTGTAGCTGGGAAGCAAACAATGAAAATGTACCGAGACCATTCGCAAAGGGTTTGCTTAAAGCACAACTGCACCATCTATTCTGCCAATAAAGAGAAACCAGGCAGTTGTATCATTCCTAACGAAGAACCCGATTGTGTAACCGTGTGCTGCACACACAGCCAATGGTCACTTCTGACACGTTTGGGGGTGGTCAAGGTAGCCAGCTCTGGAAGCTGGATCTGGATGCCCGTGCTGCAGGAGAGCCCCTCCGGGCACCTCCAGGGACTTCCTCCCCTGGGATTCAACAGCACCTTTGATTGCATGCGAATTTGGATGCCCAAATGGTATGGGAAGTGAATGACTTGTTACTTTTTTAATACTAAAATGAGAGCTTTACCAACACTTTAAAGAAATTCAGGCTCCATGTCAGTGTAATACAGAAGCACAGGTATGCTCGCAGCACCTATAGGCTTGCAAGTATTCAGGAAAAGTAACTAGACGCCGCTCTGAAGCTAAGAGGTTCAGACAAAAGTTGAAGTGGTATCAGGAGGATTTTCAAGGCGCCCAGGGGGAGATTGGAAATGACAAATCAATACATTGAGGGGACAGTTTATTTGCCTAAACAGAGACAGGACGCATTCCCAAGCGTAGCAAAGGAAGCAGATTTGCAAATCCGTTGTGAAATAACCTGAGGTCTCCGGGGGTGAAGTCATTGAGGCCACGTCCCGATCACTTAGAACTGAAATCACGACAGACAATATTGCAATGGGGCCAGACCTTTCCGGGGAGACCTGTATCTACCAGTTTCCATTGCTCTCAAGAGACTCGGGGTGCTAAGCAGCTTTGAAGACGCAGCCTCCATTGTTTAACAGAGCACAGTAAGTCTCTGTGCTGTCCCCATGAGTTCTCCCTAATTTATTGAAATGAAACATTTTTGGGAACAAAAAAATCAAAACAAACCGTACAAACATATTGGTATTTATTTTGCTAATGAAACCACCAAAGAGATGAATATATGTCGTGGTTTGGAGGGCTTCTGGTTCTAGGAGGCTATGCCCCTGCCCGAGCCTAAAGTACCTAAAGGGCATAATAAAGCTCCAGTAATTTATTTGCCCGTCTTCCCCGAACGCGGTACAAAGCACCTTCATAAAGGATGCTGCTGGTTGAACTTGGGGCCCCAGGGAAGAGCTGGAAACTTGCTGTGCAGACCTGATTTCCATACCAGGAATAAAGGAACAGAAAAAACTAATTAATTTTACTTGTGAAAAGGAAATTCATGTCAACAGTGAAACAGGAAAAGGGACATTTGTTTAATCTGAGTTCATTTTTCAAAAGGAAAAAAGGGAAGCCGTTACCCTCAGGGCATCTGATACTTAAGTAGATAATTATCCTTCTTCTGCAGCACTGCTTTATTATCATGGGTCAACGAACCGTTTATAAATGAAGAATTTCCCTTCACTCACCTCTAGCAAAACTGCCGCTTACATTAAGCAAGTTTCCTTTTTTCTTTGAGAGTTTGTTTCCAGTTTCTCTCTTTCCGAATCGCGTCGGCTCCCCAGCCAGCTCGTGGCAAAGACCTCGCGCATAAACGACGGCCCGAATGGTCGGGTCTGCAGCCGCGCGGTAACGTGGGACCGCTTGCTACTGTCCTGGCTCGATATTGTCATGCAAAGCACAAGGCAAGCCGTGATGGATCGCAGGACAAACACTTGCCTTTTGTTCCTGGCTCCGTCTCTAACTTAGTCTTTAAATCGGGGCTGAGAACTGCCCACCTCTCCCACCCTCTCTCTGGCCTGTCTCTTTTAATGGACTTCGCTGTTTGAAACGGGGAGCGTTTTTACGATGCATTTTCTCACAGAGGCCTCGGTCTCGGTTGAGGCCTTTCCAACATCCTACTGAAGAGCACCCCCTTCCCATTGAGTTACTGAGACTTGCTTATAGCTCAAGCTCCATTTGAACCGCATTTCTCTCTGTGAATATGATAAATAATTCAAAGGTGCAATCACAAACTGGAGCATCTTTCCTGAACTTTCCATTATTTCAAAAATAATTCAGTGATAACTACAAAGAATAATGATGGAAATTCTGAATCAGAGCTAAATTAACATGAGAATTGCAATTAGGACAAGATTCAAGTTATATTTAACTAAGAATGCATAAAAAGGCAAAGGCAGAAATTAATTCATGCCTCCATTGTGGCCATTAAAAATACAGTGCAACTTTGCACAAGAATAGGAGACCTAAAAACAATGCCCCGGTCACATTTTAATCTGGATAAATAATCTACGTATCTCATATTTTCCCCTGGAGTTTAAAAATAGATAAAGTATTCATCACTTCCTGTCACAACCCATTGCAAAGCATTTCTATGAACTGGAGAAAAGCTGCCAGAGGCGGTTTCGTTTCAGCAACGGGAGCAGTGACTCCATGTCTCGTCTCCAGAGGGTGCGTGAAGGTCACCGGGACCTTTCTGGAAGGAAAGTGCTCGCTAAGTCCACTTTGTCATTCATCTATCACGATTTTCAAACGCGTTCCCCCATTGATTAGGGAGTAGAAATACTTGTAAACCTCCAGGAACGAGTCAGGAATCACTCTAGGAAAGACTGCGGGTTTATTTAAAATTCGCTACCTAAGGCAACTTCACATGAAAGGCGAGAGTACATGGCACCTCTCTGATATCCAGAACACGCCGTCTCCATTTTGGAAATCATCACTTTACTGTCGACGCATTCGAATGTGTTCAGGCTTCCTTATTTTATCCACCAGAATCCATGATTTCCCCATGTTTTTGTTCATTCGCAATTGCCGCTGAATGGGGAAGCTTGTAAGCTTTGATATGCACAGCTGCATCTTTCCTTCAAGTTCATCTGTCAGTCCTCACCATTAAAGTAGAATACATGCAATCTAATAAGCTGACTTCTTTGTTCAACGGCGTAAGAGACCTTGTTACACCTCATTATAACTTAAATTTGTACGGTCCTATAAATAAAACTCGCAAAGGTCTCTGAGAGGTCATGTCTTTTATCTTACACACACACAGGCACATGTTTTCTGCCTGCATTGCTTTTTTTATATAAACTGGGAATTTTTAGACTTTCCAAAAACGACCAGTCAACGCCACTTTGTTATTCCAGACATGCACGGAGAGGCGAGACGGCAGCATAACGCAGCCCTGAACAGGGCCCAGTATTTACACACATCTAACCCACCTGAAGAGCGCTTCCTTCAAAGCGGACCTTGGAAGATGGCACGCTCGGCTCCTCCAAATGTGGATAACTTGCGTGATCCTGGCCAAGTCACTGATGTCTCAAGAGCCCCTCTGTAATTCAGGATGAATAACCTTGTTTCTCCCTCCATTCATCTGTTTAGTTCTTCTCCTTTTCTTTCTTCTCCTTCTGTCTGGAGCAAGGACTGGCTCTGAACACTTGCATTCGTGGGATCGATCACGAAGCGACTCCCCCGCTGGTTGGAGCTTCTCGGCTTCACTGCAACGTCGATAACTTCTTTCATATGGCAAAAACGGCATCTTTATCTTCGTGCGCTTTGGCGGTTTTGTCGGTTCGGGAGCTCTTGGCCATCAGAGACATTACCAGGGATCACTATATGGAAGTGGCTCTCGTCGATCCCCACATCAATGATGAGTGCTAGTGAGAGTCGATACTATTTTTGCCACGCGCAAGTGTAAATCCCCAAATCTCAACATCTTCCAGCAGGCATCGCGTGATTTCCTACTTCTTCTACAGCAGGAAACAGGCACCGGAGATTTTCCTGTGCTCCAGACTAACACAACATTTCCACGGTGCATGTTTTCACACCGTAAATGCATGTGCAATTTGTGGCTGGAATTCAGAGCCGTGGTAGTTGGCTTGATTTGAAATCGGCCCTTCAAACTTGAAGTATGAAAACTGCGTATTTAAGGCCTAAATCCAAATCCCAGTGAAGTCAATGGAAAGAAGAGGTGTAATTAGGAAGCTCTGCACCCTGGGAGAGAGGGAGGGGAGTGGCGGTGCCTGCTCCAGCAGCAACACAAATTGCCTGAACCCAGCAGCTGGTGCCGTGGCACGGGCTCCCGCTGCGAGCTGGCACCCGACTCGTGCCGTCTTCGTTACGTGACTGATGGGAGGCTTCTTCTCTGCGGGCTTTGGATGAGGCCCTTCATTTGACCTTGAGATCAGCACAATTAAGTGACCAGCTGGACATCTAACATGCCAACACGGGAGGCAAACATGCACGTGTATATATACATGTGTGCATATGCCCATCTTTAATTCTTATGAGAATGTGTCTCAAAAGAAAGCAAAGATCTGACAATCCCATTTAGCAGACAAACTTTATAACCGAAGGGAGCTTTTTCTTTGTTTCAACCAATGTATTTGCTGCAAACACAAACATGCCCTGCATTTTGGCATTTGCTTTGTATTTTATCCTCTGCTTCAAACAAAGCAAAGCAAAGCTTTCTGGAGACAAATGCACTACAGGTAGTGACATCCTGACAGCAAGAGAGTCTCCTTGTCTGAGGGACCAGCACACTAAACACCTCTTTAGTACTACAAACCACTTGATGTTTAAAAAAACCCAAAACAAGGGGAAAAAAAAACCAACCAAGAGAGGTAGAGGAAATAAAACAGTCATTGGTCTTTCTTAAACAAAGTGAAAGGTTAATTGCCTCTTTATGACACTCTAAAACCTCTTGTGTCTGGCTGATATTGTCTCTACTGCTATTGTCCTAGCAGTGGCTGCAAAAAGTTTCAATTAAGTGGAGCTGTTCGTTTTCAAATCAGAGTGACCAGGGACCTACATGAAAAAAATGCTTTCCCTTATCATGAGGACAAAAACTGAGATATCAAAAAAAAAATGTTCACGATCAAATGAGAGCTCAAAATGACAAAATATGTGGATCAGAAAACTAAGACGCTGTTAAGAAAGGGCAGAAATGTTTTATTCTGAGAGCACTGAAACCTTTTTCCAGTTGTCCCCCCTCAGTTCTTCAAGCTTTACTCCATGTCAAATTTGGAAATGAAACATCTTTTCAACTTGAAAAATTGCTCCCTCCATTAATTTTTCAAGTCGGGAGATTCATCAGAATGCTTTTGTGAATAATTATGATTCTGAACTAATCAATCTTCAGCAAAACCCTTTTCATCCAAAAAAAATTTTTTTTTAAATTCCACCCGGCTTTAACAACAGAGACTGAATGCCGACCTCCTTTCATTTCTTTCATGAGCCTTTGTTAACATCGTACAAGAGAGTGTTTGCTAATTTGCACTTCAGCTCTGATTATCTCTTATGGCTAAATGTATACCATCCATTTAGCAAATGACTCTCAGCAAGAACTCTCTTGTCTTTGAGATTAAGGCCTTGCTCATTTTAGGCCCTGTAAATCTGTATTGTTGTATGAATAGCAGGATTAATACTTCATTTCACTCATGCAGGCTGCACAACCTGCTACGGTGCTAACCCCGAGTAGCACTGCACTATATTTCGAGTGGGAGGAAATACATGAGAACGGTATGGGGACGACTTTGTCCCCCATATTACTCCGTTTGCACCCCCGGGGCCAAAAGGAGGTTGATTTGCACGGTGGCTGCAGCTCGGAGGCCAGAAGTCCCAGTTTGGCGATGAAGTAGTGAGACTATTTCAGCATATCTGTGTGCTGAGATACAGGCGAGGTCGAGGGAAAAGAGCTCTTCTTTGTCTCAAGTTTTGCCCTGCCTGGTTTTGGGCCACGTGATGGAGAACCCAACCAGGCTTTCAAGCACCCCCTATCTCCGAGCCTGCATTGGAGGGCTTTGGCTGGCATTGCCAAACATCAGAGCTTTATCCAAATGGAAGGAGCCCCAGAGGCAGAGGCGAGCAGGGAGGGTGCAGGACTAACAATGTGGATGCTTCGCAAGCCAGCCGCGGGCCGTTTTCCTTTCCTGTCCCCATCGTTAAACGTTTGGAGACACCTATCTCTATCCGACCTAAAGCGTCTTGGTCCCGAAGAGCCTGCACATCATAGCGTGAAGGCTAAAGCAGAAAAATAAAACATGGCCTGTTAAAGAATGAATCACAGACCTCTTAACAACGGAGAGAATTCACCTCCCTCTGCACCGGGCCGGCACAGCGCTGGTGCGTCACTTCAGCTCCACTTAACCCATCAAATTAGGGCATAAGTGGGACTTAAGTGGTGTGCAGGCCTCGTGTTGGCCCTCTGCACAGGGGTGAGCTCCCTTCAATAAGGACAGAGCGCCAGGCTTTCAGGAGCAGATTTCTAGAGACCGCTGGGCAGAAGAGTGAACATCTCGGCAGGAATGCAAAGCTCCAGACAAGCAGTCTCTGGAAGCGATATACTTGCATGCCTGGGTTTCAGCGCACGTCAGGAACCTGGTGGTAGGTTATTTAGAAAGCAATAATCTTTTTAGAGCTTGCTAATTTTGAGGGAAATATCTCTGAGAACTGTAAAGATGATATTATGGAGAACCAATGGAAATGACTCGTAATAAAACCTGAAAGATTGCTTCAGATTATTCGGGCACACACAATGCACATTTCTAATCTGTTCTGCCACTTCTTGGGATTCATAAAAAAAATCATTAAGATAAATCAAATTATCTAAACATCGTCGATCTTGATAAGGGGGCTTGGTGCATGTTCACATGAATGCAGAGAACCAGATTTAAGCAGCAAAACTGAGACGTAGCCGTTTCAGCCAACAAAAGGAAATCAATATAAATCTCTGACAGAGATCTGGGTGTACTATGATGATAAGAACAATGCTTCAGACTTACATTGTGGCTTTTTACAGTTTCTGTCCAATCTATTATTTACTATAGGAGACCTTCTAACACCACTGAAGCCACTTAAAATAATTCTTAACGCCACTCAAAAAAATGCAATACCTCCAAGAAATGGACAATGAATATGTGTACAAGAAAACCCCATTTCTTTGATTTAAATGCGGAAGTTGTATGAAGTCTGAATCGCAGTAGGCAGCATCTATCAAAGTAACCCATTACACACAGTGCAGCGACTGGAAATGGAAATACGCAGTGAGGAAATGCTGGGTGCTGAACCATTACCATGCATTCCTTCGTTTGATAGATACCTAAAGTGACTGGCCTGGGTTGCATCTACCAGGTCTCCGGCAACTAGGTTACACCAACCTTGGTCGGTGTGACTGCTATTTTACACCCCTGGAACAGCCCCATCGTGGCAGCCACGAGAAAGGGAGGATTTGCAGACTGCCGCTGCAGGCATAGCTCCAGGACACCTTGTGCCTCAATGCACCGTGTCTGCTCACAGCCCTGCACTTTGTTTCCGTACGTTAGAAATTGTTGCAGACTTATCCTGCTCGCTTACCAGCTGGACAACAAATATGACAAATATATTTTTAACAATTATATTGGTCCTTTCATTCTGGGAGGATCCAAAACTATATCTATGGCTACTTGTCTAATGCACAGGATGTGTTATAGGGTCATGTGCATACATCCACATCCATTTACAGCACCAGTGAGACACGACCACTACTGAGGGCAGAGTGGAAACCAGCTGGTATTCAGGACACAAGACTGGGGATGGATATTTTGACCAAGGGCCGTGAAGGGCGCCACAGGATCTTACATATCCACTCAGTACAGCCAAGACCTCTATTTTAATGTCTCATCCAAGCTACTGGCACCACAGGACTGAATTCAACTTATCAGACTTAATCCTGCTGGAATTTGAACATGTCTGTTCCAGAGACATTTCAGACCTAGGGCTTAGGCTCATAATCCAGTCCCACCATCTGAAAATACCAATAACTTGTGAGAAAATGCTTCAAAACACATTTTTAATTACAGTTTTGGACACCATTGTATAAAAAACTGGCTAAATCCATTGTGTTCATACTATCTCCCAAGTTTCAGAAACTGTTAGGACCAAACAATTAATTACTAATGACTACAGCTATGGCAAACTTGCTTCTTGCGGATTTATTGAAAGCCATATTTCAGGCTTTTAAATTTATTGGATGCCAGGTTTCACTTAGTAGGAAGGGATCACGAAATTTCTTTCGAAAAAACATCCCTTATGCCAGTGCTATACAGAAACCATCACCTAACCCAGCTGTGTGTGGACCTGAAGGAGGGTAGCAAGATAATGTAGCTTTGGGGTATATTTGTGTGATCTGGATACCTAAGTCTGGAAGAATTGCCTGGGCTCTACTAAAGAAACAGGTGGCTCTCCAAGCACTGGGTTGAATTGCTTTGTTTTAATTGTAAAGGGTCATTTACTTCTTCCCACCCACTGTTTTCTCCCGGGAATTCAGGTTTTGATGCAAGGCTGGGCTGGGCCTGTGATTTTGTGAACCTGTAATGGTTCAGCTAGCTGTCCCAGTGGTACTCCTCAGCTACTCATGGGGTAGCTCCATGAAGAGGAGAACATCAAAGGGCTCTGCTGGGTGATGTGTAGGCAGCCAACATAAGTTACTACCCTTTGTGTGAAGTCCATTAAACTCACACTGAGCCGAAGCTGGACAGTGAATGGTGAGGACCGCTTTGCAGCCCAAATAAACCGTATTTTCATACCACGTCAGACCAGTGAAGCAGCAAGCCAGAGGAACGCAGTACAAGCTCAATGATGAGAAAATCATGGGAGAGCCTGAACAGGTTTGATTAAGCAAGATATCAGGTAATTAAGATAACTGATGGATAATGAGAGATACGAATAACTGGGCGTTCTGGAAAACTGAGGCTTGGTAATTGAGTTGCTCTGCGGTAAGTCCATTCACTAGGGTGGTATTTTTAAAGGTGATTAATCGAGTAAGGTTTTTCCAGTGACCACTTTGCACCCGGCTCCCTGGAGTTTTTGAAAATCCAATTTCCAAAACAGTAGGGAATGGTCTGGCTCCTACTGAAGTCAACGGGGGACTCTGTTTCCTCATCTGCAGCCTGAAGCTTTCGGCCTCGGTTTCTTGTTGGTTTACACTCAGATTTTAGGGCGCAGTAAATTATTTCTGGAGGAGGCTTCAGGGATAGGATGGCCTTGGGAAACTTGGGTTTATAGAGGTACTGCACAGGGCTGGAGGGAAGCACAGGAGTGAAGGCCATAAGGAAGAGAGACTGTCCTGCCCAAAGAACACCGGGTATACCCCCGTTTGAATAACTCCAAAAACCTCCCTACATAATGACCTCATACAAGGGTTAAAAAGTCCACTTCCAGGGCAAGCAAGCACTATATGAAGCCTTTACTCTGTATGGTTACATGCTGCTATTACAATTAGTGGATCAAACTACTTTCAATATAATACCATGGGTTCTAGGTTTGGCTAGATGAAAAATGAAGGTTCGGGTAGGTGCAAAAATGAAGTTTATTTCCTACGTATGGGGACTTTTTACCATCTTTAACTTTCCCTGAGCCTGATGAAGGGTATGTGAGCCCAAAAGCTGTTAGAAAAAGATATTTTTTTGTAATTTCTCTGTTGGTCTAATAAAAGGTATCATCTCTGAACCAAGAGTTCTACATTTTTGCATCGGCCCTCCTTGCAAATAGCCAACAGCTGGGTGCCTCACTGTGTCGAGTAATACACCCATTAGCTGCTGCTTCTACAAATACTCCTCCTTTTTGCACGTTACGAGAAGCTTCTGCCAAGCACAAGATTATCGCCACTTATCCGATTTAACGTGGCGGTACAGAGGCTCAGGCAGAAGCAAGGCTGCGGCTGTCCATGGTGCTGAGCCAGTCAAGTAGGCGCCCCAATATGCACACGAGGTAGACAACGGTCCTCGAAAAGTTAATATACTTGTCGGGTGCTGAAATGAGAAGGCAGCAAAATATAATTTGGGGCTGATAGAGATCCTTGAGAATCGCGGGGGAAGTAGCAGTAGCTTATTCTGCAGCATGTGTACCTGGGGATTAAGATAACCACTTTGGCGACCCAGTGAATCAGCTTCCCCTCTCCGGCAAGACCGGGAGACGGGCGAGGGAGCGGAAAGGCTGAGGAGCCTTCCCGGTGTTTAAGTGGAGTTCCAGACATGTGTTACACTGCCAAGAAAATGCATAATTTAAAGCCACTCTACTCTGGACACTGATCTTGACAAAATATTTCGTGCCTAATTTAGCACAAAAACCTTGATATTTAAGACAATGTTCAGGGAGTAACTGCCCATGTTACAGCAAAGGGCTCCCAGACAGGCACTTTCACTCACCTGCCAAAGGCATCGGGGAGCCGCACGAGAAGTCAGGAGTGTGCTTCTTCTCGCACAGTTTGCCATCACTTGTATTCCTTGCATTAATACAAAATAAAATTTGAACACGGATGCTAAAATGATGTTAAAGCTATGTTCAAGTCCAGGAAAGCACCGGGGGAGGTGAGAAGCAGCATTTAGGTCCCTTGTTCTGCTTTGAAATTGGATGTTCAGTCCAGGGGGTTTGGACGGCAAAGTCTTGATCCCCAGCTGAGCTCTTCAGGCACAATTCGAACGCTATTGTTAACTCTGAGCTCCCGTCATTGGGCCCAGACATTTCTCCATGTAAGCTACATAAATTCAAACACTTGTTGAGGACTCCAGTATTCAGGAACAAGAGAATGAAGCAGAGGGGGAATGACCTTATTTTTGTGCCTGTCATCTGAAATCATTACTTTAATGTGATTACCTGTTTTATTTCCTGTCTGTGGGTTTGGAATAAAGACGGCACGGAGACGATTTCAGACACAGTCGCAGGAACCATTCTGGTGCTTCCACTGTCATCAGCACAGATCTGATCTGTAAATCAAGTTAGGCTTCTACAGGCTACCGAGGAGCCAATGTTTTCCATCATGTCATGATGTACCATTTCTGCGGGTTACCGAGGAAAAAAAACAAGCCGTGCTGGTTCCTTTACATAATAGCAAAGTCCCTAACGCACAGATTACTGCCTTATTAGACGATGCTGCATCGTGGTTCACTACGGCCCTTAATCCAGGCACTCTTCTGACGTGATCTATTTGATGGCTCTTTTTATTGTCACCGTCAGTGATTTCAAGGGACGGTTGAGTAACCAGATTCAGGCTGCGCCCAGGCCTTGCACAGGTGCTCAAGCAAAGGAGGAGGAGTCCTTCCCCTCTGCTGGCACCATAAAAGTTTTCGGTTGCAAGGAATTAAACCCTTCCCCTGCAGAGAACCACTCTGTACCCCTATGTCCCGCACAAGACCCCGGGCCGAGGCATACAGGGTATTCCTGGAGAGCTCAAAGCACAAAGCTCCCTGCACAGGGGTGCGCTAGGATTGCAGTCTCGTGGCATTACTAACCTCTGCCAAGGGAGTGGATACGGCCCCACACCATTTCCTCCTACACAGCCCAGCCCAGCTGGTGACAGGAGCTGCAGTTACATCCTCTTATGCACAGCAACCGCGCCAGTCCTTACATACCCCCAGTAGCTCCCAACAGGACAACATGCCTATGCACTGCTCTAAGTTATGCTCTACAATCCCAGGACGCTTTGCAACAACAAGGCACAGGCCTTGCAGTGAGACAATACGTGATGAGCCGCTAGTAAAACCTGATCACTTCCATCTTTATGGATGCTATTAAAATTACCCAAAGGTGCTCATTCCTATTACAGAGTCGCTGCTGGTTAGATGTCATGTTGTAAATCAGAACTGGCTGCGTGGTATACATGGGTAGAAAATAAAATCTGAGCTTAAGTTATTTAAAGCAGCAAAATCAATTCAAAATGAATTGATTACAAGAGAATGGGAAGGAAAAAACAACACCCTGAGAAAGAGGCTTTGGAGCTGCATGCCTCTCTCTCCAGACCGGCTGGATATCTGCACGATGAAGAGGGTTTAGCCTGCCTGACTTCCTCCTCCTCCCTATGTAGCCTCAGTCACTCATTGCACCTTGTCCCAACCCACAGCATCAGTCCTGCGGCGAGATGCAGACATATGCCCTCCCCAAACCCGCACAGTGCCACGCTGCAGTCATCGGGGAGCTGCACCTGCTGGCAGTCCGACGGCTCATGGCCATAAAGCCCCAGCCCAGCAATGCAAACAGGTCCGATCTCACCCTCCCACCATCCTCCGTGAGGCAGGGGAGGACTCTCTCAGGGGCACAGGGTAAGCAAATGAAAGCAGGGAGCAGATGAATAACTTGCCCAGGGTCACAACAGTCTCTATGGCACATCGAGCAACGAAGCCCACGGCTCACGTTCCGGCTCACAAAACCAAAGCTGAAACCCAGGAGACCATACGGCTACGAATCTTGCTGGATCAGGGCCTAAACTTTAAGGTTTTATACCTATGTAACTGTGTCCCCTCATACGGACCTCCAAATGCTGCAACATCCCGGCACGGTGCTTTCCAGACTCTTACCTACAGCACCGGGGACAGAAACAACATGCACTAATACTACGGGCCGCCAACACTAGAAATATCTATGCCTGTCTAGCAATATAAAACAGACCGAGTGACTCAGCTCCACCTTCCACCCCGCTGTGACTTCAATGGATTTAGAACAAGGGAGGGATTTGGTCTACAGTCCTACATTTGTTCCTTCCTCCTTAAATTACAGTCTCGCAGCACTTCTCTGGTCCCCGTGGTCACCATCAAAGTCGTCTTACTGCGACTAGAGGATGGGCTCGTGCTTTGGCAGGTCACAAACAAGCCAGCCCCATGGGGGCTGCGACAGAAGACTCATTTGGTATCCCTCCAAATCAAAGCACCGACAGTCCTGGGTGGTGAAGCCTCCCCCAGATTCAATCGCTGGATGCATGTCACCCGAGTGACCTGGCCCCGTGCCGGTGGACGGCGGAGCGTGCTACCGCCCCGTGCCTTGCAAAGGTGGCCGGCACCCCAGGCACTTTGGAAATTAAATACGCTCTCTCCACAGGATCCCTTTGAACCTGCCTGTCTTCCTTTCACAAAGAACTTTGTGTACTTCTGATGCCTGCCTCGGGCATGAAAGACATCTGTGATTAATTTTTCCCCGGACTCTGCATGACTATCTCGGAGTCCTTATCAGGCCAGTCAGAAATTGGTGGCGCAGTCAGTCCTGTCTCAGTGTCACTGATACGGAGCGGAAGACATAAGAGACGCTGAAACCGGAGCGAATGCACTGGCGGCAGCGGGGACGACAAAAAAGGCAGAAAACATGGCCTTTTGCTTGTTTGAAGGGACTTCAAAGTTCTTCCTGGATATAAATCATTCTGCACTGCTGGCCTGCCTAAGGATGGCTGCGCTTCTGAAGGTGAAATCACGAAGACAGGGCCTCAGGTGATAACAAGGTGAGCTCAAATACAGACTGCAGATTATTTGGGGGATACAATGAGAACCAAGAATAGGTTGGTGATTTTATCACGCAATTAATCACGTGGCAACAGAAATGCCTGCGTCTACGGTGGGCCACAGACGATGAGCGTTAGGCCCTTCTGAGCGACTTCCTCCAAAAAGAAAAAGGACAAAGGACAAGCATTACCAAACCAGGGAGGTAAAAAAAACAAAACCACATGCATTTGAAACCTCTGATGACCAATTAGGGGGAAAAAGGCTGCAAACGAGCTGCTGGACACTATTGTATTTTTAACATCCATTCCTAAGCGCAGGACAAGCAAAATTACGAGCAGGGGGAAAAACACCGGGAATTAGGACAGGGAAGCAAGAATGCTCTGTAGCAGACGATAGTCTGCACGTTCCCAAAAGAGGAACCAAAAGGCAATTTAATGTCACTGCAATCTCTTCTGCAACAGAATAAGCTAATCAGGCTGCCTCCGAAAACAAAGAGCCAGCTCATAAAACTTCCAGAGATAAACTACATTTTGAAAGAGTCAAAAATCAGCCTTTTCCAGGAAGAAAGTGATTTGTATGCAAATAAAGCCCAACGTTTGTCACAAAATCTAAAGGAATGAAGTGGAAAAAGTTTTGGGTTTTTTCTTTTAAATGTACTTAAAGTTTATCGTCTCTCTGATAAAATGAAATGCCAGCTGCACGGCTGTCGCTGCCTTCTCCAATAAAGTAAAAAGGAAATCACGGTACCAGCCTACACCCACAAACAAGACACTGACAACTGCACCTTATACCTTGGGTCAGCTGCTGAGACACCCAGCTAAGCCTGCTTCCAAAGTCCGAAGGCCCCAAGCTTTGCTGCCTTTTTCTCTTCTGCAAAGTGAAATGCTGGAGGTTGTAGCAGGCTAAAACAGCTCCACCTCTTACTATGCGGAATGGAGAAACGAAAGCTGGATAAAATACAAACAGGTTCGGGCTTTTGCTAAGAACTCAGACTCAGCCTGAACTGGGCTATATATTTTTAGCTTCCTGAAGAGTGCACAGGAAAATGAGGCTGCCTTTGGTAGATGGGTTTAGCTCTAGTGACTTTGTCTAATCCTTCTACCCAACAACGAGCAAGCAGCGTATAAGCAGTATGAAGTTTACCTGCTTGCAAACACTCCCCCTTCTCCAACCGATGAAGGACAGATGAGCTTTGCAGTGTGCTTTCAAGGTCAACCTGGTTTGGCTACAAATCAGGTGGATGGTCGTGCTCAAAAAAAAATAGCAAACACCCTGGCATTGACTGTTCCCTTCCAGGATATTTGGAGAGTTGGAAACCATCAGTAGCATCCTTTAAGTTGCATGCTCCTCTGTGCTGCTTTTTATAGCTGGGACTGGCAGCAGGAAACCTGAAATAATAAAATCCTGCAGAAAGGAGCAATTTTCTCAGTAGTTGTGACCTAGCCAACTGCTGGAAATCTCAGCAGACACCCTTGTGTGCTTCAGATAAGCAGCCACTTTGAGATGCTATCTGAATTGACCTGCAATAGTCAATCTCGAATCGATTTCCTTTAAACCACATGATATCAGCTTCCATTTCCTCACCCCACTACTTTCCCCACTTTTTTATGTAAGTTGACTGAAGCCTATTTCATTATTTCAAGCCCTGGAAGCATAACATCCTGAGTATCATCGATGTACTGTGGGACGTTACAAAGCACAAAAGTAGGTTACGGATGTCATACTTGTTCTATGAAGCCGGCCAGCATGCTGGAGCCGAGAATGCTCCTAAAAATACCCTTTTAACCCATCTAAAATCATTGCTACCTTTAGACATGCATTTATACACGGGTCCCAAGGCAACTTCAGACTGGCTGCTACTGAAATCTCCCGATTTCAGAACTCAGGAAGTTCAGAGCAACTCTCACTCGGGGGCCCTGCCATGAGCACACATGCACAGATATCCATCCTCTGCTTTGCACACTGTCTAAACTTGTAAAAGAAGTAACTTCCTGAAATAGGAGCCCCAATAGTGGCAGCTCAGTGGAGATGTGCTTGAGAGATGCCTGCAAGAGCAAGGGTGAAACAAAACATGCCCACAATGGCAGCAGATGCCACGATTACGATCTTGCCACGATTCGATCTCTCCAAGCCCGAAGGATCTCCCGTCGCTTCACAAAACAACAGTAATGCTCCGCAAGGT
The DNA here is from genome assembly GCF_030867095.1 of Alligator mississippiensis. Taxonomy (NCBI): domain Eukaryota; kingdom Metazoa; phylum Chordata; order Crocodylia; family Alligatoridae; genus Alligator; species Alligator mississippiensis. Next base: position 1,606,380 of record NC_081835.1, read on the forward strand.
TGGGGCTCTGGGATGGGAGCCATCGTCAGCAGCCATAGCACATCTGCACAGAGGGCAGATAAATGAGGATGCTTGCACTACCTTTAGCACGCATGGGGGAAATGTCTCTCCTGGATGGTAGCGCTCCATCACCCCAAGCAAGACACGCCTGAATGAGTTAAGGCATGAGCAGACAGAAGTGACCACCTGTTCTCCCCAGCACGCAACAACTAGTCGGAGGCAGCAAGCACCGTGTACGCCCCGTACCACTTGGACAGATGTAACAAGGAGCACAGCTGGGCACGCTCACTCAGGGCCCCAGGAATATGCCTAGCCTCTGTATAATGCTTCCTTCTACCATCCTGGTGCTATCGCTGCTCACCTGTAGAAGCCCACCATCAGAAAACCCCCAAAGGGAACCCCTCCTCCCCCAAAAAACATAGTAACAAGCTACTAACTCGTTATCTGAAACTGTCTGAATAGACGTGTATCTCTAACCACCTCTTACTTGGGCAACCAAGGGTGTCTGGCCCCCGGGAATCCAGCCACACAGCGCAGACTTCTTCCTCTAACAGAGAAATTCCTGATAGCTGTAGGAATAGCAGCCTGGTGCTCTTCGTTTTTCATATAATCCCTTTAAAACAAAGTGTTGGCATGGTACCTTATGCAATCTTCTGACCACTCAAATGTTGACACTTGAGATAATCTGGGACTAAGCAAAGATGCCTAATGGAAGATGTACCAAACTACTTTAGCCAACTGAATGTGAAAAAGAGGACTGCACCCCGCTTCTATTCCCAACAGACTTAAGGCCTTGTTACGTGGTAATTTTGGACAGCTCCTGGAGCTTTTAACCCCTGCACTGTCTGCATAGTAACACCTTAAAGTGGTTTTAAGTGCTCGTTATATGGCTTAAAGTTATGCCACTCCAGGGCAGGATTATCTCTGAACTGTGCTACCCAGCTCCTGTTGCATTAAGATGTGGCCACTCCTCACAGATGTGCCACCCAAGTTGAAATCCTCCAGTATCCCAGGATCTCCCACACCCCACCTGCCCTGGCTCACCAGCCCTGTAGTTGCAGCTCTCAGGTACAGCTCCGAGTCCTGCCCCTGTTCCCCAGGCCTCCAGGGGCAAGTCACAGCTGAGCAGGTGGAGGATGGACAGTCAGAGAAAGTATCTAGACTAAGGGGGCAACCTGTGCAAACTCCAAGCTAGCACTGACACCGATCCACAGTTGTGCAGCTCACAGCATAAGGTGCAACAAGGCCCTTTCTGCAATAGAGAAGAGGTTATTATTTGATATTTTGCCTTATATCATTTAGTCAGTGCTGGATGTGACCAAACCTTTTAACCCCTTCATTCTTCCTGTCCCAGCCTGCACAACAGCTACTCAATGTGTTTCTTCTCCAGGGAAGTAGGCCTTGCAAAATAATAAATAACATTTTGCTCCATCTTCTGAAAGAACTCAGAAAGATTTCTATAGAAAAGGAAGAAGATTTGAAACCTGGGAAAGATTTTCAATGAAGGGCAGTACAGAGAGACTTCCCAAAACAAAGAACCTTTCACCCCTCACCCAACATGAAAATGAACTGTGCCTCTTGTCTTTGGCAAGTCCACATTTTTGTGAGTTTAGCAAAAAACCCAACCCCCCCCCCCCAACAATAAAACAAAACACCAAAAAACCCCAGTCTCAGCTGGAAGTCAGGCAGTGTGAAAAGGAGCGGAGGTGCCCAATTACTTCAGCTTTCAAAAAGAGCGCAGGGTATTTTTAGCAGAATGGGTTCAAGCTCATGTTTTTATACACGCACTCGGTGTATTTACCTTTGAAATTTAACCCTTGTGGTAACTCCTGCCATTGTACAACACCACCAGCAGACAAAAGCCAGATCATTTCCATCATGCTGCGTAGTGTACAGCAGCATTTTCTTCAAAGAAGAAAATGTCTTTTTTTCTTTTGAATTAGGAGAGTGCAAACACTGAAAAGTTCAACTCCTTTGCAAAGAATAAGGCCTTAATGAGGATGAGTTAAAATGCACACATTTGAACATTTTATAAAAATAATACAAAACACTGTCACTGGATTTACAAGCAGAACTACCCACGGTCTATCTTTGTCAACACACGACACAGCATAAAACCAGACTGCAGGAAATGAAGTTGGGGTAAAGAATGTCTTCATATATTACATCATTTTGAAAGAAATATTGGTGACCTTATCCAGTCTGACTGTTATAATAGTAATAAAACTGAATCTTGGAAGATTACACTTCTGGTCAAAGTAGTAAAAAGTGACCTTATTCTATTCAACATTGACATTTATTATATTAATTCAGACACAAAAACTGCATTAAAATGATATTAAGAGTCTGGCTTGAAAACCATAACACCCAGGAAACTCAGAGCCGCGAGTGAAACTTCATCACAAACTCTTCAGCTCACACCTGAACAACCCACCACACACGGCAGATCGGGGGGCTAGAAACAAGACACCGACTTAGCTCCTCAAGTGACAAGACCAAGCGCTAGCCCCGGCTTTGGAGTGCAACTCTTCCACAATAATTTTTAGTATCTCCAAAGGCTGAGGCCATTTCATGCAGTAACGACCCGCACGTTCAGCTTCAAATGCAAAGGCCAAACTTCTGTCTTCAGAGCAATGGGGAGGATCTCGACTCTCTTACCCCAGATACACTAACCTCCCGTTGATCCCATTCAGACGGGGCACGCAGAGAAAACAAAATGCCAGGAGACTGCACAGCCCTCAAGGCCGAATGAAGTCTGAAGCTACTATAAAATACAGCAGGAATAAAAACCTATCGAGCTAGCCTCCTTTTGGACTGAGCATTTATTCATTGGAAAACAACAAATAAGCCGATCCCATCCAGAACGTCGACTCTGTTTGAAACAAGAGAGCGAGTAACTCAGAAGAGACGACAGCGGGAGAGGGGCACGGGGGTCCCTATCCTAGCGACTGCCATGTTAACCCCTTGGCTCCTGGCTGCACCCACACCTCCCCTCCCAATGGGGTCTGCTCAGGCCACAAGACCAGTGGCCCTGGGGATTAGGGGAGGAAGGGTAGCCTATGTAGTGGTTATGACACTTGGGTTCGATCCTCTTCCCCTGTCACCAACACTGCACCACGTGACCCCGGTAAGTCTCGCTATGCCCCAGTGCCCATCCGATGCTGCCCCAAGAGACATCTGGCTCCATAAACCCAGCTTTTCCACTCCTTTTTTCTAGGGCATCTGATTAATATTGCAGCCGCTATTGATCCCAGGAAGCCAAATCCAACTGATCTTTCCTGATCAGGGTAAAAATAATGTGACCATTAAGGTACATTAACAACTGCTGTAGTTCCCAAAGAATCGACCCAGCTTGCCATACCCTGACTAATGACAGCGCTACTCGTACAGGTCTGATCGTGCAGATTTCAGAAATATAAACCATCTCCGAAAGTGGACCAAGATACAAGTGGGACACGCTTTTCTGGGGAAATATTCATAGAGCATTGGCTGCCGGAGCAGCCGTTTATGGACCCAGTTACTAGTACATGCATTTGAAATCTGAATGCCTTCTCAATATTCATGAAGTGTACCAGAGTTCAATAGTTGTTTTCATGAGTTGTGCCTTCATTAGGTGAACAACATTAAACACCTGGGATACTGTTCCAAGTAGTCCTAAGGGGCAAATTTTCCATGACAGATGAGCTGAGATAAATTTTACAACTGAAAAAATCTCAATTTTGCAATGGTAAGTTTACTACTGGCTCTGAAGAAATAAAATAAAGCATCAAAGACACAAAGTTAACATTCATATGACTTTTATGAAATCCCTAAAGAACAGCACCTAGTTGGCTGTAGAAATAAGAGCCGTCTCAAACGCGGGAGGTAGAATAAATATTTACTGATGCGTGCGCTTTATTCCCACTTAGGGTAACGGGGTTAATTTCCATTGAAATGTCGGCACATCTCTTATCCCGGGGACGTGTGATGCCGCTGTAGTTCAGGGTCTCTGGCAGATCCCACTCAAACTCTGTTTTCCTGAGGGTTGTAACTTGTCCACTTTAATTCATACTTTGGGTAGCTTGCCATTCAAGATAATTCAAGAAAACATATTATAAATTTGCCTTCTGTTTTAAAAAAAAGTCTAAAACGCTTAGCTTAAATCAAAGCAGCTGCTGTCTTTCTCTCCACGTTTCTTTCTTCTTGACCCTGGCATCTGGATACTTTGCAGTCTGTCAAAGTTAAAGCAGTAAGGATTACTACATCTTTCCCTGCATTTCCGCCTGACAGGAGCGGGAAGGATTCTTCAACTCTTACCTTTAGCCGCACTTAAATTGAGTAGAAAAGGTGCTTTTTTGTCCAGTTGAAATTCTGCACATGCATTTAGTGCAGGCTGATGTCTTGGCAAGTTTTAAACTACGAGAAACAAAAAGATCCCCGAAGTAGCCCAGCTTCCACAGGACGGACAACCCCTCCCCTGGCTTGCAATTCTCCCTGAAGCACAGATGTGCAGAGTCCATGTCAGGAAGGGGTAAGTTTTGCGTGGATTTTTTCCTCTCTCTCTGTTGCTCACAGCTGTCCCTATCCAAACTGACAGTAACTTTTATAGCTCACTAAATTATAAAAGTAATCACAGCCTTTCAAACAGGAGGCTCACAAGATGGAGTCTGACCTTCTGCACCAGACTAGGATACAGTTTTGCTCGACTGTGACCATCGTCGCGGTCAGTAGCCTGGCACTCTTGTTGGCAACTTCAGCAAAGACCCAAAGACGAAGCGGGTATGGAGACGGAGGCAGATTTCCATTGTTTTCTGTTAGCTAAGTCGCAGGTGAGACGCAGGCGGAGGGAGCGGATGTCCTCACTTGCAGTACGAGCAACATGACACCTCTTAGCAAGCATCGGAGCAGCATCGACTGGAAAAGGGCTGTCACAACATCATTCAAATCATTACTGAGGTTGCCATCAGCATTTTTCTTCTGACCTTTCCCTCTTCTTATTTACAGGTGTCTCCTCCTTCCCTGACACATACGCAGAAAGAAGATAACTCTTACTGGCTGGGCCATATTTTTAAATGCACAAGAGTAATAGTAGGACAGGAAGGCTCAAACTATTAACCTCCTCTGTTTTTCTTTACCATTCTCCTGACTTAGCAAAGTTTAAGAAATCTTTATAGTCATTCCTGCACTGCTGTTACACATACACCGAAGTATGTCTACACAAGACGCTAGAACATCAGTAGAGTAATTCTACTGCGCATTAGCGCGGGAGGCAAAAACCGTGTTAATGCACAGCGGAATGACTCTATTGAGCATTATCATCCCCAAAAAAGCGTGTGCCGGTGCTACTGTGCAGTAGCACTGATTACGGAGCATTAAGTTAATACTTGTTATTACTATTACAGTTTATTACATGCTATACAGGCTATTCCAGGTACTAAACTTAATGCGCTATACTTACAGCGCATTAATGAACATGTAGACGGGACCATGGGGGCCCCAGAGCCAGGATTGGGGCTGAGGGCCGGATGCTGTACAAACCTAGTGTTGGGGGAAGTCCCAGCTCCAAGCTTATCCTCTGAATAGAAAATCCCAAGAGAGGGTAGAGGGGAAACGGAGCAGAGAAGTGACCTGCCCAAGGTTACACAGCCAGTCAGTGTCAGAGGGAAGAAGAGGACTCCTATCCAGGCCCCTCCACAGCTCCTTTAACTCTCATCGTCCTTGGTGCCGTGAATTAGCATCACACTGCTAACACTTGCTCAGGCAGGCTTTTCTGTTGAGGCAGGAAAGCTGGGAATGATCTGCAACCTGTGTGTGATTAACAATAGGAAGAAAGCAGACGCTTATACCAAAGACCGGTAAGTGCAGCGTGTGAACCGCCTACGCCTATCACAGCACATCCTCGACACGCGCTATTCTTTTAGCGGAAGACGAGGCTGCGCTTGTGAGGAGCAAACCTGTAAACTTTGATCGCTCTGCCTCCGTGCTCCAACAAAAAGTACCCGTCACGCGCTTAGCAAAACAGTCCCTCATCAACGAAGCAACCATCAGCCCAGACCTTGAAAACGCCGATAGTGTCTGCAACGAGAAATTCCAGCTCTGTACGCCCATCAGCAATGGAGGAACTCTGCAAATATAGCCCCCCATAAATAGCACGGGAGAGCCTGTTATATTGCCAAATATTACCAGCAACGTGTTATACTACCACCAAAGCTAATTTTTGTAGAGAAACAGGGAAGGAGAGAAACAGAAGAAAGTGACCCAAAAGCACTTGCTCTTACTTTTCACTTCTCATAACCAAAAACATGAAAAAACGGTCTTTCGAAATGTATTTCTTCTAAAATATTCACTCACGGATTGGTTTCTAAGCCCAGTTTCAGCTCCGACTTATTTTTTGCAGCTGAATACTCAGACAAGATGGGACTACGGAGGAAACGCTTGAGGCACTGACCCTTCATTAGGCACTGCAATCCGGGCTGCTTTAATAACAGGAAATGTCTTTCATTGATGGTGATCTTGAAACTGGTGGGTTGTGTGTGTGTGTTGACTTCTTACTTTGCTCCCAGATACAGCAGGGCTTAGGCAGGTAGTTATTATTTGCTTGGCAGAATTTCACCAACTCCATTTCGTAACAGGGCTCTGGTGCAGAGAAAACAGTCCTCTTCACAGAAGTGCTTCAGCAAACTCTGACCTTCATCTGCACTTAAGCACCCACTAAGTTTAGCAAGTATTAACTGCTTCCCAGACAGGTTTGCAGATGTACTGTCAGGTCCATATAAGCCCCTAAATGCCTGCTTAGCAGCTCAGAAGTAAGACCTGGACATCTAACAGTGGCATTGCAATTTGAAAATTAGCCTCTTTGTATGCAGTACAATGGGCTAAATTCATCTCTAGTTTAACGCCATTCGAGTGACTGGAGTCACACTAGGAATAAATTGATCTGACAGCCTGTTTCCCACACACTCATGTACCGCAGGCTGAATGCTCCCTGCCTAATTCTAGGGCTGGAGGAGAAGCATTTTGTGCATCTCCAAATTGTTAGAGACTCTGGAAAATGTTTTCTGCTTAGATCCCAAACTGGCTCAAAATCTCAACAGTTTTTTGTGAACTACGACTTTTTAATTACAACTACATGAGGATTATAAAACACTTGTCTTGGATTTTGCCCATTTTAAAAACCATTTTTGTTCCCACTTTACTCAAAATCTCGAAACAGAGTAATTTTAACGCAAAACACACAAAACTTCTGAGTTTCAAAAAAGACTCAAATGGGAACATGTCCATGGCTTCAAAAAATTCCCCTCAAAGCATTTGGTTAGGAGATTTACAGAAATGGCTCCCAAGTTGCTAACAGGTTTGGTATCAATTAACTGGGGTTTTGGCTGTAGGCCTGTTGGTCTAAGGACATAATGCAGGCCAGGCTCTTTGAGTAAATGTGATATCTCAAGTAACTGGCATCTATTGATGAAAAAATGGTTTACTAACAAAAAAAATGCTGACTAGCTTTATCTAGTCCGGCGGTTCCCAGTCTGTGGTACGGGTACACAGACAACCTGTCAGTGGTACGCATTAACAGATTTATTATAATTACATGACAAAAATTTGCTGGTGGTACCTAAGGTTGTATCATTTTAAATTGGTGACGAGTTTGGGACCTGCTGATTTAGGCCATGAAGGAAAGGACAGATTTTCAGATCCCCAACAGCTCCTTCCCCAAATCAGGTAGCACGGGATCCAAGTCTGAAAACTACACATTGCACGGGAACAAAAATGCTTGACAAAATCTGAAGACACGAAAGCGCAAGATCAGTGGGGTCAAAGCCGATAAATGAATGTGTTCGTTTTTCCTCTTGGGACACCATAGCTACAAACCCTGCGTCTTGTTAGGAGGCCGGCGGTCTCATCCCATTCATGTAATACAACTGCCACACATCCAATGACTTTGGGCAGCTGGTGCTCACACTAGCCCAGGAGCAGGGCGCGTGGCAGGTCAAGGTTGGAGAAACATTTGCTGGGGGTACGGGTGGAAAACTTGCCTAACCTTGACCAGTACTAGGCGGGCCTAAATCAGCACAGATGTACCTCACATGCAGAAGCCGTATGGTGCATCCTACAGCAGCGCTGGCTGCAGCTGAAAAGAGGGATGTGGTAGGAAGAGTGCTGTAGTGGAGACGCACACAAAGAACTACCGAAAAGAGCCAGTGGAAAACGAACAGGACTGCGCACAGGTGCATACGGTGCAATGGATGCTGGTTTTGCAGGGCAATGTGAATTATACTGGGATTAGCTCTCCCAAAGCAGCTCACACAGGAGGCAGCTACGTCTGCACCTTACTGCTAGGCAGTGGTGGAGGAGGTAAAAGCCCGCTCTTACCAACGGCTAGCTCGGGATGGGCACACACAAATGCCACCTAAAAGCTGTGGAACTGAAACCACAGGATTTCAGCCCAGTTCACAGATTTGTGTCATCTATCTACTGTATTTTCATAATGCCACCGTGAACATGCTGTCTGCCTGCGTCCTGACGGGCAGGGTTTTAAATAAGCCTCAGACAGACCTTTAGCAGCAACCACACATTTAGAGACACCCGGCAGGACTGAATCCCAAGGCATGCAGGCTGCTGTGTGCCCAGGCGGTACACACGCAGGATGGATGGGTCGTGCGTGCTCAAAGGTCTGTATGCAGGCTTCGACAAGCCCAGCAGGTGCTTTTAAAAATAGCCACATGATCCACAGGCCAATACTGTATGCTAAGGTGCAAGGAAATTTTGGAAGCAGAGCTCCGTGACCGTCAACCAGGGTGCCGCAGTGCCCTGAGGGGCATCGAGATCCATTCAAGGGTGCCCTGGGGGGCTGCGCAGTGTTAGCACTGTGAGGTTTACAAGCATGATGCACAAGTAGAAACCCAGAGATTTCAAGTGGAAACCCAGGCTGTGGTCTCCCTGAGGTTTTTGCAACAGAAAAACCCTATTATTTTTCTACAGGCAAAATAACAAACCGACACCCCTGAAAACTAAACACTGGCATTTTCCAGTGGGTGCTGTGACCCTTTCTAGGGGTGCCTCCAGTCTAAAAAGGTTGAGAACCACTGCTATAGGTTACGTCCTTACACCTGTGATTGCGGTGGGTCTGCAAGGGCTCTGCTACATGTTGAAACTGAAGCTGGATAGAAACCAGCTAGAGAGTTGTGGCACATTTTCAAGCACTAACTTCACAGCTGGTTAGCTCTTTTTATACCTGCAGAGTTATTTTTATCTCGTGATAATTACTTTGCATGTGCGGCCGGTTTAAATATACTGCACGATGAGCCTGTTAATTGTGTAATGTGTAGCAGGGGCCTGAGGAGCAAGGTGTACCGACAGGCCCAGATCCTAGCACTCCTAACGAGCACCAACACCACCACCAAGGTGTCTATGGACATCCTTTGCATGAGGAGTAGTCCCTGGCTGGAGAGAGTCATGGCATGGCCCCCACGTTTGCATGCCGGGTGTCAGGCCAGAGCACTAATGAGCCCTCGCTATAGAATTGGGGCAATTGGGCAGAATTTACACCAGTCCTGATCAATTAGATGGCACTAGGGGTGCAAGCAACCCCCAGCGGCCTGGGGATCACAAAGGTGATGACGCTTAAATCTGCCTCCCTCCCTTCTCTGCTGCACCAAGCAGAGCTCTATCGGAGCGGAGGATCTGGACCGTGATGTATTACTCAGTAACCCAAAGGTCAGGCACCAAGAAAATTGAGTTCATAAGTAGGGATGATATGAGCAGATCCATCTCATTGCAGCTGCCCCTTTTTATCTAGTTAGCGGCGTTTGACATGCTAAGGGAGCTAATACACGCAGAAGAGAGAATGCATTTCAGACGGTGACAGTTTCACTACAATACTTTAGAGTTAAAAATGCATTAGCAGTAACTTTCCATCTATCAAAAGCAGGAGGCAAGCAGCAACACTTGCCTGGTGAAGTCTGAGAGCACTATTAAATGTGCCTGGGGCCAGACTCTGCCCTTTTTATGAGCCATTTGCATAAGTAGCACATTTTCACAGAAATCTGCATGGCTGCAGGGCAGCATAACTTGTTACGCTGCTGCCGGTGCTGCTGCTGCTTCTGGGGGCGGGCGGGCGTACCTGGCTGCGGCTTGGATGCTGCCACCAGGCTCCAGGACCGATCTAAACGGGGCTTTTCTAAACTCACCCCCGTTTTTCTTGCCTAACACTTTAATAACTTGAATTCTTATTGTTTCCCTTCTTTGGACTTCTCAATTCAAATGAGCAGGCAATCAAGTCCTGCTTGCAAAAGGCCTGAAAGCTTCATGCATGCTAGCGCACACCACTGCCGCAGTCTGGCCATTTCCAGGGCACAGACCCCACCGCTTCCTCCTTTTTGATCCTAGTCTTGCCTGTCCTCTCTTTTCCCACATAGGGAGGTGGTTATCTGACCTCTCCTCAACCTGCACACTTCTCCAATAACTCGCTGCTGACTTGAGCCCTCGAGGGAACCAACACGGCAGAGCCAACAGTCATTTCATCTCGCCTCACAGGCTTCAAAAAGCCCTGCTCGTCGGGGCTGCAACGCTCATTGGGAAGGTAAACGGCTGGCAGTCGAAAGTCCCCTTCCAGACTAGAGGTGGTCTGAGAGCCCCGGGCTGCCCTAAGTTGCTTATATGGGGGCTCAGTGCTTTTATCTTGGCTTTATGTCCATGGCTTGGCTGCTGGCACAATGCCAGCATCAGTCTCCATTGCTGCTCCGTTCCTCCCAGGAGCTTTTGCATTTATGAACCACTTAGCAGAAGCTGCTACACCATGTTAAACAGGGCCCGAGGTTAACATTTACCTGCATGGCTGCTTCTTTACAAAGACTTCCCCAAACTTCAAAGAGCCCGGTGAAGATGTATGAAAGTACAAACCAGACACAGCTCCCCGCTCTCCCGGGGCGTCTGGGTAAATACCCTTCGCGCCACTCGTTCTCAGAGTATATCAATGACGGCTCCACGCCAGCAGCCTTCCTGCGTGCAAAGCCTGCCGTTCCTTTGCAGAGCGTCTTCAGCACGAACGGCAGCAGGATCAGGGCAGCATGCAAATGCCAGCAAGCAGGTCCAGCTTGTCGGCACGGGGCTTCTTAGTTGCCGAATCGCTGGCCATCGCGCTAACAGCAGCTCTGATCCTGGACACTTGAACTCCATTTGCTCACAGGGTAGATCCACGGGAGCAAAGCCGCACGTGTCATTGGGTGGCCAAAATGAGTCAGGAATAATATTTTCCAGCCCAATCTATAGGATCCCAACCGCTGTGGTGGGACATCAAATAATGCTTAAAACGCATGAGGTCAGTGGGTTGCTTACCCTGCGGCCTTTCACAGGGGAGTCAGCTCCGCTCTCAGGTCCTCAGGCCAGTTTCATTCTTCACAAAAACCACCAATAATCCCCAGCACAACCCTCTGCTCCTTCTGGACATGAGGAGAGGCATCATTATAGCTCTGGGTTTCTGCCCAAAACAGCAGCCTGCCCTCTCTTCCCTCTCCAGCACCGTCCTCCTGGAGCTCTTCATTAGGGGTCATCCCTTCCAGCTGCCAGCCAGGCCAAACGATCAGCTAATCACCTGCAGCTTGGGGAGCAAGCACTTCCTTACACACACCTCTGGGAATAGGGCAAAAATAGCCTTTGCATGTCCTTTGTGCCTGTCCGGGCTTCGAGGAGTGTCGGTTGTATTGGTCTAAGGACACAGGCAGACAAGGGTCTTCGGGTAAGCGTGGTATCTTTTATTCGACCAACTAAATAGTTGGAAAAACAGTTCTTTTTTCCCCCAAGTATTTAGTTGGTCTAATAAAAGATCCCACATTTACCCAAAGAACCTGGTGTGCCTATTGGCATCTTTGGACTCGGGCAACCTAGCTGCTTCTTGACTTACTGCTGTTCTCCGAGTCCTAGTGCAAGGCTATCCTGTCTAGTAACCCTCAGAAAGGAGAAATGCAGATTGCATGCAAAACAAATAACGAAGATTTTTGTTCCCTTGTTAGACAAAGTAGCTGGAGTCAGGCCCTGGCATCCCAGGCACCCAGCAGCAGCTCGCTTCTCCCACTTGTGCTAATGGCGTAGTTTTATAGTCCCCAGAAGGTATTTGTGCTCTGAAGTTTGAGGAGCAGTCATCCACCTTACATCACATTGGTTGTGTTAAGCTGTCAAAGGCAGAGTTGAACTGTAATTACTAAGGGATAGAAGGGGCTGGTTCGCTGCTACCAAAGCCAACCCTTCAGGGGTCCCGTGTGGGTTATACACCCCCCCGGGAAGGGCAGTGAGTAGCCTCCTTTGCAGCCGGGAGGCCTGGGCACATCCACACCTTGCCCAGAGAAATCCCAGGGCTGCAGCGATGCGGAGGCGGAGAGCCCGGCGGGGAAGCATGCACCCACGACGGATGAGCCGTCATTTACCATTGCCAGCCCATGGTTCGCAATGCAATCAAATTTTCTTTCTAACATCCAATAATAAGTTTACAAGGAGATATTTAGGATGAATACAAGCGCTGAAAAAGGTATTAGAGGAAGGAATTTGCGGTAGGCTTTTTCCCTCAGAACTGTTAAGTGACTGTAAATCAGATGTCTCCGAAGACTTATTTATTTGCCGTATTGGATTGCAATGCGCTATAGCTGAGGAGTGTTTCTCCAAATTCCTACCAGGGTCTGCAGTGGTAATCAGGCTGTCAGATTACAAAGAAACTAATGTTCACCCTTAAGACAAAATGGAAGACAGTTAACCTGCAGTGAGAAAGATTGATCCTTACTAATTTGAAGATGCAATTGCCCTGATACAATTGTACAGAGGTAGCGTCGGTGCACTGCTTGGCACACAAGACCCTGGTTTTGAATCTCATCATGCAGTATCTATATTTATCACGGTACTGAGCTAAGAAACCCATTATCTCTCTTTACAGATATGTCTTATCTCCTGAAGAGATAACATTTAGGAAGAGATAGGAAGAATTATTTGTACACAGCACACTGTTCCAAGTGAACTGTGGAAAATATATGCATTACTCCTGAAGTGTCACAATTAAAATGTGGGCCTATGTAATACAGTACCACGAACCGTATTATAAAGCATGTGGCGTGTACGCATTTAGGGACAAAGCGAAATGCATGCCTATTATGACATAGGACAGACATATGCACATGTATATATATGTACACCCCCCGGTATTAAACCTCCCAGCATCCTACTGTGCTGATTAAAGCTGTCGGTCACATCACCGTGATGAGGAACGGAGATGGACCCTTCCCTCCGCCGCCTCCTCCCGATGTCCATCACTGCCACGACGAGAGCCGCGCGCGTGCACCGCGGTGACGAGAGACCCCCGAACGTGGAGCAGCCGCACGGCACAACAGTCGAAAAGAGCAGTCAGATCTGAATGTCATCTCATAATATGATTCTCTACAGAAACAAAATACTTTATGAATAATAGAATACTCCCATTCAGAATTACAGTCTCATTCTTCTGTGTTTTTAACCTCTTTTCTTATGTGATAAGGAAGGTACCCTTGACTGCTTTGTACTTGTATCCTCTTGAAGCTGAAATGCACTGGCACATCATCTGTGTGATACAGAAGAGACTTCATTAGCAATTCCAGGTTCAGGATGCTCTGAACTGACATCTCTAGTGTGCATCTCCTTGTCACTTTACCCTTTCTTGGCATAAAAAAGTGTCTGTCAAACACTATTCTAGACACACGAGTCTCTAGGTAGAAAGGAGTGTTTTAATACTAAATCCTCTAAGCAGGAAAGGCAGAGAGATAGCTGGCTGCTAATGCATGGTGATAATATTCCTTGTATTTTAAAATATTAGACCTAGCAGTATTGCAATGAGGCTTCTTTGCTGTCATAAAAAATATTACAACTTGTTGCTTCACTTCATTTTGCTCACCGCATGAGAGGTGTTCACGAACAAATAAAACTTTACCAGGAAACACTGAAGGCTGAAAATTATGCATCAAGAAAGGCGACAACACGCAGGAAATCCATCTGCATTCCCACAGAATAATTTCCTGCTTCACAATGATCTGAGGCATGACTTTTGGAGATCAACACTTACAAGTGCTTGTCCTTCACTCCAGCTTGTCTAGCACATGTGCTTGTCCTTCACTCCAGCGAAAGGAGGGCTTTGGCTAGTCAATCAGGTGTTTTCAAGACTTCAATCCACCCAACAACACGCCAAGCAGACCCAGCGGCCTGCACTGCTACGTGCAGAGTGAACCTTTGCATCTTCCTTGCAGCTCCCTTCCACCTGAGAGGGGAACCTGTGCCTCCAGGAGATTCGGTCCTTTCAATGTCATTGTCAAATAAATATTCAAAAATAATTAGAGAAAGCTGGAAGGAAGGACGCCCGCTCTACGGCTAATTCTGACATGTCAACTTTTGTCTGAGGTGGCACGAGAAAGGGACACCGAATGTTTCTGCCATACGAATAAGTCGACAAAATACACGTTTTTGAAAACACGCCACATTCTTGGATCAAAACTCAACGTTCTGAAATGTCAAATCTCAGTTTTAAAACCCAACTTTTTAAATGTTGATAGTCTTGGGGGAAATTATTGCAAAACAGTCATCATCAGCTCTATTCTTGTGTCAAAACTGTTTTTAATAAAACGTTTATTAGAGCAGCTAGCCTCTAGACCAATACGGCTACAACCTGGATACTTTTTAAATACAACTGCGTTTTTCAATTAAAAAAGAAAATTGTACAGTGTGACTTGTGCGTTGTTGCACAATAGGAAGAAGCGGGCTTCTTAAATACCACGGTCGAGGCAAAAGTTTGCCCATAATTATTCTGAAAGTTAAGGGCTAATAAATGATTCCCACTAATCATGCTTAGGATGTAGGTGGTGCCTTGCAGACAGCATTTGCTTAATCTTCTCTGCCCCATGTGAAGCAGGTATTAAAAAGAAAAAAAAAACCCATAGATGATGAAACGGAGAAATGAGGCACTCGCAGTCAGTCAGGGCAGCGCTGGAATTTGCACTCAAGACCTCTAATTGTACTCCTACCCACCCAAGCCGTCTGCCTCCGATAGACCCCAAGCCCTACACGGCCCAAATACCTGCAATACTTCAGACTGCTTCATTTCTAGGTACTCTTGCATCAAGCCAGGCAGAAAGTTTCCATGTTTAACACAGGCCAAAAGGGTTCTCTCTACTTCCATCCTTTGCAAACTTATCAGAAAAGCAGCACTCCCTCCCCTCCTCTTCACCCACTCTTGGATTTCAAGGACAGAGAGCAGTCTAGTCTGCCAACGCAAGCTGGAGCATCCTTCCGGGACAGGCAGAGCGATCCCGGTTCAGATGGCTTCCTGGGACTCGCTTTTCTCTGTTGGTCTTCCACCCAGATCTCTTGCCAGCTGCTGAAACTACGCAAGTGCCTGTGTCCGTGTCACACAGGTTTCACAGCAATACGAGGGACCAGAGCGAGACTCAGAAAGCAGCATTCGTTGGCTTGGCAAGGAGAGAAGGGCCGCTGCAAGTAACTTAAAACAAAGCTGCAAAGTATTACAAGAGTGCAAAGAGTGCAAAGGTGCAACAAATGCAAAGATGCAAAGAGTGCAAAGATCACCCTGGCAAGATCTGTCGACCCCTTCTCCAGCTTTTGCCTCTGGCTCCAGTGGAAGCAGGATCTGGCCAGCATCGAGTGCTATTAAAAGCCGAACCAGAGTTGACTTTCTCTTCCCCCCGTGGGAAATGGGATGGCTGCCTCACTCAGGGAGCGCCTTCCAGGAGAGTCGAGCAATGCTTACACGGGGAGCAGCACTGCCTCCCAGGCTAACTCCTATTCCCCCAGCAATGCCCTAGCCTAGGCCTGGATCTCTCATCGCACCAAAACCGCACTTAAATCCTGCCTCAAAAGCAGGAGCAGGAGCAGTAAACCCCACATTGAGCCTGAAATTAAACCACTTGAGAGAAAACACAAGCAATTATGTGGTTTAACAGGCCTGAACTTCCACCTCGTGAGCAAGAGCCAGTGGGCTGAAAAATAACCCGCACAGCACTCGCACCTGATGGGACCGCTCAGGCCGCGCAGGCAGCTGGGATTTGTAATGAGGAGACTGACAGGCATCCGAACGGAGAGAGATCTTCCCGGGAGCGTGCCTGCTGACAGGCAGGTGTCTCCGACTGTGCCTTGCTCCCGTTCATCTTCCAGCCGGCACGGAGCAGCCTCCGGTGACTGCGGGAATGCACGCTGGGCTCAATCAGCCAAAACGCCATCCAGTCTGGGACTGCGCTTGGTTTCATGTGCAAATGGGAAGCAAAAGATTTCAGCACTGAATCTGAGCGGGATCAAAGGGGAGCTCGTACCGTACTGGAGAGACAGGAGACTGGGAAGAGCTCCTATAAAAACAAGGGAGACGGGTCGGGTGTAAACTCATGCAAACAGCAATGCCCCTATTCTTTGCCTCTTCCAGGAACCGGCACGCTGGCACCTTGGTTTTCTCAACAAGTGCTAAGTTGCCGCAAAAAAACCTTCCTCCAGAACAGCAGGCCTCCTTTTGCTTGATCTTTCTGCTACCTGGGGCAGACAAAAACGTTCACCCCAAGAAGTTTTTGCAGCTGGGGTGCAGCCAGCTGCCTGGCGTGGGAGGACGACGGCGGAAAGCCAGGAAGTTGGTCAGACAACCCATCCTCTTTGCACTGCATCGCTGTGTTTTTGCAGAGGAGGAGACGAGGCCGAATGTGATCCTGAGGCACCACGCAGCGCACGAGTTCGGCCGGCTGTGCCGGGACGACGACTGGCGGGCATGAAGCCGTTCGATGTTACTTCTCTGGAGCGGGCTTGTCCTGGTCCTGGGCAGACAACTGGACTCTTCTTAGCCTGCGCACATTCAAATCAATGGCAACCCAATGACAGCCATTTGTACAGTGTTGCATGGTCATCTCAGTCTGACTGTTACCTGTTGCAGGTACCGGTGGATTTGCCCTTGTTTGTGGCTTGGATTAGGGAAGCATCATAAATTCACTCTTTCTGTGGTTACTGTTTTCTCTGGGGAGTTAAAGCCCACTTTCTGAACCAAAACCCACTCGAGTCATTAGTACGGCTCTTAGGTCCGGGACAGACACTGCATCGAGCAGTTTGACCCAAATCCGTTAAGTCTGATATTACATTCAACCAGGTTTATCTCAGACCCGTTTCAGCCATTTTCAAACTGGTTTATGTGCACTGAACGTCTGTTCCGTTACAGGTGTAAACCAGTTTCTGATCACTTAAACTGGTTTGTGTGTAAAGTTTGGCGGGCTAAGGTGCTTTTCAACTAGAGAACATATCACATTTTGGGCTTTCGGCAGCAGTCAAGTAACAGACAGCGATGCATTCATTATGGACAGCTGTCCGTTGTGTCTGGCAGCTCTGAGCACAGGAGCGCGTCCCAAACTGTTGTTTAGGTTGTGTTACTGCGCACGACAACAGCGTGTGACACGGTGCGGGACGGAGCAATTCAGATGCTCGCTGTGTGTCCCTGTAGCAAGTATTTTGATCTGACCTGTCCTCGGATAGTAAAACAACAGGCAGCGTGCTCTCCAGAGACTCATTTCAAAGCTACTGTTCTGCACCGTCTCTTTGTATGCAAACAAAATCACGCCTACAAATTACGGTCAGCAGCGGTATAAAAACCTGGTGCTTCCCATAACAGAGTTTCAAACATTTTAACTTGACCAGCTCAGCTCGGCAAATCATGTCTGGTGGTACGTTAGGCTGAGCCAGCCTGAAAGTGGTTTCAAACCAGCTTGTGTCCAAAGACCATCCTTTTATTGTCATGTTGGCCTTGACCCTACTGCCCAGGCTGGACCTCACCCGTGATGTCTGAAGCTTTCAAACACTTGCTGTTGACGACAGCTGCCCAAAGCCTTGATTAACTCAACCCAACCGTGATATATATGTCCTCCTGCAGCTCTCCGTGCTGGATCACAGCCAAACCCTGCAAATCCTAGCGCTGTGACTGCAACCCCCAGCCTTCCCGGCTCATTCACAACTTGCTTTTTATTGTCATCTTTGTTTCCTCATTGCCCAAAACTAGAATTTAAGCTCATTAGGGCTAGCAGGGGTGGAGAACTAGGTCTTCTTATCTGCTCCATGAGGCATCTACTCAGCCACCAGCCACAACAAAATAATGAACTCTAATTACACCATGTCTTAAAGACATGTAAAGTCAAATCCAGTTATTTAGCTCTGATTGTCATTCCCAGAGGCCTTGGGAGATCAGGTAATTTCATTCACTGTACTCACTTGTGATGGCAGGGCTGTTCGCTGCCTGGAAAGGAGACCGTGTTGCGTGAGGTTGAATTCAAGACTGATCGCAGCAGCCAATTTTTCCAGATGTGCCCTGTGATTGTGCGAGCCCGTTTTGAACCCATTTGGAAGGATCCTAATTTTCAGGGCATGCTGAGCACCTGCCTTCTGGAAACTGGTCTTCTTCAAGGGTGGAAATTTGGGGACCCATCTATAATGACTCCCTATACTTGGTTCTTTCATAAAGATCTAGGATTTTTTTTCCGTAGGAAAATAGAAATAGAAGTAGAAAAGCAAAAAGAAAAGGTAAAAGAAAAATCAGGTTCTCCCAAACTTTGTGATCTTCTGCTTATTTTCCAGCCTGTACGACTCGTGCTTTGTATCTCGAAGGCTAGACTTTCCAGAGAGCTCAAGAGCCATCAGGTGCCATTGTGCTGAACGGGCACTGTAAAGTATTGGGCATTTCTGAAAATCTGGGCCCTTCATTTCAAAGAAAATCTAGTCTTAAGTGGGGAGGCTGAACATGTCCTAAAAAATTATCCCTTAAGTTTCTTTAAAAAAAACCCACAAACTCTCCAATAAAATCTGATCTTATACTTCTGGGCAGATCAGTTCAATAAAGTTATAAACACACAGGAGCCTATTTAAAAAAAAAATCCAAATCCTTTCCAAGTCATTTTAAGCTTTGCTTTGGAGTCTGATAAGTGATAGCTGATAGCCGAAGATGTACTTCACAAAACTGCCCTAAATAGTGGTAAATTGGTATTCTCTGCTCCAGTGGGCAACCTATCTAGATGTGTAAAGAAAGATCAGGACATTCACCATTATTTATGGCTGACAGGCATTCTGGCAACCAAAAACTGCTGCATAACTCTGGGAACAGCTATTCTTTGTTTGAACTGTGAAAAGGGCAATGCAGGATTCATTTCTGAACACATTACAATTAAGAAAAATGACAACAAGCTACCCTTCTAGACAAGCACCACTTAAACAGCTTGCTTTCCTTAATGCGTCTTTCCTGCACACGTTTTTAATATAACACATATAAAAAGAACACCTAGACTTGAAAGAACTACACTCCAGCCTAGCCTGAGAAAAATCAACTTAAAATGAATCTAGATCGCAGAATCAATACGTGGGGATTAACTAAGGATCACTAAATCCTTCGTTATTGATTGACCGAAATACAGGCTTCTTAATATGCATCACACAAGTCTTGCTCCTCGTTATTACAAACCTAAAAAAAGCAGCAGCTGCCTGGTTTTGTTCTGAGCGATACTCCCCGTTACGTGCATCGCGACATGCAGGGAACGAGCGCTATCGAACCTACGATTCTTTAGTATTCCAAAATTCGGCGCCTATCAGAAAATGCAGTTTTTAACCATAATCAAAATGCAGTTTCCTTCAACTCTCTCACTTCAGGCTTTCTGGGGCTCTGCTGTAGCTGGCCTTTTTACACCGCAGATAAAAAGGACCTTGCACTTCCAAATCCTGTGGATCATATCTCATGCAATAGAATATATTTTAAAATATAAGCTAGTCATGGAAATGCTCCGAGAAGTCTCACAACAGTCTGGTAATGGAGCAGATTTCAAACGCAGTTTGGTTCTTCACATCTTTTAAATAGAGATGGAAGCCAAAAAAAGAAAAAAAGAAAAACCTTTTTTAAAAAGCACATTTGCATTTGGGCTTTTCCATCTCTTATTTAATCTGTGACTAACTGAACTTCACAAAAGACTCTATCTGAATTAACACAGTTGGTAGACTGGCTCATACTAGGATATGCTTTTTTTCCTCTCTTTTTAAAACCATAATGTGTTAAATATTACAATGCGGTCACGTAGCAAACAGAGAGCAGTTTCTTTTGCCATCGTCTAGTTCTCATGCGATGGAACACAGACTTTTTCCCCCCCTCAGAAAATTAGGCCCAAATCTTCCAAATCAGATCTCTAAGAGCAGACTGAAAAATCTGGAGCCATTTCAGTGCTCCAAGTGAAGTATGTACTTCAGTATTTTCATACCAAAGGCTTCATGAATAACTTACCCCGGGGGAACAAATGCAAAAAAAAGGTGATTCACAAGAGAATCAGGTCACTCGTGTCACTAAAATTATTTAACAAGCAAAAAAAAATAAAAGACATTTGGGTTTATGTATATAGTGAGATTGATGCAACGGTGCATACTGCACCTTCATGCTTGGGACTTTCACCTTTTCTCTCATCCAGGAGATTCGAAGACCGATGGGTAAAATGTTCAAAAACCTGTAAGTGGCTTGGGAACCTGAGTCAGTTGATTTCCATGGGCCTTGGGCTCCTAAATCACTTAGATATAGTTGGAAATACTACCCTATATTATTACTTTCCCATAATAACAACAAGATGATGATGGCTCAGTCTGGAATACAAGAGAAACCGCACATCTTAAGTTCCCGAAGAATTGCTTCCTGTGCAAAAACCAACAGTGATGTGCACAAAATATATAAGCATATATTAACTATGAGGGTGGGAGAAGCCATATATGCACAAGAATCGATGTGAAAAACCAAGCACACAAATACTTACAGTACATATTTTCAAATAAGCCTCAGACCTGATCATTAAATAGTCTTAGCTTGAAACTTGTAAAAAATTTCAAGCTTCCAAACAGGTGTGTTTCTATAGTGCGCAGCCATATAATACGATATATGCATTAGAAAGACATACAAAAAACTAGAACCCTTGGTTCCAAAATGATACCTTTTATTAGACCAACTGGAAAATGGCAAGAAAACTGTCCTTTTCTGCAAGCTTTCGAGATCAAAGTCCCATCGTCAGGCTCTGGGAAACGTGTAGATGGTACAAGATGGTAAAAAGTCCCCATAGATAGGAAATAAACTTCATTTTTGCACAGAGGGAGCTGAAAGAGCACTCCTGAGGCATCTGAACCTGTTAGTTCAATTTGGTGGTAACACAACGGTTTTGTGTTGGGAAGGAAAGAACTGGGAAGATTTCAAGTGGGCAAATGATATCAATCTGGGACGTGTGAATCACAAAAGCAGAGATGCATATAGCTAATGTAAAAAATCCCACAGTAAATGAAATCGGTTCAAGAAAGCAACTGCTCTTGAATTCACCGTGTTAAATTACCCTGACTTACATCCAGAAATCAGCCTCCAAAGCTTATGGAGCTGCACCTTGCGAGGCACTGTGGGTGCCTATAAATCCAGCACACTTGACAAGCTTTCCACTCAAATAAAAGTGCTCTTGAGTTGTAAGTAAATTTAATTCCCAAAATTTCGTTCTATGGCACAATCCCTCCATCTTTTCAACTTTGAAAATAAAACAAAGGAAAAATAAATCATTACGTGGAGGCAATAAAGCAGTAGGGCTTATCATTTCCCTTTTTCTGACCTCTGAGTGTGTGCAGTTATATTTGAACTTACTTCAGTGAGCTGTGCAATGGTTGGCATTTTTCAATTTGAAGCAGTAATGAAGGAATGTAACTATGACTAATGTGCCACAGTTGCTTTGCTCTGTTCTGTCGTTCCCTTCCTTTCTAAACGGTAATATCTACCATGCATTTTTTAAAGTACACAATGCAGCCTTTCAACCTGTTCTATATGCTGCCGTGCGGCTGATTTCAATCCCGCTGTAAACAGCCATTATTTCCTGCCCTACCGCAAATGATGCTCATAAGGAGCAACGGGTTCGATGGCAGTCTACCGTCTGACGGCAGGAACCAGCAACTGGAGGAGCAAAGCCACAGAGCGCGCGGAGCGACTAAAGATGAAGTCCATTAACCTAAGGAAAAATTAAATGCAGTGGCGGCTGCATGCATCACGGAGATGATGATACGATATCCATATCAATTGTCAATGGGGGCTGGGGGCCAAATTGTCAGCTGGTATGAATCTCAGTGGAGGTTTTCAAAACCCGGCTAGACAAAGCCCTGGCTGGGATGATGTAGTTGGGGCTGGTCCTGCTTGGAGCAGGGGGTTGCACTAGATGTGACCTCCTCAGGTCCCTTCCAGCCCTAACTGTGTCTGACGCTACGTCAGCTGCCCTGAAACTACCGTCCTGTTGCACCAGTGGAGAATCTGGAGCAACATCTGGATTTAATCTTTCGTGTGTCATGGCTCTAGAGAACACAGCAGCAGCACATCGCTGCACATCGGTGGGTTCTTCTACATTTCTGCCTGAGGTTTCTCTGCCCTGGCGTCTGCAGGGAGTGCTGGGAAAAGCAGCAGCATCTCTGGCCTTGCAAAGTCCTCCTCACTTGAAGGAAAAGCAGTTGACATTTGGGTTCTTCAACAGGAAGGGAAGGATAAAGCAAGACAACATGCAGGGATGCTCAGTTTTCTGCAAGGCATGAAGAGTAGCCCTTATAACAGTGGCATCTACCACCCTGGTGATAAAGCAGTCTCTAAGTCTGGAGCACTGAACCCCATCTCTCCATTTTACCGCATCAATTGAAAGCGCATCTTATTAAACAGGCATTGCATAGATCCGAAGACATGTTGCACTGCATTTCAGAACAGACCAGGGCATTTTTTTTTTTTTTTTTACAGAGATTACTGCACCAAACTGCCTGTTTTCATGGCCCGTATAGCCTGCTTATGTTTTTCAGAGCTGTCCTTAAATATCTGAAACCCCACTATAATTAAATACTATTTTTTCTATGCAATTAAGACTCGACTTCCATTGATTTAAAACAACATCTCAAGAAGAACACATTCACGTTCATTACCTGCTGCTAAATGCACATTTAGCTAGGGTTTGCTGCAGGGAGATTTGTTGGTCTCATCTACTTCTGGGGCACTGTGAACAGTGAGCACCGGCAATAATATCTTCAAATGTGCCTTTATGGAGCTTAAACAAGAGGCAAACAAACAAAAAGTGGAGTCTGCAGAAGAGAAGACCGAGAGGGACTGAATAGCAGCCTTTAATTCCCTGCAGGGGGGCTGCAAAGAAGATGGAGCTGGACTGGTCTCAGCGGGGGCAGATACAGGACAAGGAGCAATGGGCTCACGCTGCAGCAAGGGACGTTGAGGTTGGATATTAGGAAAAACTCTCTCATGAGAAGGGTGGTGAAGCACTGGGACAGGTTACCCAGAGAGATGGTGGACTTTCCATCCTTGGAGGTGTTTAAGACCCGGGTAGACAAAGCTTCAACTGGGACGATGTAGTTGGGGCTGGTCCTGCTTGGAGCAGGGGTTGGACTAGATGTGACCCCCTGAGGTTCCTTCCAACCCTCATTTTCTACAATTGTAAAACCATACCAAGAACCCATGGATTAGCTGTTCATCATTTCATTTCCAAAGGAGAATTTGTTTCCCCAGAAAAAAAAATATTTTGAATATCAGCATATTATTAATACAATTCTGGCCACAGAGAGGGATGAACTGAAAACTTGAGTCTCATCATAGCTATATTCAGTGTACTAGGCAAAAAAGCAGGAAAATCACCCCATTTGGAACAATTTTCCAACCTGGACCTGCTCCATGATCTGTCGTCTCTGGTTCAGAAAAGAAGCCGGAGGGATCTCTACGCATCTGGAGTCTGTTTACGGCAGGACCCGCAAGTTGGAGCGGCTTTCCAAAAGTTCAGGAGCTGAGAACTCTTCAAAGGGCCTTTTCTTCTGGGCTCCAAAGATGTACAAGCCCAACGTCCCACTTCAAGTACCTGGGAAGTACTACGATAAGGCTCCCCACCTCCCCCCAGAACATACAGTTTAATTCGAATTAATTGCCATTCAATAAATGGCCTGTTTTTGATGCCAATCAAAGCCCAGGACAATCAGACCTGGGATAAACCTGATATCTGTTTTTAGCCAGACTAAGCAGGAAAGCCTGAGCCGGCATGGACAGAGCAGACT
Source organism: Alligator mississippiensis (assembly GCF_030867095.1). Classification (NCBI taxonomy): domain Eukaryota; kingdom Metazoa; phylum Chordata; order Crocodylia; family Alligatoridae; genus Alligator; species Alligator mississippiensis. The sequence goes on from NC_081835.1 coordinate 1,630,464, forward strand.
CGTACAGAAAGGCTTTGTGGTCTGGGTGCTGGCCAAGAGGACGGGGAGCTATGAGCTGCCACTGGTTGGCTGATTTCTTCCGAATTCGGGAAAGCAAGACTCGAACATCCCCGCAAACATACAGAATCCCATTAAGGAAGAGTAAAGAGGGGCTGGGGAAAAGGCAAGAGCAACAGGCCATTTACCTACAAGACAACTCAGCTCTCAGGCTGCAGCCAAGCCAATGCGGGTCCTTAAGAGAGACTCGGGAGCAGATAGGAAAGGGCCGTAGCACATGAGTCCCTACTGCGCACGGAGGCCCGGCAGGCGAGACGCTGACAGACACTTGAGTATTTAGAGGAGACGGATGGAGCTGGGAAATTCTTCAGTAGCACTTGAAAATGAGAAGCATTTAAATTCCCTGAGCAAACAGAAGGTGGTGTGTGAGTAGGCAAGATGCATACTGCAATATTCCTTCTTCTCAGCAAAGAATATCTCTTCCCGTGCGAGCTCTGCAAGCTACAGGCTCACTCTAATTAAGTGTGTCAGGAAAGAAAGGCCTACTCTTGTTCCCTCTACGGTTTCCCTTCAAATGACACAAGACTGAAGGAAATTTCTAAAACTGGAACCATTAATCATGTTTGTCAAGGAGCCTGCATTTTCTGTTAAGCATCTGGCACGTTGTTCAGTGATATTTGCTTGCCTGTCTTGAAAGCTGGCTGGTAGAGAGGAGGGTATTTGCATGGCGCTCACAGCCTCCTTCACCTGCTACCGCATTTGTGCTGCATGGCCCGATGCGCTTGGCGTGGCCGGAGAGGTTTCAAGTCTGCCTTCCTCCGGCATCTTTTGCTGACGACGTGAAGCAGGTTAGTAGCTGCCGGGCCCACCAGGTGGTGCTTGCATTACCTCTGCCGGCTGCGTCGGCTGCATCCTAGCTGGAGACTGGCAAGTAAAAATGCCTTTGGAGGACATTACAGTCCATCATGCTAATACCCAAGAGAGCTTTAATTCCCACAGTGAGACTGCATGCATCTCCTTGTTTCTGCTTCCCAGAGACTCATTCTACGTTTAATGCGTGAACGGCTGCACGGGGAGGCAGGCTGTATTGCCCACACCTGGAGAAGGTACAACCCTTTCTACGGCGGCCACAACCCTCAGGGTTTCTTCCAAGTCTTTGACCTCCTCCATGTCCCAAAGGTCCCCTAGTAGGATTAATGTGTTGGTTCGAAGCCAAATCAGCACCATCCTAAGCATTATTCTTTCTCTGAAGGGCATCTGACACTGCCAGGGATGACAACAGCCGTATCTGCACATCACGGAGCAACTCACAGACCCAGGGGGACAGACGTCCAGTCTCAGAGTTCCCCTGTGGAAAATGAAGTTTATTTTCTACCTAAGAGGGTTTTTTTTTTACCCTCTTGGATTTGTCCTCAGCCTGAAGAAGGGCACATGTGTCCGAAAGCTTGCAAAGAAAGATAATTTTTTTTGCAATGTCTTAGTTGGTCTAATAAAAGGTATCATCTCTGAACCAAGAGCTCCGGGGTTTTGCATTTCTCTTTGTCTGAAGGCATCCCAAGAGCACAAGCCTATTAGTACAGTAGGATGGGATGAACCTTATTAAGACTAGTGGGTTTGGGCTCGCCATCCAAAGTCATTAGGTGCTTTTATACATGGGCTTGTGTGCAGGAGAGGCCGGCCTGGTGGGAAAGCAGAGACAGGGCTTAAAGACAGAGGCTAAAACCCCAAGTTACTGGTAGATTTCCCTCAGGACAAAGCCTTTTCTTCTGAAATCCTAAGATGTGCAAGCCCATTGTCCCACTTCAAGTACCTGGGAAGTACTAAGATAAAAGTTCTCCTTACTCCCCCCCCCCAGGATAGCGCATCTAATTCAAATGAATTGCCATTCAACTAATGGCCTGTTTTGATGCCAGTTAAAATCTTGCTTGTCCTTTGAATGCGAGCTGTCACAATGGTGTCTCAAGAGTTCGCCCGACCTGCCTGGAGATATTTGGGAGGAGAACAGACCCGAGAGGTGTCTGGGACGAGGGAGAAGGGATCTTGCTCTCCGATTCTGCCTGGCTCTGCAGACACCTTGCTCAGGAAGGCAAAGCAGCCGATGCACGAGGTGGGGTGGATGCAGGACACCTAGCATCCAAAGGACATAATCAGCTCAGCACGACAGCTACTTCCTTTCTACCTCTGACCAGGGCATGGCAGCATTTGAATCCCCTTGTGCCTCTACTTGCATACCCAAGCTCTGCAAAGTGGATAGCTATAAAATGGACATTCAAGGAGTAAAAAAAAGATTTCCTTGCCTATTTGCTGGGGCTATGCTCATCGCCTACAACAACCTAGACTGGAAACGTTCCCGCGGCCTGTACGCACAACAGAGACATTTAGAGTATTTGTTCCAGATCAGGTAGACCCACGAAGCAAAGTAGCTACCACGAAGAGGGGGAGAAAGAAGTGCCACATTTAACAAAACCTATAAAGCTACTTGCGGTGGGAAGGGCTCTAGGTTGCAGCATCTGCTGAGAAATGGCTGAATTCATACGGCCTGGCCTCCCTTTTCTACCCACGGCTTTCATTACTCAGATGGATGGGTTATAAATATGACATCTACGGCAGTGGGAGCCTCACACTGCAGGTAACAAGTTATTCTCTTCCAACTGGGGGGGGAAATCAAAATCGAGATATTTTTCACTGGTATCATTCTGTTTTGGGGCTAAAGTTCAAGCTGGTTCTTATCTGCACCAAACCAGGTGACCCGTCGCTAATAGAAAGGCCTTTTCCAGGCAATAACTCTTTAAGTCAGAGCGTGGCTTTCATCCAAAGCAACAACAAGCAGTAGAAATTGCTTTATTTTAACCTCCCAAACACAGTGCCTTTGCTTAGATGGAGTCAGCCCACTTTTCCTGAGAGCAAAGCCCAGGCACTGCAAGATGCCTCTCCATCCAGTCCATCCCATGAAGCAGGCACCTGCTTCTCAAAAACAACTTGGGGAAAATGGGAACAACCTCAGGGAACGTATTCTGAGCTCCCAGGATCTCATCCCTCTTTACACCGCATCAGCACGACCCGTCCCCGCTCATGCTTCAGAAAACCCCTCGGGCTGAGCTCCCGCTGCGGTCGACGGATGTGCTGCACGCAGGGAAACCCTGCGATAAGAGGCCATTAGCCGTGTTAGTCTGGAGTCGGGTAGATATGCACCTTTATAGACCAACTCAGTAGGATGCATAGAGGCAGCACAAGCTCCCATGCACTCAAGTTCACTTCATCAGATGCTGTGCGAGGACCGCATGGAGCAGCGTATAAAGTGGAGTGAATGATGAGTATATAATAGGTGGGAAAGCAGGAGAGGGGAAGGGGGCTGAGAGGCGTACGTGCAAAGAGCCCACAGGAACAGAGGGTCACAAAACTAACCCGTGTCATGGGGTAAGACGCCGCGGTCCCTGCGCAAACCATACCTAACGCAGTCCAGTTTGTGTACGAGGTCTCGCTCCACAATGCCAAGACCTACCTGTCTAGCAGAACAAGCAAACAAATGAAAAACCGAAGGAGTGAGACTGCCACGGTGTGACACTGAAATCCGCTTTTTTATTTACTACTTAGCATGCCAAATACCTGGGAGTGTTTTCGCTGGCTGAGACGTGATCAAATCACACAGCAATATAATGATTGCTACAGGAGATCACAACCTTTCCCTGCACGGTTTGCTTCAGAAGTGCTCTGCTTTACCTGCTCTAGCGCTCGCTCGCTCTCCGTTTTTTTTCTTTTCTAACCAAACCGATTTTAATTTCCGAGTGACCTTTTTTAACAGACATGCTGTATATATTAAAATATTCTGCGGAAAAACCCTTGATTTGCTTTACTAAAACTGCAAATTCATTAAAAACAGTACGGGTTTCATGTACCAAAGCAATTTGTTTGCCGTTCTCGCTGGCTAGAATAAAATAAAAGTCTCATACAGGAACCTGAATCATCATTACCCATATAATCTCACTGCATAGATGCGAGGATATTAACTTGAAGTGTCCAGATTTGAGAGAAGGAGAGACTGTGACAGATTAGGAGATAATGCATGCAGTATCCGCTAGCAAACAGTGATTGCCATACTCCTAGACAGCAGTATAGCCATGATGATTTCCAACAGCAACATAATTATTTTTCAAATTAGTTTTCTGCCATGTGAAAAGGAAAAATAAAGAGACCCCCTCTGATGTGATCAAACTATGGGAATAGTGCCGGGTAATGTATTCAGCCCTCTCTTCGCATCCATTACTACATATGAGAAATGAGGTTGTACAGTTACCGTTCGTTTCTAAAGGTTCGGGAGCATCTTGTTAGGAACAACTAATTTTACCTTTAACCTGCGGAGCCTGTTCTGATTTGACTGTAAATATTTGTGCTGTCTTTCTACGCGCTGTTTTCCTTCATGCAGTCCTAGCGTGCCACCAAAACAGCTTCAGCTGACTTGGATGAGACAACCCAGAGACTTTGCAGCCCCTTTTGAAGATGGCCATCCAGCCTAGTGGTTATTTGGAGGGGCTGCCCGTGAGAAAAACAGACACAAAAAAGATGCGACTTCTTGGGCTTTAAGGAGCTGAGGACCAAAGCCCACAGGTCTCCATGGACATTTGCAAAAGGTGGCAGCCGAGGTGCTGCAAAACCACCCGTCGCTTCTCTGGAGAAGGGCAAGATGCTCCCGGGATCGATTCCTCCTCCTGGATCGTCTGCGGGCGCTGAGGTCGGTGGTTCCCCTGGCTTTTGGGCTTGAATGAATAGCTGCCAGGCACCTCATTCCCACGCGCTGACGCCGGACCACGCTGCATTGTGAAGATGTCTCAAACCATCTGACTTTATGTTCTTCACTCCTTGTTAAATAGATATTGGCAGGTCTCTCCTGGGCTTTGATGGTACTTAACCAGCACTGTGTCTAAAGGGACAATGTCATCCTGAATATTTTTAAACTGATGAATGGAAAAGACAGCTCGTGAGACATATCCTTTTAAGTAACAAGCCTTCGATTGATTTAAAAAAAAAAAAATTCCTATTAACCATTTCAAAAGCATTTCTCCTCACTTGTTGATCTCCCTTTGCTGGGGGAGAAGACAACTGACTGGCCGTGCACGGGAAACCGAGACGCTGGCCATGCACCAAGGTCCTGATCAAGAAAGGGGCTTGGTGACGGAGCCAGGGTGAAGCCTTGTGGAAGCAAAGATAAGCAATAACCACTCTGTTCAAGAGAAATGCAGAAGGTAGTGAAGCTTTTTTTCGGAGGTAAACAGCTGGAAAGAAAGGCGCCTCTGCTGAGAAAAGAGAGCACAGGACCTGAGCTGTGGACAGAGGGGTTGCTCTGGGTACTCTCTGGATGAAGGCTGGGAAATGGCCAGGAAGCACTGGGAAGGGGCTCTGGGGGAGCTGCTGGGGCAGAGTGCTGGCTGGAAAGAGGCTCGGCTATATTCACAAAGGAACGGCTTCCTATGGGGCTCCCTCTGCGTTCGGGGAACAGGGACTCGATGTCAAGCCTCTGACGGGGAGCCAGACTGTCTCGGAGAAATACCTGCCTCCTCCACCACCACCACCACCACCATCATCATCTCCCAACAGAAACAGCCCCTTCAAGGCCCTGAACGCGGGCTAACTCCACATCTTCCAGGCCAGAGCAGTACCAGTACTTACTTACACATGCACCTAAGTTCAAGCGCTACGTTGCCCTTTCAAGTTAGGCGTGGGTTTATGACCCTCGCTGGATTGCAGAAAGTGCATGAAATACAAGAACGGAAAGGAGAAACATCCCTTTTTCTTGCTGACATCCTTCCATTTCTGCACTGAGCGATGCAGCACTGCCGTTACAGGAGCAGCACTGCCATTTTGCTCCCCAATGCAGCTTTGCCTTTATATTTGATTTCTTTAAGAATCAGAGCGGTGGCCCCCTGAAGTCACTGGCACACCTGCCGCCGTTCTCCGCACCGGCTGGGGCTGACCTTGGCTTGGGAACAGTCACACGCACAAGCTTTTCAATGGTGCGAGGTGGGCAGCTCACGTGGCACAGGACATCTGCAGAGGCCGGATCCATTTCCTTGCATCTCTGAAGCCTTTAAACAACAGCCTGCTCCTCTTCTCCTCCTCCTCCTCCCATTCCTCCCGTCTTCCACTTCGTCCCTTGCAGCCCCTGTCTGTCCATCCATGCTCCTCTACTCCATCCCATTTCTATTTCCCACTCTCTCCATCAATCAGTTCCTTCTCCCGTGCCCACCCCTCCCCTCCACCCTCTCACCTTACTATGTCTTGCTTTAAATAAAACTAATTCAAGGGCGATAACGCAGGAGAGGAATTGCTGCTGCCGCGGCCGTGTACAACTCCTTTCCACAACTCCCCGTGAATCCTGCAGCATTTTGCAGCCATCGAAGAGTCACAATAAAGTACAAACCCTGATTACGAGGGCGGGGAAAGCAGGTGGTACAGAGAAACAGATAATTCTCCTCCAAGAGCTGCAGACATCAAGATGAAGGCTGCCGTGACATCGTCCATGATTTAAGGGCCCGCTAAAATGCAGGATGGTGTTATAGTGACTAATAAAGAGTTACAATAGGGATGTGCTAATTATATTTTTCCACTTCAGTGTGTTTTGAGCACAGAAAACTATCATTTACTGTCATTATTTTAATGATATATTATGTGGATACTACAATCTGGGTTAATTCCCAAAAGGGTAATCGGCGGGGGGGCCACTTCGGTATTTTTAAATGTGATTTTTCATTAACCCCAAAAGAGAAACTAGATCAGTCGAACAGACTTACAGGAAAACCAACGCAGGTACCAAGTGATGCTGTTTCAGGAACAACCTCTCCTGGTTGATTTTAATCTTTGTGATTTTTAAGGGTGGAAAAAAATCCCAAGTCTAGATAGAAGCAGTGCTTTGCATTGGGAGGTCCATGATTAAGTGCTTTCTTTTAAGGTATCTCTCACCTTCTACTAAGGGAGGGCAAGCTGTCAGAAACAGATGCAGCTGTATTCCTGGCAGGGAGGGTGGAGACAGAGACAGAAAAGAGATGTACTTTTTTCTACACTCACATCTAAGCCTGGCAAAATGAAAGCAAAATGCATCATTGCAATCAAGCATGGTCCCCAATTGGTTTAAACGGTATTGTAGGCTTGGTACTTTTAATGGCATTTCTTCCTCTTCTTTGGTCTGGCTACCTGCTTGCAGGGCTTCAGCAAAGTACCACTATCTCTGAGACTGGGGCTGCTTTCAAAGGTGGGCCCTTCCCACGTGCTCAGGCCGTGTCTACATTGCAGCCAAAGAAGCGACCTGCCCTGTATCACCCCAGTTCTCAGGTGCTGTGCACTGTGTAATTGCCCCGGGGCAGTTACCAGCACCTGAGCGAGATGGTTTGCACCCAGCTGAGCATCTCGGCAACACCAGCGGCCGCACAACGGAGACGTGCCCTTGAAGGGAAGTCGGGATAAGTCAGAAGTAGACGGGTCTGGCCTCCCGGTAGCCAGAGCGCATATTTAAGTCTGACCGCAAACAGATTTCCTTCCTGTACAAACAAAAGAGTTGCCAAACTCCTATCTAGGGGAGAGGAAAGGCTAAATGATTTGCATAATTCCCATAACGCACACTGCATTACTTCATGGGGAGGAGAGTTTGTCCCCAAGTCACACCACCTCTTTCTTAACCCCTTTCTAGTATTTCAATGCCGTGCATTGGATACCAGTTAGAAATTATTCAAACAGGCCACAGGTGTCAGAGAGCTTTCGTGGCTACGGAGGTAGTCTGGCTATCCTGATCTTCCCTTTGCAAATGCTGATTTAAATCAAGAGCTATCCGTTGCAGTCCCTGGAATTTCACCGCTATTAAATGGCTGGAAAGGAAAGGAACCGGGTCTGGGATCTTCAGCAGCTTTCCCTGTCCCCTACATAATGCCCGTGGGGGTGCGCATCTATTGTGTGCCAGAGAAAAACGGCATTTGATTTGTGCTGGGCATAAGGCAGGTTCACATCAAGTCTTCGATGCCACCACAGAGAAATTCTCCAGGAGTAGATTAATCTGAGTGTTTTAGGTATTCCTAAGGTGCTCATCACCATGGTATCCAAGTGTCAGATGCATCAAATTAATTTGCTTTTGCAAATCTTTCTTCGAGATCTCATTTCTTCTCTATGCCTTTTTTTCTTTCCTTGCTCTCCCCATTTCCCTTTACGAGCAGGTAAAACTAAACAAACCAAAAGCCAGAGGTTTGCATTTCAGCGACAACCGAAAAAAATCCCACTGTTTTCAAACCGGTGCCGTGACATCTTTTCCAGACCTGGGCATGTAACACCAAACAACCCACCCCACCGCAGGGAAGTCACGGGGGCTGTCAGGTTATCCAACACTGAATTTTCACAGTGGATGAGCAGAAGTGTTATTTAGTGTTTCTGTGGCTCTAATTGTGATACAACGAGAAAATTCACAGTGTACTGCAGATCTCAGAGTCACACTTCTGCCCAACTGGTGCGATGAGCTGGTGTTATAATAGTTCAGGGCGCTGTAATCAAAAGCTGTCAAGTATGCTGGCTCAGATAGGGGTTTTTTTGACATGCCGCATGTCCCGTGTTTGTGCCTTTCTAGCCGGTGGTCAGAGCAGGGGACGGAGAGTCACAACCCTTCCAATTCTGTCTTCAGGCCTTGTTTGAAAATGATGAAAATGCTGGGAAAAGCATGTACTTGCCCTGCCTCAGCTTACTGGGCTGTCAAATGGATGTAGTGATATGTGCTTTCCAAGCAGTCAGAGGCCTGGCACGGTGCAAAGGAAGGAAGGGGTGGGTGGTAGCACTATGCCTATAGCTGCAGATGAGACGCTGGTTTATGAAAGATAAGGACTTGTGCGATATCTAATAATCTTTGAGACCCTGGTCACCTTGTAAAGCAGTCTGCTGTGTTTTCATTCCGTTTGCGAATGCCTTGAGGCAAAAGTAAGAAGCCCGTTTCCCATCAGCTGTCTGCACAGACAGAGCTGCAAGTGTTCGCAGAAAAACATCCCGGCTGTCGTGTGCGAAGGCTGCAGAGTCTGGGGGGGACAATCACCACCGGCTGTTCCTCAAAGAAACTTGTCCTTCCCCCTGCTTTCTTTCCGGGCCCTGCAGCCTCTTGTGTTTTGCCTGCGGGGGATTTGTTTGAAGTCCTCCGATCCGTTTATTCTCTCCTGCGTCTTCTTGACCCCTGGGAAGGCTTCTGCTCAGTCGGCTGAGTAATCAAGCCCAAAGGGAGATCCAATGGGCTGGCTTACGCAGGCATTATCGGTCGGTGCAAAACCCAAGGGGTTCCTCTCCTCACGCCTCCCCCGACTGGCAAAATGAATGAAAGAGCTGTGAAATGGAGGTGATGAAGACGGAGGCACGGTGCATCTGCCACAACAGGGAGTGCTATTGGGACAAACCTGAAGTCCTTCCCCAGCTGGACCTTAGAAAGGAGCGCGCAGATGTGACCAGCCATTAATCCTTTCCTGGGCAGGAACGTCTTGCATTCAAAAGCTTGTCTCTGCTCTATCCCAGTGACGTAGGTGGTCCATTAAAAGGTAGCACCTAAGAAACCTTGCTTCTCGCTTAATCCTTTCTGAGGATTTTCCACTGGATGCCATTTGTATCATCTGAATCTACTGAGTACCGGCCGTCGGGCAACTCCAGTCCCGTCCTCGACAAATGCACTTTCTGCACAGAGGTTGGAAGCTACCCACAGTGTACGGGGGAAAGCTGATATATTGCCTTTGATTATTATTAAGAGACAAATGCCATTCTGCCTTGCCCTCGTCACCCCCCACGCAGACTGTAAAGTAAACCGACATCTTCTCCGTGATCAGGTACAAACTGGACCTTATACTTAAGGGTGCAGATTCAAGGGCTGAGCACTACAAAAAGAGGGGTCAGAGGAGAATAGTCACACGGCCATCACAGCAAAATCTGCCACCAGTAAAAAAAGAAAAAAGCATGCTAACTCACTACATTATTTCTATAGAGTGGTTTAACCTTCACCAATCACATACCGTTAGGCAACTGTGAAGCTTGGTCTCCTAGCATCCAGCAACCAAAAAAAGTCTGACGGCTCGATCTGCAATTTGTTTTGTAAAAAATTGTTATCCACTTCATATCACCATTGAAGAAATTGCTTTTCAAAGCTCCTACATCTTAGGCATACTAAATATGCTCTAATGAGTTCAAAAATTTGTAATGACACTGTTAATTCTTTGGCTAGCTTGGAATCAAGTCTGTCTCTATTCTTCAAAGGAAAATAGGATTATCAAGTGCACTAGGAGAATTTTCTTTACATGATTGATGGGAAGAAAGAGTAATCACCTTTGAAGTGCCACTACATATAATACCTCTCTAATGTTCTCTTTTTTTCTCCTGACATCCATGAGTAATTGAAGGTAAGAGAAGCTGCTTAGTATGATCAATGAAGCCCAGATGACAGCCCCTTCTACAACACCTACCAAATGCCGGGGGATGACAACAACCTCATCTTTGCTACTCAAGAGCCGACGCAGGGCAGCACATCTCTGATGGACCAGACAAACATTCGGCAGGTACAGCACAGAGGAAGCAAATGTCTTACAAATGGGTGCTATTGCATAAGGGACATGGAGAGGGTACCTGGGAAGAAGCTTAAACCCACAAGTATGGTCACAAATGATTTCTGAAACCAAGTGGGCAAGCCACTTGCTGAGATTGGCCTCACTTCCTCCATAAGCATCTAGCTGGGGTCATCTAGACCCAGCACTCTTTCCTGCCTATGCAGGGGTTGGACTCGATGATCTATTGAGGTCTCTTCCGACCCTAACATCTATGAATCTATGAATCTATACCGCCGGTCGCCGGCTCCGTACGGTACTGCTTCTTGGCTTCACTTCAAGGGATGCTGAGAGCCTGCAACACCCACCAAATTCCAGCTGAAGTTGTGGGTGCTCAGTACCAAGTCACACCCCAGCAACGTGGGAGCACACCTTCCCAGTGCAAGAAGCAGTCCATGGCACCAAGGGTCTCGATAGAGTGGACTCGGTAGGAAAGCCCTCTGGAGTACAAGCTACAAGCAGATGAGCAGAAATATACTCCTCATCAGAGTATGGGTATTGGAAATGAGGCAAGAGGAAAATTTGGATTCATGGCCCAAACACCTCTGAGTCCTCAGCTCCGATTGCTGAGGGGAGAGTTTTGTTCAACACATATTTGTGCCAAGCATTTATTGGGTGACTTTATATTAACTGTGCAATAATCACTAATTGTTTGTATTGTTATGAAAAGCCTCGGCATGCATGATGAACTACAACCCTGCAAAGCGAGAAGGCAACCAAACAAGAACAACAGAGCCTTTCACTGAATTCATTTTAAGAAGACAGACTCGTCTTCGCTGACTTTTTAGAGAATACTTCTCACTGAGGTTAAGCTACAAACCAAGCAAGTGTGAACAAATTATGCCCACGCTCTCTGCACCTGAAAAACACGCACCCACATAGAGACCCTCTCTTATGAAAATGAAATTAAATACAACTACATTGAGGTTTCAGCCACTCCGATCAGATTCACTGCTTCACAGTCCCAGGCACTGAAATTGGAGGTGGCATGCCAAGGTTAAACTCTAGTACTGACAGCATCTTGTGTCAGACACCTGTCAAAATGTAATAAGGCACCTGTGAAAAGAAATAAGATGCCAAAAGCACATCACAATGGAGATTTCCATTTTCATACATCATGATTCATAAGTTACAGAAACTGTATATCCATGAAAACAAGGTGGCAGCTGCATGTCAACACTTCCTGCTCTACAGAAATTAGAACAGGTCAAAGCCTGCAGTCCTTTCTGAGCACGCTGTGGAGGGCTTCGGGCTCCCAGATGTGAGAATAACCTGCATATGGTTATAGTTATTCTTCTGTTTTGCCCTGCCGAGCTTTGAAGGGGAAGGAAAATAGAGAGTGTTCTGCACTTGTCCGCACCTGCTCCATCCCTTTCTGGCTACCCCTCCCAGCTTCCCAAGACAGACCCCTGGGGAGCGGGGCGGAGAAAAGGGACATGCTGCACTTTTCCACCTTTCTTGCTCTCTAGACAAGATCCACAAGCACAAACTGCCCTTTGCTTTCTGGGAACCTGGGGCCAGTATGAGCTAGATGGATTAGGTAGCTCTTCAGGACTAGGTACACAGAAGTAACAGGCTCATGTACGTATTTATTTCAAGCACTTACAGGTTCACATCATCACAGACAGCAGCTCCAGGCATGCACCCAGCATCACTTTAAGGCTGCCACATTGCTTTGTTGTCAGGACTTGGCATTGCCAAGAGCAGGGGTGAATGCGGATGGGGCATACGTCCTGCTGGCATTCCCAGGCCTGGCACAGAGGTAGTGTGGATGGGCCCCAGGTTGATTTTGGAAGTGGGATTTAGGTTGCTATGTCATGTAGATGCTTTCAAAATGTTTTGACGCGACTCCCACCAGCATCAAGGGGAGCCGTATGGCTGAAGCTTTGCATGCATCAATAAACAGAAATGATATTTCTGGGTAGCTAATAATAGCAGTCTGCTTTTTGCAGGCTACCTGTGCCTAACAGTGACTTACAAATAGCCCTTTTGTGCATACCTGTGCAGTCACACAGGGCTGCCAACCCAAAGACAATTTTTTTTTTAACTGACAGTAAAAAAAACAGGTGTCAGTAAAAAAAGGTTGTTTATAAGTAAAAGGTTTGCAGATTGTCATTATAAACCATTTCTTGGGTTGGCAACCTTGAGTTTAATCCTACATCAACAGAAATGCACAAGCAACACCCACCACCCCTATGGGCTGCATGGTAGTTTATCATACATGATGGCTAGAAAATGATACTTAGAGATTTGATTTTTAGGAACTGGCTTCTAGGCAGACTAAATAGTGCATTAGAAAATGATCCAGGAGAATGGCAATGGTTAACTTGTTTCCAAAAGTCTGTTTGTGACAAAGTTTCATGTTCTCAGCTTTTTCGTAGACACTGTTCCCAAAGCTAACAGACAAACAGGCTGGGAAATTGAAAACATGCCCTGAAAACCCAAAGCAGAGATAAGAAACCCTGAAGCAATGGCACCAGGTCACAGTGACCAGCTGCAAAGGCCCTGGGATTTCTGGTTTTGGTGAAATGACCAAATTAGGAGGCTGCGGATGCCCAATTAAGACACCAGTAATGACCAAATGAAGATGTATGCATGTGATGTGTTTGTTGAAACAAAGAATTATGCAAACAGAACAGAACGGGGACAGTATGATGACCACAGGGAAACCAATCAATGGTACCTGGAAATTAAGAGTCACCAGGAGGGAAAGAATACAGAAGAGATTTTCAGAACAGCAGAGGGGATCCTGAGGCCACCATGGGCAGAGGGAACACCACGGCCCATCTTGCCTACCCTAATGGGGGGTTCGGCATTGCGCCTCGACCTCCAAGACTGCTGACATTCAAGCAAAAAACCACAGGTTAGCGCTTGCATACTGGCCAGACATACTGTCCCTCTGTGAGACCCCTGGATCTGGTAGATAAGTAGGATTTGGGGGAGGAGGTGTCGTTTTGTTTGCTTGCTTGCATTACTCTTATCTGCTATCACTGTGTATCAATAAAATTTGCCTATTAGTGCATGGAAGAAGTCATGGTCAGTCGGAGGGTTTGGGTCCACCCAGAACAAGGTGTCAGGACTGGGTCATAAATCCAGTGCCAACAGTACGCGTCTGTTGTGTCCTGTCATATAAGAAGATGGTAGCTCTTGGAGCCTTCCTGCTCGGTATGTGTACAGCATTTTGCACCGACTGGTCTGATGGGTGTGAATTCCTGATTGCTGCTTGTAGCTGCTTATAAATGCAAATAACAGTGAAACTCTCATGGACTTAAAAGGGGGGGGGGGGGAGCAGAGTTATGCCCACTGTATCACTCTGTGATAAATTATATATAATCTCTCACCCACACACACAGATGAATTACGCATGCCCCCAAAGAACTGAAAATGTTCAGCGATCAATTCTGACATGCTGACCTTGAAAAATCTACTAGAAAGGCACAAATCTAAGCTAAGGAATCTGGATTTAAATAAAGATATTCAGCTCTACCCTTCTTCAGCTGGATTGTGCATGTGTATGGACCCATAGGGCTGGACGGGATCTCCAGGGTCGAGACCAACCCCTGCACAGAAGTTTCTTTGTATCATAATGTTGGGATTTAACAAATCATTTTAATATATGAATAAATAAACAGGAGCCTGAAGGAGATTAAGGAGATTTTCTACATAGGAAAAAAAATTCTAAGTGAATCCTCCTCTATTAATGGCCAGATTTCAACATCCAGCATGAGGTTAAAGGTGTTCCACCCAGTATGTCCAAAAATGTGATGTACATCCTCACAGGAGAGCATTAGCAACATTTTTCTGAAGGCAGGCAGTAATGAAATACATCCTTGTAGATGGTCAGCAGTAGGACACGGTGCCACACGAGCCCCTATGATTATACGCATGGAATAAGATCTCGTGTGTAAGAGCTGAGCCACAGCACGGACAAAGTTCAAGGGACACCTGTCAACCTAAAGCACCTATGAAAAGTGAGCCCCTTTCATCTCCGATTATGATCACTATTATTTTATATTGGGATTTTCTAGAGGCCCCAACTAGGGAACGTCCCCCACTTGCGCTGGGCTCTGAACGCACAGATTATGACGAGAGAGTCCCTGACTTGGGAAGTTATGACAAACGTGGTATTTTTTTTCTTTTTTGGTACTCACAGACTGGTTTCACTTACAGTCACAGTGAGTGTCACTTCCTCTCGGTCACGCATGGCTTGAAATCAAAACAGCGCTAGGGATGCACTTTTTCATTCAATGTTTTTAATAAAAATTCTTTGCATTTTTTAGAAAATGATTTCTACTTGTGCATGGGAATGCAACTATTCTTCTGGTCATGCTACTTGGAGGTTTAAAGCCACTCTAAAAGTTAGCTCTACTGCCGCTTAACCGCAGCTGTGTTGCGCCTCACAAGAGTGCAGCCGTGCCAGAATAAAAACTGTTGTAATCTGCGGTTAGGTTTGGTGAAAACCAGCATCTTAGTAACTAAACAGCACCCTTGTTGTTATGAATTATGCACGTCTACTTTTAGGACATCCTTTCTACGACCTTTCATATCTACATAACAGATCGGATCACAGGAAACGTAAAAAGGACGTGACACTCAAAAGCTGAGCTCTGCTGCTCAGTTAATGGTTGCATCTGCACACACAGAGGTTTCTTAATCAGAGTTATCCGAAGCCATCTTCCAGTGCTCTGCCACGTGTAATTAAAATACACTTGCCAGAAGGAAGTGTGAGATTACCCGGCATTCGCAGCCTGCCTCGGAGCTGAGATTTAGAAAGAGCTTACTCATTCTGAATTAAAAACAGGAAAACACATTCTGCTCCATTCTTAAAATTCTGTGCATCACAAGCAAAAGCACATACTGGAAGGTAAAATTCAAGCTATTCACGCACGTTGCTGGGTCCTAAGACGACGGTACTGCTGGTGATAAGGAATTATTTATTTCTCTAGTAACACCAGGCCTTCCAGTAGCAGGGAAGCCATTTGGCCCAGTGGCTAACACACTGGGCTAAGACTCCTGCTCTAATAATACTGCCCCACTCCTGTGCACGTAGCATGTACTCAGTAGCACTTTGCTACCCACAGCAGAATATACTTTAACTCATAAAGCCTTCCTTTTCCTAAAAGGAAGGAGTTACTGATGTACCATGTTCCGAATATCCTCGCTGCTGATAACGCCAAAAATAGGAGCAGACACCTTTACAAAGCAATGGTACAACACAAGTCTTTTGGTTTTGAGCATTTCCACCCGTCTCTTTTTGACAACAGCCCTGGTGCAGTTTTTTTTAATCACTTCACGGATCTCCAACCTGTTTCTTGCTGAAAAATAAAGTTGAGGACGCATGTTGCATGGATTCACAATTGCAAAACGGGTATTATCTTCAAGCCGCACCCTCGCTGACGTATCACACTTGCAGAAAGCCAGAAATTAAACTAGTGTTCTCTCAGCATGTAGCAAAAAGAGTTAATTAAAAACAGAGCTGAAGAAGAAATTAAAACTAAACAAGGGCAGCGGTCCAGATGGACAGCGTTTCCGAGGCCAGGAAAACAAGCATTATTTCCCGTAAGTATTAGAGAAAGAAACCATCGCTGACACTTCTCTCTGTGTTGTCTCTGTCCAAGAGGTGTTTTTGCTTTTTGACGCCCATCGTACTTGGTGGGGGGAGCACACTGGACCACACAACCTAAGCAATTCTGCAGAGCCCTGAGTGCCCTGCAACCCCCCTGGCTTTCCCAGGCACCCGGCAAGGATTAAATCCATACTATACCATTCACCAAGCTTCATGATGCAACATGCACCACCCCTCCCATGCGCACACACGGCTCCATACCACTCACTCGAATTACCAGCCCTGCAGAGAGTTGCTGTGAAGTGTTTTTTAGCTCATGCTTTTTTCTTTAAAAACCAGCCTTGCACTATGTGGGGGGGCAGGCTCCTGCTTTCCGAGTGTTACGACCCAGCCATGCTGAGCTCCAGATGGTTTCAAAGACTCGTTGTGGAAATAACCTGTTTGCAAGGTGACAGTCATATGCGGGGGTTGCACAGCTAAGGAGGTACTGTTGTACTGAAACTCTGTCACTCTGCTCCTATTTCCTGCACTTTGTTTGACAACTGCCATCCCTCCCACTGCAACAGGCTACCAGGACTCGTGGTTGGAAGAAGTCACATGGGTGGATGCTTCTGCATGCCTATACCCCCGTCTGCCCTCTGGCCACCTCACCACATGCTTCCTCCTTTCAGTACAGCATCTGCCCTTGCAAAGGCTCCGTACAGCAGCAGCCTGTCTAGACAACCCTTCCCCATGCCCTAGCTTTGAAGGCCCTTTTAATAATGTGTGCACAGCGCCTGGTTCAGCGGGGTCTCCAGGCACTCTTGCAACGTAATCAATCAATAATTGAGCAAGCGGCTCGCTCTCTGCAGCTGTTTCCAGGAAGCTCTGACATACGAAACCTTCAATGCTAGATTTCAGAGCCAAAACTGCTGCAGTTCTTCGTCCCTCTTGGATTTCCCATGCGTACGCTCCATTTTCCTGCTGTCACAAGGAGAAGAGACTGCAAATACAGCTTTGAATTGTCTTCTCCCTCTTAAAAACTTATTCATTACAAAAAAATCAAGCTCCCAGCTCTCTATATAATAGTCTCACTTCTAGATGCGCTCCTGTGTATCACTGAATTCATGTAAGGAGCTATCCTATTCTAGATCTCTCTTATTCAGGGCAGTGGCATGTGCACTGAATGATATGTCTGATGTGAAGCCTGACGGAGGCGCGCCTTTACTTATACCCTATACTGACAAGGTCTTCCCACTGCGCTTGGGAATATTCAAGGCAAGGAGGTGGACGCAGGAGCTTGGCAGTTCGTGCCCTCACAAGCAGTTTGCCTCCAGTCCATCTCAAATGTGAAAGCCTGCAGAAAACAGATGGAGTACGCAAGACATAGATAACGGCAGAGCAGCAAAGCTCGGATGGAGCGGCCGTGAGAAACGAAGTACCGTGCTGCACTTCGGCATTGCTCTCATCAAAGTAATAGCCTGCGTCCCTCAGCAAGCGCGCAGCAGAAGTTATCTAGTGTCTTCCCCTAACAAACGATACCGTATATTGACGACTTTTTAGACAGTTCAAGATTAAGACTAGTAATAAGGCTATTCAGCCTACAAACCAACTCCTAGCTCTGGGGACTATTCGTAAGAACGAAGCTGAACCATTTTGTCTACAGCAGCCCATTGCAACTGAGCATTTCATCCCAGGCAGGACAGCAGGGATTTCTGAATTGCAGGACTGCAGGGGAAGTCAGCCTGACAGCAGTTCTGCAGGTCAATAACCCCTTTTTATGAGGATTTCAAATGATTAATTAAGAAACAAACACTAGCATCCCCAGGATGCAAGAATTAATAAGGTTATTTTGCAAACAGGTAAAAGAGCCGTATAGCCAAGGTCCCACAGAAGGTCATGCAAAAAGCAGAGTAAAGCGCGGACATCCTGGTTTCCTCTTTCTTGCCCTCTCAGTAGGTTACTTCACCTTGTGAAAGGATAGTGCACCATACTAAAATAACACGAGTGACATCGTTGGAGTTGAGGAATAATATTGTGTTAAAGATCAGGTGAGTAATGGAGTGGGTTCAAAGGTAGGCAATGGAACAAGAACTTGAAATAAATGTTCTTAGGATTTAGTGAGTTTAAGTCTGTTAGGGGACAATCTACCATGCCCCAGTCCTTAAATTAAAAAGTCAGCAAAAAGACGTAGTGAATCCCAGATGTTAATTGCACAGGCTTACTGGATTAGAACTGCAGATAATTAATTGCTAAATTTTAATATGCATTGAGCTAAATGGATGATAAGATTTCCAGTAGTTAGTTATGCGGTCCAGAAGGGGAAGATTATTTCTGAATAGATGTGAGAACCCTAGAGGCAAAAGTCATTTAAAAAGTCTGATTTTAGGAGGTGAGAGAAGCTTGGGTGAATAGAGAAGGGGCCAGGTGAAGAGTGTGAAGGCTTAGGTATATTGTGTGGAAGCTCAAGGGGCCTCTTAAACTGCTAAGTAGTTTTTGGTACGAAAGGGGAAGCTTTTACTTAGCCTTTAGAAATTGACTTTCAGTTTCTGCTGTATCCACGGTAAGGTCAGGCATGGACCAAGAGCTCCCTTAGATCTTCCTTTCAGAAATTATAGTACTTACCACTATGATGCCGTGATCTCATTTTCTCAGTTCTCGTGGACTCGGGTTGTCAGTGAGCGCCGACAGCTAAACAAGGTGCATAATAACCAACTACTTTTTTAATTTAAGAGGGGGAAATACATAAGTTATTCAAGTCCTTTCAATGGAAAATTTGCAGAGGAGCACGGGGAAAGAGTTAAATCTGAGTGGGTGCAAGATTGACTTTTATTATTTACCTCCAAGTAGTAGCCAGAGACTCCTGCCATGCCCAGGACCCTCCTGCTGTGCCCGTTGCTGTACACCTACCTGAAAACATCTGTGCAGAGCAGGACACCAGAAGCAGACTGTCTACCTGGGAATTACACCCACATCTCCTGAGCCCAGCCCTGCGCCTTCGTCACTAAAACACCCTTGCCTTCAATTCAGTACCACGATACCTCAAGTTTTATAGAGCTGCCATGTGCCACGCTACACACCAGGTATTTCCACTGACAGATCTAGGGGAGGAACCCCTCCCTCCGCACACACCCACGCTTTGCTCAAAGTAAGCTAACCAAGCTAAACTCACGGCTGCTGGCTGTGTCTCCGCATTTCTATTAGCTATCATGTCTGAAGGGCAGCATTTTCAAGGATACTGTCAGGCTGATGATGCCATAGCTAATTTTCCCATTACAGGTGACCTGGGGGAAGCAATTTTGCTCTTTGAGCCCGGTGCCTGAATGTCTCTTGGCCCTGGATGCCAGAAACATTTTCCTGCCGTTAAATTTGGAAAACGTTGAGCTGGTTTTGGTTTGAACCCGGAGAAAGACGCTTCCTCTTTTGCAGCTCCTTGCTGGTGGAAGTATTAGACAGCCTGCCGCTACGGTTCATAACCTTGGGGTCATCTGCGAGTCCAGCCTGTCTTTTGATGACCCGTTGAGAGCTAGACGACAAAACCGTGTGCATCTGCAGAACGCAGCCAGCTTACGGCCGGGGCTTTCTCAGGAGGGTGCTGAGTCTATCATTCATGCCTTCATTACATCTCAGCTGGACTACCGAAATGCATTGTTCACGGGCCTTCCAGACCGGCCGCTTCAGAAACCACAGCGTAGCGTGAATTTTGAAGCCGGAGTGCTAACTGGCGATGAACACAGCCCATTACACCAGTGCTGGGATCTTAACAGGGACTCCCACGGAGGCTTCAAATTGAGTTTTTCTTCCTCCCTCCCCCCCACTGCCACCCCCCTTCAATTACAAAGCTATCCATGGCTATCCCCTAGTCGCGCTGCAGCACTGTGGGCCCAATACACTGATTTTCTCTCTCTCCGTCTCTCAGTCTTTCTCTCTGTCTGAATACTTTCTGGGAATTTCAAGGGCAGGAAGTCAGTACGTGGTTCTTGGTGATGCTCAGCCAATCAGGTCTCAGGATGGCAACCATTCTTCTCCGTAATAGAGGGATGCTATAGAATTACTCTCGTGCCGTCCCAAGGCCCGGTGTGCTCCTATTGAAATCAGCAGGAGGCTGGCTGCTCGTTTCAGTGGGAGCAAAACTAGCTTTTCAATTATACCACCTGTACCTTTCCCTTTGCAGCTTAATCTGTGAAGGACAAAGCATACTTAATTCTAATCGAGCGAGCTTTATTCCGCTACGTGGTTTTTCAATAGTTAAGAGACATAATTAGTCATGTTGACTGAAGTTGAGCAGGAGGCCGGGTAGCTTTACACCTTACAGACTAACCCAAGTAGCAGCAGGCAACCGCTGATCCTCCGGATCCTGAGATACACATAAGAGGTCTAGTCAAATGCCTGATGAATCCATTTGTGGCTGAAAAGCCCAATGCGAGAGCAACACAGACTGTTACAAGCTTCACCGATCCATGTGTTGTGTGAGTCGGAGTCCAGGTTCACAGCACACGGCTTTCTTCTTTCTCACTGTGCTTCCATTGTCCGGATCAAAGCCGCTTCGTGTTGAGCGCACCCCGTGCCAGATGTTCCCTCCACATCAAGCGGGATTCTGCGCGCTCCTCCCAGCTTTCTACACTGATGCTGAATGACTTCATATCATTTTTGCACACATCGTGGTACTGCCACAGCGGGCGACCCCACTTCCTAGAGCCATCTCAAACCTCGCTACACAGAATATTCTTGGGGATATGGCTTTCTCCTATTTTCCCGTCATGGCCGATCTAGCCCAACCTTTTCTTCTTGATAGTGGTTTCTAAGCGTGTTGGTCTTACATGCTCCAGTACCTCTGTTTGGTATTCTGCTTCCCACTTTATTTTCAGGATCTTATGCAGACATCTCAGCTGGAAGATATTCAGTCTCTTGATATCTAACCCAAGTAGACATCTATATGTATAAAACAAGCTTGCCCTTTGGTTAGTTTATATAGTGCAAATCTACCCTGCCTTTTATTTCAATAGTTTCCAGTTTTTAGCATGCTGTAATACAGATATACAAGATCTGATTACTTGTATTGATTGACCAGGTGGACCCATTCAGTTTGTCATGGGAAAACCCATCCCTTTTGCTTCTTAAATTCTCAAGTATGGCACCAGAGCCATTCATGAGGTTGTGCTACATTAAAAACATGGAACTAACTGCAATACCTTTGCATTCACTGTGTCTTTCGGCAGAGCTTATGGTCAGAAATAAACCTTCCTGGCTCACAATGCTCCCGCATCTGTTGGTGCCACCTGGGATCTTTATTCGAGATGGAAGGCACGGTGGGCAGCTATAAAGCAGGTCCAGAGCATAACCAGACCAGGGGAAATACAGTATCACCATATTCGATTGCACACACTTTGAGGACAAAACTTACGGCAGCCTGAATAAGACTCTCGTGATCTGGGAGTTGCTAGTCTAACGGGATCCTGAAACCTGGAACATCCAGAGTATATTTTTAGCACAGGGATTTATATTACACCACTAACTCCCAGGGCAGCCCACGCAATTTTTATCCTTGGGTGTTTTTTAATCTAAACTAAAAATATTTATTTAGCTGCATTTATTCTCCTCGGTAGCTCAACAGTTCTTTCCTTTAAATGTTACCTTAGCTTTCTTGGTGGTGTCCCTTGCGTCTGTGATTCTCATACATGTGAAGGGCAACCCAGAAATTTACTGTATGTTGTAATGTATTGGTATAATTACAAAATCTCATTAAGGAGGACTTTATTATTGATTTACTGGTTTTCTATTCATTAAGTTTCACTATAAAAAGGATTATTACTTTTAAAGTCAGCATGCTTAAACACGAATGGAAATTATACTAAGAGAAACAACATAAAATGGAGCTATTAATATTAAAACAGTTATAGTTTGAAGCTTATTCATTTAATAAATCTTTGTGATATTAGCAAGATTGATGAGAAGTAGTACAAATGAGGGGAACATGAGAGAGATGATCATTTATTATCATTACCGAGATATAAAGTATGATTCAGTGTTTCATAATGGATGTTAAATTTGATTTAACATATGGCTGACTCATTTGCTGAAAACTATCCTTAAAGACACAAACTCATTGAAAAGTCAAATCCATTGTTTTAATAATGCGCTCTGAATGATCTTTGATAAGAAAATAACTCCCTCCTAAGAAAAGAGATACAGACTAGGGCAGAGCTATTGTGTAGCAAGTCAGAGGGCCAAGAAAGGGATGTGCATATGGGGCAAGACCATGCCTCACTTTGCATGGTTCATACGGGACAGGAAATGGACACCTCTTCCTTTGCAGAAAACCTAGAGGGGGAAACAGAATCTGACTCCAGTTGTAGAAACATCCCCAATGGTGATTATGTTCATGCAAGCTGCCAAGCAAGGGAGTAGCTGGGTATAGGAAGAAGCATGCTTTAGACCCACTCCCACGTGTGCATGTACACACACCCCCTTCCCAGAGGGAAACACTCTTTGCATCTACTGCACGGAGGCAGCAGGAGACACTTTATGCACCGTGGGAGTCTTTCCACTGAGCTCAGCGGGCTTCGAATCAAGCCGTCACTGCGCAGACATCGTGTTCTTCCAAGAACACAACGGATTCACCAACATCCGCCACAAAGAGGCTATTGGTCTTGCACCCACTTCACAGTGTGCACGCTATTGTAATTCAGCAGGCAATAAGTTCAGCCCTGGAAAAAAGGTCTACAACAAAAGCTGAATCAAAATTTTCCACAGGCAAAATTCAATTTTGCTGAAAAGGTTTGATTTTCTCTTTGGGTAAACTACAATGTTGGTGCGTTGGCTGTCCAGCCGCACAGTGCTTAATATGAACTCCTGACATGGAACATTTCTGGACACCCCTTGCCATGAAAACCTGAATTTCTGAAAAAACCCATGATATTTTCCAGAGGGGATGATTTTCCTTTTCCTGCACACTTAGGCATGATGGGAAAACCAGTATCAAATCTGGAACAGACTGCTAAAACTGAAACAAAAGACTGCTATACCCAAATTTCAACTTCTGCACCACAAAGGGTATCTACACACATACTAAGTTGACTTAAAATAAGGTGACTTAACTGAATCAGCTTATACTGAGCCAAGCCGGAGCATACACATGTACAGTTCCTTGACACGGTGGCAGCCATCTTGTGCGCTATGTCAACTCAACTAATGTGACTCAAGATAGACAATACACCTCGGAGGTGTATTCCTTGTGCCGCATTTAAGTCAAATCTGCTCCACGTACGTGTGTACGCTCTGACAGTTAAGTCATCTTTAAAAAGTTAAGCTGGCTCAACTTTCAGAAAGTTAGTACATGTGCACACACCCACAAGTATTACAAATACCAATTTAACACCTACCTGTGGATAAAAGCAAAGGTTTGTTACTTCAGTGAAACATATTGTCAGAAAATATCATTACATCTCCAAAATCTATCTCCGCATTCAGCCAACACAGGCTTTTCAGCTATTTCCAAGATATTAGGAATAGTTACCCAGTGTCTGCATCCACAACATCTGAATTGGTCGATTGACCTGGGCTATCTAGGAGATGCAGCTCTTTTAGATATTTTGGCCAATTCATACATCCGTTTAAAATTATACAGATAAAGCAGGTGCTTGGCTCCCCTCAATGGGGTGCTCGGGACTGGCAGTCTGTCCTAGGAGCATCTTTTGGAAATTGGGCCACGAGGATTAGGAGAGGGTTTTTCCAAGAGTTCTCTATCCTGACGGGCTTTACCCTCTCTCTGCTAAATACTTCTTGCCATGCATCTCTGTGGCTCATGAAAACATTACCGAGGGGCAATTTTTATCTTGCCTCAGAATCAATTTAAAATACCCCCAAAGTCATATTTTGCTCTAGCCTCCCCAAATTCCCCCCGCTCCTATCGGCATATCTTTCATCTATTTCAAACCGTATTGGCTGGAAGTGGAGTTGCACCCTCACCATCCTCAGTGACTTTGTCAGGAGCGAAGTCAAAGACATTTGCAGCAAAGGGACTGTAACAGATGCCCGTTTGCCCGCTGCTGCAACTCCCCACATTGCCTGCAGTTCTTTGTACTGTCCAAGCCCAGCCCCTTCCCCTTCTGTGCCACCCTTAACCTCCCCTGGGACCCCACGATAACGGGCTTTTTGCTCTGTGACAGCCTAGCTCCTTATCAAAAGACTGGCAGCAAAAGTGTTTGTTCCCTGCGCTGGCCCACCAGGTCTGCTTAGAAATCCTCCTCAAAAACAGACTCCTGCAAAAGGCTGACATTTTACCTTCCCACCTCCACCGAGTTGGACTTGTTTCAACTCCCTGTCACATGCTGCAGCTAATCCAGGTTGGTGCCTAATGGAAAAGGCTTGTTGAGCTGCTCTGTTATCCCTTCTTAGGAAGCGATTTACATTTACAGAGGCAAGGCTTTATCTTGTTCTGCAAATTAAAAGTCCAGTCCTGAGAGGGGCTTAGCACTTTTCAGGATGAGGCCTTTAAACAACAGCTATATTCTTGTGTGTGCATCTTCTCAAATGAGAGTGTCATCTCATTTAAGGAAAGGTGCCAGACTCCCACGTGTGAAGGCAAACACTCATTACCAGCGCGGTTTATCCCTCTGCTGTTATAAGCAGGCAATAACTTATGAAACGTTCTCGCAATTTCTTCCGGGCATTTGTTCGTTTGCTTATGCAGGAGTCGAAGCTGCACATTAACACACCCTACCCTCGGAGAAGTCGTGTCATTCTTCATTCGTTTCACTTCTCCGTCTTGTCTAGGAGAATTTATTTTCTGGAGCATCTCAGTATTCAGGCTTCCCAGTTGTTAAAGACACTAAACTGAATACAATAAAATTATGGCAGGACGAAAGATTTTCAGAACATTTAGCAACGGGGAGATCTGCAGATAGTCTACTGAGGCAAGGATGATTTGTAATGAGAAAATTCATGCGTCTACATGGCTTTTAACTCACTTCTTTTTAATTTTACACACTGACAAAGGATTTTGAAAGTTCCCATGAGAAGGACAGTGTGGCTAAGACACCGAATGTCTGGTGCAATGATGAACCACCCTTGTTAAGTGAAATCTTTTGAAAATGTATTTTTTTTTTTTGGTTTGCTAGAGTGCTTTCCTCCCGTGATAGTAATTCACGCCAGCTAGCTCACAATTAAGGGATGATGATCGTAGCAGAGGAGTATACAAGACAACAAATGGCTTCTGCAGGTGATTAAATGCCCAGGCAAAAAATGGGATATTAGCTAACAGCAGAAGTTGTTAATTTTGAATATACTCCAGCATCAGTAGGCTTGTTCCTGTCACACAAGGAAAATATTCCCTCTTTTTCTTAGCCAGTGCCTCCCTGACAGGATGCTTTCTTTGTCTCCCAGAGACTTGGACATTCGGTGCTAGGATGCAGCTTAGCATCAGCAAATGATTTCTTGACACAAGGGGAATTGTTTGAATATCTGGTGTGATGCTGAACAGATACTTGATTTTGGCTGGGCTGCAATCAATCAAAATTGTCATCTTCTTCTTTGATTACCATAAATATTTGCAAATGTTACTCTTTATTGAACACACATATACATTAAACCAAATTCATCACTGGTCTCGTAGCCAATGAATCAATGAGATTACATCAGAGATGACTTTTTCCCCAATTAACAGAATACTGAACCCACAGGAGGGTGGCTGCGAAGAGGACGGCGCTGGACTGTTTTCAGCGGCGATGGATTATAGAACAAGGAGCAATGGTCTCAAGTTGCAGCAACAGAAGTTGGGGTTGGATATTGGGAAAAACTTTCTTAAGAGGAGGGTAGTAAAGCACTGGAACAGGTCACCCAGAGAGGTGGTGCAGTCTCCATCCTTGGAGGTGTTTAAGACCCAGCCAGACCAAGCCTTGTCTGGGATGATGTAGCTGGGGATGGTCCTGCTTGGAGCAAGGGACTGGACTAGATGTGACCTCCTGAGCTCCCTTCCAATCTTAATTTTCAATGATTCTCTGTTTCTATAAGACTTGCAATAAATGGCAGTTTGTTAAATGTATAAGGTTTCCAACGACTGCAGTGACACAAGCTGTAGTTTCATGCGTGCTTTGCATCAGCACCATACAACCCGCTACTCGCTGAAGTGCTCGCACAACCACATCCCTGGGCTATGTTAAATGTCTCCAATCGGTTTTGCAAATCCTATGAGACAATGTCTCGCAGCCTTTATTACACTGGAGCAATCCACTCTGCCACACATGCAGCCCATCGTCTCGCATTCAGGTTCTGACGGCGTCCTTTCTGATGGACGGTTTAATCGCTTATCTGAGTGCTCGTTCTTCTGACACTTCAGATGACAATGAAAATATTTCCCCCCAGTGCTTTGTCTTCCAACTTCAGGGCTTGCGCTTCATCTTTGCGAGTGTTTGTTCTCAGAACACCATGGCAGGTGTCACGTAGGCTTTTGATGAAAAAATGACGACTGTGCTCTATAACGCTGTTCAGGAATTCAAATCGTTTTGATCTACCTTTGATCCTTGTCTTTCTTGACCAAGTTGTCATGCTCTTAATTGGCGTCCCGTTCTTTTACATTCACCGCGATTCCTTCCTACTTGCCGGCTGGGGTGAGGCAGGATCTGCGTGTTCTTCATCCGTGTTTCTGAATGACATGCCTGGCTCTTTGCTTTCAGTTATCGGATCACAGCTCTGTTCTCTTAGAGGTTTCGGAGAACACAATCCTTCTCTGAAAAATATTCAAAGCCTGAAACGGACCAGCCTCGAAGGCTTCTTGAAGGATAATCCATCTGCTGTCTCCGCTCAGCATCCCCTTGGCACGGCTACTATGACCTCTGTGTAGCCCTGGCCTCTTGTGCTAGTAGCCCTACCAGGTCCAGCAATACTTGCAGAGATCACAGGATTGGGCCTTGTGCCTCATTCTCTTTATAGGTAAAGCACTAGGGGGCTGCGAGATTAACAAAGAGCCCTGAAAACGTGAAGCACCGAGGACTGTAAATGCGAAGTATTAGTATTATTAATTTTGTCACTTCTTTCTCCCATTCAGAGTTTCTAAAGAGCCTCTCCAAATAGGACGTGAGGATTTAAGTGAAATAAAGCCTTTTTTGTGCAGCTCCATGTTGTAGCTTGATCTTTTCACTCTCTCCTAGCCAAGCTTAAATGCCATGTAGATGATTTTCAGAATATCTGGCTTTTCTGTTCCCTTCTCTCTCATGCTTCCAACACTGACTCTATTGTCGTGTGCTCAAAGGCTTTTTTTTTTTGAGGACCAAAATAGCTGTACCAAAGAATCTGCTGTATTCAGGAGTCCTATCCAGAACCTGATTTGTATTCTGTAACCCATTGGCAAGTCTTTTAAACCCTGCATGCTGTCACAGGTGTTTTAGAAGTCCTTCATGTCTGGATAATCAATACTTTGGGCAGAGCTCATGTACTGCTCATTAAAGTCCAACTTTATGCCCTACTTGGTCTGTGCTTAGAGCTTCTCCACTGTTTTGTCTGGCTTTATCCAGGGGCAAGGCTCCCAATCTGTATGCCACCCTCTTTTACCCACTGGGATTATATTATACATTAGGTAGGGGAGAGCTCCTGTGGACCCAAAGAGCGCTCACGAGACGTGCGCTACCACCTCAGTGCAGAGGGCCAGGACAAGGTCGATGGACCTCCTTAGTATACATGTCAGACCTATTTGGAGGACTTACAAGGGGCACAGGTGCAACGTTGGGCCCCTGAACCGGGTCATATTTTGCCGCACTTAGGTACAGGAAGCAGAGCGACTGCTTCCCATCCACTGACCGCAGCATGACAACTCCTTGAACATCACCCTTTTCAAGGTGTAGAACAAAACCGAAGCACCTCTCATGTTGGGCACCGGCGGGATGGAGTTAGGGATCGATCATGCGCGGGGGTGGTCAGAATAAGCCCTCCATTCAATTCCCAGGTCTCCTGCTCAATTCTTTTTTGATCCAAATCAGGCCAAGGATTTGGACGTGGGAGTCAGCTATCTCCCACGCTGGCAAAATGTCTCCTCCCAGCTTTACTTTCCTGTCTGTGCCGGGGGTGCCTGCAGGCTGGCGTGGTGCCACCGAGCTGCCACATCCACTTTGCTGCACATCCCGGACCTTTTGTGGCGCTCGCTTCCTCCCTTGCCTGCCTCCGGCTTCTGGCCGCAGGCAAACATTGACCCCTTGTGCTACCTGAGAGCAACAAGATACAACTGTGTGAGTACAAAATCACTATTATCATTATAACCCCAAGCCACCATCCACTCTAATAGAGTAGAGTGACATTCAAAAGAGCATGCTGCTGAGACCTGTATCCTGGTTACACTGGCGCGGATGAAGTGAGACCTTTGTGACGGAGCTAAACAGTCCCTTGAGTGCAGCCAATAAGCAAACCCCAAATCATGCCTGAAAATAAAGGAAGTGATACTATTGCTGTTGAAGAGAGGAGGATTATAAAATGATTGACTTTACCTGCGTCTCTGGGCTATTTATAGACGGCCAGCAGCATCTTCTGATCTTTAATGCAGTTACAGGCTGCTCTGTTCAAAGCAGTAAGGCAGTGCCAGCGTTAAAACTAGGCCTGCATTTATTTTAGCACCACGAGCTAAATTAACTCAAATGACCTAAATCTAAAAAGAGTGCTGCTATCTTTGTAGTTGAAAAAATTAAAATAGCTGCTCGTATTATGAAAAAAAAAAATTTAAGCTTTTGCTATTTTTGCACCCCTCTTGCCCCTCTTACATTGAAAACACTATCGCTTGGTTGTCAGTCAGTCTCAAATCGGGCCTCGTGACAGCTGGGACCTAGCATCTGTATAATCCAGCACAGTTTTATGCATTAACTATTTTTTAAAAGCAGATTTTATAGACATGAAGTAGCAATATAACCACAGAGCTAAAGACTTCACAGTTTAAGCCAGGATGCTCTTGGCTGAGAAAAGGCATGCAATTAAAAGGCAGGTATAAAAAAAAACCTTCCTGCTCAGAAACAGATGCGACTATTTTCAGATAAACCAAGTTCAAATACTATCTCTACTATAGATAGATTCTGGCAAAGCCTTGAGTTGGGAAGGGGTCATAAAATCTGGAACATAAAATCTGTAATGCAACCTGCACTTATTTACACTGTATTTAAAAATAATAATAAATCCGTGGCGCCTTTCCATTCCATTTAGTACGCATTTACACACTTTCCTCTGAAACGATATTAAGAATTTGATATTTAAAATGGCTGGAGACGAGAGGGTTTGAAGTGCTACCACCCTTTGTTACAGAAGCTTTCGTATTGGCACGCACAATAGAACACTTGCACACCCTGCCGTATCCCATTTCTAATAAAGTCAGGTCCGCACCAGTAAGGGTGGAAGCTAAGTCCACGTGCAAAGATCATTCGTTAGTCCTAATCACACAGTCCCACCACCGGTCTCCGCGCCAAGCAGAACTCCCCGTTGTTACTGCAGTGAATCTCGGAGGTGCCAGCCTCCTAGCCACTGGCTGCATCGAGTTGGTTAATACTGCATTTTGCTGAATTACGTCGCAGTTCTGATCTGGGGGACAAATCTCTTGCATTTCCAGGGCAAATTTTATTTTTTTTTAACAGTTAACCCTGCGGATTCAAAGTCAAGCTGTGTGCTCTCTGCTTCGTGCACCAGCAGCACTTACACCGATTCTCCCGACCAGATATTGCCCTCCATTATGCCTGTGCAATCCTGGCTCCACAATATGAACTGGAATAAAAAGCAAATACAAATCTGAGACTAAAGTCAGCATGCGTGACTTCAAAAGCACACTGGAAAATAAAGTGCCATTTTGAGTCAGTTTTCTGACCACCAGACCTCTAGCAAGCATTGCAGCAGAGAGGAAGAATGAACTGTGGGGAGCTGTACAGAGAGACTGGCTTGGGATTTCTAAATGGAGGCCATCTCATGCTCTGCAAAAATCCTGCTGGGAAATCATTCACCAGATTCATTCTCCTACCTATTGTATCCACACCCACAATTCTTCATCTCTGCATCTTCAAATCATAAACCTGTCGGAAACAGGGCTGTCTCATCTCCGTTTGCAGAGGGCTCTGCCTGATGGGTCCCTAAGCCTGGGTACTATCAGCATATGCATCCATCCTACCTCCCAAGCTGGCACGTGAGACAGGAAATACTTGCACTACCTAGTCACTGCTGTGATGAAGACTTACTGATTCTCACAGAAGACTGCATTTTGCTGAGCCTGGAAATGGTTTCATATCCAAGACAGGCCATCTGCGAGAACAACTATAGCCTGTATTGCTGTGCTTGGAGCCAGGACACCCCCTTCTTAGCAGGGCAAGTGAACCAATGACTATTGCGAGAACATAAATGTAAAAAGCACATGACACCACTCTTTCCTTTGATAATCGGCATGTGGAGATGGGAGAAATTCAGTGCCTGAAACCTTTGCAGCCCTGCTTTCATTTCCAAAGGTGCCGTTCATAGCACTCCAGGCCTCGCGGAAGTGCCAGAGCAGTGGTTCGTTTCTCTGGGATACCTTTTATCATTTCTGTAGCAGGCCATTTCCACTACCTGAGTACCCACCTTTCCCAAAAAGTAAATGTAGACAATGGTATTCAACACCGGATAAAATCTGCCAGTGTTGCGTTTGGACATCTCTGAAATGGTGTCTTTGGTGATCATGACATCACAACCCAAAACAAACGTCTTGTGTTTGGTTTGGATGGGTTTGGGTTGCCACCCGTGGGTTGTCACTTCTTGTGTTTGGTCTGGATGGGTTTGGGTTGTCACCCTTGGGTTGTCACTTCTTGTGTTTGGTTTGGATGGGTTTGGGTTGCCACCCTTGGGTTGTCACTTCTTGTGTTTGGTTTGGATGGGTTTGGGTTGTCACCCTTGGGTTGTCACTTCTTGTGTTTGGTTTGGCGGCTGTCACTCTTGTGCTGCTGCATGGATGTGAAACATGGTGCATGTTTGTTTGCTTTGGTCTGTGGTTTTATTTTATTTTTTTGGATGTGTGATTCAAAACTTCCTTCCAACACATTGGAAACACCTGAAAGCTTTAGATCGTTACTATCAATGATGTCTTCAGAAAATCCTCTGTATCAACTGGAAGTAGAGACGAAGTAATGCTGGCAGAACTGAAGCCATGTTTATACAGCACTAACTCCGTTGGGCAGGATATGTCCTAAGGATGCCTGACAACTGCCTCCCAAAACAGGACCTATACTCCCAACTCTCCAGTCAACACCACTCTAGAGGTGCACAAGAGAAGAGATTCAAGGACACGTTGGAGGCCAATCTGAAGAAATGTGATATTAACATCAACACCTGGGACACCCGAGTCCCCAATGGCACCATGGTGTAGGACAAGGCATCGATCGTCTTGATCAAACTTGCTTCACTATGGAGCCAGATAGACAAAAGAGAGAAAGGGAAAGAGCTGTTACCTGACATCACCAGGATCTACTCCTTCCTCCTAGACCTATTTGCCATGTCTACAATTGAACATGTGGGTCTTGAATTGGCCTCCTCAGTCATGTATAGGCTCACTGATGGCTTCCCCGTTTACTAAAAGACTGTCATCCTACTATTGGATTGCCCATGCCAACGATGAGTGAAACTTCATAAGACAGACGGACGGACAATTCCCAAACCTGCACCTGGAAATGAGGTTCCAAACACTTGCTGTTTTTAGCTTTGCAAGTGTTGGGACCCAGGGCAGCCGGCCAGCAGCTCTCCCCGACTCCCACCCGGGCAGTTAAGGGTCTGGGGCCTTAGAAGGCCGTCAGGCAGGTACTTGTGACGCTTGGAGTGGAATTAATTAGGCGGACGCTTATCGGTTGCAAAGCAAGATTATTTACTCACGCCGTTAAAGTGGTGAATAGCGGAGGTCAGAGATATTTGGTTAGTTACAGCTTAAGGTTCGTAGGTCGTATGTCGGTCTGCATAAGAGTTCATCGGTCAGGCAGATAAATGGAGAAAAAAATCGGGCCGGCAGGTCGTTGATTTACGTCTGATAAGGTCGAGACAGGGGAGACTGACAAGTGATCAATTTGTCAGTTATTCTCACGCATATGTTCAGAGGTTTTTCAGGTGTGTGTGCAGAGGTCTCCCGTTCTTCACGGAAGTGAAGACGGGTTTTATTTGTGTAATAGCCAATTGCTTTTCGCCACGTCATAA
Organism: Alligator mississippiensis; assembly: GCF_030867095.1. Taxonomy (NCBI): domain Eukaryota; kingdom Metazoa; phylum Chordata; order Crocodylia; family Alligatoridae; genus Alligator; species Alligator mississippiensis. The sequence continues at coordinate 1,662,765 of NC_081835.1, forward strand.
ATTTAATTAGACTCGCCAATTATCTAGTGGTCTTTGCTAGGGTGTTATCATAGGGACACTCCCGGACACTCCCCTGTCATTCCGACCAATTACAATGATTTATGTACAGCACAGAAGGCTAAGTTCTATTTCATGTTAGTGTCGCAGTTAAAAATTTCTTTTTGACATGCGCAGCAAAAAAAAGCGGTTATTATCATTATTGTTAACCCTTAGTTAACCTAGTGCAGAAAAAAACTGTTTTGAATGGTTTTACTTGTTTGTGACATGGGCACTACTTAATTGGGTTGTGACAGCAAGCTCTTGACATTTACCCAGATAATACCCAAGAGTACACTGCACTGAACCAAGCACTTGCTATTTTCTCAAGTCCACTACAAATTACAGTTTTCCATTTGTTCATGAAATCATCTCTACTGTTTATTCAATTTTAGCCTATACATAGGGATCAATTATTTCTGATCAGCCTCATTCTATTGAAATCAATCCATTTATCTTCATTTCCCACCAATAACTGGGTGGAAGGGGCCTTCATTGACCCCATACAGCCATCTCTGAATTGTTTAACTAGCTGTTGGCACTAGATAAATAAATAATAACTACAGGTCACAGGCAGAACTGTATAAGTTGATTAAATGAGTTGGATATTTTATCCTAGCGTTGACTGGGTGGGATAAGAGAAAAAAATTACAGCTTTTTTTTTTTTTTTTTACTACATAAGCAACCAATGCAACTATGATCCCTACTCCAGGTATTACTCGCACCATTCTCTATATTAAAGCCTGGTTCAAAAAGGCAGTATTTTAATCCATGTATGGATGTACCCCCTGGCCTCTCTGCAGAATCCCAAAGGGCTCAGATTTGGTTTTGGCCGGTTTGACCCATCTCCAGTTTTTCAACCCAACTCCAAGATGTATGAACACTGCTCCAAAACCCATACAGAAAGTGTCAGTGTCTTGCACAAATCAAAGGATAATACTTCCCAATCACAGAAACTGTATCTTGTTTCCAGTCAGGTGGAATAATCCCATGCTCTCTGTTCAATAGGATCACAGCCATACCCACTGGCTTATTATTATAATAATACAGAACATTTCTTTCCACAGCCTTCACTTCTCCACGAGACAAGGCTAAGTACTATCACCCAATCCAATTTCAGATATTGTTTTGATACTTTGTTGCTCAAAGCTATCGTATGCGGTGCTGTTCTTGTCTCATAGAAATAAGAAATGCGAATGTGATTATCACTGAAGAAAAGAAAGTTTTGAACCACACGTCCAAAAAAATAAAATAAAACCACAGACCAAAGCAAACAAACATGCACCAACCACTCTTATTCTTTACACAGAGTGCTGGTTGTCACCTTTATATTTAATATTATACTAGTTTCACGTAGGAAAATTAATACCCAGGGGAAAATATTACATACGTCTTTCTGGAGCATTGTAAGGATCCCCTAGAGGTCTTTTTTATTCTAATAATTTCCTGTTTTAAAGTACACAGGTACTAACAACCAACAAATTATTACATTTCCTTTAAATGCACTGAATCAACAAAGATAATTAACAAAGAACAGAAGCCTGTCTTCCATATGGTAATACACATCCCAAGGGCAAAGTACTTTTCTTTTAAGGAATTCCCCACAGACTTCTTATCCACCTTGTACGTGTAATTAACAACAGTAAAATACAATTGAACTTGCTTAACATTACAATATTCAGCAATGCATTATTTTTAATGGAAATGGAATATGATCAGTGAATAAGGAGCGTAAGGCTTTAAAAGAGCAAGGCCATATTTACAGAACTGAGGTTGATTAGTATGAACCGCGGTGAGATTCACGTCATAGGAGCAGGTTTAAATCAGTTTTAATTTATGGTTTTATTCAAAGGAAAAGTTATAATGGGGGGGACAAGGCTCCAGATTTGACCACTGAGTGGAGGTGACTATCTCCTATCAGGGACCACATGTGTGTACTAGGAACAAAGGTGTCAGCTAACACATGTTAAACCCTAGGGTACATAAGGGCCTTGTTCCACATTAAACTTCTCAAATGTGGATCAGTGTTAGTTTGAACTTCGGGTAGTCACACAATCAAGCTAAAAACCTCCAACTGACCTGCACAGCAGTGACTTGCCACAAGGGCTGGTGAGCAAGAGCCAGGCTAGGAGCTACAGCTGTGAGAACAAGAGGTTAAGGGATGGGACACTGCCTCCTGGGATGCTGGAGGACTGAAACTTGAGCGGCTTATCTCTGGAGAGCGGCCACACATTCATGGAACATGATTTCGGTACCATGGAACAGAGATAAACTTGCCCTAGAATGGCGTAACCTTAAGACACCTAAAGGGTCCTTAAAACTAATTCACACGTCGTAACGTGTGGACAACCCAGGGGTTAAAAGCTTCATAAAATGAATCTGTAAGAAAGCCCTAAGGCAAGCTGTGGCTCTGCTAGGTATCACCTGGCTAGGGAAAGGCCACAGGAGAACACTGGGCCTTCTGTGATGAGTTAAACCCCACGTTAAAACTAGAAAGTGTCTGGTCCACATTAGGATTTTAGCATGTGTTATCTGATCTGCTTTTATTTCTAGTGATGGCCCAGTTCAAGGGTTCCAGCTCTGCCATGGTGTAAAAGGGAAAAGGATACTGCACAAAAAAAGGAAGAGCATAGGGGAGCATGGAGAGAGCATGGAGATGCCCTCCAACTCAGCTTGCCTGAGGACTTTACATCTTGCGTGGGTGCACCGCTGGAGAGTCGCAGAAGCTCAGGCCAAGCAGACTGAGACAGGAAAGCCTCACAAAGGGAAGTTCACTTCAGGAGGCACTAGGAGAGGTTATTGTAAGCAACGGTGTCAGACTTCAGGAATGACTTTTGAAAAGAGAACCTTTAACGCACATTAATTGCTGGACCAGTTCTTGCAAGTGAAGATCAAATCTACCTTGTTAAGCCAACTGCTGCTGCTATTTTACTACTCACTCTCTCCAGCCAGGATTTGCTTTGCTAGCATCCGTTCAGCGTAGACCACTTTTCATATACATCAACATTATACTTTGGATAAAGTGTGAAATGTGCTGAGTTGGAAGAGAGCGACTGATTGACACAGAGCAGAAGTACTTTTTGCTTCAAGGCTCCAGCCTGTCATTTGTTGGAAAATCTATTTTATTAAATGCCATTCACACTTCCCAGATAAACCATTGTGGGAAATGCCACTTCCTTTCCAGAATACTACTTGATGCCCACTGCTCATCACTCATGTAAGCACAACATCTCTTTTGATGATACTGAACAAAGAAGTGTATAATTTTCTCTGTGTGTCAAATTTTATAAGGCTGAAAATTGGGAAAACTATTTATCTTTCTCATTTGCAAGACAATGGAATTGAGTGTTTATTTGTATAGACTGATCAGATGCATAAAATAGTTCAGAATAAAACCACCCGTGTACCTAACGTACATGAGATTTCTACTGGGAAGTGTAGTTAATTTAGCTAATTACGGATGGGTTTTTATCGTCAAGGCAGTAGAGGGAAAAGGGGGAGCTTGATAAGGTTGTGCCGCTGAACGAAGAATAACACTATTAGGATCCTAATTAAGGATTCTTACGTGCTCGTAGAGGACCTTGCTGACTTCATGCTCTGCCCCAACAGGACACGAGGCAAGAGCAGCCTAAGTCTGCACACGTGTGTATACAGGAATGCCACTGAAGGCCAAATGAGTTCACTGAAGTCAGAAAACCTATGCACATGTCCCAGTGTAGGCATATAATACTCCATCTCATTGACCCAAGACCTTTATTTGTCACATTAGCCCTTTTTCCCTGTCACATGTGACCACTGAACATAGCATTGTCAGAAACATCATCGGTTGCTTTCATTTCACCTGTACTTTTCAAAAGGAAATAAATGTCTTCCAGTGTCACCTGATGATAAATGATTAGTATGACATCACCTGCTCTATTCAAAAGTGATGCAAAGAACTGTACGGTATTCATTTCTCTTGAATCTACTTCACTTATCAGAAATGTAGAAAATCATTTGCAGAGAAAGCAATGACCTTGGATTCTCTTTAAAGATCATAGATGCCTGTTCATCGTAAAGATATATATATTGAAAAAAAACACTTTCTGATGAACTAATCATTTAACAAACAAGATAGTATTTGCAGAAGCACATGAAACAGATTTACCGCTAAACATCTGAAAATCAAGGGCAAAGCTATGGCAAGTGTATGCAGAAGAAGCCCTTGTCATTTTAATGGCCTTTTCCTGCAGCTCGAGCTCATATAAAATTCCTAAAATCTGTCACTGAACGGGTTTCTAAGTGATATGTCAACAGATATAGTCACTCAAAATACTGATGATGCCTAGAGCCAATGTTTTATAAAAACATTGGAAAAGTCAACTGTTAAGTAAATAAAATCGGCTGGTGTAGTTTTCCTGTCTCATCTAGCTGAGAAGGGATATATCAGAAGGCTAAAATATTGCTTTAACCCCCTTTTATCTTTTGTACCCAAACCAGTAACAAGCCACACCTCCGTGAGCACATTACTGAAATGTCTCACAACTCAGGCTGATATATTATTCTAATGATTTTCTACAAAGGAGCACATTGTACATGATAATAACCGGCAGTGGATCATTATAAATTAAATTCAAAAACAGCAGAGACAGGAAATAAACATTTATAGTGGAAGCAAACAGTACTTTACCTCCAGTGTAGTTCAGACTACAAAGTGGAGGACTGCCAGAGTTTCTAAAGATGCTGCATAAATGAAGAGCCACGCGGCTCTATGTTTTTGATATGATCACACACAATACTAATTATCACTTAATATCCAAGTGAAAATAACATAACACCTTTATCCAATTCAAGGCATTGATTTCTGGCAACTGCTATACAGACTTGTTCCCCCCCACCCACCACAACTGCAGACACAGCCCACATCATTAAACACCGCTGTCATCTCTTCACAATTTCTTAGCTCCAAACTCTGATATCTTTACTTTTATTTTAGTCTGCTGATTGCAACTGCTGATGGAGTATGATACTAATCAACACAAAGGTCAGAATTTGGGCCTCTGGAGAAAGTTGATTTTTATGGTAGTGGGTGCTCAAAGCAACCCCGCCATATGAAATATCCTTCATTTCATAATCTGAGAACTTCCTGAGAGTTGCTTTCTGGGCTGAAAATTTCCATTCTTGGTTGCAACATCAGGTACAAAAGGCAGAAGTCAAACGGTGCCAATCACCCCTATCCTGGACTCATTTATTCAAGTGTTTTATTGTCAGACATGATGAAGCAACTTCAGGCTTTACAGAGCGTGGATTGTATGCCTCATCCTCAGCAGGGACTCCTTGGGAAAGCTGGGCCCTGAAGCACAGTTACAGCAACACTAGCAAACGCCAAAGGAAATCGTAAGGAGTACAAGACACATAGGGCGTGTCTACACATGCATTAATGAGCTTTAGCTAATGCGCATTAAATCTAGTACCTCCATTGTGAGGTACTAGAAAAATGCACATTAGTCCATTTTAATCTGCATTAACTAAAAATCACAGCTTTAATGCGCATTAAAATAGGCTAATGCACACTAAAATGCATGTGTAGATGCACCCAGTTGGGATGTTACTCCCATTGGGTTTTGTAGAAAGCAACCACAGCCACTTTCTCTTGGTCTTTCCAGATCCTCATTTAAAATCACAGGATTTTAGACTGAAACCATCATATTGTGGATGCAACATTACCAGCAAGCCCAGAGAAATGTCTAGCATTCCCATTTCACAAGCAGCTTTATTTGAGCCATCTCACATTTTAGCAGCATGGCCTATTCCTTTTTCCCTTTTCAAACATCCACCTTATCACGGCAGCGTCGCAACGGGCAGCAGCCGGCTCTCGACGCGTACCGCAGAACACACAAGACGCCCAGCATGGCCGAGTCCGTGTCTCCGGAGCAACCTTGACTTCTGGTAGTTTGTGACCCCAAGTGCTTTTCTTGCTATTTTTACGTTGTATAAGAGCTACTTTGAAGCGTTTGATGCTTCTGCCTGAACTTCTGCCTGGTTTTGAGGAACACAGTTACACAATAGTGCCTGAAGGAATGAAAAACTACCTTGAAATAAAACGTGTGATAGTTAACAATGCCAAAAGCTTTTTAGCTACAGGCATATTTCACAACCAAGGCAACGTCTTTCTCTGGAGGGCACAGCTTTATACAGTGCTCGTTTGAAGAAAGGCACGGTTTCAGTTTCTAAATGTCCCTTCCCACTTCATTTAGTGTTGATGAAAGGTCATGGCCAGGCCACTGGAGCGACGGTGAGAGTCACTTCCCCCAGGAAAGGTGGAGCGCAGCAGTGGCGTCACCAGCTTTCCCACGCTGCCTCACCTGCGTGCGTATTATCTGCGACCGAGCCGACCAGGGGCACGGCTGGATTCTCATTATACAAGAACTGGCATTGAAAGCAGTGGAGTTGTACCGATTTACAAGAGCCAAGGATCTGGCGCACCGGTGAAATGCAGTTTCCTTCTCGGGTCAGTCCCCGTCTCAGGCTGGCCGCCCTACTCTTGAGAGCACTCAAGAAACACACTCCTGCCCCCCACTGCAGCCACGCCAAACCTGGACGTGAGGTCGTTACTACCTTCGCGGTGCCCCCACCATTACTCAACATCTGCCTGCCCTCTATACGGGAGTGGTGTAGAGGGTGCGGGCAGTGAGGGAAGAGAGCACCTCCCGAATAGATACACTGCTTCTATTCCTGGTTTGGCATGCATGGAAAAGGAGGGTGCATTTTACAGGCCCACCCAAGAGCAGGCTGCAAACAGTGTAGACATACCTCGGTTGTCCCTCTAAGGAAGTTACGGGACTGGAATCTGTTAGCTTCATTCGTGGCATAAGATTGCCAACAAAGGGATTGTACATTCTGCATCATAAGCCCGTGGCAACCATTTCACTCCAAAGCCAGCAGAACTTCACACAGGTGTCCACGTCGACCTCCTAATTTCCCTCAAACGATGGGGAGGTAACGAGTTTCAGACCCTACAGACCTGCGCTGATTCAGAACTGGGGAGCTGGAGCTCAGCTGAAACGTGCTCACCCTATTCCCATTTCTACGTGCCATCTAGCCCTCCACCATCAGTGGAAAGCAAAGCTTGCCTGAGCATCCAGTCATCTATGCAAGTGCAAGACATGTGTTTATGTAAGATGAGTAAAGCTAGAGCTACACTTCAAGCCGTTAAATGCATATTCATTCCTGGGCAGAAAATGTATTTCCATTTCTCCAGTTTCCCTTTCCCTAAAGAGGAAATTTGTTCTCACGAAAATCCAAAAGGTTGAATAATCTCCCCCTTATAATAAAAAAACCCCAAGCCCTGCCATTCAAGAGCCCTAGAGACTGGAATAAACTATGCTATGCAGCATAAATAAACCTCAGCCTACAAAGAAGCTGCCTTCAGCTATACATGCATAAATGGACAAACATATAATTGATGCATAAATGTATTAATGCAAGCTAAGAAGCTTTAAACCTTGTCATCAATTTGACATATGATCTTTTTATTTTATTTTCCAATAAGAGAAGAAAAGTAGTGCAGAACTGATAAAATTGTTGGAGATTAAATTGGATTTTCCACTACAGAAAGCTGTTTGGAGACAGGTATTCCAACAGTGAGACACAGCACAGAAAGTCTCTTAAAACCTTAATGAGAGTGACAAAGGAGGGGAAAAAAGTGTCTCTTCTTTTCCAGATTGTTACTCCAAGTGTTGCTTTTGTCATAAAATAATTCTGTATCTTTGCAAAAACGCGTTTCTTGTTGTCACTATGGTGCAGGCTTTAGTTGAAAGGTTGGAACAAGAAAACAGCATTATGTAAAAATTTCTTATATGCTATTCAAGCAAAATATGACACTGGTTTTGGATGTACAAAGTAATAAGCTTATTATACACTCAAATGCTGAGATCTGAAAGCAGCATAATGAATACAGGACACGTGTGGGCTCACCTGACGCTCCTGATGGGGCTGTCATCATTATTCTTATTATTAAGAGGTATTATTATACTGGAGGTCACACACATTGCAGCCTCTGTAGGCTTAATGCATTGTATACCTCTGCTCTCCCCTCACCAGATACTATCATGTCTATATGCTTGTTCCAGCTCCCCAGAAGAAGGGACCCTGGGTGTCCTGGTACCACCCCTTGTCTGTACCATGGTCTCCCATTCTCTCCATCCCCACCTGGGGCTGTGCACACCTCTCCGTTTTTCCCATTCCCCATAACAAAGACCGCTATTGCTCCATGAACACCTTCAATTCCCCCTTCCTAGCACCACAAGCCCCATACCCACCTTGGCACCCATACCAGGGAGACTAAATGCCACCTACTAGGGGCTCTGTGTAGACCCCTCTCCTCCCTTCCTACCACATTACAGTCTCTTCCCTCCCCACCTGTTTAGAGCCAACTTTCCTGGGGCAGGGGAGAATCTACCTCTCTTTAGGCTTCCTGGGGTATTGCTGCTCCATAGCATTGGCAGGAGGCTGGAAAAACCAGCCAGTCTCAAGTGGTCCTACACAGTGAGATACAGCCGCAACATAGAGGCCTCTCCTGATTGCTGCTTTCTGGAGCTTTTCAATATCTACTGAACAAAAGAAATGCATTTATACCAGAGCTGGCCAAGAAGTTCATGGGGAATGCTGCACCTGCTTTAAACACAGGTTGGTCCAAACAGCCACAACACGGTGACATTTCTGGTGATCCAGAAGCTCTCTGCAATGACAGCTTTGCTCGGGAGCTGCAGGGACTTGCACAAGGCAGGCATGGGGCAGGGGACTCATGCTTCCAGCATCTCCGGGGCTGCAGCAGTCAGCCCCCCATCCAGAAAGGGATCCAGCAGAACCCCGCTGGGGACAGGGCGAGAGGTCCTGTTGGATATGCATCTAGCTGGGGTCATCTAGACCCAGCACTCTTTCCTGCCTATGCAGGGGGTCGGACTCGATGATCTATTGAGGTCCCTTCCGACCCTAACATCTATGAATCTATGAAACCCCAAGGTCTCAGTAAAAGAGAATTGCGTTACACCACAAAATTTAGACTAGCTCCAACGCCTACAGACCCGGACAAACAACATTTGGCTTGAAAAGACTTCCGGTGCTTTCATTTACTTATTGCAAAATCCAGCAAGGGATCAAGCTACCGCTGCCGGGAGCACTGCCATTCCAGCAAGGAGCGTTTCAGTGCAGAATTATCAAGTAAATCTATCAAAATGCACCGATTAAAAACACCGCAGGTACGGAGAAGAGAATAAGCGCTGAGTGGCTCGGGAAGCGGGTTCAGAGGTTCCCTGCGCGGCGTCACTCACCAAAAGTTGTGCACTACCAAGTGGCAATGAATAAACATATCGCAAGGTCAGAACTCGCAGGTGAAAGCCCAGAAATTAATTACATCTACTGTACAGCTAATGATTATGTGGGAACGACTGGATAGCAGCTCTGTGCTCCGATTGTCTGGGAGGTTCCACCAGTAACATGCGGTAATAAAGATTAACCTCTCAGGTTAACAATAAAGCCTCCATTTTAGCTCTGCATTTTTCCCCAGAATAATGCACACAGTCATACTTGTTCGGAAAATCATTTACTTGTGACCCCGCCACCTTCAAAGGAACATACGCATTGTTGGGATCTGGGTGCGCACTCCCCATTCAGGCATTTATCTTGTTCCTTCGTTCTCAGTAAACAGCAGATTTGACTCACAGCCTCCTTGCCGAGGTAAATAGGGTGTCATGGGTGACAAAGGCTTCACTGCATCCTCTGTAGCTCAGGTTATTAGATGATCCACTTCAGCCTGCCCCGTTCACAAATAGCTTCCATTTCTTTCTAACCAAGTGAAAATGTTTGCCACCTGCAAGAAAGACCTTCTCGCTATGAACTCTTTTAAAAGGCTGAGCTGAATAGCAACTTAAAGTACTGCCGCATATTGCTATCACCATCTGAAAACCCTCTGCCTGGACTGCAATATAAATGTGTCCTTTGAAATCTGCCTCCGCGTGTTCCTGCTGGTGACCTGGGGGCTGCTGGGTTTCTGAAGCATTTGAGAAAGTCCCATTGATTGGGGCCACCCAAGCACCCAGGCATCATCAAGTACCCAGAAGCAAAGGATGAAAAGGGCTGCGAAGGCTTGTCTGATTTGGGTCCTCCATCCTCCCTGTTGCTTGGGACACTGGGACCTTTGTTCTGCGCCCACCCAGCCAGTGGAGACCTCCTTGATGATCTCATTTAGTTCATTAATGCCAGGAAGCGTTGCCCCTCATTTAGAATACGATTTTGGCCGATTTAGTTAAATGAGAAAAATGACTGCCTGAATACTCTTTATTTCAGTTTAAGCCTGGCTGCTTTTGCTTGGACTTGAGGTCATTTGCAACGGATCCGAGTTAAACCAGAATAAGCCACTCTTCAAGCGAGATCGGAGTTCTGCACAGGAACCTGCATTAGTATAATTGAACCGGGGCCTTGGTGTTTTTAAAAAAAAGAGAAGACTATTTTTTTGTTATTAAATTCTCTTGTGTTCCTGCAGCACCTCTATTAGGATCTGACCCAACACGCACTGAAGTCGATGGAAGGATGGTTGGCTTAAATGTACTTTAAAAGAGTGGAGTGTTTCTTTAAGCAAAAACTTAAAGTAATTATAATATACTACAGTGTAGCATGCTTCTCTCTCTCTCTCCCTCTCTCTCACATGCCCACACACACACGGCTCTCATTTTTAGAAAGGGTGCGGAGCCTTCTCATTCTGGATCCATGAAATATGGAAGTGTTAGTTGGTGCCATTTTTTTTATCGTTAGACAAGCATACTAATTACCTTTGTTCAGGCAAAATGAGAGGACAGATAGCTGGCTATGTGATAGCTGGCTATAACAGAAGCCACTTGACCCACGGCGCCAGGTCTTCATGGCAAGGCTTTGACAAGAGCTAACTCAAAGAGAATCAGAGGGATTTGTTCAATGAGCGGCTGGAAATTCAGGCACTAAGGAAGTGTTTGGCAACCTCAGGGGCGTGCGAGGCAGAGGAAAAGTGGACTGCGAGGGGAGCAGTCACAAGCTGGGCTCTGCAAGGGAGCAGAGACAAAATTCACTAGAAGTGCAGGCGTGAGGATTATTAAGCAAGGAAAGTGCCTGCTGCTGGCTTGTTCTGCTTGCTGGGCGTGTCTACACGTTCAATTAATGTGCTTTAGGTAATGTGCATTAAATCTAGTACCTACATTATAAAGTACTTGAAAAATGTGCATTAGCTTATTTTAATATGCATTAGCGTTTGTTGTGATGCTTTGGTGTGCATTAAAATGTGCATTAAAGTGCATGTGTAGATGCACCCACTGTGCTCAGGGAAAACAGCTCTGTGGGCAAATGGGATGGCACCAATGAAATATCTGACTTGTACCATGCATTTCCCCTCCTAACAGAGACATCCCAGTCCCAAACACCGGCCCAACAAGCTAGAGGTGACTGGAGGAATCTATGCTGTTTTTCAATGCCTATGGGAAATGAATTATTGACAGCAGGGAGAGAAAATATAAAGCGCAAAGATTCAGGAAAAAGACATCTGCCCACAGAGAAGCAGGGATATTAAAATCAGGGATCCAGAATTGTCTATGGCAGCATCTTCCAGGCACCCAGAGAAGGGACACATCAACTTTGCCTGCCTGCTTTCAGATGTCACCTGTCTCCACTGGTGTATTTCTTGAGGTTTCCCTGCATACATATGAGACCTAAATTATTAGAATAAGAAGTCTTTGACTTTGCCCTTCACTGCACATGCAACAGAAACCCACTGAAATACAACCTGCAGTTAACTTTTATCACAATGGGAAAGATGGGACAATGCTTCAAAAGGCTTTTGGAACAAAATCTCAACCTAATTGTTTGCTTTTAACACAGGTGATTCTCAGGCAAAACAGTATTAGGTGAAAAACTCCTGAAGGCGTTGGAGAGACTAAAAATCTCTAAAATACACAAATTCTCAAGGCACTGAAATCTGCTACCATGTTTTAAAATTTAACTTCCTCATCTTCCAAAATACAACCGTGGGTCCCAAACCCCCTCAATCCTTGCTCTGGACAAGCACACATTAACTATAGCTGGAATGCCGCCTCCAAATTGGATAATTCCATTTATCTTTTTTTGCTATATTTTAAATATGTAGAGTCAGATGCTTGCAAGTTCGCACTATGAGCTATACAGATGCAAACAAATGTACTCGTACAATTTTGGGGTGCAATCATGGTCTTAGTACATTATGTCACTCAATTTATCAAAGCCAGAATGCCACCTTTTGATTTGCAGCGCACAGAAGTCATCTTACAGCCTGGGGAAAGGTAGGACCACGTGCAATGCTTTCTAGGATTGGAGTCAAAGACAACAAATTGTGTGGAAGCAGTTCGCTGCGACTCTCCAATATTTGAAATTCAAGCTGAATTGATGAGCTGTGATTGGGCAGTTACTCTCCATCTCCATCACGTTTCTGCTCGTACCGGATAAACATCATCCTCACAACCCAGGGTCAAATATGAAGGCTCACAATTACAAACTTTAAATTACATCACCTGAAAATGCTCTGCAATAGACAGTTAATACTTTTTGTCTCTATGAATATTGTGGCCGGTGTATCCCTTGGCAACAATCCTTGCCGAGAAAGAGGATGGACAGACAGATGCAAATCAGTTACAAACGTGGACCGAGAATCGTGGAAATTTGGGAGCAAAATTCTCCCAGCTCAAGGGCAAAAAGCGTGTTTCTGAATCTTTCTAACTCTCAGGATCTCGAGGGATATATAAGCTAGGAAAAAAGATTACATCTTTCTGTTTTCAATTTAAACTCCAACACTAATAATTTTTAAATGTTTATGTCAATAATCATTTGTAGTAAGTTTAATTATATCTCCTTGATTTAGCCAATTATATGTTTTATCAATAAGAATAATGGAGGAATTTAAATTCATCATTCATGCATGATAAGGCTAGATGTCTTTGGGCTATGGGGTAATTTTCCTTTTTTGACAGTCTCTGGTTTCAGAGCAAAGTGCGATAGTAAAAAAATTGAAAATAATAAATATACACGGGCTCAACATTTTTTCTATGCAGTAAACAGTAGCTGTAAAAACCTTTAGAGATTTCTTTTTAATTGTTGCCTAGTAACAGTTACAGGAATGGAGCTGACCTCCAGACTAAAATGAAAACAATATTAAAACAAAGTAAAAAAACACAAGACATGAATTTAGACACGAAATATAAAGTTGTTTTAAAAACAACCTTAGTTGCCACCTGGAAAAGCTCATCTGGACACTCCCCTATAAGGGGTCCAGATCGAAATAGGATAAAAACAGATTATTTCCACATTAAGTCAGTTCCCATTTCCCTATGCCAAGCTAAGATTTTAGGGAAGGTTACTCACGACACACAGAATGAGCTTCTCAACTTGATGGCAAAAGTCAAAGTGAAGCCTAATCAAAGTGAAATTCATGCATCCGGGAACTTCAAACAGCGACATAAAAGACTAACAGTAATGCAACGTATTTGTAAAACACATTGATCTTTTTGTTTCCACCTCAGATCTTAAACCAGGGTCAACCTCTCCACCATGGCTACATTGCCAAAATGCGTATGCAAGTTTCTTTTTTTTTTTTTAAATCTTCTGATAAGAGAGCTCTTGCTTATTTTTCTTACAAACAGGGATTTTTCATGTGCTAATCGGGTGGGCAATGTTCTGTGCATGGAAAACAGATGAGCACACATTCTTGCATGTGCATTTGGGGCCCGCAAGGGAAGAAAACAATCTAGCTATGTAACAGCATAGTTAAAAAGAAAATCTGATGCATAAAATACTAAATGTGCATCAGCTAAGAGCGCAAAATAACTGCAAAAACAGCATGGCAGCAAGAGAGGTGCCCCGGTAAGGAAGGCCCGCTCTTTCGGCAGCTGCTGCCTATTCTTAAATCAGATAACACCGTCTTGGGGTCTCTTCCTCACAGACACACACCGGATGACCTTTCCAGAGCGGTGACAAAAAACACGACCGCCTTTTTTACGGATCAGTTAAGCACCTAGGGAATCGAGTACCCCTCAAACGGGTGCCCTGTTTTCAGGTCAGTTCCCCCGCTTAAGAGGATCGCCTCTAATTGAAGCAGCGAGCTAGCTGATTTTACACATTTGGATGGAAGAGGAAAATGGCTTTTGTGATGAGCATCTGCTGTTTTGTTAAAAATGTGGTTAAAGACATTAACAAAAGTGACATTACCAGCTGTTGTAATGTCAAACAGCTTAGTAAAACTGTTTTTTGTCAAATGACAACATATGACACCAAAATCAATTCCAAACCAATAACACACTCTTAGTTGCAAAACAGGCTGCAATCTAGAAAAAAAAATGTTAATTAAAGTACAAATTATACTTTTTTTTCCTGCAAGAATAGAACGCCAGATTTCTGAACAAAACTCAACCTCTTTTTTTAATTTCATAAAAAGAAAAAAAAAAATGTCATCTACAGTAAGTTCTCTGACATCTAAATACCACTTTTACTCATATAATATACTCATAATAGCAATAGGATGTGACAGGCTCTGCATTTCAGGGCAATTAAAGTATGCCTCAGGTGGTTAAAGTGACTTGGCCTCTGGACTCGTGCCTCATAATACCCCCCCGGGCGTGCTGTGATCACGAAGCGATGCAATGCTTGTGGCATGTTACTGTTTAACTACCCGGTTCTTGTATTCCTATCATTTATAATTATCAGACGATTAGAAGGTGACACATTAGCAACACTGTCAACTGCGGTGTCCGTATGGAATGAAGATTATGGTTGCCGTTAATCTGAACACCACCATTTGAGTCAGTACTATCGCACAATAAGCACCATAAAAGCGATCTGCAGCAAATGAAACTGGAAAATAAATGACTGAATTTCAAATGATGTCATTAAGACCTTGTATAGAGACAGTGAGTTGAAAACGAACAACTATTTTTTTTTTTTAATGTCTGAATTGACCTGAAAAGATGAACAAGGATGGCATGAAATCCTGAACCTCTCTTAGACTGACACTTCCTTAGTGGGAAACCCCAATTTCTTGAATTAAAACAGAGGTCACTTAAGTCAGAAAGACTTTGGGACTTGGCTTTCAGAAGCATAAAATTTATGCTCCGGATAAGTTTAGCCAGAAGAGACAGCGATATTGTTCAAGAAAGCTATGGGAGGAACAAGCAAACAGCTGTGCTTCCTTGTTCACTAAATGAAGAACAAAAGACTCAAATCAGGATCGATATGTGCAAAATTGGGAGCTGGAATCACATCGTACGGGTGGACTTGGCGAACAGCTCTTTGCAGGCTGGGAGAACAAGTCTCGTTGGCTTTGGTGGGACATGTGCTTCCTGCTCGCACGCTTTTAAACGCTCGGTCCTGCCTGCGATGAAAGCACCATTTGCAGCTCCTGAGATTGCTGCCCCACCAGACCTGACCGGAGAGGAAACGTGCAGGAAACGCGTACCTGGGAACGCTATCTGCCATTGGAAAAAAGTTCCAGTGGAAAATTCTCAGTAAGCGCTAACGAAGACAGATGGTAATTACAGCAGCGTTTACTGTTGTCCCATCACCCCCAGAACATACAGCAAGGGAGGAGCTGCCGCTGCTTCTCAGCATTAGAGGGTTACATTAGAAACCTGAGGCATATGCTATTTTCAAGCTGTAAAATACCTGCTTGCTTAAACATACAGATGCCAATAATCCCATATGTCTTGAGAAGTATTTGAGGTATTTTTAGTAGTTGATTAGCCCTGCAATACAACAGTAAATTTTGATGCATAACAAAGGGAGGAAAAGCCCTTCTGTGGCGTCTTGTTTGGGCTAGCCATTAAATCCAGACAGATTATAGGACCACTGAATGTGATGCCAGTAAGTGCACATCCAACATGCCACAGCTGGTACTTGCACCTTTTCCACAAGCTCCGACTGCAGCCGTGCTTGCTCAGACACCACTCCCATCAGGCTCCATGCGGCGGATCTGATTTCAGCCTGGGCATGATAGGTGCTGCTGAGAAAGGTGAGGAACCTGCCCTTCTCGCCCCAACCTTGGCAGCTCTCGGCTGTGCCAACCTCCCCCGCACCCGGGGAAACTGAGGAAATAACCTAGAGGGGGCAAAGGCAGGACTCAGAGAAGGAAACATTTCATACCAACTTTGAAAAGACTTCTAGGCAAGGGCTGCAATGGAACAGAGAGAAAATGGTGAAAGAAGAAAAAATGACTCAAAAAAAGGAGAGGGAAAGAGATGTTTAAAGAAGACACCACTACAAGGACACAACGGAAAGAGGAGAATCTGTCTCGTCTCGTCTCCTTATACCACCCTCCTGGGCCCTGTCCACTTGTGCATTAAGCACCACGATGCATGTCCCTCACCTGCAGCTTGTTTTTTCCCATCCTCCTCCGTTGGTGCAAGCATGTGCGTTACGGGTCAGCAGGACTCCTTTTCTATTTCCTTGTCCTATTACATCCATGCAGCAATGTTGCTCCATCAGAGCAGGCAGGTTGAAGAAGAGCACCTAGCCCCGGGAGCAGGTGGCACTGAGGACTTGGCTCCTGCGTGAGCTTGTTTCACCGTCTTGGAGCTGCACAGATGAGTTTTACTCTCAGCATCGTCCATTATTCATATTACTAGAACGACCAGGCCCCAAGTTCCCACTGTGCCAGGTGCTACACAAATAAAGAGCAAACACTTCCATGTGAACAGCAGTTGGGAAGCATGGCTGCGATAGGCTGGGGGGTTGGTCTTCTGGGTAACGAGCAGGGGAGGGGGGCTGGGTAGGATGGGGTGTTGATGGTTTTAGGGTGCTGATTTGGGGGTTGTTGCTGTTTCTTATCTTCTGGATTGCCTGTTGTAAGTTCCAATAACTTGCAATCTGTTCTTGCACGGTGCCATTCTGGCGAGTGCCGGATACACGTGAGAGGAAGATGAAGAAGAAGGACGGTCCCCTCTCCTTATGGTGGCAAGCTGCACTGTGCCTGAAGAGCCGTGTTCTCAACTGCAGTCATCTCTCCAGATTTCAGTGCTGTTTATTTCCATTTCGCGGTCCTAGGCGTTCAAAGACTGAAAATAAAGGCAGAAATCTTGAATTTGACTTGCTAGAGTCTGCCAGCAGTCAGTGCAGAGGGCACAGGACAGACCAGATACGTTCACAATAACCGGTGTTGCTGAGATGTGTCGCGGGGTGTTGCAAATGCTGATGGCTGACTAGTGCCTGGCTTTCTTTCTCATGTGCAACTTCACCTGGGAAAGATGCTTCAGAAGAACTCTTTAAAGAATGAATTGCATACCAGGGATTTCCAGAACAGCTTCACAGGATTTCCCTTTGCAGGGGATATCACTGGAGGTCCCTGTTATTTGCTGAAAATCATTCAGTTGTACCATTATAGTGAAGGGGGGAAAACCCCAACAACGAGAATCCTCTGCCTGCATTTCCTCTCCACGGGACGTGACCGATCGCTACCCTGACTCCACCATGCACGACTCGACCAGGAATCCAAATGTCCTGTCTGCACCCACCTGTCTCTCTTCCCGCCCGTCGGAGCAGTCCTCAACTCTCTTCTCTTTCTGTCTGGCCATTTCCTCAAGCTTTAGTTTAGTCTAAGGCATCTGGTGGGCAGAGCGGTCAAACAAAGGATCCTATCGGAGTTCAGAAGCAGTTCATTGCGATTTGGTAGCTGTTGGCATCAGCCGCTCCGACTCTTTGTCCTCAATACAATTTATTCTCTCCCAAGATAAAATGGTAGCACCATAAAACTAAAAGAATGGCAGTGGTTGCGGGGAAGAGGCTGAGCAGGTTAAACACTAACATCAAGATGAATACCACTTGTGGGACCTCGGCAGTGCTCCAAAAATAAGATTTAGTAATTCTGCTGACAAGCCACTTGAATAGCACCGGCCTTATGAATAAAGTATAATTGAAATTTTGTCCACATGATGAACTAAAAAGGGCATTTTTCTCAATAAGCGTCACTCGTTTCTTTTCAAGCACTCTGTTTTGCCATATCCCACCTAAAGTACCTATTAGGACACAAAATCATAAGTGAATAAGGGCTTTTGCACTGGTTAAAAGGTGCCAGATTGCTCATACTTCGAAGTGGAGTTTTCTATCCGCAGAACAGCAAGGTCAGAGCAGACTTGGCTCCGCTTCTTAGACGTATCAACAAGAGGGACCATCAACAGCAAAACCCACTCTCCACTAAAATATACCACCAACAACCCAACAGAGCCCACTGGAGAGAGAAGGGGAAGGTTCACCGTCCATGCTCGTTCACAGTCTGGTGTTCCTGATGAGACAGCCATCAAAAGGCACTAGCAACAGTGGTGCTAATTTTTATAGTGCAGCCACCTGTTCTCTAAAAACCATGACCACGAATGCCCACCACCCAGTCAGACCTCACTGGCTAATTTAAAAAGAAACAAACTTCTTTTTAAAATTAGAAGTTCCTTAGTTACAGACAGCATTGTAGGTAGCTGCACTGTACTTCTGCAATGGCTTCAGTAGAGTTACTGGGTGGGAAGGAGGAGTGCACGTGAACCCGCTCCGAACAATCAAAAGAGAAAAGTGCAAGATAAGTATGCAAACAGACCAGGAGGAATATTTAAGGAATCCTAATAGCATATGACTGGAATTAATACATAGAGTAGAAAGGTAATGAGGGTAAGGAAGTATGGACTAGATGGCCTTGTGATGTCCCTTCCAGCCCTATGTTCTTATGATCCCATGATCCTATAAATAATTGAATTTGTTTGTATCTTAAAACCCTGCCGCATTCGAAAAAACGATGGCCGGGATACAAGCCTGTAATAATGTACAAACACATCCCACGGCAGCCTGTGCCCTCAAGATCGGTGGCATTACCCCCCAGCTCTGCAGTGGCAGGTTACACTGTGAAAATTAGAAAATAATGTAACCTCAGCTGACAGGTTTATTAAGACATAGAAGACATTACAAAGGACCCCTTGACATTATAATCACTAACTCGGTCAGGGGTAGAAACCTACTTGCCATCATTATTGAAAGTAATTGGTCGAGAGAGAGAGAGAAAGAAAGAGAGCACAAACCTGTAAAACTGTCAAGTTAATTATTTGGGATACAGGTGTTTTCAGCACTCTGGGTTTTAACCACTTAAAATGATGCATCCCATCTGTACATCTGCAGTTTTCAGTGATCAAAACTAAAGAGCCAGCATAAAAGGTCTACTTACATGCCGCTCCATTAGTTTGGCTAGTTGTATTTATGATAGGAGCACTGCTCACACCACTTGGCTGCAGTTAAGGTTGTGTCACTGCTACTGTTATAAACCCAATTTTCAAGGATTTATAACTCATCTATAAAACTCTGCTCCAGGCTGGAACTAGGCACAGTAGGTGTCAACAAAAGAGTCATTTTTAATCCTACTTTTTCTGTTATTTTTTTTATTACTATTTTTTTAAACCAAGTACGGCTTTAATGGGGTTCTCTGGTTTTATGTCACAAAAGTGCAAAAAAAGGAGAATCTTAATGGCTTCAGATTACTTTACGTGCTGTTCTAACTCAAAATTGTGGACTAATGCTTTTGGGTAGTTTAGAAAAAGAATAAATACCAGAGACTAAATGTTTCAGGGAATTCATAACAAGATACCAAACCCTCTTCCTTTCCAGCCACTAGTTCAAATCTCGTTCAGGAACTGGAAGTCATGACTAAACCACAGGGAAGCCTATACAAAACGAGTTGCTCTTCATGACCCCATCCCTAGTATTCAGCTGTCCACAGCACTACTGGCACCAGTGCTATTACTATTATAGCACTACTGTAGTATCTAGGGCTCTGCTTGTGAACCGGGCCCCCACCGTGCAAGGGGCTGTACCATCCCAGGACACAATGTCAGCCCTTCCCTCAAAGAGCTTATAACGCAAGTATAAGGCAAGAGACAGCAGATGCAAACAGGCAAAGCAATGGATGGGAAAAGGAAACCAGACAACTGGGCAGCTGCAGTAGCAGCAGTTTTTTCCCACCCCCCTTTTCCTCACGTTGGCACCCGGGGCAGCTGCCCCAGTTATGGCACTGGAAATACCACAAAGTCCTGATTTCTGCTGCATGCACGTACCAAAGGCAAGAAAGTTGAAATGTGGAGTAACTTTGGGTGTTTGATGGATACCTTTGCACATTTTGGGGGCAGAACAACTTTGAGGCTGGGCAACAGAGGCAATGCAAGGTTTCTGCTACGCTGTGTTACCGGCATTTACCCGGCCATCTACCACAAAGGAGTTCCTGAAAACCCCATAGCTTTAAGGCCTTTCCCAGTCAAGCAGCCTCTAATAAGTATTAAGAACTCAGTAGCCCTGCAAATACGCTTACGGTATTTACAAACAGACGGGTCAAATGCATCAGTCGGCTTTACTCCTATTTAAGAAGAGACCACTCAGTCAAAGGCCTCATATCCTCCTGGTTTACAGAGATTATAGCACACACCAGTAGTTTTGCCCTGGAGGTATCAGATGGATGATTCAGCAAGCATGGGAATGCATGCATTAGGGGATTCGTTTTAATTTATTTATTTTGCCTTTAGGGGGCTTAATGTGGAGAGTCCTCTGTAAAGATGTCTCTGGCAGGTCAGATTGCCTGGATTTGAACACCACTTACAGAAAGCACTCGAGAGAGCTACCCGTGAATCAACACTGAATAAACATATTTTAATGGTGTTCAACCCCAGCCATTCCTCTGCAGCCTAATTGGCAATAGTTGAAACAAATCGAGTTTCACCTCCCCAGAACGGGAACCTTTCATTTTAATTTCTGTGTGCGAGATGCAGCCTGGTTTTCTTTCCCCCCCTTGCTTTTTCCTTTTGTCAGACCTGACAACGCACAGGACAAAACGGGGGAGGGAAAAACGTTTAGGAAACCATAACAGACCTTCCCGCAGAGATCTAAAAATTTAATGTTCACAGCCAGTTATTGGAAAAATCCCTTTTCTTGCCTTCGATTTTAACCTGTTTGAAAAGTGTCTTCTTCCAGATCCCTGGAAATCACCAAATAGCATGAACTTTTTTTTCCCCCCAGATCACTATCTGCATCTAAAAACATCCAATAACTGAATTAGCTCAGTGACTGATTTATCCTTATATCCCCGGAGAATTACCTCCTAGCCATTTTGCACTGGTTAGATTAATTGAATCACTCTCGCACGCTGAGCAGATCCTACTATGCAATCCCAAGTACACACTATATTAACAGCTACAAGCACGCTTACCGCGCAAGGTGTTTCCTACTACAGACTCGTGCTAATGCCATTCATTGATCCAGACATGTTTGCCATTTCCAGAGCAAAGAGCCAGCCCCATTTTTTCCCTAGCATTCCCCACTGCTCCCCACCTGACAATAAGTCCAGACGGTCCCCGTGCACTAGATCCATGATTTCCATAAAACGCATTCTGTAATTAACATCAGTTGTTATAATACAACATCATATAATTAGAGACCTATCAATTAAAAGTCAGAACAAGGACCAATAAAAGACGACAAAATAATTGTGACTCTTATCTTGCTCACACGGAGGGAAGGTTTCTGTGCTCCACTGCCACATCTCTATATTTTTTAGCTTGTCAATGCAATAGTACATAAAGCTGCTTGAAGCTTAAAAGTCAAAGGTTATTTCTGTAACAATTGATACCGTCTCCAAGAAGACACCTGAGCCTTAACAGCCCTCTTTTACTTCGGCAAACGCTGGCTGAAATTTCCCAAGTTACAGCAATGAAAGCCCTGCACAAATCCAGCTAGAAAGACCAGCCTGACATATCGGGATTCACGGTACAAGCTCCTTCAAGGCTGTCAGGCAGGCTGGGGTGGTCTGGCAGCTATCTCCCAGGATGAAAGGTGAAAGCACACGTGTAACCTATGCAGCAAGTGCTTCCAGCGGCCATGCAGGAAAAGAGCTGTGTCCATCACACAGGTGGATGCTAGACATGATCTTAAACAGAAAGGGGCAAGAAAGAGCTACGGAAACAGAGATTTAAACAGAATGGGATTCACTTTCTCTCGCTATGAGGCTAGAGCCGTGGAGATGTTTGTGACGCTGGTAAATCAACTGCTGCAGCAGCTGAACATCCTTGAGGTTAGGCCATGCTAGCTAAGCCTTCAGAAAGTGATTGGAAGCTCCTGAAAAACAAGCGGGATTAGAAATTGCAACCAGAGTGAAAACATAGCTCGCAGGTGCTTGCGTGCCAGGCAGAGATTGTTCTTTACAATTGCTTCCCAGGGAGGAGTCGGATACCTGGGCTCTGTGTCAATCACTTCTTACAGCAGAGTTTTCCAGTTGGTTGTTTTCAGCCCAAAGCAATGTAATTCGCATCCCGGAGTGGGAAGAAGTGGCTGAAGGCTTTAGAAATGCCACGGATCAGAAAGCTTCGGCACGAACCCAGCAGGATAGCTGCCCGGTACTGGATGTCAATGTGCAATGGCCAAGGGGAGGCACAGGAAGAAGACCGCCTTGTTAGCAGCAATAAATATCCCACGCATGGGTTGAAAAATAGGACTGGAAAAGATCAGTAAAATTGGGACATGGTATACATTTTTATAAGCCTGTTGGTTAACAAGCAACTGCCCTACGCAGCCCCCTTCATTGCAAACACTTTACAAACTACTCATACCGGGGACTGCAACAGCCACAGCCCAAACGCAGCCGGTGCTGAGGCTGAAAACAGCAGCTGTTTAAAGCCCGCAGGATCTAGCTGATGGGAGCTGAAAATGCTCAACACCTCACCAGCACTGGGATCAAACACGAACTCTATTGTAAGCCAAGAAAACCGCACTCTGATTGAAACTGCAGGAGTAAAGAAAAGGAGGATTTTATCATGAAAACTGGAATCCAGCCAGGATGTCAGATTTAACACCAACTGTTCAGCCTACCTCCACAAAAAGAGAAATGCAATTTTCAGTGATGACAAGAAACCAGGAGCTTGGTGTTAGGCCCCATCCAAACTGTGGTACCTCCAAAATTACTGTGACCATTCACCTCGCAGAGGCACCAGCACAATTTACTGAATTTACTAAATAAGGCTGAGGGAAATGGGCTTATAGAGTCTGGGGAAGAGATGACCGAGACGGATTGACACCAGCCTTCACCTCCCTGCAGGAGGGCTGCAAAGAGGATGGAGCTGGGCTGGTCTCGGTGGTGGCAGATGCCAGGACAAGGAGCAATGGGCTCCAGTTGCAGCAAGGGAGGTTTAAAGTGGATATTAGGGAAAACTGTCTCCCGAGGAGGGTGGTGAAGCACTGGAACAAGTTACCCGGAGAGGTGGGGGACTCTCCATCCTTGGAGGTGTTTAAGACCTGGCTGGGATGATGTAGTTGGGGCTGGTCCTGCGTTGGACTAGATGTGACCTCCTGAGCTCCCTTCAACCCTCATTTTCTATGATTTTATGAATCATTACCACTTCTTCCAGGACCCAGCACCATCCTTCATGGCACCTCCATCAAATCACTAAACCAAATCCCATTTCATAAGAGCCCTAACAAGCTCCAACAATACCCAAGGGAGTACGGTGCAGACTATGAAGTTCATTTCTATAGGAAACAAGCATCTGAAGGAAAATATGACCTATATCATTCCTTATCTCAGCATGGAGTTTCCTTTCTCATTCAGCCCTAAAAAAAATATAATCAGAACTTTCTCTTAATTTTTATATCATATTATCATAAAAAGCTGAAGAGCTCTGTTTGCCAGCAAGAGAGGTGGCTCCAAAAGCAGACACACTTTTGATGTCTCTGTCACTCTGGATCCTTGTCTAAAGCAGCTGGGTTTGCAAGAAAGGGCAGCAGGTCATACAGAGCGCAGCACCTCTTGTAGCACTTTATCCTGTGCACTTCTGAGGGCAAAGGGTCCTCTCAGCATCCAGCTCTGAATCCCGAGTCTGTAGGGGAGCTCCAATTTTAGGGACATGAGACCGAAAGGCCTCCTGGGCCATGGAGTTCAGTCACCCCCTGTATTCACAGGGAGCCTCTTCCCCAGGAAGTCCCCCAAATCACCAGACACAGCTACGACGCATGATGCCTGAAACATCAAGAATATCAGCAGCGATATTTGGTGGCCTTGGCGTCGCAAACCAAAAATCGCAGGCCTCCTACCATGCAGCTGGCATGCAGAGGAGTGAGATGCAGCGTAAGTTTGCAGCGTGGAGTGGAAGTGCATTGGGAACGGAGTAAAGGCTTGGGGGGGAAAATTTTGGGAAGAGCATTGATTTTTTTGGGAGCAGCCTACCACAGAAGAGTAGAAATGCACTGAAGCAAAGTGCAGTGAAAAGTGCTATCCCAACCTCCGTCACAGCTGAAAAGAAGGACAAATGAATGCTGTGTTCAGGGATGCAGGATCGGCCTGGGTTCCAGACTTTCATTGCAACTTCCCCCCTACACTAGCACTACAGCTAGCTCCCATAAAGCCTATTGTATTTGAAAGGTACTTGACTTTGAAGTGTGTGTGGGTGTGCACACATCCATGCGTGCATGCATACCAATATACCTTGAAGAGGTAAGTAGCAGGAGACTAGGTGCATCGACATCTCACTGGAGTTGCCCGTGACAGCTGCCATGCGTCTCACCCAAGCCGATAAGCAGAAAGACCTTCTATGCAAGAAGACAATGCTGCTGGTAGCAACGTAACCCTCATGCCTTGGTTTTGTGCTCCAGTTCCAGTGCAGTGTTTTAATATCCTAATCTCTTGCACTGTGCTGTATTTCTGAGCCACGCTCCTTGTTCTATTTCTTCCCTTTCATTAACTTAAAACTTGTGCCTTTTAGATGCGATTCTGCTAGGCAGGTGACTTCACTTGTTCAGTGGAATAATTACTTCTCTCTGCAGCAGAGGGGAAAAGGACAATAGCAGCGGCACAGGAAGGTTTATTGTAGATTCTGGACGCCTACGCTCCAGGTTATTTGGCAGAGTGAAAGACCACTCCTGCTGGGCTAAGATGTCCCTTTGTTGCTTAACACAAGACAGGCTACCAGAGAGGAAACGGGAACAGGACAACCCCCATCTTTCTAATTGGAATAGGTGTTCAAATCTGCCTTCAAAAATACCTTGTGAAACCATGTCTAGTGTCTAACCAGCTGTCGCTACTTCTCCTCAATACTTTGTCAGGCGCCACGGAGGTCCTATGGTGCATGCAGGACCTGGATGTTCGGAGATGCTCACTCCACCACAAGCAGACTTTCGCTGCTCTCTTTTTTAGGTTTTCATACCATGGTATGTTGGGATTCAGGCCTGAGTCCTAATCGGCTTTTTGCTTGGGAGGGTTATCCCTTCTCCAGCATCACTTCCTCACTAGCATTTACAAAGTGCTCCAAACCACGTCTCCTCTGCAACAGAAAGGCAGGGCACAGGCTCAAACTCAAACTTTCTTTGAGCAGCCTCTGCGCTCCTGGACCAGGCGGTGCAGGCAGGGCTGGGTGCAGGGATGCTCTCACCAATCGAGCAGTGGTGCAGAGCATGCAAGGCGAAGCACAAGGCTCTCCAGTCCCCAAGACAGTCAACCCTGGGTCCTGACCTCTCCGTGTGGGCCGACTCCTAGTGCTAACACAGCTCTGTCGGCAGACAAAAGGGATGGCTGGGGATGGATGCAAAGCTAAAGACATCTGTTTTCCCGTGGACCGGGGAAAAGCCCGTTTCCTATTTCTGCTGAGCTCTGCTCTCCCACGGAAAATACTTGAACTTCACCAGCGAAATGCGCTATCACTAGGCTTTCAAATTTTATCTCCCATACCCCAAATGTTACGCCGTGCCTCTCTGCAAACCTCCGTGTCGTGCAGCAGCCACACGTTCACGAAACAAAAACGTTCATTCCTCAAAGCCAGACGCGGCATTAATATGCAGCGCTCGGAAACGGATAATCTCCGGGCTCTGAGATATCGACGTTGTAAAACCATGTAAAATGCTAAAGCTAGACAAACTGCCATATTAAATACAAAACTAATGTTGCTTTAGTGTTGAAAGAGAGCACTGGAATGACAGAGAGTGAGTCCCTACTATTACACGGGGAATCATTAGGCTGGTCCTGAATATGTGGTACAGGGAAATGAAGGATCTGAAATGATGTAGCCGTGCAACTGCTTCCACGGTGCTCTTGGTATTAATTCCTTGGAGCGGTAGCAATAGAAAAATAAAGAGAGGGGGAAAATAAAACCCTAAACCATTTCTAATCACTTTAGGATGCATTGGAGGATCTGACTGCAACATTAGTGAAATTGCATGGCAAAGCTCTGAACAGGGAGGCTGGATTTAATATACAGAAACTGTTTGCCACGCTGAGGATAATATGACAAAGGATATTGCGCTGGAAATTTGCAGGGTGAATATAATTCACAGTGTACGGCCTCATTAAAAGTTTGGTATCAACTGATACACTCCGTAGCAAATCTTTCATCAAGCTGCTGCAGCAAGTCCCAAACTCGCATCGCCCGAAGCTGCTAGCGACTGTACAACATTTTAAACATAGTCAGCGCTAATGACTGGCCTGGATGTTGATTGCTGTATTCATAGCATAGCTGTACAGCCTATCAGATGAGTATAGGTCAGAAGGCATGATAAAATACAGGCTTGTCTGTGACATGAATGATTAGAGAACCCGGAGATGATCTTTAGCAAAACCACCCTATATTTTCCAGACGCGCTAGAAATTGCCCACAGCACAATGGTTGAACAGAAAATAATTCCGTCCTACACGGCAGTCTGAAGGCACAGACAGCCACTTGACAATCAGCAGCATCCACGCGCTTTCAAATGCATCGCTGAAATGAAGGAACATCTGGGCAGACAGAGGCAGTTCCCTAAGGCCATTTAGTAGTATGTCTGCGTTTGGGGGTGAGAGAGCGCACGTGTGCATGAGGAAGGGAGACATGCTATAACTCACGCTCATTCAGGGAGGTGGAGTGCTGCAATTTGCCAGGAACAGAGCCATCTTGGCAAGATTTCGACCAGAAAAGCAAACTGCTTGTGTTGGTGGCTTGATTTCGGCAAATGCAAGCTAAACCGGTGATGCAGCATAATGGCAGGTGCCTGTCGCTCCCATGTCTCTGTGGCCTTCCCTAGCTTGTGTAGTATCACTACCAAGAGGAAGGCGCAGAAGAGAAAGCCAGGACAGACAGATATGTGGTGGGCAGGTGGAATAAGGGTCACAGAGAGACTGAAGCTGGTAGGAAGGGAAAACACAGGGAAGAGGAGGATTCAGGTGAGAGGGGTTCAAGTGCATGAAGGGCATTCACGCAGGTAAACGGGGGATGATAGAAAACTAATGTCTGCAGGGTCTTCAAGGTCAAAATAGGATTCCCTCTGCTTAAACCATCCCAGGCAAACCTGCCCTTCAAACGTCCAGCAACAGAGATCCCACGGCCTCCGTCAGGCATCTTTCAAGTGCTTAACCCCCTGCATGGCTAATAAGTCTGATCCCCACCCCACACCGCCCCGGTTGCAATGGAAATGCATTGCATCTTGTTCTCTTCTCTGTGCATGCAGACACAACCAAGCGCCACCCTCTTTCTAGCGACCGCTTGTCTACTTGGAGAATAACCCTCACCCTGCAGCTTCTTGTACAGCTAATCCTAGCACTCCCAGCCTTTCCTCCTATGCCGTGTTTTCAAGCCATTGTTACAACTCTCCCCTGGAAGGCATGCAAAGAGGTAAGGGGCAGAGGCATAATCACAGAGGCATGATTCAGTGATCAGGCAAAGAAAGAGAGGGGGCATGCAGGGAAAGGAAGAGGCTGAAATGTCCGTGCATGCACCGAGGATGGTGGAGAGACTTGCAGCGTCGGACATGCACAGGGAGCCGCAGGAGAGCAATGCAGGCGAGGATTGGACTTCCCCTGCCCTGTCCTCAGCAGCGGTCTCTCAGGACGTGCTGCATGGATGATCTATTGCTGCTGTTTCGGGTGAGGGCTAAGAAGTGTGCAGGGGAGGTGACTACTGCGATGCCTCCGTTTTTGCACCCCATGGGAACGTGTTGGTCTAGCATGATGTATGGTGCGGTGTTTACACCGACACCCCACGGACGGCTCAGGCAGGTGCTTTATAAACCACAGGAAACAAATATTAAAAGCCAAAGGCATGTGGACTGGCTGCTCTGGGCAAACGCTACCCTTGTCTTTGTCTGGAGCAATAAAGAACGGCCCAATTCCCACCGATCCAGCATGGTTCGGACAGATAAAGCTGAGCCAGAGCAAGATGAAGAGCGACACGCCGCCTGTTTAAGTACGCTCTTAGCACCGCTGAGCTGCGCTCGCAGGGAGCGGGGCTGACAAGTCGGTCACTCCCCAGGATCTAAGACCTGCATTTTCTCCCAGATGGAAGGAAGATGTTTATAAAATTTATCACCGTGACTGTTATTGTGCCTCTAAATCATACGCTTGCCCTGGACCGTGGCCATCCCAGCCCACAGATAAATACAGTGCTGAGAAGAGCCCCTCTGCAATAAATCCAGCAATCAGCTTTACTCTGCTAGAGTTCCTCAGAAACGAATATGGAAATCCACAGGTCTCTGAAACAGAAGCAAGTCTAAGCGGAGCCAGACGGAAAGCTCTTTAAAGGAGCTTCTCGAAACAGGGATGAAACGCAGGCTCGGTAATCCAGGTAGCCGGGGAAATGTGAGCAGGCCGTCTGTGCGCTCTCAGGAATGGCGAACGGTTCAAGGACTGCTCCAGAGGGGAATTGCACATGGGTCTTTATCCTGGGGCAGGCAGAGTGATCCATATCTACAGGTATCTCCAGCCTGAGCTGGGCACCCCACACCGCTTCATGCAAAAAGGGAGCATTTCCAATACATGCAGTGAGACGCGGCTGCTGCCGACGACAGACACGAGCCCTTCCCACAGCTTGAGGAAGGGTCCCCAGGCCTCACCCAGCAGAGACCTGGACGAGGCAACAAGCAGGGAGGATCGCAGCGTCCTCTCGTGCAGGCACAGCTAGCACGGATAACGCGACCCTTGCACCAGGTGTTGTCACATCAAATCAGACACGCCGCTGCTCCCCAGCACGGAGTTAATGCAGGTCGAGGCACTCCAATCCTCCCCTCTCGATAATCTCCTGCACTCGTTATGCAGATAAATGCAAAACCATCAACGCTCTAAAAATAGGCTGGGAAGCCAAAAAAGATTACTTAGCTTACTCCTTCAACACCCGGGACAGCAGGAGAGCACCACGCCGGAGCTACACATGGCATTGCTAGGCTGCAGAGAAGAGGCACTTGCAAAAAAACTTGAGATCGTTTGGCCTATTTTTAGAGAGCTCTTTAACTCTCCGGAGCTGAGAAGTTGGAAAAAAAATGCTACACTACATACTGTATTTGCAATAAACACCCCGCACATGACTGATGCTAAGGTATAACAGCCGAATTTACAGAGGTGATAAAACAGTTCGTGCCAGGAACGCAGAGCAAAGAATTATGTGCAGCCCGAATTAACGACCCTCCAATTACTATATACAACTGGTAATTAAACTGGCTGCTTTGACATCTTTCATCTATTCTGCATATTTCAATGGGGGGTTTCAGTTTCTCTAGGTCGCTAAAAATACAAGTTAAAAAAAAAAAAAAGTGCAGAAACACCATTGCAAGCTGACAGCTTACGGCAACGTCTCATTCCCCGAAAATGTCAAAGTGAACTTCTGGATGGGGCAAACACTTTTAATTTGATAATACATAAAACAAGGCCTGGATAAATTAAGCCGTTCCACAATGAACCCTCAAAGACAAACATGGAGTGGAAACAGCTCAAGGAGCTTAATTGCAGCTGTGCGACACTGTTATCAGGTAAAAGACTATATTCAGGAAGATTAATTCTAATTTTTAATTATAGGTGAAGAAAACTGCCATGGAACTTGGGGAAATCAGTCAAGTAGCACATATGTTAAAAGGGAAGGGAAAAAAAATCCTCTTCGCACCTGCAATGGAATCATTAAAAAATGACACTGTGGTTTTGGGCTTGTCAGAGTTATGGAGATGCCTGCTGCTCCAGACTTCACCTCCTCTCCAATCTTGTTACTTGAGAAAATGAAAAGAAAGAAGGAGGAATTTAGACTGCCGCCAAACAGAGCGGTGACCGAGCTTGCTTATAACCGCTTCTGCCAGTCTGTAAACTCTCGTGGCCAGGGCCAGGCTGCCCTGTGTGCGTATGTATTCGGCTAGGATATTTTAAAGAAACTGTATCTTTGTTTTTAGGCCAAATCTTCATCTTTTATTCCCATTATTACATCATGGCTGAATCTTTCTGCTCTATTCGATGTAAATTGTACGTAAGCTCCTATACATCCCGCATGATGGCAGCATCCACGGGTCTTCCTGCAGGGAAGTAAGTGATGTGACCGACTGCTGTTACACGGTTTGTTCTTTCTCCAGGAAGAAGATGTGAAAACTTTTGCTAAAGCAAAAAAGTTCAAATTGACTGGTTCATCTTCAAGGTGACTTCAAGGTCAGTTACTGTGCTGGAATATTTTCATTAAGCCAGATCCGGATGCTATTCATTATGTTGATGGCTTCTTACCCCTCACACACTTCCTATGGAGCACGGGAAGATTAATGAGGGATTAAAGGACCCTTTAGTATAGCGAGGATATCAGAGTCAGACGCTGCCGTTTGGTAAAAGTAATCAGGACTCATAGTAGAGGTGATCTCTTTTATTAGACCAACTAGATTTTTGCAAAAAAAAAAAAAAATTCTTTGATTGTTTGGTCAGCAATTTCAGTAACACGCCACCTGAACTGGCCACAGAAGTAAAATGAACCCTTCTCAGGAACTTAAACATTAATAAATGTGGCATGCAGCTCAGGCAGGTTGCAAGAACAGGCACACGGGTGGTAGGAGCATCTGAGTGGTCAAGAAGAGAGACAAACTATTAAAAGGTTACAGGTAACACAAGAACTGTCAAAGATTTGAAAGAAGAATGCAGACGGTAGTCCGATAGCCGACTCCTGTGAAACATGAAGTATTAGCGTTAGCTTACTGAGTGAAATGAAATTTAAATGCATTTGATAGAGACAAGATAAGAAGGGGAAAAGGGAAAAAAAAAAAAAAGAAAAGTTCAGACTCCAGTGTCACGTAGCTGGTTGTGAACTGCTCTGTAAATAGCAGGGATAACCCAAGGCTATATAATTGAGGTATTATGGCAGAAAGCTATTCCATACCTTGCTTCTGAATGTCAGCGTACTATTTTTCAGTTAAAACAATTACATACAAATCTACATTTGATGGTTATCAAGAGCTGGAAAAAAATAGTCCATAAAGGGATATAAAAATGACATTACGGAATTAAAAAAAACCACCGACAGCCTCTAATTTTGTCATTTATTTTCAAGTAAACATCCAATGAATTTGAAATGCATAACAGGTGTTGACAGGTACCATCGAATTATGGGGCACTAAAATTTCAAATTTCTAATTTTTAATCAAATTTTCCAACCCTCGCATCAGCCAAATCTGATGTTTAAAACATAGCAGAAAACAACACCCTTTCTGAGAAGATGTATTATTTAAAATGCAGTTCTGCAAATACTCAGGCACTCGGGTAACTGGACTAACCTACGTAGCGCTCAATTGACTGACACGGCGTTACATGTATGAGTTCAATTACAAGCCTGCTTAGAAGGGTCTGCAGGATTCATCCCATAGAAATCCGTCCCTAATATGACTATGATTTAATATTGATATTACAGGGGTATCCAGGGGGGTCCAGCCGAACTGGAGCCCTGCTAAGTTAAGCAATGTGCAAAGACATATACAGACACATTCCTCGTTCCAAAGAACTTGCACCCAACATTTCCAGTCAGTCTGGGAGGCCAAAAGAAGTGGAGAGCTCCTCTCCCAGTGAAGGCCAAGTACAGGCAATGCAAGCAGTGCAAATTGAAAATGCAGTGCAAGACCCGTTTGCCCACAATCACTGCTGAATGGCACGGCTGTATCTCATGAAGACAAGCAAAGGATAATACGGATTTCTAAAGAAAACAACAGAGAGGAAAGGGCAACAGCTGGGTCTCCTGGGGTGGAAATTATGCCTTTTAAATGACTGGTCAGGGCCCAAGATACCAGATTGTACTCTGCAATAGGTGAGCAGCAGACAGACAAGATAACACCTATCTAGATCCAGGTGTCATGCACTCTCAGCATAATTACACCCCGGGGGCACTAAGTAGAAGTGTGCCTTTCTGCAGACACAGCCCACAAACACACTGATCATTTATGACTGCCACTGTCATCTTGCAAGCCACACGTCTCCTTTCCTTGCTGTTCTCACCCACACACTTCCTCGCAGAATCACAGACTAGTATGATTCAAGCTGCAGCAAGGGAAGTTGAGGTTGGATATTAGGAAAAACTTTCTCCTGAGGAGGGTGGTGAAGCACCGGGACAGGCAACCCAGAGAGGTGGCGGACTCTGCATCCTTGGAGGTTTTTAAGACCCGGCTCAACAAAGCCTTGCCTGGGATGATGTAGTTGGGGCTGGTCCTGCTTGGCGCAGGGGGTTGGACTAGACACGAGGTCCCTTCCCACCCTCATCGTCTATGACTCTAAGTAGGGCTGGAGGGGACCTCCAGGTCACACCTAGTCCGAGGCAGGATCATCCTTATAAAAACCGACTGATTATTGTTAATCTTGACACAATGTTGACCGAACACCCGAACCTGCCATAGGTAAAGCAGGGGAACCGCGGCACCCAACATCCTGCTTCTATGAAATGTGGTCCATATAGGATCCCGGGTGGAAGGCCATGCCCCCCGCTACAGAGGGAGGCTAAAACCCTGACAGTCTGTACCAATCTTTCAGCATTTCAAAACTTCTCCCATTTCAGACCTTGCACTTCCAAGAAGCAAAGGCTGATCCAAGACAGGACCGTTTTGTGGCTGCCGCCCAGGATGAAGCAGGGACTCTAGCCTTTTGCTGTGGACTACCGAGGAACATGGCCTTTTTGGGCCTTATTTCTTCTATTTGCATCTTTCCAAGCTGAAACTCTGCCCATCCTTTTAATCTATGTCCCTCTCAATTTTTCTGAAGAACTTCCCAATCAGCTGCCATTTACTAGGAATGCAGTGATGAGAAATAGGCTACCAAACTCCAGGAAGAGGCCAAGAGTCAATACTAGTGCATCACACTGGGGGAGTCACCTGATAGATTAGTGGTAGGCTCAGCCTTATTACATATCTTCAATACGGGTCAACATCCTGGTGAGCAGGATTTAGGCCAACATCGTTTCACACGTTTCTCAGAAAAAGCCTGTCGGCATTCAGAAGCACTCGAATACGGTGACTGTGACACTGGAGAAGACAACCCAATTGCAATTCTATGCTTCGCGAGGAGTTATTATAACCCACAGCGAGGAAAAAAAAATGATGGAAATACCCTAGCACCTTTTCTTTTTTTAATGGCTATGCTGATTTTCGATCAGCTTGATCTCATTCTGATGCCTGTTTGGCAAGAGACTGAATAAGGGATTTTTTTTTTTAATTTTGTTTTTAACAGCACACCATATGATTCATTTCTTTCCGTGTCTGTTTTCTTGCACATACTTCTAAGGGATCTTATCATAAATCAGTATATCCTGAATTGCTGGAATTTATTTGGCTGTGTTGGCAGCCGGTGCTGATAACTACAAATGTGAATCACTGAATTGTAAATTAGAATATAGCGCGTCGCTGGATTTCTTTAGGCGGAGACTGTGTAACAGCATTGCAGGAGAGACATTATATTTATGACTCAAGTAGTACTCCAAGTTCTCTTTCAGCTTAACAGGTGAAGTCAATCGAGTAGTAATGGCAGTTCAGCCTTCCCCACCTCCCTGACCCCCCCTAAAAAAAGCCTATGATTAAAAAAAAAATGAGCACAGGATCAAAACTAACCTCTGGAATAACTTGGCTAAGAACAGCACGAGAACATGCAGAAGTAACTAGGTTTAAGACAGGGTGGCATGTCTTAGCAAGCCCTGATTTACTGGGGGAGGCCACGCAAGCGAACAGAAAAGGGAATAATCATACAAAAACCACTGCACTGAACACAGACCAGCATATGTTATCCCCTCTGGGCTGGTAAGTGGTTTCTCCGTCCCAAAAATAAGAAGGGACTGATCTTGGCTCTGATTTTGGTTCATCTTGGACATTTACAAACAACGAGGAGCGTCTCCCCTGAGCTAAGGGAAGACCTTTAGGTTGCTCGGCCACTGAAGAATTATTTTTTTAAGAAAAACATCTGGAAGGAAAACAAAAAGCTATTCAAAATGTTGCATGAATCACAAGTTTGGGAAAAAAATACTTTCAAGTCAGTTGAAACATTACATTTGGATAAAACTGAAATGATGGGTGTTCATTTTGAGCTTTCTAGCACACACAGTTCAGGGAGATTTTGAAATGAAATCCAACCGTTTGATTTAGAAAATGTCAAAGGTGGCAGTGTCTAATTTGGGGGAGTTTTAAATTGAAAATTTGGTGAAACTGATAGGCATTCACCCCAAATTCTGGTGTTACTATATGTGTCTTCTGCAGAAAGGGCTTGTATGAAAAAATTGCTAGGTTATACCTGACCTAAATATCAAGGAACCCTATTGATCCCATAGGGTCTCTGGAGTGAACTCATCCATCTGGATCAGCTCCTGTATGTTTACAACTACCAAGTCCTTCCCCCCATGCACACATGTGAAACACACGGTGCAGTCTCATTTGGCCTGGCCCTTCCGACCGATTTAAAACAATCGGGTAGTTTTACTCCCATAGGCAGTGTTGCATCACAAAATCACATCACAGCAAAGACTTCCTATGCCTGAAGAAGGGTGATTGCGCCAGAAAGCTTGCAAAGAACTTTTTTCCAACTACGTACTCAGTGGGTCTCACCAAAGATATTGCATCTACCCAAAGAGCCTTGTCCTCCGATGCCCTTAGACCAACACAACTACAACCAAAAACCTAGCAAAATCAGATCACTGCACTCCCTGCAACCAACTCACTTAACATTTACTATCAATTGCCTTCAAAACCCTAAAATATGGTTTAAGAGCTAAAATGGCCAATGTGTTGTCCAAATACTGCAAAACCTGCTGATGCAATATGCATGCAACTACGTACGTCCGGCTTTGTGTGTTGAGTATCCTAAGATGTCCTGCCTCCCATTTTCCTAAGTAGAAACATCCTTGTTGCAGGAAATGAATGATCTACACTGACATTAGGTAGAGGAAGGGCTAAGAGTCTCAGAGCACCGATCTTTGCTGCTGTTGGAGCCTTCTCTTCCAATACGAGGAACTTGCAATGCTGCCCCAAGAAGACTTAACTAGGTTTTCACTTGGTATATCTGTTATCTCAGTTTTCAGAGCACAGCGTTCCTTATAGAGACATGCAACGTTTCATAATGGCAAGGCAAGTACTTAGACTCCAATCATGAAAATACTTGAACGTGGGGGTGACCACCCCGATGCCCACGAGACCACTCGCAGTGCCCCACCACGTACACATCCAGAAGTCTTTTCAGGATCGGGTCCCTGGTTACCACAAGTACATGGAAATTCAGAGCACAGGACTCTCGGTTATTTCTTTCACAAACAAGCAGCTCAGAGACACCTTTCAGAGCAGCAAGACTATCCCTGCTGTGCTTCTGGTAATCTCTCCGCCTCTCAAGAGAAGGTGCTGGGGAAGAAAGTTGGGCAGAGTGAATATCTGGCCACATGCAGATAATCCAGACAAACGTGACGCGCTGCTTGTGAAGTCAGATGATCAAGAGAAGAAACATCAGTTGTCCAAAGGCATCGGCATCATCAAAACGACAGCATACATCAGTCTGTTCAAAATGCAGATTGACGAAGGTAGTCGCTATTTAAATTACAGTCACTCTTTCCATTTCTCCTCTAAGAGTGAAAATATCCTACTTACTAAAGCCGTATGATCATTTTGCATTTCGCTGGTCTGCCTCTGCCCAAGAGTTCTGGCTTTTTTATGAAAAATGAAAGAGATCATAATTAGAGTCTGCTGGAAGCAAGTAAATCCAATGCAAGGTCAAAGCAATGTTTTTCTATCCTGAGGGCACCCTAGGGAATAAAGTAGCAAGAATTCTGAACTGTCTGGCCGTCCTGTGTGCCGGTGATAAAAAACTCCTCAAACACACGCTCACGCACATATAGACATATATGCAAAATCACACAGGAGTCCGTTCATCAATGCCAAAACCCTTAATGAAGCATACTGCCACACTGGAATCAACCTTTGCTACCCGTGTTTTCTAAAAGAAAGATGGACGAATTTTACAGAACGTAATACCACCCCCCAAAAAAAGCTCTGAAGACGCTGAAGTTCTGAAGCAAGGTTGCCCTTTGAGAACAAAAGTCAGTGTATAGCTTTGTAATTAGACTTGGGATGAGAGGACTATCATGTATGAGCCTATTGTTGTTGTTATCAATAGTCTCTGGAGATTGTGGGCACCACACAGTAATGATTGCTGAATTGGATCATGTTTCCAAATTAATTGCTCTTTGGCCTATTGGGAGTACACAGTCATTTGCTGGGAGTGGGATTGTATGCTGGGTAACCCAAAACAGTCATCACATTCAGCCTGAACGACTGCTGGAATCATCTCCATTTACATAATCAAGTTGACAAGTCAGATTTATAGAAATTGCAGTACAAACACACTTTCCCCTATTTCAGCACAATTTACTATCCACTAACAGTATTCCGTGTTATCTTCCTTTCTGATTACTTGCTACACACTGCTAACGTTTCACAGCGAGGTTGCTTTTTTAATTTATTTATTTTGCGGGGAAGGGGTGGTCAGCAGTTCTTGTTATATTTAATTTCTCTTCCCTTATTTTGCCCTTACGCAGCAGTGGCTGGCAACATGCCCTTTCATGCAAACTGAAAGGAAGGTAATGCTTAAGAAATGTGCACTCGTTCTCAACACACCCAAGCAGTACAGGCGGGATCCTCAGGAAATGATCTGCTGTGAAAATCCCAGGAACAAAACAAATGAAAAGCTAACTTTTTATGAACAAAGATAAATAGATAGATGCATGTGTGTGTGTTTTTATATACCTAGATAGATAGATAGATAGATAGATCTCTACATATATGCATGTGTGTGTCTTTATATACCTAGACAGACAGATATGCATGTGTGTGTGTCTTTATCTAGACAGACAGTAGGGCTGTGCGAAGCTTCAGTCCCCGATTCGATTCAGCGGAGATTCAGCCTGATTTGGTGACCAAATCTCCAAATCGAATCAAAGGACCCTTTAATCTCTCCGAATCAAATCTGAACCCTTCAAATTGATTTGGAGAGATTCGGCAATTCAGACAGAGATAGCTTTAAATGTTTTTTCTACATACCTCTAGGTAGCAGGTGGCTCATGAACGCTGCGATGCTGAGGCGCATGCAGTGTGTCACAGGAGTGCGAGGGGTTCCCCAGCGCGCTTGACAGCAGACTAGTAAGTGGACCAGAAGTGCTTCTGAGTCCACCAGGGAGCATACAGGGCCCCCCACTGCAGCCCCGGCTCGGTGACTGGTGCCTCCTGGGTCTGGGGAGCTGGGGAAGCCCAGTGCACTCCCCAGCAGATCTAGAAATGGACCGGAAGCAGTTCCAGTCCCACATCGCAGTGATCATGAGCCGTGCTCGTACCTTGAAGTACGTAGAAAAAACTTTTAAAGCTGTGTCTGCGTCCGAATCACTGATTCTCCGAATCAGTATCAAATCTTCAGATTTGGATTCGACCGAATTGAATTGGGGACAGTGATCCAAATCAACGAATGGAATCACTGTCCCTGATTCGGGCCAAATCCAAATCGAATAGGGCCCGCTTTGCACACCCCTAATAAATAGACAGACAGACAAACATATCTCTCTATATATGCATGTCTGTCTCTTTAGATAGATAGAGAGAGAGATAGAGAGAGAGAGAGAGATATGCACATGAACTTGAAAAGGAACTTGAGGTACAGTTTCATGTACTGGCATCAAGTATGTATATGAACCTTTATTTTTATACAGCTCAAGTAAAAGGAAACTGTTGCTCTTTGAAAAAACCAACATAGCTTATACAGGTAATTGTACAGTGGAATATTCCCGATTACAAAGTACAGGACTATGAAGCATATTTTAATCAAAAGTTCCTCCTGAAGAAAGAGGCGAGCACATTTGCAGGGGGGAGACCACGAATTCGGTGCTCTTCAGTACACAGAATTGCTAAACACTGCATTTCCAGGCCCCCTTTCATTTTAGCTGCAGGGCATCCTAGAAAAAGGTAAAAATAGATTACACTTCAAGTCACCTACAGAAAGAACACGAATGTTTAAATGTGAGTGCTTCCACTTTGCAGTGTTTCAGTGAAAAATCAGAAACAATCTGCAGCCTGGTGAATAAGAGCTGATTCACTTATGGACTGGCTAGCATTTCCATTCTGGCACTGCCTTTGAAAGCCAGTTTGAAACAACCCCTGCCTACCAAATTGCAGAGGAATTATTCTCAATTACAGCTCTCTGTCTGTTAAAAAGTACAGTCGGTGATCAGTGCTGACCTTTTCTATGACAGGTCAAACAGATGAAAAATTCTGACAGCCATTCAATTTTGAAGCCTCGGGGAGAGAGAGAAAGGAGCACTTACTTTGCCCAACGAGATTTTCTCCTTTTGTATTATTAGTAAAACCACATTTGCTCTCTTTCCACTGAATAAATTGCATGTGGCAATGCAATTTTGTTTAAAGTCATTAGCTTAATGTTTTAATTTTGGTATCATTTGCTGAAATCTTCACACAATCCATCACTTCAGCTCTTCCTTTCTCACTTTTGGACAGTTTTGCTGAGCAGCGCAAGTTTGCTCGTCTCCCGCTCCCAGCACGTATATAATGAACCTGGTGGGATGCCCTCAGCAGCTACAGTAAGGCCATGCTCCTCATTGCAAGCCACTGCTGGAAACACCAGGCCTTGTTCTGGAGCGAACCGCTGAACTGACCTGATTTCAAAGCAGATTGGGTTTAATTACATGAATTAAAACTGCGCAAATAGAAGGGTTTTTAAGCTATCTGACAATACACTATGACTGCCGATTGTTTTAAAAAACATATCCTGCATGGAAAGGGAAAAGAAAATTGGATCCAATGAAAGCTAAATTACAAAATATGCTTTCTTAAGACTGGCTTAGTTAGGCTCTCCATACCCTGGACCTGCTCCGCAAACCTGTTAATTAAGGGTGGGAACTATTTAGATAGCAGAGCTGCCAGTTCAAAGGATTTCAACGAGATCAAAAGGACCACGGCGTGAAGAGCACCCTGAGGATTACTTCTGACCTACATTTAGGTCAGCTCATGATTATTCTTCAGCTGCATTTGAAATTTGTTTCATTAAAGAATATTGCGTCCTTCCCCCACCCCCAAAAAGAAAACAAAACTCTCAAGCTGCCCAAAAGCGGGGCAGCCTGACAAGTGAAAACACGAGCCATGCCAGAAGAGGAAAGGAAATGGCATCCTGATGTTCCTTCTTACGAGTGACAGACAAAATCACAGGAAAATGATGATTCTCACATCCCTGCTCTGCTATTTTGGCTCAGTTAAGATCAACAGCAGAGTGTGATCTAGAACTGATTTCGGCTGTTTTTGCCAGAATGAAAAAATTGGAAAAAATATCTGTTTCCGGTCAAACCACTGAGACATTCTTTCAGTTTTCTTGGTGGGAAAATATTGCCTTAGGTCACCTGACAAAAAACCTTTGACCTGAAGTGAATCTTTTACTTCCTTTTCCAGAGGGAACTGCCTTTTTTGGTACAACATTTAGGAAAATTTTAAACCAAAATGTCATTTTCAAACAAAAAAAAATTCAAAATGTTTCATTCTGAAGATGTCAAACTGAACCATGTCAACATTTTGATATTTTCTCCTGTTTTAAGTCTTCATGGCAACATCAGCCAAAAAGGTATGGCTAACCCGAACCTTCATTTTAAAACAGAATATTTAAAAACAAAATCCCCAAATCACCCAAATGTCGTGTTTTCTCCATAAAAAAAAAAAATGGATCAGTGGCATTAGCTCAAATTTGTTGGCAAATGCTGAAACTTCTTTAAATAGATGTCAAAGTAACTCTGCTCCATGAAGCCCAAAAAATGTAGCATGAAAAACTGCTACGTAATTAAAGATCGAAATACTATTTGAATATAATCAAAATGATTTGTTTTCAATCATTTTAAATACCTTTTCATTTTAACGCAATTACAAGAAATTCTGAACAAAAGGTTGCTCCAAGCTGAAAGTCCAAAAAACTTGGACAAATTTTGAAAGGTTTGGGGTTTTGTCTACACAAAACTTCAGTGGAGTTGTGAAATCTTCCAGTGCTCGAGGACACTGATTCTCAGAATCGTTGTCCAGAGTGAGATCCTCTTCAAGCATGCCTGCCGCAGAGTGCCATACAACATTAGCGCTTAGGTGCGTGAACATGAAACAAGATACATCCACAGATTTCAAATAGGAATCTATAGTGTCAAAAGCAGTCAGACCCGTTGCAGTCGTTCTGAGCTCTCTGCAATAGAAGAATTGCTCTATTATTTTTCTCTAGTCAAAAAACAGATCGAAACTAAGAGTGACCATTTTCTAAAGGATGCTTCGAGTCTAGCATAGGGTGCTTTGAGTCTAAAAAGGCTGAAAACCACTTACTTCCCTAGGATCTGCATTATGGGGTTGTTGTTTTTTTACCAAAATATTTTTGGTCTTAATTTAACAGGCGCTTTTTTAAATAGTATATGGTGCTAATCTGTACTGATCAGGATGCCCTACCGCACTGAAGTTAAACATCTCACAAAACCTATCTTGATCAAGTTACACACCTACACGCTGCCCAAGTGTGTTATCCCATGGCAGACTGAAGCTGGGTTTTTAATATGATCTATTTCTCATAAAAACCGTGGTGACGGACCCTGATTGCGTTCCTCTCCTGACGTGCATGTTTCTGCAGGACCAGAATCTCAAACCTAGATCGTAGACAGTTACTCGCGTGCTTGATTTGTGATTGATGTATCACAAATCAACTTACCGAATCACAAATGAACACCCTCTATCCCAGGAAAAATCCTGGAAAAGCTCATTAAAGAATCTATGTGCGATACGCTCGCAGAAGGTAAGATCCTGAACGACAGCCAGCACGGCTTTGTCGCGGGTAGGTCTTGCTTGGCCAATCTCATCTCCTTCTACAAACAGGTCTCTCACCACCTGGACACGGGAGACATTATATACCTAGGCTTCCAAAAGTCTTTTGATCTAGTATCCCACAATATCCTTGTGGGAAAACTGGAAGATTGTGGGCTCGACGGTTCAGTGGCTCCAGGGTAGGACCCAGACAGTCCTTGTGAACAGATCTGTGTCTTGGCACAAAGTGACCAGTGGTGTCCCTCAGGGGTCGGTGCTTGGACCGGTGATTTTCAACACCTTTTTTAATGATTTGGATGGGGGAGTGAAAAGCTCGCTGGCCACGTTCATGGATGAGACCAAGTTATGGGGCAGTGTGGCCATGCCAGAAGACAGGTTGCTGATACAAGCAGACCTGGACAGGCTCGAGAGTTGTGCAGACTGGAACCAGATGAAGTTCAACACTTCCAAATGCAAGGTGCTCCAGCTGGGGGAAAACAACCCTCAACATACATACAGGCTCAGAGGTGACAGCCTGACCTGCACCACGGCTGAAAGGGACCCGGCGGTAACGACTGACCATTGCATGAACACAAGCCGTCAGTGTGATGTGGTGACATCTCGTGTAAAACTAAGGAAGTGATACTCCCTCTGTACTCCGCACTGGTGAGACCGCAGCTGGAGGACTGCGTCCAGTTCTGGGCGCCGCACTTCAACAAGGACGTGGAAAAATGCTGAGAGGGTCCAGAAAAGAGCCACCCACATGGTCAGGGATTTGCAAGGGAAGCCATACGAGGAGAGGCTAAGGGACCGGGGCTTCTTTAGCCTGAAGAAGAGAAGGCTGAGAGGGGACTTGGTAGCGGCTTACCACTACATCAGAGGAGTGCATCAGGAGCTCGGTGAACAACTGTTCACAAAGCCACCCCTGGGGAAGACCAGGACCAATGGGGCCACTTCAGGCTTAATACCAGGAAAAACTCCTTCAGTCAAGGTGACCAGACTGTGGAATAAGCTCCCTCCCAAGGTGGTGCGGTCACCTACTCTGGAGGTTTTCAAGAGGAGACTGGACAGTCACCTTCCTGGGGTCACTTGACCCCAGTTGTCTTCCTGCCTAGAGCGGGAGGACTGGAACCGATGATCTGCAAGGTCCCTTCCAGCTCCTAACATCTATGAAACTATGAACTTCAACTCAGTGACTCACCTGCCTAACTGCTTGCTAAGTCAGGACCTCAGCCTGCAAATCCTAACGCTTTAGGAAGTTTTATGTTGGTTCTAAAACATGATACTTTCAAGCACGGTCACTTGGAGTCCCTGATCATTCATGGAGAATCCAAAATGGCCCTCAGGAGTGTGTGAACAGCTGCCTTATAAGCTAAATTTTAAGCAAAATGTAAGAAGTGTTGTGGTTCTTTCCTTTCCCCGTTATCTGAATACGTAAAACAGACATGTTTTATTTGCCAACAGCTTCTGCATGTGCACAGACCCTTCTGTGAGCCAGGGAGCATACTTGCTTTAGCTAACAGTTGAAATTTTGTAGTCACTCAATGCTTCCTATTGCCTTAATCAAAATGCAGGAAAGCCTGGAGGTGATTACCATAAAACCTCTGAAATCCTGCAGCAGGGGCTATTAATTGCAGCCAATGTAGCATACTGCAACAAATCTCCCCATCTCTGCCAAGTATGTCTATAGTGCCTATCACTGCAGCACGCATGGGGTAGGCAAACCAAAAATGAATTATTCCCAAGTATCTTAAATGTCATGAGGGAGGAGGTCAAGTATTTCAAGGACTCCGAAATATTTGTCTGACAGGTACTCTGCAGCCACCCCCCATCAACATATTTTATTGACTCAGCTACTGGGAGCTGACCTAATAGGGCTTGAAGAGAAACTCCCTTCGCTTTCTTCCTTTAGCAACTGGATCCGAATCCTACTGCAGCCATTGGAAAGGCTCAGTGGATTCTTAATCAGGCCCCAGGTCAGGTCCCGTACCCTTTACTTATCCAGCCTGGTGACAATCTCTGGCTGGGCTCGGGTCACCTGGAGAGGGTTCATCACTGGTCCACGCTTGGTCTGGACACTGCAGGCCCCTTCTCCCTATAGAAGCAGGACTGGGAAGCCTTGCGAAAGGCTGCTACGGAAACAAAGACCTCCCAGGTTACTACTTGGAAGCTTACGGCTCCAGTTAGGGAAATCATAAGGTGAAAGGGGCTGGATGTAGGTGACGGGTCTAAATCTGAGAGGAGGGGTTGCACTCTTCTACCCAGATACCAATGAAAACCCAACGTAGCAACTAACACTTACACACAATCACTTCAAACATAGCCCCAAACTTCAAGACTTTGAGTTAACTCGATTTTCCCCTAACTCATAACTCTCACGGGTGTTCCAAGGTGG
This sequence comes from Alligator mississippiensis, assembly GCF_030867095.1. Classification (NCBI taxonomy): domain Eukaryota; kingdom Metazoa; phylum Chordata; order Crocodylia; family Alligatoridae; genus Alligator; species Alligator mississippiensis. Next base: position 1,706,293 of record NC_081835.1, read on the forward strand.
GAGCCACGTTAACCCTAATTATGTCTTATACAACGTGACCTTTTAAATATTGCAGATATTGCATCTTCCTATGGCTAAATGTTCTAACTTGACATATTTTAGATGGCCTTCTCTTCCTTTGTAAAGCACTCTGGATGAAAAAGCCTACATTCCTTCAAGGCCCCAAGCTCCCACTCATTTCCCTTGGGATTTGGCTCAGTAAGGAAGGCGAGAATGAACGCCTACCTCGTTAATCCAATCCACCGGCTAATATTCCAAAGCACAATGGAACCAGTGGGAATGAAAGACACTACTGTATATAAATCATCATCATTATCACTTTAATCAGATAACTAGAGACATCTCAGAAAATGTGGAGGAGAGATTTAGCAATCGAGTCTAGCTCCTCTGTTGCTATTGCTACACATACAAGACCTACAATATACATTTTTTAGGTTTGCTATCCTGGGTAGCAATAAATATCCTTTTATGACTTTCCAGATGTTAGTGTACAAAGCCTTTTCATTATTCATGCTCCATAAACCCATAGGAAGAACTGGGCACAGTTCAAGCACACAGGAAACCCCATTTCAAATATCTCTCCATATTTTAAAAATAATTTAGCAACAAAATGCTTAGTGCCCTTATTTATGAAGGTTATCAGCTTTGGAAATATATAAAGCAGTTATTCATCCTTTTACTGAAGTTTTACAGTGCGAGAGCCCTTAATGTACCACCACAGCACTGAGTCATGTAAACAGCCAATAAGCAATAATGCCTGAGCACAAAGACAGGGGTGATTTAACTTGTGACTTAACAATTCACATGTTCACAGAGACGCTCGTCAAGGGTGTTCAGCCTAAAAGCCAACCTCCAGGATCATCTTCTGTTACTCCCTAATGCTGGGCTGACCTCCTGCATTGGGGATACAGCCATGCCAGGCTATCCGTTTTCTCTACATTGTGGAAACTGTAAATACTTTTGTATGTATTTTGCACTGCAAGTACTGATCAGTTTAAACAAAAATGCACGGTTGAAAGGTTTAGTACCTGGCCTTTAATATTTAACAAATACTTAGGTGTTCTTAAACAATCTTGGGACCCAGGGGTGTGGGCAGCACCATATAAAACCAATGCTTCAGTTAAGCAGGGTTGCCAATCCAAGAATTATTTTTATTTTTTTTTACTAATCATCTGCAAACTTTTTACTGACAACTAAACTTTTTTTTTATTATGGTTGGTTTTAAACCCCTAACTCTGAACCCAGGCCTTTGTTCAGGGCCTGGTGGACATAAATCAGTAAAAATATATGTCACTATGCTTGAGTGTCCTCTGGGAGTTCTGGGAACAGGATCAGCCCCAAGATTAAAGGATTTTTTGAGGAAACTTGAAAGCAACTTTATGTCCTTATTCCTCATTTATAAACTGACTTCTGCTATTATGAAGTCCTGCCTGAATTTCCCGATGATGGATATAACAAATGTATGCTCTGCCTCAGAGGCACTGCAGAAATTAAAAATGCATTAATTCCTGCAAGCTCAAATCTGGGATATGGCCATTTTGTTTTGTTGTATTATTTAAAAAAAAAAAAAAAAAAGTTTAGGCAAGATGGAAATTTAGCATGAAATACAATCCTCAGGCTCCTGAGGTCCAGTGCAGTGCTTGGGCAAAAAATCAAATACTTTTTATCTGAGGTATGGCACTGCCTTCCATCAAAAAAATTATCATATGTTCAGTCACAAATGGTTATTGTAAAATCTTTATTAACCTAAGTGCATATAAAAATTGTGAATTCTTAATACAAAGCAGTATTTGACTTTTAAATTTCATTTTAAGCTTGCCCCGTTCACTTGGAATGTGATTACAGAGTAAATTAAAAAGTAATCACATGTGAATTACATTTCCTCATGAATGTAATGACTTCAGGAGACTGATTAATGTTAAGCAGTGCCTGTCCTACCTCATGCATACCTTCCCAGGTGAGATGTGCAAGATAGCTGTCGTGAGTTGATTTAATTTCCTTTCACTGGTAGTCCAGTGAGAAATGCTGAACAGATACAGACTTAGCACGTTCATTAGATCTGTGTATGTTCACCTCTTTTGTCCATTCAAGCACCATCTGCAAAATGCTATCGGTGTCAGCTTATGATTGTGAGCTAAACCCAAGGGACTTGGCTCATCCTATACACTATTTTCTCACCAGGCAAATTCTTCACATTTCGATAGAACAATTCAATAGACAATAGATACATATTTGTCTTAGGATATAACAGGCTCATGGAAAGGGTAGCCATTATTAATATCCCAGGAAGTACTCCTGTAGAGAACAAGAACACATTTAAAAACTATAATAAAGAACTCAAAATGGTGAGTATAATACATTTTTGGAAAGCGTTTTGCTTTTCAAATTTGCATGTGTGTTCAATGTAAACTAAGGGTATTGCTTCCAGCTGAGATAATCTAATTATCTATGTGCAAAACGGGTGGAGCTCCCATCCTGTTCCCAGCACAATGTACCCACACTGGATTTGGTCCAGGCTTTCTGCGGTGAGTCACTATAGCTAATGACAGCTCACTTCAACTATAAAACATAACCCCACCATAAGCTTTCTTTTCTACTTGGCTGTTCTTTTGGTTTTTGTCTCGAAACCCTATTCTTCTCTCTACCTCAATAAGGAACACTTAACCATTTTTAATCTTGGTTTGGACCTGTTAAGATCTGGCTGCTCAGAGGAGTCAGAAACAAAAGCTCTGCATCTCCTTGCAGAACCTAAATCCTTTTTTCATGCTGGTTTTGTGCTAACAAATACCCTCTGTCTGGGCATAAATATGCCCCTGTTCTCCTCAAGGCACAAAAATTACAGGTGATTTTGATGAGGGGCTAAAGCAGCACCGTCTTACAGAAGTTATTGCAAATGTAGGAGGTGCTGCACAAGCTCCCTACACAGCTCTGTCAGTACAGTAGATTATAAAATTGTGCACTTTTTCAGGCCTAGATGAGGGATTACTGAGATGCCACAGTCTGAGGGATAAAAACATCTAAGAACTAGAGCTCATAGACATTAGGGCTGGAAGGGACCTTGGGAGATCATCAAGTCCAGCCCCTAGTATTACCCAAAGTCAGCCAACTCCCATCATTTGATCAGAAATAATACTTTACACTAAATAATGAATTTAAATTTAGTCTAGTACATTCAAGGTGAAAGCAAGGCATGAGCACTAATTCCACCAAGCTGAATAGCCCTCAAAATACCCCCCAAAAGAAGCACGATTAAATTGCTCTGCAGCTACATTGCATTGCTGTTAGTGTAATGATTATTCTCAACCCTAAATATACTTTTTTACTCTTGGGATCACATTTGAAAAATCTCTAGATAGGCACTGCATAATCACAAGTATGTAATTTTTTACTTCTTTGCGGCTATCGCTTTCTATTATGTTGATGTCCTCTTTAGGCCTGAAAATAACATTTCCTTCCTTACTCCCTTTTTTTTCCCCTTTTCATCATCTGGCTAACTGATTCAAGCCAGCCTTTTACTGCCCTGTTTTTGTAGCAGACACCGGTGATGTCACCACAGCCCCATCCTGGCGGGCTCTGCAGCAGCACGTCATCCGCCAGGTCCCAACAACGCTCAAGCAGGTCAGGTTTGGGTCCTCACTTATTAGATGGTGAGTGCCCTGGGGGAAAAAAAGTCTCCTTCTTCTCAAGAAATAACAGAGGGAGTTCTGCAAGCAGGATTATAACCGTATGAAAACGAAAGCATTCCCATGTATTCCATTTGCGACCCTCTATTTCTATTTGAGAACTCAAAATGTTTTCAGAACGATCCTGTCCTAACCCTATGACATCATTTGAAAAAGAGGAGAAAACACAAAAAGAGACGGTATCATTTCAGTGACTAAAGAAAGCTGTTTTGATAAGGGGAGGCCATTTTAAATATTCTGCATCATCATGCTTCCCTTCTAGCCCAAAAGATTATTGGTTTAAATCCTTCTTATATCATTGTTGCCTTTCTAACACTGAATACTATAATTTGCCTCTGAGAAAAGTGCACAATTACAAGGCAACATCCTTCAGATAACATGGTATAGTGTCATCCTGCTTTATCTGCTTCCTTTTGATTTCCTCGGATGTTAAAGATATCAAAGGACTATTCATAAAGACAGTGAGGGATACTGCTGCCCTGGCTAGCATTCTGTGCCTTAAATAATACAGAAATTAATTGGCACTCATTCACTTGTTCACAGTTGTACATGAGATGTTGCTCATAAACAGCAGCTATGGTTGCCTGATTACAGATATGTAATTAATTCTGAAAAAGGCTATTATAAAATAACAATCCAATACAGTCTCAGCAGGTGTCACTGTAGTCAGAAGAACATATCACAGCGAGAACACAGTGAATCTTCAGACCAGACTGAATTCCACTTGTCCTGCATAAAAGCCAATAAAACCCCTGATGTTTACCTGGTTTCCCATGGTTGTAAATGTTTCTGTAATCAGGGAGGCTCAATCCATAGTCTGCCTGAAATTAGAAGTTTACTAGGATAATCACAAGGCTTTCCAGCATAGTGTTTGTCTGCTCAAAATAACAATACTAAAGCATAGCTTTCCTGTAACGAGTGGCACCAGCAGCATGGAGTCATTTTTCTGCCAAATGTGGTTTTTGAATAATGAATGAAAGGCAAATGAACCATCCAGATGGACACGGGCTATTTCAGCATACACCTCCAAGGGACTGATCATGCGCTGTGTGTGGAGAGGGAACGTGGTCCGGTGGACAGGACACGCGCGTGGGAATCACGGCGCCGGGACTCTGCTGTCACCTCCTGGGCAGCGCGGCACAAGGTAATTCACCTCCCTCTGCCCATTTTAATCCAACTCTTCTCCCAGTCTTACTTGCTTAGTTTGAGGGCTGGACGGTTTAATGACTGATGCAGAGCTTGATGCACCTCTGACCTGGGCCGGGGCCCACAGGAGGTACCTGAATGCAAATAAATACGAGACAACAAGGAGCGCGCCCGGTGCATTTAACACAGACCTGTTCATAATGCTGGCCTCGTTTCCCCACACTCTGCATGACATGCATAAGGAAAACAGACATGATGCATAGCACTATTCTTGAAGATCTGCATTTCTTTGTTGGCAGTATTTCACGCAAGAAAGGTAAAACTACAGGAGTTCGGTATTATTTGCTGTAATGCAGCTATGAGATGGATACGGCAGGCGAGGGCTATGCCCAAATTAATATTTTCCATTCACAAAATACACACTCCCTTTTAGAAATGGCATGCTATGCAGCCAGGAAGGGGTGTCACCACTGAACAGAGCCAAGTAAGGAATGAAAATGTGGACGAGGAAAGCTATTAACCATGGGCTGCTGAAATTTCCATCCAGCCCCTTCCTGCGAGCTCTCCGTTGTCCTGAAAGGTCTCAAGAAGAGACCCGATTGGTAAACAGGGAATTAGGAGAGAAATTTCCGGAGCTATTCCACCCGCATCATGCAGTAACGTCAAGAACGTGGGGGGACACTTTGCATACCGATGCCACTGTAATCCTGCGTTATAATGCGACGTGAACATTTCTTGTGATAGCCATTCACTAGCTGATTTTTATATTTACTTAAAGCTCACAAACCCCAGTTCCCAGAATGTGCCTAATGCAAAAACGCTAGGATTCAGACCCCTCTGTGTTGAGAAGAGCACTGGTTCAGTCTCAAAGCTTTCCAGACTCAGCTAATTTAAGGTATTCAACCCTCTTGGTAGCCAGTCCTGATGGCACATTTTCAGAGAGGCTCCAACAGAAATCCCACCCTAAGCTGCTTTTCCCCGGCAGACTTGTCATTGAAAGGGTAAGGCCAACTTCCAGAGCAAGTGGGCAATGCTGCATTTACCTCAACACACTAGCACTAGTATATGCCAAGACAGGATTTGGCTCTCAGAAATCTTCATAAGAAGTGGAAGAAACCAGGGTGGAAATCCATGTTGGCTTGATATACCAGGGCCATGAGCTTGGCGAAGCCACAAACATGCAGCACTAACATTTAGTAGCTTTTTGCTTTGCAAAGTTCTTGCTAAGGAGCTTCTTCATTGCAAACATGCTTTTAGTACGGTGATTACCAGAACCCCCACTTTGTACTCCACGGAGAGAGAGTTCAGCCCAGTGGCACTGAAGAGGAACAAAACTTCACACACTTCGTTTGCATGAAGAAAAATACTATCTTTTAAGGTCAAAGAGAATCTGCTCACCCCAGAATAGCCAACAACACTTTCCTGTGACATCACTCACCAGGGTCCAAGGCCCTACTTCCGCTCATTCAGATGATGGATTGGTACTCCAAGCACTGCATGACTGTTAATTCTGCAGTCAGGTGGATCTTTTGTTCTTGGTTTTTTGCTTAAACATTACCAAAAGGCCTTGATTTCATTTTACTTCAAAATGTTTTTGGTCCTGTATCTCAACATTTTTTTGCAAGATACAACTTTGGTCTTCCAGCTGGTCCTATGAGCAAGCCTCAAAGCCCTGTGAAGCTCCTCCCAGACTTTTTGCAAAGGTTAGTCCAAGGTATCGCATCTGAACTGACTGTGGAACATGTCAGACAACCATTTCCAAATCAGTTTAACCAATCTGTATATCCAAACATTTCCAAAACAGATTAACCAATCTGTATATATCATCTCTATCGTGCACTGTCCATCTGCTATCTGTAATGCTAAGGATTTTCAAGGAAACCAAACCAAACTGTACAGCCGTTCTCGCTCATCAGAAAGGATTCCCAAGTTCTGATAAATCATCAGAAATTTTAGTTCTATGATGCCAACACTGAAAGCAATAGTCTATAAAATATACAAATATTTTCTCTGCTCCTAGCCTTCTTGTTATGCTAGTAAGGGGAAACAGTTGATATACTCAACCATAATTGCTTTACGCAGCATCCCAACCTCTAGGTATAATTGAAAATCTAAGTAGCTTCTTGAACACAACAATTATACCCCTATAGCCTGTTATTTAAAGAGAATTGGCTGAAAGGCCAAATTGCATCTTGTGTTCTTAGTTTTGCTAATAAAATACATTTCTAGAAATACTGAGAGGCACATTTTCCCCTTGACGAGTGCATAAAACTGTCATTAATGTTTCTGAGATTTAATCTTGTGCATTGAAAGAAAAGATATCTCTATAAATGAAGCTGCCCTTTCCATCTCTGAAGTGTCATATTAGCCCTTGTTTATATAATTTTATGAAACAAACATAGGATAAAAATTCACCCTGTGCAGGAAGTCAGCGTACGACTTCTCCAATAGCTAGGTCTGATTTACATTGTATTCCAAGGGCTAAGTCAGACTGTGAACTTTGCTATTACTATTGATTTTACATGAAGGTCTCTCAAATGCCTGTAGTGGTGGGCAGCAATGTAATCTCCTAACACTGACAGGCATACAAAGTGGTCGTCTTCCACCGGCATTCTGCATGGATTGAGAGCTAGTCTCTAGATACTTTAATTGCATTTTGCATGGTAATACACCACAAAAATTCTCAATCCAAATCAATTTGGAACACCTTAGTTTAAGAATTACAGTGGGAAAGTCCCCCGATTAATATTGCATGTGGACAGCACGGTACAGTATTTTAAGACTGACTGACAATGACATTTCAGCCAAATACCATAAACTACTGACATTCATTAGCTTGGTCTGCATTTCATTTTAGAATATGATTGGTTATAGCAGGAAAAGGAAAGATGCATTTTCTAAAAAGAGATTTGAGATGTGCTTGAAAAAAAATCTGGCGGGAGTGGAGCATCCAGGCCAGAACAGGTGGAGAGAGGCCAGTCATCAAGAAGAGCTCGCATAGAGATTTCGGGCATGGAACTGCAGCATACAACTTTTGCAAACAGAGTTTGCTAACTGCAAACTGGGGGTGCAAGTAGAGGATGGTGAGGAAGGGGAGACTCTCAGAGCAAGCCTGAGAGGGCCACATTACTTGCTAATGGCTTGTCAACGTACCAAGGTTGCACGGCTTTATCTTTACGGGTGCAGTTAAAGCAGGAGAGTGAGCCCTTCAAGTGCAGAAGGAATTATGCTTCCAGGAAAAATCCTTATTTCAAGGTAGCTCATTCCTGTAGAGAAGCAGAATAAGCTGCACAGGTATTAAAACTTTCTTGTGCTGCCCCAGGCCTGCTGTCCCAGTCGGTGCCACTGCAACAAGAACTTAAATTGACATCTGTGTATGGCGATATTACGGTCGTCTCTGAACCCTTCAGGACAGGAGGAGAGTGCTGGGTATCCTACTGGGAATCTCCCCCATCTCATAAAGAAGTTCCCATTCATAACCTTGATGTCTTATGAAATGTTAGGTCTGCTAATACTGCAGGATTCAACAGTGCCTCAGGGAAGTGAGTCCCACGTTCGGAAGGAGAGGAGGATTCATTTTTGGGATGGAGTGATTTAAAAAGAAAAAAGGAAAGGCAATTTGAGAGGCTGAAGCTTCTCAAAGGTTTGAAATGTTAGAAACTATCCTGGGGGCAAATGCATTAATCGGTAGGGAAGGAGGGAGGTGGCCAGTAAAGCTGGATAGAAATGATTTATCACATGGCTGTGTAATCTATCACGTGGGTCTCAACACAACACTGGTCCAGGGCATGGATTCAAGCTCTACAAACCGACACGTGCTGTTGAGACAGAGCCATAACATTTTACATACACAAACGACATACGATCAATCATTTTGGAAGTGTTTACATTTCATCTGCATAAAGGACTTGCTGAGAAAGCCAAGCGTGACATGTCATCCTGAAGATGTGTTAAGCCAAAGAAATTCAAAATGCTTTGGGCAAAACCTTAACCCTATTAAGCATTTTAATCACATTTTTATAGGGGCAGCCTTTTTAATGCATGCCGTCACTGAGAACCTGACAAATTTTCTTGATGGCTTGCCAAGTACGAGGTGAGCCAAGTGTGCCCTGGAATCACCCAGCTCTGATTGTAAACTCATTTTTAAAAATTAGATATTAGCTTGGAGTGAAAGTCAAAATCTGCAAGGATACTACAGAAGCTTTCACTCCTAAAAGGATTGTGGACAGCATATGCTTAGATGTTGCATATTTTCAATTTATTGGAAAATGAAATGAAGAAGACTAAAACAACCTTCGTTTTCACTTATAGTGCTTGGGATGAAAAATGTTATCGATGGGTGAAACCTTCACCTCCTTTCCTACCCAAAAGCATCGTGGCATAGGAAAGGGGGCCAAAAACTCGATATCTGGCCAAGGGAAAATGATATTAGTAAAGGCAAAGGCAAAAACAGCCATGAAGTTGTCTCTTGGGGTTTAGAGGGACTGTCCTTGGCAGTCTCTTGAACTGAACACTACAGAGGGTCTGGACTACAAAGTCACCCAAAGAACAACGTGGGGAGACTCGCAACATACACAGACCCAGCACGGCTGGTCAAGTGACATTAGGGTCCTCTATAGTCTCTGAAATATTGCAGGATTAGGAGGAGACAGAAGTGGCTTAAAGGCACCTTCTGTTTGGGTTATGAGTTCTGCACCTCTTCGAGCACTACACAGACACTCACCCCATACGTGAATTAGATGATACCATATCACATGCCGCTTAATGCAAATTGTCCACGCTAACACAACATATGGGATAGAGATATTAAAATAAGAAAATGACATAACATAACTCATACAAATTACACACAGTGGCCTAAACGTATCCTAACAGTATAACAAAAAATGCAAAGTTACCTTCTCAGAGAGGAAAGATGGCTTTGTGTTCAAGGCAATGAAATGGAAATGAGAAGGTTCCTGCCTCTGCCACATACTTCACATGGGACCTCCCACAAATCACTTCATTTCTTTGTTCCCTTATTAATACTTTTGCTATGAACATTAACTAGTAAATATAACTTAAAGTCCATACATTTGTATTAACGCCAGAACCTTACTCTTTGTGAGGCTATATATATCCTGGGGCCACCCAGGCATATATATTCTGGGTGTGTGTATACACACACATTTACACACACTCCTCACAAAGGTTTTGACCATATATATATATAGAGAGAGAGTCAATATCTATCCATCTATATCTGATATATCTATATCATTATCTGTATATCTATATTATCTATATATATATCTATATATATAGATTAAATTAATATGAAGATGATGGATAGGGGTCGGCCTGCAGAAGTTGCATGAAGAATATCTGCAGTTAGGTATGGAGACGGTAGTTCTAGGAATTGCACTGTTTTCCATACTGTAGTGAAGTTCCTTATTTAATGCTAGGGGGAAATAGTTTTCCCCCCATTGCTTCAAGTTTTTGTGTATTTTTGCCTGGCAAAATACTGGAAAGGCCTTGTGGGGTTTTGGGGGGGGGGGGGGGGGGTTTGCTTATTTTGAAGGCAAAAGCAAAAAATAAAAGGTAATAGCTACATTCGTATGACAAAATGGAAATCAAAGCTGGCTAGTTTCATGACAAGTGTAGCTTTATTTCTGAAGTATGTTTTTAAAGCTGCCTCTTAATCTTACTGGGACAGATTAATCACCGATACATTTGACAACTGAACACAACACGTAATGTAGCAGTGCAAAAAGGCAACCTGGGAATGCATTAAACAAGAAATACAAAATTCTACGACTCATTTAAAATTTAGAGTTAAGTGACAGTTTTCAGTAAAACTCTGAAACAGTGCAAAAACAGTCAACTGATGGATAGCAATCAGTCCAAGAGAAATGTGATTTTACCCATATCGCTGGCTAGTTTACCTAAAGATAGTCAGTAATTTCATAGCATTACCTCCATGACACAGAGAGTAATCACAGCATATTGCTGTAGGAAAGCGTGGTGATATCACAGAGGATGATGATCTCGAATCTAAATGGAGGAGGAGAGATGAAAGGAAAATTACTTGTAATTTTTGGTCTTAAGTATGTGTGGTTCTAACGAATCCTTGCTCTTGGGCTCCATGTCGAATGTGCTTGATGGGAAGCAAAGCATGCTGGGCGACGCGTCTACTGTACCAGGTGAGGATGCCTGTTTACCTTTCTATTCGCTCCTGATATAAATTCAGTCTCACCCACCGAAGCAGGAAAATCTCATTATTTCATTTGGTTCCCTAAAAAAAAAAAAAAAATCTTTCCCTCTGCCGTTGACTTTTCTTGGCGACAATGGAGAAGAGCGTACCTACCACTCCGGGGTATCCCCGCTACTGTGGTTTCTTCTCATGCTACGCTCCAGAGAAGAGCTGCGCTACGATTCAGAGTGGGTGTCATGGAAAGTTTTGTCTCTGTGACAAAGCTTGGCTTGGCCATTCATAGCCTGGGCACCAGTGGGGGCCAACCTGCTGGCCAGGCATGCCACAAGATAAGCCCTGCACCCTCCTGAAGTGCTGCTCCGATCCCCTTCCCCTGCCCTGTGCTCCCTGCCTGATGGTCTGCTGCTCTGTTTTCTGCTCCCTGCCTCGTCCGCTGCTCTGCTCCTTGCTCTTTCTGTTGCTGTATTCCCTGATCTACCATGTCCTACGTGCTGTGGGTTGGCCATCCATGCTGTACACACACTCGCATACACTGTATAGACATAATACTGCGGTGCTGAGTATCTTGGGCTAGCAGGGTGCAAACAGTGATGTGGCTATCATTACAGGTACCTGTTTTGACTCCCCAGCCTGAATGACCAGGGACGCACCAACAGCTGAGCTCACTAGGGACTGTCCTCAGCACGCATCCTGACTGACGCTTCACGTTCATGCCTCCTGGACCCGTCACAGGGCTCTCATCATTGTTATTACTGAGAGCAGGAGCAGAAGTAAGTAATGTAGGAAGTGTGGTCAGGCCCTGAAGACCATTAGTCATGCCGTAAGTGGATGCATCATGTTGCCTGGAGTTGGATATGGAGTACAGCATGATAAAGTTGGCATTGTTGGGCAAACCAATTGACAAATATGACTTGCTTTAGCAGGAACTGAAGGGAGTATGAGAAGTTTAGGATGATATCCATGATGGAGGAACAGCATATGTTGGAAAGTGGCTCCATTAAACAAATGCAATGCTGAAGAGCTCCTTTTATAATACTGAGGAAAGAAATAACAGTCCAAACTGATAGATGCATTAATCTGAGACCCGCATTTGCATGTGTCCCTCCCCACAAGAGCTCACATGGTGAGTGATAAATACATTGGCTCAGATACAGCAGTCTTTGTCAGCAGCTCTCCAAGTACTTTAGAGCAGAGGTTGACCTCATTAGCCCCATTTCATAGATGGGGCCACTCGAGCATAGAGAGCATGAAGTGACTTGCCTAAGGTCATCTAGCAGGCCAGTAGCAGAGTGGGGACAGAACCTATGTCACCCAAGTCCCAGTCTATCCATCTATCCATGCTCCCAATACATCTGTGGTGCCCCCATACGGTTCTCCAATCTGTCTCACCTCCAAAAGCAACTTCCCCAGATCATTTCTGGGTTTTCTGTGTGTAGCAGGAGCATGTGGGCATGGACTGCTTAAAAATTGCACCGCCACAAGCAAGGGAAAACAGTGTGGATGTATCTTCTCTCTCCCCAAAAGCCAACCTCAAGTCAGAGGGGACGGCACAAAGCAGGGTCCTGAACCTGGGGACCTGGAGTAACTCACTTACCCCAGAGAATAAATGGGTGCATACTTTGGCAGAGGAAATGACTGCAACTTCCTGCTTTGCATTGCAAGGCATCTTCCTGAGGCTGGGGTTGAAAAAAACAATCAGCTATTTTCAAGTGACTTGTTAAAAGGATATTTTCAAGTGCACCTTGGTGTTGAACAGCCAAAGAGTGCTAATATTTCAAGAGACATCCACCACAACCGTTCTCGCTGTGCGCATTTGAAGTTTGGCTACGACCGCACTGGGCGCTATGGAAAGTGATGCAGATTGGGCAGGTGGGAACTGTGCTGCCCACCTTCGGCAGAGCTTGACTGGTCTAGCAGAGATATTTGTGTAACGCGTACGCGAGCAGGCAAAAACCCCACAAACAGAGACGACACTGGCTTTCACGTGGAGCCGCGTGTTCAGCTCTCGGCCTGTCACTACTTGAACTAAAGAGGAGGTCCCTCAGCTAGCAAAATTACTACGATCTTCCACTGTCCTGCAACTCGGGACAGTCAATGGCACCAGTGAACAATGAGCATAAATCATTAAGAGTCTGACTTGGGGGCACAAGACATTCACACTGGTTGGACGAACGCACGCGTTTCCGAGTAACCTAGGATCAGGCCCCTTATCCTTTTTAAGCCCCCTCCCTGACACATAGCCAGCACATCACAAATGCAACAGCGGAAACTGCTGCTTAAGTTAACAATGATCCAAAAAAAGGAAAGGGTAAAAGTGATTGGTATTCATGCAAGGTATATTGAGGAGGCTAACAAGTCTTGCCGAGCATATTGCAACTAAATAGTCATATTATTTACCCCGTATTTTAGCAAAATTAATGATGAACTGAACTCAGAGGTGCCTAATCTAAATTTGAAATGGAAATATGCATTTTCCATGTTTATTTCATTATTATTTCATGAACATCCTATGCTTGTTTATGAATTCTTAAAGTATATTTAAGCAATCAAGCATAATAGTGGTGTAATTATCTCAAACCTACTGCAGTTCCAGGACTTTACGAGAAATCTAAGTGCATTTCATGTAGCTAGTGGCGAAGGTGTCTCACTCACGAGCTCGTTCCCTGCTGTGTCTCGCTGAAAACCCAGACACAATGGCCAGCTATTCGCTATCGTCAGGCAAGCAAAAAGAAAAATGTCATCTGGAGAGGGAAAGCTACCCAGCAGTAGGGTAAACTAACACCCAGCCCGGGAACCGCGTCCGCGTCCTTCACCGCACCAGCCCGAAACCCAGGACACAGATCTTGCAAGATAGCCCTGAACCCAATAAAAAAAACCCCAATACTAATCCACCAATGCATTCCTGAACCTGGCATCAGGACCTTGTGCCTGACCATCACTGCAGACATCACCTTTAGGGGGAAAAAGTACTATTCGGCATTGGGTGGGTTATGAGAATAACTGAAAAGGAGGCTTTGTGCTTAATGTTGCTGCCATGGTGATCCCTTCCCACTCTGCTGCTGGCTGTGTCAAAGGCATTCTCCTTTCCCCTTTGCATTTGATGTCAGCTCTTTCTGGAGGCAGAGGTAGCTCTGGAGGCAGAGCAGTGGGGCAGCACACGAATGGGGACCCGGCTGGTCCACAGGAGAGGGGAGAAAATAAATTACTAGAGTATCCCTGGGCTTTACTGAAAATCAGGGCGAGGAGCAGGCATTGCGTGCGTTTCCTCCAGTCCTGGCACAAAACACCAACACAAAGAATTGGTCGGCGCTGGCCATCCCTCGAAGGCACATTTTTCTCTTCCGCCCATCAATATCCCTGTTTTGCGTCTACCAGAAATAGCAATGCTTTGTAGAACGAGAGGAAAGACAATGTAATTAATCTCAAAGAAAAGGAGAGGCACTGCTTGTAAAGGGAGGTATAATCAGAGGAGTCTTTGCTGCTAGGGACGTGCGAACGCATCTCCCTTCGTGCCGAACCCCCTCCAATATTCTTGTTTTAAAATCAGGAGGTTTCCGCTCTCTCTCATTACAGCGAAGCTCCAGGTCTTGCCCGCTGCTGACAGGCAAAGGAGGAGGACAGACAGACGGCATATTCCCAGCAGGTGCAGGCTACTGGCCTGGTAGGCTTGAATACAGATGAGGAAGATGCAGCCACCCCCTAGAAGATGATACAGAGGGGAGGGAAAGAAAGCCCATCGTCCTTTTCAGAAGGCGCCTGCAAATTTGTTCTTTGGATTTGGCCTTTGATTCAGACACAAATTAGATTGGATCAATTTAGTTCAATCCAAGCAACTTGAACTGTTCCCAGTCGGTGGCAAGAAACATCTGCACAAGAACCGGTGGCAGGAAACATCTTCTGCCATGCATCGTTCTCACGTTGAACTTCTCCCTGACAACACATCGAAGCCATAATGATTTGAAGTGTGCAAGGGAAGCTCCAGGCCCACGTTTGTAACTCTTGCTGGCAGGGGCGACCGGAGCTGGCCATCAGCATTGGCATAGCTCGACATGCTGGTACATCCCTTTGAACTCTCGTCTTCCTGCGGTACAACCGAGACGAATGGGGCCTTGCAAACAAATAGCAATGACTGTTTGGATCACAAAATAACGACCTGTTCGTATGAAATGAAATGCAAGGCATGTTCAAAGGGCCTGCGCTGTGCTCCATGTTGAAAGGGCAGCCTTTCCAGGGCCAGCCTGTCGCATCGCTCTTCTAAGACAGGTACGGCTACAGGAGAGTCAGTCAAAAAAAATCTCTGAGCTGATGTAACCACCAGATATACAGGGCTTTCATGAGGATTAGCGGATTTCCTTCGTAGCAACAGAGTAAAGGGATTAGTTCTTTGATTTTTACGCTCCTGAAATCCCCCCAAAGGGAGTTCATTATTTATTTATTTATTTAATATATGAAATAAGAAAATACTACAGCCCGGCTTTTCAGGACATGAACTTGCCGCAACTTTAAAAACACTCTTGATCTGACCGCTATTGTTTTATTTCCAACGACGACCAGATTTCCCATGCAATGCTTCTTTTTTATCTCAGTCCTGGCTTTATTAAGGCTGTCCTTTTTAGGCCCAATTCTGCTTTCCAGCTGATATTTAAGTCTTGATCACTGCTCCTGTGTGTATCATTCTTAAGATACGCTATTGTGTTGAGGATTACGCTAGTGAAATTGCATCTTTCGTATTTGTCCTGTTTATTAACCTCTTGCATTGTTCAGTGCCCGCTTTTCCCTCTGTTCAACAGATGCTGTATCTGACCTCCTGCTAGCCGCCAAGCTTTTGTCTCCGGTAATTGAAAAATTCTTTATCCAAGGGTTACCGTGTTTATTGAGGTCACAGGGTCTGGACATTTCACCTCCTTGAAACGCATTGAGTTATTTGGTCTAGCTGGCATCCATCTAATACACAGCTACTTTTTTTTTTTTTTTCAATCAGATCTTCAAAAGTGGTTAACAACATCAAACTACCAGGAACGTTTCCTTATATGATAATAGTAAAAGTGTAAAGCTTGTTTGATCTGGTTCCGTCTAAAATAACTCATTTTACTACATGTCAAGCTGTGTTCACACACCACAGCACATGTACAGCTGCAGTGTACATTCAGACTTGTAATTTCTTTTATAATAATACTGCAGAAAATCAAAACATAATATGGGTGCCATTAACCCACAGCATAGTTGGAGACGTACTTTTTTGGATCTCATATTACCATATGTCAAAGGACCCATTAGGATTTAAGTGACTTTTGTGTATTGTTTTAATATGCCTTCTCAGCGTGCACTGTAATGGTTCCTTCACAGCTATTAAAGTGTGTGCTGGCTACGTGAATTAACAATAATACATACTGTATATTATGGCCCCATAATACCTAATGCATTTAGCCATAGTCTATTTATTATTCCTAATGTACATTCACAAAATATAGGATTGCTGCTCCCAAGAACTGTATGTATTTACACACTTAAATCCCAAACGCTGAACCCTAACATTTTCTTTTAAAAAGTAGTTCCTAAAGGCTACTTTTTAAACCCAATCTTCAGTGCTTTGCTTTTGCAAGTGGACTTGGCATCCTTCAAGGTTTCCTTTTAGAAATCTGGGCTATCTGAGATTTCAGAAGATGTTTAGACCAAAAAATTACCTGGCTGGGGATGTACCCCTTCTGTACTGTTGTTGGGTGGAAAGGAACAGAAGCTACTGGACATTTAACTAACTTCACAGGTACGAAATAGGAATCATCTAAGTTACAGAGAGCACTTGGTGCTTGTGCAATATGCAGTGCTACACAATGCACTAAGAACACAGTATCCAAGTACAATCAATTAAATTAGGATGAAATGTCAACCAGAACTTGAATTTCCCTGCAGCTGGGGTTTCTAACAGCAGTATCTTAATATTAGTTAAACTTTCAATTTGTTTTTGAAGGACTGTTTTCTTCAAGCTAACAAGAAAAAAACCCACCCTTTAGAGAAGCGTCTCAGAGTTTAAGTGCTCAAACTGCCTGGCAGCCTGTAAACAAATAAATATTCACACGCTCTAAAGATGCAAATTATGTAAATTAGAACATGAAACACTCCTCGTTTGTACAGAACTGACAAAACAGGACACAATGGTTCGTCGGTGGTGTATCAGCGCTGCGAGACAGGAGTCCCTACTACGTGACACGAGGGGTCACCGAATACAATGTCACCATCGTGTCGGAGATTAAGTGTGCGCACGCACGGTACCAACTGTTCTCAAAACAAAACGAGACCCCCCCCCGGTGGTTTGTAGGGGCTGCACTGCTCCGGCTGTTGACAATACGACGTGAAGCCTCGTGTCTCAGGCTTGCTATTTCTAACTCCGTCTCAGCAGCGACCAAAAGTCGCTGTTCCCTGCCGAGGCCCATGTGAAACGAATTAACGGGCACCGTCGGGTTGCTAACAGACCAGCGTTCACTTCTTAAAGCTCCTGGGCGCCTATGCTCGGTCAGCGAGGCTGCTCCGATGCACTGTACTTAATTGAGTCTGCTGGAGCATGGTAATTACCACGCTCCAGGAGACTCCAGTGTCTTGTGTATCAGCGTCGCCATGCTTAAAATTGGTGGCGGGGGCGTTTTAACTAAAAGTTGTTGAATGAGCTTTAGTTAAAGCACCCCCGCTGCCATTTTTAAGTGCAGGGACACTGATACACGAGATGCTCTGGGCACTTTAATTACAGCAGCCGTACCTCTACCATGCAGCGAACTCAGGAGTGTACCAGAGTCCAGATCCGCTGACCATTTCTGTCTATCTCCTTAATTCGTGTCCTGCTCAGTCGCTGGGAGCTAGCTCAGAAAGCCAAACCCGAGCATGCCCTTGCCCTGGTGCACCCCTGAGGCCTGCCGCCACGTGCCGTGTAGCTACACGCTGCCACAAGTATCTACCCGCAGCAACCCTGAGATTTAACATTGTGGTAAAAACCCACAACTAAGCTGTGTTTCTGGTGATCTCCTTTCAAGTGCTACAAAGCAATTCTCCAGAAGGACCAAGACAAACCAAGCCTTACAGCTTTCCTCTGCCCCTTCCTCACCTGTAGTCCCATGTCTTATGCTCAGAGAATAAGCCCTGTGGGACAGAAGCCTCCTTTCTGCTGTGCATCTGTACAGTGCTCAGGTCCTTAACGGAGGCTCCTAGACACTATGCAATTCACATACAAATGAATAATGCTCTAAATGGACTGTTTTCCACACTGAGGAAAAGGTTTCTGACACTGCCGAGGAGTAAATATTGGAACTGATCACAGGAAATCTCCTCCCCAGCCTCCCAGCCCAAAGGGACAGAGGTCGCAATCTTTAGACACGATTGTGGCACTGTTCCTCCTAATGAATTGTATTCCCACCCTGGGAGGAAGCCCCCTGAGCTCATCAAAACTATTTGTGGAGCAAAGCATTTCTCAGGGGAAGTTAAGCTGTCCAAGATCTGATCCAAGCTCTTAAAGAGAAAGGTCAGAAGTGCTGAAAATATAGCCAGGCTACTACGGTGACAAAAAGAACATTACACTGGGAAGAAAGCACATGCCTCCTCCTCTCCAAAGCCACGCCCCATAAAACAGTAGGCCCATCCCCTTTATACACTGTAAGAAACAGCAAGAAACCAAGGGTCTTGTTACATGGTAACTTTAGGGGGCTTCTGGAGCTCTTAACCCCTGAACTGGCTGCACACCCACACCTTTTAAGTGGCTTAAAGCACTTGTTATTTGGTTCCAAGTTACGCCACTCAAGGCAAGGATCATCTTTAATCCGCCTAATTTTGCTCCTGTTCCATTGAGGTGTGGCCGCTCTCCACAGCTATTCTGCCCAAGTTGAAGTCCTCCAGCAACCCAGGATGCAGTGGTCTGAGTCAGGGCAAGCTGCACTAAGCCGAACAACACTAAGCCGATTAACATTTGTGTGGCTTTCAGCGCCAGGTGCAACAAGGCCCCAGGCAACTATAAGACAAGATCGCAGACCAGGCCCTCAAGACCCTGGAGCATGTGGCAGCACATGTCCCACTGGAAGTCCAGAGTCCCGTGACAGAAAACGCATTCCTCCTCAGCCTGAAGTGATATCTGAAGCCCCTCCTGCTCGTTGCTGAGGGCTGTCTGTCAATTATTGCTGTGTGCAAGGGCAGTTTTGCACACTTTTCTTCTGTCCCAGCTACAGAAGCTGCTGCAAGCCTAGTGTCTGCATTTTTGTGTCAGTTGAGAGGGGAAGGCAGAGAGGAAGGAAGGAATAGGTTCACAGCACTGCTACACATCTTTCTTTTTCCCTGTTCTCATTCCCCTCCTTTAATCTTCCCTTTCATGTTTCTTTTCTTTTTTGCTTTCTCTCTTTCATGCCAGAACAATGGTGCTGAATGCTAATGAGGCAATAGTAGGTATGACCCAGGCAGACACTGACTTCTGGATAATGTCTTTGGGTACCAATCACCTGATGGACTCTTTGTGTGTGCCAGGCAGAAACCATAAGGTTAAAGTCCTACTTGCAAGCAATTTTTCTGGTACCCAATTTTCAAAACCTCTCTCTCTCTACCTGATAGCAATCTTCTGATTCCATGCGCATTGTAGCTTTGGTTCTCTTTCAGAGAGCCTTTTTCATTTTCCTTTCACGAAAGTGCTTCAATCTAGCTTACATTTTAATTGAATCAAATTTAATTTAAACCAAATCAAAGGCCCTTTCAATACATCTACATAAGAAAGCACTTAATCTTAATAAACTACCATTTAAAATGGAGAGGGAATCTACAGTAGTAGTGAAATATATAGCAAATCAAAATGCTCTCTGCTCATACAGAGGAATGGAGCCAAAATAAACTCGTTCTACTGTTTAAAGTAAGCTGCGTGTAACGCAGGAAGAAGGGAAATGTGATGCTAAAGCAATGTGCTGTGACTGCGAACTATTCGCTGGAATCTAAAAAGAATCCCATTTCCCAAAGCAGCTTAGAAAATGACATTTGCTGGGCCTTCATATTAATGAGATGAAGATCCTTACCCCCTTTGTATTTTATTACATTTCAGCAGACATTTCAAAAAGTCAAATAATTTACTTTGCTTTGCAGAGGAGGGGTTAAACCCTTCGGGACTCCCTGTCTCTTCAGCTCCACTATTGTCTTGCAGATGAATTTTACTAGAGATGTGACTAGATGCGACTTACTTACTGTCTTTTCCTTTTTCTTTTTTTGTATTTTTCCACTCTCGGTTTGAGCAGGTAGACACCAAAATTAAGCTGCTTTTCAATTTTCACCCCTCGGTTAGCAGCTCCAGCTCTGCAAAGCCACATGCACCAATACATAGTTTGGTTTAGTACCAGCTTTAATTTGTTTGCACTTAGCAAGGACACGTGAGTTCTGCTGCCACCAGGAAATGAGGGACAGCAGAGTAAGGGAGGCAACTCACTTCACCACAGCCTTGCAACAAAGATGTCTGGGCTCTTCCTTCAGCAAAAACATTGCTGAAAAATACCCGCTAAGGAAGAAAACAGGTTAAATGCACAAACCTTAAAGTAACGGCAGTTTTGAAATCTAAAGACATTTTTGTGGTAACATCTGCATGTGGGAGAGCCAATTAGTGCAGAACCTTGTCCAAGGCCCTACACAGGGGTTTAGGTGTTGGGGGGAACCTTGAGAAGACCCTGTGAACTACAACTAGTTCCAGCCAATGGCTATTCATCTAAGACCAGTCTCTCTCAAGAACGCTGGGGAGGTTCTTGGTACATACTGGTCCCATCTGGTTTATGGATGAGAAGATTGTAAAAAATATGCATAACTTAAATGGTAGAGTTCGTAGACATTAGGGCTGGAAGGGACCTTGCAAGACCGTGGGGTCCAGCCCCCTGCCCAAGGGACAGGAAGTCAGCTGGGGTCAAAGGATCCCAACACGATAAGCATCCAAGCATTTCTTGAATGTGCCCAGAGTAGGTGCTTGCACCACCTCGGGGTAGAGGGGAGTCTATTCCAGGCCCTGGAGACTAGGACAGCAAAGAAGTTTTTCCTTATGTCCAGCCTAAAACGGTCTTCCAGGAGTCTGCGACTGTTGGACCTTGTCTTTCCTTGGGGTGCGCTGGTGAACAGAGGTTCTCCCAGATCCTGATGGAAACAGGAAAAAAAGGGAAAGAACAAGGGGAAATGAAGCAGCAACATACTGCATTTGGTGATGGTGTTATAGTCTCTGGGTTCATGGTATATGGGCTATATCTGGGCTCTATAGTCTCATGGTATACGGCTAGCCCTTGGGCTGCTTTCCAAGGTCTGGGGTGAAGGATGCTAGTTCTGCAATGGCTTCTGTTGGTCTTTGTTGGACAAGCGCTCTCAGGATTGGTACACTAACAGACCTGCAGCCAAAACCCAGTCGGCAAACAGAACATTTCCAACTCTTCCCCCAACCCCCACAACAAGGGTGCCTTAAAGTGCAACATCTCATCTTGCAAAACTACTTCTCACTTGTAGAACAACATGCTTCAAGGTAAATAATTGTACTTGATAAAATGAGATGTCTACTTGTATAAAATTAAAGAGTATCTGTGTGTGTGCATGTACATGTGCAAGCACTTCCATGCTCACAGAGGTAAATACATATTGGTAGATGAGAATTATCCAGGAGGGTAGCATTCAGCCAGCTCCTCTGAGAAAAAGCCTTGGCAAGAGTCTACCATTGTGCTGCTGAGTCTATTGCCAAGAGCCTCTCACAGGAGAGACAGAGTTTGCCAAATGAAGTGGACATAAAAATCTATGCTTCGGAAATCTAATAATAATGAGGAGGAAGAAAAGGATAGGAACGAGGATGACATGCTGTAAGGTGCCAGATAAACAGCAGACTGTGTCAGAACAAACATCAATACGACTTAATCCAGGAAAAGTGAGAGCGACATATTTACACACAGACCAGCATGAGACTTGTTGCAACCCTACTTGGCAAATTGGACTGTCCTCGCCTTGCAAAGAGAAAGAAGAAAAGCGCCGCTGAGTGCCAGGGTTGTCCACCGATCCAAGCATGCATCCATCCACGCCAGCCACCCACTCTGGAGGCTCTCCTCAGAAAAGGATTTTGGCTTCTGGTCTAATCTGAATGGACACGGCATAGATCAACTGAATCTCTACGTTGTCCAAGAACCCAAGTGGCTAGCCCCTTTATACCAAACGATGCCAACATCTCTTCCTCAAAAACCACACCCACATTCTCTCTCTGGGTGCATCAACATGTCGCTGTAGGGTGACACTGCTATGGTGCTGTCCTTTAGTGCTTCCTTTAGGAAGCACCTATTTCCTTTAGGAAGCACTAAAGCACGGCACAGCATGGGCGGTTACTGCGTTGTGCGCGCAATGCATGGTTAGATTTCACCGCTACGTCGCAGTAGTGGCGCGCTATACCAGGGGAGCGCACCACTATGGCAATGAAGCTGCAATCAGGTGTAGACCCATGTGATCACTACATCGCCGCAGCGCACTGTATGGCGAGGTAGCATATTGCTATGTCGCCATAGAGCGACGTGTAGACTCGCCCTCTCGCTCTTTTCTGGATGCACGTTCGCTCTGGCGCAGTATGCAATCTGCCAGTAACGCAGGGTGTCATTCTGGTTCATTTCCCTCTTGTCCTGTCCATTATTATTCAATTTTGGAAGCATATATTTTCATGTCTGCTTCATTCAGCAGATTACATGCCTCCTCTGAAACGCAGTCTTGCCAATGGCCTCAGCAGCAAAATACCAAAGCTCTTAGTAATCTTCTGCCTCAAAGGGATTCTGGTATTTGCCTGATAATGCCTCGTATATAGATGCGGAGACGTGGGCACCTGCCGAATCACACCGGTGTATGCGTTGCATAAGGCCACAATTTTTTAAGACAGGAAGCTAAATTTAACCTCCTAAACCCATATTTGAATACCTGCCTGATTTTCAGAAGTGTCAGACAAAACCACCAGCCCACACCGAGGCCAAGGCAGGGGCTAAGTTTCTGTTTCTGAAAGTTGTGGTTTCAGTACAACTCTTTTCTGGTTTGAATTGTTTTAAACCTCTAGCTGGCACAATAGGCTACCCGGTACTGTATATCATTCTTGCTTCTCTCCCCCTTGCCCTTTTTATTGTGCCTTTAAGATTAGGCTTTTCGCAGGACAACCAACACCATTATTACTGAAGATTTTTTTTATGTGACAGCTGCTGTTGATTTATTTGTCTGGTATTTTTTGGCTGTTTGAATTAAAGCAAGGATAAAGTATCCCTCCTTACTTACTCACTGCATTTGTCACTGGATCAATACGTCATTTTGCTTTCACTTAATTTTTTTCTGTTTCTTCACTGATTTGGGGAAGCATAAAGGCATGCAAACCACTGCCTAAAAGATCTGCATCAATCATTTAAACATTAACTCATTGTTTCACAGCCCCAGTATTTAAGTGCTGTTGAATCTCCTGATGGCTGCCATTGCTTCTGTAGAGCTGAATGCTGGGTTTGGTCCCCAGCGCCATGGCGAAGGACTGAAACCTCTCTGACCAAACCAAAGGCGTAGTTGCACCTAGCCATGAATGATCACTTGTGATGGTTGGGGCGTATGGCACTCTTGAGTCCTCCGGCTGCTCTGATGAAACAGGAATATTATTACACTCCTTTAAAATGTGCTACAAATTCTCCCCAGGCAGAGGTGGACAGATTCCCACCTGCTCTGCTTTATTTTTTGGCATATTGACTCCTCCCACTGGTCATTTATTGCCTAATATGCTGAGGTTGACAACTGATGAGCTCAACTAGTTCACCAAATGGTTTCTGCGCAGAAATCTGTAGTTACTGCTGAGTTCAAATTTGGGGCTTTTTTTTTTATGAACCAGATTATACCCCCCCACCCCCCCTTAAATAAATAAAAGCATAAATACAGCAGTTAAAATTAGATTTGTTGGGATTTATGGCTTGACATGCTTCTTATTGACTGGTCCTTTTCTGCAAGGTAGCAATCCGCAGCCAGCCCATCAGGAACAAGGGAGAGGGTTTTACAATACCGGGCCAGACACTGAACTGGAAAAGCTGATTGCTTTTAGTGGTTGTCTGTAGTCTTTATTACAGCTCCGTTGCTCTATCCGATATAGCTGTGGGTTACCAAAATGTTTGTTTCCTGCCCGCATTATACACAACAACGTGCGCTTCTGCACTAATAATAATCAGCTTTATGTTCCTCCGGAGACTTTTGATCACAGTAGAGAGCTGATGATGAAACACCTGAATACATGGCAGATACTGGATAAGGAGAAATCTCTGCCTGATAAATAATATCCTGTAAACTAGGTCAGCTCTTCCACTTCAAGCTTGATGGTGCTACAGTACACAGCAGCCATCCGAGAATAAAATAAAAACATTTATTTTCTTCCTGAACAAAATATGGGGGTAGATTAAAAGCAGTCAGGGAAGATATGAGCCATAGGAGGATCGGCATACATTTAAGCGCATTCATTTACGGCAGTTATAATGACTATGTCTGGCTTTCACTTTAATCAAAAGATGAAGAAGAATGCCTAGGCTCACTTCATCAGTACCGAGGACACGACGAGGCAGTTGTTTGTTCATATGGTACATGTGCAACATGATGTCTCGATTATTAAATATCTTTCAGCAGGTTTATGGAAATATTGTTCTGCCAAACTTCTCCATCCTTTCCTTTTCAGAACCTTGCAGCAAATTAGGAAAATTTTGATTTTCTTTCAGTTGTTCAATGAAAAAATTGACTTTTATGGTTTTATATCAATTACCTTCAAGGCTCTTCCTGGGATGACTCTCTGTTATCCTAAGGATTCACCGTGGGCTTATGCTCCTTCTTGTCGCCTACAACTCCTTTGTAGCACTTACTATATCTTGGAGAAATACTAATCTTTTCGTGATAGATTATTTCAAAGGGAGTTTAAACCTGTATCTGTAACTACTCTTCCAAGCAGAAACTCCAAGGCTAACAACATGTAATAACACATACATGTATGTCTTGCTTAAGCTTCCCCCCTTCCCAATTTCTCTAATTTACTTTTATTTATTGTTCCATTCATACAGTGTGTCCAGAGTATCGGCTCCTGGGGGTATGCACAATTTCTGATAACTCACAGAAGAGCAGAAAGAAATAAAACCAAAAGTCTTCAAAGAGACACCTTGCACCATGCTTCAGCCTGGACTCTTCTAGCTCTTAAAGGAAAAGAAATTCATATTGGCCAGTCCCAGAACGAAGACCTGCTTTCCCCCGAGGATGAGTGAATCCCAGGTATTTAATGGCGTTGCCTCTATTATGCCTGGGGTCAGACTAGCTCTGAGGTTCTCAACCCTTGGATGAAGAGGCCCTCTTCTTGCTTTCTAGAGCAATGGTGCCTATGCTTTTTTCTCCTTTGCTTCATCACCACAGAGCTCCCCGAGGCGCAACATTGAGAGATGAAGGCTCCATGCAACAGGCACATGAGCAATATGGGGGATTGCATGGGACACCCTAAAATCATCTAACAGAACAGAGCAAAACCGCACCAGCCACTAAACCAGCTACTGCCTGCAAAGAGCGTTTGATGACAGCTTGCAAATCATAGGGCCTGGTTTTCTTTAAATTTATATCAAATGCAAAGGTACAGGCCTCTCAATGGTAAAAAGTTGAAAAAAAAAAAGTTTTCCTTTACAGATCTGGAAATAACAGAGGGAAAGCTTATACATCATCCAGGGTTTACTTCCAGGCATGCATTGCACCAAAAAGAAAAGCATTTCAGAGTGATTCATATTTAACCTTACAGTTGAACCAAATATTTAAGAAAAAAGCCCAAATGTGACAGCCTGCAATCAAATGATTCAACTAGCAGCAGCAACCCAGCCAGGTGTCGGTCTCGCATATTGAAAGCTGGAAAATGGAGCTCTGGGAAGCCATCATTCCCAGTTTGACTACAATGGTCTCAAATTATTTAGTAAACAACATGAGTGCAAGGTAAAGCCCAACAAACAGAGTGGTATTAAAAATTCAAGCGTGACTGCAGGGGTTGAGGAAATTATTACTGTTTTTTTCTTTAAGTGCCAGCAATATTTAGTCATCTCTCTTTCTTGTTTTTATTCTTTTCATATTTTCCCCCCAAAATGGCTGCTTATTAGTGTTAATACACTAGATTAATCCTAATGTTACTACCAAATATTTGGTGTGACATGAGATATATCACATTCTAGTCTGCAGCCGTTATGGACATGGAAGTTTGCTTCTCTGGGGACAAGCGACATTGTGCCGCTGCTACTTGTCCCTGGGGAATGCCCATGACACGCGTCTGGCACACAGCAGATTACCCTGGATGAGGTAGGGGAGGCTGGGGCCAGCAACTGTGCTGGCTCCAGCAGCCTTACCTGGGGGCCTTGGAGAGCTGCAGCTGCAGCACTCCTGCTGCTGAGAGCCTGGTCGGCAGTCGGACTCTGGCTCCAGCCAGCTAGGCTCCAGTTTTGGGTTGTGTGCCCCGCCTTTTTTTTTTTACATGGGTTTTCTGACCCCAGGATCTCCTGGGATCAACCCCCTCCCCGCCCCTGCAAGGTAGCAGTGCAGGGAATGCCTGCATATACCGTGTGTGGCGCTGCAGACGGGCCTGCAGCACCACATATCACACGTCCACACTCGTCTGGATGCCGCCTGGAAGTTAAGGTTAAAAGTTAAAATACAAACAGGCTTTACTGAACAGGCAATCAAATAGGGGATATTCCCAAAGGCAAGGGACAACGACAACAACAACAAATGCAGACAAAAAGAACGCACAAATACAATGTATATTTTACCAATATTGAAGTCAAAGAAACCGATCTGAATTAGGTGAAACCAGGAAGCAACTTGGGGAACCAAGATGGGGGGTCATAGTACGGCAGACAGTGTCTCGTTCCTCCGCAGGTGAGCTACCAATCTCACTAGAATTTACGATCTACCTCCGTTCACCAGCTGAATTACGACTACTCCAATGACAACACATCTTCACAATCCACACCAGTCATAGACAAATCCTCATGAAGTCCTCACACATATCCACACTCCCTCACACACAGATTCTCTCAGCTGCCGAGACACACCAAAACACAGATCCTTGCACGCACGCACGCACACACACACACCCAGCACCTGAGTTCTGGGGTTTTAGGTGCCAATCACCCCACTTTCAACAGCCAGTCCTCTGTCCTGTCACTCACTGCCAATCGTGTCCAAACCAATCCTATCACAACATTCAAGGCCTCAAAATATAAATGCTACTCGTGTCCCATGGGCCTTTACACTCTGTAGCACTTAATTCTCAAGGCAGATCCCCAGATGATAACTGAAGGCAAAGTTATTTCAGACCAAAATGTAAAATTATCCTAAAAAAGTAAAAACCTAGCAACCGTCAGATTTTAAGTTAATAGGACAAACAAAGTTTCCTGCTTCTCTAGGTAATGATATCGTTGGCGGGGGTGGGGAGGGCTAACTTGTATTGGACCCACTGCATGGTTGGGAGAGATTTTAGACAATTTTTCCTTCTCCTTAATAGACCATGAAAGTAGGAAACATGCACGTGTGTAAACCCACACCTCCAGGGATATAATTCTTTATTAGATTATATTGTGGTGAGCCACCAAAGGGGCTTGATCCTCCGGCCTTGACATGACTAAGCCTTACTAATACAAACGCTTCCAAGACTCCAGTTAAACTGAGCTGCTAGCACTGCTCCAGGTAACGTTTCCCAGGACCAGCAGCAGGTAGGCTCCAGTCGTTTCCACGAGAAGTCTTGAGGCGTTTACAACTTAGCTGAAAACTTTTGCCGTGAGCTGAAACTTGACAAACAACGTCTTAGCCTGAGAGAAATATTATTTCTGTTTTTCAAAAAGCCCAAACTGCTCAGCTGTTTGTGCAAGATGGAAAATGGAAGCAAAAAGAAACCCCAGAAGTTAGAGTTTTTCAGTTGCTATTTTGAGCTCCTATAACAGATTTATTTCTTAAAAATAAATTTGCAAGCGTGCAGTTCATAATATCCATCAATCACATCTGGTATTTTTTTTTAAATGCTAAAGAGAGAGAAGTTAAAAACATCTATCAAGTTGGTGAAGATATTTTTTTAAATGTCAAAGAAAGTTATTTCAGCACTTTAGCGATGGCTTTGTTATCTCTTCTTATTACAATAGATATTGCATTCACACTAACGGGGGCATCAAGGAGAGTAACAAGGGGGAAAGTTACTTGGTAAGCTATAAAAATGTTTTAAAATGAAGTAAGAGGGGCAAACTTTAGCTGCTTCCTTTCCTTCCCCCTTTGCTGTCAGCTGCAGGCCAATCTCTGCAGCACCAGCAGACACGGGCTCTGCTCACTCGCACTATTTCTTGAGCTGGAGGAGACGTTTCTGGAGTCCTAGGGAAGTTAATGCATCTTCGTGGAAGTGCAGGGATCTGTCGGTGCTGAGCAGCTTCCAGCATGGGTCCCAGGTCCAGACCAGGATTATGACCCTCATGCCTGACACCTCCTTCCCATCCTTTTTTGTTCATTGTTGGTGACTTTAACAATCAGTCCATTTCTCCCTTTAACAAGCTCATTTACAACCTCACGTCCTTTCTTGCTGCCAGTTCCTTACTTGCTGCTTCTGTCTTTGCCCTCCCTTTCCCGGGACCATAGCCATTTACTTTGATTTGGATTTCATTGCTGCTTTGCCAGATCACACTCCTGAATTATTCCTGCGTCACATTCCTCTGACCTCAGCATACTTCTTCCCACAATTACACAGGTCCTTGACTGAATTCGGGCCATAAAAGGCCCCAGTTCAACATACTGATTCCTTTGTCAACGTTACAAGACTTACACAAACTGACAGCACTTAGTAACACGGATACCTTAGTTTGCACTTCTCTTTTTAGACTCCAAGCATCTGCGGTACAAAGTGAACGCTGGTTCAACCTCGACTGATACACTACAGAGCAAATGTCAATTTTACCACATGCCGTATTTTCCTGCCTACCACCCCCTGCCCCAAGTAAAACACACACCTTGTTTTGGGAGGGCAGAACGTAGAGAAAAAGATTTGTCCAGAGTCATGGTTGACTGTGTGACAGTGTCCAAGAAGCATGGCATCTCTGGAGACGGCCTCGCAGGAACTCCCTGGTGTGGCAGGACAGCAACAAGACTAGGCCTCAGCACCTGGCACGGGCTATAGTACAACTGTTGACTGAAAATAGTTCTTAAGTTCCTGTCGATGATAAAGTCTTGTCTCCACACCACAAGCCTCATCAAGATAATATGGACTGCAGGCAGCAGTTCCCTAACCCTCAGCCAGCTCAGTGGCTCTTCAGTCAAAAGCTATTGCCTCGCCAGCAGCGGGACCCCTGCTGCGTACAGCTTCCGGGAGAGTAGCAGTCAGGGCCAGATCCAGCGTGGCGCAGTGTTACAGCCGCACCTGCTTTCCTCCCGCTTCAATTCTTGCTCCACCCAGACTTTAAAGCGACCTGCCTGGCAGTAGCAGTGGCATTCCTATCCAGGCAGCAGTGAGGGACTCAACTGACTTCATGGCTCATTATAATCTACCTCATTCCTGCTAAATCTCTCCTCGCTCCACAGGTGTTAACGGCCATCTCTTCTTTTTAATGTTCTTGATGTTATACTATCTAAGCTAACCTTCTTTCTGTAATTTTGCTGTCTGTTAGCCATTCCTGGTAATGTCTCACTTCTATTTCACAGCTCTGCAGACTGTGTTTAGCTCTAGATAAAAACCTTCACCCAGGTGTACAAATGACTGACAGTGAGGTATTAGAGGCACTCAAGAAGGCCAATTTTTTTTAAAGACTCTGAATAAGAGACATGCTAATGAAACACTACCTTTGACTATTTTGCCCAGTTTATTGTGTTTTTAAAACTTAATACAGAATCTAGTAAATTAATGCACTTTCCTATAAACATAGACTTGTTTTTGCTTTGATCTTTAATGGAAAGGCATAGTTGTAGACCCAGAGCATATTAGTAACACTTCTATTTTCTGTTTACCTGGAGAAAAATCTAGGTTGTTACATGTGATGATGTGCCACATCATCTACACCCCCTTTCCAAATCCTAGATCTGCCCATGGAAGCAGACATCTTGGTGGCCATGAGTCACAGTGGCTGCATACAGACATTTATTCATTTATTTCTTCCATTAGAAAAATAGCCCAGGAACCAAACTGAACTGATATCCCTCTAGCCCCATGGCAGGAATGCTTCAAAGGCAAGTTCTCGAGCTGGGGGCATTAGAGGGCTGTCCCGTGGGACACCTCCACTGCTAGGGGATCCTATTACATAACCGCCTGTCCTCTCCCCTGCGTGGAAGAGGCTGTCAAATTACAGTTATTAGCTGCTGAAAAGCAGTACCTTTGTCCCCACTCCTAGATGCTGGCTGTTAAATTGGTGCCAGCTGAGTGGGAGGGCAGTAAGGGGAAGCCGGTGGGAGCCAACAAAGTCCCCTGCCTGTTCCTGAAATGGCAAGATGCTCAGGGACAAGACAGGGAGTGGTGGCTGCTGCTCCCTTCACCTCCTGATCTAGGGAGAGGGAGAGCAGCACACCCCCCCCACCCTCGCCACCATCTCAAGACCGAGTTGACCCCAGTTTCAGGAAGACTGGGAACCTTTCCCCCAGCTTTGCTCCTCCTGGCTTGCAGGAGGAATTGAGCCATGGGAAAGAGTACACACCTTCAGTCTCCAGGGAGAAATTCCTGAGAGTGATTCAACCCTGGTTGTTATAGAGATATTTTTTCTCCCAAAGCAGCCATTTTTGTTCCAGGAGATAAAAGCTTCTGGTTTCTACCAGGAGAACCATGATTCTCCCAGTGGAAGCCGCTCGTCTATACGCCAGTGTCTGCTTGTTCTGTTCCACCCTGCTTCTATTCCAGCGGAGAAAAATGAGCTTCCCCGCTTTAGTTGCACACCCCAATTTTGGAGGGCACGTTTTTGGGGAAACACTATATCAGGGATGCAAGTTAATATAGTGTGAAGAAGGACTCACCCTTGCATTTGGTATTAATGGTCCTAATCCCATTACTACCAAAAAAGGTGGTCATAATGCAATTTTCTGTAGTCCCTGCACTAGTCCCATGATTTCTGTAAACAATGAAAGTGCATTCTACCCATCTTCCTTGTGTCACTGCTAATTTAATGTGCTAAAAGAGACATCACCACTTTCACACCTAATAGAATTGAAGAAATTGTTTAAACACATACAAGCATCATGTTATCAACATATCTGTCATTATATTTGTTAAATGCTGATGTCACTGTGATTGTAAATGGGAAATTTAATTGCTGTGACAGCAATAGGTTATGTATGCGCATATGTATTGTCAGAACTTCAGCAACATTGCCAACTTTTCATCTGCTAAATTACTGATCAATCCTAAGGTTTTAGAATTTTTTTTTTCACTTAAGATTGTCAGCAACCAAATCCTTCTACTTTTAAAAGTGGTATTTAAGCATTTTTTCAAATTAAAGACAGATCCACAATGCATAATCAGATGCCCATATTCTTAAACATAACAATGCAAAAATGAGATTGTGCTGTTAGTATTGCTTTAAATATTTTTTCCGTATTTATACTCTCTGACATACTGAATTATTTACCCATGCTTGCTTAAAAAAGAAAGTGTTGGCCCAGCTATAAATCTTAACCATCTGTAAAGCAATTATCTCAGTCAGACAAATTAAATTCAGGTTGATAATATATTCTTGACTGATTGATTTGCTTTTGATTACGAGTGATAAAGAACCATTTCCTGCATTTTACTGGCCCTTACAAAATCAAAGCCCCCAAAATGTACGCTCAGCTCAACACTTGCATTAAATCCTCGGTGTCTTGATGTTTTGATAAGTTTGATGCTCATCAATCTAGTACAATTACTGCACTTTGCACGTTCATTGCCCTGTTTACAGTGGTATGCTGCTCGCACGTAGCAAAACAGACACTCTAAATTGGACAACACACAAAAGTGACGCCATTCCCGATCCAGGGGGAGAAAAAGCCCACTTTCTGTCCAAAGCTGCAAAGCAAATTTTAGCGCAGATATACATACATATATACACACACACACACACACACACACACACACACACACACACACACACACACAGACATGTTTATACACACGCACACACACAGTCTTGGCTTTTAATTTAGTTTTAATTATTTCAAGCTATGGCAAGACGCTTTAGACATCTAGAAAGGACACATTATTAGTGCTTGTCGATTGATCTTAGGAAAGCCTTCATCATAAAAAATGTATAGCTCCATATAATTAAAAAATCCAAAGCAGTGTGGGTTGACTAAAGTACTGTGGACTATTAAATAATTCAAAATTGTGTTTAGTTACAGCAGCTGTTTAATTAAAAGGTAGAAACTGCAACTAATCCACTATGGTTGAGTGAAATATAATCTATAACAGAGTTTAATCCCCTTAAGACAGAGAACAGTGATATGGATTCTAGAAGTCAGGGGCTCCATTTAATGAATCTCACAAAAGGGACCATAATACATCTGAGCCAGCACATCTTTGTTTGTCTGATTATCCAAATAATGAATCATTTCCCAGTTTGCTGCTGAAAATATAATTTTGTATTTTAATAAAAAAAAAAAAAAAAAAAAGAAAGAGAGAAGGTCTTTGCATCCCTTAGGTAAGCTCTCCTATTTGAAATTGCACTCAGAGCTTCCCCAGACGAAGAGACAGAATAAAAGAAATTCACTTATTGATTCCTTGCTAACCACTTAATTGTTCATAATTAAAACATTCTGTACGAAAATTCTTGCATGAATGGCCTGGAAGTACTTTTTGCCACTTGCAAGTCAGCCAATAGCACGCGAGTGCGGTGCTTCGCAGAGAAGTCCTGCCATTGCTTGCGCTAGCCCAGCTGTGATTATTTAGGCATGATTTTCAACTTCAGATTGATTCCCTGAAGCTTTCTTCCACCCAGGAGCAGAACAAAACACTTCTATCTTTTTCACTTCTATATTTTTAATTACATAAACAGAGCAAACAGAGCTAAAAATCACCAGATTCGCCTTTCCAGATCCATAAAGGGATCATTAGGTAGGGATGTTTGTAATCATACTCAATTTCCTGTGAATGCTGTTTATACCAAGGGTAAGGGGCCATCGGAGCAGAAAATGGTAGTCCTTAATTACACAGGCCAGGTGGCATGCAGAGTCACAGAGCAAGCTTCTCCACACATATCCCTGCCACTGATCACAGGCCTGACCTAAAGAGCCATTCTTTAAGGGTGAAAAATAATATAGTCACCAGGTGGCCATCTCTTCAGCACAGACAGCCATCTGCACCAAAATGTGCTAAATTATGTTTAGTTCTTTTTAATGTGAACTATTATCCATTAGAGACGCAGCAGGAAACTACAAACTCCTGTTAATTGAAACTTCAGCTGTGACTTCAACCTCTGTCCCAGATACAAGGCTAGAGCTCTACCTGCTCGTTTAGCAAAAACGCCGTCTAATGCGGTTATTATTTTTCCTGGAAAACCGATGAGATGTAAAACTGCAACGGGTCTCATCCGACAGAATACGGAGCATCCTTGGGTAAATCACACTTTGATTTCATTTCAGCAGCACCTGAGCCAGGATGCGTCCCAGCACAGCTAACCCGACTGATCAGCAGAAATGGATGTGGCCAGGACTGGCGGCGTCCCGTCGGATCGGGCCCTGCCATTGCTGGGGTCTCAAGGTCCAGTCCTAAGGCCCCGGGTGCCATGCCCCAGGTCAGAGCATGGCAGCAGGAAAGCAAACAGACCTCCTCCCCTAAAAGGCATCACACCTGGTGCCTAGGTTTGTTTGCACGAACGTTTTTGGGCAACGGGAACGTAACATGGTGCAAGGACATCTGCTTTTTTATGCTGGCACAAGGCCAATGTGCGTTTGCACCCTTTGAGAGGGACTCTCCACTTCCAAAAACTACTGAGGTTGCTCAGAAGGGACTGGACCAGCAGATCAGGCCCAAAATGACAGGTCTTTCTTACTTAATGCCGATTATAACCCTAATGATCTGCAATAGTGTCACGCATGCAACTTCTTTAACACAGCCAGCCTCAAAGAATGCCTCGACAAGGGGACTCAGTGCAAGACAACTGGGAATCCTGAAATGAGTATATAAAGCTGAACTTTACTTCTAACGAGAAACTAAACACTTGTCCCAGCCTTCTGTCTGTCTCACATTTGGGGTGGGTGGATGGGGAGATGGCAAATGTTTGGAGGCTCCTCATGCTACCCAAAGATGCTAAGGCTGGCTCTGCTTGTTAAATCAGCCAGCTCTTTTTGTGTGCACCTACTAATGCCATTACCCAGTTTCTCCAAAATTCACGCCCGCCCGGGAGAGACCTGTTGATCCCAACTAACCACCCAAGTCCACCAACCACTGCACAGCCAAAGACCACTGAGAAACTATGGGAAAGGAACAGGCAAAAATCCCTGGCCATACCCCGATCACTCTCCCCATCCGCCATCCACTGTGACAGGATACTGGGCAAGAAGGACCTATGGGCTGACCAAGTAAAAGCCAATTCTTGTTTCCATATGTCTCCAAGGCTGATAGGAGGGGCGAGTGTCGGGGAAAGACGCTATTAGGGGAATGTCCCAGCAGTGTCAGAGGGGGAAGACCAGTGGGTTGAGACATAATAACGTAAATCTGATGGATTTGGGTGAGCGGGCGATGAGCATGGCACGGACCGATCACACTCAGGAGGCGATGGGGAGAGAGGGAAACATCACGTGCATCAAATAACACCATTTTTGCAGTTCAAAATGTTAGCGGTTCAAAAGCCACCAGCGCATTGCTGATTTGCCATACGCCAGTGGAGCCACCACAAAGTTTTTCTGTGCCGATGCCTATTAAGAGCACCATACAAAAACCCACCGTGCCCCGCTCGGACGTGCAGCTAGGAATGGCAAGCATAATCCTCGTCCGTGCTACCCAGCGGAGAGGGACGAAAGGATGTTTACAAAGCAACGAAAAGCTGATAACATTTTAATGCAAATGAACGACGTGGTAAACAGAAGGAAGGTTACAGAACAATGCCCAACAATATTACCAGAATTGTGGCTCAGCAGTTTTTAAATCCACATTTTGAAGCTCCACCTAAAAGCCCAGCAGTCGCTCCAGTAGTCTCTCAAAACAGAGCACCTGCTCCCTTTCATTCCCTGGCTATAGATAACCTTCATAAGCTGATTTGCTGATGACAATATATTTATTTCCAGAAATTATATTCCTGATCTAATATGAAACAATAAATAATTCAGAAGTTTCACATTATTACAGGGAATTATATTTAGGAGATCAACTAGGGATCTCTGTAATGAGAAACATTCACCTTGCTAGAGGAATGCTACTCTGCATTTAATCTTATAATATTCCCTTCAGGGTGTACAAGACAGCTTGCTGGAAAATATAATGACTCCTTGACTGTTTTCTGAAGGGAAAAAAAGAGTAGAGAAAACAGTGATATGGAAATGAGCTCTAAGTTCTGGTTGAAATTCCAGATGTACTATTTTTAAAGCGACCTTGTTTCAATAGAGAGAAATCAGAAGGAATTTGGACGCCCACCAATGATGGGGCTGATGATGCTCTGAAGCTGCAGAAAAGAGATTTTTCTTAAAAGATGAGGCTCATCTGAGCTGGCCCAAGGAATAGAAAGCATCTTCCATTTCACAAGCAGCAAAGGTCTGCTCCAATGATTTCTACTCTGTTATTTGTTGCTGGAAAGAGAAAAGCTAGCTCACGTGGTTCCCACTGGCTAAAACGTAAAAACATCTGCCGAAGTCAGGAGTGACTTGTTCCCCACTGCAATGAGGCTTACGGGAGGAAGTCTCTGTTCTCACCTGTAGGCTGAGATGTAATTAGTGCCAATTAGAGTTGAGAGTTTCCGAGGCACTGGACTAAATTGTAGTGACATTGGAGACCGCGGCTACATGTACAGTTGTATATCTATCACATGGATTTCCAAAGTCACTACATTGCAACGAAGTGTGTTTTCCTTGTTTTATTCTTCTCACTTCCTGCGGCACGGTAACTTCCTCTGGTCACAAAAAGAGAAAGATATCTGCTTTTTCAACCAAAGCTAATGTTACTGCTCCGCTGCATGCTGGGTAATGAATATTGATGTACGCAGCCATCCTCCAAATGAGTTAACTCAACAATATGCCTAGTTTCCACCGGTCTGGAGTCTTCAAGAAAATCATTAAATTGTCAGCCTGTATGATCAAACTCTGAATGAAAAATAAATATTATTGATGGTGACAGCCCGCTATTGTATCACTGCATCATTATGCCCAAGGTGTACATTTTCCAAATGTCCCATGAGAACTGTGCAGACAACACCATTAACTGCCTGTGGGATTTCTGTGCGCATTGTAGATGCAACCACGTGAAAGACGTCTCTAAATCCTCTGAACTTCGTGTTATTCTTTTAAATGTGATGCATACTGCATTCAAGTACATTACTTTACATCTTCCACTAAAATTAAAGATTCCTCTCACGACTACATTAGTTTACGACAACGTGGAAAATTTGAGCCTGAAGCCTTAAAAATTAAACAGATCATTTTCTAGGTCTCGTGTGCCATTTTGGGAAGTGCCGAATCAGGCAGCCAACAATGTGAGCGTGTTGCAGGACGCTGTCAGCTCACGTCCCTGCCTCGCTGTTTTTAAACATGCCAGTGTCACAAGTGAAGTGCCTAGAGGGCAAGGAACACGTCAGGAAAGTCTCTTGTCAACTCCGAACAAGAGGAAGCAACCAAAGGAAGAGACAGCGTGGTTCAGAGTACCAAGATGGAAGATACAGCTGATATTAATCTTCATTTAGCATAAATCAAAGGCCAGACTAGTTTGCGCGGGAGCTACTTTAAGTATACATTGAATTTCCAAGGTATCTAATTTGATCAAAACAGGGCAAAGTTTTACAAAAGACAAAGTCTATACACCGCGCAATTAGGAAAAAACATCAGAAACGAGCGGTCCAAATTTAGCCTTTACTCACGCGAGCAGTTCTGTTACCATCAACAAAACCCCGCTAATCTCGCAGGCCGCGTTTCGAACGCATCCCTCCCTGCAGCATGCAAATGTACAGGCAGAGCTGGGAATACATGCCTTCTCCCCTTCGGTGAATGAGGTTTTCGGGATCAGGCCCTTAATGAAAAACAGGTTGATCTAAGAGAAAGAGTAACTTCCTATATCGCAGGAGTCGGGAACGCAAGACCTAACGCCAAAGCTGCCACTCGCTCCTTCAACGGG
This sequence comes from Alligator mississippiensis, assembly GCF_030867095.1. Taxonomy (NCBI): domain Eukaryota; kingdom Metazoa; phylum Chordata; order Crocodylia; family Alligatoridae; genus Alligator; species Alligator mississippiensis. The sequence continues at coordinate 1,743,581 of NC_081835.1, forward strand.
CTTTGGCAAAACACTTTGGCCATTAAGGTCATTTGGAGGTTTGCCTTTGATTTCAATAGGATCAAACTCCCTGCTGTCCTCTCAGCTTCCATGTCTTTAGGATGGAAATGTTAATACTGCACAATCCTAACAAGTTACCATGCTTTTGAACTGCTCTGTGCATGTGCAGTGCTTTGAAACCGCACAGCACGACTTCAGACCAAGTATTTTCTGTTATTATGCAGTTAATTCCTGAGATCCAGCCTTAGCTTTAGGCCAAGTTTCGAGTCAAGTTTCTATTCATCTTGAGTCCATTAGGACTTGATAGGAGAGACTAGAAAAGGCAATGGAAATGCCTAAGGATGATGAGCACAGATTTGCTGCGTCTAATCCCCCTTTCTTCATCTCAAGAAACCAATAACATGCCATACTTGTAAATCAAGTACCAAGAAGCCATATGGAAAAGCTTCCCTATCAGGCATCTGGGATCAACGCCTCATCCCTTTGAAGTCGTCTGAAGGGAATTGGCAAGCCCCATTTACTTCACTGGCTCCAAGACTAAGTCCTGGATGAAGTTCAGTTTAGGACCAGATCCTATACAGCTTCAGTGAGATTCCTGTCACCTCCTTTGAACAGCACATTGGATGCTCGTCACATTAGCCAGATGGCCAAAGTTTCTTCGTATTTCCAGTCGCTGTTTACCACTCCAAACCAGAAATGCTCAAACGCTGACGCATGCACTGCTAATTAACTTTGCATGTACTTTTTCTCTTTATTACTGTATTCTTCTCCAAAATTGGGCCTGTCAAAACTAGACACAAATTATGAGTAGCTTCCTGGTTTTGCTGTTAAGTCAGGGAACCTGTTTACTGTATGCAAATACAACTTCCTTAATGGCCAGCAAAGGATGCTGCAACATTACTGTGCAGAGATTTAGCGTAAGCTCTCGATACCCATCTTCTGTTGGTCCCAACCAAAAGGCTCAAATCCACTGCAAATCCTGATCTTTTATAAAAGAGCAGGACTGTCTACTGCTACCAAGGTAACTTAATTTCCATTACTGTGGGAAATATAGCTAAAAGGTTTGTTACAGCTAGTGGTTAACGGTATTTGATACAAATATGTTAAAATGGCATATATTTCAATTAATTAGATTTCCAGAGGGGTAATGTGGTATTTGGTCTTTGACATTAAATCAATTCCAGCTTTACAGATACTCTTGACGTTCCCCCCCTAAAAATCAATAGCAAAACCTTGTATCTCTTGGAAAGGACGACGATATCTAAGTGGAAATAGGAATTTAAATAAAATTGGAATTGTCTGTAGCTGGCAGCCTTGGGATTACCCTACTGCATGTACAGTATTTAACATGACTTTTGAGTTATTCTTAAACTTATATTCCCAAGCACAACAGAGAGGTTCTTTCAAGATTTAATTGACTCGTGTGAATATTTTCTTTATGAAATCATGTACTTGGCATATCTTTTCCCATTAGTGGAAGAGAATTAAACAGATTTTTTTGGTTAATCAGTGCTAAAGCTTGTATTCTACATTACCATTAGGTTTACCAAAGTGACTTTACAAACTATAACAGATGGCGGAGTTACAACTTTTTCTTACAGTTTGGTTTTAGTAATGACAATCATCATTTTCTCCAGTTTTATGGAGCTCTCGGTTGCTTGATATTAGTCCTGTTTACGTCCCTAAAGAATGAAAGTCATCTCAGCGTGAGGGAGGGAGAGAAGCCTATCATAGCTGTGTTTGGTGTGAAAATACCCAGTGCAAATATACAGCCAACTTCAGTATCCATGACAGTCATGCATAGCATAAGAAATCAAAGCTGCCATAACTATGGAGCACAAAATCATAGGAAATGAGGGTTGAAGGGACCTCAGGGGGTCACATCTAGTCCAACCCCTGCTCAAAGCAGGACCAGCCCCATCTACATCATCCCAGATAAGGCTTTGTCTACCTGGGTCTTCAACACCTCCAAGGATGGAGACTGCACCACCGCTCTAGGTAACCTCTTCCAGTGCTTCACCACCCTCCTCGCGAGAAAGGTTTTCCCTAATATCCAACCTCAACGTCCCTTGCTGCAGCTTGAGCCCATTGCTCCTGGTCCTGTCATCTGCCCCAACTGAGACCAGTCCAGCTCCATCCTCTGCTATTCAATCCCCCTCAGTCTTCCCTTCTGCAGACTCAATCAGCCCATTTCCCTCAGCCTCTCCTCACCAGTCCTGTCCCCCAACTCCTGAACCATTTTCATTGCCCTCCGCTGGACTCTATCCAATTTATCGACATCCTTTTTGCAGTAGTGGCCCAAAACTGGATGCAGGATGTAGATGTGGCCTCCGCCGTGCCAAATAGAGGGGAAGAATCACTGCCCTGGACGTGCTGGCAATGCTCCTGCCAATGCAGCCCAGGATGCCATTAGCCTTCTTGGCAACAACATTAAAATGGTGTTTGCCAACAGACGGCAAGGTTACAGTCATTCCCCTACTTCTTCCATACGGTGAAAACACAGGATTATCCCAGACACCCCGGGGCTTCAGCCCAATGTTAGATTTTGAACAGATTGCCCCCCATCTTATTTAAAATCTGACACTCCCTACCATTGACAGCTGTCGTATATAGCAATGCATAGGGTAAGGAAAACAAAAAGCACTATTGGGGTGGTGTACAGGATGGATATTGGCTATTCCATTTCTGATTGCAGGGTTTAGGTAGTATCCCTGGAAATAACTCCTTAGCACAGGGCTGAATTTCTTTCCCTAAAAGCACAAGTCCTGTCTATTTAGGTGGCATTGCGACCCTCACTTGCATGCCAAACAGGTACAGCAACAGCCCTGGCAAGACAGAGAGCCTGAGAGAGGCGCTGGGGTAAGTGCGCAGAAACCTTCAAGGCCATCGACACCGCCAAAACGCAGGATAAGAACAAGCCCAGAGCAGATGCGAGTAGGTGGAGATGGTTTCTCAGCAGGGTGGCAGTGCAGACCAAGGGGAAGAGTTTCCTCTGGAAAGACACCCCGAGCACCAGTCCGGGATTGAGAGCCTGGCAGCAGCAGAAAAAAAACTACCGTGAGAGATCATCACAACTGCTGCAAATCTTTAAGGCTCGAAATGGGAAACAAAAGGGAAAAGGTCTGCCACAGGCAGCTACCGCAAAACAGTCGAATCTTCCAGAGAAGAGTGGCAGAACATAAATATTCATCGTGCTCGATGGAGAGCAAAAGGGACTGAATACTTGCTGCTACGGAAAAAGACACTTCAGTATTTGCTGAGGTCTCCTAACAATGGAATTTGCCAATTAAATTGGAGGTGTGTGATCAGTTGGGCTGTGAAGTGGCAAATAACACGCTGAGTGACACCTGGATAAAAGGAGACTGAATCACCACCGAATGCTGTCTCCAGATATATATCTGCATTGTCCTGTGTAAATATGAGAGCGAAATGTGGTAGACAAGCCTGGAGAGGCTTCCTGGAAGGTGTTGAGGTTGTTTTTCTTTAGTTAAGACAGCTAAATGCTGAACTAATACCAGCTAATATTTACTCTCGTTCTAAACCTTGCAAATTGCAGCTAATTAAAGGCCTTAATGAAGTTAATAGGTACTAATAGCTCCTTGGATGTGGATCCAGTTGCATTTTTCCCCCCCATTATGGCTACTGTCTTGAGGTCTGAATTAAACTGTGGTTTTCTGGGACAGACATTGCATAAACCAGTTTCACCCAAATCAGTTAACTCTGATACTGCGTCCAACCGGGTTGATCTCAAACCGGGTTCAGCCATGTTCACGCTGGTTTATGTGCACTGAATGTCTGTTTTGTTACTGGTTTAAACCAGTTTCTGATCGCTTGAACCAGTCTGTGTGCAATGTCTGTCCCTAGCCTGAAGGAGCATATCCTGCTGGGTTCTTCTCCCCAGCAAAATAAAAAGAGGCTGGAAAGAAACACCACCTCCCACGTGAGTCAGAGAAGTCGGGCTGGAAGGACCTTTAGAGGGGTCATCTAGTCCAACTCCCTGAGGTGGTCTTCTCGGTAATGCCTAGGAGACAATAATGCAAACAGGCGGCCCAGGGGTTACCTACCCCATGAGATTCACGGTCACTCCCGGACACCGGGTTCGGCCGTGCCGTTCTGGGGAAGCGCTGCTTGCGAGGAGAGCCGCTGCGGTGCAACTGAACGGTGCTGCTGTTACTCTACAGGCATGCACGGAAGGCAATAAAAAGAGAGGGCCTCTGTATATAGCAGCATTTCTACACCGCTCTCACACCGTCCTGTAAAAGCTTCACTCCCAGTGAGCAACTAGTGAAATACTTCAGTCGCAGTCCTTAGTCGACTCTGCGAGACACTGCCCGCCACAGGAACACCCTAAGGAAGATTTTGCTTTAAATTAAATACAGTAAAATCCCGTAACCCACCACAGAACAAAGCAACGGTGCCTGAGATGGCTTCTCTCAGAACCAAAATAAATGAAGCCCGGTTAAATATATTTCAGTTATTTCTTTTAATTTGTTAATGTGATGCGAAGTGGCATGGCAGGGAAGTGCCAATTAGCGGAGAAGCTCCTTGGGGCTCTTTGGGTTTGAGCGAGCCTGTTTTCAGGTCAGGGCGATCCACGCTGCAGCAGGTATTTAGATGCCAATCACCGTCGGGCTGACGTGACAAATCATGCAGGATCCTCTTTCCCCACTGTCAACTGCATCCGACTTTGTCTCCACTCCTCAATTGCTTCTACCAGCTTTCAGCTGTCAGTGGCCTCCGCCGATGTGAATCTACACGGGGCCAAATTACAGCCTGCTTAAGTCACTGGCAACATTCCCACAGACTTTAACGCGAGGAGGATTTGGCCTTTGCAACTTGAAATACTTCCTAGCGTAGCTCGTTCTAAAGTCTGTAAATCTCTGCAGTAGCGTGCGTATTGCAACGGGAAAGGCTTCTTGAAGACGCAAGAGATGATAGATTTGTCAAATCAAGACAATTTCTGGAGTGTAGCAAAGGCTCAGAGAAGGCTGGTCCAATAGTCTCAATGCGCAGAACCACGCATGCCCCCATCAAGTCTGGCCCCCTCCAGTGCCTGGCATCCAATGTGTGTTTGTCCAAAAGCACCCGCAAGAGCCAGCCCCACTCACGTGCCACAGCCACAGAACAACACCCCACAGCCAGCAAGGGACACTGGTACAAAAAAAGTCCCTTATGGAAGGGAGCCACAGAGACATGGGCTGACCCAAAGCAGTATATGCTGGGTTGGTTGTTTGTTTTTTAACAATACCAGTTAACAATTTCTAAACCATGGGTTAAAAAGAGAATCAAAGAAAATGAGGGCTGGAAGGGACCTCAGGGAGTCGCATCTAGTCCAACCTCCTGCTCCAAGCAGGACCGGCCCCAACTGCATCATCCCAGACAAGGCTTTGTCTACCTGGGTCTTAAAAACTCCGAGGGTGACTCCACCACCACTCTGGGTAACCTCTTCCAGTGCTTCACCACCCTCCTAGTGATAAAGTTTTTCCTAATATCCAACCTCAACTTCCCTTGCTGCAGCTGGAGCCCATTGCTCCTTGTCCTGCCATCTGCCCCCACTGAGACCAGCCCAGCTCCATCCTCTTTCCAACCCCCTGCAGGGAGGTGAAGGCTGCTATTCAATCCCCTTCCATCTCCTCTTCTGCAGACTCAATCAGCCCAATTCCCTTAGCCTCTCCTCCCAAGTCATGTCCCCCAGCCCCCAAACCCATCTCACTGCCCTCCACTGGACTCTCTCCAATTTGTCCACATGCTGTCTGTAGTGGGGGGCCAAAACTGGACGCAGGACTGCAGATGTGGCCTCCCCAGTGCAGAATAGAGGGGAAGCTGCGCACACTTCCAGTCTCTCTGTATAGTCAATCAGCTGGTCACAGACATGAGTTAATCAACAGCCTCCTTTCAGATTCTTGCTGCTGACCCATGCTATAAGTCTTGTGATGGCCAATGCCATCATGAGCAGACATCATCTAGTTGAGCAATATAATTTGGGCTAGTCGCCATAAAAGCCGTCTTACTGCAAAGTGATTTACATACGGTTACAATCCAACTATCAGATAAGACCTAGTTCTGCAACCATTTAGATTCTTTCTCTCAACGGGAATCTGGGACGCAAAGAGAGTAAAACTACCAAAGAATAATCACAATTCTCATAAACAAACCAGGAACTGCTGCTCCAAGGTCGGGAACAGGAAAAATGATGAAAAGCAAAGTTAATAATCATGCAATATCTGGGTAAGATGTCACTGCTGCAGCAAATCAGTCAAGACGTGACCCATCCATGGCACTATATCAGCAGCAATTAAGGTGGTAGAGGATGTACTGAATAGGCTGGGCAGAGGATATGATTATGGCACTTGCTTTATTGATCTGTACAAGGCTTTTTTGATTGAATGACTGATAGCAACAAGTAATTAGGTTGAAGCTGGAGCTGCAATGACCAAAAAGAAGCCCTGAGCCAAGTCGTGTGTGATCCCTGATTGTATTTTACTAGTAAAGAAGCACTTATTTAAAGAGCAATTCAAGTTTCTGCTATAAAGCCGGCACCTCACAAAATCAGTGCAAGTAGAGTCCACAGAGGAAAACATCTGGATTGCACACAAATGCCGGTACTGTATATAAACGGGTTTAACATCCATTAAAGGGAAATAATTTACACTGACGACTTACTGTGAGGAATCCTCCCTACTCAGTTCATGTTTCGGCACTCCTGATTTAAACAATTTACATACCTATATACATACATACATGCATACATACATATATATACACACACACACGCATACATAATACGTATATTTATACACACACATGCATGCATACATACGTATATATACACACACACATGCATGCATGCATACATACATATATACACACACACGTGCATGTATGCATACATATATATTTACACACACACACGCATGTATGCATGCATGCATACGGGTTTGGGGGCTGGGGGACATGACTTGGGGGACATGCATGCATACATATATCATAGATATATACATAATATATACATACATATACATAATATATACATATATATATATATATATATATATATATATATATATATATGATGACATGGAAATGCATGGCAGCAGCATATTTTGTTTAAAGGGGAAAATACCCTTATGTGAACAAAGAATGGACTTGCAGCAATGGACTGAAGAAGTTTCCTACAGGAAAGCCAGGAGACACGGGCAGTAAGGCAATACCCTGTACAGCCGGCCGCTGTTGCCATCTTCTCCTGGCCCCAACAAATGTTATTTAAGGGAAGTGCAGCCTCTAGTACCATAACCCGTAACACAGCCAACTTAATTAAATATCGGGAATCTTGTGTCACCGGCCAGCTAATGATGCATCTCTAATCCCAAATCCCAACAGCAGCTTTTTTCCCTACAGTGAAATTCACTGGTGTGTGGAAGACAAGGGCAAAGAGATCTCGCTAAGAGGTTGCTCACGGAGGCAGGGCTGTGCATGGCCAGGGCTGTTACAGGTGGGCTGGGGGGACAGACGCTCTTGTCCAGCAAGGACAACAGTAATTAGAGCCGGCAGGAGGAAAGGCCTGAGGTTTTACACTCAGGATCCTGTGACCTGGAGCCACGGAGCACTTTGCAGGGGGACTCCAGATGCTGCTCCAGCTGACAGACTGGTTTAACAGCACCCAGGGCTAAAATGCAGACCGACTGCCTCAGCCCCTGGTCGGGCAGGAGTGGAGGGCTGATTTCCACCTGCTGTCACATGCAGCCCAACTACTTGGCCTTCAGCAAATTAAATCACCAAATTATTTTCAAGCAAAAATCACTGACCCTTATAAACCTTTCCCCCCACCCACAGCCCTGATTCATTAAGCAACTTAAAATATGTGCCTGTCTTTAAGCCCGTCAATGCTGCGATTGATTCAGCAATGCATTTTGCATGCTTCCGACTTCAAGCACGTGAGTATTCCCGCTGTCTTCGTGTTACGTACCCGTGCAGCCAAAAGCTGAACATCACTGCTCACTTGCCTGTTGCCTGCTTAGTACTTCACCTGCTTTTTTTTCTGCAAGCTACTCAAAGCAAGGACCTTGTCAGCAGACTTGTTTGCAAAGCATCTGGCATCTCTCTAGCATTAGCCAAATGATGCATCCTGGCACGGAGATCCTGGCTCTTGTGCTACCACAATACGGCTGGAAGTGTGGCCATTCAAGATGCATTAAACCCCAGCACACTGCTCCTGGTGTCGGACATATATACGACTGTTCTGACTACTGATTTTTGCTATTGTCAGGCTTTGAGATGAGTTTTTCCTCACTGAAATTATTTTATGCTCCTAATATGAAAAAAAAACCCAGCAGGATCACTGTGGTCTGCTGATGTACCAGCTTTTTGCTGGAATTCTTTAAATGTAGGATTCAGCTTTCAGTCGCTCTTTTTTTGTACGTAAGCTCTTTGTAGGGATACAGTACATGTTCTTGTTGAATCTCGTTTATTTTGTATTGATTTGCAGATCCTTCCTCCTGGGATGAAGTCTCAGTTGTCGGGTTCTTTGAGTGGGGGTGTGTCTTTTTTTTGACAACACATTTTGTGCACTGATATTTATTGTACTTTTTGGATCTGTTTGTGTGTATGTCCCAGGGTCTCTGATCTTAGAGAGAGACAGAAAGAGAGAGATTTGGTTTCTCAAAGCCTCTGGGCTCCCTTTTTCTGGCGATACATTTCCTTGTGCTGGACATTTCTAGGTTTGCTTGGCCTGTGAGAGTTTATGAGCAGAGCAGTGATTTCATTGTGAAGATAAATGTCTGTATATGATCTTAAGAAGAAAACACAGCTGACCAGATCAAGTAATACCGTAAGCTCGATTAACAAGCTGATTATAAGGCTATACTAATACCTGATTATAAGGCTATACTGATATCCTGATAATGCAAGCTGATCTGCAAAGGCAAACACCATGCCTATTTAGGACCACGAGGAAGTCAAGGGAGCTCGACTTGAGTGCACAGTTATGACCATTTATAACTACCAATAGGTCAAAGATCAGGACCTCCCTGGCATTTCATGTACAGACGAGGTCTGGCTCATGATCCAGCCGGAGCGTATGGAAGATTTGCCCCAAACTGCAAGAGGAACAAGGCTGAGCAGAAATTCAAAGCAACATAAACCAGGCTTCTTGCTGCAGACTGACACTAACTGTGTGTGAAGAAAGTTGTGCAAGTGATGAATCTTCACACACGAGCAGCACCTGCGAATGCAAACTGTGCATGCAAAAATTAGAAGCCCAGCCTGGAAAACGTGGCCACACGTGGTGGTGTTTTTCAAGAAACTTTGATTTAAAAACATAATCATCATCATCATCATCATCAGTTATGTAAGAACATAACAATGGTCTTTTATAGACGGCCTTGAGGGACGATCTGAACAAAGAGCTCCAGGAAAGCAACTCACCGCGGGCTGTTCCTCGCAGCACGCCGCACTGGGAACCAGACTCGCCTGGCACAACGCCTCCAGGAGCGGCGAGCACGGGACTGGTAGGACGGGAGGAAAAGCATCGGAGACGAGAATGAGCATAGGCAGCTGGGGAGCAAGACAGAAAAAGCCTCATGCCCTCACGCGGGAAGACCGCTAAAAGGACTTCAAATGGCTAATGCCTTCTGCTGGCGCAGAATAAGGAACTGCCTTCCTCGTGCTGCAGGGGACTTGTCCTCTCTCCTCCCTTTTACAGTACACACAACTGTCCCAAACCCTCTTCTCAGCAGAAAACAAGACCAAGCAGCAGCATAAGTCAGACTCCTTGACTGGATTCCCTTTCCCCCCCCATTGTGATAATGATCCCTGTTTTATTGCATATAAACAGAAGAAATTAAACCCTGGTTAGAAGGTACATATGATACAGGAGAGTCATCTCTCTTGCCCTGAAAGCAAGATGTTATACCCTTCCTAAAAGCTTGTAAGTCTCTAAAAACACACAATATCAAAACCAATAGACAACCCCCCCACTACAGGAAACCCAGTTTGGGTCCCAGAAATAGAGAGGTGAGACGCGGGGCGGCAGGCTCTATGAAACCTGCTAAGGGCTTTACTTTGCTTTGAGGTTTTCATGCAACTTGCCCAAATACCATGGTGCAAGGCAGAAGCAGGAAACCTTGAGATACTTTAAAACAAACAACCTCCCCCCAAATAACATAGGAAGGGGGTGCGTTTAACCTTATGCGGTGGTGGGGTGGGAATATCACATGCTTGCAGACACCAAACTGGGCAGATACTGGGACAAAATCCTGCCCTTACAGAAGTTAACAGAGGTCTGTCGCTGAGTGCAGGCAGACCAGCAGGTCACCCCTTATGACGGTCAGCTCCCTCGGGCGCCGATCAGATCAAAGGAAATAGCTCTCCTTTGAAAAGGATCTTTACTTTTATTACTAATTGGCATAAAGAGGCCCCACCAGTTGCGGGTCCGTGTCGATGGCACAAGACAGATCCTCCAGGCCGCACGAAGCAGCAGACCCTTCACTTGACGAACCAGGAAAGGAGGAGGGGGACGATTTCCCAATGGCGTGACACAGACTTGTAGCTGTCCCAGTAATTAGCTTCATCTCCCTAGCCAGGTAGGACCCTATATTTGTCAGCGTAATGAACGCTTAAGAGCGGCGTTTGTTTTTATTTAGACTAACCTGTAAGACAAACGACAGGCGAAGCTGAAGATTTACGACTTGAGAGACTTGTTCTTTAATTCCCACCTCTGCGGCTCCGGGTGCAGAGCCAGCCGAGCGACGGCGTCCTTGCCGAGGCTTCCCGCCGTCCTGCTGCAACGGCTACCGGCACCTCGCTCGGCTGTGTCTAAGCAAGCTGCAGTAGCCAGCAGTGTTTGCAGACCGGCCGTCCCTATAGACAAACCGTAGCTCTACATCCCGAAAAATGTCTGCAGGTTGTTTACTTGCACCGATGATTTGAGCTTCTGCAGCTTTGCCCCAGTTCAAGAATCAAAATGGTGCTAACTGGGCTCTGTTCTGCAATATAACATGTATTAAAAAAAACACCTTAAAAAAAGACATCAGCAGCTGATCAGCTATGAAACAAAAAAACAAACCAAAACCACAAACCAAAAATGAACCAGGTTCTTATCCCTTGATTAACTGCCGGGAAGGTTTGCACAGCACGCCACGTATTCTGATGAAATGTGTCTATTTTTGGTGCATCTTTCACTTGATCTGAAATGGAATAAAATAGCAGCTCTAAAACCCCTGTGCATAATTGTCCAAGATCAACTATTAGCCTGTTGCTAGAGTTACTTTCTTGAAAGAAACCTTAGGGGTTTTTTAACACTATTTTATCCAATTAGAATTGAAATTCCTTTGTTGAAGCAACAAGAAACCACTCTGAGATGATTCAAATAGTAATATGAATCTAGTCAATGGTAATAAGAAAAATGACAGTAAGTAGGCATTTCAGGGCAGTCATTAACATAATGTTATCTCCTAAGTTTTAGACTCTCTTATTTAACATGAAGGGACTTTATACAGATGCTGAAAGGACAGTGCTGTAGTTCTTATGAAACTCATTCAAATACCTTTCACAGATATTTAAATCAGGCTGGTGATTTAAAAAAAAAAAAAAAAAAACACTTATGAAAGAAAACCATGATTTTTTTTTCCATCTTCTGCATATGAAGTTTAATAATGGATACACAAATTTATCAGCACATATTTATTTCTTGAAAACAACATCGGCAAGATCTAACCGTCTCACCCCCAAAGCTCAATGCAGTTGTGTAAAAACCATGTTGTGATTTGCAGCGTAACGCGGTAGGACCCTAACCCGATGATCGAGGAGTACGCAGCTCAACCCAAGGGCACGCACTCACTTCATCACCTTCATCCAGGTGACTTGGTGAAGAACTGGACATGAGGTCTGCTCTCAGCGGAGGAGAGTGAAGATGCATCTACACATTATATCTGCAGGGTGGGATTGCATCCTTCTACCGGGTAGGTAACTAAAGAAAAGTGGCATTTGCTGCCCACACAGGGAAGGCAGACCAGCCAGGCGGGATGCTGCCGTCCGCAGAGACGTGGCAGATGCAAGTCGGGGGGGTCTCTTTGAAGGGCACGTGAACTAAGGCAGCTTGCAGACAAGCATGGAGCAGGACTAGGACTGCCCAGTGACAATGCATGGCAAGTTGGTAAGTAAAGCGAGTGGGATTTGGAGCGAGATAGTATAAAAAGACAGAGCTAGAGCAGAGAGCCAGGCAGGCTGGTTATGGCTAATGTTAGACACTGGAGCATAAGTTTGCAAAGTTTCAGCCTTTTCTTTTTTTAACCGCTAGTTCTAGTTTGATTTGAATGGCTAACAGATTTGCAATATTAACGCTGTTGTAATGTAATGTTTTACTTGAGGCACGGTATTATCTTATAGTACACTGCAATTTGTGTCAAGAGAAAGCGGCGGTCAGGTAACGGCACGTACACCCTTCCACCTGTTCTTGCTTCAAGTCCAGTTGAGCCCAGAAGGACTGCAAGTTACTGCCCAGTAAGGGCGACTGGGTGGCCCATGCCTTGATCGCCGCCGTCCAGTTCCCAGGAGATAATTGCTCACGTCATAAAAGGCACTAAGCAAGAACCCCGCTGGCAGTCTGCAGTTCGAGGAGTCTGCTCAACCCTCACGTCCCCTGGAGATGGGGGATGAGTTTCTGTGTGGATTGGCGCTACCTGCTCTGGGCGGATCCAAAGCATTTCTTCCGCCTGCATTTCTCATGAGTCCTAAATCTGCCCCCAACATTCAATAGATATGCATGGAGCGGGCATGAAACAACATCCTTCGCCTGCATTATTCACTGATGCACAAAGGAAAATAACTTTAAACGCCCCCTTTGTACAAAAAGATGAACTTGTGTATTGCCAGCGGAGGCTGTGAACTCTTGGACACACTGTAAAAACCTCATTACGGATAAGTACGTATGCACACTGGATCCGGTATTTCTTGACCAGCTGGTGTTGAGAACTGCTATTTCCCTGGTAAAAGTCACCATGGGGAAGCCATCAGCTCACCACACCGGGGAAGTCCCTGTTTTTTGGACAGCCATAAGATACCTGAAGAGCTAGTGGTGAAAAGGCACAAACTTTAAAGAACGGGTGTAGCAGCCCCAAGTAGGACCTTTCCCCCACCGTTACTTTAGTCTATGTCAACTCTTCAGAAAGGAAGAGGATATTTAGAGACAGTCAGAGAGCGGTGCAGAACTTTTAAAATTTCTTCACATCCCTCTGCCAATTAACTGCAACTTGATCCTGACCTGCAGAGAATTAAGAGTGAAATATGCAGACTCTTAACTAAATAATGGAAATGTAGCTAAGACACCATGTACTGCGGAGGGTAAAAGAGAGCTTGGAATTATGCGTGTGCAATAAGGAATATTAAGAAGTTTCTAGGGCACTGCAGTCTGACAATGCATCCTGATGATTATCTTTATTAGATACTACCAGATAAAGAGCCAATTCATTAAAAATTAATGAAACAGGACTGCCATCCATACATTATACATACCCATAAAGTGAATGTGGACAACTATACGTTTAATCTATTTGAAATAATAGCAAAGTGAAGGAGAGAAGGGTGTCATAAAACAAGGGGAACTGTGTAATAACAGGACAGCCATACAATGAACTGGGGAGAAAGAAATTATATCACTGCATGAATCTCAAAAACCCCCCAAAAACCCAAACAGAGAGAAAAACCATAATCAACCAGAACTTTTCCCTGAAAGAGAAAAATGATTCCCAGAAAGTGTACAACTGCAAATAAAAGAACATTATTAAAAGAGTGAGTGACATTGGAAGATGGTGAATACAATGATAAATGGCAGAGAGAGCTTTGATTGCAAAACAGCAGAGGTATTCATGAAAAGAAAACAATTTTATTGCATCTTTTGATGAGAGCTCAACAATGCAGGGCATTAATATCACTGAGTCAGACTTGGGAATAGGTTTCAAAATAGGCAGATAAACCTTTTATTCAAATCACAAGGGGAAAATTCCATCGGTATCTTTTCTTTTTTATTAAATAAGTTATATTTTAGATAGATTTCTTAAGAAAATGTCTTATAGTACATGTGTCGTTATTCGAGAGTCCTGAAAAGTTTGCGAGCAGAAAGTGGAAGTGTGCGAGACAAGTTCCGTGGTTGTGCTTTACACTTGCTATTCAGAGTACTCGCGTCAGCTAGCGATTTGTTTTCCATGGCTCGTAGAGAGCCTTAGGTTGGACTTCATCTATCAGAAGGAAACAGCCAATTAATTCTATACATACAGCACTAAAAGGCATGCCTGTAAGAACATCGTTTTTACCATTTCATAATGTTTATATAGCAGGATTATTTTTTTAAATTACTTAGCTGTCGAATTGCTCCTCTGTGTTGCAGTGAGAGTTAGCATTACTTCACTGCGCCGGAGAGCTGGAGCCGTAGGCGAGAGGAAGCTTTTTTGTTGCATACGACGACAGATGCATTTTCATACATGGTCACCAAAACTTCAATTCTCCAAAGGCTTATTGACAGCGCACAATGTTAAGCCTGCCCGTGTGTCTGTGGCCCCCTCCACACAACTGTGTAATTGCAGTTACCTTAAGGCCAGCTATCACACGATAAAAACTCCAACTAGCTATAAAGTTAGACCTCGAAAATGCGGCTAACTTTATAGCTGGTTGCTATCCAGCTTTAAATTTCCACATGTAGCAGGGTCTCCCCTGTGACCCGTCAGCGGACAAGGCTTCCACCCGCAGGGGTGCACCTTGCCCAGCATGAAACCCCCGAGCCCTAGGGATCTTGTGGGTAAAGCACGTATTTGCCTAGGCAAACCTGTCAGTAGCTCATCCTTTCCAGAACAGAATACATTTTTCTGCAAACAGAATGTAAAGGCTATTTTAAAGCCACTGCGAAAATCTGCTCCTGGGGAAGCGCTGTTTTCCAAAATGAAGTATGGATGTAATCATATTAAGAACACATTTATAAACCAGACTTAAAATTAACAGGACTGCTAATGGGGGTGTAGGTTGTGGCCGTATTGGTCTAAAAAATATATCAGGTTTACCCAAAAAACCTTGTCTGCCACCAAACTGCTAAGAAATGTATTAAAGGTAGTCACACACGTAAGATTTTAAATGCATTTCTACCTCAATCTGGGAAGAGTGGCGTGCTCCTCCTTTCTCTCTCGAACGAAGAGATGGGTGGATATCCAGCCACAGAACCAGCAACAAATCGAAGTGAAAGAGCCCGCACGCCCCACAAAAAGAAGGCCATCGGCTGTGCTCTCCAAGAGCCCTGGAGACCCAGTGTCCGATGTGGCCTTACTGATGGTGTTGCAGCCACCAGGGACTGCCCAAATCATCAAAGCTCTCTGAATCTTTGCCAAAGATTCGGAGACCTTTGAACTGATTTGGACCTTTTAATTGGTCCCCTGATTCAATTCGCAGATTCGGCCACCAAATCGGGCCAAATCTCCTCCGAATCAAATCACCACCCGAAGCTTCGCACAGCCCTATGGGGCAGCCCTAGCCAACAGGGCCAAGTCTAGAGGTGGTATGGAAGGAGAGGTAGGGCATCGAAAGGCAGCCCAGTGAGGGAGTCTGAGTCAAAGAAGTGATAGAAGAAAACTGGGAAAAGCAATCTCTTCAGTTTGCCCCTGACTCGGTCTCAGCTGCCTCCACGCGCCCGAGTTCAGTCCAGCGTCACCGCACACACCTTCCCTGCCTCTTCTCCATAGCCGTAGCTGGGGCTGGCTAAGCACGACTGCCTGCTCGGCGCTTGGCTCCCACACGAACATAGGTGCTGCTTGCAGACGGAGAGAGAAATCTGTGCCTTCTTTCCCACCGCCGCACTGGCCCCAGAGAAGCATCAGGCAGGTTTCTGTATGCTAAGCGTGAGGTAGCACATCTGGTTTTCGGTTATCTGTACTTCTCAAACCTCACGCATATCTGCAGCACCACATCATGTCGGCATGCTTTAATGACAGCTCTTCAGACCACACTAGCCAGACCAATAGATGGACAAAGGCGGAGAGACTTATAGAAGTGAAAACCTGAAAAGGGAGTTTTGTGTGTTGGACAGAGAAGGCCCTAAATTTATAGCTCTAGAAAATATCCATTCCATGCCTCAAAGATCTGTGTGGATTATAAATGTGGAGACTACTAACAGAAAAGGAATTATTCACCACATTATTAAACATGACAAAAAGCTTCTGAATTGAAGCTTAAAACAGGCTATTTAAGATTCCAGCAATCCCTGGGACTTTGGCAACAAAAATGTTCAAAAGCCTTTTATAGTTGCTGTCAGATTTATGTAAAGCATTTGAGATTCCTGTGAACTTATTTATATAACAACCTAAAACCTGAAGCCAACTTGAAAGTCTTTCCATTCTAATTATTCACAATTGGAGGTGCTGTACAAAAAGATATGCAATGTTCTCCCCAGCACATCTTCTAAAATGGTGCCTGGGAAATCATAGGTTTTGGGTGAACATATTATAGAACGGCTGTTACTGCTGATGAGCTGTATCTATTTAATACGGGAACTTTATTTTAGTGAGCTGTTTTCCTGTTTTCCATTCAGATTTGACAGGGAAGACATCACCTTAAGCCTGCATTCCACTCTAATTGACTGCTCATATTGTTCCCCACTTGTCTAGCACAGTAATTTATTTTTAGGGATATGCTACAGCATGTAAGAAAGAAGCTCCCATAGTTCTTTAGTCATGCAGTATTATAATGTCTCCTGAAATGTCTTTCAGCCTTGGAGAGGGATTCAAGGGCGTTACTGGGATATGAGCATACAATCACACGAATGCAACTCTCTTGTGCCGTGCACAGAGAATGTGTTTGCTCACAAGGCCTTTGGTTTGACATCCCCCGTGAAACAACCGAGTGGCGCTGCATCCCCATCCAGACACGGTCACTGGTCCAAGGCAAAGCGGAGAACGGAGCAACTCACCCACCCTCCAGCCTGAATCGCCTACACTTTGTTGGGGGGACTCCTTCATATCCCTGGATACTTTGTCAGGAGGTTTCCATTTCAGAAAATGACAGTCCTCAGACAAAAACTAATGCAAATGCTAAACCATTTAAATAAAACGCCAGCGCTAATGCAGATTGAAGTGACAACCAAAGAGCATCCGTCTGTGGCCAGAACAGGGAACATTAGCTAGGAAAATTTCACCTGACTTCTTCTAAACCTGCTTGGAGAACTGGCCATCCAAACCGGGTCTTGGATCTTCACACCGCTGATAGCAAATAACACTGGCTCTTATTTCACATTTTGAAACCTGTCCAAATGATGGATTCTGTCTGGAAAAAGGGCATCCCTTCCCCAAAATGTACATTTCCCACTCAGTATTCCTGCTTCCATCATTATTTTCCTTTAACTCATTCATGTTTGTCACAATACAGTAGAAAAGCCTATAATGTCCGTCTTATTGGAAGCAGTAGTATACAGAAGCATGGCTGAATGCCTATGTTTTTACCATATTATGAACCTGAAACAGCATCCCAATACAACAAAAGATATCCATACTTACAACATTAAACATAATTTGGGTACTACTGACTACAAGCCTCTGACCATTTTTTTCTGCTGACAAGAATCACTTAAAATGCCTAGTTTGATATATGCCAACATGGTTTCTCTCCCCTCCTGTGTTTCTTTCACACAGGATTATTCAGCACACATTCTGGCTATGGGAGTCTTATGGATTAAGCCAGAAGCCAGAAGCACTTTAGCTGTTGCTCTTAGCGTTAAAATACCACTTTGATTACATTCCTTTCTTTAATTAACCACATTTTAATCAGGCAGCATCCAGATTTAATTCATTTAGGCCCTTCTTTCCCATTTTCCTGTTGTTCATTAGGCCTAGGGACAGGCCTGAGGGTCAGCAGTAGTTCGGGGCATTCAGCATCCAGCCAGGACTTGGCATTCAGTAGAGCTAGGCATATGGTGAGCGGGGGCATGGGCAGAGGAACAGCTCAAGTGCCGTAAACTGTTATAATATCAAAGCCGAACAGCTATAAGTGATATATCCAGAGCATGCATCGCTGAACCAATGCAACAGCTTCACCCGCCCGTTCAGTTGCACTCGACTCGTGAGCGAAATAGCTCTAACATTAAACCAGTTTCATTCTGTGTTGACGTTACAAACATTCAGCTCCACTCAACGGGGAGAGGAGCGGACAGAAGAAACGATCACATCTGTCCAGGTGCCGTGCGCTTCAAAGCAGCAAACCTCCCCCCGCCCTTTTACAACGGGCTAGCGCTACCTGCCAACAGCTTGAAAGTCAATGCCATCTGCGCGAAGGTCTACGTGACAAGTGCTGGTGCTCTCTGCTAAGATCTTGATAAGTATTACTAGCTCATGCAAAACCGTGTTCATACGACTACTGAAACATGTAGCGTGTTTCGAGAGAGGCTGGGAATTACAAACAGAGAGGCTGGGAATTGCAGTTTTGGCTCAAATTCACCCAGCAGGAGCAGGCACAGACCCTGCTGAAGGCTAGTGGTGCTAAACAGTCAGCCCACAAGCGAGACAATATGGACAAAAGGCACCTGCTGCTTTCCTTCTGCAACCAGCTGGAGCTGGGTAGCACGGGATGCATTGATTCAACCAGACGGTGTTAAGCTAACTTTGAGCGGCACTGCCAAGATTAGGCCTTGGCAGTGCAACTGGTTTCCAGCCTATTCCCGCCCTCCACGCTCTGTCCATTAGACATCATTAGCTACAGGCAACTCGCAAGGACTCCAGCCAGGAATTCAATACTTTTAAAATACTTCAGTCTTCCCTTCAACCTCGCACAGAGTTGGAGCTTTGAAGGAGCCTTTGGAGCTAGGCCAAAAGGGCAAGAGCACGTACCTATTGCTCCAGCATGCGGGAGGCTCCTTTTCAAGGCTTACAACCACCCACAGCAACCATCCCTGTCCCAGAAAGGGGACCTTTGGAGTGTGCTTGCTAGGCAAGCTGAGTAATTGCGTTGCACCTGCTTCTATGAAGACTGGTTGCATGCCTTTGTAGTCAGGAACCATTTACTTGTGAGGATGGGAGATGATGATAGTCTATGCTGTCCTTGGTCTGAAGGTCAGCAGCTAAAATCTAGCATAGATTACTGACCAAGGAAATATATTGGTGAACTTCTTCCATTGCCAACCCAAAATTTCACTATCATAGCTTTCATAGACATTCGGGCTGGAAGGGACCTCGTAAGATCATCAGGTCCAGCCCCCTGCCCCAAGGGTCAGGAATTAAGTTGGGGTCAAAGGATCCCAACAAGATAAATGTCCAAATGTTTCTTGAAAGTGTCCAGGGTAGGTGTTTGCACCACCTCTGGGGGGGAGTTTGCTCCAGACCTTGGGGGCTCGGACAGTAAAGAAGTTTTTCCTTATGTCCAGCCTAAAACGGTCTTCCAGCAGTTTGTGACCGTTGGACCTTGTCTTCCCTTGGTGAACAAATGTTCTCCCTTTCCTGATGCACACCACCCCTTATGTACTTATAGGATGCCACCAAGCCCGCCTGAGCCTTCGTATTATTCCAGAATAAAAGTACATGAAAAGTTATGACGCCCAAGCTAAAATTGGTAAATATAGATGACATCCATTGGAATGGATAGAACTAGAATTGGGTAGGAAAAAAAAATGCATTTTCCCCTGGGAGATATACCAATCCCCTTTCCTCGCCCCCAAAAACAATCATTAGAAATTTTGAACAAATATGTTGGTTTTCCCAGTGAGAATTTTTTATTTTTTTTTTACAAACTTGGAAAGAGTATTTTATTTCAAATTGGTTCAAATTAACATTCATCAAAGAAATGAAATATGTTTACTTCCATCTTAAAGCATCATTTCAAAATGAAGTGGTGTGGGATTCAATTTTGAAATTAGATTAAATTAAATTGTGATTTTGAGTTGACATTTTGATATGAGAGGTCATTTCTATTTTTTCAAGTGAAAAGCTGAACTGCATTGACTATAAATTCAACGAAACAGTTTCAAAACACTTTTTCAACATTTCCATGTGGAAAATTGAATTTTTTTCATCAGAACTGATTAATTTTGACAAAAACTATTGTTGTGCAGAAACCCCCCACTCATTAATGGAAAACAGTTCACCTTCTCCAAAAATAATCTTCTCAGGGTTTAAGCTGGAGAAGGGGCTGCTTTTCAGGATTAAGGAAAGTTATATTAGTGCCTCTCCAAGAAAATATTTGGGGGAAAGTGAAGCGTGGCCTTGCCGAACCACACTTAATACAGCCCACGTGTTACAAACCCCAGCAGAAAACTGTCTGGTGTCATCTAAGATTCAACAACCTGACGCTTCGACTCTTCAGAGGCTCATACGTAGGTATAAGACAGTGCATCTCTGCAGGACTGGAGCCTGAGATAGTGCTAAGATACCCAGAAACAGAGATGAAGAAAAATTGATTTCAGTGCTTAAGCATTCAACTGTGAGCATATTATAAAACCAGGGCCATCACAAAATAAATATAAAAACCCCTACCTCTTTATCAATTCCAGGCCCATGGCTGTGATATTCGGAAGCTTGCTGCTTGCTGATCTGTATTCTGCTCACTGTCACATTGTATTTCTAAACTGTTGAAAAACTTACCTATCAGCCTCCAAGGCATTCATTTTTCCCTGGACTTTTTTATAAACTAGAGCATATTTCCCTGATATTTCTTTTACAATGGAAGGCCTGTTAAAAACAGCATCATGAATATTCTAGTTATGACAGATATGAAAGGACATAATATCCAGGAAACATTTCTTTCCTAATATATTCATGAAGAGCTCCTTGTCAATCATGGCTAGTGAATTGAATCAAAAATAATACTTAAAGTCTTAGGAGGATACACTGAGTTTTACATGCTGGAGATATAAAGACTGAAGTGAGACTAGGTTCTGCTAACAAGATTTCTGGCCTGAAGTGCCTTTGTGAAATTATTCACAATCCTGCCAATAATGACATTTCAAACTCTAGCTATCTCTTTCTTGGTTCTGCTCCATATGGGTCCATGTATTATTGCCACACAGCTAATGGATTCTCTCAGCTGGTGCTTTAAAAGAACGATGTCTCCAATCATCCATTTATCATGGAGTTTCAAAACAATGTGTTTTATCTCCCTGCTTCTTCTGAATATTATTAAATTTACATCTTAAAAGATCTGAGAAGAAGTAAACTGCCAAATGCCTTGAGCAGAGTAAGCAGTTACACTGATACATATATATTTTAAAGTGTAAAAGCAACATTATTTACTATTCATTCCATTACAGCGATTGTCAACTTGTTCAGTGCTGCATGCTTAGATAATAAAACACATACCCAATAACAAAACGTTTAGTTGTTTTCCACGTTTGTACCAGATATGCATATGAATAAGGAACACATAGCATGGCTATAGGTATGCATAAATATACAGGACTATACGCACATAAATATGTAACAGATAACAAAGAAGAAACACTTTTTAGAAAAAGTTCATTTCACCAATTTGCATACCTTGAAGACTAATGTTCCCAATGTATGCATTACTAGACAGCCGTTCCAAAACAACCTGTTTACAAAGATAACAACATTGCAGTACGAGTTTAATTCTGAACCAAATTTACTAGCTAAAGTCTATGGCTAAGTACAGACAGTCAAAAAGCCTGAGGCTGAATCGATTCAAACTCTGCAGGTGAGTCTCAGCTGCGTAGATTGAACCGATGAGCAAGTGAGCAGACATTCACTTCTGGTTGCAGAAATGCAGCCACGTGCCTGCAGTGGCCCAGGCCAGAAGCCAGGGGGCGCTGGAGCACTCCTCCCTGCTGGGCTGGAGCAAACAGCTTGGGCCAAGGCTAGCTTGCCCACCCTGCAAGGGGAGGTTTGCAGGGGAGGTGCAAAAGCATCCGGGGATGCTAGGGACTATGAACTGACTTGAATCGGGAGGGGATCTGGGACAGAAGTTCAATAAACCGGTTTAACCTAAATCAGTTAAGTCTGATACTGCATCCATCCAGGTTCAGCTTAAACTGCTTTCGGACATTTTGAAAGTGGCTGATGCACGCTGAGCTTCTGTTGCGTTACAGATCTGAGCCAGTTTCTGATCGCTTATACTGGTTTGTGTGTCACTTCTGTCCCTGGCCTATAGGTAACATAGATATATCATTTAATAATGATATAACGTTTCATAATTTCTGGGTCCATCTTTTACAAATAAGATTTGTATTTAAGCCAACTGTAGACCCTAAAATACAGTTCAACATCCACGTGCCTACAGCACTCAAAAACTCAAGTATATGGGACATCTCGATTACTTAAAATCATGTTTAGTTTTAATAAAATTAAAAGAAAACATGATTATAGTGAATTGACAGTATACTACACCCTAGGTTTTATTGCTCACTGCTATCTCCACAGCTAGTAAACACTATTAGCATAACTCCTGTGGGGGTCTTGTATGCCAACCTAAGTTTCCATGATGCTGAAAATATCAAAAACCATTCGCCCATAAAATGCACACAGTTTCCTCTCGCTTTCCTTTTCTACCAAACTCCAGCACTGCCCCTTCCTGTGCTTTATTTACCTGCCTGACCAGTGGCTCTGTCCTTTGTCTTCTTCCTTTTAAAACCAAACTCTCTGAAATGTCCCTGGTGTCCATCTGATAATACGGAAAGAACCACTAGATCATCCAGTTACCCTTCTACGAAGTCCATAACTCATACCTAGATGAAGCACGTCCAGTCGTGGCCTGAACACATCACAAGACGGAGAACCCACCTGTTATTTAGGGGGTCAGCTCCGACAGTTAATCACCGGTATGTTGAAACGCCTATCTTCTTTCTCAGCTGAATGTGTGAGAGCAGAAAACTTTCCTGAATTTGAAACGATCGAAACTAGATATGGAGTGAGCTAAGGGATCATCACAAATGCCAGGCTCCCCGCTGCGCTCAGTTTCTGTGGCGTAGCGGGGCTGCCAGGGGAGAGCCATTCATAATCCCGTCACTGGAAGGGGCTCCTCTAACAGGCATGGGGAGGCCCTCGGTCAGCACACGCTCCCTAGTTCCCGTCTATCAGAGCTAGCATTTCTTAGTTTTGCCTTCACTTTAGCATCAGGGGCTTCACAAATCCACCTTTCATCAGTGGCAGCGACCCAGCACCCTGCCATTTGCTTGTTACATGCTATTAGTTAATGGGCTGTCTTATATCATTACAACTCTCCCTATACTACCACACCTTTCCCTGTTGCCCTTTTTCTCCCCACCTATTTCCATCTTCCCCAAACCCTTTGCTCTAACATTAATGCACTCTCTAAGATCTCTCTCTGCACTACAGTCACCGTGTCAGTTTGAAAAAGCGATTAAAAGAATGGAGAGTCAGGATAATTTCTGGTCCATCGCAGTTACAACATCACTCTTACACTATCATATCATTTTACATACATCTGTACATATGTGAATGCCTCCAAAATTGACACGTGTGCGTGGGTGCCCATATGCTCCCAGACGGATATCTGCAGAACCGCCAAGACATGCCATAACCCCAAAGAGCTGCTAAATCTCATCTTCCTGCCTGGTTGTTAGTTGCCATTGCTCGTTGCATCTTGCCTGGAAATTTAGATCGTCGGCTCTTAGAAGCAGGGATTGCAGCGGTTTTCCTGTGTCTGCAATTAATCTAACACACTTTAAGGCACGAAATGAGTGCTAATAGTAATGATCACTGCTTACAGTGACTTGGCAGATGGATGATAACTATATTATTGCTTTTAAACCTAACATGGCATTTGGCATTTGAAATTGCCTCACCATGGCAATCTTCAAGAAAGAAACTGTCATCTCCTGACGTGTTTATGTCAGTAGACCTCAACGGCTGAGACCGTTAAATACACAGGCACATCCCGTAGTGCCCGGACAACAAACAAAACACAGTCAGGGCTTGTCTACACTTGAAAATTGATGGGTTTTGCGTGAGCATGTTCAGTTATCTGCAGCAACTCGTGTGAGCAGTGGGCAGACACCCCGTTGCTATCCTTTGACTAAGGGATCCTGCTTTGTGTTGCTGCAGTCGCACAACACCCTGATGCTTCAAAACGAGCACTGGCATTTTGCCTGTAATGCATTGCTCCACAACGGTGCTCTTTGCACTCTGGGATTTTGGGCCGTATATTACGGGGTACTGGAAAGCAAGGGAAAGCTCAGTCAAAACTGCATGACTTCCAGGATTACTCATTTCAGCCTACCATTCATATGGTTTCTGTAAGCCAGCCAGGGCCATTTTCAAAGAGCTCTTGGGCAGCGTGGAAGAAACCCTGGCAAACACGTCAGTCCCCCATGGTGGCAAATGCCAAATGACTGCTGCAAGCACACCTGAAGTTGTGCAAGGACATCAGGACAAGGGCAATGAGGGCGTCTGAGGAGAAGGAAGTTGAGCCTGACCAGGTAACTTCTAGATTTTTTCCTGGAGCAACTTCAGCTGGCAGATGACAGTGACCATGCAGGCGTACACCCAGGAGATACCGTAGCTGAGGATGCACTACACTAGACCACCGATTCTTAACCAAGGTGCCAGGGCACCGGCGGGTGCCACAAGATCCTCTGAAGGGTGTCTCAAGGTGTGATAAGTCAGGTGTGAGGATATAAACAGAGGAGCATGGCTCAGGCTCTTCCCTGCCTAGCCATTCCCCTGCCCCAATGCCCAGCACCTGTGCAAGGAGGTTAAGTACTGCAATAAGCTGGGTTTTGAAATGAGGTGCCACTCAAGTCCCCAGAGTTATGGAGGGATGCCTCATGTCTAATGAGGGGTGCCTCAAGTCTAAACAGGTTGAAAACCACTGCACTAGACTGAGACTCATGACCCTCTGCCACTGATCTGCTGTCAGACTCAAAGCAAGTCACCTCATCTATCTGCACCTTTGTTTCCCCATCTGTCTACTCTGCCTAGTGAGACTGTAAGCTCCTGAGGTGGGTGAGCTTCGTTTGATCTGCCCACATGCTGCACAGCGCCTAGCTGCAACTGTAGTACCAGCAAAACAACTGTACTTTATTGGGTTCAAGGATCTTGTTTTTTCTAGACACCCTGGAATGGCAGATTTGCAAAATTTAGTACCACCAGTACCTAGTAAAGATAGTATAAGATTTATCCATTCGTGACCCAAGCATTCAAGCAATTAAGCTGAGAGCAGGTTTGCTGAAGGGAGTTGTCCCATTCAGTACAAAAACGGGCCGTTCGTGTGAGTAAAATTACTTCTATTCTTATTTGTAGTCACACCCAATGCACATTCAGATACTCCTCATTTTACCATGGAAATAAACAGAGATGGGCCTTATGAGCCACCGTGGCTGCGTTTAATCATGTTTTAATAGTTTAAACATGTGTAAGAACCACATCAGCATGCACCAACGCGAGAGCGGCGAGAGCAGTCAGGAGCCACCCTCTGCAAATAAAAATAAATAGAGCTGAAATGGAAAAGGATGAATTTTCTCTGCACGGAGGCTAAGCGTTTAATGCACTTCCACTGGGAGCCTTTGCTGCTTCACCTTTGGTAAACTTGATTCATTAGTGTATTAATTGACAGTTGTTTCCTGTTCTAAGTGATTGTTCTGTAGTTCTATTATGTACTGTCAGGCAACAGCACACAATTAATTACAAATAAACTAAGAATTAACTTTGCTCACAATAGGATGTTTCAAAGCCTTTTACCTTCAGGAGAGGAAGTCTCCTACCCATCCAGCTGTGCTGTTTGCTGGAGCTCCCTGGGTGATGTTCCAGCACATCCAACAGCATTCGTCTCTAAAGTGGGTTTGACTGATCCGAGAGGCTAACAGAAAACTGCGCTTCCCTCCAAGATGCATCAGCCATGTGCCGACACTGGTTTTCACGTGAAATTTGTCACCAATGGGAATTCAGAATATGTGTGGAGAGCAGGCAAAGACCCTTAAGGTCTGTAGAAAACAATTACATACCGTCCCAGAAAGCAAGAACTAATTTTCCATTGCCTTTTTCAAAAGGGGACTCTTTTGATTAACAGTTGATCACAGAAGTGAAGATAATTGTTCCTTCTGCCAGAATAATTACCACGATCCCTGTGCAGAGATGGATGCGGTCTCACAGCTCATGGGCACCAGGGAGGACCCGTAATGAACAGTGCAGCGCCAGAGATGAAATGCCAGGCGAGTGGGCCGAGAGCAAGCTCTCACCTGACTCGGTGCTAGCGACAGGCGCTCACGCTGGTTCAGAAGATGCCCCCTCTCCAAGCCTGAATTTTTGGGTACTTAAACCTTCCCTTTCCAATCTGCTCCACCATGGATCTCTACGGCTTTCATGTGAAACGCCTGTCATTTCCAGCCCTGCAGGTGGATCCGAGCGAGAATACTTTAATCAAACTCTGGATATTAATTCCAACTTTGTTTTAATAACTATTTAAGATGCACCGATCCCGCACTCTCACAAGATATGGAGAAGCACGATTGCCCGGACTGCTAACTGTGATATGCAACTACAAACACGTTTTCTTGGAAGGGGTCATCAAGCTTCCCCACCCGCTTGTGTCCCTTATCTATATTCAAAGATAAATTCAAAACTTGGCATTGGTGACAGCAGCACAACAAAAAAGCACTCTCTCTCTCCGGTTATTCTTCTGCCGCGTTTACAGAAGATCTGAAACCATCTGGAACAGCTCAGTGTTCAAACTGCACGGTTTTTAACAAACTGTTCAGATCTATAATGCTGATGTTAAAGCGTTGCTATTATTGCGGATGTCTTGGACAAATAGAGTCTGACCCAAAAGCTCACTGAAATCACTGGATTGACTCTCGATGACTGCAGCAGGCTTTGGATCAGGTCAAGGGAAAACAAGCCTAACCTTTGGATAATGGAGACATCAGTCAGCAAAAACAAACTCCAACAGATATTTCCACGCCCGTGCACAAAATGGAGACACCAATGCCAAATTTATATTTTAAAAGCCTGGAATATAGGGCAGTGATATTTAATCCTTTGAAAGGTCCTGGTGGATAGCTTTGATGCGTCCACTCTTGACACTTGTTGGATAGGTTTGAAAAGCCCACTGTTAGGAACCAGCAGAATTTAAAGTAGCTGATCCTTCCCAAAAAAAAGAGATATGCCACGGAGAGAAGACAGGGATGATTTATATCACCAAGTGGCATAATAGAGACACAGCTGACTTGATGAACCTTTCTTTAAAACAGTTGCAAGGTGCTTCTACGACAATGTCGGGGAGTTAGCAAAAAACCCAGGACTAATTGAAATAATGATTTCTTTGCATGGACATTTGAGTGAGAAACAAAAACAAACGCAGGTGAAAAAGCTATGGGGGAGAAAAAACAATCCTGCCAAAATCCTCAGATTTTCCAACTGGAGATGGTAATGATTGATATGGCGTCTTTTAATTTAAGCATAAAAAGGGGGAGAAGGAGGAGGAGGAGGAGGAGGGCATCTTGAAAAAAAGTCCAGTGTGTTGCTGCCAAAGATGCCAAAAAAAAAGAGACTAAACTGCCACAGCACATAAAGATGCCTTATTTCCTCCAGCTCCAGCTACCCTCCTGTGGCTGGGCAAAGAGGACGACGCATGCTGCTTTATTTTTTCATTTGCACGTACTACAGTACATTGGCTTCAATACTATTTACAAACTTAGGAAAAAAGCATAATAGGAGTACATTTTGCAGGGTCCCATGGTGAGCAGAGCAGCTCAAGCTCAAATTTTAAATGAAAGGCTGACCGCAACGTTTCCAGCGATCCTAGGACAGGCGTGCGAATCACAGGGATAGAAGACAACCCAGACGTAACAGCTGGAAGCCTACCAGGATGCTTCTTCCTCCGAGAGGATTTTCTTAACTAAGTAGCAATGTATTGCTACGAAGCACTAAGCACTCCTATAAAAAGCAATGCTTTATTTCCCCACCGCAGGAGAACTGCCTCTTCCATCTGGAACATTTCTGCAAACACACTGGATATTTGCTTTCGGAGAGATGTTGCTTTTACCCTTCTCTAACACTCGCTGCTTCTAGTTATCCCACTGCTGCCCTATGAGCTCACGTCCACTTCCACTTTGTATCTCCTGGCCATCCCGCTGACCACCGGACCTGAAACTCACTGAAGTCAAGGGTGCCTTTCCACTGATTTCAATGCTAATTTTCTGATTCTGTAATTCTATGAAAGCCACAGAGACTTTCTTTATGTTATCCTCAGAGCCCCTATCAAATCTTCATTTTTTCCCCCCTTAGTCTCTCCATATAAGCATCCTCAGCTTGCCTCTTCCTAGCTGGGCCCTGTGGGTCTCTACTATGATACTGCAAATCATCTGCGGTCATTTCTAACTCACTGGATCATCAGTTTACACATGGCTTGATGGAAGAAATACAGATACTTGACAAGTGGAAGCGAGGCAGAAAGCCCATCGTGGAACCAAACCCATGGGGTTGGAGAAGCGCGTTAAGGATGAAACAACTAATAATGTTCTGAGTAATGCAGGCGATGGGCAAAAGTGGTGTGGTTGAGTGAGTGGTAAATGGAAAAGGTGACAGTGTCAGGGAAAAGAGAAGAAAGTATTGCCTTGGTAAAAGGCCTTGCCTGGAAACTGGATAGAGAAAATAAAACATGCACAGGAGACAGTAAGAGGATCCATACTGTGTTATCAAAAGGGTTGGAGGAATAAAAATATGGTATGATGGAGCTTTTCATTTTTCCAACTTGTCCATGCTTTCAAACTTCTTCAAACTTCACGGATTCTGCCTAGATAAAAATGGCATTGCTGTACCTGTCCATGACGGGGCTCATAAACAAGGTAAATCACTTTTTCTGAAACTTTTTATAACCAGAAAATTAGCAGGAAGGGCTCTTCTATTTTGGCAACAATTGTCTAGTGAGATTTAACACGGGCTCTGTTCAACGTAGCTTTGTGATGCTGTTTTGGAGTGAAAGGTTGAGGCAAAGCACACGGCTGGTTTGCAGAAGGTAACCAAGTTAAGTAAGACACCCAGGAGGAAAAGCCTATTTACCTGAATGATACTCAAAGCCCCCCAGTAACAAAGGTCTTGGCTGGCTATTATTCATGGAAACCTGCTTCCTCCGGAAACAACATCCAGAAGCACGCAATAAGACTGAGCATTGAAAACCTGTCAATAATTAAAAGCGAAAGCTTACATGTGAATTTGGCATTTGGTTTAAATCTTTCATGCTTGATGCCTAGGAGACTGCACTAGCCTTTCATTATGTGACCTGTATTTTAAAATTTATCATAAAGTATTTTATTCTGCTACATATATCGATGGCTTGTTGTTTTTTTTAAAGACTTAAAAAAAAAAAATCCTAACTTGCAGCATAGCCAAAGCCTCTGATGAGATGTCTGATGAGAGCAGGCAACAGCTGAATCGCACGTCTGAACGGACTTTTTGTAATTCCATTTCCCAACTCACCCCAGACCTTTACTTTGTGCTTTCGCTGGAGCTGTCAGGGGCAAGGAAGTTCAACAGAACACATAAAGGAAAAAAATTATTAAATGATCTCAGTGAAACAATACAATCTGTCAGAGTGGGGCCTGGAAGCACTGCTGGCAGTACTTGACTGCTCACATTCAGCCCTGAGCACGAAAAAAGTGGCGCCTCAAACATAAATTGGCTAAACCAAAATGCTCAATATGACCATCCTTGAGTCTCAGGGATGGTCAGCTACCAACCCCTATGCGGATGGCATCTCAGGCTCATCCCTGGTCCTAAGGCATGTCCAGTCAGCGTGGGAGCCCTGCCTAAGCAGGGTACAGGCGGCAGAAATCGAGTGAAACGAGAGAAAACAGACTTTTGGGGGCCTCAAGAAAAGCACGTCGCACTGCAAAGAAAAAGAAAACAGCATCCTAGAGATGCACACCTATACTTCCCTACACATTAGATGCGTGTTTCACTGACAAGTGAGTGTGCAGCTCCTTAACATGTTCATCGTGCTACGCAACCGCTGACTTGGCATGAACTCATTTCATATTAAACAGCAGATCTAGATGTGCGTGCCCAAGAGGAAACAGCTCTGTAACCTGTAGCATTAACTTGAAGCTGCTAATTAATTCGCTTTGCCCCTTTACATAACTATTACTGGTACAGTTCTTGCTTTTTACAATCCGGGTTGCAGGATTAAAGGAGGAAATACATGATTTGGGGTACCTCTGCCTCTTGGCAATGATGCAGTTAAGGACAAGGCACTCTGCCCCCCAAGTTTTGTTGTACTGCAACTTATCTTTCGCTTTCAAAGCCAGTAATGTAAGAAGAGGGAGAGGAAGAAAAACATGCGTGCACTAGAGAAAGGCAGGTGAGAGCTGCTCAAATGCAACTATCAATGATATGAGTTGTGGTGGACATAGAATCTCAAAAGCATTTTTTCTGCCTTAGACACATGAATAGATAAGTTTACAGAATTAGCACCAACCTACGTACAATTGCATGGAAAGTAAATTGCCGCGAGGCTTTTTGCTGCCACACTGAAGCACAAATGGGAACCTAAGTGTCTTAACACCAGCTTTAATTTGGGGGCTTCTCCCACCTCTACAACATGTAATGAAATATATTGAAATACAATTACAAAAATGGACAACGTGGTGCCTCATCTCACCAGAGACCTGATGCAGATATCCACATACACCCACAAACCCCAACCATAAACACAAGTGGAAAATAATATAAAACCAGAAAGAAAACAAACCCTCTCTTCCTCCTCAGGACTGCCCCTTACCTACTCTCAATTCATACACAGCTTTCTGGTGTACAGAAAGAAAGTGTGTTATAATTGTGCCAAAAAGAGCCCCAGATCAACTCATGGATGCAACGAGGAGAATCTGATAATCAAAAGATTCACACCTAAATAACGCAGTTAAAATAAAACAAGTGCAATGTTTTAAATCTGGCATTAGTAGCATCCTGTTGGTGAGGACAACCCGAGTTAGACAGCATCCTCCAGGGTGTGAATGGAAAAAAAACGCACAATGCAGCATTTCGAGTTGGGAGCTGGCCACATCCTCTGTAATGATCTAATCACAGAATTGTGAAAACGAGGGTTGAAGGGACCTCAGGAGGTCACATCTACTCTAACCCCTGCTCCAAGCAGGACCAGCCCCAACTACATCATCCCAGCCCAGGCTTTGTCTACCCAGGTCTTAAATACCTCCAAGGATGGAGATGTACATCTCCATCTCCCTAATCTACAGACAGGTGAGTTGTTCTGATGAAACATAAATCCAAAGGATCATGACGACATATTGTGGCACGTTCATCCTGTAGCTCAGCTGCAACCACGGCTCATGCAGACATACCTGAGCCAGCTCAGGGACCACCATCATTAGCATCCACGTACCAAAAATGAAATTCTTCATGACTTTTAAGTAGCTTGCCTGCCCATCTTTTATAACAATGCCTTGCTACCACTGTGGTTTGTGGCTTTGCAGCAAGACTGCAAAGAGACATCTCAGCCTCCTCCCTTTTTTTTTTTAATCAGCTGAAATTACTAATTCCTTTATCCTCTGTGGCCTAAATACTTAGCTTTCAGTTTAGCTGATTACCCATTAATTTTCTCAGCTTCTACCTACACTGACAAGTTAACTCTGATATCTTCATCCTCCTTCCACAGCGAGATATCAGTCTCCCAGCCCATGCAACACACAATTTTTTGTACATAAGCACTTCACATTTTTAGACCTGCACTTTAGAGTACAACGCTTCCAGAAGAGCACTGGACTGCATCGCATGTTATGCTGCTTGGGTCTCAATGGCAAGAAAAGGGCGAGGCCAAGCCCTGTACATAATTTTGGCGTCGCTGTCAGTAACCACTAGGTTGCCCAAATAATAATTCGATGCTAAAGCTTCTCAGCAGCTCCTAATGATCAATGGTTACAATAAACATGTACCGGTATCAAATATTTAATGTTGCAGAAAGCCTTAACGGGTTAGAACAACTCCCAGGCACGTTAAGAATAGATCTTGCAATGTTTCCCTAAACCCCCTGAAGTCAAAGTGCAATTTTCTTCTCCTGGTTACCGAGATATTTGCCAGACCACCTCCTGCTCCTACACTAACCCAGCTGATGGGCTCTTTAGGGTGGGAGCTGCATCATCTCACTGTCTGTTCAGTACAGCGAACAGTTATTGCCCAGTATGAATAGCAAACAGGGGGTGGATGCGCAAAGAGATGCATAGGACTGGTGCGGCTGAAGCAGCTCGGCCCAACATACCAGCCCCCCATCTAAGGAGCAAGACTTGCTCCTGATAAACCGGGGTTGGACTCAATGACCCCTGGATGTCCCTTCCAGCCGGGTATTTCTACAGGTCTGTACAGCTGCCTCTGGAAAGCTTTACTTTGGTTGCCTGGGCTCTGTGGCAGGAGGACTGTCCAGATGTGTCACACCTTGTAAGTCTCCAAGCCTTTGCTGCCGAAAACCCAAGACTAGTGACAGTGATGTTTGGTGGAAGGAAGGGGAGGTGGTGGCAAAGCAGGGAAGGGGGTTTCTTAAGCTTGTAACCCAATAGCCTATTGCAAAGGGCACTTGTCCAAGGAGAGGGAGATGCAAATTTTAGGCTCCCATCACCCAACTGGTGTACGAATCAGCCTCTGCTACTTCTCAGCGAAGGGCTTTAACTTCCAGGCCATGCATCACGTGACATCCTCCAGCCCCACTCCTGCGGCTGGCTCACAGGGCCACTAAGAAGGGAATATATGTGAAGCCAGGAAGGCGAAGCAAGGGTACAATCCTTGCACCAGAGGGAGGGGGGTACACCGAGATGGACGCTGCCCTGGAAAAGACAGGTCCTCGGGTTGGGACCCTGGTGCCTGCGTCATACGAGGCAGAAGCTATACCATGCCCATTCACCCATTTCTTCCAACTAGTCTTCCATCCATCGCAAGGTGCACAAAAGCCCTGATGCAAATACCCAGCCGCACCCATGCCCAAATGAGCGCAAAACCTGCGTGCTTGGCAAAGTCTTTCCCCACCAAGAACTATATAATCTGGTCTCAAACCCAGGCCAAATTAATGCTCTTTATGGGCCTGCACCTAAGCAAGCCCATAATTACACAGATCCACTTTTTTTCAGTAACATGGGTAAAAAAACACAACACAAAACATAACAAACCATGCTTGAAGGACGTATTTTGGTAACTGCTCATTAGAAAATTAAAGATTGTTTCAGATGTGTTCTCTTAATATCAAACAGCGAGATTAAATGTTTGCTCAAAGTTGTTTTTTTTTCAATTAATTCACCACCGCTGCAGCACCGGTAGTTCTCTCAGAATAAATAAAGGGCAAAAAACATGCACAACAACGTCTTACACCGTAATTTCCTTGTTTTTCTGTCAGTTAATTTAGGAGGAATAAGGAGACAGCCTTCGGGGCTTTACTTGGATCATTCCGATTTGTGCGTGTTTTCTCCAAGCACTTTCTCTTCCATGGAAAGGCAATGCTATGCAACTCAGCAGCACAAGATGAGGACAGCATTGTGACTTCTAGATATGAAACTACGTATGTGGCTATATACCGGCAAGGATCAAGAGGAAGGTAGAAGTCAGAACAGGAAGGAGCTTCACATATAGCTGGGGGCATAGTGGTGTTTTAGGTCTGCCGTGATATTGCAGGTGCAGTATTTTAACTATCCTGAACTCCTCTGCTGTACCATGAGCTATCAAGTTTTGGATTTGCTTCTGCTTCATCCTAATGGATGCTTTCCCCCACCTCATTCACCTTCCACCACAGGACACTGTTTATTACAATATGATTCATTAGCTAACGGAAAGATCCTCTCCTTAAACACCACAAAGAGGAATATATTCAAAGCAAGCAACTGTGGGTTGCATCCATCAGTGAGACTTTGATTCCCTTTTACCCCCTCGTAGCAAATCAGGCATACCTGCCCAAGATTTGACCCCACTCAAAGGCCCCAAATCACAATATCTGGTCCACAGAGCTGCATCTATTTGCCAATGGTTCCTCTTTCTTTCATAAGGAAGGATTTTCAAGTTTTGAGAAGGAAGAAAGGAACACCAAGGAGGACTTTCATCTCTATCTATGTGCGACAAAAGCCACACCAGCACATCTCTGCCCCTAAAATGCCAGGAAGTGACAGGAGGATCAGGAGGGATGTTCCCCCTAAGTTATGCATGGTAGGGTGGATCAAACTGTGTCTTTTTGTAGAGCAAAACATTGGACTTGACAAACCATCGTGCCACGGTGACACCCAGGTTCTTAATGTCTCGGAGCTGGGTAACATTTCAGAAAGAACGGGATATCATTCTTGTATCACTTCTAGGGCCACAGGCTGGTATAAATTAGGCATGTCGCAAAACGTGTGAATTATGTGCCGCATACTGCAGCAGAGGATAAAATACGGTCCTTTATTATATCATAAAACAATTGTGTGCTAGGGAGATATTTATAGCATAATCCTGTGTTCCCGCACAATCCTCTTTGGAAACGTATCGTTTAATATAAATTGCCATGTGCATGCGTGCATGTGTGTGTGCGCGCACGTGCACACATGTGAGTGCATGTAAATTCAAAGTAAAGTGAACTTTATTCTCTAAAATCCCAGTAATATATCTGGATAGGTTATTATGTGACATGCTGGTAAATACCGCCGGAAGACATACGTACTTAAAAGGGGCCACTTGCTCCTACAGACTAGTTCTGCATATTGAGTCTGTAATACCAGGGGTTTTAGTGTAGGCTTCCCAAACGCTAATGAGCAGGATCTAAGTCTTTAATTTTGAGCCAATCCTAACTTTATTACAAAAGTTTATCAAGCTATAAACACACTATTGCACGAGGCTCACATGTTTTTATAAAGTAGTTTATAAAAGGTGACATCTGGCAAAGAGGCAGATCTATAAAAATCATGCTGGTGGATGTAGTGTCATTTTTCCTGCCATCCTCCCAGAAAGAGTAATATTATTCTGACACACACATTCATCCCCACTGTCAAGCTTCTATTTTTATAGTTAGCTTACTGCACATATCCTTAAGCCATACAAAACCTTTGGGCTAATGTAAAGAATGACATTTCTGCATATTTATTATAACACTTATTTTAGGGGCTGACTTTGCCTGATGGGATTTTTCCAAGTACAATGTCATTTTCATGACAATATTCTTCTCTGGGAAACAATAAATAAGGATGCATGATAAGTCATGAAAGGCCAAATATGCAAGGACAAGTTTAGAGCAGCTTGCTTTGGCAAGTCCTACATTTGTCCTTCCTTAATATTTTATCCGATGTGTGAACTGTACACTGGAGTTTAGTGTAAACTTAGATGTATAAAATAAGATGAAAACTCCCTAGGACATTATAGACTCCAACAGAGATTAATTCTAATACCGCGGCTGTCTGGATTTTCTTCTTTTTCTTTCCCTTGCCACGTTTTAGTGCAGCCCTTTGGGGGGGGTTTCAAACCAAGAGCAGCCAGGGTGTAAGCAGGTGCAACTCCACGGAAATCAGCAGGCTGCGTCCAATTTCTTTTTGTGCATGAATTACAGGAAATTACTGATTAATCACTGCAGTGCCCGAGGTTAACCTGTTCACTAATAAAGTAGATACTATGGATCTCCACATACCACAGAACTGTTGTTTTATTTGATTTGTTCATATTGACTCGTTCCTGCTCACTGTTACCCAAATGCCATAGATGCTTTATTATTTAATCTGATACTCACCATTACTCACCTGTGCCAAAAGCTGCGACTCTAAAAATCTTCCGTCCAGTCCAGCAGTCCACACGTGAGAGCTCCTGGAGGTGCTTTTTAAATAAGGGATAGAAGAAAGTGTGTGCTTACAGCTAGCAAAACTAGAAATTAAAGCTTCTGAGCTGCATTTGAACATGACACGGATGCAGAAAAAACGAAGAGACGGGTTAGGAGTTTACAAACAGCAGCATTTTCTTGCCATCAAAAGAGTTCAAACACCAAGCGGCTCCTAAGTAGAGATAATTACTGCACGTTCACACAGCAGTAATTTGGGTTGGAAGCAGCACTTAATCCTGGTCTTGAAACCAGAAGACTACACTTCAAGAAACGGATGAAAAGCAATGTTTTTTGTAATGATAAATTCAAACCAAAAGTATCTAGTGGACTGGAAAACAAACCTAGCTCATCCTCTCAGATTCCCACTGTTACTACCTTAAAGATGTATAATTGCTGAACGGGACCTTTTTACATTAAAGAACCAGTTTTGTATAAAAGACTTTAAAAATATACGTATTATTCAACTGGCAACTGCGCTTTCCGGAGGCGACTTGCAGAATACCTCCATGACCCAGGCCTCAGATGCCCACCAGCATGGGCAGGGACAGACCTTCCCATCAACCCAGAGCAAACCGATGTACGATTACAGGACCAAGACTTCAATCAGGCTACCCAAGTAAATTAACTTCTATTGGAAGGGCAGAGTTTAGGAGGCCACGCAGAAAAATGAGCCGTGTCCTGTCAAACTCTCCAGCCCGGGGATCCCTAGGAAGTCGCTCTGCCCTTTCTCCCAGGTACTCCAGACCACCTGCCCTAGGCGACTACTCCCTCCTCAAATGCAAAGTGGAGGCTGCCTTGCTGGCACCGTGACTCCAGGGGCGCGACCGATGGCCATCCTGGATGACAGAGCAGTCAGCAACCAGGTGAGGAAGTGCAAACAGTGAAGTTCAGGTGTAGCACTACACGCCCCGCTACCCGCTGCACACGTATGTCTCCTCATACATCTCGTAGATCTTCAGTACACACCTCTGACTGCAACACGATTCACTACACGCACACACGCGCGTGCGCATATAAAATAGGCGGTGTTAGAAAAAACATCATTTAGGCTAGGGACAGAAATGACACGTAAACTGGCATAAATAACTGGAAACTGATTTAAATCTGTAACGTAACAGAAGTTCAGTGCACATCCACCGCATTCAAAATGTCCAAAACCAGTTTAAGATAAACCTGGGTGGATGCAGTATCAGACTTAACTGATTTAGGTTAAATCGGCTTACTGAATTTCTGTCCCAGATCCCCTCCACATTCAAGTTAATTCACAGTCCCCCAGCATCCCAGGATGCTTTGCACCTCCCCCGCAGTCTGTACTTAGCCTTATAGTTATTCTAGCATTTCCAGCAGAAACAAAAAAACCCAACAAACAAAAACCCAACAACAACTTTTGGGAACTGTCTGAATCCTGCCCAGCAGTTAAGGTGCACACACGTGTATGGTGCCCAAGGGAAAGGGGTGTGCATATTATTATGTAAACACAATAGGAAGAGGGCACTTGCATCATAATAACATGACATGCTCTGAAAGCACACCAAACTGAAATGTGCTTCGCTGAAGAGTAGTGTAAATATAATGCATTGAAAATGACCCTTATAGATCTGATCTGGTTTTGATTAGTTTTGTAGTATTTTTCAGGACAATCAGTATACTGGAGTGTCACAGTAATCAAGGGATGGAAGTATTATTACCTACAGTCAGCAATAAATGAGAACAGAACCTTTAATTTCAAATTATAAGATAACACATTGATTAATAACCATGGGATGATTAGTCAATTTGAGACCTTAACGCACAATGGAGAAATGCATCCATTATCTATTCAGTGTAATTCTTCTTTCATCTTGGC
Source organism: Alligator mississippiensis (assembly GCF_030867095.1). NCBI lineage: Eukaryota > Metazoa > Chordata > Crocodylia > Alligatoridae > Alligator > Alligator mississippiensis. The sequence continues at coordinate 1,781,175 of NC_081835.1, forward strand.
GACTTTAAAAACAACCAAGGAAAATTACTGTCCCTCAGTAAAGGCTTTTGAATTTCATATGCATTTAATTAGATAACTGCCAGCCCAAGGACAGGAACCATGACAAATAGTTGTTCTTTTCAAATTAGAAGAATAGACTGTTCAATGAGCAATATTGATGTTCTCTTGTACCTAGTTATACAAGAGTTCTTGCTAGTTCTTCCTTTAATTTATCTAACCTTTTTAACATTTAATGAGTTTTTTTAATATGGTTTTGGTTATGTATGCGAGTCAGTTACTTAAAACAAAAAAAAATTGCCAACAGCGACAACGCCTGCATGCACATAAATATACGCCCCCACCACATTTTTCGGGTAAGCAAATATGCAAGAACAATTTCCAAGGCAGCCAAAAACAACTGACATTAAAAAAAATCATCTTCACATGTTATCAGAAAACCAAGAGCTAATATTTTTAATTGCTCTGATAGCTGAGCTGTAACAGCAAATATTAGCTGGCTCTCAAATACCTGAGTACAACAAGAGGTATGGAGGGGTGGAGGGAAGTGTGGGGGACGGGGATGTGATTTTTTTAAAAAAAAAGAGATTTTACACAAGTCATGGCAGGACCTGAATCACATGCTGGCCCCTGTGACATGCATCTGCTAATCATCATTTCAACAGGTGATGCATTTTGTCCTGGGCCATTTATCAGGGTTGGGCAGGATGATCCTCTATTCCCTTTCCAACCTTATGGCTCTTTCTTTTTAATGGCCTTACCTTTTGCCGACTCCCTTCAGCGAGTCCATAGCCCCAGGGCAAGCTTAGACTCCGCTCTCTCCGAGCTTAGTCCGAGATAACCACTGTGGTTGCTGCGTCCATGGCAGGGATGTGGAAGTTCCCCGAGGCGTGCTCATGCAAAGGCCAGTCCTGAAGCCAAAACCACAGCTATACGGGCATCGTGGGCAACTACGAGGGTGGAAAAACTAGCTTAGATAAAAGACGAATGCTCCACCCCACTCCCGATCCCCACTGTCATTACCCACAACCCAGCCCATGAACATTATAACGTTCTCTCGTTGGCAGCAAATGTCATCAGAGGCTGTATTTTAATCTGCCGGTATTTTTCACTGCCCACTTTTCAGTATTTTCCATTACAGTGCATGTTAAAGCTACTGCAGGGGTTTGGGTTGTAGCCGTGTTGGTCTAAGGACATAGGCAGACAAGGTTCCTTGGGTGAATTTGATATCTTTTATTAGACCAACCCAAATGGTTGGAGAATAGTTATTAAGCAAGCTTTCGGGTTCAAAAACCCTTCGTCAGGTTAAGGAAGCTTACTTAAAGCTACTGGCCTCTGAATAAGCAGACTTCCTAGCCGCATCCTCAAGGCAGCTCACAGACACACAAGTAGGGTCCAACTCTCCTCCCTTCCTGGTCTTCGGTGTTACGGATAACTCAAGAACAAGAACACGACACACATTTTAGCATGAGCTTTCTCCTTGAGTGCAGTTGTCTCCAAGCTCCCCCTCCCACCTAGCCTCCGCCTCAGCTCTGTGCGGATGCCTCATCTCAGATGATGTTAACGAGCCACATCTTGAGCTTTATGAAGACCGCTAACCCCCTTTCCCAGAGCAGGTGAACAGAACAGCCACTGCCAAGACCGGAGATAGCCGCGCAGGCTCCTATGGCATTGCACCTTTGTGGCCAGCAACGGATTTGGCTGCAAGTATCCCTGAGAGTCGCATGCACAGATCACCTCCCCACCAAGCGAAGAGATTACCCGTGTTCGGTAATCGCTTACCAGATACGTTGGCTTTAAAGGCAACATATCAGATGTTAAATGTCAGGCCTGAAATGATTTATTCCTGAAAGGGTTAAGCGGGCTCTCAGTATATTTTCCTTGACAAATAAAAGAGCACGCTGTCTACACATGACACGCTGATACCCGGCGATAAAACATTTCTCCATCTCTGGACCATTTTGATAATTCGCTGTGTGCATTACACACAATCAAGCCTCGCAGGTTGCGGAGGGATTCAAAGCACATCGCTCAGACTGACAGAGCAAGTATTCCAGACAATTGGCTCCCCGAGGGTCAGGACAGTGATGCTCGATCAGGATTCAAACGGGTCATAAACCCTTCATGGATCTCGCTCAAGTGGGTGGTGATGTCTCCCTGGGGCAGCTCATCATTTTCTGCTAAAGTCAAGCACTTGTCATTACAGACAAACTCCCCGTCAGTCTTAGGCACTCATTTAATCGAGTCTTAGCGAGAATAGCAAATATTATCAGTGGCATAAACACTCCAAAGAGCCAAATATACATTGCAATTGTGTTCGGATGGACCTTTAAGGATGTTCTCAAAGCGCTCGGAAAAGGGCATTTCTTCTCTGGCTCTTCAGCGTAGGCCCACATTTGTACTCTCAGATGCTGGAGTTCGGCATCTAAATCCTGAGGAAAAGTGAGCTAACATGCAAAGGAGAGTGCTGCTCCTTTACTGTGGTATCCCCTGCCGGAGTAGGAGCTGCCTTGGTGCTGAGCATCTCTAAGACCTGTCTCAGGAATCCTATTCAGCATTTATTTCAAGTGAGAAACTTTGGGCCTCCCGTCCTGCAAGAGGGCAAGTTATAAAGATCTGCCTTCGTGAGTCGAGAGAAACCCGACGTATAATCAAAGCAACGCACAAAACGCTTCTGGCGTGGGGGGAAAAATCTGACCGCAAGTCAACCACAGATTTCATAGACGTTAGGGCTGGAAGGGACCTTGGAAAACCATCGAGTCCAGCCCCCGCCCCAGGGGCAGGAAGTCAGCTGGGGTCATAACCACCCCGAGACTTGCTCTGTTTTCAGAGGATTCACATTCAAATGATGCTCCTGGGTGACGTGCAGTGCTGCCCACTCGACAGGATTTTGGTTAGCGGATACTAGGCTCGACTGACCTCAGAGAACCTTCCCCCGCGCAGCTCCATTGAGAACCCCCTTGTTTTCATAAGGAAAAGGCCACTGGGAAGGTCCGGAGCCTGCTTCCTCCCAGACGCAGCCTGGCTCTATTTCCCTTCCCGGACAAAATAAACAGTCCCTTCTTTTTTCTGGGTATGAAAAAGGGGTGCTCTGAGGGTAGGCGCCGACTGGTGCAGAGACTCTGAGGGGATGCTGGAGGATTGGCATAGGTGCTGAGATGCGCTCATGACCTGGGGACCGTTTATTTTAGCACGGAGAGTGCTCCTGTATGTGCAACAGAAGGGAAGGAAAGACTTCCCTAACGGCTCCCCCAATACACGCTCAACCTTCTCTGGCCCCAAAACTTTGTATAACTACAGGCTTACCGGGACAGCGCCCTGATCGTATTTTAGAGGAAGACCAAATATGTGTGTGTGTGTGTGTGTGTGAGTGAGAGTGAGATGGAATGAGATAGATAGATAGATAACATACATATATACACACACATATATACATACACACATACAGCTCACACACACATATCTCGCACAAACGTTAGCAAGCATTCCTTTGGCCCCTGGCATCTTTCAACTCCAGCACACGCAGACATGTATCCAGCCGCAAAGGAATCACTGCCCCGCACCCTGTATTTGCAATCAGTCCTCAGTGAGGCTTAATGCCCCTCAGGGCCCAACGTCCACCCAGGTCTTGCATGCACCATCATGCCGTGGGCAGAGACTTCTACTGCCTCCAGCTATTTCCCCCGCAAAAAGCATACTTGCTTTTTCTATTTAGTCTGCATAAAGGATGGAGGTACCTTGAGCAGCTTCAGTGAGGTGTGACAGCCTACAGGTCAAAGATACACTTGAGAGCAGTCACCGGCGGTTTTTAGCTTAATAATAATAAACACAGACTCATATACAGATACATATGCATGTGTGTGTGCAAGCACGCACGCACACACACACACACCGTTCATACACTCGTAGAAAATGAGGGTTGAAGGGACCTCAGGGGGTCGCATCTAGTCCAACCCGCTGCTTAAAGTAGGACCAGCCCCAACGACATCATCCCAGCTGAGTCTTTGTTGAGCCAGATCTTAAACACCTCCAAGGATGCAGACTCCACCACCTCTCTGGGTAACCTGTTTCAATGCTTTACTACCCTCCTAGTGAGAAATTTTTTCTAGTCTCCCCCCTCAACTTCCCTTGCTGCAGCTTGTACCCATTGCTCCTGGTCCTGCCGTCTGCCCCCACTGAGATCAGTCCAGCTCCAGCCTCTTTCAACCCCCCTGCAGGGAGGTGAAGGCTGCTATTCAATCCCCCTCGGTCTTCCCTTCTCCAGACTAAATAAGCCCAGGTCCCTTAGTCTCTTCTCATAAATCATGTCCCCCAGCCCTACAACCATTTTCACTGCCCTCCACTGGAGTCTGTCGAATGTGCCCACATCTTTTCTGTCGTGGGGGCTCACAGCTGGACATGGGACTCCAGATGTGGCCTCCCCTGTGCCAAATAGAGGGGAAAAATTGCTGCCCTCGATCTGCTGGCAACGCTCCTAATAAAGCAATTCTCACTGCTTCTTCTCACCCCTCCCATCAGTTAGGCCAACCTGGCTTCATACCATGTATGCAACTGAAACCTGAAGTACAGAGATCTTCAGCGTTGTACGCAGGGGTTTGAAATCTCCTTAGCTCGGCTTGGGCACAAATCCTGGCATTTTCTAACCAGCACCTTCAGAATCCAGAACCAGATGCTAACACTTCCATTGACTTCATTAAACCCTGCAAGTGTCTCACTTGTGGAACAGGCCTGGATTATAAGACATCATTTCTATAGCTGTAAAATATTGAATAAAAAAAACCAAACAGTATTTAAGCACCTAGCATTCAAGTAAAACTACATTCTTGGTGGAAAACCCTGTAACTGTATTCCAAAATAATAAAGCATAAATAACAGCTGATACCAGGCTAAACTGAATCATAGGCTGTATTTCAATAATAAGGTTTTGGAACCATTTACAGGCCACTGGAGCTTAGCTTTCATAGCTCATATCAGCAGCACAATACACAAGAAATGAAGGCTCACATTGCCAGTTGCTGTTATTGCACACATATGTTTCTTGAAACAAAACTTTTTGACATCTTTCTTCAAAGTTCTCAGATCTGATCAATATGTAATGCTAAACAAGATTGAAAATCAATCTATTTGTGTTCCCAATCTCCCATGTCTTATGGGGAAAAAAATGGCCTTGGAAATGAAAAAGAAACAGCTAATCCCAAAGCAATCTGCAACCTTTTTACAATAATCAAAATAGATTGGTTTAAATAGATTAAACAGCCTTATTAAATAATAGGTAATAATGCATTATTCACGGCACCTGCACCAAGCGCCTCTGAGAACTTTGCAACCAGTATTTTCTCTTTGCTGTGATTACTACGTTTTAAGTGCACTAAATTCTCAACCCAGTAAAGGACCCGAGTTTCTGATTGATTTCCAGCGTTCAAGTATTCCCGCTGACTACAGTGGGATTACTCACAAATAAACTGTAGCATGTGTTTATGCTCTTTTCAAGATTAGAGACTACGTCTCTGAATAGATAAGTATAAAGAGAGGAAAGGGTGGGGAGGGGTGAGAGAGCAGGGAACAAAACATATTAGGGGAGAATGAGAAAGGGAGCCTGAAAAACAAAGACCGTTCCTCACCACCCCGCTACACACCAGTTACCCTCCCAACATCAAACAAACAAGATGAAAAGATAACTACCCCACACTTGAGGGGACTGGAAAGGGTAGAGAGAAAGGAAGCACCAGTGGCCACACCACGAGCCTGCATCTCGGGGGACCCCATCATAATCTCGGTTCCTCGAGAGACTTTCGTTTGTGACTTTGCACAATCTGGTTTAGCCTCTCTGTGCCTCATCTCCCCTTTGGGAAAATGGAGAAAGCAGTCCTTTCCTACTTGAGTGGGGCATTGCAAGGGTCAACGTGATGCAGGTTGCAAGGTCTCACACTTTGGTCACGGGGGCCATATAAATAGCAAAATGGAGACAGGCTGGATAAGAAGGGTGAACAGTGGGTTAAGTGGAAGGACAGGAGCGCCATCCCACAAACCTGAAGCATTAACACAAGACCTATCTGAAGAGTCAAGTAAGCTTGTTCCCTACAGCTCAAGTCGTGCAGTATTACTGAGGGCGGTCTACGCTGCAGCGGATCCTCAGCGGCTGCAGTTTGTGGTGACATACCTGAGATAATGGTCTTGGAAACAGCCTTGGGGTTAGGGCTAGATGATCCCTCCCAACCCTAAGACTATCCAATTCCCCCTGCAGACAAAAATAAGCACAACACCAGCTCTGCAAAATCTGCTCAGGCTTCCAGAACCTGAATCAAAATGTCAGCCACTGCAAACCCTTGGACCGCCGGACTCTACGTCACTGATATGACCAAGATCACCCAGACTGATCAGAACCAAGGACGGGAAACATGTGCCCAGACTTGTATTCCTGGTTGCCCCTATTGGTCTTATTTTCAGGTCAGACTGTCCAAAAATAGAGAAGGCGAAATAAAACCACTCTGGAGGCATGCAACCAAGGGGAGACCAGCCACAGCCATGTCATGACAACCCTCTGCACAGTTAAAGATGTGCTGCTTGAGATAGACAGAGAAATTCAAGCCGGGGATGGAAAACCCACACGAGAAGCAGATACGAGGCACTGAAAGAGCAGGAGACAGCAATGGAGGGAGGAAAACTATTAGAGGTGAGCGTGCGAAGCACGAGCACAGTTTGTTGGTAGGGATCTACTTAATCACAGTGATACTAGACAATTTTTGTGGCGTGGTCGCAACATAAAGAGCAAATTTCACCAATGTTTTGCCTGATGTGTTCCACTGGCCCCACCCCTCAATGCTGATTGGTTAAAAGTTCCCAGCAGGAAAGGAGGGACAAGACAGTGGATGCCATCTTGCCTGCTGGCCGCCCTTTGTGCAGCACTGCCCCTCAGCACTGATTGGCAGAGAGGCCCCTGTGGGAGGGACAGGGATGAAGGGATGTCCAGCATCTTGTCTACTGCTCCGCCAACCCGGGCCTTCCTGCCCCGGGCAGGCGGGAGCACCCAACTCGGTGCTCTCTGGATCTTTCATTCCAGCTCCCCCGGGAGCACGTGGAAACCCCTCTCCTGTTCACTTCAGCCAAGCTCCAAGGGTGCGTGAGGCCTGGTGAGCAAACCTGATGCAAAACTCTGCAAGCAGTGAGTCAGATTTCCCTCTGAAAATTAGCCAGGAGTGGGAGGGAGGTCAGGTTTGGAGGGAGAGGGAGAGGAGGAGGAAGTTATATTTGCAAGCAGCAGGCATTTTACTATCCACCCTCCAAAATTAAAGCCGCCATCACAACAGGGTGCAGAACATATTAATTTAGCAGTCCTGAAATGCTATTTATCCTCACAAAGAAACACTCACTAAAATAAAAGAACCATCTCTGGACACTGCTGATTGCTTGAATGGGCACATTTGTTTTTGGTTTTAAGGGCATATTCACAAGGTCTTTCATTTTTGTACCATAAAAACTCCCTTTCATGTCTGGTTGCATTGGGGAGCTAAGGATGGTGAGCTGAAAGTCTTGTGGCTTGCAAGTCTCTTTTTTTCTGCCGGTGCCCCTATTTTTGCTGCATCTGTGAAAGCCAGTAATGGATAATATTGCCACTTTTTAAATATGTATTTGAATGAACTCCAGCTACGAGTGCACAGAAAGTTCTACTGGTGTTGGAAAAGGTGATTTTCTATAGGATTTCTACAAAGGAAGCTAGCTAAGCCTGACTATTAGAGTATGCCGGAGCACGTCCATGTAAATCCTGAATTCTTCTATTTGAATTGAGCTTATTGTAGCCTTCCTCGGTATGAAATATTCATGGCAAAATTGCAGCCCCTTTATTATAGGGTTAAGATCTTAAACGCTGGAAAGGAGAACTTCAAAATGCTATAGCAGGAGAAAAGCTAGCAACACAAATTGTGATGGACCCTCCGAAATCAAATCTGGCAATTTAGGAGCATAAACAGGTGATTTTCAATGTCTTTTACACATTAAGGGCTGCACTGTCCTTTGACCTTCTTCAGGCAGATGCAACGGGTCCTACAAGTGCAGGATGAGGGAGACCCGCTCCATACCTCCCCACAAAACCCTACTTGGGAACGGCACAGGAAGAAGGGCAACAAACCTGTCTCAAAGAGGGGTATAAGATCCTCAGGTACTTGGTCTGTGCCTCATGAAGTATCAACTTAATGAAGGTCATTACACCTAGGTCATCTTCTATTCAAATGGAAAAATCAGTGGGCAAGAAGAGTGGCCCAACCAAGAAAACTAGCTCTGCCCAATGGGCTCATAATTAGACACCGTGAGTGTACGTCCTGGCTTGGCCAAATCAAAAGTGTGCCGGCAATGGGAGCACAGACACAGGGCACGTTAGAAGACTGCCCCGCTACTTACCCTGTCCAACTACAGCAGGAAATCGCTGCTTCCCATAACCATTCACAACACTCAACCCATTCTGCTACCCACCAGTCACAGGTATCAGCCAAATCACGTGTCTTCTACTCATGGCAGCAACGTGGACCTCTAATCACTGTTTAACACAAGTTTACTTGATATTGCACACCAGATAACCCCAATTAAAAATTAAATTTCTCACCCCAGCAATAGAAGGGGGAAATAAAGACAGAAAACATATTGCCTTGCTCCTCCAAAAGAGCTTTTTGCACGCCACTGAAATACAGCCAAGCCTTTCACAAGTCTTCATCTGTCAAGAGACAAACCATGTCAGGACAAGGTGAGGAAAGGTGGAACGCGCATGACCTTGGCCAACCATTACACTGACCGCTCGATGCCTGTGTTTTATCCTTTCCTCCTGCCTTTGGTGTCTTCTTTGAGGAGACTGCTGCTGCAGAGAAGTGCCTGGTGCCCACCACAACCCTCCCGGCAGCTGCCCAGGAGGAGGAGTCGCCTTGGAGGAGAAGAGCACCAGCTCTTGATGGACCAGAGTCATGCCTTGCTTTGGTTCTGCAGGAGGAAAACATGCTACTACATGCAAGATACTACATGCAAGGCTCAGAGGTCTGACTCCATCCGCTGGGCGGGTGAAACCAAAACCCAAGGGTCTGGATCAGTGTGGAGGGAAATGCAGTTTGCAAACTTACTGCTTCAAACTTCAGATCAATATTTTCCATTCATTGCCGTTTGGAAAGGTTCAAATCAGCTCCTATTAAACCCAAACTGATTTGGCCATTCATTATTTTAATTCTTGCAATTTGTCACTTGTTTCTTACACAATAGCACTGGAACGTCTCTAAACACAGACCATGGTGACTCTCTCATTTTATGGGTGCCTCCAACTGCTTTGTTTTACGCCATTGTACTCTCTTGTATGTTCAATTACAGTCACATTTTATAACTTTGACAATCTTAAAAGTATTGCATGTTAATAACCGAATTGGAGGAACATCGGATGGAGCGCGCGGGCTGAGCACAGAACATATTCTGACAGACCTGACAGAAAACATGAAAAATGTGTGCTTTCTATCATAATGATTATTTTTCAGATAACACCAGCTGTGCTCCTATTAAACCAAGTGACTGCTTTTCCACATAACACCAAGTACCAGCATTCAATCATGAAAGAAATATAAATCTCTATGGGCTTTTTCCACATGCTTTAAATCAGCAGCAATCTGTGCATTTGTATCCACATTGAAAACATGGTAAAAACTGGGAAAGTTTTCCAGCTGGATGCTCTTTGGTATCTTTACTGACAGAAATTATGAATGGAGGGTATGTAGTGATGTGTGCGGGGCAGTGGGGGGGGGGTCTCATCTAATTTCATTGTGAAAAGTTGTGATAAGCACCAGGTATGGCTTCTGCGGGAACCAACTGACCTCGGCACTGCAAAGAACCAGATCTTTGATTTCCCTTCCCCCATTTCCTTCGGGGTCCCTTTGACAAATACATCCCAGCTAGATGCCAAAATTGCTTAAACTCCGTGTGCCATGTAAGCTATCGTTCCTATTCTGATATGTCCAATTTTTAAGGAGGCGTCAGTAATTCTCTATTACAAGATGCCAAGTACAACACTGCACAAACCTTCTTGACAGCTAACTAATTGGATAGTGCCCTGCTATAAATCAGTAACACCAGAAGGTTACAGAGCACAAGCGAAGTGACGTAGCTTCTTTTTTTCCCCCCACGCCGCGGGGTCCATGGATGTGCAAAACCCTCTTCCAACTTTGTATTCATTCTCACCAAGACATATGGATGTGCACCTTGGTCTCAGAGAGCGGTCACACCGGGCTGACTGCAGCACCTCCAAGTCCCAGGCCTCATCAATGTGAGCCACAGAGCCGTAGCCAGGCCCGGGGTGAAAAATGGACCGCAGACAATGAATGAAGGGGCACCTTGCTCACCCCCTTCAGCCCCGAAGGTGAAAGCTGATGAAGACTTGAGCATTCTCCATTGGAAGAAAACTTCAAAAGCTTCCTACAACTCCACTTAAATTGCAAGTCGATAAATGCATCAAATATGCCTGGTGCTCTGTCTGCACAGCGTCTAACTTGTGAGCAGTATTACCCAGAAAAGATATGATCATACTCTGCACTATAAACAGGTGCTTGGGGCCTGTGTGTATTGAGTAAAGAAAAAGCAAATAATCTACCCTGGGAAACAAGAGCGACCTTGTACAGCGAGATGAAAGATGAGCAAAAGCCTCCCCCGGAGCCTCTCCTGGCTGCCTCCCAACTGCACCAGATTCTGCTGCACATCTCTCATCTGTGACAGCAGAACGGAGGAGCCGGATCTTTTAGAAAAGTTTTTAAACCCAGCTGTTATGCTGCCATTATTGGCATGACCTCACTGTACTAGGTGCTGAGCTGGCCGTCTGCCACGTGCATTCCTCTTCCCATGTCTCATAAATACTGCATGCAACAGAAGGGTGAAAAAACACATCAGCTACTAACCACTGTTTAAAATGATCCTCGACCAGGGGGCTGCGAGACCTTTTGAAGGGTGCTGCGGGGTGCTGTACAATATCGGCATGGCTAGGTGTGCAAACACCTATGTGGGCTTCACAAGACAAACCCAGAGGGATTTCAAATAGGGACCCACAGTGTCTGCTGTGGTCTAAGATCTTTGCTGCAGAAGAACTGCTCTATTCTTTTCCGGTAGTCCAAAAAATGAGTGAAAGCTCAGAGCTGGCATTTTCCAAGGGGCACCTCGAGCCTCAAGAGGTTGAGAAGCACTGGTTTCAACCATCTTCTCCCACGCCGAAGTTCAGAGAAAGGCGAGCGGTGGAGGAGGTCACCTAGAAATACAGTAAAACTGGGCTGCTGCCTAAAGCTGCTAATGGGACAGCAGGTGCTTCTTCCTGGGCTGCATTGCTGCGCGTTTCCCTGGGCCCCAATCGCTCAGTATAGGAACAACAAAATACTACCGAAGCAGCTATTGTGCCCTTAGGGAAATGCAGTTACGAACCTATGCAGTGCTACGGCGTGCAGAAACATCACCAACTCCGCCATTTCCTCATGACGCACCTTGCCCAAAGGTGACGTTTCTCATCAGACACCCTCTCCCAATGGCTGTGGGTTTGTAAGGGCGCTTGCAGCTCCCCCGGCGTGCTAACCTTCCCTAATGGGCTGCACTGTGCGTACGTCGCCGGTTCGCTGGGAAAGCTCTTTATTGTTCCCGCTAAGAGTAAAATCCTGCCAGCATGGGGAAAAAAAATATTCGCAGTCAACATGACAAAAGATGAATCTATATTTTTCTAACAGCTGTGAATCAAAACATGAATGACTGAAATTAAGTGCACTGTGCTACCGAGCAGATGTGCGCACACAACGGTCCCCTCGATCGGCGCTTTCATCCAGTGCAGACTGTCCCCACGAAGGTCAGCGTTGCACCCTCTCATCTCTTTGTGATTTATTACCGCTTGGCGTTGCACTTTATTAAAGCGTTACAATCTCTGGAAACCCTTCTAACAAGGATTTCACAACTGTTAGTCTAACTTTTTCTCTCTACAAAAGGAAGACTTCAGTGAGCTGCCAATCACCTGCTGCCAGCCCGGCTTAAACAGATGGGTTTGGCTCCATTGGGATGCTTTTACATGCAAATATTTCTATTCATGCTCAAGCACAGGTTCTCTAGTTTCAAAATGTGTTGTTCTTGTATTTCTTTAATTATTATTTTTTTTTAGTTTAGTTTAGTTTGTAGAACTTGAGTATTTTCCTCCTTAAGCAATTATGGCAGCAGACACACCGTCATGCACGGACCGTGTTACTTGTTCATCAGCCCGACTAGTAAGAAACGTACTGGCCCGTGAAAGCTTGAGCGCTGGAGTACATCCATGTGGAAGTGCCAGTGGTAGAAACACGGCAACACTCCTCTTTACTTTGATTGTTCACGAATAACGATGGACTGAAACAGCCTCCTCGCAGGCCAGAGTTAATTCTTTCTCCCAGAAAATAATGGCAGTGCCCTAGTCTTCGGGGCAGGAAATGTCTTTTACTGCATACAGCACCTAACGCATGGAGACCTTGATCCTCCTATTTAGCCATGAACAAGTCCAGTCAACTCTTATGCCTATTTTCCCCCAGCCTTTTCCATTCATCGAGTTAATCTGTAAGGTCTTCAGAGTGGGCGGTGTTATATGTACCAGGGTAGAAGTGATGTGCCGGACACACACAAAGGGGCTGCTCCTTACTATAGTACAAGTACTATTAACACGAGCCTTGCTGACTGAAGGGATGCTTCGGCGGCAGGCTCTTTTACGCATCAAAGGCTGCTACATGAGCAAGGCTAGGGATCTGTGCGTAGGATGCAAAAGTGATGAAATGTGTGAAAAGAAATGCAGTCTATCGCACAGCTCCATCGTTTCAAAGGTGAAGTGATGAACATCACAACTGTATGCAGAAAGCGTGAACGTGCACGTGCACTCGCACTTGTCTGAAAACCACTGATAACACATCTCTTCGAGGCACAGACATCGTCTATCGACTGATCCCTACAGTCTTTACAGAGAAATGGGTTACAAAATTGTACCAAAGTGCTGGCTGCTGCCAAGCAAGCACAGCAGCCATTATGCACTCAACGATCTGACCTACGGCCGCGAAAGTCAGCATCGGCGGTTCATCGGAATAAGTATTAAATGACAGAGAGGCTGCTGACCAGGACTCCTTTATCTGCTCTTCTTCTGAATCCTGTCAGGTTACCTTGAGCATTTATCTAAACTGCCACGAGAAACAACTAGACAGGCTCTTCGTCTCAAACTGCACTTCAAGCAGCGAAAGGCAGACTGCCGCGCTTATCGCCACTGGATGTGAGATCGGGAGCACGTGGGACCGGGTCACCTGCAATCACCCAAAGCAGGGCAGGAACAACTAGGCATGTTCGTTCATTCACTCAAATCAGGTGTGACATCCGGCAAATGTGAGAGGCTACAGAGAAAGCATTGCCCGCCGCGCCCGCCCGTGTCTCCTGCTACTCTTGTCCGTCTGCCTCCACTGGCTGTCTCTCGTTTCCGGCTGCAAGCTTCTTGGGGCAGAGACTGTCCCCTGGTTCGGTGCCTGCACCGTGCCAGACACAGCTGGGTCTGGGTCTGCGGCTAATGCAACCAGCAGTGCTGAAATACACCCCGGGCTAAGGTCCAGCACTGGGTGCGGGCCCTGCTGGAGCCCATAAAGTCTTGCCTAGCCGCTTACTGCTCCTTTTCCAAGACCTGAATTTCAGCCAGCGGGCCTTGCATTTGCATCAGTCTTATAGGCAGCTTTCCGAGATACCAAATACACTTTTCAACGTGAACTACATCACTGCATCAACGGCACAAAGCAGATGTCTCCATGTAAAACCCCGCAAAAATCCAAGTCTGTATAACCAACGTCACACATCTATTTTTAGCCTAGATTTTAATGTAGGGGCAGGAGAGGAGGAGATGTTTTTAGATCAACTTAGATTTACAAATGCTCAATAAAAGAAAAAAAGAAAATCGATGTTTTTATTGTTGAACTGTCCACACTTGACACAATTAACTACTTTGCTGTAAAGAACCGAAAGGATCAAAATCTCGACTGTGCACATTTCCTGGCAGCGAGCCCACGAGAGCAGTCAAGTAGCATTTCCATTTTATGGCAGGAGGGGTCCTCCCTCGCTCCGTCCAGATTAAAAGATACAGGCATAAGCAATGTTTCTTTTTCAGTGACTGATTCCTGGGATAGTCTCGACGCCAACAGCGCCCAAAATCGTTTGAGGGTTTCACGATTCTGGTTTCAACAACTTGACATGAAAGTTGGACGGTTTCCAAGTGCTCCCGTGGCCTGTGCAGGCCTTGTCCGTGCTGGACGTGGGGGCGATGCCGACTTTGCAATGGAACAGCCAAAACCAACGGTGTTGCAAATCACGTCAGAAGGACACAGCGATTTCTGCTCTTCATCTCTTCAGAGGGAGCAATGAATCCAGAGAAGATTTATGTGAAGGAATTCGCTTCCATGCTCAAACGGTTGGTGGGTAATTGGAGCTACAATACGCGTGTGTTTAGCAGGCCATGTTTATGACATAGTACATCACCCTGTATTACGGCACATCATAAAGCATGACATAATTTGACGTGGCAGCTAAAAATTAAAGGACAGCGTTCCCTGCTCCACTTTCCAATAGGGTAACAACAGCAATCCAGCACGAGCTGGCCAGCCAGGGTACAGCAGACGGGAAAATGTTTGTGGGGTGCCAACTTTAAATTACTGTTGAGCAGTTTAGCATCAGTCTAGAAAAATCCCTTAAATGGGTAATTAATCATCATTTAGAAAAGCTCCTCAGTGAAGCGTGTTTGCTGTCTTTTATTCAGGCGTATCTGTTTACGAGCAAACACCACCTCTGCCTTCATGTACCTGTACTTCCCACGGCACCGCTGAACTAGTACCATGACTAAGATTATAAGTCAGAAAAAGATAGTAATTCAAGAGTCCGGCAAGTCACAGGAAAAGAAAAGCACATGCATATTTGACTTAGCAACATCGCCTTTCCAGAGAACCGTGGATCTGACATTTCAATTAGGTCCTCTCTCTTCTTCCAGGTAAGTAATGAACGCTGGATATTTCTTTTCTAGGGAAATAACAGTGTTTGCTTGGGAATGGGTGAGACATGATGCAAAAACCTTGTTTGAGTTTCCTGGGTGCAAATGGGGGTGAGCAGGCTTCCTTCACTTTTCCATGTATACCAGTCAGTTTAGATAGCTTCCATCAAGCCTACTGGCGTCCCGAACTATGGACCTAAACACATAGGCGAGCACTTCCTGCAATGTGCTAAATGCCCTTTCTGCCCTGTCAAATCACCAAGGGATGTGCAGTGTCTAACAGGACTGGATCTTATGGCCCCATGTTACATGCAAGACGGTTGTACAATCTGGCCTAGCAGGTAGCTCCTGAATGGTAGGTGGAAGGGAGGTTTCTTTACAGAGATCTACACCCATGCCGCCGAGGAACATATTCATCTAAATGTCATGATCCTTTTAGAAATAAATGAAAGTTTTGTAAATTTTAACCAAAGTCTGTATTTTTTCCTTATTAAGCAAATGGATGGTTATTTGTACAAGACGTATGGAAAATTTTAAAGACGTGGTATGATTTTTTTTTTAATGTTAGGCCAACAGCTATGATCCCTGCTCGCTATAGCACCTCAGTCTCAAGTCAGTCAGACATCAGAGCTCAGCACACAGAATCAAAACCTTACAAAAAACTGCAATTCAATCAAAGCAAATCCTAATCTTTTGTGCACTTCATGATGGTAGGACATTTAGAAAATGGTATAATTTTCCTGAATCATCTTAATGTGTGAAATTCGTATGAAAATCTCCATCTTCCCATCCACCCTTGCACGTCTTTCCCTGAATGAACTCCTCAGGCGATCATTTTAAAATGATACTGAAAAAAGCCTGGCTGGAGCAGCACAAGCACACTCGCTGCCAGTGCTTGCCTTTGTCTGCTTCAAAATTAGCAGTGATTGTGGGAGCATCTTACGAAATGGTAGTAAATTAATCTTTTCATCCTCAAAGGCAGGTGCCTTCAAACCCCGAGGGAAAGTGAACTCCTGCAAGCGCGGAGAGGCTCAGGTCTTAGCCTACCAGAAACAGGCCGGAAAAAATCACCACTTTCTCACCGAGATATAAAATAATAATTTTTATAACAACCTTTATTCCTTTGGTGGATTAATAACATTTTTAGAGACGACGGCTGACCTATCATTCCAATCTAAATTATCCAGATATAATTACCTTGTAAAATTTTATGGCATTTCCACGTGTGTGGTTAAACTTGGCCATCACATGCCTACATCTGGCCATGCTCTATATTTATGAATGACATATTCCTAAGAGTCTTCAAAAATGGAAATAATTTTAAGATAAATGGAGAGAGGTAAGTCCCGTGGGGGAATCTTCTATGGTAGTTCAAGCAAAAATCTCACGTACATAGTTATAATAATCATGATTCGTTCGTATCCTTGAGCCCATTTGGCTTGATACAGGCCAATTTCTTCTTGGTCTCTACTGAATTCAAACAAAAGCTCTCCTGATTAAAGATTTGGCGACAGCTTATCTTCAAGGGGAGCCATCTTTAAAGACCGGACATCTAAAATCATTTTGTAGATGATTTATTTTTACTTGTTCTGGAAATCAGTCGTGCAACTAAGTACAGATACATCAGAGGTATTGTTATTTATATTGTAGCCATATATCCGGTGTCTTGTAGGAACATAGCAATGGCCACACCGAGTCAGACCCGCTGCCCATCTACCCCACTTTCCTGCCGCGGATAGTGGGCACTACCACAAATCTCAAAGGAAAGCACATCTCCTACCACCTCCATCCCTCGAAATCTTCAAGAGCAAATTAAACAAACAGTTGGCTGGGATGTTATAGTCAGTCATTGGTCGCACCTCTGGATATTGCCCAGTCCCTCTCTGAAGCTTGCTAAGCTCGGCCCCAATATCACCTAGTGGGATCATACTCGGACACAGAGAAATAAAGTGACTTCCCCCATTTACACACACACCTAAGGCAAAAATCAGGAAAGGAGAATGGATTTCCTGATTCCCAGACCTGCATCTTGACAAGATTTCTCTTCGACATCTCTTCTTCCCTGGATCAGATTTTCCCTACAGGTTCCTGGCTTCAGATTGACTATGTGAGGTTGCATTTTCAAAGGTACACTTGAACTACCCGGTTATTCAAGGGGATTTGGAACCGGTGCTCCTGCTGGGGACACAACACTAGTCAAAGAGATGCCTAAATCAACCATGCCATCTCCAAGGATAATCCTGAAGTTAGAAGGATATTATACCCTGCTGCCAGATCAAAACAGAAGACAATCTAGTGAATATAAATGATAGCTTATGATGTTCTTTGAAGCTCTTTGACTGAATCTAAAACACAAAAGATTCCCAGTCCGCCTACAAACTGAACTATTTTGGTCATGAAACATTACCTTCCCAGCATGTGGTATGCCTATCAGCAGAAAAGTGGTAAAAAAGAACTGACTAACTTTATTTATTACATTTGTATTGCTTACAAAACCATTTACTTAATGGATGAGTATCATTAGCAGTCCAACCACAAAATAAAGAATACAATGATGTGTTTCATAGGTTCATTAAAATAATATTTCAAAGGAATCATTAGAACAAAAAGCTAAAGATCCAAGAGACAGTAAGTTATCCGCAAATAAATGAGGCAGAACAAACATGTTTTGAAGTAAGTTAAGAAACATGTTTACAAATATATTACACCCATAAAGGCGGCAAGGCATGAGGCTTTGAGATAGCCGGGGAATCTATCGTTCATACAATTTGCTAACGGCAAGATGTAATGGCCTTTATGCACCATTTCTAGCCTTTCACATGTCCTTTCACAGTGTCTGGTGAAGTGAGCTTGGGCTCACAAAAGCTCGTGCAAAAGCTTGTACTAGTTCAGCTAGTCCATTAAATGCAAATTTACCCCACCTACTTCACTTCAGATTTGCTCAGCTAGCTACATTGCTCTAGTCTTATGTTCAGTTTGCAGGCCATGGAGATGCCACTGGATCACGTGGTATAAACTGGATTTGCTTCCCAAAGAACTGGGGTGGATGCCTTATCGTTACAGTTGGAGGCAATCCAGCTGACCCAAATTGCAAGTTCAGTTGTTAGAAGCAGGGGGAAGGTGAATAAAATGTCACAGTCACTTAGCACAGGAACTATTGATAGAAAAAAACCCCAACTATATTAGTCCAAATAAAAAGACACTCAAAGAACTGTGCTGAAATGACATCTGACAAGCAAGAAGAAAATAGAGAAGGAAGCTATTTACCAGAAGCTGGAAGTCTTTGACTTGTTCTGCCCAAATACGCATCCCAGCATGGGTGTGTACACACTGCAAATACTCATGACTCTTTTTGCTCTAGCAGCCCCTGTCCAACTCTGTTGATGGAGGTGAAATTCAGCTACAATTTTAGGCAGGAACTTGTGGAGAATCTGCAAAGAGACATTGCCTGGGTCACAGATAGCATGGGGGGGGGGGGGAGTGCCATCAGTGCCTAGATTTTAGCCACCCATTTTTCCAAAATGATGGTCACCAAGAGGGCTGTGTGTCTTCTTAGACTAAGCAACGTGAGCAACTTCAGCATTGCAAGATGGGAGAAGATAGACAGATTTTAGAGGTTAAAAGATTTGGGATAAAATGGAAGCAAGATGCATCCCAGTTGAGCAGATGGGTAGGCCAATATACTTCATCACCAGTAGGAAGGTAAGGGTTATCTGTGATGTTTTTCCTCTAGAAGTGAGCTCATCCTCAAAAGTGAAGACTTTCAGAGGCACCAAAAACCTCAGCACAAGGTTCGTACTAGAAACAGTCATGGTCTGCCACACAGTGGAAGTATTTTCTGTGGGGATCCTGAAAGTCAAGAGAGGTGGTCCACTCACAGGAGTAGGATTATGTTAACGAGTCCAACCTTCTTGATTATGAGCTTCCAGATGAAGGAGCTAAGCCTTCTTAAAGTCCAAAAAAGGAACGTCATCCTCTTCTCCTTTCTGGAAAGCAAGGTTTTGGCCACCAGCTATTCTTCTGCAAGCAACCAGCAAATGCTCTACGAAAGGAGATAGCAATTTAGGATGCTAAATGTCCATCAATTCTTATATGATACCAGCCAACAGATCCTAAGAGTACGCAACTCAGAAATGCAAGCTGAGCTTCGCCATCTGGTGAAATGCTGCATCCTTTTGCTTTCAACACCAAAATGTCTACTGGACCTAGTGGGGGAAGTGTCTATGTCCATTTTCTGGAAAGCAGGGGTTGAGCTAACAGAACAGCTTTCTAGCATTTACCTAAGCCAACATTCACTGCAGAACAGGGACAACAGCTTTAGTTTCCAGGTTAATAGAGTTGTCTTTTAGGTCTTATCCAACAAAGGACATTAAGTTACCAACTGACAACAATATACTTATCACACTTTTCCAAAATTCCACTCACTCTAAAGCATGGAAATGAATCCTTAAGGACATTATCAATCTTACTCTTCCCACACAATAAACTACCGCATTATTTTCACCAACTAGAAAGACATACACTTCATCACAAACCAGAGTAATTAGTGTATCCAACTACATGCTTCAATGGTCTGAACATCTAGACCCACGTGTCACAAAATACACTGCTCTGACACAAACAGCTTACAATCACAGCAGATTTAATTATCCACAATTTAATGTTTTAAGAATGCTGAATTCTTTGCCCAAAGCACTGATGTAAAGGGATCTGCTAATGTTTTTTCTCAATGGCAATCAATATGGAGGCTTGGGAAGGCTATGGGAACTATCCAAGGTTGGTATTGCAGAACTGGCCAGAGGTCCCAAAACAGAAAGCAAGGGCTCAACCCCCTTTTCGCTAGGGACTGTACATACACTCAGGGCAGTGGAAGCCACTCCAATCCCCGTCCCCTGCCCAACCTCCTGCTGCCCTGTTCCCTGCCCCCTCTCGGTAGGAGAGCCTGCACAGTGTAGACGTGCCCAAGGACAGGCAACAAAAAGTGTTTTGCAACTTGCACATAAGAAAAAAAGTCAAGTGACCGTCCTAGCCGTGACCAGAGCGCCTGTTGGCTGCTGAAGGGAACGCACTCCCCAACCGGGGTTGACATCAAATGCATCTTATAACAAAGGAAAAGCAAATCAAACAAAAACAGCACAATAAAAATGGATCAGTGAGTCTTCCCTGAGGGTTATAAACCTTAATCAGAAGAATAAAACCGTAACAAAATTAAAGCTCTTAAAATGTGCGCAGTGCTGACACATGTCACGGAGATGGGCTTTTCTCCCTGACTGTAGGAGGCAAGACTAGGAGCAACAGCCTCAAACGTTAGCCGGGGAAATTTAGGATGAAGATTTGGAGGAACCTGCTGATGATGCAGATGGTCAAACACTGCAACAGGACATCTAGACAAGTTGTGGACTCTGCATTCTTGGAAGATTTCAAAAGTGGGTGAGACAGACACTTGACTGAAATGATTTAATCAGGGATGATCCTGCCCTGAGCAGGGGGATGGATTAGATGACCTTGCAAGGTCCCTTCCAGCCTGACTTTTCTATGATCCGATGTCTGCATAGTTGGAAAAACATGACTGCTTACTGCAAGCAGTACAGGGCAAGGCGACAAGGTGCCGCCCTCACTGCAAGTACTAGCCTGGTCTTGCAAGGTCCCTGCCAGCCCTAATGTCTATAATGTCCATGACAATTCACATAAGCAACCAATTGCAAAATTCATGTCTGTGGTCTGCAAAGCACCACGAAAACTTAGTGTGGAAAACAACATGGCAATCCAGGGGAATTTAGCAATCTGAAGCTATGGGCTCAGTAGCAGGAGAAAAGACAGTTGCTTTACATTAATTTACCCACTACCAAAATAGTTCTTTAAAATATAATGAGCTTCATATTGCAAATATACTGTAGATTATGAATTAATAAAATCAAATACACCTGCTATTGTATAACTGTTTTATTGTTATTGAAAAATGTCGGCAGAAGTGCTCATCACTGAAGAAATAGCAGAGTCTTGCTCTGGCACTTTCAATATCTGGTGTATTAAGATAGCTGGGATTTTGCTGACTAGTAAATATTTAGGAAACGGATGATGGGAGTCGCACATCAGATGAAGTGTTGTAATCCCATTTAAAAAGTGACATGACACAGCAGAGTGAATTCAGCCCCCAGGTGTCTACATGCAATACCTTCAATCACTGGCCTGTCTAGACCCAGGGAAGGATTTTTGTCAAGCGTTATTGAAAAACAGATGTGTTGGTTGCATGGCGAAAGCACAAGTGCAAATACCGAATGAATTCAACTATTTGTAAACTAGGCAGTCTTACTTACTGATCTAACAGCTGTCAGGCCCTTTTAAAGGTTAATAAAACCAAATAAAAATCCTCCCAAAAAGGAGGTCTTTATATATGATGGGATAGTACAGCCACTTCTCTGCAAACAAAGTCCCACCATCTGAAAAGGTCTGACTGTTCAGAAAAAAAGAGAGAAAGAAGAAGTCTACAGACAGACGCCAAGGGCCTGGACACGTGAATGCACACCACTGAGCTCACAGGAAATCAGGGGGATCTGCCACATGTCATCTGTTGCTCAGTTATTGTTTCATGGCTCCACACTTATTTTATGGCGTGTGAAAGCTGAACCGGGGCAGCATACCCCTGAATGACTGGGATTTGCTGGGATTTAGGTTCCACTTAGCGTGCGATACAGCAGACGCACAAAAGAGTTACTGTGGAGCAGCAGGTGTGTAGGAATCCCCTTTCTGCTCTGTCCATCCCCTCAATTAAAGTAATGACAAGACTTATGAAATGCATACGCTGGAATAAAAGGTCTTCAAAGTCAACGTTGTTCATAATCAGAAGCAGCGATAACTTCCTGCAGTGCTGTGGCTATGTCAAGGGGCCTGTGCTTTCACTTATAGACCATCACACGAGCTTTTAACTCAAGCCAGAATTTTAAATAAAAATCTGAATTTGAATATAAAGTTTTTGAGATGCAAACTTTCAAAAAATAAAAAGGCACTAACTGTAGTGTTGGTACATCGTTACTCTAAGAGAAGTCTCCGTGACATTTGCCACATTATGCATTGCATGTGGCTACTGGAATAGTTATCACAGGTGACACAAAGCCATTTTTGGAATAATTATTTAATATGTAGATATGATTGAGGACTCATCTAAGCAGGATGTTAACACCTGAAAATATGGGAGTGCATTCAACAGATGTAAAAAGGTATTCCCATTCTGAGCTGATGGTTGTTCCTAAAAACATCAAAATTGGGTCATTTAAAAAAGGCTGAATAAGCTCCTCCAATTATTCCACTTTTACAAAGAGCAACTAAAAGATCTCCTTTTCAGAGGCAGAAAACAGTCACTCTTTCTGTTGTTTTCAAATAGCCAAGGGATCAGGGAGTGAAAAGGGAGAACCACCCCTTTTCTTAGAAAGCACTCTTTTTTAGGAAACATTTCCAATGAACCTTACAAAAAGCCAATCTTGGCATTCATTAATAAAGCTGCAGCACTACACTAAAGAGCTCCTAATTTATTGGTTCACTCATCCAGGGAACCTTTAGAAAAATCCAATCCCCAAATTCATTAATAACACTAAAATACTCAATTCTATGCTAAAGTTAACAATTTCAGTCAACCACGATTCAATACGGTTAAATTACCATATCTGTAGTTTGGGGCAAGTAACAATTATGCGAGCCAAATAAGGGCAAGAAAGAAACAAGGATTCATTGTTGTGCAGCACCACGAATGCAGCCGATTGTCAGCCATGGGCAATTTGAAAAAAACAGAAAAAGCAAAAGCCAAGCCTGGTCCGGTACCCCTGCCAGCGGTCATCTTTTCAAGAGTGTTCTTCGCCCAGCTGCATGCTCAGCTCAGTGGCAATCGTGCAGACTCGGCACTCGAAAATCAGAGACAGCCATAGGAGAACAGACGACGAGTGTTAGAGAGGACCTCAGGAGGCTGCATCTAGTCCAAGCCCCTGCTCACAGCAGGACCAGCCCCAACTACATCATCCCAGCCAAGGCTTTGTCGAGCCAGGTCTTAAAAACTTCCAAGGATAGAGACTGCACCACCTCTCTGGGTGACCTGTTCCAGTGCTTCACCACCCTCCAAGTGAAAAAGTTTTTCCTAATATCCAACCTAAACTACCCTTGCTGCATCTTGAGCCCATTGCTCCTTGTCCTGCCACCTGCCCCCACTGAGAACAGCCCAGCTCCATCCTCTTTGCAACCCACTTGAAGGGAGCTGAAGCCTGCAATTAAATCCCCCTCGGTCTTCTCTTCTGCAGACTCAATCAGCCCATTTCCCTCAGCCTCTCCTCACCAGTCCTGTCCCCCAGCCCCACAACCATTTTCATTGCCCTCCACTGGACTCTTTCCAACGTGTCCACATCCTTTCTGTAGCGGGGGGCCCACAGCTGGACACAGGACTCCAGATGTGACCTCCCTGGTGCAGAATAGAGAGGAAGAATCACTTCCTTCAATCTGCTGGCAACGCTCCTGCCAATGCAGCCCAGGATGCTGTCAGCCTTCCTGGCACCAAGCGCACACTGCTGGCTCCTGTTCAGCTTCTTGTCCCCTGTCCCCCCAGTGTTCATTGTAACCCCATGTATTAGAAGAAACTAAAGACAACTCTAGTCTTCTGAAAATTGCATCCAGAGCACTGAATTTTGAGGTTTATATGTATCTATCTTGATAGAAAGCTCACAATTTTATATACATACATACATACATACATACAAACAGAGAGAGAGAGAGAGAGAGAGAGAGAGAGAGAGAGAGAGAGAGAGAGAGAGTGTGTGTGTGTGTGTGGGGGGGGGCAAAGTTAAGGTCGAATGGGTGGCAAAATGGGGTTGGTGCAGAATGACTGATGATTACACGGCTGTGAGAAAGACAGCTGTAGACAGTCTAACATCTATTTCTCTTTAAATGTGAAGAGGCCAACAGCGGTGGGAACACGAAGTGCCTTAAAATGCCAACAGTTAATTTTTTTTCTTTTTTTATCAACCCAGTAATAGGTATAAAAGTTTTTCCTTATAACTAGGTGCAACTAACTATAGATCTTAGCTATCGGGGAGGGAAATAACACCATTTTCAAGAGAGTAGGACAATGCCCTTTTTTCCATTTAAAAAATACACATGCTACAACTCCTTTGCTGGGAACACCTGTGTGCAGACAACAGCAAAGATCTATTTCAGCCTTCAAACAGATACCTGCAGCTAAAGATCCCACGTCCAATGCATGGGGAGGGTCAATCTTTGGGGGTTTTTTAATCAGGCTAAAAGCTGCACAAGGTGGAGAAGTTCAGGCACACAAAGTCTCTGCATCCTACATGCTCCCCCAAGCCTTGGTGGCTGGGGAGCACACAACTGGCTCACTTCTTTCAAAGCCGGCTCTGGTTTTCTGCCAACTGGTGCAGCCTTCTGCAAACTGCCCAGTGTGTACTTCCCCAACACGCCTGGCTGCAGATCATCTTTCTGCTGAAAGAAACGTAAGATTTTTTAAAGGACATGTATTTTTAAGATGAAATCTGAATCCAGTGCATTTTTCAAATAATACAAGACCATCTGCTCTTCTGTTTCTGCTCCTTAACGATTAATTTGTTGAAATAATTATTTCTTGGGAAAATGTAAAATCAAATTTGTGAGCTTTAAAATAAAATTCCCCAGAGCCTGCTAGCACTGCTTAAGAGGCATAGACAACATGATAAATGCAAACACTTGAATGAGCCTTCTTGTCCTGTTGTAACCTCGGTTAAAGGAAGAATCCTGCACCTAGTAGGTTGTAGGCGTATCTCCAATGGGACTGCTGCCTCTTGGCACATGCTTCACTGGATTGGGCCTTCCCTTTGGATAAAGTCAAGGAAAATTATTTGGCCAAGGACCAGCAGCTAGGATCTATTTAGCACTAGTCCTAGCTCTGACACTGACTCACTTAGTGGTCTTGGGCAACTCACTTCAGCTCCTCGCTCCTATGTAACATCGCTCTCGCCACCTACTGTTGCACAGAAAAGAGATGCCAAGCAAACACTTGCAGACCTTCATCAACATGCTTGATTTCTATTAAACGCAGCAAAATAAAACCCAGAAGAAGATGATATCCTTGCCAGCTTCCAGACATCTTTCTGCTTAGAGAGAGCTTTCAAGTAGCTCTTTTTGCATGACTGTCTCTTAGAGACCTGAATCAAGGCATGCAAAGATTTAATTGCTCCATGAGGTACACAGCTAGAACATTAGTTGAAACAATGTATCAATTTTGGATTGTTCCCAGGCAACTGTAGGCAATAGGTACAGAACAGTGCCATGATGTTCTAATTAGTTCGTGTTCTACACTTCAAAACTAATTATAACTGAAATGGCTGGATTATAATGTTGCACAAAGCACTCAGGAGACACCTACCATATATGGGTATTATGAGAATTAATTAATGTTTGTAAAGCACTTTGGAGATGAAAGGCTTTAAATTATGCCTATAAACAACAGTAAAGAGTAAAAATAGTAGTTTTCCTTTCCATTGAATAAATTCTGTCTTATATGGCAAGTTAATGAGAAGGGTGGCTCATCTACATTAAAAAAAAAACCCAAAAATTGCATTTACAAGGAGATGAACCAGATTGCCTTGACCTACTAGGAAGAATGGAATTAGATGAGAGGTAAATTAACAGAGAGACCCTAGGAAATGTGATGAAAAAAGCAGACTGGGTATTTTTCCCCCAGCAGGGACTCTATGCATCTGAAACTAAAATTTCTTGTCTAGCACAGCCTTGAAAAAACACCAAACCTAAAGCTAAAAAACCCTTGAACTGATGTACCTTTAAGTAAACATAATAAACACTCCCTTTTGGAGGCATCGACTGCTCGTTTTCTGTTCAGAGAGCTCTCGCTGATCCTCTCAGGGTCTGTGCACGGATAGAGGGTACTACAGATTTAAACCTTTCACTGCAGAATGCGATTCGTATTGCGCTATCTGGTTGGCGGTGCTGGAAATGTTATAGTGATCGAGGCTTTTGGACACATATCTCCATTAGAGGTACGACTATTTTCCCCTAGGCTGAGATTTTCAAAACAGCCTTTGTATTTATCTTGACCTAGAGCTGCCCAAGATTCAGTCAACTTTGAGGATTTTATTACAACATATTGTGGACGCAGCAACGACTGCAGAGAAGGCGCTGTTTAAAAAAGATGAATAATCTTTAAAAGTTCTGCTCCCTGAGAAGTACAACACTGAAAAGTGCTGTTTCCCTAATGACACAATAAACCCCAATTATTTGGTTCACGTGATTACCATTTATACTGTAAATCCAGAGCTGTCAGCGACTTCGAAAGTTATTACTGTCATCAATAGAAAGACTATTTTAGTGCTACAGATGGTTGTCCTTTTATAGGCTATCTTAATGACTTGTTCTTATCTAATCTGTCATATGTTATTTTGTTGTCATTATGAACTTTCGAAGTTTCATATCAATCAATTTCCAATGTTTACCAAACAGATGGTGTTATACAAAAAAGAAGAAAGGGAAAAGCATAAAAATGACATTCAGTTCTCAAAAATACTTAAATAGCTACACATTTATTGTGTCATATATGAAAAATGTGTCATTTGTTTTAAAAAAACTTGCAGGGGAAACAAAATGCATTGGATTGAGTTGTAAATTCAGTGGGTCCACACAGCACAGAGAATAGCAATCAGCATCTTTTGGAAAGGTTATTGAACTTCAAAAATGTTTTGTCAATTAAAATGTATTTGGAACCAACTTACTGTAGTTCTCAGCATTTCTTTTTGTTTTTACAGAGCACTATTGGCAAGCAGATATGGTAATTGCTAAATGATGTAAATAATCGATTCAGTGCTATTCATATTTTAATACACAGGTGTGCCTCCTTTTGTCTGCTCTTCGTAATCTGTTTTACAGTTTGCATAATTATATAAACACCTCCATTTATTGGAAATTATCCCTTACCTTTGTTAGGCTTCTTTATGCTTCTTTTGTTTAATCAGTCAGTTATTATCAAGTAGAAACAAAAACGTAAGGAGATGAACAGTGCACTAAATTTGCTCGCACCTTGACACATTTAAGATTTCAGAAAACAGCCAGCGGTGTTTTGCCCTTGAACTGTGCGGTTCGCACCGGGCTTCGGATCCAGCACGAAAACAAACAGAAATACCGACTTCCTCTGCCGCACAAATATTTCATGCAAAACCTGCATCAAAGCAACCACTCAAAGAAGTGATTGGCTCCCAAAACTACGGCTCCCTCAGCAACCTTCACCCTGCTCCTTCTGCGCGTAGCCTTGCAATGTGGTTTTTAATTACAGAATCCCATACCGTTGAGTCTAAGGAGCACAGCTCTCTTGGTAATCAGCTGTTGTGGAAACCAGGAGGTAGCATTACTAAAGTGACGCCCCTGGCTATTGGTACTCCCTATGCTCAGGTGCGCTCCGAAGCACAAAGACCAGGCGTTTCGACACAAACGAACCTGCGGCTCTGCCCTCCGTGCGCTTGACCGACCAAACCTTTCTGACCTTAATGTGGGTTTCAAAGTGCCCTTGAAATGACCTTGGTAGATGGCCTCTGTTCTAGAGGTAAATTTATCTGTGGGAGACCGGCTAACTGAGACACAGGAATAAAAATCTCAGCCTCAAGACTTCTAACAGAGGGTGCGTGTGTTTTATTTCATGTTGAATGCATTCGGTGACTTCATAAGACGTGGTTGAAGGTGACAGATGGAAGGAACTCAAGGGCTTACAAATAAGACTTTGTTTTATCGAATTAAAGCCCGGGTTCTGGAGCCTGCTTGCAGACTGAAAGAAACTGTGCCATTTCTTCCATAGAAATGAATTAAGGAAGAGAATACATCTACTTACCGCAACTTCAACAGCTCGTGGTCAGTAACGTGGTAGATGTGCCTGTCGCTGGATTTAGAGAACCTATTCACAACCTACAGTCATTAGGGTGCCTACCGGATACAACAGTTAACATAATGACATCTTGCAAGCAAAGTTTTCAAAGGCACGGGAGAAAAAAGTAACACATTTTTCTAAAACCACGCTCAACGTTGCGCAGGGCCAAGTTCATCGATTCTCATCCCCTCCCCCAAGTCTTCCTTTTTTACAGAAAGCCTTGCATGAGACCTCAGCTGTGAAACTACCTGGGGTGTTTTAAGTGGTTGTAGGCCTTGAGTTTAAGGAGACTAGCAGAGATCATTTATAATGAGTCTTGACGCACTGAATGATCATTTATTGACAGCATTTAAGGCAGCCATTAAAAGGATCAGCTGTAGCAAATCCCCAGTAAGTGAGCAAAAAAAAGGTTCTCTCCAGTCAGCTCGTCATGGTGTTAATTCATACGGAAGCTACAAAAAGCTTATTTGCAGGAAAAAATTTCAATTTTGGAAATTTATACAAGCAGGAATTTCTGGGTACAGAGAAGTTGCGATGGCATAAAAGAGGGCAGGGTTTAGTCACTTTATTAGCTGCTCTCTGGCCCAGGTCCACATGTATGCACTCACCCCATGGTATTATTGTTATTGCTGTTCTTATGATTACTATTACCATACACTTACCTTGCTATTATTATTCTAGTACAAGTGGTAAACCTTTTCCTGAAGTTTTATGCTAGCTGGCTGTTTGCCCCGATGTCTATAGCACTGTAAAGGGTAGTGAGAACAGAGCCATAACATGCTCTGACCTCACGTTTTCCAAAAGAGGAAGGCTGCACCGGGGTCGTGCTGCCTTGCTGAACCTGCGTCGGGCTGTAAAAGTTGTAAAAGTACCTTTTCACTCAGTTCAGGACAGCCTTAGCATACCACGGAGTTAGCTTGACCAGAGGAACGGCCTTCACCCCTTTGGGAAGAACAAAACTCCCGCATGACGCCAGGGTTTGAGAGCGAGAGACGGAGCATAGCTATAACGGGTGAGGGAATGGTCCAAGCCCCTTGGAAGCCCCCTCTTGACCTCGAGACCCCCCTGGAGGGGCTGCTGGCATCAGTGAAGAGAGCCCTGAGAGGCTAGCTAAACGATGGCAGGGTGAATAGCCTGCCCAGGGCACTACTCAGTCCCCAAAGTGCCCCACCACACACATCCTCCCCACCCATCAATATAATCCCTACACTAAGGCTTGCAAATTTTCCTAACAAGACAGCCTTATGGATATTTTCCATGGCTCGAACCAGGTCCCATTTTTGTTCCTCTACCCTTTTACCAAGACTAAATGACCCACATCGACCGCCTGGATCCTGCAGTGTGATTATTCTGGTGCTCTGCACGTCTTTGCTGACTTCTATCAGAGGAACTTGGAGCACGTTACAGCTGATAATGAAACAGCCACTTTGCACCAAGGTCACGTAGCACAGGAATGAAGAGAGCTCAGGTCCCTGGACCCTGGGTCTTGTGGTTTGACCATTAGCTTATGATCCCCCAAATCAAATACTCCAGGAGGTGGAAATATGAGCTTGGGCCAAATAAGAGAACGTATCTAGGAAAAGACACAAAGAGGCTGAGGAGGGAGATGGAGGAAAGGGATGAAAAGCAAAAGATACAGAGAAGATTTATGATTCTGTTTTAACCAACAAAGGAATGAAAGTTAAAGAAAGCTTTTTAATAATCAATACCCTTATAAATTTTACCACCTCTATGTCTGCAAAATGAACCTGCAGCGGGCTTTGCAGCGTAACAGCAGCACAAGCGGTATATAGAGAAGATAGGCACGTATTCGGTAGGGGTCAGAAGCGTTGTGCACTTGGCTGATGGAGAGTGGATGGGTTTTATAGGCGATTCGTTCAGCACGAGGAGGAGAGTAATGTACACGCTGCTCAGACAGCGCCCCTTGCCCTTGCTGCTTCAGCCACACGGCAGTATGGGCCTGCGCTAAGGAAAGTGAGAGCACAGAGTTTGCAGCTATGGGGAGATCAAAGAGGGGGAAGAAGAGGAGGCTGAAGAGTACCAGACTACAGTAAGATATGTAGGGTGACGGTGCCAAGAAGAACGCAATGTTTATGGCAAAGCACAGTGGTTACCAGACGTGACATCAATCACCTGCCATAAATGAGGGAGCCTGGATGATACAGTCCTTTTGAGAGAAGTGATCTTTAATGTTCTGCAATCACCCTGCACGCCTGTCGACACTGCAGTCAGACTAACTACTCATCCCCTTCCAGTCCTCTTTGTTGTTGTTGTTGCTGCTCTTGTTTTTCAATTTTAAGTCTTTAATTCCCCTCAACTGGAGTCTAAGGAAGGAAGTCACATTTGGATATTTCTTTCAGCAAAAGCTCCTCGTTAAAATATTCTTTTCAACGTGTTTTCCACCCTCATGCATCACCGCCCTTGTTTCACTCCCTAGGCAGAACACCACCTTATAGATACAGCTCCTTTATGATAACTGACAGCTGGGAGGTCGGCTCGAGCACAGCTGATGTCAAACTGCTTGTACTGAAGGTAGGCCGCTAAAGATTTAACGCTGTTTTTAGCGCTCAAGATCCACTAGGTAGCTACTAGAGCTGTACAAGGGGGGTTATAATATAGTATTATAATGCACTAGCCAAAAATTAGTTCCACTTCAGAAAGATACCGATTAAAGGGAAGGCCAAATATTTACCACCGTGCACATGACCAACTGCAGCAGGGCTCCTAAACCTGCAGGACGATGGCACGGAGAGCTGCCAGGGGGTCGTCACCACTTCACCTTTCCCTGACTGGTAAAATAGAGGGGGAGACCCGGCATGGGAAAACGTGAGGAGCCATCTTAAGGCATTGAGCCAACTCTGCCATGTCTTAATATCCTCCCTCTTTCGTTATCGCCAGCCTCCGCGTGCACTGGGGCAAGGTTGACACGCATCGTTTGTCAAGGGGCATCCTTCAAATTAGCCAACAGGCATAGTGACACAATGTAACCGCTTCAGACTGGCCGATTGCAATCTGAAAAGTAATATATGTTAGGTCAGATTCTGATTCCTGCTAGTAACAGAATTAGCAGAAATTCACTGCGGTCTTTTGGGTTGGAGGATAAGAGATTCGAACGCTCCCCGGCAAGACAGGAGAACGACAATGGCCGGTGGCAGCGGTTGGCACTCCTGAATGGAAAAGCAAGGCTTTGGTATGGACAGGTATGGGAAGATTTCTGTCTTTCCCCAGAGCTGCTGTAGAAACACCTGCACTCATAATGGATCAAAGTAGAGATCTCACCCAGATGCCAAACATCGTAGCAGAGAAAATTCCTCCTACCTCCCCTCCTTCTCCTTGTGCGGAGGAGCTCAGAGGTCCGACTCAAAGATGGCCTCTCTGATTCTGGGTCTGAATCCAAACCAAAAGCCACTGGTAATCTCCATGAAGAGTTGAAAGGGCTATGCACCGAACCTCTAACGAGCTACCCGAGGAAGAGAGAGTTTACTTCGTCACCTTCTTGCCTTCATCAATCGTTTTCATGTGAAAATTAATGAAGGTAATAAGAGATGTGATGTGCTATGTAAAAGCTAAGTATTGTCATCATTTTAGTACAGTCTCTTTGAACAGCTTCCATCCATCCTAAAGTTTTATCACTTAATGCAATTCCTAGATACTACCAAAGTAATACTCCTGGAGCTGGCACGTCTATAGTTTTTTACATCTCCAGCTAATGAACCTCCGTGTCCCTGAGAAGTGGGCAAGTAAAAGATTTTATCCCCATTTTGCAAAAGGACGAGAGCTGGCAGAGAATCAAATCCATCTGTTTCAGACCTTGGAGCGACTCTCTGCTCCCATATTGTCTCTCTCGGAGACCTCTTTTACAGAGCTTTCCACTGCATTTCAGACTGTGATAAAACAATAAGTAAAATGCTACTGATTAGTCTCTGTTAATTGTGTTACATAATCTGTTGCAGTGAAGTCTAAACAGGTATCATTGTAAATCTGCTCCCTTTTTAGTCAGCAGCTGTGCCATCAGCACACGCTTCCTTCAGCACACATGTGGCTAGAGTGGGAATGCTTTTCTCTCAAAACAGTTTTCTCCCAGAAAATTTGCAAGATGGCAAAAGGGCATCTTATAAATCTATTTCCCCCCCAAGAAAATGGTTCAGGCTTGTCACTATAAGTGGTCATTTCTGGGAAGGAGGAAAACAATTACAAAAGGCCCACTGGCCTAACAAGAATAAACATCTGTTGATGCAGTAAATGGCTTACTGGACATGACATGGGCCTAGGTGCTTGCATTCATCATAGATGTGCTGGCCCAAAACTCAGCTCGGGTGTCTCCATTCAAGTCATTCAAATTCCATAAAGTCTGAACTTGACCCAATAATGACAGCTAATGATAAAGTAAAGGAAGAGCCATTAGCAAGGCTGATGTCATTGCCTTTTCTTCAGTTTTCTATAGGGAAGAATTAAAAATGTATTTGGCTGGAAGTCAAGATGACCTCAGTTTTCTAAAATACAGTTGGACTGGTACCAGGAGGTCTCCTGCTAAACCCTGCCCATTTGAGCATTAGGCAGGCATAGATTTTGAAGGGATGCAATTTTTTTTTTTAAATAACAATTATTTTCTGAATCGTACAAGACTATGACACCATTATCCCCAGTGAAGCAAAGCTGTGAATCATCTCCAAACCTGCACATTAGAAGTGAATGAAAGACACAGTAGCTGTGTCACAGGCTTAAATTAAGTGAATGGCATTTAGTTGCTTAAAATGAACAAAACCAACTTCTTTTAACTGATCAATTACTCTCTGTTTCATCTCTCCAGTCTTCCTGCATTTGCATGTCTGGGTATGCCAACTGCTATTCTTTAAATTAATGCAATCATCTGTTCTCCAGAAGAAAGAAAACATTGAGCTAGATTTAAAAAGATGAAAGGCTTGGATAAAAGACAGCTCAGAGGCAAGCTTTATGTTATGTCAATGATGAGTTCCCCTCAAATAATACTGGCTGGAAACATATTTGTTCCAAAATGCACTCGCTGTTCTCGTGTTTTATCTGGGCGGCATACAGTGGCACAGATGCAACGCGCTGTACTGCGGACCATGGTGGGGAGGCTAAAACAAGGCTTATATTCCCTCATCAGTGGATTGGCAGAGGCTGAATGCGTCTCAGCCCTAAAGAAATAGTGAACGCGGTCTATGGGAATAGCCGCTGCTTTAGACTGCCACATGCAACGGGGTCCCTTGAAGGGCAGCCGAGCAGCCGTCAAGAGCATATACCCGGTATTCAAATGGCTACTTGTGAAAGGCAGAGGCTTGCGCACTGAAAGCCTGTTGCTTTTCCCAGGATCTTAATTTGACAGCGTTTCCAGACAGCCCTTCACAGGGGATGCAGTCACGTGGCAGCTCTTTTGTTCGGCTTGCGTTTCTGTATGCTCTCGACTTCACTGGGTACATTGCAGCTCCAGGGCGCTCAGCAGGGCACCGATACCCCTTTGCAGTCACGAGACCATGCAGGCGATACGAACGCGTGACGAATGAGGAGAGCCACGCGTGTTTGAGGAGGCAGATCCTGAGCCCTGACACCACCGTGGAGCCACGTGCCAGCATGGTCTCCTTTGGCTGAGATTTAAATCAAGAAGGGTGCAGACATGAGGGAGTCTTCCCAGTACTTCCACGCGGTGCGGAGGCCTCCTGTGAACCCAAGGCTTCCTGGTCCAAGACGACCTCTTAAATCAGGCTCTTGCGGAGAGTCGGGCTGGCCCTGCTGCACCTTCCTGAAAGGACAGGGGACATCCGCCCAGCTGCTGCGTCCTTCCCTGTGTCCCCCGCTGCGGCGGCGCAGCTGGCTCTGATCTCCCTACGGGTCTCCTGGGTCTCCCTGCAATGGAGACTGAGAACGACCGCTCACAACAAGGCCTAAACAAATCCTTGCTGGAATTATCCAACCAAAAAAGACAGACGTCACAAGCTGATATTTCCACAGATTTCCTTTTCCCCTACCTTTCTCTCTTTGAATTAAAAAAATAAATCAAGTTTCACTGACCAAGCAGTGAGAACTCCCATGGCTTTGATTCCCCGAATCTGGATTTCTTGCATGGCGATAAGCATCCAAGTGGCATCTTCTTGGCACGATCTTATTCCTGGCTTGTGGTCCTGGGGGTAAAGGGGTTCATGAGCTCAGAGAAGGGGCAGTGTTTGAATTCATTGCCTTAAACATGTTGGTTATTAGTTTAAAGAATAATGTATTCCCAGTATACCACATGCATGAAACGTTACCATTAGCTTTTAGAGCAGAGTGACAAAAGGCAGGTCTAGGATGCCGTTGCTCCTGTCTGAAGCAATTCAGTACAATTTTGTAGAAAGGTTAAATAAATTCTGCTGGATGCTCGATTTAATTCTGCAGCAGTAATAGCGAGGCTGCCTTGCTGTCTGTAATTCTACATTATTATTTAACGAATCCACTGGCAAGTCTGTCTATAAATATTCCTGTTTTCCATAATTTTGAGACTTTCACAGCCCAAACCCACTAAACAGCTTTCTTTTCCCCTAATAACTGTACGTAGAAGTGTTGTCAGGGTCTGGCATTCGGTTTTGCAAGGAGAAGCGGATGATACAGAAACTGCAGAGCATTAAAGCCAGAAATCTAGAATTGGGTGAAAATCCATGACTGTCTGGTTCTTACCCATCATTCATCGCTCGTGCAGCCTGTACCACAAGCTCCCTTGATGCAAGCCATGCCAAAACATTAACCCAGTTTAGGGGAGTGATACATGGGTTGGCTCATGAATTCATGGCTGCACTTCTTATCTTCCATGGTCAATATATTTTATTGATGTCTTTATTTTCAGAGGGGGCAGAGGAAAGGGTTTGGGGTGGCAGATGGGTTCCTGAGTCCTTAAGCAGAAACCAGCACTGACCAGTAGAAAAATTCCAACAAAACCTACCCAATTTCCAGAGAAAAGATCACTGGATTTTACCCCAGAAAAATATACATTTTTCATTATCCTTCCTCTTGGCAAGGGATGAACTCTTTCAGCTAAAACTTACCCACACCTCCAAAAATCAGTCTGAAGAGACACTGGAAAACTTCAGCTCAAAGAGTGAAAGCTTGGCAGAAGTTAGGAGGAAATGGCATAATAGGATGTGCTGGGCATCCTTAGATTAAGCACTGTCGTCAGCCCTGTCTATGTTAACGGTGACGTCTGTTCTAACGATCCTGACATGCGCTGACTTTAACTGTACCGCGTAATCTCTGCAGCATTGGGAGCACATAATGGAAAGCTAACCGTATGCGAGCCCCAGCTTCACTCTTGGAAAATCCTGCTCCTATACGGTGCAGCCTTTCTTCCACCCTACAGTGATCTCAGAAAGTCTCACTCAAATTCCTGTAAGCCAGTGAAAGCGCTTAAGAATTAAAAGCGGCTTCACTTAAACAGTCCTTGAATACAATGATGCTTAACACAGCATGCATGCACGGTCCTTGGAGCTGGGGTTGAGGCTCTCTCCCAGGTGAGTGCCCTAATCCTGGGCCTAGAGACAGGCTCTTCCTCGCTCCCTGATCCCGTCAGGCTTGAATTCCCTCCTGCAAACTGGCACAACTTAGACAGAAGGGGCGAAGTGTGCCTGAGATCCAAGCTCTCTTGGACGTGGGTTTGTATCTTCCCTCATCCTGAAAAACCCAGACCTTCCCCGTCCTGGGCAAATGTAAAAGGAGGGGTAAAATGCACCAGCAGCTGCATTTTAAGAGACCCGAGCAATCCCTGGCTCTGTGTTTAAAAGGAAATGCTCTGGTGCCAGGAGAGGTTTGGGGCTACGAATCAAGGACCTCATTCCCAAGAAAAGTGGGATTTTTCCCTGCTGAGACTAGGAATAAGGGACCCAATCCCCAAGGAAGGTGGGATTTTTCCCTGCTCTCTTGCATGTTCCTTTTGGACCAGCTGAGGCAGGTTCTCTCCACACGCTGGCTGCTGCGATTCCTCTTCCGAGGTGCCCAGCTCTCCCCATGCGCTGTGCGAGGAGCCTGGGAGCCAACCAAAGCTGCGTTGGGAAGGCAGGCGCCCAGAAGGCGTGCGCCCAGCATGGCGATGCTCAGCATCCCAGCACCCAAGTGCCAGTAGGACTCTAGCCCCCAGCCACTATATGCATTTATCCAGCCTTGTTTCGTGTTTTTGAACTACAAAAGAAATATTATGGGAAATAATCGGCTCAACGTGACAGCATTGAATTTCCATATTCACAGTAAAGTGGCAGAAATGCATTCTTCCTTTAAGGTACAGAATAACTGAGGGCCATAAACCACTCTCGGTTCATGCACTGATCTCCCACTGCTGTCAGTGGGAGTCGCAGACACAGACGGAGATCAGTCTATGCCCCTGAGAGCCTTTACTTGGGGAAGGAATTTAAATGACTGGTACAGCTATGGGAAAAAACACTCACTGCCTTCAAAACTGCTGAATGAAATTGTGTTTGTGCCAGGTCTAGCTCCAGATTATTTTTTTTCTTTTCATGAAAACACACAACTGCTCCCAGCTCTTCCATGGCTGAGCTCTCTGTTTTGGCTGTGAAAACGATAAAGAATCTCTTTGAAAAACAGGAAAAAAATTGCTTTGGGCCAAATGTGCAGTTTCACCCAAAGTGGAATTGTGCTATGATACCAAGAGCGATATTCAATGGGAGATCGGGTTCGTTTTCACCCTGGATCCAATCTGCTAAGTCTTATCAATTTTTAGAAGCGTCAGAAAATGTTATCCGAGCCCACCCTCCCCACCACGAGAAACAGCAGCAAGGAGGAATTCCCTATTCAAGCAGTTCTTAAGCTCCATGAAATTAAAGATTTGACTTTCATCAAGGACAGTTTTCCCCTTTATACAATGGGAATTAAGCAACCTGCCAGCAAGCACCGGAGCCCAGAAGAGCGAATGATTTCCAATAGGATAAACCCCACTACAGCAAAGACTGGGGGACTGCAATCCAATTAATTAGACCTTAGTGGAGAGTTACTGAGGTGCTAAGAAATATTTGTTCTCTGAAAGGAAGCCTTTAACAACAGATGAGGCCACAGTAGAGCTCTGTATGGAAGCATGACACCAACCAACACTTAGCTGATTATGAAACGCGTATGTAAATTGGACAAATCTAAAGCTAGTAGGTATCTGAGACCAGGCCAAAGCCGTGTGGTTTGTATGCAACCCCCATAATTTACAGCAGCAAATCGACGAGGGACTGCACATGCAAAATCTAACCTGAACTGATGCAAGGAAGTATGAGGCCAGAGTACTCAGCTGCAGGCAACATGCATCCTGTCGGCAAGATAAGCTGAAAATCCTAGCCAGGAAAAGCAATACTTTTAATTACACAGACTGTCAAGCCATGCACTGTAAGAGTGAGCAGGGTGATCCAGATTAGCCAAAAAAGCTTGGAAATCCTTTACTCTATTAGGCCTGAATTTGGCTCCTCTGTCTATACTAAGATAGCAGGTCTAGGGAGATCTAAATTCATCACGTGGTGGTAAAAAGGCATAAACTTCTGCAAATGCACATAGTCACTGGCCAGCAACAGACCTAAGAAAATTGTCTGCCGCAATTACAGGACAAACTACCCAAGCTTAACAAATCAGCTTTTCAAGGCACCTATATCAGGCCAGTCAGTGCTCCCTCCAAACTCCTACTGGGAACACCTCCAGCATGTGCACGGACTTGTGGACCGCTCGTCTGACCCAAGAAAGCAATTCTTATGTTCCTAGGATACACTAAGAGAAACTCATTAGTTTTTCACTGAAATAGTCAAAGAACCATTTTTCGATCAGCCTTTACACTACCACCATGACTGATTAACGGTTAATATACACAAGAGACGGGAAACACCACCCATGGAAAAGGGAAGGTATTCATGGCATCAACCTGGCATCGCAACAGCTTTCATTTCTCTGATCTCCTGAGAAATGTGATATTAGTCATTCTGTACGGAGCAGGAGTTATTTTAGCACCCGATTCTCTTTTTTGAAGACATCCTTAAATTTAAACGATACAAAAGAGATTACACGGAGATCATACCCCTTCCCCACAACTCCAAGGAATACATTTTCCACTCATGTCACTGAGATGACATGTTCCAGTTATACTGGAACATCCATCACCCCAGAGTCAATGCATCATGATGTGACGCTGTAACCGTGTGCAATCCTATCGCCAGGGAAACCAAGGAAGACGGTCCAATCCCGACGTTCTTTCTTGGGCAAAGCTCCCGATGCCAGGCCTGTAGTTCTTAATAAAATCTCTCCTGCAATTTCAACTTCAACAGCTTGTTATTTTAAGGTTACTTAAAGCTAAAAAATGTGCATAATGGTGATGAATAAGCCTCACTCCAGCCTACAGGCAGAAGGAAATAGCCAGTATTTCAATATTTGTCCACCTTTAACTCCATCTCCTTTCTAAATAACAAAGTGTATCAAAGCTCCAGTGGCACTAAGATGTAATCAGTGAGGCAAAAGCTTTCCCAGACTGGCCTGAGTTGTTTTTTTTTAAACCTTCAAAAATATAAATCAATAGGAAACAAGCCTGGCAGTGACTCTCACTCCTGTATTACTCTTCTAAAATAAGCAGAATTATTCTGCTTAAGACAGCAAAACTAACGTGGACTACGCAATCTGGCCACTGCCTTTCCATTACTCTCTCCCAGGGGATTGCATGAGGACTTAATATGCAAGCCCCACCTGCTTTCTCAACACATTTCAGGTTTTATACAGAGAAAACCCATGGGTTTGACTTCTACGTAGAAGAGAACGCCTGGTTCGTCCAAGCGATGAGTTTGGCATGTGCCCTAATAATCGCTGAAGACTATGGGCCCAAACCAATACCACTGCTATCCCAAAGGAATCAGGTCATGCTACACATCAAGGGCTTCATCCACCACTACACTAGTTTCGGTTTGATGCCAATGTAAGTCCATTTGATTTAAATGGGGTTTTGCCAAAGTAAACCTGGAGCAATGGAGGGTTGACATAGGTTGACAGAAGAGGACCTCCATATTTCTGTTATCACCAGTAACCCTGATTACACATAAGCTGACCCAGCTCCATCTTAAAGTTGAGTAGTTTGGGTTTTTTTGACCACAACGATCATTGTGGAAGTCTGTTTCAGAACCTCGGTGAGGCAAGGATTAGGTTAGCTTGATTCCTGGCTATTTCATACAAACATGGTCCTTCATTTAAATACTATTTCTCCCTCCACGGGGTGCTTACCCATCTAATGGACTTAGCAAGCAATCACACCAGCCTTTGATTTGTTCATCAAGCCAAGCTCTCCTCTATCGCCACGTTCCTCTTAGCCTCTTTTCCGAACCGGTTCCAGTCTGAGTTCATCTTTCCCAAATGTGGCTGACCAGAAAAACACGTGCTATTCCAGGTGAGGACTCACCAGTGCTTTCTACAGGAGCATTAAAACTTCCTTATCTCTACTAAAAACACCTTGCTTAATACACATGAGAAGTACTCCTGTTGTCCACTGGTGAAAAACAACTAACACATTTTGCCACCTACTTTCCCCTTCACCAAAATTTTTAAGAAGAGTGGTAACCTGAATTGCTTTGCAGAGTCTTAAATGTGGAAAATATTTTTCAGTAGGTAGCATAATTCATTAGCTCATCCTACCCATCACAGTAACATGCACCTTCAGGCAATATATCTGAGCAATAAAAATAACACTGTGGTATATTCTGGCACTCCTCTTTTGAAATCACAAATTAATTGTTGCTCTTACACTTGACATTTGAAGGGAAATAAAATCAATATTTCATATTTTTGTTATGATGTAACATGAAGAAAAGTGGAAACTGCCATTAATCAGACACCAAGTAGAGTATATGGATAGAAAATATACAAGAAATAAATGGCATTGAAGTGCTGCAGTTTGCACTTATGCTAATTGAGGATTTTATTTAAGAAAAAAAAGATGAGAAATAATTTTAAATGGAAACACACAGTGTCAAAAGCCTAATATTGAACGTCAGGTTCATCTCTACTAAAATATAACATTTATATAACTTAATATAAACATCGTGCTATAATTGTATAATCATAGGTTTGGCCTTCACAGTTCCTATGCCACATTTTGGTAAAAGGAATAAGTAGGAGAAATGTGAAAAATGGTTGATTCTAGTTGGAAGACGGGCAATGTGGACTGTTGGGCATTTATTATATAACAGATCATGGTAAGACACTTCTAGCTGTGAAGCGTCTTTTTTAGCAGAAGACATTAAAGGGCAAGATTTCAAAACCATACATGTTGACTAGTCTGCTCAAGCAAGGGGAGTGTTAATCATTGATTCAAGTAGGAGAACAGTTCAACACCGAACCTGTTTTGGAAATCCCACAGAAAAATGCCACAGAAAACTTAAAAAAAAAAAAAATCATTTGGAGAAGGACTGTAAAAGAAGATCTATTGTTGTAGCTGCTTTGGCTATGGAGGAGATCTCTCTGATTAATAAAGAGAACTGAAAGGGCAGGCCCATGCATTTAGGGATGAGTGGACTAGTAACAAGAATTGATGATATACTGGGCATCTCATCAGTTGGAAACGAAAAAAGGAAGAAAAAGATCTGGGTGAATCAGGGTTGTCTACGCTATTTCTGTCCAGGATGGCTTGAGTGAGGCATGCTCTACCCACCTGCTCCTGCCCTATAAGTGCCAAAGCCCAGAAAGGGAGAGACTAAGTGCCTCAAAATGGCACCAATGGGCATGCCTGAGAAAGAGCGAGCAATTTTGGGCACACATGTGGGACAACCTAGACATTTTAAGATGAAGCCGGATAAGTTTCTGAGTGGGGTTACATGATGTGGGTACCTGCAATAGAAAGGAACTGGATTCAGTGAAAGAAGAGGATCTCTCTTTAGCCCTAAATGCAATGTTTCTAAGCACTTCTCATGGGTCTTCAATTCTCATGGTTTTAAAAGCTACAGAAAACTAATTTCAATTGCCTGACACTTTGAGAAGAAAAATCTCCATTCTGGGTCCACCGACTCTTCCTAGCAAAATCACCAACATTTTAAGTGCATAAACCACTAGAAATATCTGGAACAATAATTGTGCCCTGCTTGCAATAAAGGAGTTTGAGTAACCCTTAAATTAAAGCCAATGGCCAGTAAATAAATTGGAGATCGTTAGAAGAATACCTCTCACCGTATGTGCTGTCAACATTTTCAAAGACAAGAAGCTCTAGCTCCAGTAGAAGGTTATTACCTTGTGAAGGGGGTGGCAGAAAAGGAGTGGGTGGGGTACAAGACGCTATATTCTAATTTATTCACTATATTCTTACTTCTGAAGTGCCATAATAAATAGGAAGACCAAGCCAACAGCTGGGCATTTTAAGTCTAGGAATGAAAGTACTAATCAGGACGTTTTAGCTGTTGCGGACTCTGAGTGATTACAATTGCCTTGGCTATAGCAATGTGCTCCGCTTAGGTCTAGGAGAGGTTATTGATTTTTCAAAAGTGCTGAGCACTCACTATCAGGACAGCTCTTCAAAAGAGCTCAGCACCCAGTCGCTCCCTTTCTTCTTAACGGAAGTTTCTGGGGATGGAAAACTTTTGAAAGTCTTGCTAATTAGCTGTCCGCATGGGCTTTGCTCTGTTCTGAGCTCTTTTTCTTGGTGTGCCCCAGGAAACTTCATTGTTCCTGAGATTTCCATGGGCCTTGGGCCAGTGCCCAAATCCTTACATTTCACCACAACCCCTGGCTTTGAAAAATATGGGTGCTCTGAACTTCCTGTCAAGAAAAATAATGTGTTATTGATTGTTCAGCATATTTAAACACCTTTAAGAACATTGTCCACTAC
Source organism: Alligator mississippiensis (assembly GCF_030867095.1). Classification (NCBI taxonomy): domain Eukaryota; kingdom Metazoa; phylum Chordata; order Crocodylia; family Alligatoridae; genus Alligator; species Alligator mississippiensis. The sequence goes on from NC_081835.1 coordinate 1,822,899, forward strand.
CTTTATCCCTAATGGCACCCATTGGATCTTCAATGGTTTTACATCCCTCACTTGTGATAGGGTCTTTTGCACGAATCAAAGGTCATTTAATCAAATGTCTCAGTCCCATATTTGCAACAAGACAAAATAGGAACAGTACGTACAGGGAATGAAGCTTGCAGTAATTACCCCACCCACCAAGAGACCTTTTCCATGCATCTGTGCACCTGCTGTTCAAAAGCTCATGCTCTTTTCATCCTGTGAATATGTCTGAAATTAAAATAGCTAAAAAAACCCAACCCCTAAACACAAAAACACACACAAATTGTTCTATAAAAGCTAAAAACATCTGGGAGCTCTAAGTGCATCACTACTGCTATTGAAACCATCAGATGTAAACTAGCAAGACAGAGCCACAAGTGACCTATCAACTCACCTACAAGAGCAAATTAATTACCCCTTGACATAAGTATCATTTTTATGTACAGAGTCTGGTTCATAATGAGGTCTTTACTATGCAACCATATTTCAAGTAATTGTCATCTTAAGTAAACACATTTTAATTACTGTCACTTTTTTCATTATTCATTCTCAAGCCTACAATACCTGTCATGGGAAACTCCTCAAGTTTAACGGATTGTCATCTCCTGCCATTTTCGCTTGGCAATAGATGCCCCCATTTATTTCACTGGCAAACTAATTAAAATAAAGAAAATATACAAATGAGTTCACAGGGACTTTGATGATGGTGGTGGTGTAGTTGTCCACCCTAACAAGTTTGCAGATCTTTTTATCTGCTCCTCTGAGAGCACTTTTGCACAGTATTATAACTGTACAGCTGTCTGCTGCAATTAGGGTGTTGTGAGGCTGTTGTTGATAAAGTGACATTTGCTACAAGCACTGTCATTTTGAAGAATATCCAAGAAGGAAAATGGAAATCAATGTAATTGCAAGTTATCAGCCTTAAATTTTTATTCAATTACATGATACAGAACAGCAAATTGAGAATAATTTCAGTTTACCTAGTGCAGAGCGTAATAACTGTGTATCCAAATTAAAATGTAGCCTTCTTTAATTTTGTATATATGTTTTTTAACAACCTTAAAGGTGAAAAAATTAGAAATTACTCTTCAGTTCAGGCATCTGCAAGCCATTTATTTATAGACAAGCGATCTTTTTTTTTTTTTGTCTTTAATGCACAAGAAATTATTTTGTGGGGCAAAAAATCCAATTCTGTTTAATTAAAAAACCAAACCAAACCCTGAGTGTTATACGACATTAATGCTATGCCATCAACTCCCTGGAAATCATTGCACTCCAGATTGAGGCTTCTTCCCTAATGCTTACTCAGTCACTCTTAACCGTGAGGTGTGTAGCATCCTATGTGAACAACCCTCCTGCCATCAGGCATTTATTATCCTGTGCGCCAATACAACAGCTGCCTCCTTTCCAAGAGAGTTCCTTGGAGGACTGCATGGAGAAGTGATAACAGCAGGCTTGTCCTGAAGTCTTCTGCCACAGACCTGAGATGTCCGAGCTCTGCAGAGCGGATGGTGCGGGTACGGTGAGGTGAGAATCAGCTGGACCCATGGAGCACAGTCTGCTCTTAGCGGCTACACATGTGCCATCTCATGGGGACACACGGATATAAACGAGGATTGGCTTTTTATTTCCAATAGCTCTTATCTGAAGGGAGAGGATCAACGATTCGAAAAGGCAGTGCACGCAGAAGATCCAGATGTGCGTTGCAGGCAAAACGTCCAACCAGAAATATGAAGTGGAAGATTAAATTCATTCAAATAATCATTTAAAAATTCAACCATCTATTTCTCAATGCTTGATACTCATGTTTCTGGACGGTGACACATGCATAGAAATGCCCAGGGTCAACTACAGCATCAGTCTATTCTTGCCTATCAAGCACAATCAAACTGGGTCTGGTTGAAAATTTTATTGCTTCCATGTCAGACATCTGGAGCCAGTGCTACCTCTTCTTCTTGTAAGCAGCCCGAGATGGACCATACTTCAAATAAACATTTAAGAGAAAGCAGACAAACCTTTTGCAAGGACATCACCTTTTGCAATTTAAAACGGTCCCTCTTGGTTTGACTTCTTGGTATGGTCACATATAGCATGACCCCTCCCTCTCTCAAAAATGAGCACTGCTTCATTAAGATGATCTCTCAAACCCTGGCGGGCAGATGTGGGCTTTAATCCTGTGTCATGAGAGCTAGGTGAGGAGAGGCAGTGACAGGCAAAGGCCCTGAAACAAAGCCAACTGATTTGGACAGAAGAGCTCCCAGGGGAAAGCACATCTTTGGAAAGATGCACCCCGTTTCCGGTCACACGATGCACCTACCAGTGTATTTTTACCTCCGATTCCCACCGGAGTAATTCAACGTGGATCCAAGGCTTTGTATCACAGCTGCTTCTTGTAACAATGGATTACCCCAGTGTAAATAAGCTGTGTGTCCAAGCCCCGAGAGCAGAAACTGCTTCATCCTAATCACCGTGGACTACCGTGCCAAGTAGCCAGAGGCATTGGCTTTTCTCACCAGGCAGCAAAAATAGCTACTGAGTTCTGGGTGGGTGGTTTTTTTGGTATCCCTGTAGGAGCACGCTGCTGCCAATTTAACTGAAGGGAATTTCCAAAAGGTTTTGAGAACACACAATCGCCAAAGGCCTTTCCAACTTTCCAGAGAAGGAAGAATAAAAGAGGATTATCCCTAAGGAGGGGCATTCCTCATCTTACCTCAGGCCCAATGCAAAGCTGAAGCTATCCCTCATACACTTCCCAGCAACAGTGATGGTGTATTTTTCCAGCAACGAGCCTCAGCCCTAGCTCTTCCACTTTTCCTCTCTTGCACAACAGATCCTTGCATTCCTTCCAGAGTCTTAACACAGATACGTACGGTCTCGTTAGCAACTTCTGGCTTTATTCTTTGTCCCCGGAAAAGATGGATTCAACCGAGTTCCACAGGAAGACGCATAAAGAACAAGCTTAAAACAAATCACCATGGGCAAAATGCACAGCCCAGGGGAAAAACAGCCGGTTTTCTTATTGCCAAGCTCTTCGCAGTCCGCTGGATTTTTCCGGTTGTTCAGCAAACAATAAAATGTAGCCGCTTGACATTGGGTATAGGATTTCCTGGCATGCGTTCCAAGGCAAGCAATTAAATTGTGCCATGGATGCCAAAAACACGGGATTAATTGAGTGGATTATACTTGGTACACGTGAGCTTTATTTCTTTATTTTTGGAGATTCGGTAGGCACTTTTATTTGTTTGCAAAACTGAGCTTGGTGAGAGGAGATAACATCCAACGGTGCCGTTTACCTCCACTCTTCATTGTGGATCGCAGGTCTGGATGGGACCTCGAGGGCCATCTAGTCCAAACCCCTGCATGAACGAAGGAGGCAGAATGCGCCAGTCCTGTTCAAATGGATTTATTGCTGCGAAGGACACCCACGCAGAGGGGAGTCCTGAAACACATACTGAACTTCACAAGCTTCTCCACCGTGACTGCAGCACTTGGCACGTTTCGGAGGGTCTTCCCCTGGCAATGAGGAAGCTCCTTGGCTGTTCAGTCCTTGAACTCTTGCCTGACACGACCAACAACACTAAGTTCTGCAATATGGATGCCTCCCCCCTTCAAAGGGTATTTTGATGTCATGCACCACCAATCTCTGCTTACCACCCAACTGGAAATGTTTTTTTAACAACCAAAAAACCCCATTTTGGGTCTATTACCATTCCTGTCTCATCCCGTCCTACGCATGGTCCTCATACTAAATAAAAAGGGATGGAGATCATTAGCAACAAAATGAGCCTATAACTTGTAAAACAGGGCAGAGCGCTTGCTGCAAAGCAATCCAAGCAACCAAAGGACCTGCAATGAAGGTGGCCTAAACATAGCATTAACCATAGCAACTCCATAGCAAATGAATCCATGAATGTTAATTATGATTATGTAAGGACAAGTGGTCTACAGGAAATGGGGGACAGGAGGAAATGGAGAGGACAGAAATATAATGAAGGAAAAGAGGATGCTTCTAATCTGAACGTGAATGAAGTGAAGAGGCATTAGCATTATAAATAACGTTTCCCAGTACAGGATTTTGGGGAAAGAGAAAAAGACCCAAGACGGGGCCTATCTACTAAGTCATAAAGCACCGTCTTGCCTCAGCTACCTCCAGATCTCCCCACAAGGACCGAGTAAGATGGATCCTAATCGTTCTGTGTTGCTTCTCTCCCCCTTGTATTGGCATGGTTGTGTCATTTTATTTATGCATACATAAAGGGGCATTATGTATCTCACTCCTGTGACTCAAAGAGGGCTCCATTCAATGAGGACCTCTGCTCTACAGCTCATTTTGGAGACCATGCCCTGCCGTACCATTGCACGCAAAATCCCGTACAAGTCCGATGTAGAGATGCGACTATTGCTACGGTCTAAGGAATCTAATTGGCATAGACAGTATAAAGTGCAAAAAAGGTACAGAGATTTCTGACAAGGGAGGGTGAGCTAGATCCCCACCTCTCTCACACCGCTGACAATGGAGTAAAAGTCAAGTGCTGTTGCCACAGAAATGACCGTCTCCCGCAGGCCCAAACGTACCCTTACGTGGCAATTTGTCTACACCAAAAGCACCCAACTTCTCCGGCGCCGTTGTCTAATATTTATATTCTGCACCACTCAGATGACAATGGAAACAGCAATAACAGTCCTGAAAATGCTATTTAATGGGCAAGCACTAGCAAGAAGAGCAATACAAACAGAAATGAAAGGCATGATGCAGTACCGCCCAAGAGTATGACCTTAAAAGTAGAAATGAGCTGGAACTGTGCTCTAATGATATTTAATACCTGATGATAACTCCGAGATGGACAGGTGCATTTCCCCGTGCTCACATGAATGTCTGCAAATATGAACCACGGACAAGCTCACTGCATCAATCTTTTAGGTTCAAAGCATTTCTCTGTGGGGAACAAGACTGCTCCGCTGCTATTCAACTGGTTTGGAGTGACAGGCTCTTCAAGCCACAATTTTGGGGTGGCCACTTGTCTCCTCTTATTTTGCCCCAATGTTTACTACAGACAGGCATTGCTAAGATCAAGTTAATCAGTATGCAGTGCAGGAATCAAATAATAATGCTGCTTGCATCCAAAATGAATATTCTGGGCAGAGTGAGAATGGAGAGACTTGTTAATCCTATTTCTGAAACGTCCTCCCTCTCCGTGAGTCCTCAGGAGCCAAGCATCATTGTAGCAAAGAAGGAGCTTATTCCATTTTTCCCCAGACAAACGCAATCAAACAGGGCATGGTTGAAACGTATTATAGCTTGTCTCTCAGACATCTGGAGCCAGGGCTGCCACAAACTCTGCAACCAGAAGGAAAGTGAAAAAGACAGACAGCACTTCAAATAAATCAATTCCACTTATTAGCTCCTTTTGCCTATGTTTTTAGGAAGGGTGGGAAGAGGCGGAGGAAAGGTTTTACGTATGTTAATTGCATTTTTTAAATTGATCTGCAGGTCAATGGCCTTGCACGTTTTCCATTACAAATTATGAACCCATCTAAGACAGAATTGGAGACTTAAAAGGTTTAGGATTTACCAGGCACTTCAACTCGCCTTCTCAGAGAACTAAATAAAACCGTGACTAGAAACGTGCCCTCGGAGCCTTTACATTTGTGCCTTAGGTAAATACCTTCCTCCTATGGAAACAGGTGTAGGGTGCTCCTTCTGAACGTTCAAAAGTTAAAATCCGTTCACCTGGATTGAAGCACACCTTGTTGCAACAACTCACTCGAGAAAAATATTCAATGCCAGCATTCAAAGAACTAGGAGACAATACATGGCAGCAACTGGCACAAGCGGGAGCGGTTTGCTTTTCAATCAATGACAAAACCTTAGCCACGGTACTCATCCTGCGGCCCGGGGGCCACATCTGGCCTGCAGAATCGTGTCATCCCATGGCCACATCTGGCGCATGGGACCGGTGCAACCTGCAGACAGACCCCGCACCGCTCATCTGGTGCACAGAGCTGGAAAGTTGCTGCCCTAGCGCCTTAAAAATCACACAAGACCTGAGGAAGAATGCCTTGAATTAGAAAACTTGTCTAACTTTATTCCAGCTAGGCAGCTGGTCCCATAAAAGATATCACCCCAAAAATTTCTGGCCTCTCAAATATTTCCTGGCCCATCATGGCTACACTTCCTGGATGGTCCAGGCTACACTTTCCTGCACCATCACTAACACGTCCATCTTCCACATATCTTCTCAGAGATGAAAGAGCCTTCATGCCCTGCCACACACCCAACTACGCTGGAAAGGATCGACTTCCAGCATCACCTCTCCAGAAGCGGCAATCCCTCAGTCCCGTGCCAACATGCCGCAACCTCGTCTTTCCACTCCTGAAACAACACCCAGCACAGGCTCTTGTAAGATGAAGATGAGCTGTCAACCCTGTGAGCTTTCCACTGGCTCCAATTCTCTTCCAGACATGGTTAATACAAGCAACTAAACCAGACGGAAAGGGCTGAATGCAGGCTATTTAAATCTTATATGCACCCCTGATTCTGATGGAGAAGGGTATTTTAAAAAATATTCTTGCATCTGGACAGCTGTCTCAAAAATGGGTGGATTTGACCCTGTAGAAGAGGGTCTCAGTCTCCATTACGAAGCACATGATTTGCTGTGACTGAAAGAAAAGAATTTAAGACAAAGCTGTGATAATTTGGCTGTTTCATTGGTTGGTCACTCGGGTTTTTGCCTCTACTTTCAATTTTTCCAGATGGTGATGGTGACTCAGCAGTTCAAACAAACCAATTCGGACGTGCTCAGAGTCTAAATGAGGAGGGAAACAGTAAATTTTATTTAACACATTTCTCTTGATTCTTTTATCCACTTAACTGTCTATGTTTTCACTGTCAGACCTCCTCAACTTCAATGAATGGGAACAGTCAAGTGCTCTGGTGATGCCGAAGGATCACTCTGGGAGTTTAGCTTATGTCAAGGCATCTTCAGCGCTGAGCTCCTAGGGAACGTCCCGGCACCCAGCTGATCCATCACCCGACTGCAATCCTAACCCTGCCTTTTCAAAAGCACCATTTATAGAAACCCAGGGAAAATGAATAAGGACTTCAAGTATGTTCCCCGAGGCCTTGACGGATCACACTCTGGGCGCAGCGTACCACGTACGACAGGATGAGCGAGAGCTTGTTGCATGGAGATCCTTCTTCCCAGGCAAACCACAAGGCAAGTCGGGCAGAGCCTTCAACAGAAGCATGGATAAGATGCTGTGACTCCCCGCCAGCGTTTGGCAAGAAGGACAGCACAGACGCGGGACCTCTGATTTTACCATCAAGAGAAAACTGACATCTTTGATTCTGTTTCAGGGTCAAATTCTTCAGCAGCAACCGCCGTGCACGCTGCACTTACCAGAGACCGCGTGGCCTCCTCAGAAAGGATCCACACTGCCATTTAATTGCCCAGAAACCACACCTTCAACTAGCGATGCCTTGTATAAGGATGGAGAGAACATGCTGACCTTCCCTGCTGGAGGGGTTTTATACACGGCCCCGTCAGCCATGCGGTGCTTTTCCACTACACGTGCTATTTTAAGGACCGCACGTTAGAAACAAAAGCAAAACAAATTAGTATCTGTTACTACTTATTTTACAACAGCCGAAGCATCTGAGCCCCTGGAATTATTTCCATTTTACTTAATAGACGCAATCATATAAAAAACTTTCTAATAAAAAACCCCCCAACAATTCCAATACTTCACAGACATCTGCCAGGAAGTGATTTATCTATCGGAGCAAAGGTGAAGGGCAGAGAAGAGTAGTGAGGTTAATTCTGGATGCAGGCAAGGAGGCTGCAGGGTTTGCACTGTGTATGTAGGCAAAAATAACACTGGGGAAAGGAGATTTTAAGTTTTGATGTTTAAGCACAAGCTGTTTATCTGGAGGGGGGGGAGTAAAGAGCTGTTCTCAGGCTTCCTGCCAGGGATAGGTGGGGCTGAGCAAAATAATAGGAATAAATGAATAGTTATCCAGATGGCGCAAGATGTGCAAGATGGCCGGTAATTTGTGTTTAATTGTAACCCTCTCCGGGGTTAAACGGAGCAGTGCGGGAGAGATGGGTTGCAGCTGAAGAGGGAGAGGGGGAAAATAGCTAGCAGTGTTAGAAACTGTTATTTAAAACAGCAGCATGGGTTAATTCACAGCCATCATGAGATTACATGCCATTTCCCACAAGGTCTTGCAGCAGGTCACAACATTGCAAACTAGGATTTAAAAAATGAAATTTGGCAAGCGATAAGTCCATAATAACCTCTAATCACTTTCTGTACTTTGAGAAAAAGGAACACCCAGATATTAATCTTTGAATTGTGGCTGCTTCGCATGCATACTAAGAGCTTTGCCAAGGAGCTTTACTAGGCGTTTTAATATGCATAATAGACAGGAATGGCTCCCTCTAGGAAAAATAATATGTCCTTAATAAAAACACACAGATAGGTATTTCCCCTCGTAAAACAGCTACGCAGCACCCAGCCCTCAGAAGTCTCACACGAGAAAGACGCTCATCAGCTATTACGTGAGAGCTGCGTTTGGAGAGAAAGCAAACAAGCTGAGCAGGAGACGATTTCTTACGCCGCACGTCTCCGCTGCGGCTGCTCCTCCTCTTCCACTCGGTCTTATTTTCCGACTCCGGAGCCGTGCCGGGTCTTCTGAAGCTCTGTTCTCCTCCTCCTCACTAGTCCCGCATCTTCCTCCTGTCCTTAATATACAATTTCCCGTTGCTCTCAGAACGACTGTCCCGGCTTCCTGCTGGTCCTTCGCGCCGAGCTGCGATGTCTCGAGCCTGGGCCTGCTCCCGTTCCTGCTCGCTGTGGTTTTACGCCAGCGTGACTCTACCGACCTCGGCGGAGTTCGTTCAGATTTAGAGCAATGCAAGAAGAGATCAGATGCATGGGCCCACTGATTTCAACAAAGAGGGTTTCACCAACCGTGTGCGTGCCTACCCCGGCAGGGTTCGCTTCCCCCTCCGTAGTCATTCTGGAGCAACTCTTCCCTCCCGATCTTGGACATCAGGTGGTCAGGGCCTCCGTTTTTAAATCGTGACCGAGAGCACCATGATACCTAAAGCCTAGGATACCGATTCAAGAGGAACACACAAAGAGTTGCCTGAAGGCAAAGTGCATGTCCTCCTTGCAGGGACATTAGTGAGTCTGTGTCACACGAACTTTGTTGGCTTCTTTGCACGACGCCGTTAACGATGTCTACCCACGTTACACTTAGCAAAGGATCAGCCAGAACAAGATGGTCACTACAAAAACAAAAGGTTTCAAGAACCTTTAGGCACACACCTACAGGTAAGACACTGGCCCTATTTCTCAGTAATGAAGATGTAGAAACCTCGGGCATCCCTTAGCTGAATGGTAACAGACTTATTTATCTGAGGTCTCGTGGCTGCCTCTGCCAGGGTTTTTCAGCGACTTGCATTCTCATTTTCAAAAGCAGCAAGTGCCTTTGCCTTCCCAACTGGAAGGGGATCAGTTTTGCAAATGGTTTACATCTCACAGTGCCCAAGCTCCCAGTCTGCAAAGCTGGAATATGAAAGCTTCCTTGCCCCTAAACTATTTGGACTGCTTAGACTGCAAGCTCTGCTGATCACGAACCGTTCAGTCCTGGAGTCTGCATAATGGTGTCTGCAGCTTCTGGGAAATCGCGATGAAACGATATTCAAAAGGGTGATATTCTAATCACCTACAGGAGAAAGACATGAGAAATGTTTCGTCCGATATATTTTCCCATATTGGACAGAATGTGGCTCTGCGCAGGAGAGAAATGCTGAATGAAGACACCGTAGGTGCACAGAAGAGAAGAGCAGCAGAGGAAAGTGAAGTATGTACTGGTCCAAATGCAGCACTCAAATCCGAGTTGTGCCACTTGTTCCGACACAGACTTTGGACTAAATAGCGATCACTTTTCCCAACTCTTAAATGGGATACTACAACTTCCCAGGGGTGTCGTGTTGCAGTCAGGGATCTTCTCAGCACCATCTTACATGGGAGTCCCACATGATACCTAAACAGGCATTAAGCTTAATTGAACCTGGGCCTTTACACCTCAAGTCAAGTCTTCATCAAAGGGGGTCGAGACTCTTCCACCCGATGTTATAGCTGGGAGTTTATGAAGCACGTATTGTGTCACCGTGGATGCTTCTCAGCAATGCCCGAGAGCTTTTGAGGACAAGCACTCTTTGCTTGGCACATCCAACCCGCTGTGTGCATTTACTGAGCTATATCAATAAGTAATAATAATATCAAGTTTTAAAGGGCTAATAAAATGGACATATTTTAATCTTTAATAGACTGTGTATTTGCAATGGGATTTTTATATTTTTCAAAAAACGCCACAAAAGAAAACTACAGTGGACATTTTAAAACAAGTTCAATCATGAGCCTCCCAGGTGCAGCATGAGAAGCGCTGCGCCGTGCCACGGTTTACATGCACGCTCAACATGCCCTACTGGACTGCGTGCAACCCAAGGCATGGGCTGGACACAAGTGTCAGGCTGTGGGAAGCTCTCTGGATGCAATGGGGCCTTGTGAACTCTCATTTGCCCCCCACAAGCCAAACATTTAGCAGAGAAATGGGGCCTACTCCTTACAATAACGTTCAAAAGACAAGTCAATAGATGATGAAATACATGCTTGTTGCCCAGCTGCCCTGATCATCTATGCAGCAAACTTTGCTTAGTAGGAGATGGTAGCAAGCATTTCATTTATAACTGCCCAGAAATCCAGAGAATGACACTGTGCAACTTTCCCTGTTAATCTCTTCCTTCTTTTTCAGACAGACACCGGCACTCTTTTCACAGCAGTGCGCTACGTACAGCCGGCTTCAGCTACGTGGCATTTTTAAATAGCCACGTAGTGAGCATTTTTCACAAAATAATATGCAGATGGATAAAAGTTAGCTGTGCGTTCATGTCAGGAGAAGGAGAAAAATGACAGCTAAGACGTGGGGAACATGTATTCATTAGCAGTTTGCACTTTGGGAATTTTGGACAGGTTCCTTATGCACTCCTGTTGTGAATGTCAGTGTTCTTCAATGATCACAACAAGACTGATGGATGCATCAGGAAAATACAATGTTGGAGCTCATTTCAAAGCATTGTGGGCTCCAGTTGGCATTAGGTTCCCTAACCAGATTAGAGCGAAAGGCCGGTCACAGCAGATGCCCTGTCTCGGTTCATTACTCAACACCTGTTAAACTTGATTAACAGCCCCAGCTAATTATCTGTTAAGAGTATCTCATGCTGTAATGGATCCCAGAGGCCTGAGAAGTTGACTTCATTTACATGTTTGTCTCCTTTCACAAGGTCTCAGTTAAACATCACAGATATTCGACCGAGTATTTTATCAACTTTCGCAGCTTCGGACATCTACGGGTAACTGCTCGAAAGCCTTTCCGCAGGCCCCGAAATGCTGGAGATACACCCCTGCTGTAAAATTTAATTTACAAATTATGGGGGGAAAAAAATGTGCCTCCAAACGATGTGCAGCAGGCAACCATGTGTACTGGAAACAGATGTCAAGCTTGCTAAAATTAAAAAAAATAAATAGAGGATTTGGATCTCAAATTCAAAGGCTTCCCCCTGCCCTAAGTCAAGTTTGCAGAAGCCGAGTCCAGGAAAAGTGACCTCTCTAATCGCCCAGCGGAAACAAACACTTGCACACAAGTTAGGAACCTGGTTTGTGTAGTGAAATTATGGGCCAGTTGAGCTAAGGTTTTTCCCATGCGTCTCAGGTTTTGCCCATATATTTATCTTCCTTTGCTCAATCCAAACAGGAAGGAGAGCTTCGATTCTGCTCCCCATAAAACTTAAGAGTCCACTAATGCTCAGAGACTTAACTTTCAGCTTATTTTTCCCATATTCTTGCCTTCTCAATAGCTCTTGTGTCGGTGAGTTCAATATTGCAGAGGGAGGAGGAGGGTTGGGGCAACAAGCGTACTTGATATCAATACTATTCTGTAAGTTTGATGGCAGGAAGACTCCCCGAGGAACTCAGTATTGAGACCTATACGCAGAAAAACCGCTCTCCCCTCTCCGGTCCATCCACGCTAAAGCAGGCTTGCATTTGAACCTGGGTCTGTTTCATAGGCGCCTATTGTTTTTAAATTTACAGCTCCCCGACATTATCTGATACTTTCTGGTTCCTGATATTCTGCTTGCTCCCGAGCGCCTCAGTGTTTCTGTATTTCCCTTAAAGTACTAACAGACCCACAGCAGGGAAGGCAACATCATCTGAAGGGCGTGATGGTCTAGCCCTGCTGGGATGCAGGCACCTGCCTCAGATAATTACCAACCAATACCCTGGGCACTAGACGGATGCCACATGGCCAACCCCATGCCGGAGTCATGTTCTTTCTCACAACAAATACACGCACGTGGGTGGCCTTGGAGGAAATGCGTTGAAAGAACAATTCAGGGTTTGCTGCTAGGTCGTGCAAGGATTTAAGTGAAGCTATTACAGTACTTCCAACCCCTTTGGGCCTTTTTAATAGGCTCTCAAAGCTACTCCCAAGGGAGATTAACCCTGGTGTACAAGGCCTCCACCAGCCTGCCCTGAGCAGTAAGTGGAGGGACCCTGCGGGACTGGGAGGCTTTGCACTGTGCTCACAGAGGTGAGGGCAGGAGGTTGCCAGCAGGCTCCTGACTGAGCACACCCCCATCACCCCCTTTGCAAACTGCCTGGCCATTGCGGTCTCTCTTGCAGTTGCTCCGTATCACCATCGTTAAAATCCCCTATTGTCCTTTTTTAAAAAGGATTATTACCTTCCCTTTCCTGCACGCACCAGAAAGGAGCCACGTTTTATTCGTTTGTCCCAGTTTACAACGCGTGCATCCCTTGCTGCTCCGTGCATGTTTCTATACCATTGTTTTTTCAATTATTCATTATGGATTTGACAGCAGACATGAGCTGCCTTATCATCTACTGAAGGAAAAACAGTCACACAGTCAGGGGCCTAAAGCTACTCCCACTGACATCCATAGGAGTATGCAGGGGTGTAATATGGAGCACTATAGAGGATACACTCCTCTCCCAAATAAGCAAAGTAGGATTCTCCCTTTCCTAGGATCAGTCTCCTACTACAGCTGCCATCTCTTCTGCTAGACCCTATTCTGGGTGCTCCATGTCCCATTTTCTTCTAATGCATTGCCCATTGCTGGAAAAAACTATTACAACAAGCATTAAAGAATTAAACTGGCCAGAGTTTCAGCTTTCCGGTAGTGGGATGAAACTAATTATATCATTTGAAATTTAAAAAAAAGGCAGTTGTGCAATTTTTATTCATAGCATCATAGAAAATGAGGGCTGGAAGGGAGCTCAGGAGGTCACGTCTAGTCCAACCCCTGCTCCAAGCAGGACCAGCCCCAACCACATCAACCCAGCCAAGGCTTTGTGTAGCCAGGTCTTACAAACCTCAGTTCAAATAATGGTAGCTCTGCTTCCTTTTGAGGTCTGGAAGCATTAGCAGACCATATATGTTGTGAATTTTATGCAATCAAAAATACATTAACAGCAGCAAGGGAGCCCACAAAGTCAATTGTAGAACTGGAGCTGGACTGCTCAGTAATAGGAGTCCACCCTAGCCTCAAACTGTCTTCTGCTATACGATGCAAAAGTCCTGAAACCTATTGGATATATCAACGTGCTGTGATCTTTCATAGTGCCTCTTGACAGTTTGTATAGATTTCAGCATGGTTTACCCTGTTTTAGGCCTCTAAAAAGGCTTTTCATTCCTTTAGTAATTTCCTGAGCATTTTAGTGAAGGACAATCAATTACAATCTACATATTTCAAGGACAAGTTAAAAAGCCATATAAGCTCTAGCAGCTCTGATGCAGCTGGCATCTTTTTCCTTGCTAAGACAGACACACAGACATATGCCTTGCACACGGCTGCATTTAAAATAAGCAGAAAGGTTGTTAGCAATAACATCCCGTGGCAAATTTATTTCTAATTGTTAACATTACTGGCCTACCAATCCCAGGCTAGGCACAATCACGACGCTTTTTATCCATGAATTTGTTTACATCATTTACTGATTCATAAGACACTTACATTCACATTAACAAATGCTAGTTAAGAGGCTTGCAACACTTCGTAGGCAAGCATGCGGGTGATTTTGGATAGTAACAAATTCATTTAAATGTTCCTGGTTGCTCTTTGCATAGAGAAAGAATGAATGTGGGAGAAAGCAAAAAAAATAAAATGTTCTATGCCTTTTTTTTTAAAGCCCCAGTCAGCTTTCACTCCCCCTCGTTTTGCCTGTTGCCGATCAAATGTTGTTAGAGCCAGCAGGGGACACTACTATTTGCACTTATTTCATCTATCATACAAGTGGTCTGAAGAAGAGTAGTTGCAAATAACTACTTATGAAGCATGGAGAAAACTCACTGAGATTCAAGCACCCTGGAGAGGTTCATTTCAAACAAAAAAGGTTGATTTTTTGCCCTTGCCAATAGGCCTGGTATGTGATCAGATGATAACAGCAGACATGAGTTCCTACAAGCGCCCAACTTTAATTACATTTGTTGTGTTATTCAAACCGGTCTTATTATAGCTGAACAGCTATTTTAACCCATCCGGCACTGCAAGATATACAGTAAGAGAACTTATGCAGTGTGGCATACCCTCGTTTAATTTTAAATAAGCCCCTGTTCCTATTAAATGAGAACAGAAAGCTGTGTGCACAGAAACAAATGATAACTGACTAAGCCAAGGGAACGTTTCATTTTCCCATAATGGGTGGGCCATAGCTGTAATACCCAAATTACTGTCTCCTACAGCTAAAATCCTAAATTCTTGCTAGAAGCAACTGGTAGGTTTCTAACCCTAAACGTGCTAGGCAGATTTTTATCATTTCAATTCAAAACACTCACAGATGAAGCCTTGCTCAATACTGCTTACCAACAGGCTGGGCTACAATGCCCGATGAAGTTGTTCCATTGGGCTCTTGAATGCAAGACATTACTCCTCAGGGTCATTCAAAAGCTTGCCTTGCTTTATCCCAACTACGTAGTTGGCCCAATAAAAGAGATCACCCTAAGAGATCTTTGAGTCTCACATAATTTTTGGACCATCACAGCTATACCATTATTCTTACACTGCTACAACATCTCAGTCAGATGCCTATTCAGCGTTTTTTTTAAAAGCTTGTACTGAAAGAGAGTCTACAATTTCTTCAGGCAGCTTCATAGACTCATAGAAAATGAGGGTCAAAGCGAGCTCAGGAGGTCACATCTAGTCCAACCCCCAGCTCCAAGCAGGACCAGCCCCAACTACAGCATCCCAGACAAGGCTTTGTCTACTTGGATCTTAAAAACCTCCAAGGGACAGAGTCTACCACCTCTCTGGGGAACCTCTTGCAGTGCTTTACTACCTGTCTAGTAAGAATTTTTTCCTAATATCCAACCTCAACTTCCATTGCTGCTACTTGAGCCCATTGCTCCTTGTCCTGTCGTCTGCCCCCACTAAGACCAGTCCAGCTCCATCCTCTGTGCAACCCCCTGCAGGGAGGTGAAGGCTGCTATTCAATCCCCCTTGGTCTCCTCTTCTCCAGACAAAATTAGCCCAGTTCCCTCGGCCTCTCCTCACCAGTCATGTCCCTCAATCCCCATTTTCACTGCCTCTGGACTCTCTCCAACTTGTGCACGTCCTTTCTGTATTGGGGGCCCAAAACTGGACGCAGGACTCCAGATGTGGCCTCCCCCGTGCAGAATAGAGGGGAAGAATCACTGCCCTCGATCTGCCGGCAGTGCTCCTACCAATGCAGCCCAGGATGCTGTCAGCCTTCTTGGCAACAAGGGCACACTGCTGGCTTGTATTCAGCTTACTGTCACCCCCAGGTCCTTTTCTGCAGAGCTTCTGCCCAGCCTGTCCTGGTGCATGGGATTGCTCCATCCTAAGTGCAGGACTTTGCACTTGCCCTTGTTGAACCTCATGAGATTTCTTTTGGCACGATCCTCCAATGTGTCGAGGTCTCTCTGAATCCTAGCCCTACCCTCCAGCACATCTATTACTCCCCCCAACTTGGGGTCACCTGCAAACTTGCTGAGGGCGCAGTGCATCCCATCTTCCTGGTCGCTGATGAAGATATTGAACAAAACCAGCCCCTGGGGCACTCCACTTGATACTGGCTGCTGCCTAGACCTCAAGCCATTGATCACTACCCATTGAGCCTGACAATCCAGCCAGCTTTCTACCCACCTTACAGTCCATTCACCCAACCCGTTCTTCCATAGCTTGCCCGCGAGAATGTTGTGGGAGACTGTATCAAAAGCCTTGCTCAAGTCAAAGTATATCATGTCTACAGGTCTTCCCATATCCACAGAGCCAGTCATCTCATCATATCAAGCAACAGCTTGCTCCACTGTTCTTACAGCAAGGAAGGGCTTTTTGCTGCTGCCGTTCATTTCGTTTTGAGACTTATTCTAAATCTTCGGTGCTGTAGTTTGAACCTCTTGCCACGTACCCTGCTGTTCTTCATAGCCAGAAACAACACTCCTCTATCCTCTTTACAGTAGACATTCAGATATTTGATAACTGCTACGATGGCCATTCATCTCCATTCCTGCAAAGGATATATAAAGATCCTTCAGCCTCACAGGGCTTTCAGTCCTCCTTTATCACTATTGTTGTTCGTCTCTAGACCCTTTCCAGCTTCTCTACTTCCTTCTGAAAACGTAGTTCTCTGGATGATTACCTTGACTTGCCTTGGGCTTGGCTATCTTGAACCTTGCTCTGACTTCATTCAAACTATAATTACAAGCCTTAATGAACTGCTGTATTTTCAAGGGGAAGCCATATTTATTGTGCTCTCTTCAGTCCACAATCAAATACAACATTATTTTGCAGATATTGTATCATCTGTCTATTGTGGCTGTATACTTCATTAATTGAAAACAGGCATATGGTAATTTTTAGGTCATGTTCACAAAAAAAAGAAAACAGACAATAACATCCAACTGTGCCAGCATTGCCCACGTGTTGGTAACAGTTATTGCCTTTTAGTGTAATTGGCAATTGTTACATTGATATGTTAAAATGCCATGCTTTATTATTCTATCTCCAGTGGAAAGCCTAGATTTAAACGATGTTATTGGCCATGCTTATGGTCAATGGGGCACACGGTGTTAGGAGAGCAAACACCATAATTTCTCTCTCTTTTTTTCTATTCTTTTAGGCAGAAAAGTCTCTTCCTCAATTCATATGACCATCCCTGTGACTTCTTCAGCCAACACATGCAATATCAGTGTAATACCTAAGGAAATTAGTACCACATTGCAATTCATAGCTTCCTATAGCTTGCATGTGGTTGTTCTCATGAGGGACCTCTTGCACGGGAGTTTTCATGGGTTATTAACCTAACCTATATCCCTACTAATTATAAAATGTAGATGGCTCAACTTGAAGCAAGAATTCCCTTCCTGACCTAACCTATGAAGCATACTGTGGTAAGATTAAGGGAGCACAGCATGCAAGAATAAGGAGATACGTGCGCGCATAAAGCATGTGGGCCAGGTCCATAAATGCTCTAGGTCATTGGTGACCAGACTTTCTGGCTAGTGTGCTACAAATTAAGCCCTGTGCCACCTTGAGTGCCACTCTGATCCCCTTCCCCTGCCTGATCTGCTGCTCTGCTTTCTGCTCCCTGCCCCTTCTGTCACTCTACTGTCAGTCACCTCTCAGGTCTGCTGTGAGACACACACACAGAGGCCGTTCGTGCTATTTGTGGCGTCCGTGCTGCAGGTTGGCCACCCCTGCTCTAGGCTCTCCTCCATATCCTAAATTTCACGTTAGACCCCTTTCATCTATTTCTAGTCCTGACAATCCTCCTTGATGCTACCACAGTCAACTGACTTGTAAGCCAAACTCTCCTCTTCTTCCTCCCTTGACTGATTCCCATCCTATTACCTGGATTAGACGTTGGGACTCCTGCTCTCCTGTGGATGTACTGCTTCTTTGTTTGTCTCTCCCAGCACTGCTCCTCCGTTCCTTTCCCCCTCCTCCCTTTGTATTTTATTTTCTCTCTCCTTCTTATACACATCCTTGTGCATGCCCTTTCAAGGCACCTTACGAAGTGAGTTTCACTAATGAAAGCTTATGCTCTATATGACCATTGGACTTTGAAAAAAGGGGGGTGCAGATGGCATGGTGAATCGTCACATATAACACAATACATTTTTCTCCAGTTAAAGAGAAACTAGAAGCATTACTACGGTGCTAGGAGCCTAGTGCTATATAATTCCGTTTAAGATCAACGCAAAAACAATTATTATTTGAATGTGCACTTATTTCCTAAGTCATCTATTAAGTTTAAAAAACACAGCAAACTAGTAAAAAAAAGTCAAAGATGTTGTTTCATTGCTCCTGTAATCATTATAGTTAAACATACATCTCATTCAGACTTGTAAAACAAAATGTAGCCTTCTCGAGCGTCAGACAGTGCCTCTAATGCTTCACTGTCAGTCATTCCTACACCTGAGTTACTATGTCCACACCTGAGCTCAGGTTTTTAGCTAGAGCTAAAAGGAGTCTGCGGGGCTGTAAAACAGCAGAAAAACATTACCAGAAATGTCTAAGGGACAGTTAAATTGGAAAAGAAAGGGTAGCTTGAAAAAGGAGAGGGGGTCCTTAATGCATGTGGAGTGAAGAGAGATTAGCAGCAATCGAGTATAACGAGCCATGAAATCAATTGACTCCATTGCTGCTGCCTGAATAGAAATGCGGCTGCCACTTTGAGACAGTTGGTTTTAAAATTTGGGTATCCGAAGTGTGTGTGTGTGGGGGGGGGGGAGGTGGGCGGGATGAAAGTACACGCTGGTACTAGATACCTACTTTGGTTAGTCTATAAGGTGCAGATCTTCCCTGCCTTCTGTTAGGATCACTCCCAGACTACTTCAGTTTAAATCTTTCCTCTTTCTCCTCCTCATCCCACCTTTCCATTTACTCTTTTCCTTCCCCTTCCTTTTACCAGTTCCATCTCCCATCTACATTAAAATGGCCTCCTGCTATCTTTATTTGTCTTCTCTGTCTTTATAAGCAATGCCCTTTTCTCTCCCGTGTTGCTACTTTTCCTCCAGTTGCTCTACATCCATTTTTAAAGCTGGAGCCTGGTGATTTAACATTTCAGTCCAAGACTTGGCAAAATATTAGTTACCTCAATTACTGAACATTTCATTTCACTTGAAATACAAAGTAATTTTTTTTAATGCTTCCAGCTTCTGAATAGAAAGAGAAAGGCGACTATTATTTCATGGCCTCCCTGTATATACAGCAGTGACACACTCATTTCATCCCCCCCGCAAGATTTTCATGACAGGTCACAGTACCCCAAGCCATGTGTTTCTTGCAGTAATAATGGATCATAGACACATAAAATGTGCAATTTCAAGCTCCAAGGCTAGGAATGAAATTAAGGTGTCTCCAATTCTAAATGTCACCTCTTATATTACCACCTACCACAATGTTCACATTCAAAAGCATTTGCTTGCAACTATTCTCTTTGTTGCTGTCCCCCTTTTTTTATCTATTAATTTAAAAACCATTGCCAAGCATCCATTCATTGTCCCCGTTTCTAGATCAGAGCAACACTTCGATCTTTTTATTCCTCTGGTTTTCTTCTCAAGTCAATTCTAGCTAGATTCCATATCTTCTGTCTCTCACTATTTATATATTCATTTTACACAGCTCCTTCTATCCTTCCATTGACAGTAGTCTTAAAGCAGCCTCTGAGATTGCCCTCTCAGCCTCTTTTCATCAGAGGGCTTCAAGTACGATGAAGCATATGCATATTATGGAAAGATGTAAATAGTTCAGAACGTCAGTGAAATGCCTGATGGCAATTTCATGGACAATATCAAACCTGGATCAATCACAACAACTGGCTTGGGTAGGTCATAGCACAACAGTTGTCTTCATCATCATCTTGTGGTTTATTCTTGTCCATGCCTCAGATAAACCCTCTTTTCCCCACTTTTACATATGGCCTCTTATAGGGTATTCTTGGGGTTTCAGGTAGAGTAGCTTGCAGTCTTGTGTCAGTGATTTAAGTAGCAATATGGGGGAAGCCTTAGGTTAACGATTGTCTGCAAATGCAGAGGAACATCTTCACCAGCCCAGGAGGCTCCTTTCTAGTCCTATGTTTAAAATAAAAGGGGGCGGGGGATGGATGTATTTGGATATTCCAGTTTCTCTTCCACACAATTTGAAACCTGGTGCTTGCTTAGGATCAAAGCTGGACTCTTCTGGTACCTATGTTGGCACCAAGATAAATAATGCTAATATTTAAAAGTGCATCCCATTGCTTCTCATTCTGGCCAAGGCCAACACCTCAAAAGCAACCTATGGGTTTTAGCACAGAAGAAGCAAGAGTAGTAGGACACGCTGAGAACACCTTCTGAATAATGAATTAGCAATGGAAGAAGTTTATCTATTTACTGTCTGTCTCTAACTCCAAATCTACATGTCTATCATAAATCTGTGCCCTTCCAAAGCATGGATATTAAAAGAGGCCAGAAGCAGAGATGTTACAAACTGAGCAAGACCAAGCAAGGAAGTCTGATCCGAGTGGGATCCCAGTAAACTGGACGAGCAGTTGCAGCAGAGCAGGAATGGCGTTTGCAACGTGCAGGATGTGCGTACGAGACATTTAAATGTCTTCAAGCAGTAGCATCTCAACACTAGCGGGTTCCAGCAAGGAGAGAAAAGACTCCTATGAAGTGGAAAAACGGACCAGTCTTGTAAAAATATGCCATGTTTATTTCTTGATAAAACCAGGTGAGTTCAGTGCTCACAGGCTAAACTGATGGTGGCAAGAAAAGGGGGGTAAGGTTAATAATCACTGGATCAAACAAAGGAGATTCTTCCTTTTCAGGAAAAGCTGGGTGGACTCTCCAAGCCGCTGAAATGACTGAGAGAAACCGGAGAAGATGAGTGGAAAATTGCATAAAGGAAGACACAGATAGGAAAGTCATAGACTGAAACCAGGGTTGGGATACTTACAGAGGAAGATGGGTGGAAAAAGATGAAAACTATGGCAACAAAGACAGGGAAAAGGAAAGATACCAAAGGAGCTGTTCCACCTGCTTTCATTACCTACAACAGGAGGCTGAATTAAAAATAAGTTATTCAGAGACCCTTACCCAGTGGTTTACTTTAATTTTTATCCCTTTTTCAAGACGTGTCTGCTCCTCTTTACAGCATCTCTGGGTTTTGATTGCAGTTTATATTACACAGGCAGCTAAAGGGTAATCAAGTTGAAAAATACAAAATGTTCTTTTTGCCCACAGGCATCCAAAGGACATGGAGGAAGAAAAAAAGTAATTTACTCTGTACATATCCTAACGGTAATGTCTCGCCTTAATCAATGGTACCTCTGCAAAAAAGATAATGATTAGGAAGTTCATTGCTTATCACTCAGCCTTCCACGTGGAGAAAAGGCTTCTGCAGTGAGCAAAATTTCTGTTTTATCTTGATTAATTCATCACTTGTGTTGAAGTTCAGGAATTCTGGATTTCCATACACAGTCTTAACAGACCCGCAAGAGATTGACATGCAAGCCACAAACATTCCCCTCTGCTTGAAACCAGTCTTAATGTATAAAACATGTGAATATGCCTGCTAAGAATCGTAAGACCCTTCTAGAGCTCCTACACACCGTGCCACTCAGGTAGATAAAAATGTTAGGTTAAATAATTTGGGAAATACTACGATCAGGCCTAACGTTCTGCAGAGCTCTCTCTTTGATATACAAAATATTGCTTTGAAAAGTGCTCTGTTTGACTACAACTTCGACATGCAAGGACTATACAATCCACTCGTACAAGCCTGCTGAAGTCGATGGAGCTACAATCAGTTATACCATTTGGGAATCTGGACACCAACCTTATTAAAACATAAAAAGATGTCTTAATCATTTCAGACGGCTGAATCCCAGGACTTGTGACATGGTGTTACCCTTGGTTTAACAGAACTTGTAGTTATTTTTTTTAATTATTTTTTTAGCGGTCCACTTTTTATTTTAAACTTTTCTCCATTATGCTTGATGTGTTTTATTTTTAGGTTTCAAAAACTTTGTCCCCATATTTTTGTCACTTAAACCTTTATGAAGAATAATGCACAGGCACAGTTAAAATATCAAAGTAAACAAACATTTTAATTTGCACAGGTAAGGATGCATGAAAGGAAATGCCTTCCATAACTTGATAAAGGTAAACTCATTCTTTTGGTAGCACTTTATAATGATGATAAATGAAGAGGAAGAGAACTTTATTTCGGTATATTGGGTGACTGTACATCCTCCTACATTGAGGCAATCATGCTTTCATTTCTTCTGTCTAGCAAGAGATTTTTTTTAAATCAGCATATTAGTTCCACTTCTCCCCATTTCCCGAGTCTTTGATATTGTATATCAGGCAGCTTTGGAAAAAAGCTTTTGCCCGCTGATCTTCCTGTTTGCTGCATTAATCACTCAGCAGTGCAGGCATGCCGATTCCCAGATAGACTGCGAACAGCAACCCAAAGACCAAAAGTCGGTGAGAGGTTGTATGACGCTAATGAGAACTGCGGCCCGATTCAGCAAGCACTTTCACAAGTGCTTATCTTAGACTTCAATACAATGATTCACATTCTTAAAACTGAGCATGTGCCTAAATGTTTGCAGGGTCAGGGCTTTAATTTTTTTTTTCTATCTGCCTATTAACCTGAGGCAAAAATTCCTTGCTTCTATCACACAGTGCACAGACTCTTCCAGTAAAACCAGCTGGTTTCTTGAGTCACCTTTTTTAATAGATTGGGACCATGAACTGCTAAGAAAACGCAGCAGCAAAAAAAGTGTGATCATGTGCTTTAAAATCACATCACTCGAGCAGTCAAATAATTCAATCAATAGCTGGCTTTGGAGGAGCTTTACTGTCGGAACACTTGCACGACTTCTTGAGCCTTGAAATTAGCACAGTTTATTGCTAGGGGCGCTGATGCTGTTTGAACAAATATGAGACAAGGGAGCCTGGGAAAATTAGGAATGAAAGGGAAAAAAACAACAGTTGCCTCACAAACCAAATCTGTGTGCAGCTTAGCCCCTGACCACAGCACAGAAGATGCTCCACGTACATCCCGGCACATGGGCAGGCATGTCGGGGAGTTAAAATGACTATCATTTCTTCAGACACAGGTAGGCTGCACTGATGTAACCTGCCAAGTGCAAGGTGTAAGATAGTTATCCAATCCCTGAAGGTGCCCAGGGAGGAAGACTCAGATCCTACAATTTGGGGTGGATGACTGATGCTCCGGCTCAGCACACAAACTAAAACGGTGGAAAAAAATGCTGGCTTGGGTTGAGTCAACTTTTGTCGTCGTCATTTCTCAGCCAAAGTGAGAAGAACAAAGTGAACCGCTTAGGCCCATGCAGCAGATTCATAGTTTCCTAGTTGTTAGGGGCTGGAAGGGACTTTATAGATCATCGGGTCCATCCCCTGCACTTGGGCAGGAAAGACTGCTGGGATCAGAGGACCCCAGCAAGGTGGGAGTCAAGATGCTTTCTGGAGATCACCAGGGTGGATGACTGTGCTCTGCTCAACCTGACAGGAAACGTGTTATTTCAGGGACATGAAAGAAAAGGAAATGAAAAGGAGAGGATGATGCACAACGCAGAGCATGGAGATGCCCCCGGATGGAGAGTTGCACTCACCCTCTTGCTCTCCGTCCTCACGACTACTTAAATATCTTGCATCAAGAAGAACAGGGACAGAGAGTCCCAGAATACCGTCCCGCTCAATATCCAGGCTTCAATATTTGAACCACATGTAAAACCTGGCAGTGTCTCACCTTGAAAGAAAAGGTTTTAAAATAAAAGAAGACAGGATATTCTGCTTTAAAATTTCAGCAACGTTTTCTAGGGTCATGTGGGCTTAGGACAACTCTCCCATTAGTTGAGGTGAAGTTGCAGAAGCTAGAAGGATTGCTAAATATAAACTCAATGAGAAAATCCAACTAGGTTTAACAAATGCAAGGAAAACACGATAATGTGCACCTTTCAAAGTTATTGACTGAAGTCTACAAATTCCTTCTTTTGACTTTAGCTCAAATTGTAGAGCTAGGAAACTTCTTTAGCTTTTGACGTGCACTTATTGATCTGTCTTACTGAAGGTAAATTTGATCAACTGACCATTTTCAAAGTGACATTTTTATGCGCAGCACTTTAGCGAACGCCGTGCACTTCAAATGACAGAACTTTAAAATCTCCCTACAAAACCTGCACAAATACAATTCAGGTTGTTTCATCCTTTAACATTGCTCATATGAAAATAATTCTATTTAGTTTGTCCTTTTTGAACCTCACAAAGAAATGCAATCGTGCAAGCTTGACAAGTAGCAGCCTATGTGTTGTTGTATTTTTTCCAAACAAACCCAAGTTGTTTATATGCAAAATTGTGGTAGGAGGTAAAATTTGTGACTAGCAATTTGTAAGAAATAAATGGCGATGTTATTCTTGAAGGCAATCTCATCTAGAGAAACAGAAAAACCAACCCTGCCTCATTTAGAGATAAAGCACCTCGCAGAATCACTTAAAACCGACCTAGAGGACACAGTACAATCTTTTGACTAATTTATCATTTAAAGTTGCTCCCAGAACACGCTGCTTTTTCTGTGCTGGCCTCGTGATGAGCAGACAATGCAACAAATATTTGTTTAACGTTTCATTAGTTGTACAAAGTAAATAAAGTACAACCGATGCAACAATACTCCAGTTATCTGAGTAAGTGGATTTATCCGAGTAAGTAAAATTAAGCTACAACACTGCAAAAGAGGAAGTCTTAATCGAATGCTGTGCTCTCTTAAAAGCAATAATCTATTTAAATTACAAGTTTAACAACTTCCCCGCAGTATTGTCTTCTAAACTAACCATGTAGTTTTGTACATTTATTCCATCATTCAAGTACAGCTATTTTCAATAGCATTCTTCTTCGCATTTTTCCACTGTTATTCTTTTTCCATCGTGTTAAAAAGAAACGTAACCACCTCATTAAGATATTTCTTACCGCATGTACCTTTTCACTTGCCTTCTCTGCTGTAGCTTTGCAATCAGAAATGACAAGTGAAGTTTTCGGTATGATACACAACGAATCAAGTGCTTCGTTATTTCTGCGTATCCCCAGATATCTATGCACTGGGCAAGTACATAGAAAAACAGAGGCTTCTCCCCTCTCCTTAAGATCAACTTCCTCGAGAGTAGGAGAAAAACTTTGTTATTCCCATTTTATAGATGGGGAAACAGACACAGAAAGATTCAACAGCGTGCCTAGAGCCATTCAGGTCTCTGGCAATACTTGATTGCCCGTCTTGTACATCAACCACAAGATCAGCTCCTGCTACGGCTTAATTGTGATAGCTACTAACTTCCCACTTCGGGTTTTCAAAAACATACTTCCCCATGCATGTACATGCAGCATATGTCGCTGCAAGCCTAGGATGACATGTGGTCACAGCAACGCTTGCTGAGAAGGCTATCTCCTTTTCTTGCATACAGGCCATAAACTATCACCGTCACTTCAATAACTTATTGGGGGAAAAAAATCTTACATGGCTCCTTTGCCAAAAACTGATTTACTGTCCATTAAGAAGCAGATTGCAACTGGAATGTGCTTTCTGCAAAGAAGTGATTGGGCTGCATCCGAGTGCTGTATACACTTTATTGTGCGAATGTCCCAGTTGCACACGTTTTTCTAGGCCGCTATCTTCATTGCATCTGCAAATGAGGTTTGCACACAAAGGTTCAAAGTCTCTGCAATCGTCTTATTATGCAACATACTCATGGGGTTTTGTGAAATACTGAAGTATAAACCGCGCCTATAAAATTCAGTTGCTTTATAACATATTAGTGATTTTGATGCAAAATCTACATAGGATCTTCCAGACTCATTCATGCACTTTAAATGACACAGTCCAAGCTTTTGGTTTACACTAGAGTAGAATTAATGAGAAAGCATTGCTTATTTGAAATCCACTGAATATATAAGATTAAAAACCTGCAAGTCAGTGTCCTGAAATTAAAGTTAAATGATGACCCATAGGTAGCATAGAGTAACATTAGGTATTTCTATTACATATCTTACACTTTCCTCCTTGTCCCACCAAACTTCTCTCTCCTTCTGCTCGAGTGCACTTGCACGTCCACCTTTAAAAGAAAGACCCCTGAACTCACTCTTAACTCAAATGGATTTGCCTGCTTTGCAGGCTCAATTTCTACTGCCAACTTTCTTTTCTTTTCCTTATTTCTCCGGTAAGGACTCAGTTACTTCAATATGTCAGGCTAGAAATGTGGTGTAGCTGGAATATGACCCAATGTCTCTCCAAGTCCTTCATGGCCCTCAGTACCACCGCACCCTGAGCAGCTCAAGTGCCCAATTCCACCCCAAAGCATGTGGCAGAGCTAGGGATGAAGCCTCCTGTATCCCAATCTAGTGCCTTACTCTTAAACCCTCCATATTTTTCTCCGACCTGCAGGCCTGACTCCACAAACTGTCCCTTGTTTGAGCACTCGTCACGCAGACAAAGGTCATGAGCACACCAGCCCGATTCACCAACGCGCGTGAGAGTTCGGACGTCCGCGGGGCCAAAGAATAGGGGGAATCAATCCTAGAACGATGCCTCTCTCCCGCTCAACATTTTTGGGGGAGGATGGTACATAAATCAAAGAAGTAAGTACATAAATAAAATAAGTAGCACTCCCATGCCTGAAGGCAAGCTGGGCACTGATGCACGTCTCAAGGTGCACCTCGCTCAAAAGATACTTGTGGGATGACTGCCTCATAAATACAATATGCCTTATAACGTTTCCTCCCCATGACCTCTGTTCCTTTTGCATCAGGTCCTACTTCCCGGTTATACCAGTGGGAAACTAAGCCACCGTGCCAGGGGAGTCTCTCTCCCATCCAAAAAAAAGCAACTGCTCTCTGCTCTGCATATCGAGAGCAATATGCTCGCTGTCAGATATCCGTGTTTTCTTGCTTGGTTATAGTTTCACTGCCAGAGGCAGCCCATGTTGAAAAAAATCACAGGCCACATACCTAAATGCCTTCCCCACAGGGCTAACTGCAATCATGTTTAAGCGTGCCTGAGCTTGTTTTTCCACTTGTTTTCCTTTTCGCCATGATTATTTCTATTTCAGATAAAGTACTCCGAGACAAAAATTTAACACAGAAACGCACTGTTCCCAGAAATCATAAGCACTCAGATATTTAAGGGTATTTTCTTTAAATGTGACAATCCTATCAAATAGTTCTGTTCTTGGGAAAAGAAGCTTAAACTCCCCCTTGCGCCCATGTTGACTTTCAAAGCTTTAATAATACTCTCAGCAGCAATGTTCAATCTTGGCTTTCATAGACATGGTTAATGAAAGAACGGCTCCCTTCTTTTATACCAGCTCAATATAGTGGCTTCAGTGTCGAGAATAAATTTTACCATCATCATCATCAGAAAAATAATACTCTTACCTGGGGATCCTAGTGTATCATGGTATGTGAAACTCAACTGTGGTTGGCAAATGAAGCAGCAGCATGCACCTCTGTAGCACACAAAACGGTGGCCAAGTCAAGCACCTCAAAAGTCAGAAAAGGCCAGAATTAAAAATGCCAATGAAGCTTAATTCAGCTCTCTGGGGATCCGAATTATGACATAGTTTTTAATTACGGGATCGCGTACAACTTGTCTCATAGGACCCGTGCCTCATTCTGGGTGCAGAACACATGATGCTCTCTCAACAAGCAGCTATTCGATGGTTTGCTTTCTGCTCAGGGTTCAATAGGTGATCCCAAACCTTATCTACTATACAAGTATTTAGGACCTTCCTGGACTATGGTGCCCATCACTATTGCACACAAGTGCTTCGCAGACAAACAAACCCAGTTTTGCACCACGCCTGCAAAGTGAGGGGCGGTACTGTCCTTGTTCTACAGATAGGCAAGGTGAGGCACAAAAATGAAGTCTAATTTTATCTGGGGGGCCCAACCTGGAACAAATTTGAACCAAATTGTGCACTAGCTTGCCTCAGTCACATAGCAGTGCTGGTATATGTTGAATTGAGGCTGGGGTGACAGTCTCCCTGCTCTCATTTCCAGTTCCCGGCCCCACCGTAGGCTGCACCAGCAACTGCAGGGAAAGCACATCTGAGCCCCCACAGCTGGAACACGCTCGCTCCCTCCCTCGGTGGGAAAGGCCTACGTGCACTTTGCTCACGTGCATGAGCTGGAACGGGATGGAAGATGCTCAACTGCTCTATCAGGTGTGAAAATGGCACATGTGCCATCCAGAACCATGAGTTGCAAAGAGGCTCAAACTTAGGGAAGACCAAATATGCAGAGATTTTAAACTGTTAAAACTAAAAGAAGTCTCTACTGAACTAGAACTCAAAGAAAAAAGTTGTCTTTTTTTTTTTAAATGCATAATGCACCATAATTTTTCCCTAGGCTTATTCTTGGAAGCAGGTGAACAGTTTTGGCTGAAGTTTTCCAACTCCGTGATTTGAGCTCTTGCGATCAAATGCAAATTACAACAGCAAAATGTTGTTGTTACATTAAGAGAGAGGTGAAAAGAGTTCTTTGTAATTTGTATAATTTGGATAGGTTTGAAATTAATTGTTCAGTTTTCAAAATTGGAGAAGCACTTGATGAATATCTGATGATACAAGTGTCAGGCTAAAACACTCGTAAACCAGCTGCTCTTCCTTGTTGACTCTGCTTTGCATCCGAAATAAAGTTTCTGACTAAATAAATGCCAGTAACGAGAGGTACCCCGAGGCGGCCTCAGTGCAGGGGCCAAAGATCAAATAGATTCAGAACCTGAACCATCTTTCCTCTCGGACAGGAGAGTGCATGTCCTGTCGTGTCCTCAGGTGCTCTTAAATCTGCATTCTGCCTGTTTTTCAAATGAATTGGGTACTTTGGTATAACAGAGGATTAAACTTGCCTAGCTCACTAAATATAGTGAAAGAGGGGAAAAAAAATGCAAAATGGCTGGTGACTGTCAAGACTCCTCTTTTTGGTACTCGAGAGTTATCAGGTAACAAGACAGGAAATAGGATTTCCTTTTACAGACTGCATTTTGGAAGTAACATCCTAAATATGTAGTATGGTGAATGCCTAATCCAAACATGGTATTATATCCATACAGACCCAGTATCTGCTTCTTGAAGAATTATTGTGTTGAAATATGTAATTCCTCACGAGTGGAGCCTCCGCAGATGAATTTATCTAAGGATTCTTCTGCCAGCAAGATACGGTTTTCTGTTTGTTCTGAACAGGACGCTGCCACACATTGCCACGATACAAGCTGCTGCTGAAGATAAGCTAAGTGTAATTTCGGTGTACAGCTGTGCATTGCCTGCCCCACAATAACCTGATTTTTTTTTTATACAAGCTGGATGCTTGCCAGTGCTTAATTGTTTGTCTTTAAACTCCTGCTTTTCTTCTAATTATTCTCATCCTGGGATCCTTGGCTCTTCCGTGGCTTACTGCACTCAGTGTTCCTTACGACGTGTCTTTATAAACCTTGCTGCCTTTCTTGTACGGCTAGTACTTTCACTGCGAAATAGTCCTCGATTGTTCTACGCCAGGTGGTCAACCCACCCCCAGCTATCACAGTTTCCTTCCTTCTGGTTCATAGGTATGTCAGCGGCTTTTCAATATTTAAAACCTGTAGTATTCCCTCCTTCCACGAGCTCCTAGAACATTTTACTGTGTGTTTACACAGAGGCCACAAAGACTTGTTCTTCCCCACCGTATTTCTTTTGCATGTTGATGCTCCTCCTTACCAAATGAAAAAAAACATCTTTGCTGGTGCTTGGATTATGAACTGGCTTTCAGGAGAGACTGATCTGTCTCCATGCTCCAAATTCTGGTAGGATAAAGTCTCCAACTCCTTTTTCCGACCACCATTGGACTTGGAGACAATGCATCTCTAATTAGCGCGCACCCCATCACGAAAGGGTAAGACTGCCTATTTCTGTACATGTCTACAGGATCTGTGCAGACATCTGCAAGGTAAGGTTTTGAGGATAAAACCATCTTCTGCTCATACGTGTACAACACCCAGCACAATGACGCTCTGATTCCAAATACAATACATGTAAATATTCATAAATTACTGCATAAAACGGATCAACCGTGCTGTCCCTTCTCTTTTAATCAGTACTAGTCTGTCTAGTTATTTATTGTTCTAGTTATTAATTTGGGACCACTTTTGTCTTACCCACAACAGAACACCAAAATGAGGCATCCCAAGAGGTCAATTATAATTATGGACAGAAATATGGCTGGAAAGCAGCCATCTTGAAGGTTTCAAAAGCTATCTGATGTTTTAATTAGTTCACTTTCCTCTTGGTAAGAAAACCAAAGCCAATATTTGCTAGGTTATTAAAAAAGTTTTTTTGTGGCAGTTGAAAAATCTCCCTCTGACTCTCAGAAAGCTGATTAAATAAATGAACAGGTTTTCCTGAATTTTTATTCCCAAACTATGCTTTGGGAATAAACAGCCAGCCAGGACCAGGCCAACCATTATATTTGGCACTTTATAAATATAATATAAAAAAAGTTTCTGCTCCGAAAAGTTTACAACCTAAATACAAAAAACCCAAAAAAGGATGAAAGGGAATATTACTCACATTTTATAGAGGGGGAAACTATAACATAGAGATGCATCATCTGTAAAAAGGTCTCCCAAACCAGCAATTAAGAGACTTCAATATGTGTTTCAGTTTGCTGATATGTAAAATAGATTAACTCGGGAGAAGTGAGAATAAGGGATTTTCTTGGGATTGGAAACAGAGGTTGCAGGAAGTCCAGGATTTGAATCCAGATCTCTTGGGTCCCCTCCTGATTTTTTTACACAAAGGCCATTCCTTCCTACCAGCAGTTCTGATTCAAAGCTACTTGAAAGCAATGGCAAAACTTGGCTAACTTTGACAAGCTTTGCATAAAGCATCTGCAAAAACTCAGTTCCTCTTGCTTCAGTCAGAGAATAATGGCAAAGAAGAGACGTACCTGAGACACTTCAAAAAACTTAAGATTTAATGGTGGTGCAGCTATAATTAATCACAAGCCTATAGATTTCTCTAACTCTGCCAAGATAATTGCTTCTAAGCAGCCTTCCAAATAAGTAGTCTGAAGTGCAAAAAAAAAATATATCACTATATAGTTAAACATAGGATACATAATTTCTGTTTTGTAACAGAAAAGATTTCGGAGTTGTTTATCCAACTAAATGAAAGCACAGGAAGAACAATAAAACCATATGTCAGGATTATTGTGCAGACTTAAAATAGCGAGAATATGCAAATAGTACTTCCTGTAGCATAATTCAAAGTAACTACATACACTAATATCTGAAAAACCTTTACATTAAAAACAAACACAGGGACATAATATTGTAACGCATTTAGATGATGAGAGAGGATTTCTTCTTACACTTTTATTTTTATTTCAATCCTGGAAATTTCTACAAGTCAGATGAATACACTTTTGCATTCTGTCACAATTAAAAACATAAAATAATCAATATTTGAGATGGGCCACCCCTCACTTTCCAACCGATTCAGGCAAAGCAGTTGTACATGCAGGGCCCTCCCAGGATCCGGAAAGCATTTCCAACTTTTGCAGTTTGAAAACAAATTCAAAGCAATCCCTTTAGGAAATGTTAAAATGGAATTAAACATCATTATAGAGACTTTGACACTTTGCCCTCCAATGGTCCAAATTACAGAAACAGGGCTGTGTACATAATGATGTAATTACATGCAGTCATGAACAGTTTAATTACTATATGCCTGAGCAAGCTAATTTTTTCTAATTTGAGGGCTCTGTTTGAATTTTCTTACTTCTACACCTGATTGCTTTTAAGTGTATTGATACTGTAGTTCGAGATTACACTGGCAATGCACAGAAACTAATTCCCTCACGAAAGACGCCCAGCCCAGAAATACAACACACAACAAGTCCCTTCCAATGCACCGAGCGCACACTCACGGGCAGTTCACAATGCCCGGCACATTTTTTTTCCCCTTCCCAAACATAGTGTTTGCATTCAGGCAGGCGGGCAGATGCATGGAACAAGAAATGATGATCTTTATGTCAAGAAATCAGTAAGAGCTAGATACCGAAGTGCTTTTCAAAAACCTCATTAGGCATCTACCTGCCTCTTCACAGACTTGAATAAAATCTGGCTGTAGACGCTGATACCATTTCTCTACATCTGCTCCACTAAACTGCTGGACCTTTCCAGGGTACAAGAAAGGATATGCTACTCCATGGGTCTACAGGAAGAGAATAGGATGAACAAATCTCTCATAATATTCCCTGTAGATCCAGTGCATGTTGGCCTAGGGATTGGGTTGGTCCCAAGAAAGAACAATCCCAAGAATATTCCCAAAAGGACATGTTAGTGTGCTGTTACCTACTACTGACCACAGATACGCGCAGTCCAAGAAATACCCTCAGGCAGAAGTCTTTCCAGAAGGGCTCCTCTGCCGACAGGCAGTGATCGGATGCACAAAAGATCTGAATTCAGATGCTGCCAGAGCTCGGGGGGGGCAGGATAGTAAGCTCTTGTGCTTGTCGGCAGCTGAGCCACATCTTCTTTCAGAGAAGTTTCCAAACTTCACCCTGGCATTACCCTGGCTCCAGCTGACACGAGGGAGAAGCCCTTTCTGTAAAGAGCCCATCACTTGCACAAGGCTCCACTCGGCAAAATAAGTGAAACCAAGAAACTGGCTCATCCTCTTCCGCTGGGAAGAAGGCCAGTTGTGTCTGCCGACTCGAGGGAAACCAGAACCTCAAATCTCCAAGGGGCTGGAGGAATCCTCTTCTTTCCTACCTTGGGGGGTCTCACAATGCCTGAAGAAAAAGGAGCTTGTGCCCAAAAGCTTGCAAAGAATTTTTTTCCAACTACTCAGTTGGTCTAATCAAAGATATCACATCTACCCAAAGAACCTGGCCTGCATCTGGAAACAGGCTAAACAAATGCAGCCATGGTAAGAGTAGATCTGAAATGTCTGCACCCCAAGATTTTCATTACGGGTGATGCCAAATGTGATTTCTTGTAAGTATTTTGCTGCATCGAATGGGTTTGAATTTCAATAAGCACCACCTTTCAACGGCAAATCCAGGTTGTGTTCCATATATCAAGCCTCCATTTGTATCGTGGTTAAGCCGATTAAAACTCCCGCAAATGCTTTAGCAGTCCACACGCGTGCAGCAATGCCCAGGCCCCCATTTATTTTCTGTTTTGAAGTTTATTTTCCCAGCAAGGAGAGGGCTCAGGACAGAGTCCGAGATTCTCACCTATGCATAGACTTCAACTCGTCATCTGAACTCCATGCACATGCAGACAGCGGTGAGCCCACAGGGAATACTGGGGCTTCAGCAAGTTGGATGTCAACAGCGATGGGTCACACTTGGGGAAGGGGTGGCCAGCCATCTCAACTCTAACTTAATGAAAGACTTTTCATTCTACTCTACATCTGTCTGAGGTTCAAGCCAGCTGTTTAAATGAATTGATTCATCATTCCTGAAATGGGAATAAGCCCTGCCTAGTGTCCCAGTGTTCCCAACTCTGCAGAATCATATTTTTTTGCTCATAAACGTTAAGGGGAAGTTTTCCTTTAAGCAACGTTATTTGTCTTTTCTTGATTAACACACACGCATACACACTGTGCACACTTCCACCGCTAAACCCATGATTCTATTAATATTAATAATGACAATAAAAGTCTTTGAGACTGCATCTTCATAGTCACATCTTGGTATGCTGCATGCTAATGCTCATTTGTTATTATTATCCTTTCAGTCTCCCTGACATCAGAAGAAAGCAACTGTAAAGCAATTTTTATTGCTTTGAGAAGCACCGCAAAAACTATTAAAATTCAGAAATGTTCTTCAAGCTGAAATAACTTCAGACCCTCACAGTTAAGGGCATTTTCCATTAAATAAACAGTCGTTTTTCTCTTGCGTCATCAGCCCTTTACATTCAACTAATGCTTTAGCACTACCCTGTCTGGTAATTAGTTTTAACATAATTAAAACAGCAGCGATCCATCGTGAGAATACACCCACTGCTTCGAAGCTCAAAATTCAAAGGAGACGGATGGACGCAGGAAGGCAGATGAGAGAACCACCTTAATCACCCCCACACGCACTCGTGGCACAAGTTATCTTTCAGCGTTCGGCTCCGTTGCTGCATCCCACTCGCTGGAGTGACTGCAGGACATGCTGGGTGAACTCGTGTTGCATCACCTAGAAATCCTGACGATAACTCATGTCAGCTCCACTCAAGACTATTTTAAGAATATATTCTAATAAAACAACAACTGCTGAGAAAACCCCATTTGCCTTTGTGTTCCCCCCCCCCCAGGATTCAGCTGTTTATATCCCCACAGATCCAAACATTTACTGTACTCCTTGATAGTTCACTGTACTTTAGCAATTAAATTAATGGCAGCAGCAACAGCAAGAAATCCTTTAAACCCCTGTGGGCTTGTTCCTTTGATTAGACTAGATCAGTGAAGCTACAGCTATTTGCAGGCAGATTAGATAGGCTAGGTTTTTCTTGCCATTTGCACTAAAGATTGAAAGGTCAGGTTTGTTGACATCGTACCAAAACCCAGCTGTGAAAGTTTACTTTAAAAGTTACTCTTCGGGAATATTTTTTTAATATTTGGAGAGCACCATATGGATCTGAGGATTAGCAATGACCCTCGCTGCATCCATGCAAACCTGAGTACTCAACTTTTGCAATGAGCAGCAGAAACCCAGTTCAACACACGCCCACAAATTAACAGGGACACGTATTTTGTCTTCACTAGAAACCAGAATCTGAACAAACGACAAAGAGTTTGGCACTATTAATGTACAGCTTCGGGGCTGAATCACAAAACGAGACAAGGTCTTCACCTCTGCCAGGATTTTTTGTAGGCCAGGAAAGGAATCAGAGGTAGCTCTGTGCTTATTACTTCCAAATATGCCTTCAGGTTTTCCTGGGGGTCAGGGTGGGGAGCTAACATTTGAATGCAGATGCTAGAGGTAGCACAGTGCTTTGTATGACACAATGGGTGTGTCTACACAAGACGCTTTGAGCACACTAGACTAATTCTACTGCGAATTAGCGTGGCAGGCAAAACCCATGCTAGTGTGCAGTAGATTTAGTCTACTGGGCATTAACGGCACAAAAAAGACCATGTGTTTGCATTAATGCACAGTAGAGCCGATTAGGGTGCATTAAGTTAGTACCTGTACTAAACAATGTGTCGTAATTGCAGCGCATTAATGAAAGTGTGGACGCTCCCACTGAAGATCTCGGAGCTTCCTACAAGCATCAATTAACGGTTCCAGGTTTCCGTGCTAATCAAGGTGTCAGAGACGACTCATCGACCTGCCATCAGTGTGCAGCAACACGCCGGTGGAAGGAGTCTATTGTCACCCCCTTCTAATGAGGCAGAAATAAAGTGACCTACATGAAGTTACTGTGCAAATCAGAGGCAGAGCTGGGAGGTTAACCCAAATCTCCCAGCTCCACGACTGGCTGTACCGCCTTCCTGCCAAGCTGGGGACCAATGTGGAGGAACTAGACCCATGCCCTGTTCCCCCTGTCTGAGGCAGAGGGGTCACGTGGTGAAAGAAAGAACTAATAATCCCCGTGGTTGACTACAGAAATGCACCTGTATTCATGACGTGCAGTGTCTCATCAGATTACTCCATCTGCGATTTATTTTCCTACTAAGAATTGCACTCTATTAATTTCTATTTCACCATGCCCATCAACATAGTCTACGAATGACAGTCTATCTACTGCACTTTGTGCTTGAAAGCTTGTTTAACATCTCTCCCAATTATACAGTTGGCTCAGTAAAAAAATATTACCAAACAAACCTTGCTGCTTGTGCGTTCCCCGAACCATCATTGCTATAACAACATGCCAACCTTGCTACAGTTGATCTACTGATTTGTCTGATCTGTCTACAAAGATATACGTTTCTAAGCCTCTGTGGAACAAGTCAGACTGGTTGAAAACTTTAATTTTGGAATTTGAGGAAACATCAATTAAAAACCTATCA
The DNA here is from genome assembly GCF_030867095.1 of Alligator mississippiensis. NCBI lineage: Eukaryota > Metazoa > Chordata > Crocodylia > Alligatoridae > Alligator > Alligator mississippiensis. The sequence continues at coordinate 1,859,064 of NC_081835.1, forward strand.
CAGCAAATTCTTGCAGTCCCTTCAACTCCCACATTTTTAATGAGTTCTGATTGACTTCACTAGTTACTCAGTATGTCCTTTGCCTTGTATTGTAGGTTAAGGACAGACCAGGCACTTACCTTTACATTGGGTCTTTCCTATAGCCAGGAACAGACATCCTCGGTCAAGTGCTGTGAGCTGTGCTGCGACAAATGGATGTAGGCTGCAATAAAGCAGCCCAATTTATACCTATGTTGTGTCTTGGCCACAAATTTGTGCATTTGTTTGCTTTCACTTTGTGCCGCCATAAAAACTTTCATGGGGGCACAAAGGTGATGCCTGTTTCTACCCTCTGTTTTCTAAACCAGTATAAATATTTAAGACTGATGTGTAACAACACACAAAATACCTTAGGTCACTTCCCCAAGGAAGGAAAAGCCAGGGAAAGTGACTGAAAAAATAGAGGGGCTAGTATTTCAAATCCTAATGAGAACTGGTTGAAATGCAATTACTTTAGTGACTGACATTATTGTTGGGGAAATGTTTGCATTTCAATTCTTTTAAGAGAAAAAATTCAAGGACGATCATTTCCACAAAACTACAAGGCAAGATAAAAGATACCGCGTGCAAAAACGCTCACCTCTCGCATGCTTCCTGGACCGTCACGGCTTCAGCGCTATGTAGCACTATAATACATTTACGTGCAAAAGCAGGATTGTAGGATACTGGGCCTTGCTGATGTGAATTCTGTTTGCTCCTCTGAAAATGTTCTCTTCTTTGGATACAGGCATGTCAATCATTCATATACAGCGCTGATTTAAATCTAGGCAAAATTTTGGGGTTTACTTTGTAATAGTTGAAACAGTAGAAATAAACACTTTTTGCTAAGTAAAAGTTTCCGAGAAGTGTTAAATTTGAAAGCTTTGTTTGTCATGTGGTCTTTTTGGGGAGAACATCCAGAAATGTAACAGGATTCGGGTACAGACCACAGCTCTTCTTGTTATCGCCAGGCTCCAGCTGTTTGCTTCGCACTGTCCCAGTTCAGGTGCTGGGCTTTGCCAGTGGTGCTGGGGTCCTGTGGCTCTAGCACAGAGAGACCTGTTGTAGTACCAGCAGGGAAAACAGGGGGAAAAGCTCCAGCTTTTCTGAGCAGGTAACATCCAGACGTGCTCTCTGGGTATTGCTGCTAATTCTGGCAGATCTTGAAGAGGAACCAAAGAAACTGGTGTGAAACTGCATCCAATGGAAAGTGCAAAAATACCTTTTTGTCCCAACATTTCTAGAAAAAGTCAAATTTGCTGCTATTGTTTTTTATTCATCCATGGAGACAAACTTTCATTTAATAACACATTAGAATTTAAGTCAGGCAGGGCTTTAATATGTACCACATTTCTTAATACTGAGTTTCTAATTTCTGATTTTGATGAGTGGAAATCTTATATGGTACAAAATCTATTTAAGCTCATTAATTACTCTGAATTTGAATTTCTGTCTGGAACCAGAAAAGCAGAACATTTAGGTAATATAAACCATCTGGAGCCAAAATGCTGAGCATTTAATTTTACCTTGTCTCTGTTTTGAAAGATATTGTGGTGACTATACGTTGAGAATTAAAACAAAGCAACAGATTAACAGTCTAAACATTAATGCTTAAGGGGGTATTAACTGCATCACAAAAATGGGCGATGTGCGTACTGGGATAGGTTGTTATTCTCGGTTATCCATATGCGATGCAGCACTGCCTTATGGATACTCCATGTGTTGCATATAGCTACCTATTAGCGCAAACCCAATAATCTGGTTTCCCATAGGCTTTATTTAGCTTAGCTCGTTGTGTTTTGGTGGCATGCGTGCGTGTGCATGTGTAATGCATTACCATGCAATGCTCGAAGCTGTATACTTGCAGAGATGCCTGTCGCCAGAAGGTAGGCTTGCATCTTAACACGACCTGGGCACTACTGATACAGCCTCCCTGCCAAGCCCGACTTGTCGCCAAGAAGCAAGCTCCGTCTCCTGCGCTGTGCAGCTTTGACAATATAAACGTCTCTAACAGGAGGGACGGCAGGGTTGCCGTGCTAGCCCTTGCCGCCTCCTCTACTGTGCCAAGCTTCGGACTTGCACCCTCCTATTCTTGCCCGCCATGACTTCGACGATATGTGTTTTTATAGGGAGGCTACCTCTCCTCCACTTGGCCTCAGTCCTCCTGCTCCGGGTGTCCTGCGTATCTAAGCCTTGTGGGCCTTCTCTGTACACCACCCTTCTCACGAGGGCCTTCTCTGTACTGCTGCCCCTCTCCTGGGGCTCTCCGTGCCCACACTGGGGCTTCTCCGTACTGCTGCCCTCTCATGGGGCTCTCCGCGCCCGCACTGGGGCTTCTCCGTACTGCTGCCCCTCTCATGGGGCTCTCCGCGCCCGCACTGGGGCCTCTCCGTACTGCTGCCCCTCTCCTGGGGCTCTCCGCGCCTGCACTGGGGCCTCTCCGTACTGCTGCCCTCTCATGGGGCTCTCCGCGCCCGCACTGGGGCTTCTCCGTACTGCTGCCCCTCTCATGGGGCTCTCCGCGCCCGCACTGGGGCCTCTCCGTACTGCTGCCCCTCTCATGGGGCTCTCCGCGCCCGCACTGGGGCCTCTCCGTACTGCTGCCCCTCTCCTGGGGCTCTCCACGCCCGCACTGGGGCCTCTCCGTACTGCCGCCCCTCTCCTGGGGCTCTCCGCACCCACACTGGGGCTTCTCCGTACTGCTGCCCCTCTCCTGGGGCTCTCCGCGCCCGCACTGGGGCTTCTCCGTACTGCTGCCCCTCTCCTGGGGCTCTCCGCACCCACACTGGGGCCTCTCCATACTGCTGCCCCTCTCCTGGGGCTCTCCGCGCCCGCACTGGGGCCTCTCCGTACTGCCGCCCCTCTCATGGGGCTCTCCGCACCCACACTGGGGCTTCTCCGTAATGCTGCCCTCTCATGGGGCTCTCCGCGCCCGCACTGGGGCTTCTCCGTACTGCCGCCCCTCTCCTGGGGCTCTCCGCGCCCACACTGGGGCTTCTCCGTAATGCTGCCCTCTCATGGGGCTCTCCGCGCCCGCACTGGGGCTTCTCCGTACTGCCGCCCCTCTCCTGGGGCTCTCCGCGCCCGCACTGGGGCTTCTCCGTACTGCCGCCCTCTCACGGGCTCTGCTCTGGAGCTGGGGTCTGTACCCCCGAACTCCGTGCCCTCGCTGGGGCTGGGGTCCTCGCTCTACCGTGAGTCCCCTATGAGGCCTCCTCCATCCCCTTATAGCCTCACCCAAACCACCGGTGTTAAACAACAAAACGATACAGAAACTCGAGCCTCCTGGCTGCAACTTCAACCTAAGCCACCTGGCTGTACCGACATTGCTCGGACACCGTGGAGCTGCTCCCCTTTACTCTGCGAGCCGCACCTGCAGTCAGGCTTCTCCTCGCATCATCGTTTCAGGAGCTCCTTTCTCTCTCTGGCTGCCGGCAGGGAGCTGCCTCTGTCCTCAGCTCCCCCTCACAGGAGCCCGGCCTTGCCCCTTATAGCCCTGACCGCTGGCAGGTGTGGGGCGTTTGCTGCCTCCCGTTGCCCTGGCAACCCGCACCTGAGGAACCTTCCGGGCTCTCGCAGTAGCAGGAACCTTAGTGTCCTGCCAACACCTCCCCGCTTAAGATTTCAGACTCACCGAGGCAGGTCTTCTTTCTTGTCCGTAGTACGTCCTCTGTCTTGTTTCCCTTATGATCTGGCGCTGGCCCACCAACACTTTTGCTGCATGGAGGCGGAGGTTTTCAGGTGCCTCCTACTCGCCTTTTCCCCAAGGCGCACCATGTGGGATTTTGTGGGAGCTGCCCCGCCGCAGGCAGTGCCCCCACATCAGCCAACCTTGGCAGTCTGAACTCTCAGTTGGTTGAGCCTCTTGCCTCCTGAAGTCCCCTGTCTCTTCTTATTTTCCTCTGCTGCGGGGAGGGTGCTTGCCTCTCCTAATAGCCTCTCTGGAGATCCTGAAGCCTTCCCCAGATCTCCCACTGTCTTCTCAACACTCCCTGGGCATCTTTTTCCTCCCAAAACTCAATCTTTCCTCGGCCGGTGGATTTTCCTTTAGGTCCTTTATAAATTTTCACATAAGCTACGCCTCCGACTTTTGCTTCAACAAGCTTTCTTAAAGTCCACCACTTGACGTTTCCTGGGATATTCTGCACATAAATCTGGGGTCTCCTCTCCCGACTGTCCCTCACTTTAGGTGGCAGTTCTCTTCCTCGTATCTCTATCTCCTTGGCCGGGCTTTCCCTTCTGGGTCCCACTGACCCCTTTTCCTTGGGGCTCATCTTTGGCTTATGTCGCCTGACGCCTTGTCTCTCCTGTGTGCAGTCTTGGCAAACCTGATTATTGGTCTCTTTCCTTGAACTCGCCTGTTCGTTCTTTCCTAGTGTCCCTGCCTCTATCAGGGCTGCTTCCACTAATGGCCTCTGACAGGGTACTGTAATTCCCCGCCTGGCTTGAGGTTTATAGCATTCCCTCAGCTGTTGTCTTATATGGCTCCTCTCTTCGGCATGGCGCTCCAACCATTGGTCCCATCTTTTATTCCAGTCCTCTAGGAATGCTGGTAGAACCTCTCCTTCTAGGGCTGTAGACTTTGTCCCTACCAATCCCTTTTCTGGGTTGCTTTCCTCAAGTGGTCCTGGTTCGGCCTCCTCTCTCAGATCCTCTGGTCCTTGGTCTCCCCTGAAACTCACTTGTTCCGGTGTTTTCTGGCTTTCCAGCTGCACGGTTGCTAGTTGCGCCTCCACTTCCCTCAAGGACCTTCTCGCTGCCTCGAGTTCCTGGTGCTGCTCTGGGCATTCTGACTTAGTCATGGTCACACACTCCGCTGGTCTGGCTCCCAGCGCCTCCAGCCTCTTTTGCATTGCACCTGCAACCTTTTCCACTTGGGCCTTCTGTCCTGCGTCTGTCTGAGTTGCTATGCTTGTTGTCTCTGGCACCTCTGACTCCCCAGGATCTTGGCCTTTTGTGGCCATCTGCCTGCTTGCTACCTGAAGCATTTTCTTTTCTGCCTCCAAGGCCTGGACCTGCTGACTTAAGGCTTGCATTTGATGTAATGCCTGCTCCCTCTCATTGTTAGTCAATGCCTCTTTAGCCGCACCATCCTCCAGGAGGGTTTTAAGGCTTTGTATCTGTTCTTCCAGTTGGTCTTTTCCAGTCTCCACACTCTGTAGCTGGGACCGTAACCTATCGTTCTCTTTCGCTCCAGCCTCTAACCCCCTTTCAAGGGACAGGTTCTGCTCCTGCAAGGCATCATAATTGGCCATGTATTCTTTTACCTTTTCCATCTCCTGTGCGAGCACCTTTCCCTTTTCTTCGGAAAGAGCCGCAGCATTTGAATTAGTTGTTCTGCACCCGTATACTTCTGCTGCCATTTCTCCACCTCGTCCTGCAATTCCTGTACGCGATCTTCCTAGCCGCGGACTTCTTTCTGAAGGACATCAATCACGCCTTTAGAGACCTCCAACCTCTGTAGTATCTCCTTCTGTTCCCTTGCCTGGGTTGTGCAGGTTGTAGTAGACTTCTCCCTCCAAGTTGCCATCTCCCTCTGCATCTTCTGCAGCTTCTCTTCCCTCGCCCGGCTCTTTTGGGCCCCACTTGCAATAAGCTGCTCTAGGGCGCGAGTTCTCTCCGCTTCCGCCGCTATCATGTGCCTGATTTCTTTTGAGCCTCCTTCCTTTTTTCCTGCCTGGGCCCGCTGTTCTAACCCAGCAGCCCTTGCCTCCACTTGCTCTTTTTGAAAGTGGCCCACCTCCAGCTCCCACTCCAGCCGTTCCAATTTTTCCTCTAACTCATCTATTTGTAATAGCCTGGCCAAATTCTCCTGTCTCAGGCTCTCTATATCCTCTGCCATTGCCATCCTGGCCTCATGCCTTCACTGGTCGGGCCCTCCGGCTTCCCAGTACCGTCCTAGGGCAGTGCCTTCCTACTTCGCCCTCTTTTTGGTTTGTGTTGCTACTGTCTTCTTACAGCCCCCTCTCCTTCCTTATTTTAGCCCTCTGGTTCGTCTTTCTGTGCACCGCCTTACAGTTTCCCGGCCAATGCACCACTGTAACAGGAGGGACGGCAGGGTCGCCGTGCTAGCCCTTGCCGCCTCCTCTACTGTGCCAAGCTTCGGACTTGCACCCTCCTATTCTTGCCCGCCACGACTTCGACGATATGTGTTTTTATAGGGAGGCTACCTCTCCTCCACTTGGCCTCAGTCCTCCTGCTCCGGGTGTCCTGAGTATCTAAGCCTTGCGGGCCTTCTCTGTACACCACCCTTCTCACGAGGGCCTTCTCCGTACTGCTGCCCCTCTCCTGGGGCTCTCCGCGCCCGCACTGGGGCTTCTCCGTACTGCTGCCCTCTCATGGGGCTCTTCCCTCTGCAGGGCTGCCCTCTCTCATGGGCTCTGCTCTGGAGCTGGGGTCTGTACCCCCCCGAACTCCATGCCCGCACTGGGGCTGGGGTCCTCACTTTACCATGAGTCCCCTATGAGGCCTCCTCCATTCCCCTTATAGCCGAACCCAAACCACCGGTGTTAAACAAACTGCAACATAAACTCAAGCCTCCTGGCTACAACTTCAACCTAAGCCACCTGGCTGTACCGACATTGCTCGGACATCTTAGAGCTGCTCCCCTTTACTCTGCAAGCCGCACCTGCAGTCAGGCTTCTCCTCGCATCATCGTTTCAGGAGCTTCTCTCTCTCTCCCTGCTGGCAGGGAGCTCCTTCTGCCTTAGATGCTGGTAGGGAACTGCCTCTTTCCTCAGCTCCCCCCTCATAAGAGCCAGGCCTTGTCCCTTATAGCCAGCTGACCGCTGGCAGGTGTGGGTCATTTGCTGCCTCCCGTTGCCCTGGCAACCAGCACCTGAGGAGCCTTCTGGGCTCTCTCAGTAGCAGGCACTGTAGTGTCCTGCTACAGTCTCCTTCTTCCACTTCCATGGGCCCCTGCTCCTACTTTCTGTCTCCAGAGAAGGTGAAAGTGGCACCAGTGGGAGGCACCAAAACCATTCCGATTTATCTAAGGACTGGGTTTGGTGCATGCGGAGCTGGAGCAAGAGGGAAGGTCTGTATGTACACAAATATCTGCCCTTGGGATGCATTTCTGTCTCCCGTTATTGTGCAGTCATGGTGGGGGAGGAGTGGCGTTGCCCTTGGGAGCCCATCTTGTTCACAACTGGCTGAACTGTAGGTGTAGTGAACTGGTATTACCCAACATACATGCACCAAAGCAATGGACCACATTAGTTTTCAAGGCAAAACCCTCTGTTTTCCTGCCATCGTGTCAGAAACATAATATCAGAGACAAGTGCAAAAACAAAGGCGGTGAAGTGTTGATGTGATCTTGCTATTCCTCTACACAGAAGCAAACCCATCAGCCAAGGATTAGTTCTCTGTAGATATCTGAATCTGTAAAAAATCAAGCAGCACTGCTGATTCATTATGGGATTACAGAATAATAGGCGCAAGCAGAGAGCTTTATTTGGTGACGAATAGTTAGTAAGAGACAGCTCTTTCTTAGATAGCAATAAGTTGTGGTTACTTTGGTCATTATTAAGTGCTTTCTCTGAGGGCAAATTTCAGAGGCCAGAAATTTTACCTGGCAGGTTTCTGGTTTCTTTTTCCTCCTGGAACACAAAGGAGCACAAATTGCAGAGATTAAGGACAAAGAGATGTGCTTTTATAAGCATCTATATGAAATAACAGCACCTTCACCAGGCTCTTAAACAAATGTGTGATCAAGTGTGGGCCAAACACCAGGGTGTGAAATGAATGGGGTCCCGTTGTTAAGAGCTATGTCACAACCAAGCTCTCTTGCCTTCCTATGGTTTTCTCACTTAGATTTGCTGTAAACATTAACACTTGTTCTCTGCGGATTTCTTCACTTGGATTGAACAAAGCACCTTAGATATATGGTTACGTACTACAGTGCCTTGCGTTGCATGCCAAAGAAGGGAAGATGAAAATTAAGTAAGGGTCACTTCTTTTTTTATGTGCTACCATCTTTATTTAAAGTACACAGTCCTGCAGTTCTCTGCAAGCCATTTAACAATATAAAGCGAGAACCTGAAAGCATCTGCATTAAATGGTGAGAGGGCACAATTTCTGCAAAATTAAATATAGCTTATCTGTGTGGCATTAAATTGCAGTGATCGGACTGAGGTACACAGTCATGCACAGGTGTGTGTGTGTGTGCAAGCTCCAGGCTGGGTTCTGGCCCCAGGAGTTTAATACCTGCTGCTCATGATCTTCCACCCGCAGGGAAAAGTGACACAGGCCTAAAAAACAGGAGCACGGTTGCATTGATCCAGGCAATTCATTGTGTAGTGAACCGGCATTAACCAAAATACAAACAATCCAGCCCAGTTTGGAACCGAATGGGCTCCCAAGGCCAATGCCATTCCTCTCCTGCCACGACTGCACAATAACGGGAGACGAGAATCAATCTCAAGTGCAGATATTGGTGTTGATAGTTAGGGGGACATTTGAGAAAAAATCATTTTTAAATGAATAAACGAATCAGCCGCAGGCAATCCTGCACCAGTCACTTGGCTGTGGGCACCATAGAAGAAAACGCTTCAAACTGCATTGTATAAAGACACAGCCTGTGGGTTTTTTTAAACCACGGCATGGGCTCTGGAAAGAGGAAGACACTTGCATACCAGCACTTGCTCGGGGAGGCATTTTGGGGAAGAGAATCTATTCATTCCCTAGCACATCTACACTAAGCAAAGCTCATTTCCTGGCTGCCTGCAAAGGAAGCTCCACTACCTAAGAGAACCCATTTGCCATGGCTTTCCAGTCACCTGTCTCCCTAAGAAATACAGTAAGATAGGAGACACACTGAACACCTCTAAGATGCCTCTTTCTCTCCAGGAAGCTTCACCCTATGCTTCCAAGATGCTGCCATAGGATCCCAGGCATTTACAGAAAGGCTCCTCCTAAACTTATGCCAGCAGAAGGGCACCTTGAGGCACGGCACGTACCTGGAAGCAGCCAGTGGCACGAGGGCAGCATGGCCGGGCAGCGCACAGAATACCCCTCTCCATAAAAGACAAGAGGTGCAAAAACCAAGAGTAGATCAAGTGGTTGTATTACAGACTTTATATGTCTCTCTTGATCTTAAACCACAACGGTTCATGAAAGCACTGATGGAAGCAGGATGCTCAGGAGAACTGAGTCATGTGCTAACATGGAGGGCACCACAGAGCAAACAGTAGCCATCTCCAGCAAGTCAGTTGATTTTCTAAGGGGTATTTCTATTTATATCCCAGGTAAAAGAGGGAGAAGAAAAGGAAGGACTCACCGCACAACCCCACTCCCCACATGCCCTGAATGCAAGGCCAAGACTCTGCACAGGAAGAGGGAGCCCATGCTCTGCCCCCACAGCGCGGTGCAGACCCCTCGGCTATGATGCCCACTGCCACCCTTACTAGCCTCAGACATCGTTGTGTCAAGTCCTGTCCTCTTCCCGACCCGGGACAAATGCAGATCTCTGCTCCAAAACTGAGCTCGGAGTCTAAAAATGTAAGGCAAACAAACGTTAGGCTAGGGCAGTGGTTCCCAAATGCAGGTCATGATCCTAAATGGGGTTGCAACATCAGGGGTTGGAGTTGCAAGGCCAGGGGGCTCCAGGTTGGGACTGAGAGGCACTGGCAGGGCCAGGGGGCTGTGGGTTGGGAGTGAGGGGCCATACTGAGCAAATGGGGTCATAAACAGGGTCACGCCAAGGAAAAGTTAGAGATGCACTGGGCTAGGACGTGAGCAACGGATTCGATGAGGGCCTGCTGCAGAAAAGCAGATGGGGTAAGACTCTGCGTGATACTCCAAGGGGAACCTGGAGAGGGAAGATAGCTTAGTAAATGGCAATAAGGGAGACTTGTCCTTGGCACAAGTTTCCACATGAACAGGAAGTAAAAGAGAGGGAGGAAAGGAAGCAAGTGAATTAGCAGAAGGCAATTTTGGCTGCTGGTGCTAGTCTATCGCGTAGCTGTAGAAGCTGCCATCATGATCCCCACAGTGGTTTTAAGGGAGGCATTGCAAGGCTCAGTACCTCATGAAAGGGGTGCACAATCCTTCCCTCTGCAAAGAAACCACCTTGGCTTCACTCGCTCCTCTCGGACACAAGCAACACCCAGCCCAACAGCAGGAAGCCCCATAGCAGTAACAAAGGAGAGCTGTTAAAACTCACTGATATTCCACAAACTGCTTTTGGAGACCAATATTGCCACTGAAGAGCATTTATTTCCAATGTAATGATCATTTTATAAATCACACCGGGAACAGTGTTTCCAGGTCATTTTTCTAGTTTAAATAAAGAAACAATACTAAGACATAAAAAGCTACCATCCATCTATCTATGTATTGGAATGAATTTAGCAGTATTGAAATAACAGGATAATTCAAACCAGTTTTATTTTTAAAGCTTCATTTAAAAAAAAATTTTTTTTGTACCATGCATGCCCCCTTCCTTCATTTGACATGCAGTAAAGTTCAATGCAAAGACATTTCTATACCAACAAACCCTGGCTGTGGTTGCATTTCAACCATGTGTAATTCTCTCCTACCGACTACACTCTCCAGGAGCAGGGAGAATCTGCATATTTCATATACCTTGCAAACATTACATAAGTTTAAAAAAACCCACTTTCGCTCACTTTAGATTAATGGAATGCCAAAAATCTGAAAGACATTCATGTTCAAATGAATAGGAATGGCTTTTTAATCTTAAATTGCAGCAATTATCATATCTCATAAATTGCAGGAAAAATCAAGTGCGTTGAACACCATTATTCAATTTTTTAATTTTAAAAGATTTTTGGAACCTACCTTCTCCCATATTTAATGCTAGTATAGCATAGTCTGCTTCCCCCCCACCCCCAGCCTTGATGTTATCTATGTAGATCAAGTATCATTAATAATAATGAGATGCACTTTTTTCCTAAAAACAAGCAAGTCTGTTGGCTGGGATTTAAGGAACAAAAGCCGATAGATTGTGGTTATTAAGTTTTCTCAGTTACCATGATTAGACCACATGAAAGAAATACTGTTCAAAGCAAAGGCCTACTTAAAAAACATACCCGAGGCGAATGTTTTGCCCTTCCGATTCCAGCTTTCACAGGCTGGCAGAAACTGAAAATCTCTAACGTTATCTAAATTATCAACCCCCCAACACAGAATTATTCCCTTTCCCACTTATGCATATTTTAATCAGTCAGAGTGGACGCACGTTAAATTCAGTGTGGTTTAGGAATACATTCAACAGGTAAATGCAACTCAGTCAGGAAGCTTTTTCTGTATATTTGCCCTAATTTTCATCTCGTTGTCACTAATTTTTCCTATTACTCTCCATTATACCCCATTTTATTATGCTAAAGACGACACTCCTTGGTACTTGCACCTGCAGGTCTCTGCCAACTTTAGCACTGCTGTCTTAAGCATCCCTCGACTTGGTTTAAATTGCTTTTCCATCAGCTCCTTTGTCTTCTGTGTCCATCTCTAACCTCCGACCTTGTGCGTGAACTTCTGACTGTGGCAGGCCTAGAAAGAAACCCCAGCCATTCTCTGCGTCGGCTCACACGCCAGATGCAGCAGGGTCAGTACTCCCGTACTCTCACACTTATGCTGTACAGAGGACAAGAGACCACCCCTGATGCCACTGGAAGACACAGTCTGAAACTCTCAGCACCGTTTGACGGATGTGTCCCGGCACAAACACATGCACTCATCTGCTATTTACCATTAGGGGCAGCTTCTTCCTAGGCTTCTCCTTCAGAACATCTGTTTTGGATTGCTTTTCCCCCTGGGTGTTAGGGGGAGATCTTTCCTACCCAAATCCCACCCACCCAGTCCCATATTTTCCACCTGGTAAGTGCAAGGAAGTCTGCAGCAAGGTCAACCATTTTGTCCACATGGTCCTCGCCTCCGCCCCTGAAGCCCCAACAATTGGTGGGATGCTTCTCAACTTTAATGACAAATCTCTTTGCCAGCAGGAACGCTGCTGATGCACCCCCCAATTTGCGTCAGGGGCTCATCAGCTCTGCATGAGGGGCGTGCAAAGAACTCACATGGGTTCCCATTTCCAAAAGTTTGCAATTCTGTGCATTCGAGTGGCCCCTCTGCCCTTGAGGCTATTTGCTCCTGTCTCTGTCACATCCAGGATAAGGTGACAAAGCGCATAGCTATATAGCTATGATGTGGAAAGAAGAAACCCCTCACTTAAACAAAGCAAACCAAACCACGGGGTGCACGTGTAGTGCCACTTCCTGTTGGTGGAGGCAGCTTCGTGGCAGCAGATGGAAAGAAGCAGTCTGTGCACCCACACAAGAGATTATGGCTACCAGGAAGACAAAGACCTTGGAGGATGACTGAGACAGGTGCTCATGAACCAGCACTGGACTATCTGCATTTCATAAGATTTATTAAAGGTGATTTTCTTCTCAGCCATGATATCTGTTATCTAGAGAAAGGAGAGAACGGGGGCTGTTTCCCCAAGCTACATCAAAAGCATTGCATTAAAATGTACTGCAGGAAGCCAGGCACTTTGGGGCTATATCCAGAAAGACACAATATTGGTGCTTCAATCTTTAATGCTGCTTCCACCTTTAATACTGCTTTTAAACAAGAGGATTTCTGTGATGCCTGCAAGGCCCTGCCTTGTTTAACGAGGACAGGGCAGTCGTTGGGAAGGAAGTTTACTTTGTAGTGTCTTCTCACTGTCACCTAGGTTTTTTCTTTTCCCCATCATCTTGAATAAAATATGGGGATAAAGGACCTGGCTGCTCCGGGAAAATGGCCTTGGGGAGCACCTGGCAGCACCTTGGCAAAACCAGATCCAAAAAAAAAAAACCTGAATAAATGTTGGTATCTATTGCTGTTCAGAGAAGGTAAGAGAGGACAGTATATTTGGGAGCATAACATAAAATATTGCTACAAAACCTCGATACAAATGAACACACCAAATTCCAACAAAAGCTTATCAGTCAAAGAATTGGGGGGGAAATGTGCTTTGCAGCCTAGCAATGTGCTTGGACTGTCAAAGGAAAAACTAAATTTCAAAAGCTAAGCCTACGTTTGATTGACGAAAACATGTAATTTGTGTTCAGCTAGTTAGCTATGTTTTTCTTTGATACGATATAAAGAACTAATTTAAATTAAAATTCTGTGTTACTGCATGCAAAGTTCAATATAAATGAAAGGATTAGGCATAAGACTTTCTCTAATATCAGTTGAATATATCAAAGGTAACTCATGTAGTGCAGAAAGTATTCTGGCATATGAAAGTGTAATGAAAAATTAGAGATCTCTTCCGTAAGGTTTATTAACCTTTGGATCTAATTTATTACTTGATAAATGTGTACTGTTAGTGGTATTTGGTAATTTCATAACACTCTTCCATTGTTTAGCTTTGTGTCCTTAATGAAGGCTGAGAAGGAAAACGCACGACGTTTTGCATTCCAAAATTATACAAGTTCTAGATAACTCTGGCTATTTTATTCATGCATTATTCTCCACAGCATTCACCTTGAAATTCCCTGCCGTGGTTCACTATCCTTTTAATAAGTGACACAATTCAAATATAACTGGACTGAGCCAGCTCCATGACCTGAAATTTTTGTCAGGCACAATCAGGCTAGCCTCATCTAAACGTTGGCACTGAAACCCGTGCGGTAAACAACTGCTTTAATTTTGCAAACATTTATGCACCGTAGTCATTTCATGGTCCTGAGTAACCCATTGAATTCCATGGGCTATTCATACATGGAAAATTATTCAAGCATGTAAATATTTCAACTGCAGGAACTCATGCTCCTTCAAAAGAAAGCGGCGTAAGCGTATGGGTAGTAGAAGTACACCAGAGAAAATTCACAAGAGGAAAAAGCAGAGGGTAAAACAAAGGCCTAAACTAAGACCAGTCTTGTTTTTACGTCCCAATAAATCGACAACATTTTTGTAAGCGTTGCCTGTATTTCCTCCTTCCAGTCAGATCAGCTGGAAACACAGGAAGCAACTCGATAGCCTAGGTCCCATCTGCAAAAGTGTGAAGACCCCCTTAACACCTCTGTGTCTCAGTCCATTTGCTGCTTTCAAAAAATAAATAAATGGAAAAATAAAAACCCTTGGAAACTGTTGGGTATCAAGAGACCGCTAGAATAGCTTCAACCCTGCAAATCTCCTTTTAGGAAATGACTTAGGAACCCTGCACCCAAACACAGCCCCCAGCGACGTGAAACTGCATGTGCTCTTCCCTTGGCGCTGCCAGTACAGGTGTGACTTCAAAATGCGTACTTCTTTTTGCAGGAAGCTACACAGACGAGTAGCCAGTCTACAACCCAGAACTCATTCATGCCAGAGCACAAAATCCTACTCCGAGATTAGTTCATCCTTTGCCCACCAATATTAGAAGGAGCCATGCTTCAGTGGAAGAGTGCATTAACAAGAAACACATGTTAATCTTGCTGAGGATGGCATCTAGATTTTGTGCAACAACAAATAACTAAGACGTGTGCTCAGAGTAGCACGGTCCTTCAGCAGACAGAGGCGAACGCATGCTCATTATGGAGCTGCAATACCTGGGAGTGGTGAAGGGGATTCATGGCTGGGATGGCGCGGTGCCCAACACTGTGATTCAGGAGTTTATGATTTTGGAGTTGGGAGTGGTTTTGCCATTACGGCAGCTTAACTGATTTCCAAAGAAATTGTGTGTGCTGGAATGCGGATTCGACGGGCTTCGGCTAATTTCACATGCGCAGCTCATTAAATTATTCTAATTCGAAGCACCTCCAATTTCAAAGTGGAAATTAGGGACATGCTTCAAAGACCTAGGAGTCTTGCAAGATCAATGTGTTTGACCCACAAATTACCTGTCAAACATGGTCAAGGAGCAATTGTCCTTGCTTCTCAATTTATTAGAGAGTGCACTGTGAACGAGCCGGACAGGAAAACAGCATCCCGGAGGTTAAGGTTGCCATGGTGACTTGCCAGGGAGCATCTGTCTGTATATATTTGGGTGACAGGAAATCCTGCTGGGGAAGGGGAGACAGTAAAGAAAGCAGTGACCAACAAACTTAGCTCATTGCAGGCAAAAGAAGTTCGGAGACAGAGTCGGCTGTCCACTGCTGATTAGTGCTGGGATGCTAGAGCCAGCTTTGGTCTTAAATGCCCATTGCTGTCTCAACCATGTGAATGGTGATGGTGGAAACCAAGAGCCAAGAATGCCAAGCCTTGCATGGCTTGAGGGTTTTGCGCCCTCCGTGAGGTTGCACATGCCCAGCAATTTGAGGACCACACAGTGACTGCTCGATAAGAGAGGGATAACTCAAAAAACTAGCTAGCTGGCCCTTGAACCAAGCTATTCTCCTTTGTGCTTGCATGTATAAAGCTTCCGTTCCTGCCGTATTACAAATGTTGATTATGTTCTCAATGAACACGATGGCCCAGTCCTAGCATACAACTCCCACTGGACACTTAACTGTTACCAGGGGGGGAAAAAAACGTGGGCCAAGCTGAACAGACTGAGGTCTGGATACAGATGCTTCAAAACAATGCTGCACAGGATGAACACCTTGGACAGCCCCCTGTGCAAACATGGTGCCTAAGAAATAGCACGGCACTTAATCAAAAGCTACCATCTTTACAAATGCCTGGACGAGGCAGATGGGATCTGCACATTGAGTGATAACACCAGACAGTGGCTCATAGATTTGGAAGTTGATATCTGACGCCATGCGAAAGACAGAGAGGGAAAATCTGAATAAATAAATGCTCTCTCACATCTTTTAGCAGTTATTCTGCTGGTACAGTGGGAAACTGGAAACATTATATTGTTCAGGAGCAGATCTTAAATCACTGCTCGGGGATTTTCACTCCCACCCTATCTCCCCACCTCATGGTGGATGCTGACATGTAATAAATGTTTCTTCTAAAATGACCTTGGTTTATTTAAAGTGCCAGCTAATTGTAATGACAGATGGGAAGTTTTACAACAGGGTGTTTTCTTCTCTCTCCAGAAAACAACGACTTTGTCTGAACTTCTTACAAAAAGATGCGCACACAACTATGAACCATGATTTTCCAGATCTTTATCACGTACACTGCACTTCTGAGCTCCTAATACGTGTAGGCACCAAAAAGCCATAGCTCCTTTATATTTTCAGACTAAAAAAAAAGTTTTACTGAAGTCCTTAACAAACTGATTTAGTGCAGTTAGAATGACTATTTGGGGAGATTATTTTGTGGGTTTTCATCCCAGTATTAGCCTGTTGAAAACCAGTGCTTCTGGCCTGACAGGTGGCTGGATTCTAAAGGAAGCCTTAAGTTAAGAAAAAGAAAAAAAAAGCTGTAAAAAATTCATCAGAATGATTTTTCGGTGCCACATGCAGCACAGCCCCTTACGTATACTGCAACCGTCTCACGGGCTTGTCGATAAAGCCTTTCGACCCACATTGCCGCGCATGCCAAACACATCCCCACGAGCAGTCATCCTCCGGTAATCCATGCTCCTCCACTGCAGTCCCAGCACCTTTTAATACGCGTACGAAAGACTTCTGAGAGTAAGCGCTGCTGCACGGGTTCCTAGGTGCTTAACGGCCAGCACAGGATGTATGCTAAATGGTCTCATCCATATTCCAACAATGCACACTATTGTTTCAGAAAGCAGCTTAGTGGGCTAAGTAGAAATACATTTTAACTCTCAAAAAACTCAAGCATTGAAAACCCAGGAAATTAATAGCTAAGGCCACCAGAAGTCTGACATTAGTAACTGGATCTAATCGAGGACAGAAATGATTCCAAGGTAAGGAAGTCTTGATGACAACACTGGTCGTGGGTCTTGTTACCGTGTGGTTAGCCCTTCCGAATCCTTTCCCCCGTTAGCACAGCTTCCGTGTCGCTGGGTTTAGCTACAACCAGTTTCTGTTCTTCCAGATGCTCATTTTATCCAAGCTGATTCTTAAAATAAGATTGCAACACTTGTGATGAGATTCAGATTTAATTTGCTGATTAATTGTGTCTTCGCATTCTTATTACATTGAAAGTTATATACTTTTTATATAGATCTAGCTTATGCTACCAGATTCATATCAATCTAATATTGGTATTCATATCTTAGGGCACTTGAATTTAAAGACACTGAAATGGAGTGAAAAAGTAGCGCTTATCTTATCAACGGGAATTTTGACTTCATCAAAACAAAAAAGTTTCCATTACTCCAAAAGAGAAGTTTTTTGTTGGGTTTTTTTTGGGGGGGGGGGGGGAGAGTGTGTGCGCGTGCATGCGTGTGTGTGTGCACGTGTGTGTGTGTGGGGGGGGGAGGGTGTTCTTATTTATAGTGATTTTCCCCCAAACACCTGAGCTTCCTATAAAAAGGAAATTCTCTCGTTCTCAACCTACTTTCTCACTCTAAAATGAGGACAATGACTTTCTATGGCTGACCGTATAAAAAGCCGTAGAGAAGTCCCATAGTACAAGCAGGGCTGTTTGCCTTTTTGGGGGGGGGCGATGGGAAACCCATTTTCATTATGACTTTATAATAACATCCTATCTTTTCTCACAGCTATAAGATATTGAAGCACTGATTAGGTGCAACCAGACATAGGAAACAAATATGCAAGTCATCATATTAATTTTCCTTAACAAAAGTTATCAAGATGTGGTAATTAGATTTAAAACAAAAAAAAAATAATCAAAGAAATTAGGAAATTCTTTGCTGAGCAAAGCATGGGGAGTCAGATACTCCGAGGCCATTAACTACTGAAAATGCATCACGAATGTCGCATAGCCTTGAAACAACGCTAAACAAAGCCCAGCTGAGAAGAGATGTCATCAGAAATGTCCGTTATGAAATCTTTGCATTTCTGCCTCCATGCCATGAGGACCCTGACATGGTTAGCACAGGTTTCTCTAACTAGTTCACTCTCCTTCCAGAAAGTTTCCATTTCAGCAGTTCAAGCCAATTTCTTAGCTCCCCTAAAATACCACACCTCTTGAGCTAGCATTTTAACAAATGCCTTTATGATCCACTAAGTGATATAACATGTCCTTTTCAGATCTATGCTTTCTGGAACATAATGTTTCCAGTCTAATTACAAAATTCACAGGAAATCCTGATACTACCGTGGGCACTAAAGTCCTGGCTAATAGAAATGACTTCTCTATTTATTTTCAAAGAGTGAGAGTCAATAATTAAAGCCTGGAGCTTACCCGCTTCTCTTAGCAGATGTAATAACCAAAGGAAAGCTCATTTTGTGGAAGCAGCATGGTGAGATAGGTGTTTCAAGAATAGGGAACAAAAGAACTGGACAGCATAGTCCTATTTTCAGCTTTTAATTCATATTTCCCTTGTGTAAAGGTCAAACATGGGCAACAGCATGCAACTGTTTAATGAATAAAACCCTTAGTATTTTCTGGGCTCTCTTTTTTCCAGCGTGTGAAACACATCCTTACTTTTGCAGGAGCGCAAGTCTAAAAGAGGTCAGAACAGCCTTCTAAAAGTCCCCCCTGATTTTCTTCCTAATTATTAACTTCTGGAAACTAATTTGTGGAACCCATTCTCCAAGGACTGTCACTGTCATTTATTCCATTTTGACTTCTTTTAAATCAATAAGAGGGGAAAAAAATCTCACGGAAATGCTCTTAAAATTGCTTATACAGTCGACAGTGCTTTGTCCCTTGAATTACATTGGGAAATGAAGTTTCACCCATCAGAATGACTAATGGTGATTCACTGTAAGTCACATTACACCCAGCAATGCAGGAATAGTTAAAAGTATACATGCTTCATTTTGAGAGTGCCGAGAAGGACCCCTGCTTTTTCTCAGAGGTTCTTAATTTCACACTCTTGTTTAGTCTATTCTGTCAAAAAGAAAGATTTTGAAAGAAATTTATGAAGTCATATAGTTTACTGGAAATGTGCTTCGACGTTTATACAAAAGAGCCACATTTTATAATCCAGCAGACTCGGTGTTGGCAGATTTAATTTGTATCTGCAAAATTTGAGTCTACATACTGAGCCCTTGAATGGCTTGTACAAGTATTTTGCACGCACAACTCAAATGCATCAATAAATACGAGTAGTAGTACTTACAGGGGCTAGGACATGGAGTACATTGACACCAGTGGTTTTGGTTTGACATCGGTTTCTGTCCAAAACCTAAAAGCAGCTACCAAAAAGATGCTTCTAGAAGAAGGTGCCATTACAGCATCTCACAACCAGGTGATGGGGGAGCAGGCAATATAGCCTAAGCAAATGGCTACGCCAAGATAGCCGTGAACATGATACTTGCGCTATATTACTTATACCGGTGTAGTTTTAATTGATTTCTCCAGGGTACTTATGCACTGAATGTAAGTAAGGTATATTGGTGTAGAACTGTGCACGGTTCATCTGCTCCACAGGTGTAAAGTCTGATTGCACCGGGGAAAGTGTGTCATGAGCCTATATCCTCAGTATCTCAACGCAAGTAGAAGCTAGGTAGGTAGCGGCGCAAGTACTCCCACTAGCAAACGCAACTAATTGTTGTGCAGACAATTTTGAATTTTTGCAGGCACCCAAGAAGGCCCTTGAAAAATATACCTTGGAAGATTTTATCCATAATGAGGACAAGAACATCCTCATTGTCCTTACATAAATGGAAGCCAGAATAAATATATGCCTTCGTTACTGTCTTCACGATCATGCCTTCATTAGTCAGTGAGTAAAAGAAAGATCAAGAGAGGCTTCCAGGATTGGGGTGGTAGTATCTGCAATATTCTGTATTGCACAGCAAGCACAGATATATCTGCAGCCTAATGCACTTCGGAAAGTTTAGTGGCTATGTCACCTTCATAACCAGAAAAACAATCAACAAGTACATAAAAGATCCAAGATCTCAAGGTGCATCTTAGTGATGCTAGTAATGCCACTTTGGATGAACATTTTATACACTCTCTTATAGGGACTGGTCCTTCCAAGACACTCCAATACAAAGGTTACACATTGCAAGAGTGAAATCACTTGGACTACTCGGACTGTGCAAAGGGGAACACGTGCACAAGTGCTTCTATGATTGAGGACTTATTCTTCACCTTTTTTCCTTCACTCCATTCATCCTGATTCAGACCCATTAGAGGGTAATTTCTATTAGAGTTGTAACGGCCAATTCTCTCAGTGCCTCTGTCCGGGGATGATGTCAAATGCTTCACACCTATCAAACTAATTTCTTAAAGCAGAAATCTGTCAAATTTTGACTTTCACTTATTCTCACTAGGAACAATACTGAGTGGTACACAGATAATACAGCTCTGGGGAAAAGTGCTGTAAAAACTGATGGCTTAAATGTTAGGTATAGCTGATGAAGCCAACAATGAATTCACTTCATAATTCAAAAATGAACACACACAGTCTATTCACATTTTTCAAAGGGAAAAAAAGGAAATATTTGCTAGCCAGTTAAAATCCTTGTACAATGCATGTCAGGTCTGAGCACATTTTTACATCCAAGTTATAAACTCTAGAAAATAGGGTTTTGTAACGGAAATGCTGACATAACAATATGGCATTGCAAACACAACGCTATAATTATATTTCTTGATTGCGGACTGGTTGAAAGAATTGCCATCCAGAACAAATACATTATGACTAGCTGGAAACAGTCAATCAGAATTCCTGGATTTTAGAAAACTCACGAGACAATATTATCTGTACAGCCACAGCCAGAAGATGTCAGGGAATCAATCCATATAACGTGCCGGCTTAATAAAATCTGCATACCGAATTTATGAATGCTGTAATATTCCTTTATATCACAAGTTATTAATGGTCAATTTAATGAATATCTACAGCTGGAGTGCTTTTGGTTCTGTATGATATTTTAATCGTCTTTAGCCATGTATTTAAATGCATTTCATTTTATAACCATCAGCTTCTTCAAGATAAGAAAGCCTTTACATTAGCACAGAGATATCCGAGGTAGCTACTAATTTTGTCTTTATTCTATTATTGATTTCCTTAAAATTTACTACAGCAAGAACAGAACTACATGTTCCACTACAACAGTATTTGTTTTAAATGTCTGAAGTAGAATAAAAAGGTTTCTGGAGAGATACTACATGCATAGCCATTCCAAAGCTGCTTTACGATTACCTTTCTTGTATGTAGCCCTCTATTTTAAGGAAAAATCTATTATCCCTCAAAGAGTACTTGGCTGGAAATCTGACATTCACTTAAACTTACAAAAAGAAAGAGAGAGGGAGAAAGAGCGCGTAAGAGATTACTTCGAGATACAAACAGCAGTGCACTTAAGGTGAAATGGAATTTTCTAATTATCCCATATCTACTTCAGGCCTTTCTAAAAAAGAAAAAAAGAAAAATATTTTTCTAAAAGAATGAAGAAATGTGATTGCCAGGAGATAAAGAGTAGCACAATGCGTAGCACAGTCTCTCCGTACTTCAGCACAGAAGTAGAGGCAGAAAGTAATACAGCCCTAACAACGGGAAATTCTGACTTCCTATCCTGCCACAGTTCTGTCATCCAAGGCTAGGGACTCCCTAAATGACACCAGAAATGTTGACGCTTCACGAATGAAAACATGGTACCAATGGATTGAAACGACAGCCCTAGTGTCTGGCACCCTCAAATTTTAAGGAAGGTTTGGATTCAGAGCTGAACACAGCATCTTAGATCCCTCAATACAACATAAAGTATCCCAAATACTGTTCTTAAAATGTAACAGACTCATGGATTTAACTTTTTTTCCATGCCCGGTGTTCACCTGCTCTTCAAAAGGGAAAGGCAAGGCTTCTGGGGTCTTGGAAGGGATCCCAACCTGGGACTGAACTGACACACACTTCGGTTCCATCAACACTAGCTCTGATTACAAACAAAAAAAATTACCATTTTTAAGAAAAAGAAATTGTGTATCAAAATTAATCTGTCCCTGGGAATTAGGCTTTCTAGCTAGGGGCATATGTCCCCTCTTCCATGCAATGGAACATTATACTCATTAGCACTTCAACGCTATGCTCATTAAGTTGTAAAGGTTAGAAGGACTTGGCATACTGGATAATAGGGCTGTGTGAAGCTTCAGTCCCCAATTCGATTCAGCAGAGATTCAGCCTGATTCAGTGGCCGAATCTACGAATCCAAATCAAATCAGGAGACGCTTTAATCTCTTTAAATCAAATTGGAACCCTCCAAATCGATCCGGAGAGATTCAGAAAGATTCGGCGATTCGAGCACAGACACAGATTTAAATGTTTTTTCTACACACCTCAAGGTACCAGGTGGCTCGCGAATGCTGCGATGCTGGGGCGGATGGAGTGTCCCACAGGAGCGTGGCATGGGCCCCCCAGCGTGCTCGGCAGCAGACCCAGAAGTGGACCAGAAACACTTCTGGTCCACCGGGGAACATGCAGGGGACCCCCCGTGCCTCCCCAGAGCAGCAATTAGTGCCTCCTGGGTCGGGGGGGGCACCCAGGGTACCCCCGCAGTCAATCACCGAGCCAGGGGGGCCCCCTGCGTGCTCGGTGGCCGACCCAAAAGTGGGCTGGAAGTACTTCTGGTCCACTTCCGAGTTTACAACCGAGCACCCTCCCCCCCGCCCCACCCCCGGGATGCTCCATCCGCTCCAGCATCACAGCATTCACAAGCCACGCTGGTACCTCGAGGTATGTCTATGGCCAAATCAGCATCAAATCTTCAGATCTGGATTCAGCCTAATCGAATGGGGACAGTGATCCCAATCAACAAATCGAATCACTGTCCCTGATTTGGGCCAAATCCAAATCAAATATGGCCCGTTTTGCACACCCCTACAGGATAAGTGGTTTGGTTGAAACAGATGTCTACAAACAACATTACCACAACCAAAACCAGGCAATCGTTTTTGCTCTAATGTTTGAAGTACTCTTCTTGCATCATAAAGAGAGAGAAACTATTCAGTACACCAGCTTAGTGAGCGTATAACTGAAGGGAGAAGGCAAGAATGAGCCAGGAGAAGGACGCTGAAGGGGTCTGAATAGACTGCTTGGGTATGCCGGACTTTCTTTGGTGTTGAGCCCCACGAAATGTGTGGGCATGCCAATAAGAAAAATAAGAGCTGATTTCTGCATCCTGAAGGATGAATGAATAATTCTAAACAGCGTGCATATTTTTCCTGTATTACACTCAATTTGAACTAAGTATAAATCTTTGCACCCCTGGAGTCTTCAAAACTGCTCTTATAACTATAATGGCTCACAAAGCTATTTCTTTTTCAATATATGTTATGAATAAGGGCAATCATAATTCATTAAAATTCATTTTAAGCTGATTCAATCTGCCTCGATTTTCCCCATCTCATCAAGCAAGATAACATATGCACAAGCTATTGGGCTAAAGCAGCAAACCAACCTGAGAATGGAATCAGCCAAATCAAATTACAGGAGAGCATTTGTATTAATGCTGCTGATTCTCAAAAATACAAAAAAACATTTGCCTGAAAAACAATATTGAGGCTATGTGAATGTATAAAATTGCATTCTAACGCAGATATATTTTAAGCTACAGTTACAATGACAGGACATAATAAAATACAGTTAAAGTATTCTTAGAGATACCTGAAAAGATAAAAGGTGTTCCTAGAAAGGAAATGTTCATTACACAGTAATGATATTTATATAAAAAGAAATAAGCCCAAATATGTACACTTGACACATTAGCATTAATACAAAGAAAGGCCAACCACAGTGATTTGCATAAAAGAAAATTGTCGCTTTGTTGTATTCGTCACAAAACCAAACTCCTTCCTGATTCTGACTTCTGGATTTAGTCCAAAATATAATGTTCCTTACAAGGGAGTGTCAAAACTTTAGGAGCAGTCTAATATTCTGTCAAGGCAGACATATTACTCCTTTCACGCAACTTTTACTTGCATTACAGAAGTCAAAGATGGAAATGCACACTTCAATCCAAATTTTTTCCAATGGCCGGTTTATAACCTTCATGCTATTCGTGTTGCACACTGCCAAACTTAGGATCTAGTGCCACATATGCCTACTCATAGACAGAGTCCTTGGGTACTTATGGGAGTAAACATGTGCCAAATAAGTCCTTCTAGTTTTTCTACATCAACTGTTCTTTGTTTTTTAAGGGAGAAGAGAGGAGGGAATTAAGTCATGAAAAGTTCAAGCAAGCCATATATTGTATGCCAAGCATCACTGACCCAAGAGAGACCAACAGCTCTGAAGAGCGTGGGCAGCTGTCTGTTTTTAAGTGAAAAAATCTATCATGTCATCACCATCATGTTTTTTCTGTGCCAACATAGATACTTGCACAATACTCATTAGGCTCAGGCTCATAAACGAAAAGAAGGGTTGATTTTCACCGACAGACTAACTAAAGTAGACAGACAGACACTCTTTAATTAGTCTATAAGGTGCAAATCTACCTTGCCTTCTACTTGACTTCAGACTAACACAGCTAACTTGTCTCTGCTCATTGACTGAATCCATACGGATAGGAAAAATTTCAACCAAAAATTACAGTAATTATGTCATCGGTACATCCTTATACTATGGCAAATGTAAACTTCTGGAGTTTTGTCATTAATTTGAATAGTAGCACAAGCAGGACCATGAACACAAGCCGTAAA
This sequence comes from Alligator mississippiensis, assembly GCF_030867095.1. Lineage (NCBI taxonomy): Eukaryota > Metazoa > Chordata > Crocodylia > Alligatoridae > Alligator > Alligator mississippiensis. The sequence goes on from NC_081835.1 coordinate 1,883,661, forward strand.
TGCTCTGAACTGTGGAGACAGATGTAAGAGGACAGATCAATGTGTATGTTTAGATGGGAAGAGTTCTGCAACCTCTTTTGTTACATGATCTAATCTACTGAAAATACTTTTCCCTGACATTACTGCCATTTATTTAACTTGCCGTGTTATTGGTTCTTATAGCACAATAAATGTGTGCATCTTAACCCCTGTATCATCAAGGGACTGGAGTTGACAAAGGAAGTCAAACTGCAGCCCACACACAAATAATAGCTTTCCATTAGGTTTGCCATTTCACCTGAATAATTCCTGATAATCATGAATAATGATGTTATTTGACATTCTAATGATATCATGCTATGCAACTTCAATCCATCAGTCACTGTCAGGAAGGTCAAATATTTGTATTCTATTACATTATGCAGAGTTCATTAAACAGTTAAATGACATTATACACCTTAATTATACTTCCAAATGAAACTGGCACATATCATTTAAATTTTAGGGTCTGTGTGATGGGTTTCCATTTAAAAGAAAGATCGTAATTTTGAAAACACAAGCATGATGATACATTTCAAACACCAAGTCTTAACTGGATCAAACTCGTAAGGTAAAATTGAGTTTGGTAAAACAGTGGCACGCTCTTCAGCATCTCAGTAAGTTGATTGTGTTCTTAAAATAAAAGACTATAAGAGCCCAACTTATTTAACCACTATTCAGGCCATAGACTAATTTTTAGATTCCCCTACAATTCTTTGGGAGAAGTCAACAGGAACTGTAGGCAGAACTCCATCTCTTCAGTTCATATCTGCAACTATAGTACGCACGTGATAGCAAAAAGAGGAATACAAGAAGGAAAATCTTTGCTCCCACTAATGTGCTCCCCCCTTCTCCGCCAACACATTAAATTCAGATTCAGAGCATTTAAAGTAGTTTGCCACACACAATTCACTCAGTTACCTGATGGGCTGACCAATATCATCATAAAACAGAACCACGCCGCATGCTCGTGGACGTCAAGAGCGCCACTTTATTAACTCTAAACATTCAAAACCATTAGACTCATGCCAAGTTAGCTGAGTAAATATTTAGCTACAAATTGCTATGGCAAGTAATCTAAACATCTTGCTTAGCATAAATTCTCCAGCAATTCGCACAAAGCCATTTTCGTGGAAAAGGGGGGGGGGGGGGAAAGGAAGATATGATACAGTCGTTAAGTAGTCATCAGAAGCTACATATTGATTTAAGAAGCTGTGCAAAGAAATCACTGACTCGGTGATTGCACTGAATGTCTCCACTCAGCCACAATCTTCTAAATGAGAAGTCACAATAGGGAGAGAAACAAGGGGAATTAATACAAAGAAAAATATGGTTAAAATCCTCAGAGAGGAAAAATGAGAATACAAAAACTTAATAAAGAAATGTACTCCACCTTTCTACAAGTGGCTTATTAAAATTATGTTTTCCTTTTAGTCATAAATTGGCTGTTTGCCCAGCCAGTCCAAGTCTGAAAGCGTGTCAAATACCACAAACCTGTCTTTTTCTTCTTTTATATCAGATGCTCTTTAATTCTCTGGGTTATTTCATGTCTGAACAGGAAGTGTGCCCTTGCAGGTATAAAAGCAGAGAACTAGGTGAGTACTTCGGTTCTAAAATCTAGGGTGAACCATTGATAGATGAAGGGATTTTCAACGAGGCACCTGACCTCTCTCCGACACGTCCATGGAACCGAAAAAAGAGCAACCAGATGCCCCTGAAAAAGACAGATGCCCTGGCTGTCTCTAGTAAGGGCCTGGTCCCGTGCCTAGTGCAGGCAAACAGCAAGGTTTCCACTGACTTGAAAAGTGCCGGCTCGGGTCTCTATGGCTAGTCGGACAAAATAGTTAAACACATGCTCACATCTCATTGGATGCAATAGGGCTCCAGAGAGTCAATACGGGCCGTCTGCCGAATGGAACCGCTCCCTCCTGAATCCAGGGGGACTGCACCTGCTGTACAATACACGCAATTTTTTGTGCTATTTCCCCTAACTGACATTGGTTTAATTGACAAAGGAACCTGGCTCAAATCTTTTGCAAAAAGAAAGAAAGTCAGAAAAAAGTTAATTTGAAAATAATTGCCGCTTTCAAACTTCTAAACATTTTAAGGATAATTGCCATTAATATTATCTTCTTCTCTCATGCAAACTTGCCTTGTTTGTTCCATGAGGAAGTTTGAAAAAGACAGTGCCATTAGATTCTATTTTAAAACTGAGCTTTCAACTCCACTAAATTTCTAAAGGCTTTTGATATATCTCCTGGGTACATTCAACCCTCCAAAGACAATTTTAACATAAATCACAAACGGTACTTCAGTTATGTTCCCCACCCCCCAGGAAAAAATAGAGAGAATGGGGTAGAGATTTAAAATAACCTGGGTTTGGCCCCAGAACCTAGAACTAAATGAATGCTTTGCTTCAGTTTTCAAACAGAAGGATGATGCCAACCACGGTGGCAAAAGTAGGACGAACAATTAATGAGAATGAGGCCAAAGGAACAAAAATGGCCATAACCAACATGGAGGAAAAACATCAAAGAACGTAATGCACTCAGGTAAGAAATCCAGATAATCTCCATGCCAGAGTTCAGAAAGAAATGGCACACGGGCTTGGTGGCCAGTACTTTTAAGAAATCTACCGAGCCTGGGTGGTTACCATGTGACTGGAGAAGAGTAAAATGAAGTAACTATATTTGAAGAGAAGAAAAAAAGCTATTGAGACAACTACAGGCTTATTAGTCTGACCTCAACAGCATGCAGAGCTTTGAACAAATTGTGAAGGAAAAGTAAAATTCAGCAGGTAAGTGGAAAATGGGATGAAAGTAACAGAGAATTACCAGAGAAAGATTATGATAAGATGAAAATGTTTTCTAGGCAAAGGTAGTGCAGTAGATCTCACAGATCCGATTCCAATACCACATTAGATATGCTGCCACGTGGGCAATTATTAGTGCAGTCGGAGAAAATGGGGATAAGTACAAGAACTGTAAGGTGGTAAGGAGATGACAAGAGGTAGCACTGAAAAGAGACGTATCGGGCCAGAGGCACCTGCTAGTGCTCTTCACAGATCACTTTAATGTTTTCATTAATAAACAGTGCAAAAAGCAGGAGTGTGCTGATGACCCAAAGCTGGGAGGTACAGTCAGTACAGAAGAGGACTGGAAAATTGCACAGAAAGAACTGGGTGACCTCATGACCGGAAAAACAGAAACTGGATGAAATTCAAAAGTACAAGATGCAAAATTTTGCCCTTGATGACTAATAATAAAAAGTCCTCTACCAACTTGGAGCTCACTACTCAAAGAGGAGTGAGGAGAAGGACCACGTGTACTGGTTGATCCCACAGGATGTGTATGCACAGCCATGTTGAAAGAAGGGCTAATGCGATCCTCAAGTGACTAAGATGGGGTCTTTCCAGTAGAGACAGGGATGTGTTACTGCCATTACACACCAGCAAACTCCCCCTGTGCCTGAAGAAGGGTGTTCGAGCCTGAAACCTTGCAAAGAACAGTTGTTCCAACTATTTAGGCGGTCTAATAAAATATATCACATCAACCCAAAGAATCTTGCCTGCCATTACACAAGGTACTTCTGAAATGTCATCTGTTCCACTTTCAAGAAAGAAACTCAAACTTGAACATGGAGATGGACCACTAGGCTGATCAAGGGAAGTTTTTCATAACCATCTCAGAAAAGGAGAGTTTGCAGGAGGAACGCAAAGGAGGATAAAGAGGTTCTACAGATGCTTATGCGTTGCTCCCTGCCAAGGGATGAGTTCCTTTTATTCCCTTCCTTTACAAAAACCTCAGGGGTTGCCCAAGTCCCATGCTCTGGGAGCCAAACACAGATGGCAGCAGTCCCTCAATACAAGTATGATGGTCTTCCAGTAGATAGGGAAGTCACTGGTGAGTCCACAGATGACTGAGGAAGCCAATCCAAGATCCACGTGTTCAACTGCAGCCATTAAAAATAGTTCTGGGAGGAAGGAGCAGGTCCTGGTGATATCAGGTCACGGCTTTGTCTCTTTCATCTATCTGCCTCCATATTGAAGTGAGTTTGCTCAAAATGATCAATGCCTTGTTGTATGTCATGGCACTGCTGGAGACAATTCGGTGCTCAAGTCTTCCAGGGCCAGATGTCAATATATCATTTCTTCAGATTGGCCTTCAAGGTCTGCTTGAATCTCTCTTTTTTTTGCTCACCTCTACAGCAGTGACCATCATTAAGTTGGAAATACAGGACCTGCTTTGGGAGCCAGTTGTCAGGTATCGTTGGGACATGTCATGTCCAATGGAGCTGGTGCCATATAAACTTGGCTTCAAGGTTGGTGGTGTTTGCTTGAGCCCGACCTGGCATTCTTTCTTCAGTCTTTCCAATTGATGTGGAGGATTTTCCAAAGACATCACTGACAGTAACATTTGAAAGCTTTCAGGCATTTCCAATATATTGTCCAAGTTTCACGCCCATACAACGGGGTAGGAATGGCAACAGCCTGGTAGACGAGAAGGTTGGGTCCTGATGTCGAGATCACTGAAGACATGATGGGGGCTTATAACAGGTGACATTGTGTGCAAGGGCCATCATTTTTAACAGTGAACCACTGATCCCTCCGCACAGTGCGAGACGTCATCTTCAGCAACTGAATGCAACTCTAACCGCTGAGTGGGGCTGTGCTTCACCTGGTACATTTCTAGGCTCGGGAACAGTCGTATTACTTACCCACGAAGCCTCACCAGGTAAGACAGCCTGATTCCCTTGCAACCAAGGAGAATGAGCCCAACGCCAGATGAGAGCAGTGATGCCAACTAGAGAGACTCAGAATCCAGATTTTACTCTCTGTTGCTAAAGCACGTGCATCGGGGTAGACAGAGATGCACTGCACCATTCATTCCGGCTCTTTGCGGATGACTGAAGAATTCAAGTGTCAGACATGCACACCGACAATTTAGGCCACATAACAGACTGAAAATCATCTCTGAAGTTGCAGAGGAGCAAGGGTGAACATCATGTTAAGAAGCCTTGTTATGATCCAGTTGTTTTAAATCATACTTTTATCCTGTATGTGCATATGAAGAGGCAGAAAGAAGAGTCTTTATGAAAGCTTGGACTGAAAGGATATAAAAGTAAAGTAGCTTATTTAGAAAGGTATAATTCTCAGAGGAACAAAGGAAAGAGAAAGGCATTCAGCTCCCTTTTTCCATCTTTGAAAATGTCCTGCTGACCTTTCAGTGCATTTTGAGTGCTGTTATAATTACTTGTTTGTTTGTGTGCATTAAAAGCATTTATTTATACACACTGGATGCTCTTTAAAAGCTCTGCTGGCCTGGAAAAGTGGACTAGCGCTAGCCAAGCAATATATTCTGCAGTTAAAGAGCCTCTCCAACTTTTTAAGTACACTTGGTATACTCTGCAGTTGCACAGCTTCTTCTTTTTGAAGGTGATCGGAAAATATAATTAGCGTGAAAACTTTTAGGTTTGAACGAGGCAGACCTGGGTTTGAGTTTTTAAACGCTTCCACAGGCGACAGCTGCACACCGTACGATATTCACAACATCTGATAGAGTCTGGGGTCATTAATTGCAGGTTTTGATTGCACAAAATTCAACCCAGATCAAAAGAAGGGGAAAAACCCTGAAAGACCTATATTTTCAAATGGGGAAGCCTGAAACTCTATGTACCACAAGACCAAAACATCCCTCCAGACAAGCTATAGGGGGAAAACCTTGCTAATGTGGCTTTCAGTAAATAGTTACCTCTGTATTGACAGGGCTCCCTGCGCTCCTCTTTATTAATATATGGAATCCACGGCAAACAGCAATTATTAAAGGAAATTTAGGTATTTAGCGATTCAAGATAGCAGCACGTTTTTAAAGGTTGCCGCTGTATTTTATACATTTGATTGTATTCCTAAATGAAAATTAATTCCTAAAAGGCTTTTTTTATTATCAAGAAAACAGGTCTGTCAGGAGATGTAATTAGCAAGTCGCAAATGGCCGTATTATAGACAAATTCAGACAAATTCTGTGTTTTTGACAGCAGAAGCTTCATCCACAGAGTTCAGCAGCTCAGCTGTCAAGGGGAAAAAATACATTCAAAACCTAATCGTATACGAGCCCAGCACTGTTGCCTTTTGTTGCACTTCTATATATCAGAGGACATGACAACTCGGGTGAAATCCTGTACCCTAGGAAATCAGTGGTAAAACTATCATTGGTGGGGTAGGAGCTCAGGTTGTCAGCCTTGCTTTTTTCCTATTCAGGTGTATCTAGGGTGACTCATATTAATGGAAACATTAAAATGACACTGATTTACGGAAGTTGCATGGGTACCCGCTAGAAAGCAACAGGACCAAATGGTTGGAGAGACTTGAGGACAAGACTGGCACATTTCAGGGCCTCCTATCAGGCTATGAGGTTTATAGTTCCCAGGCATCACCGTCCACCCTAGTCATTTTACTTGTGTTCACAGGTTGGCCATGGACGACAGTAAGCTGACCTATTAATGACACGCTCAAAACCTCTCAACAATTAGAGCATTTTAATGTTGGCTGCCTACGATGAAACATGAACAGTCTTCTATTCAAGCCCCATATGGAAAGCGAGATGAATGTCTGCCAGCAAGCAAGTCAAGGTTTATGCAGCTGACTGCCCAGGTTCCCAAAAGCAGCACACAACCTAGTTAATTTTGCCCCTTAATTACCTTAGTGCAACTTGATGAGTCACTATCAAGTCCATCAAAACGGCAGAGGTTACAAAAAGTAGATCTGTGGAGAATTCACCGTTATTTTAAATTCATCCAAAGAGGTGTCACTGTTTCACGTTTAACTATTTACACTCAGGATCTGTCTTCTTCTGACCTGTCAGATGCTGGTAGCACAGGAAGGCTGTTGCAAAGAAATGTTTCACCGCCTGCCAAGAAGGGGGCTAGAATCGGGTTCCTGGCTGAGCCTGCACAAGATGTCCGCTTCTGTATTGCTTGTATCAAGGTAGGTTGGTTGATCTTCTTTGGCCATGCAAAAGGATGCTTAAATGTGTGAGCCTAATCTTGACCGCCCTTAATCCCAGCCAAGGATAGCAAAGAGACAATCTCTATCCTATTTTAAGTCCCTAACCTAGTGATAAAAGGGATGTGCCATCACTCCCAAAATGCTATGCTGGATTTGCTTCAAAATCAAAACAGTTTCCATAGCTGTATGGAGTTGCTTTTGGCTCTGGTGAACAAGAACAGCGCTTTGCAGATGGCGAGAGGAGAATCAGGATTATAATTAGTTCTGCCATGAATAGCCTATCCAGAATGAGCCAAAAATAGTGCATCTTAATGAAGAATTTGTCTTTTATCATTTTAAAATAAAGATTTATTTTCTTATAGGACTATAAAGCAAATAAATTTCTAAATAGGCAACAAAAAAGTCTAAGAATTGTACTTTCCCCCATTTCCTATCGAAAGATGAGACCTAGCTCAGAAACATGCAAATTATCAATTAAAATAAGCAAATATGGTGCACTATTTTGCTGTCTCATATATTTTTCATTAACACACAAAATCACCTGTACAGAAACAAAATAGTCAGCAGATGTTAATTTGGCTCCTCGGTTTGGAAATATATTCCTGGTTTCTTCTGGGATAGTGTTCAGAAATTAATGTAATTTGAAACCATCAGTACAGAACATTATCATTCAACAAGGTTATTAAAGAGGGGTTGGTTTTTCCCGTCGTCGTCTTCATTCGTACATTTTAGGATTACAGCATTCATAGATTAATATCTAAATTTGATAACCATTTGACTCCTTTGGGGTAGCTGCATGGATTGGTTTTAGATCGCCATTAAATGGCTAATTGCACAATTGTTCACAATGTGTTGCACCATCTGAAAAGGGCCCGCAAAGGGCCTCCCAATCAGGATTACAATGCCAAAGACCTTCTTCAGGGCCAAACTTTTTGTACTCGCTCTTCTTTTCATCTTGTTGGTTTAAATTCTGCCTCGGGTAAGATATCTAAATTAACAATTTAAGATTTGGCCCTCGTCGCAAAAAAGATTTCTGCTCGCTTTTTTTCTACATCAGAACCATCTCTTTCCCTTCCCCCTAATTTATAATTTTAAAATGTTGAATTGAGAAAATAAAAGTAAGTTCACAGTAAAACTACCCAATCTTAACTACCCACTTATCCAGCTGACAAGGAATTCAAAACTAACAGGCTTAAGAGTGTGTTGCCCTACTGCCCCTCTTCTAACTGCTTGGATGATAATGCAAACTGGACGATATGGAGAAACCTGGGCGGATCCAGGATTCCCTAAAAACAGGGATGCAGTGCCTGGCCCCTTGTATCATGGGGGGACGTGGGGGGGACACCAGGGAACCAGGCGTGGAGCAGGTACAGGTACACTATTTTATACAAGGTACTAAACCAGGGGTGGGCAGCTTTGATGAGCTGTTGAAGGCCGCCCACATAACTTTAACAGCATTTACCTACAGCTATAGCTAAGAATTGTTCTGGCACTTGTAGTATAGACTTTACACTAGAAATGCCATAACCAGTTTTCTGCAGAACATCACCGTATTTCCACACACGATTCCAGGAAAACGTTCTCAGATTAACACATCATTTCCCAAATATCATATTTTCATAAACTTTTCCACAAAAGAGTTTCCAAATCACCACAGACAACCACGTTGCCACAGTTTTCACACAACCCGTGTCTTCGCATGCTGCGGCAGTGCCCAGCGCTGGATCCTGCCCATTGCCCCGGCACCCCAGCCTCTGGCCAACCCACCACTGACCTGGTGTGTGTTGTGCCACGTTCCCCAGTACAGAGCGGAGCCAGGTGGTGCCAGGCTGCACCGGGCATGCCACGTCCACCACTGCCTGCAGTGCAGTACAGCCGATGGACGCAGGCTCCCCAAGACTTGCCGTGCGGGCGTAAGGTGAGCAGCGGAGCCGTGGACTGACAGCATGGAGCAGCATCCCATCAGCACCATTTCCGCGGAGAAGCGGCCCATGTCCACCAGCTGCTCAGCCGCGACTTTCAGCACTCTGGGGAGCTTTTGGAGGGGAGCTTCATCCATGCACAAAAGGCACCACTGCTGCCTGTGGCTGCTGCAGACCGCATCTGGAGCACTGCTGCCCTGCTGTGGGCAAGGGCAAGGCAAAGCGCTGGGCCCTTCTGCTCTCCGGTGGACAGATAGCAGCCAGAAGGGCCACGCGCAACAGCGGTTCTCCACCCTTCATGTTGTTTCCACACTGAATCAAAATAACAACACTTATTAACATGCTAACGAATGAGATACAGGTCTAGCCAAAACTTATCTGCAGGCCAGACAGAATCACATGGCATGCCGGATACAGCCCACGGGCCCGATTTTACCTACCCCTCTATTAGACCTAAACAAGGTGGTCAGACTATGCACACAGTGACATTTCTTTTGAAAGCAGTATCGAGACTGAACATTAGAGCTCTCCGTGATAAAAAAGAATGATTTACTGCCCTCACCAGCGATGCTGATTCAGTGAGGACTTCTAAAAGGAAGTTTCTATTCTTTAGTGATGCAGTAAACAGACACTGCAAGCACTTAATACCTAAAATGACTGATATTTCATCGTCTGTAAAAACTGCAGCACTTTGAAAAGAAAGAGAACCAGGCACTTGACACGAGAGGCAATATCATTTGTGTTGTTCAGATCTACAATGTGGGAATAGATCAGAGGATAAGCCTGAACGAGATTTTACTATTCAAATAGTTCAATCAGAGCTGCTTTCTGTGGCCTTTCCATAACCAGCGGAAAAAAACGCAATACCGGGTTTCTTAATCCAAGCATTTCATTTATCCCCAAGCATGGCTGGTTTTTCAAAGGCTGAGCTGCAGGCAACCCAGTGCTGGAACTGGGGAGACGAGGTAACTTTGTTTGGGAGCCACCAGTGTGCTGGTTAAGCTCCTGGAGTACTAAATAACAACTTCATGCTGGGCTCCAGTTTTTCCCCCCTTTCCCTTGGCCGTGCTTACAATGCTCGGAGCGGGCAGGGAGCTTTGCAAAGCGGATGGTGGTTTCCAGCAAGGGGTCTGAGCGGGGCTGGGACTCTGCCCCTTGTATTTGAGAAGAATGACTACATCTCCTAGTCTGTGAAAGAGCAGTCCTCGTTGTTGCCTTTAACACAGGACGCTGCAAGTTACTGCTCCATTATCAGTTCGACAGAGGAGGGCCCAAATGCACCACAAGCAACCTTCCCCGTGCTGAACTCGAATGGGCGCCTATGTAGCCTAAAACTAAATTAGCCATTTGAAGATTCAGTTTAGAGGCCCCAGCCTGCAAGGACTACATCACACCAGGATACAGTGATTGTGCGAGGCAACTGTCGGCTTCAGAGGTTTTAGTTCATGCTGGAAAAAATATATGGAGTCATCGAGCAGAACAGCATGTCGTGGCACACCTCACTGCCGCGCTCCTAGAGAGGGGAAAGCTGCTGAGGAAAAGCCCCAGCAGCCATAATGAGTACAGCTGCGGGTTGCCAGGGCGACTAATAAGCATCAGCTGCCTGTAGGGGGCAGGGCCTGGCTCCTATAAAGCTAAGAGTCAAGGCCAGGCTGGCGGTTGCCTGCCAGCAGCCAGGGAGGCAGGAGCTCTGGGAGTGAGTATGCGGAGAGGAGCCTAGCAGCAAGTACCGCTGATATGGAGCAATGTTGTTGGAGCCATAGGGCTTTGAGTTTAGTTATAGCCAGGCGGCTTGAGTTTGCGTTTGTGTATTTTACACCGGAGGCTTGGGTGAGGCTGTAGGGGTTGGAGGAGGCCTCATAGGGACCCCATAGGGGCGGGGTGCCCTAGCACCAGTGAAGGCGCAGCTTGCGCGCCAGTGGAGGCGCAATTGAGTGCAACCAGTGCGTTGCGGGCGGGGAACTGAGACCCCGGGTTGTGCGCGGGGTGCACAGACCCCAGCCCCGAGAGGGGCATTTTGAGAAGGCCCAGTGTGGGCACAACAGGTCCCAGAGAGAGGGACGATTTTATTAGGGAGCCCAGCGTGGGCACAGTGAGCCCCAAAGAGGGGGCGGCACTACTAGGAAGCCCAAGGCGGGCACAAGGAGCCCGAGAGGCCCAACGGGGCAATATATGAGAGGCCCAAGAGGGGCCAGATTGAGAAGTCCAGGATGGGCGTAGCGAGCCCGGTAATCGGCTAGCGCTGCAGGGAAAAACCCAGGACAGGGGCAGGGTGCTGTGGTGGCCCCAGACAGAAAGGGTTAGCAGCACAGCGCCCCAAGAGAAGGACAGGGTGCTGCGGTGGTCCCCAAGGAAAGGGGATAGCAGCACAGCGCCCTGCAAGAGGGGAAGCAGCGCGGTGGGCCTGAAAGACCGGAGGCTCGAGTTAAGAGTCCCAAAGTGGACAAGGGTCCCTGAGTGGGACAACACTTTTAGAAGAGGCCCCAGAGAAGAGGGGCAGTGTTAGAGAAGGCCCCAGAGAAGGGGGGCAGCATTTTAGGAAGCCCAAGGAGGGCATGGCAAGCCCCGAAGAGGGGAGTGCCTTGTGAGAGAAGACCCCAGAGAGGGGGCAGACTATACAGAGAAGGACACACCAACGTCAGGTACATCAGCGAGGCTTGGGGTGTGGTATTAGGGGTGGTAGGAGCCACACGTAGCCCACAAGGCTAGGGTGCTTGAGTAGCACCCATCGTACGGGGAGACCTACGAGGGGTCCAGGAGTTTACGTGCCCAAGGAGACGCAAGGCAGCCTCCCTATTACATTTTCCTTAAGAGCAAAGACGTGGTGGGCAAGTATGGAGGGTGCCCTTGGGCCGAATTAGCACGGAGAGAGGGCCTTGAGATCACGGCCTTCCTGAAGGACCCTGCCGTGACACAGTAGATCCACGATGTGCTTCAGGATGAGTAGCATGAAAACTGTTGACACGAATGCCCTATACATAAGTGAAACAGCTTTCACTTGTTTAAAGGGTGAATAAATCCTGACCCGTCTTCTCACTAGAGTATTAGGTAAAGTATACCATTCACTTACATAAAAACAAATCTCATCCTGACATAGTTTACCTCCTTAGTCTAAAATCAGGCCCTGAAAATGAAAATATTGCTAAAGAGTCATATAAAAATTGGGAAAAATTATTTAAACAAGAAAGCGCACACACTTATAAAAGGTAGCACAGGTTGTGCCTAGATGCAATATTCGTCCCTAGCCCATTGCATAGTATTATTTTTATTCAAGGCTTTTTTCAGAGCTAATCTGAGCTCAGCATAACATCTTGGCGTCTCTTCCGTTTGCATTTTAGAGGCAATTTGAGCTAATGCAGGAATTCAAGACGATTTCCCCCCCCCGCCCCCGGTGACTGTCGACACATTTGCACCTGCATTTTCCCCACCAGAAAAACCTGACCCCCAATTCACTTCCCCCTGGTACCAGAGAGACTCTCAGCTCAACACTTTTCATAAGTCATTTTACCTCCCACTCTCCAGCTTTTTTCAAATTTGTTTCAAAATGGCAACAGGCCAATGGCTTCCATTTGTTCCCGTTACTGGCTTGGCCTTTTTTTGCTATGTACTTCCATGACTCATCCTACAATATATTTGTACATTTTTCTGTAAGTTATCTCTAAATTCTGTGCTGTCATCTATTATTTAACTCTCCAAAGCATTTTAGGATAATGTTTATAGGAGACACCATCCCAATAAGGTTGTTGTATAGTGTACTCTGCTCTAAATTAGGGTTTTTCATAGCCTTTCACAATCTCAAGGGAGCATTTTAATGCTAAAGAAAAAGTCAGTTGTAAAAAAAACCAACCCCAGAATTTGTTCAAAGAGGAAAACATAAATATCTTGATTCAGTCCCTTGAACTAAGTAAATCACAATCACTGTCAGGCAAGTCTTCTACAAAATATTAATCTAAGAAACCCCAGTGGAATAAAGGGAATGGTTTCTGAGTTTTCTGAATCAAAGCAACCTAACAAGGCAAATTATTATGCTAACTCAGCATTGCTCCATTAGCACTTTTGCCTTGGAAGTAAAGTTAAAAATGCAGTTATCCAATGCTGTGATATTTTTACGGTGAACTTTTCTCCATGTCAAACTCATATTTTTTTCTAAAAGACAATCATGTATAATTTTATTAATATTAATGGGGTCGTGCTGGGGAAACATTAATTGAACAGAGATATGTCATTAGACTCCTTCCACATGACTAAATACTAATTAGATAACTATTTTGTCTTCAAATTCTCGAGCTACCTGAGCAAGGTTAATAATTCCATTTTTGTGCGAGGATTTGAAGTGTTTGCAGCAAAACTACAGAAAAAAAAGCAGCTGGCAATATGCACATTTCTCTATAATGCTGTAAATGTGAATGTGCAAGCCCAGTTATTAAAACATCTCCTTCCAAATTTTTTAAAGAAAGTCATTTGAAAAAAAATATTGATCTTATTTCAAAACACTTATGAAGTTTTCAGACCTGAAGTAATTTCCTTGCACCATGATACAGCTCTGTAAAGTGAACTATATTAAAAAGTTTGGTTTCATTTTGTCTTTTATTTGCACTACCTAGAGCTAAATAAATTTTGGGGAAGGAAACATGTAATTTCATTTTGCGAGTGTCGTAGGAGGCTTTTCTGCCAAAACAATTTCAATAAAATTCTGAGATATGCTGGGGCTGGTTTTCTTGGAAAAGCTTTGGAAAAATGGCTGGAAAAAGGTAGTGTTCGCTGCCTACACAAGTGACAGGTAAGGAACTCACTGCAACCGTGTCCTATACGATACCCATGAACATGTAAGAAAATATTATTCCCACATTGACCTTTTCAGGAGTACATGAAAGCAATTCCATTTGGCTATATATTGTATGCAATCCACAGACGGTATGTAAGTGTTTAGACTTAAAGAAATACAAATCAATAATACCTGAGGTAAGTGGCATCTAACAAATTTTAAATTAACTGTTGATAGACAGTTAGCAATGGAGTGACATTATGTCCCCTTTCAAGCTCATGGCAGGAATACAAAAGGGTTGGTCGATAAGACCACTTGGTTTGTACTTCACCATTGTTATTTTCAAAGTTAAACGATGTCACCGCAAGACAACATGCACTCCTAATTTTAAGGACTGGGAGCAAGGGGTACAGCCATTCTGGCAGCACCGGTCACCGTAACCGCACCCACTTCATAAAAACCTGGATCCGTTCCTGTGGAATTACCTTCACTATTTAAAAAACTGCACGTCATCTCAAGTCTAAATTGATTTAATTACAGCTACTAGCCATGGGCACTTCTGATGCCTTTTGCTCTCAGAAATCTTCTCCCCAGGAACACATTAACCAACCAGAATCAAGTGTGGCTAACAGGTCCAGCCTGGAAATGGGGTGGGGGTCTGGCTCACAGTAGGAAACATCATGCACAACACCACAGAGCCGACTCTTGTGACTTCTTCCCAAGCTTCTCAATATTTCATGTTTCTTAAGAAGGCTCAAGTTTCTGGAATCAAGAGACAAAATAAAGCTCTTGACTGAAAAAAAAAAGGAAAAATGAAAAAAGAGCACCAAGCTTCTAGGTTTGTAACCCTTGATCCAAGTACCCTTCTAAGGCTCAGAAACCAGGACCGAGTACAGACAGTCAAAAAGCCTGAGGCTGAATTGATTCAGTCTTTGCAGGTTAATCTAAACTGCAGAGATTAAACCAATCAGCAAATGAACACACATTGATTCAGGGAATGCAGCCACATGCCTGCAGTGGCTCAAGCCAGAAGCTGAGGGGTGCTAGAGCACACCTTCCAGCCACTGCCAAGAGAGTCCTCCAAGACCTTCCCCCCCCTTGCTGGAGCAGAGAGGGCATGGCCAGGCCCCAACCCATGTTCTGCCGGGGGGGGGGCCCCGCAGGTAGTGGCACTGAATTCATATAAGCTTGAAGAACAAAAGTTCTTTCTCTGAAAAACTATAAACTGAAGAACTATAAATACAGCCTGGGCTGTGTGTTTGCTTACTCTTTCTGCTGCCCCTAAGGTCTCTGGGATTTGCAGTCCACAATCACAGCAGCAGGACACTCAGGGTTGTTTGTCACTTCCTCTTCCTGCTTCCAAGTGCCTCTGGGATTTGTAGTTCACAGTCGCACTAAGTTTTAGCTGGGCAGAGCACCTCTGTACTCAGGGAAAGGTGAGTTTAACCCCCTCCCTGGCCCCAGGCCCCATCTGGGGTTTGCCTGGGGGTGGGGGGCAGTGAGCCAACCCTCACTGCTTCAGCTAGGGAACACAGGGCCGGGGCTAGCCCTGCTCTCTGGAGCAGACAACACAGCCCAGGACTGACAAGCATGCTGGGATGCTGGGGGACTCTGATTTAACTTAAACCAGGAAGGGGTTGGAACACAAGTTTCATAAACCAGTTAGACCTAGATCAGTTAAGTCTGATACTACATTCAGCCAGGTTTATCTTAAACCAGTTTGAGCCATTTTGAAACTGGTTTATGTGCACTGATCTTCTGTTCTGTTACAGGTTTCAACCAGTTGCTGATCACTTAAACCGGTTTATGTGCAATTTCTGTCCCTAGCCCAGAAGACAAATAAGAGCACCCATCATTTATTATTAAAAAGTGGACCGCAGAGGTTAAATCCTGGCCCAACTCACAATGATTTCAAAGAGGACAAGATTCATGCTGGGATTGGTGCCTATGCTCTGATACAAGAAATGGCTCTTTAATTGCAGCTGAACAAATTCCACCTGGAAGTTATGGGAACAGAAATCTCGAACTCCAAAATCCCATTTCTGCAGAAGTTAATTTCCTGAATGCAACCAAATTTTAGCAAACAAATTAAAGAAGCATGGCATTATTTTCAAACTTTTCACTATTTCAAGCACTACAGGCCAGACTGTACTCTAAAATTACTGGATAAAAATTTAGTACAATATTTCCTGCTTTACTTTATCTTGACAGATCTTATGTAATACTCATTATATCCAAATTGCCATTTTCATCAAACCGTGCTGAGGTTATCATGATCCATCCAAATCATTAGCAGATAAAGATAATTTTCAGTCCCAACAGACCTGCTGAACTCAAAATAAATCTTTAAGATGAAAAGATTTCTTGATAACCATAACTATCTCAAGATGCGTTAGAAAAAGAGAAAAATCAGGCATCAAGGGGAAGTTAACTGCTCTCAGACACAGTCTCTTAAACATTTTCAGGCCATTACTCAGAACATAGTCTGATGATGCCTCTAGGACTGATTATGGGAAAATTTTCACCTTATTTGTTGAGGCATGAGCACCTCTCTTGGGTTCATGACTGAAGAGCTGCCAAGTGTCAAATGTTGTGATCCAAAATTTCACTGAACATGAGGCCTCAAGAAGTTTGAAGTTCTGATGCAGACAGTCTGCACCCAATGAGTCACCTTCCAGGTGACAGCGTGGATATCAAATGCTCCACTGTGCACTCCACTTTCTAATGCAACCGGTATTTGGTCTTAGGACTGCCATTATATATTCTGTTCTGAACTCATGTCTAATCTTGACCACTCAGAAAGCCTGCCCAGGAAAGGTGCCGGACTCCCAGTTGAAACTGAGACGCTACCACAACGCAACTGGAAACCAGATACTGGTCTCTCATTTGGTCTCTCAGATACTGGTCCAACCCCAGGGAAAGACAGATTTTCAAAACAAAGGAGTCAGAATGGAGGCTAGAAAGACCTCTAAAAGTTTTTGCAAAAGCAAGTGCAAAGCACTCATTTGGGGGTCTCATGGAGCTTGACTGCGTATACAAGAAAGGATACGGACTTATGGTCTAATTGCTACATAGACCCAGAACCATAACACTGATTAGACTGTGTCAATGCATGGTAAACTTTAAACCCAACAGAACTCGACTGCTGTACCTATTCTCAAAAGATTAGTGTCTATACGTTACCAGTATAGGTTGGACCCACTTGTAATACGACGTAAAAGTCCGCAGTATGAGCTGCCATTAGAAATAATACTCTTCCTGGCCCTTCAAAGGACAATGAGAATAAATGTCACAGCACACTAGTCAATCCCTTCCATATATTTGGGAATATGTCAGCCTTCTGACATAAAGAGTAAAATTAAAAGATGACATTAATGAAATCATCAAATGCCCACTTTAGACACAATTACAGCAAGTCAAATTCCACCATTTATTTGAGGCTCTTGACTAAAAAATGTCATGCATTAAAGCTTTTGTGCAGAACTAGCTCTCGATTCAGAGCACAGAACTGAAGACAAGTGAGCCTCATATCAATACATTCCCTTTTAAGAGTTGAAAGAGGAAAGTTATGTTATAGTCCTCTCAAAATGCATTTGAGGAGAGCATCGTGTGGTACAGTATGTTGAACAACACAAAACATTCGGATATGCTAGTAACAATCTGGCATAAATGAAATTTCCAAGTGACTTTCCAGCAAATCTATTTTCATTACAAATGGAAATTTTAAATGTGTGTTGCATTACTTATGGTAATTGTGTGACATTTATTATGAATAACCATGTATTCCAATCATCTCTTTTAATTATATTCTGCCATAAGTGCAAACCTTGCAATATCTTGCCTGGACTCCGTTAACTATGTATATGCTGCATATCATATTTTGATGACTGTGTTGAGGACAAAAGCACCTAGACTTGCACAAAATGCAAAGGGATTGTCATCCTCTTCATTAGTCAGGAACTACATTTCAGACACTAAAAAAAAGCATAACCCCCAACATGTAAGCAAAGACCACTAACCCAATTATATGAAAAATCCCCCCACTAATCCTTTCTTTCATACCACTTGGGTAATTAGTGCCCACGAGTAATGAGCAGTAACCTCTATTATGGGTGTTGGGACGAAGGAGTTTTCTGTGATGGTGGGATTGCATGGGTAGCAACACACCCTCTTCATAGCTCCTATCTATTGCCAATTTCTGACTGCTGTGCTTGGTTTTATTCGGCTAAGTGTAAAAACTACAGGTTTTGTTCAGTGACCAACCCAATTACAAACTTGCTGTCTACTAGAACAGAAAATAATTACTGGGGTAAAACTATTTTATGATTTATGAACAGGATTTCTTCCTTTTTTTTTTTTTTTTTTAAAGTCATGAATGCCATTTATTTATTAATTCAAAAAAATAACACCCCCCCCCCCCTTCATTTTCCCTTTTATAACCAATCCCACATTCTCTGGTATCTCCTACATTCACTCGTGCTTCCCCTGAAACTTTGGATATCTCCATGAATATGTTTTCCTCGTTATTTTAGAAAATTTGTCTATGTTTTTTTCTCTTAAATAAGCAATTTTCCTCACTGAGTATTTAAGCTTAGCTTCTCACTATGCTAAAACATTAACAGGCTCATTCTTTCTTCTTGGGGATCTTCCCACACCATTAAGGCATGGGTCTTTGCTTAAAATCCAACTCCGATTTCGCCACTTGAATCCAAGGGTCCCATACACAATAGCATGGGGTGTATCCTGATGAATGCTCCTCTGTGCAAGATCAAGGAGGATAAATGTGCCGAAAGGGGAGGTTCTGTAAACCATACTAGTGCATGCATCATGTACAATCATGCTAACCTTACGTGCAAATCGCACAATTGTATCATGCTTCTAACAGGCATGCCACTTGCACGGTTTAGCTGGGACTCTACGTTGGATGATAAATCAACAGAAGGTATAACAGGAGGAAGCCAAAGGTAGACTCCCTGAAATCGAATCGACGCATAACTCACCCCTCCAGCAAAATGCGTATATTCAGGTATTACGCATTCCTGTTTCATTAGAAGAGTAGGGGCTCCAGACAGTACTTACTGAAACACTGAACAGATACTCCAGTGATGAGGATCGCTGCTTGCTTTGGTCTTAAAAAGGATTTGTGAATCGAACTCTCTCCTGCTTTTCCATAAGCTAATGAGGACTAAAAGTTCTGCCTATAGAGGAACATCCTTCAGCCACGTACTCTCAGAGGCAGATGGAGGGAGAGCTCCCTTGAAATTCAATGCAGATGAAAGGATCACAGGTAAAGCAGTTTTTAAACCTTTTACAAGTCCCAAACGCAGCAGAAAGAACAAGAGAACCAAAAGGGATTATTCAAAGTTGTTTTTAGCTGGCAGCCACCAGATTTGGCTAATGCAGGCAAGAACTTAGTTTTAAAGGACCAAGCATGTATTATTTTTGTTGTTGTTATTACAATTATTATTATTATTACTTGCATTGCTATTATTGTTACAATTATTATCAAATTGCACAGGCCCGTTATCAGAGACCTTACCAATGTGTCACACCAGGTCATGACATCTGCCGGTTGCAGAGAGCGGGAAGTAAAGCAACGTGCTCAATGTCCCTTTTCAGGCCCATTTCTCTACTCCCAAGGGAGGAAGCGCCTCCCCTCTTCCCAGGTGCGAGCCTTGAAGGGCTCTGAAGCTGTCAACTGAAGGTTACCTTCAGCAACGCAAGCAGTACCTTAACAATAGTATTTTCAAGCCAGCGCAAGCACATTTTTTATAAACACAAATCCACTGCATGTAGAATAGGGTTTTCACCAACGCAGTCACATCAGGATAATTATATTGGTGAAAATAATTAGTGCAGACAAGTCTTTATGAAATGCCCCCTTTGGACAAAGAGCCTCTTCAAATGCAGTTTTCTTTGCTGAGAGGCAGACATCATCATTCTGCTTCTATGCTGCAAACAAAATTGCTCCAGCCTTGAAATAATTAATTACCTTCCTTATCATCACTTAAATTTGGCATGCATCGCACTGAGCCGTTGCTCCTTGGGCAGTTCAGAATTAAGCCTCTTCTCGTTTTCATATACAGATTTTCAGTCTCATGAGAAATTGTCGTACAAACAAAATTGTAACTTATAGAGAACACCAAAAACCTTGGTCTGTAGCTGATTTATTTCCCATTTATTCCGATTCCCAGAGGCCGCTTTACATCTGAACGTACCTAATACAATTTGAATTGCTCCGCACCTATGCCTTGTTCCCCCGGCAATCTGAACGGCTTGGGAAGTCTATTTTTTGATCCTGTACAATTATCTTAGGATTTTCACAAGCACTCGGGATGACCCTATGGGGTAGTCACAAAGCTGTGGTATTTTAGGAGCGCTCTGTGTGACCTGGCTCCTGGACCGGCTATTGTAGGAACGCAGCGCATGCTCACTGTCTGCACATGTTAGGGTTGCCAACTCTGACTGAAGCTATTTCGGGAGATTTTTTTTTCTCCCAACATGATGTAATGTCATTAATTGTCCTGTTCAACCTATTCACAATATCCATCTCCCAGATTGCTTTCAATCGTCACTGGGAGATCGATGCCAATTCTGGGCTGGTTGGCAGCCCCAGCGTATTATGGTTTCCATCGGGGTGTCCAACACGTGGCCCGCACAGCCGCTCCGTCCAGCCTGCTGTAAAACACATGCCCTCTGGCCCCGGTGGACATGGCAATGGGTGGCAGGAGAGCAAGCAAGAGCTGACAGTCCTGGTTGCCCTCCAACCACTTTGCCCGTCTGTGCTGCCCCGGCCCCAGCTCCTTGGCTGCCAGCCCCTGCCAAGTACCACAGTAGCATATTCCAGCTTCCTCGTGTCCCGAGCCGGATCCAGCCCACAAGGAGCCCTGCAGTCTGGATCCAACCTGAGGCACAAGGTGAGTTTGACACCACTGGTTTACACCAACACGAGCAGAAAGTCCTCGGTCAACAAGAACTCAGAGGCTAAAAGAGGGGTCAGAAAGGGCAGGTAGTGGGATAACCGTGCTAATTCTGCTAGCGGCACTGACGTCAATGGGGGCAAATGAGGCCAGCATGCAGGACTACATCCCGAGGCTGGTCATACTGCTTCTCCCCTGACCATATAAATTAACCCAGATTAATTCTGCAACTCTGAGTCCAAGAGGAGGCCCTCTTCCCTCCCCCCCCCAAAAAGCCAACAGAAAAATCAAGAAAACTGGAGTTTTAATGTTATGGGCCAGAGCAAAGTCAATAGTGTAAGTAACCACTCACCAACGGAAACAAGGGCTTCCCAGCCCAGCGCTAAGAAGTGCAATAATTCTTCCTATTATATTATTTAAAGATAATTACATGCATATATGAAGCATGACCTTGCTTTATATTCAGAGGCAATACACAAAAATTATGTGGGCTATTTAATTATTTAAAATGCATTACAAGAATCCTCTCGCTTTATAGAGCCCTCTTGAAAGTAAGATATCAAAGACACTGAGGACAGCGTATCCAAGCAGTTCTGTTTCATTATCCAGGTACAGTCTGAAGTAATCTACGGCTTGAAAATTATTTAAAAAGGAAACAGATTTTAAGAGTGTTTGTTGAAATAAAACAGGAATGACCCCTTTTTAATAAAATCTTTGCTTCTAAAATAAGACATATCTTCAGAGGTCTGTTTTCCTGATCAAGCAGGGCGCAGCATGGCCATGTCTCTCTGCAATATCTGTAGTCACACTTCAGGGGTGCCCAAGCACAACATGCAGTTCTTTTTCAAAAGCTTATTTTGACTCGTTTGCATCGTGCCTTCAAAGAGCAGTGACAAATTCACGTGTCAGCAAGTTATTACAGCACATTTGGGGAAATAGAATTAACAGGTTTCTCTATACAATCCTCTAAGAAAGTATTTTAAAAATTAAGCTCTTATGGAGAAGCTGACATAATATGTCGTCCCATCTAACAGGAAAGCAAGAGACCGGTTTGCCCAACTTTATTTGCATAAGAGGATCTGCAAACCTACATGCTAAGCCTCCTTCAAGCCCACCTTTCCTGGTCCTTTGTTCTGAGTTGGCTACAAAAAACATGACAGCGGTTAAGCTACGAGCACCCTGGGTCCACCATCCATCAGGCTAGTCAGCCTGGTCCCGTTGTTTCCTCGTCTTTTCTCGTACGTCTGCATCCCCCTGGTGTCTTAAGCTTACATTTTAAACTGTGGGGAAAAGGGACAAGAACAATGCAGAAGTCTCAAACATGCATTCAAAGTTGCTGCATTCACAGCTTTCTGGTTGGGGTTGATTTCTAATGTATTAGATTACACGTTCAGTGGCAGAACGCGTACACACACAACCAGAAGTCCGGTCTACTTTATAGCATTATGTAAGTCTAAATATGCATACTCTCCAAAATAATTGCATTTGATTTTCTACAGCTCACAGTTTTACAGCAAATACTTAAGCTAATTTTATTTAGACTAAATTTATATTAGACAAGTTCAAACTTTGTCATAAATATTTCAAATTAATCCAGACATGACCCCATTTTGTTTCTGTGGGTTTTTTTGTCTGCTTTTTTTTTTTTTTTTTTTTTTTTTTTTTGGTAATTCGGATGCCTATGTGCCAGGCATAAGCTAACCAATCCAAAAAGCAGCATTGTGACTTTTGGAAAAAATAGAAGAAAATCAAATATTCCTTATTTTTCACCAAAACTTGGGTTGTAATCCTACTTATCATTACAAGAGTGATATACCAAGCTCAATGGCATTTTTATTTAAATTTGAGCACAGGCTTGTACTAGTTAGGAGCTAATGAATTTAAAGCTATTCCATATTAATAATCTGCCTGACCAAAAATATTTTTTTTACAGAACACTTTTTCAGCAAAAAGCAATTTTTTTCAAAATCTACACATTTAATGGATTGTGTCACTATTGTCTAACTGAGTGTATTTCTGGGTTTGCTGGCTTCTTTTGATTAAAATACATATCATATGAAATATTAATTTAACATTATATATTTTGTATTTCCATTTCTGGAGGTTGAAATAAAGGTAGAGTCAAAATGAATTATTTCACCTTATTGAAATTACAAGGTTTTATGAAAACAAAGCACTGACATTAAAACAAATCAATTCAACTTTACTCAAACCAAATATTTCCATGGTCTTACATCTATACTTTTTGTGGCGGAAAAAAAATCACAATCTCAGGGTTTTTCTGAATTTTTCCCCTGGAGTGTCAATTTTTCCCTTGAGCGTCAATTAAGTGGAAAGTCCAAATTTCCAACCAGCACTACTAAAAAGGCTATTTAGTCATGAACTTCAGAGATGCCTGAATTGTTCTAGATCTGTTCTAGATCTCTTAAAGCTGTCTATAGCTCCATCCAAAAATACAGCCATGTCCAGGCAGAATCTCTTTGCCAGCCTGGAAGAGTGTGGATGACTTTTCTTCTGATTTTTTGAGCTTTGCCTATGTCGCTACCTCTCTTCTTCTGATCAGAAGAGGGGGACCTGCAGTAACGTGACGGAGGCTTTTCGTCTACCGCTTCTTATTCGCTCAGAAGCAGAACCAGAAATCCCATGAACGTATCTTCTCTCAGGAGTGATTTGTCATCCTATCTTGCAAACCAGTTAAGTTTGCATATTCTGCTGGCTTGTGTAAGCGTTCAAGCATCTGGGGTTTGTGTGACCTGACCCTTTATCCCCCTGGAGATGTGCCCGGCATTAATTAGTTCCACCAAAATGCCCAGTACAGCAGTGGCAGCATCATTCAGATGATGAATCTCTGTACTAAAATCAAATCGTAGCCCCATACTAAGTCCACGCTGCTGGGCTTGGAACAGAAGGTCCCCGCAGAGCCGAGGTGAAATCCTAGTTTGGCTGAAACACGGAGAGACACGTGAGAACCACGTCAGCCTCCAGACAGCAGAAATGCCCACTGCACAATGACAATTCAATGATATGAACCACACCGAAAGATCATGATGCTAAACACAGAATACAGCATGTAAAGTAAAGCAATTTGCAGGGTTTTTTTACATACTATATTCTATCCTTAGCATCACGATCTTTCAGGTGAATAATATGAACCGCATTGAATGATATGAACCTTCAAAAGTGACCACTTTGCTGCAGCCCAGTATGCACCGCAATGCCCAGGAGGTGCTGACGATCTCCAAATGTGATCCCAGAGCAGCCTGCCTCCACAGCCATGGGGACATCTGCTTCACCTTACTTTTTCTTTCTTCAGTTACAAATCGCTCTCTGCCCACGACCTGTCCGGAGCAATGAACAACTGGACCATTAACTCCAGGTGGAAATGAATTGACCAGGAAACACCAGATGCGTCAGACGTGCATTGCACAGTTTCCAACAACTAGGCATAGCATTTGCTGAAATTCTGGGGAAAAGACCTGTAGAGTCCAGATCAGCTGCATACATTTGGAGCAGTCAAATTGCAGCATATCTCTGGATGCCGAAAACTTTTCTTTACAACAAACATCAGCTGAAAAGTCCTATAAAAGATCTGCTCTAATTTTTTATGTGCACACACACATGCACATAGATACACACTTTTTTTTGGTGTAAAGGTCAGTGTGTCCTCAATGAATTGCTTCACACTGATAGCACTGAGCATATCGTTCCACGCTGGAAAGCCTGCTCCTTTTAATAACCAATTCAATAAACTGCTGAAAAATGCTTTGTGTAATATAGTATTGCCATAGAACTGATGTTTGTCTCTGTCATTACATATTGCATTCAATCAATTTACAAATGTTGCTGTGTTCCTCTTATGCTAGCACTCCTTATGGCATCCCGAACAGATATCCAAAGATCAATACTTTGTCTGCTGAAAACAATAGGACATAACAAATGAATAATTTTATTTACAATAAAAGTCCTAGTCCCCAAATGGATTCCACTAATGTTCAAATTCATTTTTCATGCTTAACACAAGATGAAAGCAAAGAGCACAGTACAATGAAATGAGAAGGCACAGGAACAACAACAAAAAAGTTGATTTAAATTTACTGAAGATGTGAGCAAACTGTGCTACATGGATGGTAAAACTTCAAAGGAAGTGGTAGTACCCCTTCAGAATATTTGTATCAGTAAAACTGTGCAACAGAAAACGCCTACTGCTAATGAGCAGGTGGACTTAATTAACAAAAGAATTGTGAGCTTCTAAACTACCGTATCAGTGAGAATCTGAATTAAATAAACTGAGAATAAATAAAAAACAGGCTTGGTTCTTATGAAGTGTTGCACACTTTAAATGCTGCATGTGCATTTATTTCCCTGACCGTCAAAACATCCCAACGCTGTTCTTGCAGTTCAGTTCCCACACATCCTCTAAACGCTGTGGATTACAAAAGACGATTTAAACCGAGACCCATTAAGCATATCTCCAGAGCAGCAAAGCCTTCCTTTTACCTTTCTCCCCTCTTTGCCACAGGTTAATGTTATGATGGTACTCATTTCAATTAAAGAACAGGGCTGATGACCTATACAGGTTTGCAGACTTGCTCCTGGGTCTCTGCCATGGCCTGTGTTTGCCATTGGACTTAGGCATATGCCATCCTCCGAGACCCTAGAAACTGGATCTCCAAAGAACAGCCCAACAGCTTAACATTTCACCTGGGGGGCTGTGCAAATCTCTTCTGTCTTACTGAGCTCTTGGAAAGTACACGATCCCTCTTCATACTGATGCACAGGTGCCAGCAGGCAGTATTAAGACCCATTCACACCAACAATAAAGAACTAGAGGACGTTCACAAGAGATGAGGAAGGTGCCTAATTGAGAAGGCAGAGTACGCAGGAAGCCCTGGCTTCCTCTTGCAACCCTGTGCATGGGTAACACGCATACGTTTTCCCTTGGTGTTTGGGAAGGTTGAGGTGCCAAAGAAGCTGGGGAATGGGTGCAGCATTGGCCCTACCCAGCTCAGCAAGGGCCAGAGACCGAGTTGCATGGTTTGTGGAAAATACATGGCACCCTTTAACGTGCTATAGCACGAGAATGGCGTGCAAGCTGCTAACAAAGTGAGGGCGCTGTGGCCCTTTACTGCCTCACCCACAAAAAGGATTAAAAGTTGCTTACCTATGTCAGTTTGGGCAACAGGACGTCATTGCTTTAGACCCAGTTTTCCTGGCCCAATACCCCAGCGTTGGGAAGAACCTACAAAGTAGTCACTCCTCGTCCAAGGGAATTATAAGACAAATACATTCAAGCCCTCGAGTTGCTGAAGCCTCATGAATGCTGGGGAAACTGAGGAGGCATACTCCTCCTGGGAGAGAGAGGCCAGCACCTCGATCAACCCAAGGTAGACCATAGCTTGTTTTTTAGGGATATCAGCGGGGGGTGGGACATCTTTTTATTTATGAACTGAGCAAATACCATGTGGAGTGACTGAGATGCAAATACTGAACTCCATTTTCACAGAAACACTTCTCAGAGCGCACTGTATTTTAAGAACAATTACAGCATATTCAAGACTCCCATCCTATGTTCCTTTTAAAGATGGAATTTCAACCTTACAAGTTAATTAAAGCCACCACCTGGAGTGAGCTGGCTTTCAAACTGATTTCCTTTGTCTCTCTAATTCACATGCATTAATATTTTATTTTCTCCTGAAAAAACAAAAATGAAAAGGAATGTCATAAGTGTGCCAAAGACAAGGCAGATAAAATTATTGCAATAAAGCAAAGAAAATACACTTGTTACTGCCAGGTCTTGAGATGAATGCTGCATTATACAGGCATTTTATGGACTTAAAACTGCAAATTGCTCTACTTTACATACTGTATTCTATCCTTAGCATCATGAACTTTTCCTGGGTTTTTTTATTATTATAATGAGAGTGAGAAAGGGCTGGGTTTTTGTTTTTATTACCTGAACATTTGTTCAACAGAAAACAAAGACTATATTATATATTACACCACATGAGCCATTAAAACAATGTGCCACTATAAAATGTGCTGCAAAACTCATTATGGGGCAACTAAGCTAAACCTGAGCAAGTACATGTATCTGCCAAACAGAAAGCAGTAACTATACAACTAAAGTTTATAGATCTTTAATTATTTAAGAAGGAAAGAAGCTTGTAATAATTTAGTTTTATAGGCTTCTTAAACCTTTACTTCTAGATTCCCCAGAAAACTTTAAAATAAATATTTTTCATCTTTTTTATTTAACAATCAAAGGTAATAGTTCAATTTACTAGTTAATTGACAAAGTCATCAACCATGGTTTTAATACTTCAACATACAGTAACTATAAATCTTAATTACAAATCACCCGGGACAATCCATATACCATCCTGTGCATCTAGGTATGGGCTGGATCCACGTTTCACCAAGTGGCTGAACCAACAACATTTTCATTTGAATCGGAGAGAGCACATATGTTACTTTACGTGGGACTGCTGAGTATGAAAAACTACAAGAACTTCTCACTTAATACTTTTTAATGCTGTTATACTATGGGCAGTATATTTGTGCAGTTTTTATAAACTCTTATAGCTTTTATATTTTGCCATAAAACCTTAATGAATATCCAGCACTCAGAAAAGGCAGATGAGGAAGATTATTTTATTTAAAGGGGAATTTTACTCGGTGGGGTGGGGGAGGAAGGCTGGAGAGGAATTCACTCTCCAATACTAAAGCACACAGGCTAGCAAATCCTCAAAGCACATTGGGAACACTTTGACATTAAAAAAATTAAATAAATAACGGTGCGTGTATTCACTGCCCATTATCAACATTCAGATGGGTTTGCAAAAACCTCCAGCCACGGCCTAGCTCTATTCCCATGACCCTGTGGAAAGGGCATGGACAAGTGCCAAGCACTTTTGGAAAGCCTACTCTTAATTTACAGTAGATTAAGCCAAGTTGTGCACAAAACGGTGCACCCACAAAGCGCTGAGCACCTGCCTCCTAAACCCTGCATGGAAGCAATGTGGGAAGTCTCCCATGCAACAGTACAATTCCCAGTGCATCTCCATGGATAGATGGGTCTTGCATTGAACCCTGGATCTAATTTTTCTTAGCAAGTGTGCATGCATACGTAGGTGGTCTACTTAATTCCTTCCTATCCAAAATGCACAGAAGCAAGACATGTTGCTTGGAAAACAATGCATCTTTTAAATAGTCACCCGAACAGAGTTCACCACCATTTGACAAATATTGTACATTTAAACTCCAGGAAAACACGTCGAAAATGCTCCGTAAAGCGTTTCCTTGCCTCTAAAAATAAGTGACGGTACTAGCCACGGGAAATAGGATGTGTTATTCAGCATAATGTGGAATTTAAACAGTACCATCTCAGAATCACTTTAAAATCCTTTTAGAAGCACCTGTTTATTTATACATCTTCTGTAGTGAAAAGGTCAGTAGAAAATTCACCTCTAAGGTCACGGTTGCTAGGTAACCGTTTTCAGAAGTTCTGCAACACTGATCAAGCATATTACGTTCCACCGCCTGATTTCAGAATAAATATGAGTAACATCTTACCTGGTCTTCCGAGTCAGCTGAGCTTCCCCTGCTCTTTGAGAGGACGTCGGGAGACCGTAACGCATCCGTCTCAGCAGCTTTTATCAAAGGATACGGCCCGGGACCACCGGCTTCCTGTTTACGAGAGCAAAGGACAATTCGGTCTTCAGAAACACAACGGAGGGCTTGATGAGGTGCTGTCCAAACCGGAACGACATGATCCACGTTGATGGTCGGGGCCTGTAAGAGACGACGCAGACGATTAGGGAATTGCGCTGCATTATTTTCAGAGAGAGATCCTCCGAGTGGGATCATGACACAACTGGACGAGCAATGAGCAAAGCCCTTGGAGCCCGCCAAGGCTCCTTCGCTTCCTTCCCCTCTGTTGGCATCTCTTTTTAAATAGAGGACTTCCATGTTCTCAGCTTTTCCTGATCAGATTCTCCATAAACGCCAAATTCTTTAAGAAAAAAAAAAGAAAAGAAAAGAAAGAAAGAAAAAAGACGGAAAAAGGAAAAAAAAGCATGGTTCCAAATGCATTTGTTATTTTTGTTAACTTTTCATTATTAACCACTTAGCTTCATTCCTTCAGCCAGGATACAAAGTCATATCTGGGTTCTGTCAGTCTCCCTCTCTGTTATCATAAAATCTTTTGATTTATTTTACTATTTTTGTACAATATATGGTTGTACAAAAGCTTAAGTAGTATCCAGCCAAGCCCTTGTTCACAGTTTATATTAATACACACAAGGATTAATAGAATAAAGTAACTACCTTTCTCAGATCAGAAAAAGCAGACAGTGTGCCATGGAAGAAATAAAGTCAGAATTAAATACACAAAAAATTAACTGTTTGCTTTCAGTCCCGTCTTTGATGGCTGATGAAAACAGATCCAACAGAAAAGCAATCTGCAGTATGCCTCGAGCAAATAAAGGAAGCCACTTCCACTTATCCTCACTTCTTGTCGGGACAAATAAAGACTTCCTTTCTCAGTCACAGATTTAGCAGGCTCCAGCTTGTGCCATCAAGACTGAGATTTCTGGAGTATTTATCCAGTCAGAGTTAGCCAAGGTGCTACAGGGCAAAAGATGAAGCAATGAACACCAGAGGGAAGGCCACAATATGGGAATACTTAAAACCAATCCCAAACAATACAGTAACGTGACCCTGATCCAAGCGGTAGGTCAAAATCACGGTCTCGGAGGTGGTTCCAGTTAGGTGTATGGAGCCAGATGCTGGCATATCAAACAGGACAGCAAGAAACAATGCTTGTAAGGTCCCATTTCCCTGAACACAGCAGAAATCAGGCAATGGGAGACCATTTGTTTCACTCCTGGTTCGAGGCTCCTACTTCTGTCAACTTCTAGTCTAAGACCACTGCTCATCTTGCTTGAAAATCCTACCTCCTCGCTGTCTTCTCTGTCCTTTCCAAGTCAAGCAGTTTCACGTAACGCAAAGGCCAAAGAAACCTTCCGCCCGCATCTTGCAAATGCATTTATATAGGGATGTGATTAGCAACTGCTAAACAGCAGAGCGTATCTGATATCCCAACCCTTTGCAGAGCTTAGGGGCTTGAGCAGGGCTCCAAGAGTCACCGGGCTCCGCTCAGGATTCAGAGCTTGAAATCCCCTCCTGAGGGTAGGTGCCAACAAGCGTCCTTTGAAAGGCCTGAGCAACAATTGTTCTTTTTCAAAGACAGCTAGAGGATTTGCTGGCGGCGCCTGCGTTTGGTGGAGCAGCGCGGTGGTTAAAAGGCACAGGGAGCGAGTGAACAGGCAAGTCCTAGGAAAGTACTTTCATCCTTTCACTTCATCTACTGATGGAACAAAGAGTGTCCCACTCCCGAAATGGGCCCTGCAGGCTGGAGATTGGGGTCCAGATCTTGGGATAGCTCTTTTTGCCATCCGAGCCTTACTGCCCAACATCATTTTTTCCATTAGGTTTATGGCAGATTCAGACTCCCAAAAGATGTCTCTCTTGCAGTTATAACAAATCCAGAACTTGACCAGGTTTAAAAAAAAAAAAAAAAATCAAGCTGTTCTAGTAGCTTAAGAGCTTGAGTATATTAAGATGCCCTTTTTTTGTTGTGCTGCTGGGCTCTTTTCCGTGAAAAATAATTATTATTATGGCCTTCAACTAGTAAACTCTATTTCTTTTTAGCAGCTATCAGCAAAATCGTTAGTGGTGATTTTAATTGGGTGGGTTTATCATCCTGATTAAAATACACAAGGATGTTTTTAGGCGGTCTAATCAGAGGTGCAGCCTGTGCTCTTTATCGAAGCAAGTATTTCTGACCAGGAGGCGAAACCTGCCCAGCGCGGGTGTAGAATAAGCCACCCTGCCCTCCGGTGATGGCACGGCAACCTCACTACTTAATTAACAAAACAAACAAATGCAGCAGACATCCCCAACAACAAAATGGCTTTTTTTTTTACATGTTTTAAATGGAATCATGGACTGCCGACTGCCTGACCCGGAGGGACCACCAGCTAGCTATGAATAAGGCTTAATTTATCATAGCTATGGGCTTCTATTAGGTTAAACAGATTCAAGCATAAGCCCTACAATACCAGAATGGAAGAAAATTGGCCATTGCCATAAGTGACAGATGCCAACGTGTCAAGTCACGGATACCTGTAGAAGGAAAGGATAAGTTTAGTTGTGCCCATGGTACAAAGCAGAAGATATTAGCAGTTGACCCCGGCCTCTTTAGACTCTCTCCAGGTCAGGTCCTTTTGCCCCACTTTTCCATGTGCAGGACATCACCACTGGTCCACGCCGGCCACTCTGAGGGTCCCACTCAACCCCCCAAAATACCTAAAGTGGCTTTGCTTCCTCTTTTCACCTTCTTTACATTCATGTATTTCTGATCCTCATGCCTGAGGCTTTGGACAGTTCTCTCTCCTGTCTTCACTTCCATGCCCAGTTCCTCCTACTCTGTCAACTGTTCCTTATGCTACTTCCAAACGGGGCCGTGGCCTCCTGTTCACCGTGTACATCCTATGCCGTGAACACCTTCATTCTCCTTGTATGCCAAATGAACTTCATCTTATTTTAAAATATCACTTTAAATCTGTTCCTCCCCAACATGGCCTCACAACAGTGGTCAAAGGCAGAAAAAATGCCAGTACTCGCACCTCTCCAAAAGGGACGCATAGAGGCCTGAATCAGCATGAAACCCCCAAGTGCCATTGACTGAACAACATATGCCAGCTCCTGCCCCAAAAGGCTTACAACCTAAAAAACTGGAACGAACAGATGGGCAAGCAACAGGGGAGGAAAGGACAGATGTGGTAAGTGAAACCAGGCGCTTCTGTTGGTGACAAAGGAAGTTTGTTAATCCCTGCAGCATGAAGGTAAATACCCACTTTTCAAAGTAAGATCAGAAAAGCAATAACTGAACCCAAATGCCAAAAAAGCTCAATGGTCTGCAAGGGCTGCTAAGTGATGTGGATTAAAAACACAGAAGTCGGGGAGGCAGAGAATCGGAAAGTCTAGCACTGCACCAGCAGGACAGGAGACAGCATTTGTTGCCGTAGTCAGAGATAATAAACAGTTCCAGTGCAAGGTTAACGACCTTGGAAATAAAGCCTGGATCCCATGCTTCAATAACAGGAACTCCCAGGAAGCAGAAAACCGATGACCTGGTGCTTTTTTATTCCATCTAGCTGAAATACGGGGAGGAGGGGGTCTGTAGTACCTATGGGTCTCTCCTATCTAATGGTGGCTTTGAGACTTGCTGTGAAAAATAATCAAATCCCGCTCTGGAGTGTACAGTAATAGTGTGCTGCCAAATTCTTCAAGTTACAGAAGGAAGCAGATTTTCAGAATAGCAAGAAATAAGGCTGGCCTTGTGGGCTGCTCGATTCACAGAGGGTACCATCATCCTGTACCCCGACTGCCCCAAACAAAACACCTCTGCACAAATGGAAATGCTACAGCAGGGAGTGGATTTGGGAAGGACCAGGTTAAATGAGGCATGAGGAAGAGTTCAACAGCATCTAAAGAGTCCATTTTTGAATGGAGCTGCTAGCCACATACGGTTTTCTCCGTTAAAGGTTTAAATTTTGCATATCAGAAGGAAAGCCCTTCATAAAACGGCAGGGGGGTTCCCTCCAAGGGTTTCGAATCTCACATGCATGAGTTACGCAATGCCTGGGGGCCCTTAGCCATGCCAGGTGCTGCCAACAAAGACTGCCTGGCGCCTTGCAGAGTAGAAACCCCTAGTACTATGTGGTTCACTATGGGAAGCATGGAGTAGCATCCCAAAAGGGAACTCCCACTGGTGGCTGTCAGGCCACGTGTACTGGCCCAGCACATAAACCACGGTAAAAAGGATGAAGCATTCTCCCCACTCCTCCTACCTGCTGCACATGGTCAGAAAGCGGGACCCGGCCCTATCCCCTCTCCCCACAGGGCAAGCACTCGGCATTCTCCGCCAGAACAGTGCAGCGTCCATGAGCTGGTGGAAGAGGGCTCCTCACCACCACCTGCACCCCGTCAGAGGCTGGCCACACTGTCCCTCTTTCTGTTCATATTCAATACGAGCTGTGCGATGCTCTTGTCTCTGCTTATATGCAGCCATCACACTGAATGCAAAATCATACCTTCTCTCTCCGTCCTTCAGGGCAACTTCGTAAATGAGAATTTTCATCTCCGCTGAAAAGACATCCAGCTTAACAAGCTCAATACATGCACTACAGTAAACAGATACAGCGCTGCCAGGGATGGAATCTGGCTCTCCACAGGTCCATTTCCAGCAGGACACGTCAAGGCTGTTTTATATTTTTATCTGTAAGCTGGAGTACTAGAGAGCATTTTGCAGAATGTGGAGCATCGTTGTCTCCCCACAAGCTGAGGAAACTCGTCGTTTTTTTCTTGAGACAGATTTCATAATAAACGAGCTACCAGATTAAAAGAACATGAAGATGTCACGCACTCCAGATATGACCACCACGGGGTATCCTTATGCTTGTTTCTCTGCCGCTTCATACGCTGGATCACGTTGTTTGAAAATCCAGGAAAACTAAGTACGACCCAAATTATTCTACGCAGGGGTCTCAGATACCAATGGAGAATTATGTAAAGGTACCTGTCGGGTGCACACGCAGCACTGCGCTCACACAAGCTGAGACATCACGCTCTCCAGAGTAGGTTGGCGTCTACTGGCCAAAATCCATATTTCACATACCTTATTTTCACACGCGGGCCTGTACACAAGGGTATGGCATGACTAAGAATGAATACAGCAGAATTAATTCCTAAAAACTTTAGCAGATGTTGTTTTTTGTTTTTACCAAATATACAGATCGTCTTTCCTTCCCTGCATAATAACCACTCTTCTTGCTATTCTATATTGTCTTCTCCATTTACAGAAAGGATTATTGGAACCGTCTTTACAAGCAACGCCAAATATTTATGCATCTTGTTTTCTGTGCTTGCAAGAAAAGCTTGAGATGTTCAGTATACAAGTACCGTGCCTTTCCGTGTGTTTCTGCAATACGTGGTCTTTTCTCTGCTCACTACATACTGCACAGCTAAAAGCAATGTGCCATGTCAAACGTGTCCTGGGTGGAATTTAGGAGATTGCGGTGGCAGGGCGAGATACTGAACGAGCCAGAGAGCACTGGAGCAGGTAACCATTTGGCAAGCTGTTAGGAGGGAATTTCAGGTGACTGGAAACCTAATTGCTAGAATGACTCGTAATGGACTTGTAGAAACCTCTATCGGACACGGGCACGCATGCAAATGATGATAGGCAAGTAGAGCACGCGCTAAGTTTCCCAGCTCACCAGAACCTGCTCGCTGCCTGCCTGCTTCTCTCTGAGGATTTCAACTTATTATGGGATAAGGTCACTGCCAATTATTAACGAAACCTAAACATAATTAGGTAAAAAAGAAGTTTCTTCTTAATTATAGTAGTCTTTTCTAGTAGCAGTAGTGAGGAGGAAAATTACGTGGGAAGTGGAACACGGGAAGGGGAAAGAGAGACAGCTTTCATAAAAAAAGATTTTGGCCTAATTTAACAGGATTACTATTCTATCTGTGAGAAATGTATTTACTTTTCTATGTGCTGAATTTAACACACACATAAATGACATTGCTTAGTTCATCTCCCCAGTTTTCTTCAGTAAATATCCTTCAAATTGTATTTCTGTATTTGAGAGTAGGAGAGGTAGGAAACATTAGTAATGTGGTGTAAAGAGGGCAAATATAACAAATGGACCGATTTTA
Organism: Alligator mississippiensis; assembly: GCF_030867095.1. Taxonomy (NCBI): domain Eukaryota; kingdom Metazoa; phylum Chordata; order Crocodylia; family Alligatoridae; genus Alligator; species Alligator mississippiensis. Next base: position 1,918,074 of record NC_081835.1, read on the forward strand.
TAGCAAAGAAAGGTCTCAAACTTGCAGGACACTTTTTTTCCTGGAAAACCTTAAATTCGGATTCTGCAATGAAGTTCATCAAATATGGAGATACCAAGCTGCACTATTAAAAAAATGTTATGCTGAGATATTTAACAATGCATGTTGTCACCTGACGATGTATCCAAACAGCAATTTCTTGGTAGCCGTCTCTCACCTTCTCTTACGCAAAGTAGTTTTTCTTGTTCATAAAATCTGTGTACTGTCAAGGTGTCCAAATCCAGATCTCTCCCCTCTTGCCACCTGGTGCACACATGATATTTTTTAGGTTTATGTTTGTTTTTAAAAATATACATAAAGAAGAAAGTCCTCAGATATTCTTGGGCCAAGTACCCCCTTGGAAGTCAAGATTTTTGAATGGAAGCACAGCCTAGCTCCAGCACCACTATTCAGAGAGGAGATACACCCAGGATAACGATGAGTATATTGATCTGACCCTCACACACTGGCTGACATCGGCAGGCAATCACGAGTCAACCTTGCTGCAATTCGGGGTTGATTCCTTAGCCTCCAATACCCCGCGCTGCCACTTCACCACGACAAGGAAGCACGATGGAAGCTTGCTTTAAAAAATAATTAAGGAAGCAAAAGTCTTCGTCTCGCAACAACAGCTTGTATTTTTGTAAGGTTATCTCCACTTTAAGTAAAATGAGATATAGATATATCTCAATATCTATATCTATAGATGGATATAGATATCTGTCTATCTATCTATCTATAGCTATTGATAGAGAGAGAGCGAGAGAGAGAGAGAGAGGTTAGAGAAAGACAAGGTTATTTGGGTAAACCCAATATCTTTTATTAGGCCAACTCAGTTGGACATTGTTCTTTGCAAGCTTTCAGGTACAAGTACCGTTTGTCAGGGTGAAGAAGCATCTGCAGTTCGTCTGTGCTCTTCCTGGAGTGTGTACACGCACACACACACTCTCTAAGGCCCCCCCCTGCCCCCTGCCGTGATCCTATAATGACAGTTACAAGTTAGTCATGGTAATGCTGGAAACCCTGTGACAACTGTGATCCACTGGACACTGTCCAATGAAAGAATATATAGGACCATGGGAAATGTAGAGGAGTAGGGGCATTGGATCTGCACACCACAAGTCCCAGGATGCAATGCTTCATCACAACACGCACTTGGGATGGTCAATGTTCTGCTAGTGTAGACGTGCAGCAAAGATGCGTGCTGTGGTTACTTTTCCTTGAGTGTCGCTCCCTTCAAACCCTCCCTCCCAACACACACAGCTCTCTCGTGTGAATTTATTAAACGTTTCATGATAAAATCATAAGCTTATCCATTGCCTCTCCGTGCTAATGCAAGTTAAATATTTGCATTTAACTGGTCCAAGAGCTGCAAGAGCTCCTGAAAGAGCTTTTCAGCTGGTCTGGATTTGACACTGTTCTCCCATTCAGTGTCAACCTACTTATTTAGTATTCAGCAAATTCCTACCAAATTTCATTCTAAACACATGCAGAATGTTTTAAGTGGAAAAGTAAAAATAAAGAGACAATGATTTTCTTAGTTACTGCCTCCATTAAAAAAAATGACCTCAAACTTCAGCTTTCAATTGGCAATTGAAAGAATATAGAAATGCAGACAATAGCCGAGACATGCTGTAGCTAAGGAAATAAATTGAGTAGTATTTTCATCTCTTTCTTTCTCGTTCCCCCAACCCTTTTTTTCTCCTTTCCCCCCCCCAAACAATTCAATGTGCAGTGGTTTAAGCACATCATGCTGCATGCCCCTACTCTGTTCAGTATATACTACATTGTCATTTTTTATTGATGCATCTTTAAAAACACTAAGGACAAAGAAAGCCCTTTAATTTTACATCCATCTCTTTTTCTACTGGAATTTTATCCTCTACACTGGTGGCCTTACTTAGCAACATCTTCCAGCCATAACTGGGTGCAAGTTCACATGACCTCTCATCAGTGCTCCCTACTTTACAACAAGGTCCCCAGTTAACATTTTCCCAAGAAAGGCACCAGCAGGGCTGGGAATTTCAGAGGAAACAGGAGCTTTAGGTACCCAAGACCCTTTGAAAATCATTAACCATACACTTCATAAGCATTGAGCTTAATGACTGTACGAGTCTGAAAACTGTTGGAACTGGATTTATGACCCCGATACCTTGTTCTGAGTAAACCCCCAAACCCTCAGGCTGACCACAACCTTTCCATTTGATAATAGGCAAATTTTATTGACACACAGTGATAGCAGACTGGAATAATGCAAACAATTCTATATCTACCACTCCTAGAGCTGTCATCAGAGGGAAGGTACATGTGGCCAGCAGGCAAGCTTCACCCTGAAGCACTCTTGAATGTCAAATGTCATCAGCCTAGAGATCAGAGGCCGAGACCCAACCCCCCCACCCCCACAGTGGGGCGTGAGACGGGCTGGTGGTATGCCCCTGTCCATGGTGGCCTCGCGTTCCCCTCTTGGGGATCCTTTGTTGCTCTGAAATCCTTTCTTTTGTACTTTTTCCCTTCTGTGATGACTCTTCAACTCTGGCCACCGCTGATTCATCTCTCTGTGGTTGTCATACTGTCCTGTCAGCATATTCCTTTGTTCCACAAAACCATCACATGCACGCATCCTAATTTGAGCTTTCTCCTCATTTGGTCTGTTCCCCCAAAACCAGAAATCCCAAGGGCTCTGCACTTGGGCACTGCCACCTGGTGCCATCTTATCTCATGTTATGGAACAGTGTGGTACATGTCTTCAGTTCCCAGCCTGTGTGTCTATTCGTTGCTTGCCTGTCAGACTGGAAACTTTGAGAAACAGGCTTTTTAGAAGTCAGTTAACACTTGCTGTTCCCCTGGACTAGATGACCTCCTGAGGTCCTCTCCAGCCCTCATCGTCTATGATTCTGTGGACCACTGTTCAAATGCATATCTACTTTACCTATAAGCCAATTCCCAAAAGCAAACCTCTAAATACCATTTTCTAGCCATCAAAAACAAGGAGGAGAGAGTACGTGAAATGCCCTATGCTTCTGCCATCTTCCAAAGCAACTGCATAGGAAATGGAGGGCAGCTTTTGGGCTGTCCAAAACCTCAATGCATGCTTGTCAAGATCCACTTCAAAAGGTGTAGCCCTGTGTATACCACTGAGGGTACAGTATGACTGGTCCTTCTGCTCTGTCCGCACCCATCAGAGCTGATATGTGGCTTGCATTACTCTGTTCTCCACTGCTGCCTGGAAGGGTGAGACTTCACCACAAGTTATTTTTAAACCTCTGTCACATTTTCAAACAGCCATTTCGAATCAGTAGTGAAGAAAGTGTCAAAATAATTACTACTTAAAATGTACAGTGGTTTGCTTATAATGCCACCAAGCTAAAATATTTATATTTTACAATGAAAACACAATTTAACCATTGACTTCCATAGTCTAATCCAGGAGGAATACAAATGTACTATTGTTAACCTGTTCCAAATCTTAACCAAAGTACAGTACCAGTCCAGGGTGCATTGTAAATTCTGGTCTATTTTAAAAACTGTAAGGACAAGTTTTACACAGAGTTGAGGTGTCCCTGTTTTTCCCTCTGCCTTTTGTCCGTTTCTTTTATAAGCTTTATTTACATGAAAAGAAAATGGTTGCTTTTACAAAGCCAAACAATTTGTCTACTGCCCTTGACTTAGCGTGGTAATACACTGAAATGAATCACTCCATTACCTAGCTTAGGAGCTTGGTCTCTATTATTCTCATGCAATATTTCAGTGGTCTTCCTTTAAAAGTCCACGACTACAGAGGGCTCTCATGCCCCAGTATTTGAGGCCCCAAACACAACTCCTATTTTCAGTGCAGATAAATAATGCAATAGAGAGTGAGATTGCTTGTAAAGGTTGATCTCTAACCGCAAGTTTCTGGGTGAGTCTGTGAGAACAGTCGGAGAATCACAGAAAAGGAGGGTCAGAAGGGACATCAGGAGGTCATCCAGACCAACCCCCCACTCAAAGCACGACCATCTCCAACCAGATCATCCCAGCCAAGGCTTTGTCGAGCCAGGCCTTAAAAACCTCCAAGGATGGAGCCTCCACCTGTCTAGGCAACCCGTTCCAGTGCTTCACCACCCTCCTAGTGAGAGTTTTTCCTAATATCCAACCTCAACTGCTCTTGCTGCAACTGGAGCCCATTGCTCCTTGCCCTGGCATCTGCCCCCGCTGAGAGCAGCCCAGCTCCACCCTCTTTGCACCCCCCTGCAGGGAGCTGAAGGCTGCTATTCAATCCCCCTCAGTCTTCTCTTCTCCAGACTAAATCAGCCCAGTTCCCTCAGCCTCTCTTCACAAGTCATGTCCCCCAACTCCTGAACCATTTCATTGCTCTTGGCTGGACTCTCTCCAACTTGTGCACATCCTTTCTGCAGTGGGGGGCCCAAAACTGGACACAGGACTCCAGATGTGGCCTCCCCAGTTCAGAATTGAGAGGAATAATCACTTTCTTCAGTTGGCAGCCAACACACCTATCAATGCAGCCCAGGATGCCGGTAGCCTTCTCAGCACCAAGGGCACACTGCTGGCTCCTGTTCAGCATCTTGTCCCCCGTCATCCCCCAGGTCCTTTTCTGTAGAGCTGCTGCTCAGCCAGTCCGTCTGAAGGCTGTAGTGTGGTCCATGAAGACGGATAGGGACTGAAAGCTTAAAAACCTCTTCTCGGGCTGGTCCAGAGCACTGACAAACGGAGTCCAGTAGTAAACAGAAGTTTGGCGTGAACAATGCGAGGTGGAAGCAAGGTTGCCAGACTTGTTACCCAGCGCAGCAATTCTGGATGCTGGTAACTAGACCGGCAGAGCAGTAAAGCACCCCAAAGTGTGTCAAAGGCACAAACTTCTTTGAACTCATGTGCATCATTAGTAATTCATTTGGAAATTACTTATCGGAACCATTTCAGAATGCACATCAGGCCAGTTGCTTTGGTTTCTGTCATCCTGTCAATGAATGCAAAGTTGCACACTTCCAATTAAGAGGAAATAATTACAGGCTGCAGAGACCAGACAGCTGGACAATCCTCACATCTCAACGAACTAGTAAAGGAAAAGCTGAGGTTCTGAGAAAGCCACTTGCACTCAGGGATGCTCTGGAGACCTCGACCTTCCACTGGTATGACATGTTTTTCTTCCCGTAGGGACCCATACAAATGTCCTAAGACATCAAGCTGCATTTGGAGCCAGGCAGGTAGATTTCTGTCATTTCTGTGCACATACAGGTGTTTACCTGCGTGAGTCCAGATACAAGATAGAAATTAAAACCTTTTCTGTGGGTGACTCATTTTCAAGTAACAGAGCAGTTGCAATCGGCTGTCACTGGCCACACCTCTTATCTGACCCTCTGCTTCGGTTTTGTAAGCCAACAATCGTATGGTCAGAAATGCGAAAAAAAAATCCTCTCCTACTTTATATCAGTTGTTTTATGTCCATTTTCCACGTGAAACCTAGCAATGACTGAGTACAAGGTAATGTTCCAGACAATATCCTTTAAAGAGCGTCCCATTGTGAAACTCCAGTGCACAGAAGTGTTGCTGTAGAGTTTTACAATCTTCTCTACACGTATTTTTATCCATGTTCATAGCTAATGTAAGAATCCCCTCCACACACACACACACACACACACACACACACACACACACACACACACACACCGTCTCTTTTATCACTATCAAAAAGGAGAAAGAGGCATAAAACATGAAGGATGAGCACCCCATAAATTTTCAGGAGAAATCTCAGAACCAGGAAACGTGACGCTCAGTGGAAACTCATCCTTTGCCAGGACAAACAACCCATATATTTGCCTACCTGCTCTATTGGCTTTTGATGACTAGCCGAGCAAAATATGGAAAACCTACACTGCCAAACTAAACTACCACCATAACACTACAAGTCACAGCATTCCCAAGCGTCTCCTCCATGGTAATGTCCTGGCAAAACGTTGTAAATGTAAATACCCTGCATCCAATGCAGCTGTCCTGATGCAGGGAGAAATCGGTGAGGCATTAAGGTTCGCCTGGGCAAGTCAAATACTGATGAATGAGGCCTTTACCATTGTAATAACTATAGTGAGTAATGGAACAACCAATGCCTGTTATTAAGAAAGAACACTGAATAATGTATTACCAACACTGAGATCAAGGGAAAATACATTTTTATCAAGGAAAAAAAAAAGATTAATATCAATCATGGCTTTTTTAGAAGCAGAAAAGTGCAGTGCAAAAAGAGGAGAGTTTGAGGAAAGGCTACAGTATGCAGTAACTGCCTGAAATTATACTGTGAAAATCCTTTTTTCTAGGGTGGCTACCTAGGGCTACATTACATGCAGGAGGAACAATAAGAGATTGTGACATTTCTCTGAATATATTTATAGGTGCAAGGAAGAGTCTACTTTTGTGAAGCAGAGGCTGAGGGAAGTGGCAGGGCTACGGAGAATACCACACCGTGCATCGAAACCGCTGAGTTAAAGCGTATTTGCTTCAAGGCCACAAAACATGAGCGAGCTAACATGACAGAACAACGACGATTGCTCTCTGGCCCATCCCCTTCAGCGCACAACAATGGCTTTGAAAACAAGGAGAGAGAAAGAAGCCTTTGTGTTTTAATAGTCTTATTTGTTACCTGCGCAGCACTAGAGAGGCACATGCGTGGTGCTTTGCAAACAGACGGCAAGGCACCTGAGCCTTGTCCCCAGCGCCTTCCTCTCTCATTTGGGCACGCGCTTTTCAGACATCTGCCAGGGGCCAAACTGAAGCTGGACCAGGCCAGCTCTGTGGGAGGAGAACCAGGGTGGGTTAAGGGGAAAAAGCTGCAGAGGGAAACAAGCAGCTCTTTGAAAACTCAGGAGTCCAAATGGAAAAAACACCGGACAAAGAGAGCAGGGGGTGTTTTTAAGCATGGAGGTGGGTCGGCAGGATGGTCTCAGGCATGGAGGTGGGTCGGCAGGATGGTCTCAGGCATGGAGGTGGGTCGGCAGGATGGTCTCAGGCATGGAGGTGGGTTGGCAGGATGGTATCAAGCATGGAGGTGGGTTGGGTGCAACATGATTCTGGAAATTCAACCAAAGCTCAGTAATGAGCAAGGAGCGGTGTGCTGCGCTGCGCTGCGCTGCTAAGAGTCCCAGCACTGAGCTTGCTGCCCGGGCACCGCGACACAAGTGACCTCTGTGCCTCCCCAGGCCAGGGCACCTGTGCACTCGAGGCCTGGGAGCCTAGCACAGCAGCAGCCTCTTGCTGTGGGGTTGCCCTCACCTTCCCGTTCAGCACGCAGCTTTAGCAGCAGCCTCACCGTGGGGAGCTGATGCAGGGGGGCCGCAGGTCTGACTGCTGTTTCTCCCTGCAGATTACAGAACCGCAGAAAATGAGGGTTGGAAGGGACCCCACGCATCGCTTGAAGCAGGACCAGCCCCAACTACATCATCCCAGCCTAGCCAGGTCTTAAAAACCTCCAAGGATGGAGACCCCGACACCTCTCTAGGTAACCTGTTCCAGTGCTCCACCACCCGCCTGGTGAGAAAGATTTTTCCCCAAAATTCAACTTCAACTTCCCTTGCTGCAGCTTGAGCACATTGCTCCTTGCTCTGCCATCTGCCCCCACTGAGACCAGCCCAGCTCCATCCTCTTTGCAGCCCCCCTGCAGGGAGGTGAAGGCTGCTATTCAATCCCCCTCGGTCTTCTCTTCTCCAGACTAAATCAGCCCAGTTCCCTCCGCCTCTCCTCACCAGTCACGCCCCCCAACCCCCAAACCATTTTTGTTGCTCCCAACTGGACTCTCTCCAGCGTGTCCACATCCTTTCTGTAGTGGGGGCCCACAGCTGGACACAGCACTCCAGATGTGGCCTCCCCAGTGCCGAATAGAGGGGAAGAATCACTGCCCTCGATCTGCTGGCAACGCTCCTACCGATGCACCTTCTCCAGGGTGATTCTTCCATACGTGGATATAGAGGCATGGGATATAACCATTGAAAGGGCCCCTCCTGACAGTACAGGGTTTTAAAGGTCTCTTTACACTGCTCTGGCCCTTTTATATGGCTACAATCCCATGCAATGAATCACTGACTGTCATGGAGAAGGTCCAAGGGACCTGTCTGGGCCTCGAAGCTGAACAAAATGAAGAAAAGCATTACAGCGAAGCACAAGCTTCCTCAGGATAACAGAAAACAAAGGGCTCCAAGAGACGATATCTCAGATCTACCTGTATGCTATGCCACTGCAGTCAGGGTGCACAGGAGGGCAAACATGTCTTGACTTACCTACCGGTGTGTCATCAGACAAGGGATGTCAGTAATATTATTTTAAGAAACTTCCCTATCCTCCACAGAAGTATACAAGAAGTCAGTGTTGAAGGTGATGGGTCTAAACTTCATCTATATGAAATGACCTGACCCAGTACTGGCAGAAGAAAGTGACCTTTAATTCAGAAGGTTTCTTAACAGACGCCGCAAACTCATGTTTTGCTTTTTAAACTATTATTGACTAATAAACATATAGCTAATGTCTTTGGTACTAAGCAGCAAAAGCAGACTGAAGGAACCCAAGTTTCCATCTTCTTTAGAGGAAACTACTTTAAAAAACACTGTTAAAGGATCGTTGTGAGAAAATGCCTAACCTTCTACACAGACTAACGCCATGAGGGAGTGATGCTAGGGCTTGAATGGCCCATAGAAGACACAAACAAGATCATAAAAACAAGTGTACAGCAATACTTGAACAGCCAAAAAATAGATAAAACAAAATCATAAAGAAAAATTAAGAACTGAGCAGAATGGGTGAAAAGTTTGGAAATAAGATTGACCAGATGTAATTTAATTCCAAATATAACGTGTTGAAAACATCAGACTTCAGTGCTACCCTGTGAGCAGTACTGCGAATTAGCCATAGTCATAACATTTCCTAAAATACCCAAGTGTCCTCAACAAGCACTTGCATCTTGCTGTATTAATAAAAATGCATAATGCATATATATTTTGGAGAAGGCAGAAGATACTATACTCCAGTTGACCATACTGAAGCCAGATAGATTAAACAAATCATGTAATGAAAATTTACTATTAGATTTACTTCAATATATAAATAATACTGCTAGACATTGCTCTTCCTTTATTTTTAGGGTACTGTAGGTTTTTCCCTTCCCATTAGATTTCTTCTTTAACCTACCAATATATTGAAGCGTGTTGCACAAAAAAGCGGGCCTCCCTGGAAGTCGATATTCTGCATGCAGGATGGTTGCTATATAAAAATAAATCGTACTGATTGTATTTCTAATTACATAACCCACAATTCAGCATACATGTAAACAACTAAATTATTCACGTTATGATTAAAAGAGGATGCAGTGCTGCTCTAATACAATCTCTCTCAGCATATAATAGCTGTTGCCCCGGTGCATGCGTTGCGCTTGCCTTGTTCCCCCTTCTCACTCCCACTGAGGATTTAAGCCAAAGGGCAGAGGGAGGGGAGCAGACGGGACAGCCGAGCATCCTGTGACAGTTCACAAACGCGCCAAGCTGCCAGTTAACAAATGGGAAATGGGGACCAAAGGGACCGATGCACTGAGTTCAGGAGGGTCCCGTGATCCATGCATAGCGCTTGAACTGGAGCATCCCAGGCTCAAAGCTCTTCTCTGCCATGTACCGGATGCATGACCTGGGCAAGTCGCTTACAGACCATTGCCTCGGTTTTCCATCCGTAAAACAGAAGTAATAATATTGCTTTCTCTTTGTCCATCCTTTGTCTTTGCTATCCAGACTGTAGGAACTTGAGGGCAGGATACGTCTTGATTATATACAGCGTTCACCCCAACGGAGATCTCTAGACCCAACTGTAACAACTGGTAATCCTGAACAGTATCTAGCTCTTGGCCCTCTGAAAGCCTCTTCTGTGAATATGAGAAAGAAAAACAGTAATCTCACTGTCAAGCATTACAGAAAATGCGTTAGATGTGAATACTTTGTTGTACGCCTATGGAACGTATTGACACACACGTGCAAATACTTAGTTTTGGTATATCAAATGCATCTTATTCCCCAAAACAAGATGTCAGATCAAATAGGATCACTTTTCAAGCGACATTTTAATTGTTAAAATGGTGATCAGCAGCTTTCAAAATAAAAACTTCTTATAGCCTATCATTTCAAATATCATCAAATCGCAATGCCGTCGCTTCAGACACCACAGGTGACTTGCCACAGCACAGAGCTGATATTATGCAGACCGAATATCTTTCTTGCAGTCCTTTTCAGAGCGGTCCCCAAAACGACGCCTTTTCTTTCAGGTGCAGAGAATTTGTCTTCTGTAGGAAAGAATCTATAAACCCGAAGGTATTTCTGCGACGTTTCTATATATCATAGCTATAGGCTCAGCCTTGGTGCACAGTTTTCACAAAAATTAGCTGCTTTTTGGCAGGGTGTTTAAGAGGAAAACGTGCTGCTTCTGAACAGAGCTAATGACAAGAAGCTTCTCAAAGGGTTGGAACATAGTTTCAAGCTATAAAATGCAGCTATATTTCAATGACAAAAGTCATTGTCATCAAAAGTGTCTCTTGCCGTCTCAAACTCATGAATGTTCTGCACTTTCCGAGTTTCATTTTATGGCACATTTGATCTTGAAGAATCTGGAAAGAGATATTCTCCCCTTCTGAGAGGAGCACACAGCCTTTTCCCTTGAATCTTAACTGCTGAAGCTTACATCTTAGTGGGAACGCATCAGTCCTGATAGCATTTCAATGGATGTGCTTTGCAACTGTATATTTTGACTTTTATATCCGTTTTGATCACACAAAACATTTTGTTCAGACTTAGCTCAATGCTGTTTAGAAATTCTGTTGTAGTTTCATATCATTAATATATACTGCTCCATCATTTCTGACAATACGTACACAATATAGGAAATTATCTCAACGGTCTGGCATTAGGCGCACACAAAAATTGAAAATTGATTTACGTTGCAGGGGCTGTGTTGTTTTTGGTTAATGCTTATGTTTCCCAAGGGAGGTAAATGCTGGTGTCTGATCAGCTCTCATGATAATCTGGGAGGATTCAAGTTGCAAGTTCAGGCTGTTTTGTGTCTCCAAAAGCAAACTGACCTTTGCTTTGCTGAGCGCAGCGTCTGGACTTGCACACAACAAAGCGCATTGCTCATCGCGTGCGTGGCAGCTGCTGGAACGACCTGTGCCCCAAACACCTCCCGTCTCGCCAGGCGCACCCTGCTCCGTGTCACAAACCTGGTGCTGCCATCTCTTTTGGGACCGGAAACTACAGCCGGACGAAAAGCCAGAGTATTTACCATGTCGTTCGATGGCAAATAATTTACTGGGGCAGGGGAGGTGTTTCAAAGGGTTTCACTTTGATTTTGCCGACACAAACTGAAGTGAGCTGCCCGCAAAAGCCCCCAGACTGCCCATCACGCCTGGGACAACTTAAAGAAACTCCCGCTGCCGACCCGAGAGCCTCAAATGTCTCAGCACCTCCGGCTGCACCGTGTGGGGTCCTCGGATGCCGGGCTTTCATCTCTGCGCCCAGGGGTCCAAAAAGCCTTGGGCCCCCCACAAATTAGGCTCCCAAGCCCCTTACCAAGCAGCTGCCAGGAAGTCTAGGCCAGCCTCCGGAGGCAGCCTGCCTGCACCGGGGGGAAAGGTGGTTTTCGAAACTTTGCAAACAAGCCTTCCTCCCATGCTTGCACCAAACACTGGGTGCAAACCCCCATGCGGCAACCAGTCCCCCCAGGTCTGGCTCAGGCTCAGACCCTCCCTCGGAGCAAGCAATGACCAGTGTCCAACCAGCTTGCCTCCAGCAAAACACTGGTGGTGTAGGACAAATGTACTTGGGAGAAAAACCTTTGCTTGCCAGCAAACCCCATTTGAACTCTTTAGTCTTCTTTAAATCTGCCTCTTCCCCTCCTGGCCAAACAAATGAGAGCACTGGAGATACGGTCCAGGACCTTGGAAACCACTAGCAGGTGCCCACTGTCTTGCTAGGTTGCCTCCTCATACAATTGCCACTGAATTAAAGCATTTAGGCATATAATAAACACCCCCCCACCCCACTATAAATTCAATCAAGGCATTTGCATGGGAAGGCTTATAATGCCTTCTCCTCGCTGAGCTGGTCTCAGACAGTGTGCATACTCTTATCCCATACCAATATTCATAGATTAATACAGCGCAATTCCCACAGTATTCATAACCTTATTACACCGCGGCTCCACTTCTCTCATAATCCACTGTATATATTGCATATCACGTTTGATTATCATCATTTTAAAAAATGTTACCAATCTACACCACCTATTTGTGTGAAAAATGACACTGTGCTACCAACCCAGTATTTCGGCATATAAATCTACTTCCATCCTGGTAAAAATGTGTTAATTTAACCATCAGATCTTTACTGCTTAAAATATAACAAAAGTTTTAACATTCAAATGTTATTATCCTTCTTCTCGCCGTCAAGTCAGTATGACAGAAGTAAATGGGCTTTTCCACCCACCTTGCTGCTGCTGGCTAGCTACATTTTGAACATAACAGCATAACTGGACTCACACCAGGCTTTTGCGATTAGTATCCATGAGATGTTGCATGCCTGATAACAGAAATCGACCTTACTTGGATTATATCAGAATAAATCCATTTACTGAAAATGACCTCCTTCATAAGACATTTTCAACACAGAAAATATGGCTCACAGCTCTCGTTACTGTTATCTAATTCCTGCGTGCACCAGATTGCACAATTTACTTTGGTACAACCAGCTCTTGCAAGGGAAACATACAGCATTCAAATGCCTCGGTCATATTACAAGACAGGGTTCACGCAAAGCTGTTAGAAAACACATTGAAGAGAAAACTTCAGCTAATGTCATTCAAACATCTGAAAAGGGGGACGGGGACAGGTTTGCAAAAAGATGAAGCTCTGATCATCGTCCTGTATCTTATGCAAAGCCATGGTCAAGGTCAGCTGTACAATCAACAACTCCAGATCAGACAAAGCTTGAGACATCCTGTTTCAGAGACAGTCCTGGCTACACCGAGCTCCTTCCAAAAGCAGCTGAGCACCCGGTTTGGGGGAACATGGAGCAACATGCAAGTCCCATCCAGTCCCAGCTAACCACAGGCATGTCTGTCAAGTGACAAATACAGGTACGGGAAAATTCCCTGTGGCCAGAGGTGAGAGGAGAGCAAGTGCTGATTTCATCTGAACTAAAGGCTTGCCTATCTACCCAGCAAAAGGAAGTCACCAACTGCAAAAGTGGCAGAGGGACGCTGAATGCTTTGGGGACAAATATGACCCGTTTACATACCCTCCTTTTTAGCCCAAGGTAAAAGCAAACTGTACCCCGGAGCAGGCAAGCAAAGCCTGGCTGGGGTTCAGTCGTTACCTACACAATTTGTCGAGCCTAGCACGCGCTGAAGCCAGCGGGTGGAGACCTGCACGTTTGAAATACAGGTCCTCTGCCAGCGGGGCCTGGGTGTCAGAGACAGGGTCATGTTTGCTTGTCTTGTGCTCTAAAAAAGGCCCCTTCAGTGCAGGGTTTGTCTGGACGATCCCTCCCCCGTGTGCTGTGGACAGTCAGATGTTGCAGCGCAGCATCATGACAAATGCCACCACCTTTATGCTATGGACATGCAAGAGCATCATCGCGATGCAACGCTCTGATGTTACCCAGCTCTGCCGCCAGATGCAAAGTACTAAACTATGTCCTCCGGTGACGCTCAGTTTGCTCACTACCTCTCCCAACGGCATTTTATATTTACAGACACTCTCTCGGGATTGTCTGGTGCGTATCGAAGCCTCCTTGTGCCGTGCCCATAGTCTCTTAATAGATGTCCTATTAAAATGTCTCCCACTGACAGCGTCACTCAGTCTCTTGCAGCTCGGGACCCTGTGCTGCATCTCTCCAGAGTTGCTTAATTTAAGCTCATTTTCACAAGCCACAGATGCCAAAGCTAGATTGGCTTGTTGATTTCCTGTATAAATCAAACTGAGAGGGGAAAAAAAAAGACACGATGGCAGCAATATATCTTTTCCATTCTATAGCACAGTGGGGCAGAAATGCATCAAGGTCAAAGCTACAGCGAGCACTGTTGAGTTTTAGAGGCCTAAAACGCCTCCCCGGTAAGAGTGGGTTTTTTGTTTTGTTTGCTTTATAAAACTTTTACTCCTTTACACCATTTTTCTAGCAACAGTGGGAGGTCCTGGCATGTTCCTCAGTAAGGCAGAGCTATTCTCTGCAAGAATCGCACATCATTCGCAAGTGTGGTGTCACAATGGCCTAACGAAAGACTAGGTAGGTAACAGCTGCCAGTTTTACTCGGCTCTCTTGATGCTCACCCCACACGCTGGCTTGCTTTTTATTTTTACTGCTGCCAAATATTGTGAAAATAGTTTAAAATGCAATATCTGTAACGACCCTAATGTTCCTTGATTGTGCTCCGTTTCCTTTCGGGCAACAGTCTCTATGATTATGCTTGGTCCCTAGTCTCACTGTACAGAATTACACAAGTCGCATATCAGCCCATAAACCTGATCTAAGCAAATCATTTTGAATTGGTTTTCTCTGCATTTTCTGTTCTTTTCCCAGGGTTGCATCACTTCAGGCATCAACAAACCATGTTTTTAGTGTAACTCCCTTTAACTTGGCAAGATTAAAAAATAAAAAGACCATTTACAGTCACTCGGTGAATTAGAATAACAGAGAGGGTATTATGCTGCTATTTGTCAGTAAATCTGATAACATTTTAAACAAGAGTTGGACATCAGGTGACTGGCCTGAAATTAAGCGTGGGATAAACTTTTGAATAATCTGCTAAAAACGCTGTGGAATCGCGTGCTAGGAAAGCTTTCTAATAAGATATTCATGAGTAATTAGAAACCTATAGACATGTTTAAATCTCAATCTACAACCTGCAGAACGAAATGGTTTATTTAACGCACAGAAAACTTGGCAAGGAACTGGGCTGAAATTTCTTCTATAGGTGCAAGGATTTTGTTGGCCTTCGTTAGTCACAAGTATATTAAAAACTCAGCGCTATCTCAAACCCCACTTGTTTCTGCAGCTCAGTTATTGCATTAAGACGAGGTCCGATTCTGTGATCTACTCATCCAAGTACGTATATCAGTCCTACGAACTTGGATGGACCTGGATCGTTTCTCATGGAACATTTTCATTCAGCTACTGTAGTCTTTTTAAAAGAGTGGATATACATGGCCAGGTATAAGGTTATTTTAAAGGCTATTTCAAACTGACAATCCGGATGTGCACAGCACAAATGAGCAGCTCAGCCCATGGCACTTACCCTTTCCTTTTCCTTCCCTAAGCTGGCCTCTCCTTTTTTGTCAGTCTGAATTGCAACCACCAACACAAACACCTTCACCTTCTGCAACCAGAACTCGTGGTAGAGGCGATATCTTTCGTTAGACCAACTAAAAGTTTGCAAAAACATCTCTTTTATTCACAGTCTGGGGCAGAGGAAACAGGGGGTTCATGGAAGGCGCAGCGGATGGCTGAGCAACTAAGGAAAAACAGAAGAAATGAGAAGAAAAAGGAGGAATTTGATAGTAGCTCTCATGCCATAATCCCACAGACACAGAACATCCCTCTGCAACCAGGGAGTAAAAACAGAAGAGTAAAACCTTTAGTTTCTTAATCTCAGCCAGGCCTGTCCAGCTTCTAAGTGTCCGTGGGTTGAATGCCACATGGGCGGCACACCGACGGGCAGCACCAGGTCCCGACTCTGCCTGCTGTCCGGGAGCAGCAAAACGAGGGGTGGGAGCGATGGTCTGGAAGGAGCCCGCGGGCTGCCAGCTGGTCAGCCCTGATCCAAGTGCCACGAGTGCATAGCTCTTATACGGAGCTTTCCCTCTTCCAAACCTGCAGCAGCTAATCAGTTCACATCAGTAATTCGCAGCAAGTCTGAGTGCATCAGGCACACGCACGCTGTCTGTGCACACTCGCAAACACAAACGTGCGCACACAGTTTACCCGCTGCTTCCTGTAGGCTGAGAGCTGTTGGGCAGAGACTCTTTGCTATTTGCTTGCTCTACACCTAGCGTGACAGAATCCTTATCCTTAATTGCAGACCCGAGGGGCTGCCATGATCCAGCTACCCTACAACACCTTCGAACACCTTGCGCGGGGAACAACGGCGCTTTGTCTGTACAGCTGCCTCTGCGGTCGCACGAGCTGGCTTTCATGGAGCTTGCTGGAGGACTGCAGTGTATTACAATCGGACAATTGAATCAACAGCTTCATGATTCGTTTTAGTTAGGATCATACCAATTTATAGAAGCAATCTATGCCATTTCTTTTCCTACAAACAAAATTATTTTGCCTAACCTTTCCCATTCCCTTTCAGATTGGAGCAAAGATGTGAGAGTGACAGAGGGAGTGGCTGCTCGGAAACCAGTCCAATTCGGAAATAACTGTGATTGTACGTGCAAGGAGAGAGATGCTGCAAAATTCGTTACCCCTTGCTGTTAAAAAAGACTTACCGTTGCTCGTGAATAGCACGAATAAATAATTTTCCTTTTGCCTTTTCTTCTGGACTTACAGACACATTGAGTGGCTGTCTATACTGGGATGCTATTGCTGTATCAGGTAAGGCATGCATTCGAAGCACAGTAGTTATTTTTGCCACCAACAACTATAGGAAGCATACGTCTGGATGCTCACCGGGCTGATACCCCACCAGTCTTTCCAGCATCAGTGCAGGGAGGCTGGACCTCATGATCCAGAGAGGTCCCTTCCAGCCCCTAACATCTAGGAAAAAACCCTAATTCCACACTAAGCGTGCTTTTTCTACACTGTGTTTTATGATAGCCCTCTCCCAAAACTGACTACGCTACACAGTGGAAGAAGAGTGCTTGTATCAAGAGCTGATACAGAACAGCCAGGCTGTCCCAGGCTATTTCCATGTGTACACATGCAAGCAAAACGAAGGAAAGCACCAAAAGCGTAGCGAAGAGACAGCAAATATAAGCATACTTTGCTCAGTCAACAGGTTACAGGTTGCTAAACGTCTGGGACAAAACCTGACTTCTGCTGGAGCTTAATAAAGCAGTCTCCAACATAAAGACATTCGATTAACTACCTCAACCCATCAATAATTCTAGCAATAAGTGAAACATCCTGGAGAAAAAAAAACTACACCAACTGGCTTCTCTTCTCCAGCCATCGCTGTGCTATTTTTCATTCCCAATTACTTTAAAATGAACGGATCCGAAGCGATTCAGACCCGGGTTGTGCATTTGCACCATCCGCAGAGCCGGACACCTTCACGCTCCAGGCAAGGCCACCACAGCTTTACCCAGCCAGTGTTCAAAACAAGAGAAACACGAACTGCCAACAGTTGCATGGGAAGCTTATTACTGCGTCTATTAATAGGGACAAAAGCTTCATCCATTTAAAAAGGTTTTCCTATTTCATAAAAATTACTCTTTAAACCACTTAAAGAAATATGGCCTGCACCAAACACTTACACAGCAGTTTCAATAGCCAACCAGGCTGCCTTGCCAGCCCTTTATTCTGACGTGCAGCCCTGCATGCAGGCGATGGAAACTAAACCAAGATGATAAAAATTGCCACTTCTGTAACACACCGTCCGAATATCTCAAAACTCTTTCGAAAAAACTGAGTCTTGATCTCCACATAAAATGGGTATGCTTATTTCCAGTTTACAGATGGGAACACTGAAGCCAAAATAAAACACTGGGAGTCAGTGAAAGAGCCAGGGAAAAAACCCAGAAGCCCAACCTCCTTCACTGAGCAGGTCCAATCAAGGATTGAGGGCTTGGACCAAAGCCCAATGAAGTCAATAGAAAGCCTCCCAATGAACTCCAGCGGCACTGGTCATGCTGACGTTATAGGAAGATGAAGAACTAAGATGTTTTCTTACATTATCTTCACTATTATTCTGACAGCCAGCAAGCCTAAAACAAGAACCGATACACTCCCAACAGAGAAAGCACAAGCAAAACCAGGTACTGAACCGTGTAAGTCTCTTGCTACAAACCACGTACACCGAGAAAAAGGACATCAAACAGAATCCTTAAAGGAAAGCTTCCTAAATCCGGCATTCATATCTTGTTACAGAACTGAAAAACATGGACATCTGCTGGGAGCAAATCAGCAAGCCTAGCTTCTAGAAAGGACAGAACACACGCAGGTGTGGCGGGGTTGGCTTCTGGGTTTTCCCCCTGGAAGAACCACCCCATTATATTTATTTGTTCATTTATCGTGCCAGTGTGGTTTCACAAGCCGTGGCTGGCTATGAATGTGGAGCGGAGCCGTAAATGATAAATTATGCAAATTATATTCAGCCTGCTTTTCTGCAATCTCCTGTTTCCAAACTTCAAGAAATCGCTCGTTTCCATACGTCCAGTTAATCTTCTCTTCTCCAGTAACCTTTCACGAGAAACACTAGGGAAACTAGTGACAAACTCGGCAACCTTTCTAAAAGCTTATCACTCCATCCCAGCTTTATGTCTTCTGCCACCCAACAAGTTCAGAGCACTCCCAGCTTAGCTGGGTGACCAGGCCTCAATTATGTCTGTGGTCACGTAGTTCCCAAAGAACAAATGCACAAAACGTGCATCTTTGTTGCCTTGGAGATGGCCCAAGGACATACTTATAGATTCTGCAGCCTCCCGCATGGCGCTTCATGTCCACAACCACGTTATCTGAGTTGGTTGCTCAGAAGCGGACTGAGCCATTCTGTCTCAGTGCTAAATACTTCCACGGCACTGCCAGCTCCTCTTCGGTTAAAGTGCACGCATCCCAAAGTTTTCTGAATGCATAGTTAAGGGTATTGAACGAAAAAAAATCTATACTGTGCCTGCAAATCTTTTTTGCAGTTTCTTTTATTAATTCTAAAACGAGAGCTAAACAATTGAATTGCAACATTTCTAGGACACAATTGTTAAAAATGAGCCTGAAGTAAATCTTCAAACAACGTTTGTGTCTTGGGACCAACCCAAACACGGGACAGAGTCAGCTGCCCGTTAGTCCATAATAGATCAGCAATTCCAACGGCCTGGTCTGTAACCGTACACTAAAGACCTAAACAATTCATCCGAGTTGCAGTTATCCCCAGTTCATCAGGACTTCCCTGTTTGAAAGACATGCACCTCTGTTCATCTAGAAATCTACATTTCTATTGCTGAAATAAAAAAAAGCCACCTTCTCACTTATTTACAACTTACAGTAGTTGGCAACCAAGCTATTTTTATTTGGGTATTATTATCCCACGCTAATGAAGGTGCTAGCTTTTAGTGTTGCAGTAGTAAGACTCTGTGACAATTGTCTTTATCAGATCTGATTTTTAGGGGGTTTATTTTGCCCAACTACAGCCACTTTGGCTGACATTTTCCAGGCCTGTTGCCTGTCTCAGACTTAATACTTTGTGGAAAAATTCAGCCCAGATGGTTCAGTAGCTTCCAAGAGAGATGATAAGGAAACGTGTGTTGTTCTCCCTTTCTTAAAACATTTTGGTGCTGTTTTCTTTGAACTTTTGGAGCAGGAGCTCTAAATATAATGGAGGCATATCCTGTGCGTCAGGGCTGTGGTTGTCCAGATTTGCCCAAGTCTACAGTGGGGAAAGGGTATGGAAACCCATACAAACACGTCTAGTGAAGACTTGAATTCTGCAGCTAAAATTCTCCAAGGCTCCAGCGCCTCAAACTCCTCGTGGTGACTGAATCATTCATCATGATCCTGACAAGAGCTAAAAGGGTGAAGCTGTGTTTTCCCTGCAATCGCTTGTCTTAGCTGCTCTGGGCTGGAAACAGAAAACATCTCATTTGAATGCAGGAAGAATAAACACCAGACCTAGGAAAAAGGAAGGACTGGCTTAGGATTGCAAGAGGAGTTGAAGAGAAACTGTGGCTGGCACCCGACATGGAAGGACGTGCACTAGCGGGGTACAGACAGGAAGCCCGCACGGGAAGTGGGGGAAATGACACGTTGCTCTTGAAGGCCAGGGCATGGGGGCTACACTGAGATCGGACGGAACGTGAGGGATGTAGAAAACTCACTGGGGTAGGGACTAGAGAGCTGGCGGGGGGTGAGGTAAGGGGGTGGGACGCAGCTCTGAGTAGGAAGGTGCAATGGGGGAGCCAAGCCAGTCATGGCAAAGGAAGCGGGACTGGAAACCAAAGAGGCTGTGTCCACTACGGGACACACAGCTCTTCCAAGCCAGGAATGTTACAGAGGGATCCTGAGTATTGTCATTTCTCTGCTCTCAGCAAATGCCTACTAGATCCGCCGGCAAAGCACATCGCCTCCCTCCATAACACTGGTCCACGTAAAGGATGGCCATCAACTAGCCCTCTGATCCATTGCTACATTAACACCAGTGGGCCAAGACACGACATGTGCTGGATCCAAGGGTCCCAACCCTACTAGCAAGGCAGATCCACAGCAGAAGGAAGTTTGCATTTCAGTCTGTTTCTTGTTTGTAACCCTAGGAAGGTGAAGTTACCAGCTCAAACAGTTCAAATAAAAATTAGGTAGCTGGTTGAGTCAAGCGCTCAGCAGTTAGGAAGCACCAACACTGAGCTTCCTGTGCACCTAGTTTCAGCTCCCGGTGCACCTGCATTGCCATGCTTTGTTTTGGTTTTTTTTAATGACATGTTCACACGGCATTTCCCCCCCACACTGGACTCCTGCCTCATCCAATGCATACATACCATGAGCTGCTCTGCAAATGAATTAGGGTTCTCCCGTCCATCGTAGTTCCCACGTGAAACAAGAGAAATCGCTTAAACCAAGTTTTCCACATGTTACCGCTAGTTGCATGCACCGCCTTTTTCTCGCAGCCCACCTTGACACCCTGGGTCTGATCTCCAGACAGGCTGCACACTCACAGCTGCAAGAGAAGCCAATGGATGTTGTACCTGCAACTCCGTAAGTATTGCATTATTCTAAGTACTCGGAAAAAAATCAAGTCCTTACCATCTCAGACAGGGCACCCAAATTTAGCAGCCTCGTCTGACCTTAATCTCTGTGTCTCAACTCCCCATCTGTGAAAGAGAGATAACACCACCCCCTCATCTTGCTGGGGTTTTGTGAAGATAGATTAATTAATTCCTGTGAAGCATTTGGATACCACAGAAAAGCCCATGAGGAAATTAGGAATTCTGTCTTCAGATCAGGGTTTGAATAGTATTCAGTAAATACGGCCTAGGACCACCTACTGAGAACAGCTAGGAGAAAACAACACCCTGAATAGCAGCTCATTAATTGAACACTGCCCATCCTATATGCTGAATGCAGGAGGGGTCCAATGGAAATAAAAATGCAGTATGTGGTAACATAATTAAACCATCCTGCAGATGTGTTAGATGACTGAACTAAGCTTGCACAGGCAAATTTCATTCTGGCATTTCCTAACCTCTTGACTTCGCAGTCTTAATTATGCTCTTTTCAGTGCGTGCGTGTATGCGTGTGTGCACGTGTATGTGCATATGTGCATGTGATCCACCTATAGGAAATGATTTATGCTTACATTGCAAACCTCTCTCTGACTATTTCCCTCCAGAGCTGATAACGAACAAGGGCAGGTTAAAAAAAATCCATTACAAAAGACGATATCGAGCTTGCCTGAACTTGGTAAATGCAGCATGGTTTCTGTTTTTCTCTTCAATTGCCAAGGCACCGGAAACATGCAAGCACTACTTCTATTAGCACATTATTTATTAAGTCTTTAGATAAGAAACTTCAGGAAAATATAACAGAGCAGATCCCTACTATATTACCTGGACTACATCATTTCCTGAATTAACCACCACCATGGGCTTCCTTCTCCTCTGCTAGTTCCAGTCCTAGCAGAAAGGCAGCAGAAGCTAACTCGAGTGGAGACAGGCCATGGAAAGGAAATAGCAGCTCTACAGTATGCTGCCTCCCCGCTCTGCCCCTTCTCTGCTGAGGAGGCTTTGGCAGGGTTGCTTTCCACTGCAAAGTTCCAGTCTTAAAAATGCAAGCAAAACATTTCAAAAAGAAGCTCACTGTGGCATGCCCTCGCAAGGGATGATTAGTGCAACGGCCCGCCAAGCAACGGGCTGCTTTGAAGAAGGGGAGCTGGTTTCACTGGCTAGGGGCACAAATGACATAAACCAGTATATGTGGTTGGAAACCAGTTCAGATCTGTACCACAACAGAAGTTCAATGCGCATAAACCACTTTCAAAATGGCTTAAACTGGTTTAAGATAAACCTGGATGAATGTAGTATCAGACTGAATTGATTTAGATTACATTGGTTTATTGAACTTCTGTCCCAGATCCCCTCCAGATTCAAGTTAACTCACATCCCCCAAAATCCCAGGATGCTTAGCACCTCCCCCACAGCCCCCCCCCACTAGTCTTGGCCCAAGCTGTCTGCTCCAGCCCAGCAGGGATGTGCTCTAGCGCCCCCGGCTTCTGGCCTGGGCCACTGCAGGCACGTGGCTGCATTTCTGGGATCGAAAGTGAATGTCTGTTCACTTGCTTATCGGTTCAATCTGTGCAGCTTAGACTAACCTGTGACGACTGAATTAGTTCAGCCTTGGGCTTTTTGACTACCTCTACTTGGCCATTTAGTCTAAATGGGAGTAATGTCATTAAAGCCAGTAAAGCTACAATAGTGTAGATGTGAGATCAAAATCTGACTCTTTCAGTTCACAATGTTTCCTGGAACGCACTGGAGTTTTCTTACACAGGTGTGCCCTACCTAATGTTTCTACCCACAGATGTCATCTTTTAAATACAGGCATACCTTTTTAAAAACAGAGCTAATCCTGAATTTACTGATTGGTTTGTTTTGGTTTGTGGGGGGGGGGGGTGGAAGGGGGACAATAGGAAATATATATTCCCCCTGTCCTTGGGCCTAGTCCTACAAATCTCAAGCATCTGACTTGAGTAGTCCCATTTAATTCATCTGGAGTCATTGGAAAACTAAGATTACATATACCCTTACACATCTACAAGATGTCAAGTAATGACTTAGGATATGCAAAGCCTACTCTATTTAGCTAAAATATTTGTTCCCTATGAGTCCATATAATCTCGGTAAAATTAATGTTCTTGAACCATAAAAACAACAAATGTTACATTTTTATAATTTTCTGGAAAAGCATTCTAAGGGGCACCGTATACACAGAATATTCCATCTGGCCAAAAATAAAACAGAGCAATAGAAAAACAATGACTTTTAAAAACACATAATTAGAACTAAGAGCAAATTTATGAAGTGATCCTCCCACTTGCAGCTAGTAATAAAGACATACACCTCTGCGCATATTATCAGCGTTTATATAGTCGTTTCATTTGGTTACAAAATGTCTCAAACAACTTTCACACTACTGTACATTATTTCAAATACTTCTGTTGATTTTTTTTTTATTTAACTAGTTCATTGTTGGTGTAATTTGGGACATTATAGTTTCAACAGTAATATTTTTGGTACTAGAGCAAAGTTTGTGATATGCCCTGAAATAATTGTATTTGCCTTTAGCAAACATGTTATTTGATTTTTGAACAAAATGGCTGATAGAGGCTGATGAAAATTACTCCAGCTCAGAATGCACCAACAGATGTGCTATCTGCCAAGGGATTTCCCTAGAAAATTTCTAATTTTCTTCTATCAGTTTAGAAAAGGTTCATTTAAAATCTGTTAAAATGTATTAATGTGCAGTGTTGCATTATATCCACTTACGGACAGAAAGGGGAAAAGATGTTCAGAAATCTGAACTCCAGCAGCTTGAGGCTGTAACATTTCTACACAATCTACCCAGAATCCAAAGGGTTTTTGTTTTTTTTAAATGAACAAATATTTAAATAGTTGGTATCCGTGAAACTAAAACATGCAGTTTTATTCACAGAACTACTATAGCATCTCTCGCTTGATGAGACTTTTAAAGCCAGAATTCACAGACAGCTTTTTAGAGAAGTCACGTGTCCACTCCTCATCTTGGGAACTGCTGGTCCAGGTGTTGGATTTCAGCAAATTGTGTCAGGATCCTGAATCGCAGAAATATGCATTTGAGCCCAGTAGAAGGTCGCTGTGTAATGGGCAGAATGTAACATCTCCAATTTATTAGGTTAAACCAAATATCATCTTTCCCAAGCAAGATCTGCAGGAACTTCAGAGGAACTAGCCAAGGCAGTGACCTTCATTACTGTTTGCCTCTGCAAGTCAAAGCTCTACAAACCCCAGAGACATCACCATTAATCCAGAAAACGAAGCCAGCCAAATTGCTTGGCAGACAATGATCTAGCCACAGTAATCTTCACATTTCCCTCCGCCGGATCAGATTACTGACATTTGTTCAATTGGAGCTGAAAACAAGAGGCGATGCAGTAACTCCCGTCTGGAAACAACACAGTGACCCACCTCCTTACCTCGAACAGGGAAAACGCGCTCCAATACTTCATGGCCTTCCTATGCATCTCCAGGCCCCGTCCAGTTTGGTCTACTTGAGAAACTCTTTTCCCCATCAGCGACCCAGGCAGACAGATGAGTACCCGGGGACGATGCAGTGAATGAACCCAAGAAAGACAATGTCGAAAAATTTCCGCCATGTATCTGCAAGCTCACCGTTTGTCAAAGCCTTCCCCGCTACACAAGGAAGGAGTTTGCCAGAAACAAATGTGCTAAGTTTACAGCAGCCCAGCTTAGGAGATGCCAGAAGCAGGACATACAATCTAGGCAGAACAATGGAAATCTTCCTTGTCGTATTCGTTGACATAATAGTGACAGGCGCCCTAGAAACATCACTGACAACAGTAACAGGCTGACAGATTAGCTATTTTCCTATATGAATATCCCTCAAGATGACACCAGGGAAAAAAGAAGGAAAGAAAGACATCTAAATGGCCTTTTCTTGGTTTAAAGGACCACATTATGACGACTCAGATCCAAACACTGTGATATGCATTTATACACACGCATTTTTTTGCCTTGTGCACAGGATATGAATGGAGTAAAACATGCCGTCGGCTTCATCCTCAACAACTTGAGGAACTTCAAATATGCAGGTGGGGTCCCAGGAGAATTTCTGAGCCCTGGGGAGGACATTTTAAAGCTTGGGGCACTTCACCCTATGCAAGCATAACTAATAATTTTACAATTTATGACGCCAGCCAGCCTTGGTTACTGACTGAATGTAGACTCGCTCTGGATTTAGACTTATGTCACGCTCTATTTAGAAGTGACGTAGGTAGCAAAGGCAAAACTTTGTATAAAAAGAAAAAACAAGAAAATGCGATCAAGAGATTTAAAAGCAGATTTTTATACCTCGCTTGTCATTACTGTTTTGTGGGAAAAGCCACGCAACCTTGGAGTGGGGAGTGGGAAGAAAAGAAAAGTCGGTCTAACTAGTGTACAGACAATAAGCTTTTCCGGCAAATGCCATTAAAATAGGCAATTACATTTTCCCAAACACCCCCACATCTTATGTTGATCTATCCAGAGGCATTTCTTCCCATTTCTATTTAAAACTTTGCTGATAAACATAACAAATAGTTGAACAGCTGAAAATGTCTACTTGAAAGATCACACAGCAGAGTTATTTCTATTAATGCCAACGAACCTACACATCCATAGAGAGAAGAGAAACCCCCCCAAAGGAAAAACAGCAGAAAACAACAACGGGGTAGAAAGATGCTACTGGGACCAATGCGAGTGGTGAATGTTATACGGGCTCTTGAAGTGAATTGCAAAAGGGTCCCTCTCCTACATGCACGCACACATACGCATCTGCACACATAAATATGTAACAGAGTAATACAACTTTTATCTCTCTGGGAACCACAGCAGCAAGTTTGGCTTGAAAGCGGCAGAGAGATTGTAAAGGAGAATGAAACGCCATAAGGGGAGTCCGGGGCTCGGTACCTGTTGTGAACATGACACAAGCCCGACGGGCTGCCTTGCACGCTAGCGCACGTTGCACGGTTGTGCCAGCCTCTTGTTTTCTCTGCCTCAGAAGCTGGCTCCCCTCTGCGAGCTCTGCACTTCTTTGCCCACCTCTTTTTGGGCGAGACCCTTTGCCTGTGCACTTGGCCAAGAACTTCAGCTGTGCTTTTGGAGGTACTGTTTCCACCTCTGCCCAGAGCTGGAATGACCACTGGCCTCTCCTACAGACGGATGCAGCAGGCACCCCCAAAAGTGTCCCTGAAGTTTAACCTGGAATCACAAAGCGTCAGAACATGATTAGTCTCGCTGAGCAGGTGCTTATGCTACTGGATGCATCCAGGCAACCCCCAGAGGCATGGAAGGAATAGGACCATGCCCCGCTTCCTCCGCATGCCAAGGCAGAGGCGGCAAGGATGCAGAAGTCCTGGGTTCCCTTGGGCAAACAAAGGGAGTTCAACAGCCCCTGACGTTGCATTTGGAGAAACTCCTTCTATTCTGCTGTATTCCCATTCCCATACCTCGCCCTTCACTGTTGTGCCTGAGCCCTTTTCCCTCAGCACATCTGCGTAAGAGCTAGACACAATCTGGTCTGTTGTTAACAGTTTAATCAAACAAGGCTGCATGAGCGTGGGTGCATCTGTCGGGCTAGACACACTTTTCAGATACGGTAAAAACTCTTATTTTCTACCCTGAAATTGGCTTAATAGGTAGTCATTTCTAGAGAAAGACTTTCTTTGACAAGGAATTTTAATAGCTGTTTCTTATTCCTGTGCTCTCTGAATCAATTGTACTAACAAGCTAGCTTGAGTTAATCCAGGTTACTTAGTATTAATCTTGATTAATTGATTCTTATTTGAACACATGTTAGGTTAACTTTGCTTTGCAGTGAAGAAGCTGAATAAAACTTCTACCCTCTGGCTATCCAGCAAGCTCCCTGCGTAGAGACTTGCCTAAAAAGATCAGACATTATAAAAGGGCAATAGCCCTTGAACAGATGAAATAACATGGGAGTTCACTTTCACTGTTCTACAGCGATAGTTTCAAAGTATAAAACTCACATTCGCAGAATCAAACATTTCCTGAATAAAAAGAAAGACTTTGTCAAGGTGCTATGAGATTTTGCGTTTTTCAGGTTTGATAGCATATGAAATATTCGTCTAATGACCATTTTGCTAAAGGGAAAGGTGAAAAGTCTGGTGAGAAACAAGAGCTCAATGTTACCTTGCTGATGCACTGAAACATAAAGTGACCCAGAAATGGATTGGTACTGTGCGTGTAGCGCTCATTTGTTCAAAGTTGTGGCTGGCCAGGAGATGGATCAATTCAATACGTTTAAAAGCTCAGAGTTGTGTTTTGTTCTGTTATGCTTTCTTCTCTTTTCAATTGAGCAGGTGTTCTCTTACATAGCCTTTAACATCAAGGACCAATATCTTGCAACGGGCTAAATGGAGAAGATGCCCATGTTGCTATGACAATAGTTTTATTTTACAGTCCTAAAAAGGTACGTACAGTTCTCTAAACAAAATGGCCCACACTTTTATAAGCACACGCAGTTCTGCCCCGTGAGCCGCACCTGACTCATTACAGGTCAGAGTGATAAAAACCTAAGTACGTGCCTACTCCGTCGCCCAATCTGCACCCAAATCATGGACACCTGTACTTGTCATTCGGGGCAGGTACACCTTAGAAAACTGGCTGTCGTGTCTGAAGATGCTATACAGTAATCCCGACCATGAAGATCACAACTGGTGATGAGCAATTTGAAGGAGTAGCTGAAGGGATGGTGCCTCCGGGGACATGACCACTTCCCATCTCCCTGGGATGAAAGAGGCACGCCCAGAGCACCATTTGTTTGGATGGTGCCGATACATAATCTTATGGTCCACCAAGACAGCAACGTGCATCAGGGCACGTTTCAGTGCAATATCCAGTCTGGAAGGCATACTGGGGGAATTGCACCGATACATCCCTCAACACTGGGCCTACTGGAAGAACATTATCCAGGGAAGATCCTTATGCCTGCCTGCAAGGAAGTCTAGCTAAAATTGGGTAAAAGAGGAAATTGATTTTATGCCTTTTTTCCTTAACTAAAAAAAGTATCTATAATAAAGTGATTGGAGGGCAGTAGCTCACTGGAGAGATCCTGAGAGAAAAATCATATCACATCTATTTTTACCGAGTGGAAATGTACAAATTTGTTAATATTCAGGCTAGTAGAATCATAGGTTTAAGAATGTCCAGAGTACTTTAAAAATGCCCCTTTACATTTCTAAATGTTCCCGAGTTTAGATGTGATCAGGGATTCTGCATTACACAGGGAAGCACTTACAGATTGCTGAAATGCTACGGTTGATAGCTCCAACATAAAAGTGAGTCAGTGCTTTAAACCAGCAGTTACAGAAATACCGCTTTCATTATGTTCTTTGGGGGGGAAAAAAAGGAAGGAAGGAAGGAAAGAAATAAAGATTCAACAACCTCTGGCTCAGGAGAGGCATGGAAACATATGCTAACACCACAGACTTTTCAATCTAGATGGTCTATTCCAAATTCTGCGCTGCATACAGATGTGGCCAAGTGGCTGCCGCAAAAATGGAGAGGTGCCAAGACCTAGCTTAAGTTATAAGCAAGGGTTCGGGAGGTGTCATGCTTCAACAAATGCTGTGCACTCCTCTGGGATAAGCAACCTCATAGCAACAGAGGAGAGGGTGTGCTAGACCTAGGGATAGTGGACTGGACATACCCCATGACTGCATAAGGCAACTCTCCCAACATTATATATGGCGTCACCTGCTTACAGTGCCGCTCTGCTGTCGACTTCAGAAAGATGGGGGGGGGGGGGTGGGGGGGGCGGGGATCTCCGTATAAGAATGACTGACCGCCTATCTCACACAGGCTGCAGAAAGAAACAAAGCCCTGCGACAGAAACCTTTAACCTCCCTGCACATCCCACCACTGACCTCAGGACCGCTGCTCTCAGGCAGCAAAATTTGAAGAACCAGTTTGAATGGGAAATTGCAGAACAAGGCAAACTAGACTGCTAAGTATGGTGTAAGCAGGGACTACGGATTCATACCCCATGACCTGCCTTGGCTTTTGTTCCCCTTTGGGCTCCCAGCACTGTCCCCCACCCGCTTCCCACCTTTTATATTTAAATCGCTCACTCCCCTAAACATACTTCTCTGTGCTTGTCCTTTCACAGCATCTCATGAAGTGGGCTCAAGTTCACAAAATCTTATTGAATTAGTCTAAAAGGTACATATCTACCCTGCCTTCTGCTTCTATAATCAGCCTTGCTCGTTCACAGGATTCCTGTAATACCGCTCCCATTTTTCGAAAGTCTAAAATAAAATCTCCCTCTTTTGGACTCTGTTTCAAGGGCAGGTATCTCCTTGGTGGCTCCCAAGGTCTAAAGCCGTTTTCTGTCCCCTGCTTGTCGACTTAGGTCTGGGATGATTATCCTGGCACCATCTCCATCACTTGATGAAGCTTGCATGAAATGTGCTGAACCACAGTCCACTGGGTTAGTTAAACCTGAACCCCTAATTCTCCTGGGCTTTTTACTCACCAAAGAAATACACATAATTAAACTGGCAGGAAACAGAAGGGAAATTATACTGTGTTGCAGGGCTTATTCATTTTTGACTGGAGAATAACCACCATGGAAATATTTCCAAGGCTACTCCCAGAGTCCCATGCATTGTCAGTCTGTGATCCCAAGTGAACACGCAAAACTGTTCCTAGGATATGCAGGAAGAAAGTCCAGACACCCGCAGCCAGGGCTATTCTCTTGCAGTCTCAAGTTAGGGATTTATCCACTCTGGTACATGGTGTCCAGAAACAAGACAGAGAAGACTAGGATGATCGATGAATCTGGACCAGGCAATCCTTTATTCCCCAAATAGATCTTGCTAATATAGTAGAATATAAACGATCAGCTTCTCCCCAGAGGCAACCCTGAACCCCAACAGATGAAGGTGTGTTATCTGACATGACAAATATTGATTTCCCTGGAGGAATTTATTTTGCCATCCACAAGTGAGGCATTATCTGAAATCAGCATTTTGTCCTCAGTATCAGCTCATATGAAAGGTCTCTAAATACACCGTTTTAATGATGTACTGCAATAGATAAATAGTAGCCACACACATCAACCCCCCTCTATTATATCTAATTACATGTGCTCTGTGGGTAATGTCCAACACATGGGCAGTGGCACAATTTTATTCAACCAGGAACCCGTATTGTTTTTTTTAACATGAAGCCATGCTGCCTTCACTTCGCTTCTGTTTAATGGCCCAATGTCCATCCAATTCAGTTAAAAGGTTCCCACTGAGGTGAATGGGACTTGGACCAGGCTCTACTGAATCATCTCTCTTACATCTCTATTGTGAGCATTAGTTACCGCTGCAGTACAGTTTTATTTATGTACAGTTAATCTAGGGAAATTATCCACAATTTACTTCCATTTCAGAATATATGGCTTAAGTCTGATTCCATTTACATCACAGAGAGAGTGCAAAGCAGAATAATATATCTGGAGATACTTTCTGAAATGACACTGGTGGAGGAACAGTATGGTTTTTTAATTCAGATTTATCCTATCCTTACACATTAGCATATGCACAAATAATTGCATGAGTACATGGGTCCTGGAAAGAGTCATTCCTAAGCTAAGCACGCAGCGCTGTCACGTTTCACTTATGACAAAAGTGCATCCACTACTAATCCTCTTGCAATTTGTTCCAATTAACTCATTGTCTCTTACTTGCAGAGTCAGCTTAATTGAACCGCCTGTTTAATACAAAGTGTAGTTTCTGCAATCAAAAGTAACCCTGGAATTATGACAGCTAATTTCCCACCTCACGTGACTGACTTTCACTCCATTACGCTGTTACAGCTGTCCCAGCTAACCTAGCCTGCTGTGGTTTCACAGTAAGAACAAGGGGAGTTCATAAAAGAACAAGAACAAATGAAAGCAGACCTTTAGATGTCAGAAGTACCATCTGAAAATGGATTTTCTCCCTGAAACACAAGTGCCAGATCATTAGATCCCCTAGTGTAAGCAAGTACTTTAGTAACTAGACTCAACTATGGTTTCTCCGGTAGAAACTGTATAACCTATCTCCGAGAACGATGCTCCCATGATTTGAGTTAGACAGACAAAAGCAACCTACGCTCACATATCCCAAGGAACACATCCTCCTCCTCTTCCTCCTCTCAAGTTAATTATTTTAGTGCTTGATCACGTATAAACTTCTGTTTGAGAACTCCATCTAGATAATCTACAGTGACTTAACGTTTCCCCTATGTCTGATCAATGAAAGAACCTCGATTTTGAACGTGTGTGCGTTTCATGAATTGAATCTTACAATCCTCTCCGAATCGGCTTGCAATTTCAAATAAAGTTTCTCGCTTTACTCACCACATCAAACATACCCGGGACACGCCGTTAATCTTTTCTTCAAACAACATACATCCAACCAGAACTTACTCACTTACCAAAAACAAATATTTACTGGAAGCAGAGATGAGCTGAACTACCTCAAACTAATTTCCTTAGTCAACAAAACTTGTTCTTCGCCTGAGATCCTTGCACATATCCTATCAGCGCTAATGCTGCAGCTCGACGGGACACCTGCAAGGACACGGACTGTATGACTTTGTGTAACCTTTGTTCCTAAACCACAAAGAGGGATCAGAAGTTGTCAGCAGACCTGCTCCACTAAACGTCTCTGTCTGCTTCAGGTACCAGGGAGATGTTTCTAATAGGATTCATAGATTCATCTTCCTTTACTCCTTCTTAATGCTAGCTCCCGCCAGAGGTGATACCCTGCCCAATGCTCGAGGATAGCTTTCATTTGCCTACAGCCCCCATTGCTTTGACTCGCAGAAGGCACTGGAAAACCAAATGTTTCCCAAAATCAAACTTAGTCAACTATAGTCACCAAAATAGATTAAGGCAACCCTTGCTTCCAACTCTTCTCATGTGCAAGAGTGGCTTTTATTGCAATAGTAACGGACCCCATGTCTCACGAACACACCCTCACCATGGCAATTAGAAATAAAACATTTAATTGAATCACAGACTCGTTCTCATGGTTAGCAGGAAAATGGTGGTTTTCCCAATTATTACACCATATTTGCAAGATACCTCCATAGAAGCTCTACGTTACCTCACTTTGAGCGAAGTATCGTGAGAATCGGTTTCCAAATCACTGAAAGACTTGCTACTTTTAAAACACTGAGGTACTAAGAGACGACTCATTTGAAACCTCTACACACACACAGTCAGGGGGTCTGTGAAAAATAACCTCCTTTCCAGAGAGATGCTCCGCGGTGCTCAGGCCTCAATCCCTCAGCCCTCTGTACTGGTGGAGACCTATTCCCCCGGGTGTGGGAGGTGGAAAGCACCGTCATTGCCGCGGCCGTGAAGACTGACCCACAAATGAGTGGGGAGCCCACTGAAACTCAATCTGAGCTGCGTGGTTCATATCTTCCCATCCAGAACAGCCTACACACAGCAACATCTCAATTCGCCTCAGGTATCTTATTTAGTATGTGATGCTATGGTAAAGTATTAGCAGCCCAACTGGATGAGAAACAGCCTTCTTGCACCAGAAAGATTTTGGCGATTTCCAAAATGTTCCTGCTCCACATTGGGAGGAAACAAGACTTCCATTTTCAAATCATGGAAAAAAAGAGTGAGCAAGAGCTTACCCGTGTACTCCTGAAAAGCCCAGCGCTGGGGGAAATCACTTGAGATGTAGGACGCCAAGACTAAAGCTCTTGCCCCAATTATTTATGCAAAATGGAACAGCTCCAACAGGAAGACCAAGAAATAACCACTCTAGGATTACCAATAGTCTGGGTGCCAGGGCACTCACCTGGGTTATGGAGACGGATATTCAAGTCTTTGGTATGAACCAGGCACATGTGGTCTTTCACAACCCAGCCTTAACCACCCAGCTATTCTTGAGTGGGGCTCTCTGTATTGTTTCTCATCTTGTTCCTTTCCCCGGTTTTCACTAGAAATACCATTACTGTGGACACCTGGATGTACATTTTAGAAACAGGTTCTGCTGAATCAACTTCTTTCCAGCAGAAAGCTAATTCATCTCAAAAACCCAGACCAACCTAATCACTAAGGCAGGCGTTATTCATTTTTAGTAAGCCGTGCTTTCACCTTTTCTTTTGTTTTGCCTGTTCTGTTTCAAGACTGCTCGCTATTTTTACAGACAATGTAAAACATTGGTATTTTTATAACAGAGGTATTTTAGGTGAACCTAATAGTGACCAAGTCACTGGTTTTGATTAATCATAATCATGCCAACTGAGGACAGCAGCTAGTAATATAGATGGGGGGAAAACAGCAAAGAAGTTAGCAGAAAAGCAGTAAAACAAAGGAACCAAGAACAGCAGCACAATGGACAGCTACAGAAATGAACGCTAACCCAGGAAAGCAACCCAGACACTGCGGTATGGTGGAAAGCCACGGAGCCCAGCAGTTCACTGGAGTGGATACCTGTAGAGCACCTGGGACGAACCCTTGAAGCTGCAAAGACCACCAGTGTTGTATAGAGAAGAGCCACAGTGAGCACTGAAAAGCATCAGAGATGGATAACTGGAGTTTCAGAGACAATAGCAACAAAGAGGATCAACAAGGAGTGTCAGAGACAAGACAGCGGCATGGAAAAGAACTGGAAAGCAGGCCAAAGTATCTGCAGAGCAACAATGAAGACATCAGCATGAAAGAAAGACAAAAGCCCCATTCATCTGAGCAGATAGTAAGAACTGTACCTGGGAGCTCAGAAAAATACAGCACTTACACAACAGGAGGAGGACAGCCACAGGCATTCATCCATTATTGCAGCATGAAGGTCTTTGAGGCAACGACACGTTCAAGCACGCGCATAATAGTCAATGGCATTGCCTTTTCAGCTAAACAAATAAGGTTAACTGTAGGTATGTGATATTCCACAGACACCAAAGTAAACATTAATGTAGTCAAATCTGGCAAGGATTTGAAGGGCAATCGCTGTTAAATCAGACACAGTAAGATAGCAGACAGATCAGCTAGGTAAGATAAATAAGACAGAAAAGCACACCACCAGCTAGCTGGAATAACTAGCTCTTATCTATAATGGGTAGGGGATAAAAACATACGTTATCACAGGGGACTCTACCTCAGTGAATAAAACAGCCCCAGAATTTCTCAAAACTATAGATGACAACTTCCTAACTAAAAAACCACTGTATCCTACAGGAGCTCAATCAAAAAGAAGGTTAACAGGTGACCTGATCACAGTCTGTACAAACCTACCTGGGCACCACAATACCGAAGAGAGCCAGTTCTTCAGTCTAGCAAATAAAAAGCACAAGACCCAAGGCTGGAAGATGACCGTAGCCTGATTCAGACCGGAAAGAAAGCACTGTTTTTCGTTTGTTTGTTTGTTTACAAAAAGGGCACTTTTCCAACTTGCCATGGC
Organism: Alligator mississippiensis; assembly: GCF_030867095.1. Taxonomy (NCBI): domain Eukaryota; kingdom Metazoa; phylum Chordata; order Crocodylia; family Alligatoridae; genus Alligator; species Alligator mississippiensis. The sequence goes on from NC_081835.1 coordinate 1,952,469, forward strand.
AGTGGTGGTGGATTCCCCATCGTTAGTCATTTTAACATCACACCTGGATATTCTTCTAAAAAGCGCTGTGGTTCAAGGGGGAATCAATTCGGGGATGTCCCACAGCCTGTGGCAGGACACAGAAGATGGCAATTGTGCCTCCTGGCTCTGAAATAACCACGCTGCATGCACCTGCTGTGCTGGCAAGTGTGCCAGGTGTGCACTCACTCATTTTTTGTTGCTTTCTATAACACATTAATGGTCACTGACCAAAAAGGCGTGGTGGAGGCCTAGGAGTAAATGGGATAATTTGTAATTAAAATGAAAAGACTTTAATTTTGGTGGCACGCATTATTCAGTGATGAATGCCCATCCAATACTTACATAGTAACTCACATTCATCATAATTATCTTCGGTTATTTAATTGTTTTAACACTGTATATATTCTGTTGGTAGCTTGCTGCTTGCCTCAACTCCATGTCCCAGAATCATTAAGAGACTAGAATTATTTTTCTGTATCAATCTAAAGTTTGACAGCTTATACAGATTGTCTGGGAGTTGTCTGGGCAACATTTGATCTGCACATAGAGGTTTACATTGGCATCAGTGTATATAGCTGAATCCAAAGATTTGCGGCATTTAAAACACACACACTAAAATCTAATTAAAAGCAGGAAATTTCTTAAAGAACCTTTTGTTTTCAATATAAACAAAGACGGTGCTCCCGACTCTCTTTCTAACCGGTATTCATTATGATCGCAAAGGGTAGCCAAGTGAAAATAAATAAGGCAGATGATAAAAGATCAGTATTTTCTGGAGCTTCATCAACTTATCAGCTACCCAAACCACCTGTAGGCACTACGGCTCCTGTCCAGTACCAAGAAATCTAATTAATCCTTGGAGAGGTGCGTGAGTAAGCATGTAAAACATGACTTCGTCTCTAGTATCCTCGACTGAGACTAGACTCGCTATAAGATCCTCCAACGGGCCCATCTAAATCTTGGCTGGGAGCCAGTCCCCAACCCCACCGCGAGACATCACCGTCAGCACAGGCCATGTTCAGACCCTCAGCCTTTGGGTCGTCCCGGAAGAAAGAAATGAGGAGCGTGCACACGTCCACTCCTGCTCCGAACAGCGTGAAAGCTCCTGCTCCCCCCTACTCCCCACCACGCCACAGTGGATCGGCTTCTTCCCATCCTCAGGCCTCGTGGCTTCGTGTCTTTTAGTGCCGTCTTGGACTGAAAATCTGTCTTCTTCGGTGCAAGTTTCAACCCCAGCTTGGAAACAACACAAAAGGAGCAGCAGTTTCTGAATCCATCTCGGATCAAAACTTTTCTCATTAATACCCAAATAGAGCAACGACTGTGCGGACGCTGGGGAGTCGAGCTGTAATACACTCTTCTTCACCTGTCCTGAGGATTGTTGTGAGGCTTCAGTTTAAAGCTAGTTCAGGACTTTGAGACATGAATATGCTCCTTCCAGGATCAGCCCCTGGCAGCATCCCTCCGACCCCCCTGATCCAAGCTGCCGTATTCTGGAAGGGGCACCATCCCAGGAGAGATTTTGGTTGCCGCGTTTGGAAAGAGCTCTAGTAAGTCTCTGCAAGTCCTACTAGGACAAGGACACTAACCAAGCTACTACGCAGCAAGCTTTGCCTACAAGTATCCTAACATTTCATGTGGTTGGTTTTTTTCTCTTCGCTCAAAACTTCAACATCTGATTTACAAGTTATTTACATAGGAATCATTGCACCCACCAGGGAAATGCAGCCACCTTTGGGAGGAAATGCAGCAACTGAACCAGATTTAAGAGGACAGCACCCACCCTGGAAAGTGTCGGCATGTGACACTTATGCGAGCGGTAATGTAAAAGACAGGTTGATAAATAAACCTGTGGGCTCAGAACTCCTTAGACTGAAACCAGTAAGACTGCTAGGGACTAAATCTTTGCTGGGAAACTGGTAGCAAGGAGGCCAGCAGAATATTTATCATGGCTTATATATTGCTATTTACCCACCCAAATCCAGCTTTTCAGGTCACCCAGGGAAAATAAAATGCTGTTCTTCTGGGCCAAAGAATTGCAGACAGTGTTCTCTAACCCAGAATCAAAGCATTAAAAAAGCCCACATGAAAAGCCCCAAGGTAAAGACATGGACCTAGGGCCCACACCCAAGGCACCCAGAAAAAGTCTTCACTTTGCATTCACTGCTTGTACTATACGGACAGGCCACAGGGCTCCTACATCCCAGTGCATAGCTCTATCCACTAGGCATTACTGCTTCTCTTAAAAGAGAGTCTTAGCAAAACCCCTCTTCGAGGTCAACATGAAGCTTCATAATTAGTCTTCTTCACTGATCCCGGAGTCCAAACAGATGCAGAACTGCATCCGAGACTCTCCACCAATACCAACTTGTCTAAGAAAGACCATTATACAAGCCCAGGTGTGTTATATAGCTACAGTGCACCGCCACTTTGCTGCTTTACAAATAAAAACAAGAAATTTTGCTTTTAAAATGTGGGGGTTGCAGAACAGACAGAAGCACCGAATTATTACCAGGATGCTCCAGGATCTTTACGGCTCCTGTAGTAAAAAGGACAGCAAGACCGTGCTTTGTACGTAGGCTACGGATCAGCCTCATAATCAATTCTTGGGCCAGCGGGAGCTGCCACGGACATTCAGGATCACTGACTTTCCAGCTCCTTATGCAAAGCCTGAAACTGAATCTTACCATCAGAGAGAAAAATTTAAGGGCAAGTTATGCTTATTTCCTACTGCCATTTGCACTGAAATCGGGAAAGTAAAATTCAGTCAAAAAAGAGAATACCAAGGTTTAGATCTGGATCTGAAAAGACACACCCAACATTTTGGGGTATCAAAGCCACATCTGATGTCAAAAAAAAGCCGCCAGCTTACTCAGGATGCCACTTATACATTTCCTTAATTTTAAGTAAATGCTCACATACTTTCCTGAACGCCTTTGTGCATTTTTTGTAAGACACAAAATAAAGCTACCGTAACACAGAACAATCAATACTGATATCCTTCTGTGACCACACCTTGACCTGCACGAGAAGAAAAAGGTGGGAAAGCGTGCGATACATGCATTGTTTCCTATATGTGGGGAATGTTGAGTGACCCCCAAGAAGCAAAGTACAATTTTTTTAATTAATTAAGCTGGCAGGGGAAAAGCACGCGCCAGAATACATGCATTTCCTGGCTTTCTTATGAACAGTTTAAATACAAGTCGAGTCACAGTAAATCCTCTCTGGGGGCAAGCAACAGCTGCTAGCAAAGCGTTTAACGTCAGTGGTGTTCAGACAATTTTCAGTCCAGCAGAAAGCTTAGAAATGCACAAACTATGTGCAAACCATCTCTTTCTTTTTAAAAGATGTAGCAGGCATGCTTTCTCCAACCGAGATTTCTGATGCACAAAAATGCTTCTGGAGTTGGATTTTTGTTGTCAACTTTACAGCGACGGATGTAAAATTAAGTAGGTACTGAGCTGCTCCAAACCAACCCACACGCACCCAGATTAACCATATTCAAAAAAGGTAATGGAAACAAAGCAAAGGCGCCAAAAGAAGCAATTCGCTGTGACACAAATTGGCTGAGGGCAAAATGACAAACTGAGTTGGGGCGATTTGGTTCCCACAATTTATTCTTTAATAACTTCTAGTGCAATATTTCTGGGGCACATCAAAGGACAACAACAGGCTGACGTCGGTAATCCCTCTCACATATAAAAACTTTCATTACACAGTGTTAAAGGCATCATTCTTCTGAGAAATGGGAATTGATAGGGGTCGGCTTTTTTCTATCCTGGGGAACATCTGAGGCTTTTTCTCATGGTGACGCTGAGTACTCTTGCCAGAATTTGTTCTGAAGGCTGCAGATGTGCAATATGATGAAAAATCTCTTTGATAAATGGGAAAAGGGAAAAAAAAAAGTTCAGCGGACCTCTTTTCTGTGTCAGACCTAGAAACTGCTTTCCATTCTAATTAGTTCAAAAAAGTGTTTCTTGTAAACACTTTTCTATTTCTTCTTACAAAGTTGTCAGCATTAATTTTGACAGCAATGTCTAGATTCAACATCCTCCCCTGTACGCGCAGGAAGAAATAAATGTATAAAAACAGTTGCAGATGGAGCTCCTTTGATTATTATATCTATAGTATCTAGAGAATAATATTGGTGGTTATTTCCTGGGCTCAACTGTTGTGCGCTGCGGGCTCTCTCTCTTTTCAGCTGCTAAAGTTCACCCCAGAAAGTGTTGTATTTTAGGCACAAAAACAGTCATCTGTATATTTATCTGTGTAAAACTCAACCGCACAACTTTGATCTGGGTAGGGGATGCTGGACTAGACCGTCGGTTTGTAAATTATTGAAAGTCTTCAGGATGAAAGGCAATACGTAGTAATATCGCCAAGTGATAATATAGCCTGGCTGGCTAAGCAACTAGGCACGCATCTCTGCTCACCAGTGCCGATACTTGTTAACGTCTGCGTAACTTTGCATCCTACTGTCAAATGCAACTTAAAATGTATGCATCCAACCACAGCGCAGCAGTCACGGCTCACGCCATGGGGATGCTTTCTCCCCAGATCTTCCCTGAGGACCAGATGTGGTGAGGTTCAGAAAAATCTAGCCCTGATCCAGCTTAACTTTAAGTATAATGTTGGGCATCCCATGGAAAATCACTGGCACAGTTCAGGTGTTCGCTGTACAGCCATGAACTTGAGGCCTGCGCCAAAATGCCCAGCCTAAGGCAGTACCAAGTCCTGCAACTTATAATTTTTAAATGACTTTTCAGGCAAGAATTGAAATTAAAACCAAGGATTAAACTATCTTCTCAGTCACGCACCTTGGTAAACCAGGTTTACGCCTCTTCAGTTGAGGGAGTCAATTCCGGTCTATGCAGGAAAAATGAAAGATTTTGGCCCTACATATATAACTGGGGGGAAGTCTACTCCCATAGGAAGCAGACAGGATAAAGCCACCAGCGCAGAAACAGCGCACTGAGTGCCACGAGCAGCTTGCCCGCTGCGGTCCGCTGTGTCAGCCCAGGGAGCAGGACTTCTCTGCTGCGTCCAGAAAACCTGGGCTGTGCTGCCCGATTCCCTTCTCATTATCATGGCGTACATGAAAAGTAGCTTCATTGCCTTCAACAGAGCTGTACGAGGGCAGAACTAGTGAGAGGAGAAACAGATCCCATGTTTTATTAAACCCTTTAAAAATTGATACAGAAAGAGTGCTCCAGTAATGAGAGGTGACAGCTTTGATTAATATAACTGAATTTTCTCTTTCAATTCCTGTTTCATATCCATCCTAAATTTCATTTTTTTTTCTCACGCTGCCATTGCACTTGATTTGAGGTGCTTTTTTTAAAACTTCTATTTGTGAATTTTTGTAACCTTCCTCTCCAACATTTCTTGCTACATAAAACAGGAAGGCTTCAACGTCCTCGAACTGATATCTGAAGTAAAGTGGGGAGGGAGCTACTGCAAGGGAACCCGCGCTTAACGAGTAACGAGATTACTGCCTGCGCGGTTGTGGTGCCCGGAGCCCCAGTCGTGAGACGCACTCGGGGGGGGGGGGGGGGGGGTGCAAGGCTAGCTTGTGGCACACCTGACAAAAAGGCTGGCCCCCAATGGAATAACTGACTATATACAAAAGATTATATATATGAGCCTATATATAGATTATATACATTTTCAAAGCAATTATGTGTGCGAGCCTAATGTCATGTCTTGCTAGCACACCCAAGAAAAATATAATAGTTTTCAAGGGAGGAGCTCATCTACTTTTGTGCAGCTCAAAAGTTTCTTTAAATGTCTTCGTCAGAAAATGTCCCCCAAATACGTGTGGATAAGTACCTCAAAACAGTGCAAGGTGCCTTAAGATTTAAGTTGGTTAAAGCTGGATTTTCCGTTGGGACTCGCATACGGAGGGGATGTTCCAGGGACCGGTCTCACGCTTTGCCCACAGACACGCCAGCAGCACTGCCCCACATCCACCCCAACTCCTATTGACAGGGACACTTATTCCAGTTACAGCAAAATATGCACGGTTTGTTCAGTAGCTCCCAGCAGGTCAAGCCACAAGATTTTGCACACCTACGCCTATTCTGATGTGATAGTTGATAACCCTTCGTTCTTTCCTGCCTGTCAATCCCCAGGTTAACAACGATACCACAAAGCCTCCTGGGTGGTTCTCTATCAAGGGACTCCCTGAAACCCAGATATATTATGGGCACAACATCTGCCTTACCACCCCACTCTGTTTCTGCATCAGGTAACTTTGACATGGTGCTATTTTGTAAAACGGTGTGGGCTGCTATTCAGTAAGCTTTGCACTGCCTAGTAGTGCAACCCGGTTTGCCTATTTTTTTTCTTACCACTTTATCTGCTATACATGTCAGGTCCATCACTACAAATCACTCCAGAGGTCTTCTCGGGCCAACATAAAAGCCAGAATGGCATTTAGCCTTTCTGTCTACCTGTGCTGTTCCCCAAGATGTTGAAAAATCACTGCTGGTGTTCCCACATCTGGTCCTGTTAGGGCCAAGGCTACAAACCCTCCTGTACGGTAGACTTCTCCTCTGTGCCACATGCATCCCTGATGTAAGCCTCCAGAAATCCTCTCTCTGCTGAAGTCAATGGGCTTTCACCAGAGAAGAATTTGGATTTGTATGTTAACTTATTTATCTGTTCGCTCTTCACAGAGTTTTAACTCCCTGATGGCCTCCCTCATCTTGTTCTTAGTGCTCGCCGAAGAGTAGCTTCTAAGGAGCTGAATCATCTGGTTCCTCCCGTTTCATCTTTCCTTTTGAGAAATGATCCTACCTCATTTCCTGCCAACTATGTGTATAGTGTATTCATGAGATTTGACTACATTTGGGGGGAACTTGTACCTCTCCTACAGCTCCCAACTGCTAGCACGTTGGCTGCTGGTATTTGCACACAACAATGCTGTTGCTCTACTGAGAGACCTCCATTCACGGCGCTGGGCGCACACGGGGACGGAGTCATGGGACTTTTACCAATGCCTGATCTGAAGTGCTACCACTGCCCGGGTACCCAAACTGAAATGCTCTGAGGAAACAAGTGCTCAGCACACTTTCTTTACCTAGTCTTTACCTACCAGCGTTTTTATTTGTTAAAGTGGTCATATACTAAGAAAATCATCATCACTCCCAATATAATGCCATGGCCACAAAGACATACATGAACATGTCATGCAGATGTACTGTCAGAAATGAACTCATTTTCTTGACTAAATGACATAGGAGCAATACTCTGTTGTTTTCTTTTCTTTCTTTATTTTTCATACTATTGAACCTCTCTATGTCTGACAAGCTTGCTAAATGCACAGCATAGTAATCTGACATGTTGAATAGTTTCACCTAGGGCAGTATTTTCAATTCAAAGTACTTCAGCAGGTTCTGGAAAAAGAGAAACAGATGATGGGGTTATCTCTGCTCTCACTAATCCCCTCTTTTTGTGTACGTCCTGTTTTCATTACAGCCAAGGCAGCACTGCCGGCTACTCCCAAGTCCTGAGCAGTTTAGTCTTTTCAACAATGGTTGAGCAAAGTCAGCAATGAAAATAAAAACTTTTATTCTCGTTTTTAGATAAAACTTATTTCCATGAGAGCTGACAAGGCTGTGTGGGTGAGCATTTGGAGGACGGGAAAACACACACGGGTTCTTAGACCTTACATATTAAAATACATTCACTTGGAGAGAGGAAGGAAGAAAAAATGAAGGAATCCATTGTGACCTCCTGGTTTGCTGTCTCTAATTTGATGCAAGAGATTATTTCCATAATGCTTTCTTCATCCATTTCCAAACAAAGAAAAGGCTACGCAATTTCTAGTATCACTGCCTTGGCAGCAACAGCAGATACGGACTGCAAGCAGATATTATTGTTCTCCTCCGAGTTAGATGGGTGTCTAATCCCATTTTTCCTTTGTCACTATAAAGTTCTGTTTTGGGTCTAAATTATATGAGCCACATTCAGAGACAAAGGTGCCAAGTGCATGGGGGCCCGAGAGTCCTGACCCCCCTCGGGAAGACAGCCGTCACCTAAAATACAAATATAACTTTTCACGTGTCCATCACCTTAGGTGCCTCCCAACCCCCGGCAAAAATAAAAGTCAGCACCTATGTTCAGAGATAGGACAAGAGACTAGATGAAGGACTGGGTGGATCCAGTGCAGCAGTTCCACATGCCTAAAAAAACAGAGTAAAAGAAATCCATAAAGTCCCATTGCTCTTTAAATAACATGGTGGATCAAGGAAAATATTAATCAGTGTCCAAAAAAACCCTGGTGCTGGTTCGAGAACTCACCGTTATGATGCCATGGAAGTTGAAACGCTTTCCTATTTATTCAGATTAGCATTTGCCTACACAGAGCTCCACACACCCATACAGATAATCTTAAATCACATACATGTATTTTTAGCATGTCAGGCAAGAAAACTATCTGGGAACCACAGCTTTAATGCTGGCTATGCAACAGATAAGTGAAGAATCACTGATTTCCTGAGCTGCTCGTTAAAATCCAACGAAGACAATCATTGGATTTATTTGCACCCAAATAAATCAGGCTAGATGCTTATTCTTTCGTTAAATTGCAGCATTTAATTTCACCTGTCAACGAATGGAGACCTTGTATGCAAAGAAAATTGGAAGCATAATTTGGATGAGGGAGTATGAAAGTATCCAGCTCTGCTCCCAGCCAACCACACCGGCCGGGAAGACTTGCTAGCAGCGTTTGAAAGGGCAGCCAGCTTTCAATGTCTTCCAGCTGACGAGAAGACAAAACAGAGGTGGGGAAAAGTGATCAAATTCCCGGGGTAAATGGAGAACAAAACATCCAGTTCATCTAACAAACACCAGGTTTTTTTTACTTTGCTAGTTTAACGGAAGATGTTTCTAAGCAGAGCAATACATTGACTTGTCAAGTGTACGCTTGCGTGTGGAGATTAAATGACATTTTTGGAGGGACACACCAGAGTTATTTGGGAGAACTAGAACAGGCAGCGCCTGGAGTTCTCTCAAGCAGGAAGGTTTTAAGAAGTGACTGCTAACTTACTTAAAAAAACAATATCCCTTGAAAAACTGAATGCCAGGACCTTGCATGCACTTTCTAAAAGGGCAGAGAATTATTAGTTTTCCTGCAGAGCGGTGGATTTCACTCTGTTTCATTGTCAAACTGTACTTAGAGTTACGACGCATGGGCAACTCTGTTTTCATTGAATTTAAGACTAAGGTCAGATCATCTGAAAGAACAAAACAGGATTTTCTAGTCTGCAACTCAGTGAGAGCAGGAGATTTCAATGGTAGTCCTGAGCCAAGCATGGTATGTAAGCTGCAGCACACCAGAAGTAAATCTAGGAAGCTGCTGTTACTTGTATACTGCTGCAATTCAGGTTTCAGCCCCTGCTTCTGCATTGCAAAATGAGAAGTACGGGGGTAAGTTGCAATGACTCATGGTACCCTGCACTGGCCAGGAGTTTGGTGAGCGAGGTGGGAACTACTCACAATCACCCATGTCCTTCTGGGATGTGGGGGAAGAGAGCGGGCATATGGCAGCTGCTTACTCCCAGGTCTCCACGCCCAGGGTACAGGTAGCCTCATCAGTGATGCAAAGAGACAGCCAGAGCTTGCTTACTCTTACTCCTTACTCGGTCCGCATGCCCCTGTGTATCCCATGCAGAGCTCACCAACGCCAGCAGAATTAATCCCAACATTATGCATTAGGTTTGGCAATTCTTTTAATAGCCTACTCTTCCATTGCCTTTTCTCCTTTCTGGCCATGTTGACCACAAATAGAAGGTAATGAAGCCATGTGTAATCCTTTACTATAAAGATGGAAGTGGTTGTCATGCTCTTGAGTAGTGCAAGAGCAGGGCAGACCGTTCCCAGCTTTCTGTGCCTTTCTCCCTCACGTGTCTTTTCTTGTAGTATATCTTGACTATCCTATCATGTCTTAAAAGTAAGTGCCCACCTAGGGCTGGCCTTATGGGCAGGCAACTACACAGGGTGCCATGGTCAAGGGGGAGCTGCACACACACACCTGTACCTCCCTGCCCGACTGCACCCCATGCCCCTTGCCCACTACTCTTCTCCCCTTGCCCTGCTTGGCCATCTCTGGGGGATGCCTTGAGGAAGCAAGTTTCCCTATCCAGCCCAACAGTTCCCCCTGGGACTTTATTTCTGAAACTTTCACTAATACTGAAATTCAATGCAAAGAAAGAGTACCAACAACAAGTTTGCCCAGGGCACCATTTCTCCCAAGGCCAGCCCTGTCTGTGCCCACCTTCCATTAGTATTAACCTAGAATGCATGATTTCCTGATTTCCCTACTATAACATGATGTCCCTACTATTACAAACCCTGATTTGTCAAGGGTTAATTCTAGGTCTTCTTCGCATGCTTTGTTCCCAATCCCGGTCTTGTAACTTATGAGAAACTTGGCTCTGAGGTGTGCGAGACTGGTGCCTTCAGCTTTGCGTTCATTCACAAAGCCCTGCTCTCATCTTCTTCTTGCAGTCTGTGTAAAATCACTCTTTCATATTTGCTATGGAGGGCAGTACTCCTCAATACAATTTCATAGCGGGCATCCTCTGCTCGAGTTCACTGAAAACCATTTAAAAGATCAAGCACCTCAGTACCAGTGCTTCTCAGAAATAAGGTTACCTTCTAAAATATTCCTTTTTACCGTGCAGATGCAGACAGAAACACTTCAAACCTTTTCTAGTTGTCGTCCTCATTTCCAGTTTCAGCTCTGATAGGATATTTATTCACTCCAACCTTCTCCTCTGGTGTTTTCTTGGTCTGTTTTACTCCTGGTGCCTTGTGCAATTACTCTGAGCCAAGTCTTCCTAACGTCCGCCTCATTCTGTCCCTGAATTTTAAGCAATTAGCACTGCTGAACATGAGTCACGGTATAGCAAAAATGGTTCCAGCTGCCTCATGCCAGTTCTTCTGATAAGGTTGGAAATCCAGTTTTAAGTTCCCACTCTTCAAAGCAGTTTTGACTACTCAAAATCTGGCTAAGGAGAGATCTGAACCAGAGTTTGCTCCAACTATCTGGAGTCTTTGGCAGTCCCTAACAGTCTCTTCCCTGATGTCCCAGGCACTGAAAACAACATTGTGTCTTTGCTGGTATTTTCAAACGCAGTAAAGGTGATCCCACTGGACGCGGTTACACAGTCAGCTACAGCTGCCGAATCACACTCCTGTCTCATCCAAGTGCTAGATGACCTACTTGTGACGGCCGCCTTCATGCCAGTTCGTGACTAGGAGCTTCCAGACCTCACAATCGTGCTCCTGTTGCCATTAGCTGGTCACCAAAGGGCTTAAGGAATGTGCTGCAAAAGCTGTTTTCATGGAAGACGGCTGTACATGATTTTAATTGTGGAGAAGTTGCTGCAAATCAGCTGCCACACGGCTCTTGACAGAACAGGACCTTGATCCAATGGCAAGGAGACCAAGACAACTGGGGATCTTGATCCACCGCAGCCTTCATCCCCAGCTTTTGAGATTCTTCCATCTTCTTCCACCTGCTCCGCTGTTGAAGACATGTAGACCCATGGCCGGGGACCATGCAGGCTTATTATAGTGGTAACCTGGACTCGTCAAAGGACGCGTGTGGCTTTTCAGGAGGGAAAGCATTGCCATCTGCTGTCCTCACTACATCCTGGTGCTGCTGATGCTGCTTGGTCCTGCTTATTTCACAGCTCGCCTTCCCCGAAGGTCATTTCACTGTCCACCACCTGCGGACGCACCGGGTAGCAGTACAGCTAACCATCTATTGACGCTGGCTCCGAACAAAAGGGTTAGCAGGAAAAAAGAAGATATCTAAGTGCTAGGACTTATGCTTACCTGTGTTATACAAATGAATGAGGTGCTGCAGCCCTTTCAGTTTACAACAATACAAGTCACTGCAGATGTGTCTGCATGAAATAAATGACACCCAAATGCCTGATATTGTGGGTGCACCGTGCAATAATATGCATGCACGGCCTTTGCATTTACCTATGGAGTTGCATTCTTGTACCATACGAGACAAAGGAACAGATCTGATTGCTTCTGAGGCTTGGTACAAACAGTACTGAAAAGGCAAGGGATTTAAAACCCACTAAGGTTTTGTTGAAAGCAATAATCTAGGTTGCTTTAAATGAAACCTGTCCATTTGAAAATTCAGGCCATCGTTGACAGAAGGAAGACTCCTAGTAAATTATATTGCTTATACACCAGAGTTGATTATTGCAAGAATAATGTGTTGATTTCGCATAATGAGATCCATTAGGACATAAAGGAAGTACAACATGCCTTACCGCTGAAGGTGCCTGCCTGCCTCTATCAGTTAATAAGCTAAAGCAGCAGACCATTGATATCAATGGCGCTACATCGGTTTAAAAATCACAGCTGCGGATCAGATCCAGAGTGCTTAATTACTTGCAAACACGCACTAAGTTCCCATTGATCCCATTAGGCAAAAGTTCTCTAATTCTAATTGTACCCTTCTCATTTCCTCCCATGCCAGCTCTTGCTAAATGCCATCCACAAATGTAGGACATGTAGACATTTTAGGCACTTGGATATATGCCTTTAGCCCAAGTAATTTTTGTATTTTTGCTAGCATTTATAAGGCTCCCAGCAGAGAAGCTGTAAAATGATTCAGCATCAACCCCAGCTCTCTACCCAAAAGGTCTGGCATTGCTGTTACTTAGAACAAGCTTGGGTAAACTTATTACTGAGCCCGGCATTCAGGGCGAAGTTGGTTCTGAGTTCAATTACAATCCCTAGCAGTTTAAATGATAGTCGCTGTGCCGTAATCTAAAATAAATTGCTCTTCACAAGAAGCCAGGTAAGCTTTCGCACTGCAGCACCGAGGAGGCTGCTGCCTTTTATCTCATCTGAAATTCAAACAATACAATAGCTGCAACTTTGGTCTTCCATCTTTCCCTCAAACTGTTTCATAGTTCTCGGTGGGATTTATTCACTCCCTTTGCGCCTGACATTTACATTCAGAAACAATATTTCAAGGGACTACATGGGGGTTAGCTCTTCTGTATAAAAACTGTTGGCAAGCTTCAGCTCAGGTGCATACTGTCCAGTCTGACACTATACGGTACTTTTGTAAAGGAGAGTACAAGCATTTCGAATATAAAGCATTGTTCCATACAACACAGCCCACCTACTGCTGAGTTACCAAACTAATTTGGGGAATAGTTAGCATTTACATATTCGAACTCCCCTGTCGGGGCCCAAACACTGGGAAACGAAGCCTCCGTTCTTTGAGTCCTTGCCTAATAATGCTGACCAGGAGATCTGTCCAAAATCTTCCTCGTTTTAGCAGTAAAGATAACATTTCAGCTTATTTAATATTCAGGAAAGAGAATTTAGGAGAAATTAGGATTAAGTAGGGTGACTTAGAAATTGGGGGGCGGGTTTGAAGGTGGAACGTGGATGTGTGAAGCGATCAGTCTGTTTCTTTAAAAACTTTTGGCTTAAAGATTTTTTCTCAAGAGCAAAATACAATACGGAGGCCTAAGTATTCAAGATCAGCCATGCAAAGAGGCTGACGAAAATGTGATTCTTCAAAAGAGAGAGAACATTATTAAACCAAACAAGTTTTAAGGGATTAGGAAGGAAAAGTGCTTCATTCCAGCCAGAAGAAACAAATTATATTGACCTCACACAATCAAGAGAGGCCAAGCTAATAACCACAAAGAAAGAGAATCACCACACCGTCACGCTGCACGCTGTGCGTTACGGCAACATAGACACCGGGCTAGCATCCGCCATCCGTCCTCAAACACATCTGCAGACTCCAGCCACCTTCGGCTTCTTCTGTCTTCAAGGGATGTCTACCTGGAAAGGCCGCTTTGGACAGACTTGGCGTTTTAGAATACGAAGTAAATCCGATTTTGGTTAGGCTCGGCCATTTTACAACCTGCTACTCTATTCCCGGTTTCAAATGAGTTTTGTATTGAATAATTTCTGTATAGAAATTCTGAGCATACAGTAATTTTTTTCCAGTCATTTTTAAAGCCCCTTTTTTCATCAATGAGATTGGGGCCTGGCTCCAAATCAGAAAGGGAGTAGAAGAGGTGGATTTTTATATGTTTATATATATATGTACATATGCGCAAGCTGAGATTTGGCCCACACAAATGAAATGGCAAACTTTCACTGAGGTAAGCGAGAGAAGATTTTAGCCCTGTTGTTTTTAATGGTCACATTTCTCTACGTACCTAAGTATTTGCGTAGTGTTCCTCACCACGGCTTCTAGATACCTTCTCAATCCTAGGATGTACACACAAAGGTTGGAAACAGACATTGCCTGACATCTTATCTGCACCACCATAAACAGTTTTATGGTGGCACTAATGCTGAGCAAACAGACATTGATACCTTTGGTTGTGCCACATGAAAGGAAAAATCACTGAAGCAACAGAAAGTGGTAATAGACTGCTATTGTATTGCAGGGTATACCTATTACCTCTGCGGTGGAAGAGAACAAGCAGGCTGAGACAAGGATGGGTCTAGCTGAGTGGGGAAGATCACATTGCCCCTTGGCCCACCCCACCAAGGGAGGGACAAGGGATGATGCGCGTTTCACCCAATGAAGTCGATCAGTTGTGCCACACAACGATAGTTTCTAGCCAAAGATCTGTCTCTCTCCTCTGACAGTCTCAGGGGAAAATCAGTTTTACCTACTTATACATTGGGGAAAATTAGTGAAAGCATTGGCTTTTCTATTCATTGCATAAAGGCTGATGTCCTTGCTCATTCTCTTCTCTTGCAGATCAGCAGTTGTGCGTGTCCAATGCCTACAAAGAGTCTCCTTGCGCCTGATGAAGGGTGTTTGGACCCAAAAGCTTGCCAAGAACTTTTGTCTAACTATTTAGTTGGTTTAATAAAAGATATCACATCTACCCAAAGAACCACATCTGCCTATGTCCTTGGACCAGCACAGTTACTACCAACAACTCTGCAAAGCTTTGATCATCAAGAGAGAGTCATACCGCTCGTAGCAGGAGTCAGCCCAGTTTAGGCCCTAGTATCAAGACTTAGTATTCAACCAGAAGACAAGACAGAGAGCTGAGAGGTCCATATGCTCTAAGCCGAGCACCTTATGTTGAGACAGCAGACTTCTACCAGAAGCCCCAGTTCATTCGCAGTTCGAGTGGTGCAATAGGAAATCCACAGTTGCATGAACCCCTTTGGAAAGGTCCACACGAACAAGGTAGGGACAACCTAGCTGCAGCCTGAACAAACCATCCTAGCAGCTATTATTTCTTGGACAGCTAGGAGAATGGCTTCTGCCTGGAAGAGCCCCTGAACATTTGTTTTCTTGATAATTGCAAGGCAAACAACACGGACAGATGATGATATTACAGCGCCGGCTTATGCTGCAATACATTTACCACCTCCACCATCACCACTCATTACTGGGTTAGCTTCAGTCGGTAGCTCTTTGTCATGCTCATGAGGTCAAGCCTACAGCTGCACTGTAGAAATCAAAACAGGAGAAAAAAAATGTAAGCGCTGAACTGTCTCAAGCAGTGGGGCAGCTGGAAGAGGATGCTGTTTGCTTTCCACAGCCTTCATTAGACAGTCATCCAATTAGTGAAACAGAATCACTCCTTAGCACTTTGTAACAGCAGCTATACATTTCCACGCAGAAATACACTGAGCAGATGTTGGTCCAAAAGGAATCACTTTAAAAACTGTCTCAGCAAAGTCCCTATTTCTTAGGTGGGTGAAAGAGGAGGAGAATCTGCTTGCAGTATACTAACGGTAAAGGATGAGGATCAAGCGGAAAGGGATGGAGAAGAAGCTAACAACCCTATACCCATATAGGGAAAGATATTAAAAAGTTAAAATGAATTATGAATTCTGTCTAAACATGAAAGCAAATAAATGTACTTCTGATACTCTGGTATGCTCTTTCCCATCTGGCTAAAGAGCCCTCTGGGTTTTCTAACTGCACAGTCCATCTCCTCTTCATGTTTTTGTTCAAAGTCCGTGAACAGAAGCTTGAGCAAAAGAGTCCTTTCAAGCCAAAACCACATACATCTTCTCTCAGCGATTCTCTCTCCATTTCAGCCCAAAAAGCACCCCAGGACCATCTTGCCAGGTTACCTTAACAACAGTGACATTAGCTTGTCAAGAATGGTCTACGGTTGTAGGACTTGAGCACCTCACAAAAAGGCTCTTATTTTAATTCTGGTGATATAGCCTCAAAGCAGCTGTTACCAAAAAGAGTGAAAAAATACTTGGCAATTACAGTAAGTGAAGAGCAGGTTGAGAGGTAAGCGAAGAGAGCCTGCCTGACCATCTAGAAAACTGATATTTTCCAGACTGCCAGGAACTGGACACTGGAGGATACCCACAGTTAAGACCACAGGACATGTAGTTACCCAAAGGGCTAAGGAGGTTGCAGGAAGTGAAAACGGTTAGATTGAAAGTGCAAACAACACCAACCTCCATCAGATGCATCTTTCAGAAGAGACTTGGGCATGGCCTTTGTGACAACGGTAACATCACCAGCAGCGATGCAAGTCTTTCTGATATGGATGTTGCAACCTCGTATTAACGATTGTAAGTACTCTCCTGGAAGTGCCTGCAGGGTCTGTCATGTCTGTGGTTCTGTGCAAAAACCCGAACTTTTAGAAACCAGGAATTCACAAATCTGCTTATGGCAACGATGCACAGTATTTGGATCAGGACGTTTCTCAGAGCGGGTCTAGCTTGAGCAGGAAGACAAGCACGGCAAGGATGTTAGCCCAGCATTGCCAACACAAAGCATTTGGCAAATCTGTGAACAGCCTAAGATAGTTGCATTAATCTTGGACCTACCCTCTTCTGCTGGCTCTCATCCCAGTAGTGCCCAGAGCCCTAAAGAGAGGGTGAGCCCCACTGCAGAAAGCACCGTACAAAGACCGGAAGGCAGTTCTGCTGAGAGGAGCTTATAGTCTAAGATGGGGAAAAAAAATAGATATAAATGATAATTCTCTTTCTTCCTCCTCCTCCCCATAAAAGCTGTCCCTCCTGCCTCTCTCCTAGACACAGTCTATATGCTCCACATTCCCTGCTCAGTCCCAGTGCCCTTCATCTATCCTCACTCCTCCCGACACACCCACCGCCCAAAAGAGCATCTCCCACTCAGCCCATAAGCACAACCCACAAATCATCTGTTACCTTTTTATCTGGACTGAATCAAAACTTTTGAAACTTGGGCCTAAAAGTGGCCTCTAATTGCATGTGTGCAGCTTTCCACAGACTTCAGTCTGATGGCCCAGACAGCAGAAACCAGACTGGTGCCACTTGGAAAATTTACTTCTTGACATCAGCTGTAATGTGATTTGTATTATCATAGAAAAGTAGCCACCAGGCTCCAAATCTACTTAACTACCTTTAATGACAATATCTTATTGGCACGCAACAGATAAAAACCGTGCCCAACGCAAGCAGAAGTTTGCAAGTCTGCGTAAAGTTCTCGAGTCCTGCAGCTAGATGATTCCTTGTCACAAGACGGCTAATATATGGCACCCAACCCCCTATTTACTGTTATTACTAGCACAAACTGCCACTGGACCTAAACTACAAATGTATAAATGAACACTGATTCACACACACGCACACAGATATATCTATAGATATTAGGGCTGTGCAAAACGGGCCCTATTCGATTTGGATTCGGCCTGAATCAGGGACAGCGATTCGATTTGTTGATTCGGATCACTGTCCCCGCAGGGGGGGGCGCTCCATGTGCTCGCCAGTGAGCTTCCGGTCCACTTCCGAGTCTGCCGGGGAGTGAGCTGGGGCCCCTCTGTGCCTCCCCCCGCTCAGCGATCAGCCACGGGGGGACCACAGGTGTCCCCCCCCAGACCCAGGAGGCACCAGTCACTGAGCCAGAGGGGCACCGGGGGGTGGGTTCCCTGCACGCTCCCTGATGGACCAGGAAGTGCTTTTGGTCCACTTCTAGGTCTGCTGCCCCCCGCGCTCCTGTGGGACACTGCATCTGCCCCAGCACTGCAGCGTCCAGAGCCCCTGCTACCTAGAGGTATGTAGAAAATACATTTAAAGCTGTCTCTATGTCCGAATCTCTCCGAATCAATTCGGAGAGATTCACGTGTCTTCCGATTTGATTCTGATTCAGGAATTCAGCCACCGAATCAGGACAAATCAAATCAGGGACCAAAGCTTCGCACAACCCTAATAGATAGATATCTCTCTATAGATATCTATATGGATATATAGGTATCTAGAGATCTATATCTAGGTACATCTCAAAACTGTCATTAAAATCAGCATCTACACACCACAGGTTGACATTTCTTTAAATTATTTCATATCCTATACTCTTCAGGGAAGGCATTATAATAGTGACCTCCATATCAAACAGCAAACCTTGGCCAATGTGCATTAAGCACAGGAAATGCCTTGACACTGATTCTTCAGAAAAGGTGCATAAGGCAATCAACTGTATCTTGTTTCACAGATTAAATAAAGGGGTTTTGTTTGGTTTTGTTTTATTCTCACTAGATTATTTATAATGGTATGTACATCTAGTCCAGTCGCTCTGAGCATATTTAACATGAACAATACAAAAGTTCTTTTTACATGCTTATTCTTCAACCTTTTGACCACATAGACTAGCTGGATATACAATTTATTTTAATGATAGACGAGTATAAAGGAGAATGAAAAATATCATTAGTCTGTCTTTGATTTTTAAAGAATTACAATCAAATGCAGAGAAACAAGCAGTTCCCAGAAAAGAAAAGCATGAATAGCATGAAGATGCAAATGCTGCAGAGGGTATTATAACCAAATTAACTAAATTACCTCTCCATTTTATTCTTCCATGTTGTCGCCAGGTAGAGAAGTGTAGGTGTCAAAAAACAGTATACAGTACTCTATCTATTACTGTCGTTTTCATAAAGCTGATCCCCCTAGGGAACACTTCGATACGTCTATAAACAACACCCTGCTATGGCCATTCAGTAATCACAAAGAGATGGTAATATTTGTTTTGGAAAATGCTGCAAAATAAACTTATTAGAACAGGAAGAAGCACAGCCTGTACATCTGCATTGTCCCACAAATCTTATTCTGAGGTCTGGTGATATATCAAATCAATGTTTCATGATGCACGCACTGTTCAGGGTCTTTGTGACCAAGTAGAACAGTATAAAATGAATGCTGTTGACAGGTGAAAAATAATAACCTCTAGCAGAACACCACGAACAAGCTGTCCCTTGCAAACATCGACCAAACCTGTATTCAGGGCAGGACAAATTAGCAGTAGATGTAGTATACTTTAATCCGGATTGAAAAACTGCGCGTTCTAAGTGTCAATGACATGCTTCACTTTAGCAAGAGAATTAAAAATTATAGTCAAATATGATGAATTTCAATTAATTGTAGACTAGCATTCGGCACAGTGATCTATACACTGACAACACCTGCATTGTGTCTTTAAATTACACTCCACAATACTTCGGAAAGATATGCATTTGGCTCAATCCTGATGTCACTGCCTTCAGTGGAAGCCAGCCTGGGCTCTTACAGATGGCATCAGCATTCAAATAGGAGCTGGCGAGCCATTCACCTACCACCTCGTGCAACCCACGTAGTTTCAAGTCTAGCAGCAGAGCACATGGAAACAAACCCATGTGATGCATCACCGAAAGCCGTCTTTCCCGTTGCAAAATGAAGAACAAAACTTTATCTCCATCCAACATCTCATCAGCGTTTTGCTGAACTTGTTTGAGTTCTTTCTTCTCTTATTTTATTTATTCTTTTAAACTCAAAAGATTAAAAAAACCCCAACCCCCAAATCTCCACAAATGCTTGGAGACTGCAAACAAAAGACGAATATAAATTAGTGAGTGAAGCAAACTAGGAAGTCATACAAGTGTGGCATTTACATCTCATCATACTTAAGAATTAATCAGGCTGCTGAAATCAGTCTCCAAGAACGTGCTGCGAAGAGACGCCTAATCTATGAAAGAAAGCTCTCTGAACGTCATCACTGCCCTACCTGAACTCCAGAGGGTTACGTCCCCATCTATAACATGCTACAGGATCATTTTAGACTATTTAAGAAGACTTAAGAGGACTTCCAGAAACAGACTCACAGCTACCATGCAAGATGACCCAATCCCAGCAAAACAACGCCGGATATAATAAATGACAACGGATTTTGTCCTCTCGCTGGGGGAAGGTTGTATAAATAAAGTCCAGGCTGTCAACTGTACAAAAACCTCATGGGACCCTGTGTGGCTCTGGTGTGTACCGCTCCATAACATTATAGACCATCATCTACTCCCCACGCAGTTGGCATGAGTGTCACGTGGAGTGGAGTATGAGCTTCATGAAAGCAACTACTTTTAAAAATCAAGCCTTTCTATTACTCTCAATTTCCTAATGAATTAGATGCCAAATTGGCACCACATTTTTCCCTTACCACCTTGAAAGAAATGCAGTGGTGGTGCCTTTTCTGGCTTCAGAGGAACAGTAACTATTATGTACGGCTACCTGAGAAGATAAAGTCGTGCATCTCTTTCTCTTGCTTTATAGCCCTTACAGCTCGGCGGTCCAGTTGTCACAGATTCAACTGCAATGGATATTTTGTTCGTTATTTAAGGAGTTTGGGTTTCTGTAAGACTACCATGCAGGATGACCCAATCCCACAAAAAAAAAAAAAAATGAATGCCACAGTCATCCATTCTGCATCCTTTTATACATGGAACAGTGGAAATTAAAATGTAAACTTTATGAACATATATATGAACAATATATGAACATATATATGAACTTTATGAACAATATAAACATTTATAAAATGTGAACACAAAGTACTCAAATGGCCCCTATTAATGAATCTGCATTTTTATTTCTACCACCTCATCTTCCTTTTGATCTTTATAACAATATACAGAGATTACCATTGGCAGGGTTCCTTACAACGATGCTCTCACAAAGGAGACAGATGCTTCAATCACATTAGCCAGTTAAATGGTTCCGCATGGATACAAAAAAATCTGTCTTTGAAGCATTAGATAAAGAGGCAAGATACTAGGTTGTTCTGTATCAGAAGAGGGACAGAATGGAAAACAACAAGCTGAGAAATATTAGTACAGATATTTTTTAGATCCCATCTGGAACGATCTGTGCAGTTCTGGTCACTCTCCCACAAGAAGGATATTTTTGGTCTTGAAGAAAAGCTGGCACAGGAAGAAACCAGGTCTTGAAAAACTGAAGTGAGAGACCTGTCAATGGGAATGGGACTTACCGGCATTTCTATATCAAGGCAGGAGACCTCGCAGCAAATCCGAGGAGAATTCTCAAATTTATTAAAAGAACGGGTAAGATCGAGAGGCATTTTTCACGCTGGTAAGGAGTGACAGAATCCAAACACCCAATATGTAGCGGTATTGTATTGTGGGAAGACTAAGTCCTAGAACTACTTCACTCCAAAAGATTATGTGATATGGCATTGGGCAGCCAACAAAACATGGTTTCAGTGGTCCGGGCCTGTAGAAAGATGGGGCTAACAGGCACTGGGACAGAAGAAAAAACCGATACGGGCAGAATGGACTTTTCCTGTTGCAATAGGTCTCGTTTCTTCTACTTCCCCGCAGACCACAATAGGTGCATCCTGATGCAGACACCAATCGAACCAGAGGCAAGTCGCACGTTACAAAACGAGTTAGCACAGCTCATTTTGCACGGCCAGCCTCACGACATACAGGACCCCAAGCAAGAAGCCTCGTCGACTGCGGAGAATTGGCAATCACAAGTGCACGCTGGTAATTACAGAAGCAGAATCGTGTTTTGTTTGTAACACAATATGAAATAATGAGTGAAAAGATGTATTTCTGTTCATATTGCAGGGCAGATGGGACAGTCAGACTAAGTTCCCTTCCCCTTCGGCTCTGGAAATAAAGCCAGAGGCCATTGATGCAGTATGGACCCCGATGCTTAAGGCTGGCATTTCCCTTATTATCAACGAGGGTTCGCTGATCTTGTTGCCAAGAGGTTCACTGTTTGTATGCATTTCTGCAGCCTTGACAGCTCGGGGAGTCTCAAGAGATGCTGATGGTTAAAGTCACTTCCACCATCTCGTCAAACAGGGTGACTACAGCTCGCTCCCTTCATTGTAGACCTCGCCCCAGAAAGTCGTGCCTGCTGACCTCCAAAACCAGATAACTGCATGCCCTGGAGCTAGTCTTAACGACCGCTTGGAAGGGAGACCTGGTGCAAAATGCTTCTCCCTGCTTATCAGGCAGAGCAGGAAGCAGACACTACCTGAATCAATTCTCCGGAGACTGCAGTAGCTTCCTATTTGTTTTCATCTGCTACTCAGCGTGCGGATGCTGATCGATAAAGGACCTGCCAGTTTTGGTTCTGCCCACCTGAGGACTGTGATCTGTGTCCCTGTCACCCAAGGACCGGGGCAGCGCCCTGCGACTGCAGGTGGGGTGGAGGGGGTTATATCTAGAGGCCCCAAACAGAAGCAGGGCTCAATGTTGCGAGGGGCTGCACAAACCAAAAAGAACCACTCTAACTAGATGAAGACAAGAAAAGGATGCCACTTTCCAGAAGTCTGTATTAGGACGACGATGGCCTTTTAAAAAGAAGCTGGAATTGGCTTGCAAAGCAGCTTTCAGGTGCAGCATAGCTGCCAGTCTTTTTTTCCTCACGGGTGGCATTACATTGTGGCATACCGATTAATGAGATATGAGACTGGGAAGCAGTTAGTTAACATACTGCATATTTTTGTTTATAAGCTCCCATGTCCAAAAACTTTGATTGCTGCTTTTCTAAATAAATTAAAGGGAAACCTCCCCACCCCCAAGATTTCGCCTTTAGAGGCCACGGTGAGGAGAAAAAAAAACAACCCACTACTCATAGAGCTTAGCAAGTTTTAGTCTTCCAAGCTTTTTCCCTGGGAAACAAAAAGTCAATTCCCAGTTTTAAGTTAAGCTTATGAAAGGTCGAGGAAACAAATGGTATATGCATAACCTAGCTCAACTCAGTTGTTCATGCACTCCACACACAAGGGTCAGATCCTGCACCCAAAGCAAGTTAGACTGTGCAGGCCCTCAGGACCGGTAGGGATTGATAAAAATGGAATTTCTGCTCATAAATATATAACTAAGTCAAGTCAGGAGTTATCTGTCTATAAAAGGGCTCTCAAAATGCCTGGAGCAACTGAGAATGCAAACTGGTTGACAAATGTGGGAAGTGTTTCCTTACCCTGCTACACGTAGCTATTTGATCAGTTTGACTTGGATTTAATTTCTTAACATCATAGGGATCCCTCTGCTTTTATAAACGAGCCTTTGCTGCATATGTTACTACTGTTAAGTGCAAGACACAGCAGTCCCTACCTTTAAGCCAGCTTTGTTGCTGGCTGAGGTGCTCATGCTTCACATTTAAAACACCGTATTTGGATGAGCTCATTCACTGCCAGCATAATTTGGTTGCAACGCTCTTTGGGAAGCTATTAAAAGGAATGGGCTACGCTATGATTGCTCATGCTGTTTTATTTCCTCTCTTTGTTTGCACAAGTGTCAAACTAAAGATGGGATAATTGTCAATATAGTGTACACCCAAAAATGCAGCAAACAGAGGAAACAACCCTTCCCTTTAGAAAGCTCTGTTATGCTGTCAGATTGCACCGGACCTGAATCCCACGAGTGGCCGAGGAAATGGCGAAAGAAAGAAAGAAAGAAAAAGAAAAATCACCAAGGCCCACACAAACTGCTAGTGGGAAAGGCTGGTAGCAAAGTTTCCAGGGTATGAATGTGTTATTTCACAAACACATTCAGCATTTTACCATAAATTATTTGCTATAACCATCTCATTTGGGCCATTGTTTTTAATTGTGGTAGTTAATTTAAATTGCTTTCGAACAGATTTCCAGCATCCATCAGACTTCATGCTAACAAACGTATTAGTTTGCTCAATAAAAGTTAAGGCTTAATGTCAGGGATTTAAACCCTAATGGACAAAGGGATTCATCTGCCACCCCAGCTTTAAAAAAAAGTGACATCCATCCATTCTTGACTTTTCTGTTAATATAATAGCATATCGGTCCCAAAACAACTCAAATCAAACTATTTAAGTACTAACAGCTTTAAAACGTGGCTGCTAAATGTAGCCAAGTTTCCAAACTCCAACCAAAACTAAAATTTATTACAAGTAAATGAAGGGTTTGGTTTTTTTTAAAAAACAAACAGATTCTCTCTTTAAACTTCTGGTATCAAGTCCCATTGATAACTTAAACAACGTTTTCAGAAAATGTCTAGTTTATATCATAAAAATGTGTGTACAGACGTGTATGCACGCGCTCACACACAGAAAAATACACCAAAGGTCATATACCCTAACATTTGAAACAAAAGCCAGGCTTTTGACATTGTCTAATGCAAGAATCAGTTTTCAAGAACAAGTATAAGAAAATGTTGAATAAATTGCCCTTATTCTAATACTAGACACAGTCTGCTGTTCCAATTAATTATTTTGGAAGTATAATTGCTGACATGAAAGTGTAATGAACGGAAGGTATTTAATATATTTGCATCTGTCTTTTATTAAAACTTAACAGCAGGAAATAAGGAGGTACCAAGTGACCCTCCAACCCTCAGCAGACCAGAAGTCAACGTTCAGCTGCCCATGGACCACAAAAACCTCCGCTCAATGGTCTGATTGCATGACGCGATTATGATTAGGTTACCAATGAGATGGGGAAACAAGCAGTCATTAAATC
Organism: Alligator mississippiensis; assembly: GCF_030867095.1. NCBI lineage: Eukaryota > Metazoa > Chordata > Crocodylia > Alligatoridae > Alligator > Alligator mississippiensis. Next base: position 1,977,253 of record NC_081835.1, read on the forward strand.
ATTTTCCCTGAAAGGCACAATCTCGCAGGCTAAAATTCCACAGAAATCAAATCACTCAAGCAACTTATCATGCTAAATAATTTTATGATCATCCCTCGACTTCAATCATTCAAAATGCCAGGCCAATTGGATATACGTTCTCAAAACATTTAGTGAAGTACAGAACTGGCACAACTGGAGACCGAGGCTCTTTCAAGGGCAACTGCCTCAAAGGTACGATAGCCTAGACCAAGAAAACCTATTTATTAGAAAAGCAAACAAACAAAAACCTGAGCTTTCTCAGCACCATGACTCCCTATTTCCCTTATTAACCCTGACAGTAAAACATTATTCAAGTTTATAGCCCAGAGGCTTAAAATGTATATATCAAATTTAATAAACCTTGACCAAATGTGTCTAATCAAAAATCGTGGGCCCTTTAGTAACGTGAAGCTCTTGAAAGCAGCATGTTATTCCCAGTCAACCACACAACATGACTTTGCTATTGCAAATGCCAAAAAAGTGCCTTCGATTTAGCAGAACACAGCTATGACAGGACAGCTCGCAATACTAATTATCGCTCACTTAATTCACATCCTTTCCATAACCTAGTTTGGAATTACACGGGTTTACACCTTCAGGACTTTTAGCAGACAAATAAGATCTTCCCCTGATGTTCAACAAGGAGATCGCCCTACCATAACCAGCCGCCACATCACATCCTGGGGAACTAGCATTCTCTGCATATTCTCCACTGCAACGCCATCTTCCTCCACTTAAAATGGGCCCCCCAGAGATATGCTCCTAGGTCCCTTTAGTTCATCCCACTTTGTTTCAAAGGTGCAATGCCAGAAACAGCTCAATGGAAATCTAAACCGTTTTAAGAGAATCATTTGTGTGGGGAAAAAAAGCTTAATTGAACATAAAAATCAAAGATCAGATTTAGGGAGCAACAGGCCAGCAGAGTTCATAAACTATTCTTCTCCATCCGGTCAGTATGTGCTGCTGCAAATGTATCATTTTAATCGTTTTTGCCAATACTTCATACATGCAATCACCAATTACCTGATAAAACGGAGTGGATTTGAGGAGGTTCAAGATACAAAATCCATGACCTCACATCTGAATGTTACCGTTCAGATCCTTCATGTGACACCACCAATTGGAGTTGCTATAGCAACTTCCGTCCAAGACACTCAAAGTATTTTTCAAAACACTTAGCAAAATAAGCCTTACAACCTCCTTGTCAGGTAGATAAGTATTATCATCTGCTTTTCACAGATGGGTTAAATGGAGGCAAAGAGTTATAAATGATTTGCTAAGGTCACACAGAGACAGAAGGAGAGCCTAGACTAGTACTTACAACTCTTGTACTCCTACCTAAAAGACACTCTTTCAACTTTCTAGGAAAAAGATACCGTAGTCAATCAGATATTACAGACCAAGAAGCATGAGTTAAATTTGATCAATCTTTTGTGACTCAATATTGTGTAACCCTCTTGGCTTTAAACAGTGAGAGAGAGTAAGATAAATCAACCTACCCATGACTTCTGAAGGTCACAACTGCTTAACCAATAAACATTTATGGCCTAAATTTTCCAAAGTCAGAACTTAATTTGGGTGCCCAAATTGATTTGAGAAAACAGGTGCTCAGCAGTTCAAAAAACTACTGACCTATTTTAATACATCTTCGTTCTTCTAATTTGCATCAAGTTGGGTACCTTCCCTAGTCCTCCTCCAACCTCAAAAAGTCATAAATTCACTTCTGAAAATATAGAACATTTTTCCTATAATGAAGTGCAAAAAAATGAATTAATACAAGGATAAGGTTGAAGCATAGGAAGAAAAGTCAAGAACTGGATAAGTCATATTGATATGGATATCAATGTTTTCTTAGCCAGATCTTGTATATTTTATGGCAATACAAGGAAATAAATGATGGAATTTTGTTCAAACTCCAGTTACCTTTGGAGGACACAATGCATGCAGCATTTCAGTCCCAAAAGCTTCATGTTTAGGGAAGTTTTAAGTTAATTAAAAATTAATCGAAAACTTTTTTACATTGGTGGCTACCAGCTAGTGCCATCCACATTGCACCGTCATAACCATGCTCAGAATTCACAAGCCAAATGCAGCTCGAGAAGAGACTGAATCTTAAATGAGATCTTAAAATGAAGCCAAGTACAAAGGGAAAATTGGTAAGTAGTTTTAAAGTGATGAACATAAAAACTGAGCAATTTCTGTCACGTGTATTTTCACTTGCGTACTTCAAGGCATGGCAAGGACACACTGGCGACGGCTGCCACAATGCAGGCCAACACTCTGCTCTTCAATGCAAAGTTGATCATCTCCATTTCAAGACTAGGCCCTAAAACAAAACTCCCTTCGAAAGCCAGTGAAGTAAATGGGAGATTCATCCGAGCACTTATCCCAGGACCAAAAACAGGGCCCAGGAGAGAAATGTCAGTGCTCGGACCAAGTGAAGCCCCAAAGCTCGGTGGAAGACCGATCTGCAGACCAGGGACTTTTAAATGTTAAGTTTCACATTTCCTGAGAAATCAAGTGCAGAACAACCTCCAAACATTAATGAAATGCTGGGCTGAAATACCAAGGGCTCAGATTCAGTTAATCCCCAAAATTAATCTTGCTCCCACAATGTTAACTCTGCCACCTGGCTCACGTACAGCATTTTCTACTGTCGTCTTTGTTACGTGCCAACATTAATGCCTTTTTTAATCAGCAATGGGGCCGAGTTAATATTGTGCAAGCAACCTTCACCTAGGGGATTCCTTGACTTGAGTGATGCTTAAACTTTAACGTAGCATTAACACCTTACACTGTAAAGGTTGCAACAGCTCTCTCCTCTCCCTTGCCCCCATTTTCTATCCTGGGGGCCAGACTTCCTGGAAGCGGTAAGGCTGCTTTATCGTTCTTCCATCAGAAACGCCAAAAGACGCAGGAAACAACTCTGCAGTCCGTTTTAATCTGTGTTTGGGAATCTGGATGCACTAAGCACCTTATGAGAACACGCAGCAAAACGGAAACCAAAAAAACCCAAGGATGAGGCTGGCTCACTTAGCCTTGTGTCTCCTTGCTTTGGTAAGGCTACAATTTTCCAATTTAGTATGGGACTTATCCCTCAAGAGAAGCCTGTACATTAAAATCTTAATACTCCTTATATTTTTAACCAAGATACAGAAGGGCCAAATAGAAAAGCCAGAGTAACTATGGCAAAGGAATAATTTGATAAGACTAATCCTACCTGAAGGCGATAGAAGCAGATTATGACTTCTTGGCAGATCCTGTCAGGATTTTTTCCCCTTCCTTTAATGGTCAGAGAAATATTTTCTATATATAAATTTGGACCAAGCAGTAGATGCATTATGGGCAACAGGAGATAAGCAAGACTGTAGTTCTGCAGACAGAAAAACTCACAAGGGATATCAAAAGCATCTGGCACCATTTTTAAGTTCTCTAAGTTAATTTTATTAACTGAAAACTGGCCAATTTTTTGATTAATGCATGAAAAACTGGGAAATGATGAGCCCAGGGCCACAGTCAACAGACAGACACTGCACCGTCTGCTTTCAGGGGAGTTTAACTTTCTGCTGAGCAGTCATTCCCATCCTGTGGAAGTCCCCCAGTGACCGACTTAGAAAGCATCAGCAAAAGATTCACTAGTTAATGCAATTAACAATGGGGACAAACTTCTCAAGCTTCCCGGATCTTACGCAGTACAGTAGAAAGGGCCAAGGGGAAAATCAAAGCTCAAAAAAAGGATCATCACTGCTGCTTTGCAGCCAGGTAGAAACACTAGACAAACAAGATGTTAGTGGCCCCCCGCCTGCCAGGAAGAGCTGCCCTTCCACTTGGGGGCTCAGAGCTGCGATCTGCATCTCGGTCACACCAAGGCTGAGCTACGTGACTAGTCTTGACCGGCACTTCCACCCCCAGCTGCTCAAACCTTAACACGCACAACGATCGAGCAACACCTCCTGTTGAGCAGGATTGCCAGGCAAGAGCACGTCACACGCGATCTGGTCCCTCTCCATCTCTCGTCGGCTTCCTCGTTCCGTTCGGGCTCTGCAGGTCCTCGCTATGTTCAGACCCGCAAGACCCGCAAGACCCGCTGGGATAACTGCACTCGCCGCAGGCGCTGCGTTACCTCGAGCAACGTTTCTATGAATCGGAAGTGGCTCCCCCGGGAAAAGTTCACTTAACAACTCTTCCCAGTGACTCCACGTGCCCTGGCCTGCCTCGACATCCTCATGAACCCAACAGCAAGGGTTTGTCCTACGGCCCCGCCTCAAGCTCCCAGCATTTGCACAGCTCTGCTAGTGATAATAATGAACAGGCTTGGTGTGCTTGATACGTCTGCCCATTTGGCAGCTGTCAGGATCACGAGGCAGGAGCGGAGGAGGAAGACTACTGACCTTTCAATCTGAGGTCTGCTCCAGTGTGTATTAGCTCCATCCTCCTACGCAGGCAGAGCCAGTCCAACACCTCGCTCTCTCTGTCTGCTTTCCTGTCCTTGGTCCTTCCACCTGCCCGTCTTTCCCATGAAGTCCTGCCAGACAAAACCTGCCATGCAGCTCTTGGCAGTGGGGTCATTAAGTATCCCGTTAAAATAAAAGGTACAAAGCACTAGGCATGAAAATGCTACTGATTTTAACAAAACAAGCCAGCCTGTGCCCTGGAGAGGTACTGAAAACTGGCATCCTCAGAAGCAGAAAACAAAATATCAGGTAAAAATACTTATCTCTGCACCATTGGAAACCAGCCCACAATGCATGGGATCCATCAGCAGCTCCTGGAGAGCAAACGCAGAGCAACTGCGCTCTCAGGGAGAAAGGCTCAAAGGACGAAGTAAAAACAGAGCCTCTAAATGGAGAGGACTGCCAGAGTAACATTTCCTAGGGTGCAAATTCATAACACAATGAAACCGCTTTATAAAACATGTTTGGGTTGACCACTTGCTTCCAACACTGCTGTTGTAAAAAGATACTAAACCACCAAAGTCTAATGAGACGGAAACACCTCCAACTATAACCGCCTTACTGAGACCTAATTAGTCAAGGGACAGCATTCATTTCCAATGCCAGCAAGCTTGCTTTCTTTTGTTTTTTTAAAGAAAGGGTTTCAGGTATTATACTTGCCTCCAATCCCCCCTGCCAATCAGCATTTTTACAATTATATATGTACCTATTTTTAAAAGCTTCCCACCACTGATGAACAAAAGGCCCAGACAATACAAACAGCAGCTTAAAATGAACAATTGATTATGCAGCACAAACGCTGAGGTTGCCAAAGCCCAAAACTGTCAAAGGCACAGAAGTAAATAAAACTGAACTAATGGTTGCGGTTTTGCCCTCCTAGTCCCTTTCAGCTCTAACGAGTCCTATATTATGCCTTAACGGCACGTGATACTTGAAACAACAGGAGGCAAACGCTTGCAACCAGAAATGCAATTTCTGAGGTTATGGTACCCCCTTAAAGCAACTTCTGCTCAAATAAGGGAGAAAAAGCATGTTGCGATGGGTTGCTTTCTCATTCATTTTTAAGAGACAAATGTTACTTCTCCAAGATCTCGGCTTTAAAGTTTTCTCTGCAGTTGGCAGCCAATTCTCCTTGGCTACAAAGGAGACCTCATCACTAATGCTCTCCCCTAATAAGGTAACATCTGGTGATACAATTACATTGATCATCTGATTTCAATTGCATTTGTGGAATGAAGACTCAGATATCAGTGAGTAATTTTTACCTCCCCATTATGCTTTATTATGTACTAACATAGCAATCAAATCGGGGGGAAGGAGCTCTCACTTGCAAGTCGTGCAGGTATATTTAAATACCACCTAGTTTCTCTTTAATAAACATGCAGTGATTGGATAATTAAGTCTCTTGCTACATTTGCCGGCTGCTTAGGATTTTTTTTCTCCCCCTTAAACGGATGTAAAAAACTGTCTACGTGAGAAAACTACTGAACTGCTGCACTGACAGATACACTGTGCTTTTATGACAGCAAAATTCCTCTTAAGGAGAGAGAGGAGAAATGAGCATTGATAAACTGCAGTATTTCAGTTCTAACCCACTGCAGAATTAGCTACCACGCAGAATAGCTCTGGCATTTTAAAAAGCACGTTTCCTCCCCACCCCACCTCCAAAAAAGCCTCAAACCACTTTACCACACTGAACTAGCACTCGGAGGAAACATGTTCGTGGCCAAAACTCGAGACCAGTGGTGCTCCACGGACCACATTCAACCTTCGAGACCACATCATCCAACCTGCAGGTCTCTCCATAGGTCTGAAGCGCTGGCGGTGGTGGAGCAGTGGCAGCGATAATTGCCACTCCCCTGCTGCCAAATTTCTGGGCTCACGGGGGTCCTGGGGACCGGATGATGTGGACCTGTACAGTGGAGCGCACGGGCATGCAGTGAGGCTGCTTTGTGGGGTCGCTTCGCAACCGGATCTAGCGCAAAGCATCTGGTGACTGAGGGGCCAGATCCACCCCTTGTCTGCCCACACGAGTCACCGTCCTAGACTGATGGACCTACCTGAAAACACAGTCTCGCATCTCCCTCACAAAATTCACCATAACTATAATCACAACTGATACCAAAAACAGATAGAGTAACTATCTGGAAAAGTCATTTGCATACCCCACTAATTACCCATAATAAATTATGTATTTCTTGTGTATTTGCTTGGAAAGATTATTAATCTCTTGTTTTGTAGATTCATTAATAGTGCATTAAAATAAGCAGATTATCATTGTTAATAAACGGTTCTCTGGACTAGGGGTATTGTGCAGCAAAAACAGAATTGACAAAACCACTGCACTGTTACAGAAAAAATACAGAACGTAATTGGTATTCCACTTTGCATATGTGATTGCTGCCATAGCATAATAAAGACTTAACTGATCAACAAGAGTTAGGATATGACCATTTGACCTCACTGCAATTACCATACTTTGGAAAGAAAGGGCACTGCTCAATTCAGTTTCTAAATACCTAAACACATGCTAATGAATGTGCAGACAGTCTGGATAGAAGGCCACAGAATGCTATGTTGATAATAGTATTGTGTTCACACAACAAGAGCAAACTATTAATGTCTGTGACATAAAAGATGCTCATAGTGGGTTGATGATAACATTGTGATTCAGCCATATTCAGCTGAGCCAGTCTTCCCTTTTGTTCATGTGCCGTTTCCTTGCAAAGGAAGGAGCAGGTTTTTTAAACACTTCTTCCACCCAGATCATGGACTGTAGTAAAGCAAACCCACATGATACTACAGCACAGGAATCGAGACCATTTCTGGTGTCTGTCCTTTATCACTGGCTGATGCTACAAAAGTTAACCTCCATGCTGACGGCAAGGGCAATCCACGTGTGACCCTCCTGCTTGGAGAAGCCCCGCACTTTGCCAGGATCAGAAAAGAAAGCAAAGTAGAAGGAACGATCTTGGAGCTGTCCCTAGCCACACGTCTAGCACATCAGATTCCTCCTCAACATGTGCAAGTACAAGTTATAAAATAAACTGAATGCGGCATCGTTAAGTGCAGAAGAACCACAAGATTATTCAAGGGAGGCTGCGTTGAGAATGGCACTCCATGTGTACCGATACGTCGCACGTCCATGAAATCAGCACAGTTGGTTGAAGTCCCTCCTCACTGACTTCACCATGTTCCAAGTGCTACAATCCAAATTAAATTGTCCTATATTTAGTTGTGCAAGACCATGGGATCTTCAGATCATGTGAAAGTAGGGCTGGCAGGGACCTCAGCGGTCATCTAGTCCAGTCCCCCATTCAAGGCAGGGTCATCCCTGACTAAACCACTCCAGCCAAGTGTCTGTCCAACCTACTCTTGAAAATTTCCAGGGATGGAGATTGCATAGATTTCTCTAGGTAATCCCTTCCAATACTTGACCACTCTCATCATTAAAAATCCTCCTAATTTCCAACCTAAATTTCTTCTAATGCAGCTTGAGGCCATTGCTCCTAGTACTGTCCCTTAGAGCCACAAAGAAAAACCCATCTCTGTCCTCTCTGTAATTGCCCTTCAGGTATTTGAAGCCTGTTATCACCCCCCTGCCCTCCCCTCCCCTCAATCTCCTCGGTCTTCTCTTCTCCAGACTAAATAACCCTAGCTCTTTCAGCCTTTCCTCATAAGTCTTGCTTCCCAAACCTCGAATCATTCTTGTTGCTCTCCACTGGACTTTCCCATCTGCCCACACCTTTCTTGAAGTGTGGGGCCTGAAACTGGACACAGAGCTCTCGGTAAGGCCTCTCCAGTAGTGAATAGAGCAGGTGACACTCCTGATAATACATCCCACTGCACTGTGGCCCTTTTTTGCAACAGAAGCTCACTGTTAGCTCATATTCAGCTTACTGAACCTACTGTAACCTCCATGTCGTACTCTGCAGTACAGCAGCCTAGCCAGTCATTCCCCAGCCTGCATCTGTGCATGCAATTGTTTCATCCTCAGGACAGTACTCTGCACTTGGCATTGTTGAATTTCTTCTCGTTGATTGAGGACCATTTTTCAAGTCCATCCAGGCCACTCTGGATCCTATCCTTACCCTCCAAAGTGTCTGCAGTTCCACCCATCTTGGTGCCATCTGCAAATCTGCTAAGTGTTCATTTGATCCTACCATGCAAAGCATTAATGAAAGTATTAAACAATGCTGAACCCAGGACAGAGCCCTGGGGAACCCCACTTGATACCTCCCTCCCAGCAAGACATTAAGCCTTGATGACTATTCATTGAGCATGTTGATACCACCAGTTACGTATCCATTTTCGAGTGCTTTCATCTGTCTGTATTTCCTTAACTTATTAATGAGAAAGTCATGGGAGACAGTATCAAATCCTTGCTAAAGTTGAAGTATATCACTCCAGCTGCTCTCCCCTCTTCCACAGTCTCTCACCTTGGAGCATAAGCAAATCCTGCTGGCCAGGTGTGACTTGCTCTTGGAGAATCCATCCTGGTTGTCCCTACACTGATGAGTATAGGCAAAAGTATGTTCTGGTTTATAGCCTCAGCTTACTGTCAGCACTAATGATATGTCATAAGGAGTCAACAAGCAAGCATTTATTATATCCACATCGTCAGAAGAAACAAACACTTCAGCACTCTTATGTATTGTCTCAGCCATTGCTCTCATCTTGAAATATAAGAAATGTCTAATAAAGGTCAAGAAAGCCTTTGTTGCCAGCTGGTTTATTACCAACTTAACATACCCATACCCAAAGCCATTTTACCCCAAGTCTCATCTATTCCAAAGTCCGGGTCCTAAGCATTAACTGAAAGGTGTGCTTCCATGAACCTCACTGAGACGTGGAAGAACATGTGCACGACGTGCACGTGCACACGCACACACACACACATGCACACACAGTCTTTGAGCTTTCTCCAAACCCCCATTCATTACAGTATCGAAGCATGCTGGTTCACCCCTTACCATTAAACATGCACACAGTTGCTGGCCATCAAGGGTATGTCCTTAATTCTCCAATTATGTGCACTGATTATTCCAAGTATTTTTGCTCCACAATGAAATGCAACTAAACCCTCATATCAAAGGACACACCATTTTTTTCTAATAAAGGTGATTCTTCATGCTGTAGATCTGCACACAATTTAAGGAACCAGCAGGAGAAGCAGCGCTGAAAAGAGTGACACTGAGCATCAGGTCTTACTTTCCCCCTTTCAGGCCCAAGTGTCTGTGCCTCCATTTCCAATCTCTGATTAAAGCAGACCCCCCTGCTGTCAAAGCTATTATAAAGTTACTTATGAGTCTATCAGATGATGGACAATGAGTACACTGTGACCACTGCACTTTGTAAAATTTATGTTCGGGCCTTTCATACATAACTTGTTAACATAGGTGAGATTCTTAAATGCATTGCTTTGCACCATCAGGAAGTGTCTACAGTTACCGACATCAGCGGTATTTTCACAAACAAATTTAAATACTTCCACCGGCTCTTTTATCACAGGGCCTCTGTTACTCAGCGGCAGAAATGAGGCTTCCCTCTTGAAAATACCTACCATCAGAGCAAAGAAGTACCACCCCGTGAAAGTTTGTTCCATTCATTTAAAAATAATCACCACCATCACTATTCAGATAAGCTTACCAAAACAACTTCCAAAAACTGATTAAACTTCATCATACCTCTACAGGCTACATGGCACATCAGATCAGTAGGAAAACAGATACAAAAAGGTCCAGTCACTTGCTCACGATCACACGTACAGGTATTATTTCACGGCACATTGTTGTGTTAAACTCTCTGGGGTACCCAGCCGTGATCCTGGGTGTAACTTCAGCATGAGAGGACAACTCGAGGTCCTGTATGGCACAACCAGGCATACAAAGAGGACGTCTAATTTTCCAAACAGACTGAGGTGGGAGACACTGAAATGGCACTCAGGAAGGGGCACAAAAAAGGTTGGCCCTGCTGATTTACACAGTAGCTCATTCAGAAAGTGCTTATGGTACCTAACCCTAACAGCCTCTAGTGCCCTGCAGAAAGCAAGCAGAAGCACACATTTTCTCAATAAAGTGACAAAACAATAAAGTTTCTCTCAGGTTTTAGTAAGGTATCAAATCAGACTAAGCCCTGGGGTAATTCCACTTATTGCAGTGGTTTCATATCAGGCAAAGATGTGACTGTTTGGACTTGTGTTTATGGGTAACAATACCAAACTAGAATTTGCTCTTTTTTTTTTTTTTTTTAATTGAAAATACATGCCCCTCACACTAATTGGAGAAAGTGTTGGGGAAGAAATCATGCAACCCGCCTTAGAAATGATAGTCCCCAAGGCTGTTAATTTTCGCCTGCCTAAAGCAAACCCGGTACACAGGAGAGCAAACTATAAAAGATAAATGTTTCTCTTTATGCAAAGGGAGCTCACAATGAGTAATAAAAGGATATCAATTATTCACAGAGCTTCCCAGCAGTTTAGAGTTTCGAGACCAAAATTTGATAAATAGGATGCTACATGGGCTTCAGACAAAGAGCTAAAGATTGACTTGTGAAATGCAGGTAACCCTGAGTACAGAGTGAGGACCAGGATGGGTAGACTGGTACCAACTGGGAATGAAGGAGGATTGCCTGTCTAACGTTTTCATCAATACAGACATCTCGCCAAAGCATCATTTCCAGGACTGAAAACTCTAGCACTGGAAGCCACTGAATAGATAATAGCCCGTTTCTTCATTCCAAGAAGTATTGCCTGCAAGAGGTTTCGTTTCTGGGAAGGTTGTGAAACCACAACTGGCCCCTTGCCTCCTTAGTCTGAAGTGGATGTACTTACTGCATTGACTGCCGAGTACTTGAAGAGAGTCAACTCTGCATCTCCCATGGCTTATCTCTAGCTAAGTGAAGTTTTAAAGTTACAAACTTTAAATTAAGATGCAACCCCCGCCCCCATCTTGTTTATTATGTGCAATACCACATTCAATTGAAAACACCTTTCTCCTCCCTTTCTTCGTTTTTAGCCGAGGAAAGGGAAAGGAAGGAAATACAACAAGTAGAAGCACAGCCAAATGTGCTTCAAAATGTTTAATGAGACCCCTGAGACAGTAAATATCAGCTGACCAATAAAGTAAACCTTTTACAGGAACGCAGGTAACTTTTTATTCTTGAAGGATAAATCTAACCAGGGACACACACAGAAAACAGGAAGGCTGAAATTAAATATGGCTTTTCTTCAAGCCGTTTCCTTCATTCTGTCACCTACCTCTGTATCTCGGGAACAGCGGGCATACACCCAGAAAAGTACCCATGGAGGGTCTATGAATCCACCGACGGTTTCCAGCATTGGGCTGTGCCACACAAAACGTTGTGGCCTGAAAGAGGATCAAGAAGGGAGAGAACTCCAGAGGTATAAGGAAAAAGAGAAAAGAAAAGCAAGATCAAATCAAGTACCTCTAATTGGTAACATTTTGAGAAGATCCGAAAACAAAGCCAAGTCACTTCAGAAACTTCAAAATGCACATTTGCTCTGTATTCATTTCAGGCAGCCATGGTAAGATTATTTATGACAGCTCTCCGCGATACAAGGCCCATTGGCTTTGCATGCCTTAACAATGCAACAACCAAATCCATCGGGAATGAGTCAACTTCCTGTCCTTTGAGGATGAACTTCTATGAAGAGGGTCATCCAAAATCTCGTCCCCACAAAAACTCGGGAATATTACAGACATCCACACGATATACCACACTGCCCAAATCAGTGGGGGGGGGCAACCTTTTGTGCAGGCATGTCGCAAATTAAGCCCCAGGCCCTCCCCGAGAGCCACTCTGATCCTCTCGCCTTACCCAATCCACCATTCTGCTTTCTGCTCCCTGCCCCGACCCAATCTGTTGCTCTCCTTTCTGTGCCCTCTGCTGCCTTTCCCCTCCAAGATCTGCCCCGTGCCACATTCAGAGACTGCCCAATGCTGCTTGAGGCAGGCGTGCCGCAGGTTGGCCACCCCTGGCCTAAACCACAGAGAAAATTAAGAAAGAGGAGGACTTTGTATTTTTTTTTTCCACTAAATTCAAGAGGGAAAAAAAATGTTATTGAAAGTTTATGAATTGTTTAGACAAAGCCAAATGATCGTGGATCAAGTTCCAAATGATTAATCCATTTATATGGGGAATGAGACCATCCCAACATGAAACCAATTTCCAGCCATGGTTGCAGCAAATCTAATGGTTCAAGAGTTAACATAAAACACTGCAGCGTTCTTCTGAAAGAAGCAGTCTTTCCGATACACTTCAGACTGCAAACCTCTATGTTTAGAAGCTACTTTAGACTAGAATCTGGAATTTAATAACCTCCCCTCATGCAGTTGAAGAATAGCTGAAGTAAAAAGTCTTCCTCCTAAATTAACTTTGAAATTTTGCTATGCAAACTAATATAATATCTAGCCAGATACGCTGATCTTACCTTGAAGGAAATTAATTGCTTGATTCTTCCTGTTAATATTATCCTGATACTGATAAAATTTCCCTAGGCAGTGCTAGATTGAGCGACGTCCAGGGCACCTCTAACAAGCTAGCATGTAGAAAAAAACTACATGAGAATTGCCAGCAGGGAAACATAACTTTTTTTCCTCCTATCTCAACTGATTAAATACTTTTAAATATTTGTCAAGGGAGAGGGGGTTCTTCTTTTGCAGCTTGATCCAAAGCCTAATGAATTCAACATGAGTTTCCACCAATTTCATTGCGCGAGGACCGGGTTCCACATATACAGAGACTGTAACATGGGATTTTGCAGAAGTGACTGGGCACAAGATGCAAAAGGAGCCCACAAGTCGGGCAACACAGGGTCTGGACGCTGTGTTTCTGCAGTGGAATCACTGGGGATAGATGCCTCTAAAGGGTGACCCAAGAAACCTGGACACCAAAGGGGGAGATGCCTACAGCCACCTAATAGGAAACACAAGGCATGAGGGCCAATCTAAAGTCCTGACCCTGGACAGAGGTGAAGTATCTAACTCAGGGTGGTAAAGGTGATATCCGCATACGCTTGGGATCTGGAGCCTGAAACTCATTCCTCCAAGAAAGCACCTGCAAGCATCCTTTGGAAGAAGAGGTGCCAAGGCCACTCTTCTTCAACACATCTGGAGGAGGCAGCAGAGCCAGTGGTCCTCCATCGCTTGAAGGGATTCAAACCCACAACTGGCTGGAGGCTTTGTTGGAAGCTGGGCTAACTGGAGTCATGGGGCCAGACAGAGAGCAAGCAAGAAGGGTCAGCTCTGCACGGCAGGCATCTGGGCAGTCCTGCGGTCTGACCCTTTCTGTCTGGTGTGAAGCGAGCATCGCCCTCTCCACTTGCTCTGACCATGGAGGCTGTGTTTAGTGCTGATCCCAAGGTGGTCAGCATCTGCCATCACTTGGGTGGCAGACCAAGGCCCACGTATTGCTGGCATGCGTCCAACTTCAGGTCCAACAAGCGACGCTTGGTGAGCAGAGGTGCCTCCAGGGTTAGGGAGCCACCAGACAAGTAGGTGCTTGGAATCCAGGTGGACATTAGGCCTGGGTTACTCCTGTTTTAAGTGCTCAAGTTTTTCTGATTAGGCATTTGGGAGACAGAAACGGGGTACTCCTCTGACTGTAGAATGACCCACTTCAAGAACAGTTCCCAGAAAAAGCTGTAATCATCACTAAGAAAGATGACCATCTGTTGTCAATTAAAATACATGAAGGGAAAAGTACTTTTGGAAAACAGTCTTTGATCAAGAACAGAACCCCCCCCCAAAAAAACCAGTTAAGCACTAGCATGATGTAGTGGGTTTATTGCCGCTGGTTTATTTGAAGGGAGCAATAAAGGATCAAAGAACTCAAAGGGCACAGGGCAAAGGGACAAATTACCATGAGGGAGGAATTAATAGGATGTTGGTGACTTGTCCATGAGTGTACACTTACCCATGGTACACAACCCAGAGGTAAGCTGCTGCAGGTTAATTTTACTATGGAGCAAAAAAGTGCATATGACCAGCTATTCTGCAGTGGCTGGCACTGTAAAATCCTACCCTCATTTACTTTGTGGGCATTTGGTTGCATGCCCATCTGCCAAGACAACCATGTGGACAAACTCCTATATATTTCCACAGAACGACAACCCAGGGGAGACCTGGTAGAAAGAGAAATTGGTGCTTAAAAAGGGTCCCAGGAGACTGCTAAAAAGAATGTTGTGGGTTGCCAATGAGTGAAGCAGTTATCAAAGCAATAAGGTTGATAGAAAAGAAACATAAAGACTTCAGCTTTGAAATTACTCAAATCTCCCAACACTATAGTACCTTCCAATAGGTTGTTGTACCAAATGTTGAAGCACAATATTTGCTAACTACTACCACTGCATATTGCAAGCAGACAGTAAGGAAATATCTGAGGCTAATTACTGGAAAATATATTATAAATATGCAACTGTTTTTTTCCTAAAAGAATCATAAACAGTCTTTTTTTTATTCTAAAGTATGTTCGTTAGTGCCTACGGTACTCCTCACAAGGCACCCCTGCTCTGTGCATCCCAGCCCTGGTATCTGTACCAGGGCTCACGGCAGCCAAAGCAACTTTTGTACTTCCCAGTCTTTACATTTGCAAAAATCTAATGAAAGTGGGTTTCAGTATGTAGCTCCAGTTCCTCTCATTTCTCTCCCTAAAGTAAATAAAATATGTTGTTACTATGCACTAAAAACAACGGGTAGGCGTATCAAGGTCTTTGCTTATCAACAAAATAGTCATAATGCCTTCATATAAAGGTAAACGACCCAGTACTGCGCTGCAGACAAACCACGTAACAATGACTACCCATTTACACCAAGATATTTCTCCTTTCTGGAATGAAGCACTGGGAAGAAAAGTTATCCACATGTGTTATTTCAAAAAAATCCTCTCTGCCTCCCTGTCCAATTAATCATAATTTATATGTTTGGCAATCTTCAATAACAGTAATATTCAAAATAATTAATGCCTTGTACAGATTTTTCACATGCTAAATTCTATCTATATATTGCTTTTCCAGTTGAGAGCCAATATTAAAAAAAAAAAAAAAAATTTAATTTATTAACACCTACCAAGAGTCCTACATATTGACAATGATGATGGAAACTTTTTCCCCCCCACCTCTTAAAACATTTGGAGATGAGGGGCATTCAATCTGAAATAAATTTAATAATTTATTTCTGTGGACATGTTCATGACTCACAGAAGACTGCTAGTTAACTATATTCATTTGCAGAAGAAAGCAATATAAGACAAAAGTTTCATATTAAGTAATCTAATACAGGACACTGGATTCAAGGACATGTCTATATTGTCCGAGGACAGATATCAATTAAATCCTCAATACAAGCAAGGTGATGCACGCTGAAGACTGGAAGGCTGTACTGAAGCCGATTCTCTATTCATAGCATTGCAACAATCCCAAAAGTTGAAGAGGAAATTGTCACCTGTCTCCTTAAGGCCAGAGCCACCAAGAGTTAAACGGAAAGATAATTGAAGTAGAAGACAGGTTAACCTTTAGCAGCGGTGCGTGGGAGGACCCCACAGCACTTGGTTGCAAGGGAAGGATATAAGGTCACCTTGTTTCTTTCCTTGGAACAGCAGACATGTATTTAATTAGCTTTAAATAACAGAAAACATCAGAATCTATTCCCATTAATGTCAGGGGCAAACTGACCCCAGTGACTTTGTTGTTCA
This sequence comes from Alligator mississippiensis, assembly GCF_030867095.1. NCBI lineage: Eukaryota > Metazoa > Chordata > Crocodylia > Alligatoridae > Alligator > Alligator mississippiensis. The sequence goes on from NC_081835.1 coordinate 1,993,440, forward strand.
TAATAACAATACTATAATTATAGTAAATAATAATAATCCTTTGCACTTACATGGCTCTTTTCATCCATTGACTAATTAATGTCTAATTTAGTCTGAGAACTAATACATTTCTATCCACAGGGGGGAAAAAAATCTGAGGTCCAAAAGCAAAGATTTGCAGATTTGTTCTAGATATTTACATAGTTTAAGGTAATTTCCCAGGAGAATCTTGTTCCAAAAAACAAAGAAAAGTTTGAAGGAACCCTCACTGTAAAAATGAAAGGAGTATAAATCATAGGAAATGGTAATGATATCATTCATTCTCAAAACAAATACTATGGATAACAGCTGCCAAAAATTCAAATGTATGTAAATTATTTTGACTTGGGATTCTTTTTAATTTGTATTTGCAACTCACAAAAAGTGAAAAATTAATCTGAAATCGTATTTCCAAAATGGATTCCTCTCCAGTATGTAAAAACTGTGCTTCATAGGTATAACAACAAAAATGATTAATGACCCCTGACATTAGAATTTAAAATGTCCTTCATGCAAATACACTGGTTCCTAGATTCTTTTGTAATACAATAGCAAGCAGGAATTAGAATTGCAAAAAAGCAAAAGGAGCTACATGGAAATTACACAATGAAGTAGTTTCATTGTAATATTGAGAGAGGAATATGAAATGAATACAAGATAACACCGATACACGGACCGAGCAAGCCTTCCCCCCTAAAACTATCCATTCATTTAGACTATACTCATTGCAAAATGGGGAATAAAAGATCAAATTCTCTGATTTCATCTGGTCAGCAACAGCTTAAACAGCAAGAAAGTGATTAATTTTAGTCAGAAAATAAAAGGTTTATTCTTCAAAGGGATATTGTCAGATGAAATCTGCCCTGTGATTTACATATTATAAAAATCAGCTTTTACATAAACTATGACACATTAAAAAACCAAAATAAATATTAAACACAGAACTGGGCCTTCCTTTTCAGGTTCCCAGCATCAGCACGGCTGTGCTCTAATAGTCCATGATGGACCAGAAGTGAAAGCTCAGAGTATTTCATTTCCCAAACTCCAAGGAACAGAAACCAAAGCCAACCATTTGTTTAAAAACTGACTCAATCATATTTTTAAATTCTTATAGAATAATCTGCAGCTTGTACATCATTAACAATTGTAAAGGCTAGTGAGCGCAGGTGTATCTAGAGACCCCCGGGAGCAGAGACCACTGAGCAACACCGTGCAAACGCCAAGTCAGGATGCTCCTGGTCCCAAATGCCGTGGGGTCCAACAAAGCACGCTCCGACTTCGGGTCAGTCATGACCACAAGCACTGGCAGGATCACGACATATTCAAAGAGCCTGAATTTTAACCCATCTCCCTTTTTCCAGTCGGAAAATATCGATACAAGGTTCATTTACGGAGAAGAAAGCTACTTAAATCAGGGAAATAAATCCACTCCCCAGATTTCAGCATCTAAAGCTGGCTGGCAGAAAACACAGTGTTCCTCTGCAAATACACACCAAGCAGCTAAATGTTTTGCCTTCAGAAAAATAAAAATGAGCTCCGGCTGAAGGGAGACTCAGAGGTACATTTTTATCGTTTTAATTTATTTTGTTTACTTTCCAGTGCTTGCAATATCCTCTCAGATACTTGAGCGCAAAATGCCTTCCCTACCAATTTGCTCCTTTTCCATTTATCAGACATTGATTTCTTTTACCTCCTTTACTTCTAATGGAGCACAAACCAGCGTGGCTCTGGTTCAACTAATTGTGTGTGTCCTCGGCAATGCCGGTGACGTCGGCACTGCTCTGGGAACAGCTTTGTTACCCTGCGTTTCCCGGGCTGCCGCAGACCCGAGCCTCCGTCCCGTGAACCAGGCTAAGTGCTATTTTAAATGTCAAGATTTCAAGGAACCCAAAGTGGAGGAGTTTTGTGAAAGAGAGAGCAGAGCTTAGGAAAAAAGCAGTTTGGGGAATGCTGACTACACCAGCTGTTACAGATGCACGAGTGCGGATGCTCCTCCGAACCACGGACTGCTCTAGCGGATGCTGGCTGGTTAAGTGGCCCAAGAGACCATGCACCCTGCAGGGCTTAATCATAGATTCAGAGATTGTAAGGCTGGAAGGGACCTCAGCAGAGTCTCACGGTCCAGCCCCCTGCACCACAATAACGTGTACTATAATCATGTTATATCACACGCCAACACGTTCTCTTTCCTTGCCTCCAGGATGCACTTTCAGGTAGGCTGGCTATGGAGGCTGCAGATGCACAGGCTGAGATCCCTCTAGCTTCAGTCTCCTTTGTGCTGCTGGCGTGGTGCGGGCAGACAAGACGAGGAGCCTTTCCCCTCCTCCCCTCCCTGTCCCACACGCCGCAGCACAGAGGGAACTACTGCTGTTTCTGACCGCCAAAAACTCAGGACAAGTTTGAGAGGGGGGCTCACCGTTGAGTCCGACTGGCTCCTGGCCCCAACTCCAAAAGGCCCTACTCCACTGAGTGGTAAGCAATGCGTCTTGCCCATGTCTCAGACCACTGCACTAAAGGATGCGCTGGGGAGAAGCCTGTGGTCCAGGCATGTTAAATAATTTGCGATGCAGCAGAAAAGCAAACGCAAAATTATTTATGATAAAAAAAAGGAAAACCCCCCACCAGGAAGTTGCATTTTTGTCAGCTGATCCTTTTCAAACTGCCTAGGAAGCAGCCTGACTTTCGTTTACCGCTCTGGTAGCATGGCAGAGCCTTACAAGAGTGCAAATGTGATCTGAGCCCTATTCAGGGTCCCTTTGCATTGAGGTGCCATGGTCCGAAGCAAACAGCTTCAGCCAGATTTGTCTTAGAGGTGTGTATGTGGGAAGAGCAAATATTTATTTTGCTTCATTCCAACCAGAGAGAAAGACTGAAGTAAACGGATTTTAAGATACAGAAAAGCATGCCTCCAGGCTGCGATTACCCATGACAACTTGTAGCCCAAAGCAAAATAAAATGCTAAGATGCAAATCCTCAAAAAAGGAGCTGGATAATCGAAACAACAAATGACCCTTAAACTTTAGTAGCAAACACCACACTACGTATTGCACGAGCAACCGCAAGCAAGATAAACAGCTTTTGTCTCTGTGGATTCTGCTACTGCCAGGGCTGAGATGTTTTTTCCTTTCCCAGGGGGATGGCTAGGGTATCGAATATATCAGGAGGTAAAAAGAAACCGAGAACTCTCAAGTTCAAAGACAAGACTGTTGGTCATGGGAAGAAATACCCGTGAAAAAGTAAAAAAGGGCTCCAAATTAGGCTTTGTCAAAAAAGTGTGAGCGACTTCAAAAATCAAACATTGCCATAAAAGAGAACATTAAAAGATACAAAGCTTCTGATGATGTTGCTGGTAAATGGATAAAAAAAAGGTAATCTGAACATGGCTCTTTGTTGAATATTTGTGAAAGGCGAGGATTAGAAGTCCCAGAACACCTCAGCTTCTAATGGAAGGTCTGGAAAATGTCTTTGAAGTTCCCAATTTGTGATCTGGGGATTTTGTTGTCATCGTTGATGTTGCCGGTGTTCAAAAATATGCTTGAGAAACTGAGAGCGAGATAAAATCAGGTCAATGTAGAAGACTTTTGGGACATAAATCTGAAGGAAAGGGGAAATTTCTAAGCAGAGACACTCCATTTATGTTATGTTAAAAGGAGAGAAACTGGCAGGGAAAATAACTTCAAAGCATGAACAGTTCTGTCTTAAAGTTGGCCAACTCTTCATGGGGAAATGGTCATTTTGCTGGAATTTTATTTCACTGAAAATGTTGTGTATCACGAAACAAAGAGGAATTTGCCATTTACGAATAAAACCACTTCGGGATCTCAGGAGGCAGATGTGCCACCTGAGCAGACCCTGTGCAGGAGGGTTTGTGACTAGTTTCCATCCACTTTGGTGCCACATGCTGAAAGCCCAGTAAATGTGATGAGCTGAAGCAGTCAGAAGGGGTGGGCAGGAAGCAGCACCTTTCTGTTCATGCAGCACTGTGCTCTCAGCACTGTTACTACCGTGCAGCTCTTGCCTAGGCGGTCACTGGTAAGTACCCCCCCTCCCACGGCAGGGTACTCGCTGCCTGGAAGCCCCTTCCAAAGGTCCAGTATCTGGCCCCTACGTATGTGAAAAAACAGCATTATTAATAGTAGTTTTGCACTGACAGCTGCCAGCCAGCTTCAGAGCAGCTGACGTGCGAGGCCCCCTGAGCAGCCGGGCACCTGAGCAACTGCCTCTTTATCACAACCCTAACACCTGTCCTGAACATCCCGAGTGGGTATTAATGCCCCAAACATCCTACATTAACCGCCCCTCTTCTTTGTCTCCCTCAGCCTCGCTAAACCAACAGTTTCTTTCTCTGTCTGTATTAGCACAGCTCTCAAACTCTCCCCTTGATGCATGGATTCACTGGTTCCCACCAAGGCATGTCCACTGACTTGTCTCAGAGTTTAGTCATGGAGTCCCAGTTGCATCACTTTTTGCTAAGGATTTCTTCCTTTAGCCCAAGGTTGGCACTCTTTTGGTCAATGTAAATCTCCTCTGTCATCTTATACGGGCTGTCACTCCAAGGGTTCACTGGCAGAGCCAAGGTCTCCATTTATCCATTGTATTCCAGGCTGAGCCCTTATAGCAGTTACCCTGCAAATACATCATTATTAATTTCCCTCCTGGCCCTCCCAATTTTTATTCTATAAATTTGTCTCCCAGGTATTAACTTCCATAAAGTAATATGTCCTGCTTCATTGACTGCTACCTACTGGGGAGGTGGCACTGCTCACTACCTCCCTTACGCTGCTTTGCCTGCCACACTGATCTGCAACTCTGCACGTGCACAATCCTGCCGTAGGGTCCTGTCCCAATCACAGAGGCTGGCACTCCCCTACTAGCACTGCATCATGAGTTCAACGTGGCATTTCACATAGCATTATTGCAATGACTGATCTGTTCTCTTCCTTCCTGTTCAGAAATGTAGAAAGATTATTTAGTCCATTTTATAGGTCACGGTTTAAAAGAAACAGTAGCACGTGATGAACACTTAATGTTTTAATCTAGGTCTACAGTTAATGTTGATTATTTAAAATGTACAACAGTAGATGTTGCATGTTCTAGGCCTACATACACACCCACTAAAACGATGGTAATAGTCAACATTGAAAACTAAGTAAATAAATAAAATAGATAAAATAAAATTAAAAAATGACATGTACACACACACACACAGGGTGTTTCTAAAGTTCTTGTGCAACTTCAAAAACTTCCAGAACTTTGGATATACACGTGATGGAAGCAAACTGTAAACAGCAACTGAAAGCATATTTCATTAAGTTTTTTAGCATAGTAAAAGCTACGTATAGAGTAAGGATCACAAATGCAATTCATGAAGCCATTCAGCAGCAACTGGAAAATGTTTTCCGAGTTGGAAAATCGGATTGAATGATGCATCATGAAAGACAACCGTTATGGTGAAGTCTAGAAACGTGAGCTGTATCGTGATGAAACTTAATGACTTATGCTTTGAATCGCTGTTTACAGTTTGCTTCTGTCATCTGTACATCCACAGTTATTAAAGTTTAAAGTTGCACAAGGACTTTATAAACACCCTACACACATACACCTATAATCTATTACCAATATCAGTGATGTTAGAATCTTATTTTAAATCAGTAAAAACACTTGGTTACAACCAGGGTATCAAAATATTAAGAAATTGCTGCAGAAAAACAGATAGCTTTCTGATTAGTCATGCGTACTGCCTCATAAACAGACAAACTGAATAGTGTTTATGTGCACAAGTAATTGGATACTGTACATTTGTATGTGTGTCTGCACAAACATTTCAGTTTGTTTAATAAATAGCTGGATATCCAAGTGTTACACCTGTCTCCTCATGGGTTTTGCATTGCCACTTAAGATGGTATTACTTTATCCCCCTTCCCCCCCCAGATTAATTAATAGAGCCTTGATCTTGCAAATTTATAATGAGGCACGTCTCTCATAGACATCAGGGAATCATTGAGCCAGATCCTTAACTGGTACTAGTAGCGACCATAGCTACACCTAATAAAACAGAGCTGAAAGTCTCCTTCTCTGATTCTTCTTACTTGACTGGTAGAAAGCTACTATCCCACCTGGAGGTGGGAGATGTGATTTTAGGATGCCCCAGCATCTGAAGGACTCTTCACTTTCCCAGGTATTTTTCATTCTTTCCATAACAAGTACAAAGGTAAACAGTAGTTATTTATTGGAGTTATATATATTGCTATTTTTAATTTATATGGTATATAGTTATGAGATAAAATCACAAGAAAACCAGATAATGATGGTATTTAAATAGCTAGCACTTATATAACTGAATCTTCCTCTGGTTTTTTTTTTAAGAGGAGACTATATGCCTTAGTTTTTATAAATCCTTTTATTTGCCATATAAGAGACCCTGTAAAGCCTTTCATTAATATTCAGAAAAGACCATACACATTTGATTAGAGCTGCTATTGCAAACTCCTTCTCCTAATATCCAACAGAAAGAGAGATGTACCCAAGTATCGTTGGAGTCACCGTTGACCCCAATGAAGGATCTGAACTTCAATACCGAGCTGGTTTTGCGTCTTCCTCGCACGATCCTAACCAAACACATGAAAGTTACAACAAGCGAGGGCCGTCCCTAGGACGCCGAGCCATGCCAGTAAGGGTAAGCTTACATTTTTCCAATGAAATGTGTGCTTCTTAAATCAATGCTACCTTTCTGGCTTAACAGTAATGAATATAAGCATCCCAAACACTGCATCATCAGCCCATAGCCCAGATGAATTTCCAGGCTGCCAATCTCCTGCTGGACAGTCTGCACCGAGGCGCTGGGCTCAGTTATGAACATTACTGCGTAGTCAATGCACAAAGCTAATTTTGGCCAACTTTTCCCATGTCTTGCCGGTTAATTAGCTAATTATCTCTAATTTGAGGGCAAATGGCTCTATTGCCATACCAAATCACAATGGTGATAATGGCTACCCTTGTTTAGCTCCTTTACATATATGAATTTCTCATGCTTACAGCCGCTGAATCTGGGTTTTGCATAAAGCTTATTGTCTGAAGCTTGATTTCACTTCAGGAAACATGTAACATCCTTCATCATTGGCATTTACCCCCTTTCTACCCTGTCAAACACCTTGTCTGTGTCCAATGAGAGCAAAACATGACATTTCTTTTATAGATATTCTGAATACATCTTCCAGTGTTTCTCTAGGGCCTAATAATTTTGTAAATGTAAAGAGATATTGTAAAGAGTCCAGCAGAGAGCAACAAAAATCAGAGTCATGGAAAAGAGATAGAGTTATTTAATCTGGAGAAGTAAGGACTGATAATAGCCTTCAAATACCTGAAGGGCAATTATGGAGAGGATGGAGATGTGGCCTTTTGTCTGTAGACAAGACTAGGAACAATGCACTGGCTGGACTAGATGAGCTTGTGAGCTCCCTTCCAGCCAGTTTTCCTATGGGCGTATGATCCTAGGATTCATTTTCTCCCTATATTAGCCCTCTAGCTAAAAGATTAAACTAGGATATCATATGTGCTTGGCAAAGATTCCAGAAGAAAAACTGATCTGTACCAATTGAGCCATATTGGTCTTGATAGCGATGTTTTATTTATTGAGCTGGAAAATCTCCATCATCCAAAAAACCCCAACACACACATGTGCATACACACTGTTAAATCTGGTAAGAGATATTTAAAGTATTTAAACATGCAGACTTTAATTAGGTTTATGACTGCAACCATTTTGGTTTGTTTTCAATTATGTCTTCACTTACTCCAGTCATTAAACTTCTGCATTTATATACTCCAAATGGTAAGATCCGAGGTTCTCCCAATTCTGGACACACAGTCTATAGGACCCTGCAAGCATTTCATGGGGTTTTTTGGACTTTTGACAGCATTACTGTTAAATAAATTTGTCACCTGTTCCTTTGTCAAACGACCCTCACCCCTAGCGCCCCAGACTGATCGCTCATTTCAGTTTTCTATAATTTCTCTTACTTTTTGCATCTGAGAAAATACAAGCGTGGTAACTAATAAGCTGGCGTAAAAAAAGAAGCAGCAGAAAACGCATGCGTGTGTTCACACCTCTTTCCACCCCCACTCCCTCCCCCATGGCCCCATCGTCATCATTTTTTTTATTAGCTCTTGGGAGTCCTCTTTATGTACTTTGATCTTCCCCGTATTATGACCTTTGGGTCAGACTCTGAATCTGGCAACCTACAGCTTTTCGGTTGTTACTCTATCCCATCTTTGTGCACTTCCAGTGTATTACTCTGTGCAGTTCTGCAACGCATTATTCCTTTATTATATCTCTCGGTGTAAAAATTGTTTTATGGCAATTCATATGAAAGATATGATACACAAATAAATTGCATTTACTGTATAATCACCCAGAAATAAACTGCCTGGTGTACTTTATTGCCTAAATGGAAGTTTGATGTTGATATTTTAAAAGGTGGATTTTATTTCCCATTTGACCTGAATTAATGCTGTTTTACATATGAAATATTTTTCATTGGAACTAAAATATATTTTGAGAAAAACCTATTCATTTATTATCTAACAGATGACTGTGCGTGTGTAAATACACACACACACACACACACACACACACGCAAGCACAGTCATATAAATATATATCCAAATAATTCTTAGGATGCTTCAAGCATCCATCCTTGTATGATGTTTCTTCTGAACATATTTAATTTGATTTATAATAAAATTTAGTTGGAAGTCAGCAAGCAAATAAAGTAGCAAAGTTAGAAATTGTTATTTTTAGCTCTTACATATTAGCAACCAAAGCTGCAGTAATTCAACATAATTATCATTCAACCTCCCACTAATAACCTGCCGGAATGAGAGAATAATAATAATAAAAAAAAGGAGGTTCGCTGTTGGTCCAGGCCATCACTCATCCTCTGCAGGCGTAGCTGTCCTTGCCAGGAAGAAAGGGAAGTGGAAGCAAGTACAGAACCTAACATGCAATACAGCTTTTTCAGATGATCTCTCTGCAAAAAAGAAAACATTTTCTTTCACTAGAGAAAGTATTATGGTTCATCCTGTCAGATGTGCTTTGATAAGTCCTTCTGGTGACGCTGGGGTCCAAACATTACTAGAAGACATGTTTGCTTGAAGGAGCTACACTCGGGGGACCTTAGTTTAAGAACAATGTGTTCTTTAAGTAATAAATTGGAATAATCTGTAAAAGCCTCAATTAGTTCCGCTGGTTTAACATCTAAACTCAGATAAAACTCTGGCATAAAATATCCATCAGTTCAAAATACAGTCAACTTATACATGTTAAAAATGCAATGTTAGTTGAAAACTGTATTATTATGACTGAAGTATGCACATGTTACGCTACAGGTAGATGCGAGGGCACAAGAAACCACTTTACAATTTTCCCAGAAGTACAGAGTCAAAAAGGTCACCTGCGGTAAAGGATCTTTTGGATTAGTCTTTTAAATCAATGCATGAATTAAAGGCAATTTACATATAAATGGGCTAATACACGGGCTTTGAAATTAAATGAATTTTTAAAAGATTTAAGAAACGGCAGAAAAGGTCAGTTAGGTATTAAGTGTACATAATGTGATTTTGGGGAAAAAAAATGCTCGTCTTAGAAACTATATGTTTCTGGTTTATTAATATTTTGTATGTGTAAACAGTCTGTCCAAACAGATATTGCTAGCTGTTGGTAAGAAAAAAGTGGAATAAAAACCACTTTAATATGATACTCTTATCACATGGAAGAAAAGTGGAGCAAAGGGGGAGAGAAGATAATCTGATGATGAAAGGTGTTTAAAAGGCTGACCTTTGTTCACACAGAATATAGTGAAACGTTAGCATGAGATTTGCTAATATTATACTGTAAACAAGTATCAGGGCTGCTCAGAGCGACTGTGTTCATCTTCTGCTGACGGAGAGAAAAAGGCAGGGGGAAAAGCGTCGCTAGTGGCTAACAGGGCCCAGCTCCTGCCTTGCATGCCCGGATATTGAGTGTGCCAGCGCGAAGGTCTATGGGCACTCCCGGCACGGGCACGTGGCTGGGCACAGGAGTCCACTTACGGCATGGAGGGAAACATCTATGGAGAAAGGTCAGTGTAAAAACAGAGGGAAAACTCACAACCATGCCTGAAGCTCACTGTATAGACCCGTGCTGAGAATATTCTCATTGCCTATTTTCAAAACTATACTGAATCTGGTTTAACCAGGACCATCTTTCCCTAGATGTTTCTTTGGCAGAGCAGAGGATGCCCTGATGTTACCCCCATGCCTCATTGGCATATGGCTCCTAACATCTAAATGCATTTCCTTTCCACCACATTGTGCTCTGCTAGCGGTCTATCGCTTTGCAGAAGCAGCAGAAAGTGTGTACAGAAGTGTCTGATGTGGGGCACTTTTCCATCCTTTCATGCTTGCTCCCATTTTAAAAGATGCACCCATACAGTGAATTATTGTAAGGCAATCTTGATCCTCTAGCTCCTATCCTACAGGAATAAGAAGTGAAGACTATGGGTGCCTACACACGAGCAGCAAGGCTGCAGTAATTACAGTGCATCAGAGCAGGCTTGATTAATCGAGTCTGCTGAAGCATGGTAATTACCGCACTCCAGCGTCGTGTGCATCAGCATCCTCTTGCTTTAAAATGGCTTTAAAGAGCCCCTGCTGCTATTTTTAAGGGTGAGGAAGCTGATACACAAGATGATCCAGGCGCTTTAATTAGAGCGGCTCTTGAAGCCACTCTAATTGAACCCCCACCACATTTACACACACGCACAGAGCGCGTATATAACTGCCCGGTGTGTGTAGGAGCTAATTCTCTTGCTCTCCGCAGGTGATCAACCATCCACCATCTCACACCGACATGAAGAGATGCAGCAACTGACTCCATGTTTTGCCAGTGCCAGGATACATGATTTAGTTGGATGGGTCAGTGTTTAAAACTGAGAAGGGGAGGTGGAAGCTTAGCACAGTGTTTTCCAGAACAAGATTAAGGCGCATCTATTCCCTGAACAGGATGAACTCATTTGAAACGTATCAGCAAGAAGCCCCAGCAAAGCAGTGGCACTCTGGCAGTCACAAGAGACTCAAAAAGTGGTTATTTAAGCCTAATGATGAATAACAGAGAGAGAAGAATTAAAACATTTAACAAAACAAACTCTTGGTGGGAAAAGCAAATCACAGGGGCATCAATGCTTAGGCAGTGCTCTAGGCACCGGTTAAAGAATAACCCTGATGGACGCATCCAAGGGGGTCAACTAGCATGGACAAAACTAGCACTAGTACAAAACAGCTCTATGCAAAAACCTAGAGTGCTGTGCTCCAAACCTATTTCTCTACAAAAGAAACTGGATAGTGAACTCGAAAGAATGAATAATTATCTAGTAAATAATACAGCTTGGGTCAAAAACCTAGGGAAAAAGTAAATTCCAGTTTCTGCCCTATACTACGTACTTTGTAATTATTAAACCGCTCCTTTTCCTTGGAGAAAAGTGAAAAGCGAGCTCTGGATGGGCCCTGCAGGGCACAATTTGAAAGCAACACGCTTTCTGCTATGTGTTGATTCTAGGATCTGCACCAGGAAGCTCCCTGGCTGTGTACGTACAAATATCCAGGTTCTGTAAAGGTAAATAATAAAAAGTAGTCAAGGAAATGGATGTGTAAAGGAAAGATAAAGCTAATCCTTTGATCTGCAGTATTAGTGGCTGAAATATATGGCAACAGGATTGCCCGTGTACTTAGTTAGGCATGTGTTTCAGTACCAGGTGCAATAAGGGCTGCAGCATCTCCCTGGCCTCACAAACCATTTCACTGGAGTCTTGATATTTTTCTAGCTCCCACCACTGAGGTTCTTACCTAAGTCAAACACCATATTGTGGGATAAAAAGAGCAGAATATCAAGGTGGGGGGGGGGGGGAGGGAATCAGTAAAATGGTAGCCAAGACACTTTGCAAGGAAAGATTATTTTCCAATATTGCGACAAGAGTTCTGAGGGTGTTACAAAAGGAGAAGACAGGAAGGGAACTGGAGGCATAGTTTACCTCTCCTTCAAACAAAGTTTTGTTTCCCTGCAAGGACCAGGACTAGTTGTAATCACAACTGTAGGAGGAACTTTGGAGGCGATTCATAAGGTATCAGGAAGAATCTGAAAGGATTTGGTTCAGTTTCTGTAGCCTACAAATTACTAGAGGACTGAATTTCTAGAATGAGTTTAACAATTCAGAAGCAGGGATCAGTCCAGCAACAGCAAATCAGAAATCAATTCAGAACAGATTTGGCTAGACCAAAGCACCATATTGCACATCTACGACTCGCACTCCTCGTGTGCACCTCCCACCACCCACAAGGACATCCTGCAATATGGCCCTCAGAGCGCAGTAAGAATTGGGACTAATTATTAGACAGCAATGTGAGATAGTCTACTGCCAAGAGAAAACAGAATATGCAGCACTAGGCCAAAAATTTCAAACGTCAGTGTCTAAAGTAAAATGAATACGAGCGGCTAGGATTTTCGTGGATGTATCAGGCACTCTCAGCAGAGGCTGTTTAATACCGGCTAAGGTACATCTCACTGCACTACAGGGCAAATGCACCAAACCCAGTTCAAGGCCTGAAGGCAGCATAGAGCAGCTTGCAAAATAATAAGCTGGCTAAATCAGGCTGCCTGGACATCTATGTTTCTACATTTCCATTACTTCTAGCTCCTGCCCTGGCTTGTTAGCAGCACGGAGCACTGAGCGTATACACACTGTTAAAAATCGTGCTACTCGTTTGCTTGCCTAAATATGAAGCTGGTGAATAATTTCAAGGGCATACATTTGAAATTGTTACGAGGAAAGATTCTATAGTGAGTAGTGGAGAAAGATGACATTCAAAAACAATTTGAAAAGGAATCAAAGCAATTCAAAGGCGCATAAACTGGGAGTATAAAATAGACGAGAAGCGAGAGCAGCGCTATCTACTACTAAAAGACCGATGGGGAATCCTGCGTACAATTCGGACCTCTGTCGTGTGAACAGGGTTGCCCAAAACCGGAGGTGATGGAGAAGAGGCCAGCTAGAATCACAGTAGCACTGGGATATTCAACAAAAGTTAGAGATGCCGGGTCTATTCCTTGGGAAAGAAATTAGCAGGGGGTTGCACCAGTGTATACAAAATCTTGAAGGGAAAAGAAAGGGTACTTTCATAAGGTTATGTGAACTCATGTCAAATAGAAGAACAAAGGGCATGAACATAAGCTGGGGAAAGGTCATCCACTAAAAGACTTTTGGAAGAAATGTTGTACACGGAGAATAGTTTGATAGAAAATAAACCACCTACAGGAAGCTTTGAACAACCTATATAAACTTTAAGGTGACAAGCACTTGAAAGACACCTGCCATATAGAAAGGGGTAGCTGGCCTCTGGGAAAATGGGCTTTGTAACTTTTCCATTTCTTTAAATCATGGCCGTTATGTTTCCGCGTGCTGTCTACCGGCTATGACAACGTACGAATAGCACAATGCCATTGAGAGAGAGAAAGATCAGATACCAAAATAAATGAGGGACCTAATGGCAGCACCCCATGATGTGAGAAGGCAGAAGATACCACCTCCATACTCACATCCAGCAGGATTAACAATATTTGATCACTATCCATTGGTTTGGGAACCCAGTATTTTATTTTTTATTTTTTTAAGTTGCTGTCTAAATGCCACTATTGATTATGCCACTATTTCCAGCACCTCTGGCACCAGGCAGCAGCTGCCATGGGCCATCCACCAAAGCACATTCATCCTCTGGGTGCTTTTGGCTCACTCCAAATCTGCAGCTTGAAGCCCATCTACCGGATGACTGAGGCTGCTGTGTGGCCATGTCTACATGATGCCTCCCTCCAGCAAGAACACGCTCAAAGCTCCACCGGCTAAGCCTGGGTTTGCTTTGTCAGCTAGAGCTAACTTCAGCTTGCCACTTTCTGAATAAGCTATGGCTCAGGAAGTTGAGATTCCTTATGCAAAAGTTGGTATCCCAATTGCTTGCCCACCCCAAATATTTTGGGCACATGCTTCCATAATAATCCTTATAATGGGTCATTTTAAGGGCTCGAACCCAGGACCTGTCACCCTGAAGCACTGAGTAAATACGGCAGAACGACAGCTGCAGCTATAGTAGAAATGGTAGCACCTACCCCTTCGATGGTTAGCTTTGCGACACAACCCCTGACCGGGGTTCAAGATTATTAACGAAGGTCTCTTGGTGCTACTGCACGCAATTACACACGCACATACACACAAAACCATCCCCGCCTGGATTAAAATGGACAAGCAAGAGCTAGAATGAACAGTTTGTTATTGTCTTTGTGACAAGAGTTTCTGCTAACAAGTTACTCTTGGTTTACTATCATTCAATCATGTTGCTAATAGGAACACTTTTACAGTAATTGCTGTATTGTTGGCAGCGCAGAAGAAGCTGAATGGTTCTTGGAATCCATTAATGATTTGTGGTGACTTTCAGTGTAAAGATGACAATGTATTAGTTTACCAGATGCCAGATCATGCCATGGACCATTAACGAGAGGGTGTTCTCTGAATGCTTTTAGAACAAATACCAGCTGGTCTATTTTCAGCATGCAGACATAATCACATGCATCTCCTATCAGACTCACTACAATGCTGTCAGATACATCATAAATTAAAAAGGCTCCAAATGCTCATTTACCATTTCTTAGTCTAAAAAAATGCACCTCATTGCTCTGCACAGATCCCAAAACATCACAATTACCATTTTAAGCGATCAAAGGAAAAAACATATATATAGTGAATTTATCTCTTGCAAAATTAAATTGATAAACAACTATTTCTATTACAGAACTATTCCAGGTATCCCTCAGATATGCTTGGCCTTATTGCAGAATTTGAAGTCAATCTCTTTTCTATCAAGAATGATTTGAAAGCCAAGGGAGTTTAAGAATGCAGTTTCAATTGGTTAGTACATTTGGGCTATTACAATCAAATCACTACAGTCAGAGGCAAAAGAAAAAGAAACACCTAATCGCACAGAATTGTCTGTGGATGGGCTTGCTATCGGTGCCAAACAATCAGTTCATCTTAAACAGAAGTCTACATCGCTTGTGTATTTTCTAGATAAACGGAGAGACAACGAGGGTGGGTAACTTGTGCGATTAGGAAGGACAAGAATACACACCTACCATGAGCTCTTTAGAAGAGGGGAACTCAAGATCCCCCTGGCTCTCTTGGGGGGTGACTTTAATGAGGTCTGTTCCAGGTCCCCCCCATCCCCTCCTGGTGCTTTTGGACAACTAAAGTCTGATGAGTGATTCCCCTGGCTCCTCTACCACCGTAGCTGGGAGGAAAGAAGGATGCTTTCTGTCAACGTTAGCCTTGAAACCATTTTGGCACTGTTCAAAACCCCACCATTATTCAGTGTCCTGGTGAGTAGGCCCAGTGCAAGATCTCTGCCACCAGAAACTGCTTGGCTACCACCCCTGAGTGTGTCATTCATGCCGGGGGTTGGACCACGTGATACTCCAGGCCCCTTCAGACCTTATGTCCCCCTTGCCTAGTGCAACAAGGGGCTCCTCTCATCTCATTTCTCTCTCTGCCATGGATAAAGGAAATGGGTTTGGTTTCTCCCAGGTCCTCAGGGTCCGGTTAAATTCAGCATCAGAATGACCCTGCATAATAACCACGGGCAACATCCTCCCCAAACTAAACGCCTCCCTGAAGTTGTAGACCCCACCCTCCAATGTGGGTTTTGTTCTTTCTAGGACCACATTCATATAAATGATTTCTGGATTTGCTGCCCTGAGAGTTTAGTTCGGTAACGCACAGCAATCTCTTTTGAATGTGATGGACGAATGGATGGTGGAGGAAGAAAGGACAACCTTTTCCTCGCCCCCCAAAACATGCATCTTTATCAGTATTGTTTCTACTGCGGTTCCAGCCCGACACATTAACCTCCCAGACTGTTTACGCAACCTGCTGCTGCAGAACAGTACAAATGCTGGCTGCTCAGAGTACCGAAACACTGAGATATTAATAGTGTTTTCTGAAACAAGCTAATGCAGAAAGAGAAAACTGCTTGGGCTTTAGATGCAAGGTGATTTCTGCTATTGATGTGGTTCTAACATGTGCTCAGCCCACAACACAAATTTATCTTCTGCTTGTATTTATGAAGCAATTAGCATCCCAAGTGCACTAGCAGCCTAAAAGGCATTAAGAAAAATGCTTTTGCTTCTCTGTGATATATTGAAGACTATTTTTTCTTTTTTGCTTTTGTGACTGGTCAAGTTTCTTTTTACCTTAAAATACCGCCAACATCCTACCATCCCCTCTGCTTTTCCTGAGTGATTTTCTAGAGGTCCGTTGTCATCGGCAATCCGTCACAATCAAGGATGATCACTCCCACGGTCAAGTGAAGGGTTATAGATGGGTTGATGGCTAAGAAGGCTGATCCTAGAGCCGCAGACTCTGGCAAATGCCACAGGTGGTGGTTAAAGGGAGGGTATAGGTCCGTCAGACGTATACCGAAGCAGCAGCATTATATAAATGAAGATATGCTCTCCTCCAGAACGGTGGCTAGAGTGAAGGGTCACAGACAAGAGTGGCAGAGCAGTCACTTGCTCAGTGGGTTAGATATTAGTCTCGTGGTTCTTCTTCTGTTGTCATTTCATTAGTGCCACAATCACCAAATTCCCCTGGGCTGGGCACGCTTTCAATTTCTAATAAAACACAAGTTAGAAATGAGAACTTTAGACCTATCAGAGTTATAATTAAAAAAAACCAAACAAACAGGGAATAAACATAACTTGTACTTTCCTCTGCAGGTCACCTTTAAACATGCTAGTACAGCATCAGAGAAATAGAGAAGCCTCCAGTTCAAAAAAGGGGCGTTTCAAAAAATAAATAAATAAGTAAATAAAGAAATAGATGCGTGCATCGATATAGATATGGATGGAAAGGCAATTAATCAGCATCCAAGAAAATTTAGAGACCAAAGTTTCTGCAGTTCAGTGCAGAGGAAAGAGCTAACTGACAATTACTGTACATATTGACATTTATGGCAGTGAGTAATATAGAGCCTATTTTACTGCATTAGTGTCTGCAAGCACAGTAATTGCTAATTAGCACATTCCACTACATAAAATACAGATTAATAACTTTTTTTTATAAATGATTAGCAATCTATCAAGATTATTCCCTCGCTAAAGTACCTTCTCTATTCCCACTACTCGGCCCATTACTCAAGTCTTTCTTGAACTCGATAATCATCATATGTTTACTTACAACAGGTAGAAAACAGTGACGATGAGAAGACCAATGAATAAGATGCCTTGGCCTTGTATGTTGAAAGGGAATAGAGAAGTTCCCCAGGGAATGGAGGCAAGTTAATAAAGAAGTTCTCATCTATAACAATAGGAACCCTCCGCCTGGTTTTTTATTACAGATTTTGGTCTCGGAGGCCAAATCAGCTCCCAGATCAATACTGCCCTAGTTTAGCTAGCGGTTCCAAAAAGGAGGGGGAAAATAGCATGCTCCTTTTTTAAAGCAAGGTTTTACACACAACAGTTATTTGTGCCACCTGGGGCCACAGTGCTGGGCTTCGATGCCTGGACGCAATGCACCAACAACTGCCAACAGCGCGCGCTCATTGTTAGTCTTTTTGGATCACGTTCCATTAGCTCAGTTCACTAAAACTGATCCAAAGCCTGCTCTCTGGGAACTAGTTAGTTTGAGAAAATCCACTTTAATAAAAAATGGATGCAGAGTAAAGACAGCCTCTTTCTAAAGATCTAAAAGTTTGCTCCCTGGGTGCAAACAGACACAACGGTTGCCCTGGGTAAGAAACACAGGTAGTTTTATGATAGAATTTCTTTTTGCCTTTAAACTCGGCAAGATGCTGTTCTCTCCTCTGCAAAGAACAGTTAATATCCAGAAGTCTTGGCTTCATTTTGCCATCTCTTTGGGTATTACTGTGAAGCTACCAGTTCCCTGGTCTGACCACTTCAGATGCCATTACCACCAAGTGCATTGAAATGGAAGAGACCGTAGGTCTTAGGTGCCTGGGGACACCCTGACTCTGTCCAAGTTTAGGAATCACACAGTCATGTCAGCCCCAATTCAGCTTGCCAGGGGGAAAAATTAGGCTAATGGAGGTTGGGTGATGTTAAGAGTCACAGGCAGGGCAACGAGCAGAGGAAGGCACATGATCAGTTGGGGGTTTGCACCCTCTCTGCTCTCACGTACACCACGGGGGACAAGAGAAGCGTCCACCTTGAAGTCTGCGTTTCATGTCAGAAGAGAGCAGGAATGTGTTTGCACTTATACAAACTCGCTTGCGATTTGAGCAGAAAAGCCAGCTCTTTCCAGAAGCAAGGGAGGAACAGCTGGGTTTCCTGTTCCTCCGTGCCAAGGCCTGTGCTTCCTATGATCTGCACTTGTGATCGGATTAAAACATTTTTGGCAAAAGGTAGAGATAAATAAGCTCTATCACAGATCATGAAGCAACCCTCAGCTCAGCCTTGTCTGCTGAGGATTGTGCTCTCCAGCCTAATCTCTTATTCAATGAAGGGTCTCGCATGTGGGTGCCTAAAGCAGTTTTGTATCGCTGACTCTATTTTAATCTCCCATCTTCTCTCACAACCTCTTGTTGCATGGGATTATTGTGCTTCCAGTTCACAGGACACCCAACAGATTTGAAGATATTCAGGGGCCCTTTGCTCTGCGAACTAACTCTTCGGTTTCCAAGGTATTTGCAAATTCTTCTTTTTTACTGGACATGGGCCATCCTGATTTTGTTCATTCCTTTGTTTGCTGTTATCATCCCCGTGCAACGACTCTTACGGCCCGGTGCACAGAACAACAGTGTTCACATGAAAAATTCACAAAAGCATCTGGTTGTTCGAGGAGCTGCATTCACCACATTTCCTTCGTTCACATAGAGGTGGAATAAACAGCATTCGCAGGTTCCTTAGGAGACCTAATAAAACATTTCCAAAGATTTTCCGTCTAAAAGGTCCAACTGGCTGAAATACACATGCTCCCATGAGGACGTTCTTGATCGGATCAGGAGTGAGTCAATTCTTTGTTTTCAAGATGAAAAATCATGCTGAAACCAATTTTCACGTTACTGTAACACTGAGGTAAAGACACACCTAACACAAGGTGAGTAGCCCATTAGAACACCAGCTCTCGATTTCATCTGCAATCGGCGATTACAATTCAGAGCGCTATCAACCACCCCTAATTACCAAAGCATGTACCAACTGGAGTGCCCCAAACTAATACAAATACCATTAGAATCATACTTTAAAAATAACCACTAAGCCTTAATAAAAAGAAATCAAAGATGAAGTGGCTCAGAAAAGCCATTTTTTAAAATTTAGATCAAAGTGAAATGTTGCCTTTTCATTCTTATTTGTAATGAAAAGAAACTGAGCGTGAAGATCTGCTCTTTTTTTACTAGCTCTACTCCTTAACAAGTTACTCTTCATCATTATAGGCAGCAGTTATAGGTAGGGTACCTCTTTCAGAGGACTGGGCAACGTTTAATTTTGCAATATTAAATGAAAACAGAGAGGGCAAACAAGTGAGGTATCACAGAAGAGCAGAGCAAGAGTATTTCTAGTTATGCCACCTCAAAAAAGAGACTCTTACTTGGAGGTAGCAACTATATCTGCAGGGGTAACATGCCATCTCAGTAGTGTGAATATACTGAGATTTGTGTCTTAGCTGTGCTTGCACTTAGGGCTGCCTTCTTCATGCACAAGGGAGGGAGCCAACATGATGAAAAATGTGTGCTGAGAGATAAATGTAGTGTATTACTACTTAATAGGGATTAAAGCTTCCCTCACACACGGAACGGAGGGTTTATGGCAGCCTCTTATTACTGGGTGAAGGTCATTAATAAGGTCAAAAGTATGAATGCATCTTTGTGCAAGTAATTCGGCAGTCTTCTTCCAAATGCAGTTCAGTAATGAGTTATGGTGGGGAGGGAGAAGAGCCTTGGGTAGCAGCTATGCCAATGTATAAAAAGACTAATACATGTAAGTAGCTAGAGAGAATAATGTGATGATAAATTAACGTAGTGAAGATCTCCATGTGCCTCTATCAAGCCTATGTACAGATTTAATTTTATGTGATCTATTGTTGGTCTGTGCAGTAATTATACAGAACTGGGAAGAGCCTTGCGAACTAGTTATTCCACTCCTTCGTCTACCTTCATCGTGCTACCTGCGTAGGGTTATTGTTTCGGAGACGTCTACTTTCTATCAGCAGCACCAGAGTGCCCCTTCCTTTTGTTTTTTTGCCATTATAAATAATAGTAAATCCTGATGACTAGGTTGACAAGTACTTTCTTGTTCCAAGCTAGTTCTATGGTCTTTTGAAAGGAGCAATATGTGTAATAACAGTGTGGCATCTGTTTTAGGATGTATTTCTAGTCAGTACGATTGCTTGGAAAATTGACACCTTCTTGTATCTTGCCCATTATATCAAAACACCTTGCGTCTCTATCCCTGTATTACCATTTAGCCAAGAAGGTAGAGTAAGAAATAACCTCTCAAGGCATCTTCAATGTTGCTGCCACAACCAAGTAGGAGGGTGTGCAGAACGGGAGGTGATGTTGAGAGTTATTATTGTCTGGCTGGGTTGCAGGAAGTTACACCTGCAGCTGAACACAAGACGGTACTTTAATGTCTAAGGATTTTGTAAGGCTCGTTGGCTTGCCAAAGCTATTATGGAGAGTTCATTCAAATGTCAGCAATTAGGCAACGATGGTAGATATGGGTTCTTGGCTAACAAGTGGCTTTTTTTTCCTGGACCTTACTGAAAATATGAAGCAGGAAGGCTGAAGTCACCACAAACTAGAGACTGTGGTCATGTGCTCCTAGAAAGTGTGCTAGGACCCAACTTCAGAGGATCCAGAAAGATACCAGTAGGAAGTCTGAAGTTGCATCTACAGTAAGACTTCCCTGTGTTTGGCAGTGTACCGAGGGCACCTCCAGATTCACATTAAATGACTTTCTTCATTGGTTGTTAAATTGTAAGTAATAAAATTAAAGTTTGTTAACCAAGTCTCCAACAAAGCCATGGCAAATGAGTATTACCACAGCTAGCTTCAAAGAGCAGCTACTCTTTGGGGGACAGCATCCTTGTAATGAAAGAGCAGAGCAAGAGATACAGGAGACAGTGAGCCAATATAACATTTCCATGTGGCACGTCTGGTGACTGTGGCTGTGATGTAGGGGTTGCACTCAAATTCATAATGAGGTCATTAATCACCCTTATTCTGGGAACTAGGTTGTGCTAAGCATACCTGGGTACAGAGGACAAACCACTGCTCCTCACTCACAACCGGAAGAGAGGAGGCTCTACAAGCCATGCAAACCCAAGGGAATCGTTCTACTCGATGCCAACTCTCAGAAGGAATTAATCTGCGCCACGCTTGATGCTGTGAAGTGACAGTAAGGGTACCTTAACTACAGAGGGTAAAACCTTCATCAGAGATGATACAGAGAGATAAAATGGAGTGCCATGAGCACTTGCTCACTTAGGCCACAGAAACAGCCACGGCTAGGATTCACTACAACTGGAGCTAAAGTACTGAATAAAATGTGCTCCTTTGTTCTTCCCTCTCTTGGCAGATTGATTTAATACTGCTATTGTAGAAACACCATTATAATTATAGAGTGCACACTTAGGAAACACCACACACACACCTCTTGTTTTGATTAAAGGAAATTAGAAGCCCTTCACTGCATTAAAAAGTAATACACCCAAATATTTAGACTGCCTACTAATCCCCTTGAAAGCCTGCCTCCCTTTCTCCTACAAACAATAAGCCACGGCTGTTTTTCAGCAAAACAATCCGACAACCTAAAGCCAGCTTTAGAGCCTGACTTAAGTAAATGCTATACATTCAACTCTTGGTTAGAAAAATAGCGTAAGAGACAGACAGGCATCAGCAGAAAGCCTGGCCAGCTGCTTAAGAAGCTTTATATTTCAAAACTCTTTCCGACACATTTGCAGGACCTTCCTATTACGTTCGCTTATTTGACTTTAGTGGGCTTCACCCACACACATTCCCCAGCTCGCAACTCAAGCCATTAGTTAAAACTAAAGCAGATAGACATGTAAAATATTTGTAAATGCTGTCAGAGGTTACATGCAGGCTTTCAACTCATTATATTAAATCTCCATCACTTATTTGTCAGTCGCATGAATTTCTCTTCAGTAGTTGTGGTCTGGCATAACATGGCAGAGCATCGTAACTCTTGGAAGTGCAGAGAATACGGTACAAATAAATCAGCTTTACAGCACTGGGGCTGAGGCAGAGAACTTAGTAATGAGGATGATGCATATATGTATTTAAAAGTGGCAAGTAGCTGGTTTCAGTATGATGGTTTTCCTCCAAATTAATTTATTTGTGTTACTGCCAATTACTGTTAATTGCTCAATGTGGGTGACTTGCTTCCTTCCTAAAAAAATGCTTTTATTTCAGAATTCTGGTTCAAAGCACATTTTCATCAAAACTCCTAAGTTTTGGTCTGCCCAGTTTAAATGAATTGATACTTGCAAGTGAACTGCTTTTAAAGAGGCCATTTCTATGGGGAGAATATACAGATCAAGTTGGCCATAAAAAGAGTGGCTGGGGAAGGGGACTGGTAGCCAGGGCTCACGGCTCTCTTCCCTAAATCTATCGTCCTTGGCAAACAACTAAGACCTCCGGAGCAGGGACTATACCTTCTCTATGGAGCTCATCCCACAAAAAGTTATTCCTATATGTATCTTGTCAGCTAACAATGGGATTACTCACATTACATCTATTCGAACACATGCAATCAGTTGCAGAACTGGGATCGATCTTGGAACAGCACACCTCACGACTGGGCGCCACACGGTAGATCATGGCTTTGGGAACTTACCAGCAAATGAGGTTTACTAATAATAATTGGCCCAACTTTTTCAAACCAAGGTATCACAGATTGGGCACAAAGTCCAGATCTCAATGCTTAAGTAAGAAGTGGCCTGATCTTCAGAGACACCATATACTCCGGCTTCGCAATGTCTCCAGTGCTACGCCGGGCCCCCTAACACTGAGGACGCAGCGACATACGGTGATACAAGCGTCTGAAGGAGAGTGACTAATGAACCCACATTTGATTCATGTTACAGCAAGTTTTCTGGAAGTCTTCAGCATCACCCACTAGTGTATGATCCAGAGGGCATGAGTTTTCCTAAATGCATCCCATGATCTTACAAGGATAAGAGAAATTTAGTCCTACATTTTGTAGAAAATCTGAGCAGAAATAGAGGCAATGCTGATTCATATAGTGCCTTTGTCATACAAGACATTTTATGGAAGACATACAGCATGCAAGACTAAAAATACAATGCCTAAGTGTTCAGGTTTGAGAGGAGCGGTGACAATCTCAATAACTTCACCCAAGGAGATCTGGAGAGAAGCCACCAAAACAAAAAGTCCCTTTCGACCCTAGGGATAAGCATCCCAGCTCCAAACAGTCTCATATAGCAAAAGGTATGGTTTAGGCTGAATATCCCAAATGGATTTGCACAAGATACAAAGAGTCTAGGATCGAAGACCCATAGCAAATTCTACCAATATTTCAAAAAGTAGTTGACATCAAAATGTTATTTAAACACTATGCCGACTAAGTACACACTCCTCCAGAAAATGCAGAAACAAGTTTCTTTGCTAAACGACATCTGCCTCCTCGCTTATGGTGCTGACAGTGCACAACAGCACGGCAAGGAGTTCAACTTGTTTAAAGTAAAAGTGGAGAAAAAAGGTTAATCACCATATAATGGGAGATCCAATCTCCTCAAACACGTTTCTACCTTCATTTCCAGCAGTATTTTGAAAGACACCTGCTATGTTGATGCAATGTGATCCACTCCTAATTGTAGCTCCTTCCATCTATTAAGTGCGCTGGTGCTGCCAATGCAGCTCTGGGAGGAAAGGTATTTAGCCTTCTACCTCCAAGGATGCTTCCATCTGTATATTTTCTTTAAACTGTAGTCCTTTACAATGCAGGCATCGTTAACCAACTGCATTAGACTTGTAATACCTCTCTCAACTTGCTTATCTCACAAACTTAACTGTATCCCATTAACCCTTATCGGTAGCTGGCAAAGTTGAAGGCTAATTGACAAGTAGAAGTGCCAACAGTCTCCCATTTCAGGTATGTCATGCAGGATTTAACCTTCATCTTTGTTCAGGTGATTTCCACAAACCTTTAAGAAGAGAATCAGCTATAAAGAACCCAAGCAATCCAGTGCTGTTCAAGGATAAGAGCTGTTTAACAGATGAAAAATCCTCTTCAATTTCTTACAAATTCATTTCATCTAGCTGTGATGCCTACAAAGAAAAGGTGACAAAGGTTAGGCCTCTGGCTTGCTGAGATGACGACCTATAGTGCTGACCAACACCCTCCTGATCTGTTTTTTCTTGCATTAGACTTAGGCGGTAAGCTCTCTGGGACAGGCAACTTCTGGGTGCTTTAACACCGAACAAAAAGCATGAACAGCAGGGTTGTAGTCCATGATGGGGCCCTTACACCATGGGAATACAAATCAACAGTAATTTGTTGGTTTTCAAAGCCAAACTGGCCAGGAATCAGTCTGTCATGCCTACTATGCACAGTTTCCTTTTAAAGTAGCTCAAAGTCAATATGTCTGTATACTGTTTTTACTTTTCTTTTTTTTTTGGAGGGGGGGGGGAAAGGAGGGAGGAAGAGATGGAGATTGTAGCATCATCTCAATAAAGACCACACAGCGTACCACCCCTTCCAAAAAAAGAGTAAAAATATTTGTTGTTAAGATGCTATTTATACACTGGTCCTAAAAGTGGTAACTACTAAGAAGAGTCACTCAAAAGTCAGGTCTCGTGGGTACTGGATACCTGGAGCGCGTACTTCTTCTACAGTTACTGCCTCACTCTTTTGGATGAGGCCATCACAGCAGAAAAAGGGCCAGGAGAAACCTTTTTTGCCTTCAGACATTTAGGACCATGCTGTGAAACGCACGCTAAAGTATTTATTTTAAATGTCAAGCCCTAACCAAACTCATGTGAAATGTCATAGTATACATATAATTGATCATGGTAGAATTAACCAGTTGCATTACAGCTTCGGAAAACCTTTCAGATACGAACAGCCATTAAACTAGTCTCATCCTAATCCACACAGATTTTTACAAGTATTTTATACCACAGAAGCAGATGCTTTTGGCTCAGAATATTTTAACGTCCAAAACTGACACATCAGTGAGAAAAGCATCAACCGAAGTCAGTTTGGCAACTATTTTTATCTAGGTCCTGTCTAAGTTGGCATACTTGTGCCCTTTATCTGTGCAATCTTCACATCATCCAAGTGTCATGTTAGCAGTCTTGGTGGCGAGACAAGGATTTTAGTTCAAGTGTCATTTAAAAAAAAAAATCATGCCAGCAGCGAGACCTAGCAAAAGCCATTCCCCATGCACAGGCATCTACTATATGTTTAAAGGAAGAGCGTAAAAACTGAGATTACATCCACTGATCTCTCCTTGCTTCATAAGTGTGCACTAAACACACCAAACCCTCTTCTTAGGCTGCAACCCAAGTAGCAGCAAGCAAGCCTTCAGTCCCTTACAAGAGGTAGAGAGAGGTCGTTAGGTGTTAATCTGAAACCAGGCAGAAGCCAGGACAGGCTGGCATCTAAGAGACTGCCTTGTTCAGAGAGGCACAGCTAGGAAGCATCTGGCACTGGCGTCTGTCACCTAGAAAGCTTAGGCAGTTCTGAACGATGCGTCTCTTAGGTGCCACCCTGCCCTGCTTTCTGCCTCACAGGAGGTAGAAGGGGATTTCTGCAGAGACATTCACGCTGAGTCAAACAGCACAGATCAGAGTCCGCTGCCAGAAAGTGTAGTTCGCTCCCTGGCTTGTCAATGCAAAGCATGGGGAAAACTTAAAGACCTTCAACAAGAGGTGAATTTGAAGAACAAGCGCGTCAGTCCTGTTCTTCAAAACAGGACTGACGCGCTTGTTCTTCACACTTTATCCAGAGCGGATTTCTGACATCCCTGCCTTTTCAAGCCAGCCGAGGTTAATCATGCACTACTGCTCTATCATGGCAGCGCATACCTGTAGTGTCTTTTGGATGGAGCGTACCTGCCTGATGTATAGAGGCAAGGATTTTTTTATTGGACCAACAGCATGCTGGTCTTAGACAAGCTTTCAAATGAAAGGCATTCTTCTTCACGTCTGAAAAAAAGCAGGCATAGCACAGACTAAAACACAGTCTGCAGGGCCATGAAGTACAAGGAGAGAGCAAATCCCAGGGTTGGCTGGCAGCCAAGAAAAGATAGCCTGGCTTAGTGGAAACTTAAGACTTTTCAAGAAGGAAGAGGGGCATTACCACCCATGGTGTGAAGACAGATTAGCAGGAATCCGGCAGACTGAATATCTGTATTCAGTCCTTGGGTCTTGAATGCCTAGCCAGCTTATACATTTTTGTTCCCATGCTCACGTTTTGAAGGTGTGCTATAAATTTCCTTTTGCGCGCAAGGATAGCGAGGTCAGAAAATGAACGGCTGTCCTGTGAAACGTGTTCTACATGCATTCGTGTGCCTGCCCTTTATCACCTAATGTACAGTTGTTTTAATTATTATTCAGTCTTCTCACCTAAAAGACAGCAACGAATGCTCCATGACTTAAACTGGTGAAGTTCACACTACATGCCAAAGGACAAATCCAGGTGTGCTGAAATCAAAGACCAAATGCTATTAACTTCCATAACGCCATTGTTAAATTGCCTTCTCACAATTTCCTGTTAATTGCCTGCAGCCTCCCTTAGCAGCCACACAGGAAGACGACTGCATCGCTACGGTGGCGACCCTGCAACCGGTTACATACAGAAGTAACTTCAAGCCAAGTAGCATTCACACTGGGTTCAAAGGGATGTTTGTTACTGTTCAACATCTTCATTAATGATGTGGACACTGGAGTCAGAAGCGGACTGGCCAAGTTCGCCGATGACACCAAACTTTGGGGCAAAGCATCCACGCCAGAAGACAGGCGGATGATCCAGGCTGACCTGGACAGGCTCAGCAAGTGGGCGGACGAGAATCTGATGGTGTTCAACGCCGATAAATGCAAGGTTCTCCACCTTGGGAAGAAAAACCTGCAGCATCCTTATAGGCTCGCCAGTGCTATGTTGGCTAGCACTATGGAAGAAAGAGACTTGGGGGTCATCATTGACCACAAGATGAACATGAGCCTGCAATGTGATGCTGCGGCTAGTAAAGCAACCAAAACGCTGGCTTGCATCCATAGATGCTTCTCAAGCAAATCCCGGGATGTCATTCTCCCCCTGTACTCGGCCTTAGTGAGGCCGCAGCTGGAGTACTGCGTCCAGTTTTGGGCTCCACAATTCAAAAAGGATGTGGAGAAGCTTGCGAGAGTCCAGAGAAGAGCCACACGCATGATCAGAGGTCAGGGAAGCAGACCCTACGATGACAGGCTGAGAGCCCTGGGGCTCTTTAGCCTGGAAAAGCGCAGGCTCAGGGGTGATCTGATGGCCACCTACAAGTTTATCAGGGGTGACCACCAGTATCTAGGGGAACGTTTGTTCACCAGAGCGCCCCAAGGGATGACGAGGACGAACGGTCACAAACTACTACAAGACCGTTTCAGGCTGGACATAAGGAAGAATTTCTTTACTGTCTGAGCCCCCAAGGTCTGGAACAGCCTGCCACCGGAGGTGGTTCAAGTGCCTTCATTGAACACCTTCAAGATGAAACTGGATGCTTATCTTGCTGGGATCCTATGACCCCAGCTGACTTCCTGCCCTTTGGGCGGGGGGCTGGACTCGATGATCTTCCGAGGTCCCTTCCAGCCCTAATGTCTATGAAATCTATGGATTACTTACCTGTGAAAAGACATTCTCCGTGCATAAATGTCTACATCACAGAAGCAGGAACAACTGGTTTACCACAATTTCTGGATCTTCATTTCAGCAGGACTATTATTAAATTCTTAGCAGTGACCTATTCTTAAGAATAATCCTTGTAAAGGTAGAAGTTAGTGTCTTGTTTATACAGCATGCTCAGCTACATAAAAAAGTTGAGGGAAATCTCAATTACATATACTGAATACCCAAAGGAGGTCTGCCAGGCTGCCGGGTCCATCATATGTATTTCTAAAATATCTTAAATACATAGTTACATGAAAGACCCTAATGGTTCCAAAGGAGCTATTACAAACAACCGCATAAAGAAAACTGGGGTTTTAAACTTCCATAAATACAAAGCGGGTGGACTCCGAAGGAGCCCACAGTCATCTACATGCAAAGCAGACATTAAGGATAGAAAAGGAAGCTTAATGCTGTATTTTCTGGCTTTGTTATTAAAATTGTAGCATTTCTCACACAAATGTTTAACTAATAAGCCTACCTCTGGGCTACGGATCGGCTGCCGACAAAAAAAGCACACAGGGTGCAACATAAGTGTTATGAATAAGTTACCGATGTAAATTTACATTTTTTGTCTTTGTGCATGATTATAAAAATGATTCCACACATGGAAATTAGACTTTTCAAAGCTGCTACACTGAATCATTTAATTTGTCTAAGTAAGTACTTCTAATGCAGTTGCACACTGCAATGAACATTTGAATTTTAGATTGAACAAATGAAGTGAGAGCTACTTCCTCATAAATACAGTTGGGAGGATCACTTATTGTGTGAAGATGCACACTGTGTGAAGGCAAGCTATAACCCAGCCCTCTCATCACCCCACGGGAGAGCACCATACCCTTCAACAATAGTATTTGTACTATGTTAGGTTACCTTTTCATGCCATAACACAGGGAAGAGGACGTCATCCCACTATGTAAAAGAAATGGGACAACAAGACCCTGTTTTCAATCTCCCTTTTTCTTTCTGGAAGTCCAAGCTCAGCACTAGCTAACGTTACCTGTTGCACTGATAAAATAATGCGTAGAGTGACTCCCTGGTCAGCCAAGATACATCAGTGAGGCACTTTCAAGAGTAGGAAAATTGCACCTAACGTAATAACCTGGAGCTGCCTTTGTGTCAAGAAACAGGTAGCTGCACATCTTGCTCTTCTTCCAATCCCTGTGTACTCACTTGAGGCATTTGGGTCCTTCTTCATCCTACCTCAGGTCCCTCAGTTCCTCCTATACTAGCACCAAGGTGCACAGACCCATGACCCTGCAGGTCCAATTGGATTTGTGCACTTGCATTTCATCCTTGAGGAACCCAAAAGCAGTGGCCACCACCCTTCATAAAACAAAGCACTAAGAACAGGATCAGAAATGTATATATATATTGGTAGGGGCTGAGATTTTCCAGACCTGTAAAGTACCGTGGCTAATCACAGTCCAGTTGTCTACACTGAGAGAAGGTGGAGGTTTGCAACTGCAAGTGCTCATGAGACTCTGCATAATGTGGTCCTAAACACACTAATAGGGAGGGGGAGATGCAAGGATTTGCAAATGCAACCAAGTCACATGCACATTTAGTCTCATCTTACCTTGCACTTCACAACAAACTAAATTAAACATCTTTTTCTATTACAAGTCACTGGACCAGAACCAAACCAACTTTCACGCTCCTAGCACAAGCTAGAGCCTCTGTGCATCCAAGAAGTTCTCTCCCGCCACTGGAGAAGCAAAGTTTTAACAGCCCCACACCTTTGTTCTTCAGCTCTGTGCCCAGTTCCCATACAGCCTCGTGTACCAGACTCCCATTCCTTGCAACTTTAGATTTCCCAGGAAGCCGTGCATCCAACCAAGACTTTCCAGGACAGTCTCCCTGCTCCACCACCCATCTGCACAGCCAACCCAATCACCATTTTCCCCTCAAAGAGTGATGCTGTTGAAGTCGTCGGATCCCCTTTGTTAGCCTAGCGCAACAGCTTCGAAGTCAAGTACAGAAGCTGCGTTTTTACAAACCAAAATATGCAGTTAAACCCAGATACCCCTACCTTCCTCGGTGCATACGTGACAATACAGGTATTGCATTCAACCTTCACTGCTAGTCAGTAGCCCAGGAGCTTAACTGAGGTTCATAAAATAGGTTATCATAGATTTGACTAAAGGACCTTTGGGATCAGCTTGACTAGCTTCCCGCTTATCATGGGCCGTAGCACTTCAACCAGCCATTCCTGCCTCAAGCCTATCACTTCTGTTTGAGCACTTGCCTGTCTATTTTCCTGTATTCCCTGCACAGCTTTAAACACTTTATCCTGTAAAGTGCAGAGAGCTCTCAAATGCAAAAATGAAGCCAATAGAGGTAGAGAGGACTCAGCAGCTTTCAGCAGAGCTTCCCTATCTGCTAAGCAGCTGTCAACTCTTACAGGAAAAAAGAATCAAGTAACGAAGGAACTGCTCTTTGATTATCTGTTTAAAATGTATTTGCTATTGTAAAGCTTACGTTTTTGATCTAAAAAAAAAAGTAAATACACGTTGGAGAGAAGTTCTTCTCAGTTCACTTTAAATAATAAAGGAAGCACGGGTACTGGTACACCTGATCTCTTCTTGTTTTCAGGCGCTGCAGTTAAGGCAAGGCAGTCCCTTGGAGCGTAACGGGGATGTTTGTTAAGATGAAAAATGCAGAGCTTCTTTAATGCCACCTGCTCTATCAAATAGGACCAGCTCCCCAAACTATTGTGGTAAGAAATGCACTTCTGAGAGCAATATCAATTTCTCTCATCCTTAGCTCAATATATGATTTTATGAATTCACAAGCAATCATAAACTGTTTATATGACACGTGGAGGTAGGCTTTGTTCATGTTGCTTTTGTTAGCAGTACTTTAAAAGTATGTTAATTCTGATTCCAAGTGCTCTGAATCTTCCTGAAGAGGAAAGCATGCTTCAATAGTAATCAGTTTCTTTTTATTTACTGTAATCATAAAAAGTCCTTGAAACAGCTGACATTTTCACTTCTACCTGCAGGCACACGTGTTGCAAGGAAGGGTGAGATATGTAGCTAAACAAGTAAGAAGAAAACTAAATGGTGCATGTCAAAGGCTGTTAACTCGCAATGGCATGACCTGTTCTCCACAACTCGTAGGTCTCAGTACACTTTCACATCCTAGCAGCTCAGGGTGCCAGGGAAGTCCAGGCGTGGGGGGATTTGCTGCACAGAGGGGCAAGAACAGGTATTGGAAAGCAAGTCCCCACCCAGGGGCTCGGTGAACTCCATGCCAGGCAATGTTCTCTAGGCTTTCCTTGTGGAGACTCCTTCATGTTGACCAGCGATCAACTTTCTCCCTCCGATCAACTGTTTCCAGCTGACGTTGTGCCAACTGACCAGTTTCCACATTATATATGGACTATCACAAGATCAGTAATCCCTGGGTGAAAGCTAAGAACTACTGTGGTCCATCGCGGTGGGAAAACTCAAAACTCCCGTCGATATGCAGAATTCAGTGTTTTGCCCCGTGATGAAACCATGCACTGACTGGGCCTGCTTCGATGACAATTAAATTTATCAGTATGCTTAACGAAAAAATGACTGCTCCTACGGCTTACGGTAACTTATTTTATTTATTTATTTATTTATTTATTGGTGTTTAAATGGATTGCAGAATAACAAATGCTATGCTGACTGCTGGAAATGTCATTTTAGGCCTTCAAATGGTAGCCTTCACAAACCTTCAGGCAAGGGTCACTTAATCCCTGCAGCCACTATCCTGCCCTCTAACCCACCTTGTAATTTCACACACACCACACCACAAAAATGCAAAACTTCAGGCTGATGGCACTGCACAATCCAAATGAAATCTATGTGCATATTAACATAAGCAGCTTAAGTCCTGCCTGAAATTACTCTACCTTGTACCAAGTGGTCCATGAAAAACTAAAAGGGCAGCAAGTAATAAAGTCTTGGGAAAAGGTTTCTAAAATATAACGTGAAACATTATTAATACTCAGAGTTCTTGTTACCCTTTGTTGCCAACAATTAAAAGTAAAATAGAGCCTATTAGTCCTACTAATGATACATCTTGCAAGCACTCGTCTCTGCCCTGGAGACATAATGATAGCACACAAAAGTGATGCCACCTTCGGTACTTCATCTAATTTAGAATGAATGCTGAGATCACTTAGTTTAGTAAGATTTTAGTACTTTCTCTTTTTCTACACAAGATATTAGCATCTTGTTGGACCTGACTGGCCTTTTGTGAGTAAAGTTCAGCTATAAAAGAAATATCTTGTCATGCAAAGGGGAAAAGTTGAAAGGAAAGTACTCTCAGATGGGTGGAACTGTTGGCATACATTTCACTTGATGAGTTTACCAGAATATATGTTAGATCCACAGGATTTCTGTTTGCTACGTATTTGTACACCAGATTCTCAGGTGGCGCAAGCTGACAAAGGCCCATCGATTTCCAAGATGGCCCTCTCTACTCCTACTTCTCACGGGCTGCCAAATCCATGGGTATTTGATAACATTTTTGCTTACATCCCTTTCTAGACAATCTGGGACTCAAATGCAGATACACTTTTGTCCTGCTAGCACACAATTCTGCAGACTAACTTGTATGCTGAGGGAGGTCCAATTTGGTTTGTGTAGCAAAGTAGAATGGTTTTAATTCAGGGGGATGATGGGATGCTCTTATGCATCATCCGTAACTCTTCAAAGGATATTCTGTCTCAGCCTGGAGTTGTCATTTGCCAATTGCTCAGTGTGAAACTTGTCAATAGTTTTTGCAAATGACTGCTTCTCTAGTCCTAATACTGCATATGATTAAGAGCTAGCAGACCTGCTTTCATTTGGCTGTAACAGCTAGCCAAATAGTGGGCCAATAACCAGCTCTGTTGTAGCCACTGTGATAGGATTTTGGTCTCAAAAACATTGCCTTCTAGGGTGCAACGCTTCCAGGTCCACTCGATGCAACTGCCAAATTTGCTAGTCTTCACTGAAGTTTGCAGTTCGCCATTACCAGGAATTGCACTGAAATCATTTTGTATGAGCCGCAGCAAACAGAGCATCTGCATACTCGTCTGGCCCGGGTTACTTTGAACCAATGACTCCGAGGTGAAAGGGTCTGCAGATTCCACCTTCAACTGCACAGCACAAAACATGGTGTCCAAAATTAACATCCCCACCCTCAAACGCTGGTTAGAGCTATATTCATTGGATGGAAAAGAAAAATCTATCAAATGTGTTTACTTTCCATGCTTAAATACTTGGAAACTATGCCGCATCCTTGCTTTCTCCCACCCTAGACACAGGATTTCAGCAACCTTCGAGAGTCCATACTATGAATGAATGTTTCACTGATCTGGTATCAGTTTTCTTAGTCAGATGAAAATGACAGTTGGCAGTAAAAGACAAGCTGTCATTCTGTTAAATTATTTCTTACAAAAACCTAACTGGAAGCATAAAGCATTAACATAATTTATTAGAACAATTAGAATGCATCCTTGTTGTCTTCTAATTAGATTATTCCTTGTACTGGTAATTACATTAGACAAGAGAGAATAATAGTTTCAGATTTCTAAAATCATCCGTAGAGTATGTGAGGAGAGAATGATCAATAATGCTAATCTACTGGAACACAAATTCCCATAAAGAGATATTTTATTATGAGTGATCCTTTAAGTAATCAGCATTATTTCTCAAAGTCCATGTTAATCTCATCTGTATTTAAAATGCACCAGCACACAGAAATAACACTAGCGCAATTGCCAAAAAAGTTGAATGGCAAATGTACATCCAGATCTTCTAGGGGATCACATTAGCATTGTTTTTCCTTGAATGCAGAAATAGAAATTACGGTTTCAGTGGCATCATTTTTTATACAACGCTGGTTGATGTTCCCTGACACTTCTACACCAATGACTTCTTGAGCATTAAAAAAAATTAATACCACCACTAAAGCATTCTCAGGAGAAAAGGTCTACAATGTAGGACCCTTCCACACCCAAATGATGTTAAAAAAAAAAGCCGGTGGTTTGTGGCTGAGGCTGTAGGGGTGGAGGAGGCCTCACCAGCACCAAGAGGTGCCGTGATAGGGGGCTCAAGAAGCCCTGCGGCACTAGGGGTGCCGCACTAGGGCCACGTTCCCAAAGTCACTTGAAGGGAAGATAGGAGCCTTGAAGCCAGGTCCTGGCGCGTAGACTTCGGTGAACAGCCCTAACTACAGAGAGGGACAAAGCTGAAGGGGGCTGAGGCCCCAACAGCTTGGTGCCACAGGGGCGCACAGTGTAGAAGGGCCAGGAGGCCTGGTTTCATGGAGAGCATTTGAATGGAGGGCTTTGAGCCCGAGTGACTTAGAGAGCTAGAGCCTCGGAGTCAAGCCCTGATTAGTAGGCTTTGACTGACAGGTGTAGCTAGAGAGAGAGGGAGTAAACCCACAGCAGCTGAGATCCCAACATAAAGAGAAATATTTTTTTTTATCTGCAAGGCTTGGGCTGTGGTGTAGGGGAGGAACAGACCCGCTGATAGTGCCCCCTGGAATCAGGGCAAGAAATGGGCAGCCTGCCACCTAATTAACATCCTGATTATATATCATCAAGGCGTGGCAGGTGAGAAGGCAGGCAACTGGCCCAGAAACAGGTGGGCGAGCTCATGGTAAATTAGCCCTGGGAAGGCCCCTCTTATTACATCACCCAAACTCTGTAATGAAAAATAATGTGGAGTTTGTTAAAAGAACTGGACCATTACATGTGGAGACAAGGAGCCCACAAAGAGCAAGTCCATCACTGGTGACTGCATGCAGACTTCATTTTGCCCCAGTGAGCACCGGGAATAACTTTTTGAGAGCAAAAACGAGCTGTTCAACCCCAACGTCCATGCAGCCCTTGGTCTCCCAGGTGTACATACGCCAAGATGCCAATTGATGCATATTGTGGCAGTAATTGTAGTTATATTGGGTATTTGTTCACTAGGAAGAAAGCTGAGGAGAGAAATTTCAGACAGCCCCTAGACACTAACAACTGTCACTGTTAATCAGACTTGGATTTGAACAGGCTACAGAGAAGTGAAAGACTACATCCCCCCTTCCCCGTCTCTTGTGCCATTTATTCCTCCAAACAATGGTGAAGGTCTAGCTCACAAAAGACCAAACCTAAGTCTCTTCTGTACTAGAAAGGCCCCATATTTTTTCTGACATACTGAAGATATCATGGTGGGGTTTCTGCTGACAAAAGCTTCCATCTTTATCTCCCGCTTTCCAGAATTTCTGTGGGGCAAGAGGCAGGTGATACAATTTGCAGTATTCCTGCCGGATTCTCCGAGCACTTGTGAAAACCAGAGAAATATGTTCATGCAGAAAATGTCACAATAGCTAACAAGATGCCACTACAGAGCTATGTGCCATTTTGCTCCGACAGATCCAGATAAAAAAACCCCAAAAGAGCAAGGAAGAGAGGGGTGGTGTTGACTGGGGCACAAAAAGGCGTCTCCCCTATAGGAGCTGACTGAATGGCAATAAAAGCCGAGGGGAGACCAAATTTAGATAAGCATACAGCAGTTTCCGTTCATGTCTGTGCCTCCTAATAGAGGAGCCTCTCCAGGTGATAGCTCCACAGACCAAGACCACCTCGCTCTCCAGGGCAGTCCCCAAATCCACCCCTGGCTCTTTTTGGTGGTCTGCTCTCATTGCAAGAGAGAAGAGCCAGGCTTTACCCTTAAGTCTCCAAATCAGAGAGAAAGAATAGGCATTGTGCTGGGAAAGGTAAGGAGGGGAGGAGAGGGAAGGTACTGATCTGACACTGAAAGCAGCCTGTTACCTGCAGGACTGGATTAGCAGACATGGTTAGGATGCTTTGCTGAGACTGACCCAAGCAGCTAATGGAGTGCTCATTTGGGGACAACTGCAGCTGTTTAGTTCAAGATGAGAAGTCATGCTCTTGACCTCCAAGGACATGTCCTGGAGATGAAGTAGGTGTCTACTGATCTCCCAGATAGCACACATATAATTTTTTGAGCACTTAGAAAAATTCTGCATTTGTTTGCAATGATGCGGAGAGATGACAATCATGAATTTCATCCCCGTCGTGTAGTGTGACATACAAAGCACAATGCAACCAGCAACCACCTAATAGCGGGACTGTTCCTAAGCAAAGAGGCTGCATTGAGCAGAGCCGCAGGTTACAGGATTCTGCGCTGGGCACTTTTCCTTTGGATTAGACAAATTTTAGGAGTGTGCATGCACCATTCAAAATGCAAGCCACAAAGCATGGGATGGGGAAGATATTCTAATAGTTGTAAAGGGAATAAGAAAGGAACAGTACAGAAGGATGCTCAGAAAAGCGTGAACAGCTGCCTGTTCTATAAGGAAATTGTTCCCACAGAAACACACAGGGACCATATCACTCTGGAAAAAATATCAGACAGACACCCTACAGCAGGGCAACCTGGTAAGCCTCTGACAGAGAGTTCAGGCTGTATTAATCTGATGGGTTTATAATTGAATGCACAGCATCACTGCATACAGGAATCTGTACCTGCAAAGACAAGCCATTTATAACACGCCATTCAACTACATGCAGAACCTACATCTTACGCTAGCCAGCTATAGAAAACCAAATTTGGGAGGTCGGGGGGAGGGGTGGGAAATACAGAACGAAGGTGATGAAGGAGGAGAATAGCACGTGGTCGTTAGAGGTCCAAGGCATGATGAAGGCAGACAGCCAGACTGGAATCACTAACAGCCGTGCAAACACGGGTCCTCGCTGCAGGACCCAGCTAAGAGGAACTGCGATCCTGGAACCCAGCGTCCAAAAGCAGGCAGGTCACAGACGGAAAAGTCTCTGCGTGCTACTGCACATGAATTCAGGCCAAAACTGCTGTCTACTCTTACCTTCCTGATCAAAAGCAAAACTGCAGCATAGGGAGACAAGAAAAACAAAGTCCCATCCTGAAAAAGAAATGTCTCACTGAACATGAACCTTTTCAATTTAACCCATTCTGGCCAAAAGCAGGGCAAGAAAAGTCCATGCAGCTGCCCAAAGGTGTTGTAAAAGGTGGGAACAAAGCCT
Organism: Alligator mississippiensis; assembly: GCF_030867095.1. Taxonomy (NCBI): domain Eukaryota; kingdom Metazoa; phylum Chordata; order Crocodylia; family Alligatoridae; genus Alligator; species Alligator mississippiensis. The sequence goes on from NC_081835.1 coordinate 2,030,492, forward strand.
TGCAATACTGCCATCCAGGTCAAGAAGCCAAATATCTTTAGGTAAGAGCTGCACGCGTTCATCCATACCACATCCAGCTTTCAAATGTCCACGTTCCATGCATGACGGCAAAAGCATCACTCATCTCCCAAAGACAATCTGCTATTTAAGGAAGCAGTCACTGCTGTCTAGTCCAGTGAGGACCAACCTCTTTGGCAGGTGTGCCACAAATTAGCCCTTCACCCTCCTCAAGTGCCACCATGGTCCCCTTTCTTTGCCCGGTCCAGGGCTCTGCTTTCTGCTCCCTTCCCTATCTGCCGCTGAGCTGCCTGCTCCCTCCCCAATCTGCCGCTTGTGGTACACGTGTCTCAGACTGGCCACCCGGCCCTGGTCCAGCCAACGAGCACAGAGCAGGGAGGGTTAGAAAGAGACAAGGGGCTTTGGACGTCTTTTGTTTAACTCCCATCCCCCATGCACATATTATAATACCCACTGGATAAGTCACCCAAGGTGGCATCTAAAGAGTAAAAGAGAAAAACTTTCACTTTGGGGGGGAGGAAAAAAAAGTTACAGGAAGTCAGTGCTCTTCAGTAAGCCTGGTTCCTATCTCCAGGATTTGCCAGTGTTATGTTTGTTCATATATTATTTATGAATACCTTTCAAGCCTTTACTGTAAAACCACTTCCAATAATCTCAGCAAGATGGCTGTCACTGGTGGAGGGCAGAGGCCTTGTAACAGCATGCAATACCACCCCATCTGATTCGTCGCCTTCCACCATCGCTCTTACCATACGTTGTCTCCCCGTGACAGCACAGCGCCTTAAAAGATTTGATTGAGTTTATCCAGGGGGGAAAGAGAACCCAAAAAAGCCGACACTTTTTCAAAATGCTGTTCTATTGACAAGTTGAAAGTTTGCGTTTCCTGTATCATTTTTAAGGACTCATTCAGATTATTCTACAGCTCATCATGGGTTTCAAAGTGGCATGCTTCCAGCCCATTTTTCATATTAAATACAGTTGCTCTTCTGGGTCCCAATTCAGCCCTGGGTCACTGGGTTGTGCTTTGGGGCATGTGAGTCTAGTAACTACCATCAAGATTTCCTGCGTGTCCATGGGCAGGTCACTGGAAGTGCTGGCTCCTCTGTTTTAATTTGTCCAGCAATAACATGCAAGGATACTTGCTTGTGAAGGGTTCAGATACTATTTTGATGAGGAACCAGGCAATTTATTAGCACACAGAAAAGTTTAGGAAATGTTGGGAAGTTTCCATGTACTTGGAACTTGGACGTGTTCAGCAGCTTTCAGGCTCAGGACACTATTTACTTGAATCACGTCACCCTCCATCTTCCATTTTAGGGTGAACATACCAAAGAGACAAACAAAGTGCAACGCGACAAACAGCACAAAGGTGCACATACAGGCTTATCTGCTGATGCCTAGAGAGACTACCAAAACAGAACGTGCTTCACGCGCCACAACAGCTTTCAAGAGCAACGCACCTAAACACTGTCGTGAAACTTGTAAAGAAGCACGAACCCTGCGTGGTTCGTTACTGTAACGCCAAAGAGGAAGACAAATGCCCAAAATGAATTAAGAAATCATAAAGGTGACAACTGATACTCATTTGAATGCTTCAGTGAAGTCACCTGAAACACAGAGAGCAAACAATTCTACCACCTACATTATCCACACGGTCACAGAGAAGCCAACAAGTATTTTGTAACTTTATGCAGACCAGCAGCAAAAGTGTCATCTAAACCAAAACAGACTTTTGGGTGCACTTTTACATTGGTTATTATTGAGAATCAATATGTTATAGTCGTAATGGCTTTCATCTTATGGAAACTACATAAGGAAGGAGGGAACCATTTAAAAAAAAAATACACTGGTTCAACATAGTGGACATTATAAAAATTACCTACATTATAAATAAATAGGTGATAAACAGAACCTGTTCTGAACCTGTCATTAAAAGACTCTTGTGAAGAGCATCATTTTCACAATGATACCTACTATAATAATAGGGGGATTAAATAAAGAAGTGAAGGATAAGAGAAAAGTGGTTGTAACATAAAGAACAAGACCATAATTGTACCAGGAAAAAGGTGTGCTATTCAGTGGTTTCAAGTGCCCTTCTATCACACATGAACTAATAAAAACTTTACACTTATTTATTTTAGAAAGGCATTTGATGATGTCCAGTTGTAACATGTTTTGAAGTGCCACTTCAGACCACCGCAAAAGGCAATGCTTTAGACTTATATTTTATTTTGAGATGAAAGCACAGAGGAGGAAACCAGTGGAACCACTTACCAGTGTACAAGATGAGCTTCAAAGTGACGAATCCCCTTTCAATACGTATTGTAAGCAGGGCTATCTGTGCCATACCAAGGAGCAAGCCTGGTTTTAGGAGGAAATATGGGTGCAGTTTTCATGCCTGTCCTAAGACTTTAGGCAAAAGTCCATCCTCGTTAACTTCTAATATTCAATGAGGCACCTGAACGTTACTGAGACCTGGCTTTAGCCTAGAGCTCCACAGATAGATTTCAGCCAGGCCCCTCATCATCCCCACTTGCTAAATGAACTTATTCCATAAGCAAGCTTTGTCACCCCTGGCCAACACGTTAGCTATTGCCCTTATATGGAGAATCAAAACCCAAAATGTGAACTATTTGGGCATTTTGGTTCTCATACGTCTGCAAGTGAAAGCCTGGACGTAGGAGCACTGAAACAAATTTTTTTGACTGAGGCTCAGCTCCCCGGCTGCTGGCACATGCTCTGCAAAGGGAATCACTCTAAGGGAGAGCCAGGTTTAAAATGTACTAAACATTACCCAGATTAATTAAAGCAAAAAATTGGTATTTTGGGATCACTCAAAGCTCATAGCTGGATGTGTGGTGTAAATGCTGGGAGCAGAAGCAATGGGATCCGGTGGTATGTTTTCAGACTAGTTCATGACTTTTTATTGCTTTTTATTTGCACTTTGAAAAGAATTTACAAAGAAAGCGAAGTGCATGAAAGAACAGCATTCCTCTCAGCCAAACTTTTGGGCAGAGAAACAGACTGCCCAATTCCTTGCTTGTTCCTTATACCTGGTGTTTGAGACCCCACCATAAGCAGAGCGGATAGGAAAACACGCCCGTTTCTCGAAGGCACTGGATGAAACTGCAAGCTCACTTCAGTCTTGCGAAAAACTGCAAACATTACAGAAAATGCAGCAGGTTAAAGTAACAGCTGTGAGGCAGTAACTAGGTTCTATGGAAGAGAAGGCAGACAGTTTGAGTTCCCTAATTTTTGTAATTAATGTAGTAGTTAGTCTTGTAATTACCATAAACTACAACAAGACTGCTAAGTACCACTTACAATCCGAACACTCAACAAGGGGGAAAAATGGAGATCTTCTGAAAGCCAGCAGTTTAATACAGGAGGATGACAAAGGGGCAATTTCAAGGTTCTGCACCTACATTTGCTTTATACCCCTAGAAACAACCAGGTGGGGTCAAGAAACATGCACGAGCCTGCCCAGAGGCAGGGTGAAGCTGGTGGAGTTTACGAGGGAGCAGTTCAGATCCACCACAGAGGCTTGCAGGATCCGTCTGGTCCTCAGTGCTACAAAGAGGGGAAGCTTACTGATGGGGATACTTGAGCCTGGCTATGCAAGTCACGGGCATGGAGAACATAAGTTGTTTGATGGAAAGTCCCTGATTTTGCTCTGTTTACACCTGCAGCAGTGTAGAAGAGTAGTAGGATGAGGACCTTGACTCTCCACTGACTGTGCTTTAGCAGAGAACACCATTCCTGCAGGTAAAAAACACCCGTAGATAGGTGCAAAGTGCCCATCTAATCCACCCCACTGCACGTGCACCGTCTTCTTCCAGTTAGATTCCGAATTGGTCTGACATCTGGCGACATCTGCGTTACCAGTACGTTAGACACGGTGATCTTCATGGAAACCTGGCCGTAAGCTTTTGACATCTGCTGTTGGGTTTTGGCTCCCCTCCCCGCCACACTTTCTGAAAGCTGTGCCAACAGGACCAGAAAGGTAGATGAGCAGCTACGTTACTCCAGAATCGATGGCAGATATTAGACTATTTCAGACACAAACTCTGCCCAAATGACCTGAAGATGAGCACTTGGTGTCCATAAGCTCAATCCAGTAAAAGATGTTCAGCAAAAACCCCTTTACTACCGCGTGTTTGCAAAGGTGCTGTAGCTATGATGGTCCAGAAGTCAATCTCAGTTCTGCCCAGGGCAGAAGCTAACACGATGTGCTAAGAAGCAGTTTGCACCTTTCTTGCCTTGCTACCACCATGCAGAAGCCGCTCTGCTCGGATGAAAGTTCTGTTTTCAGACACCACCTGAAAAAACCATTGCCTCCGTGCTTCATCTGGAAAACCAGGTTGGCAAATCACTGAGCAGCCACTTTCCCAGGCACCCAGCAACATGTTTTAACTTAAACAATGGTGCAAACATAATTCCACTTCCCCAAAATCAGGTTTCTGAATAGCAACATGCTCTTTTTTTAATTCAGGCAACGTTTCTAGCACTCACCCTCACAACGCCCCTCAGTACTTACTGTGAATACCAAAAGCCCTTACCCGTGGTGTTGAAATGTATCATCTCAAGGCACGGAGAGAGGAAGGAGGAGGAGAAGGAAGCAATATCACAGCAAAACTTAATTGCTTCAACAATAGGAAATTATTTCTCTCTCCCTTCAGCTCCCACTTCAGTTTGCAGTCCTGGAATTACTCACACCAGTTGGTCCACCTTATTTTCCTACCTCTTAGGTGGTTATTACATAGAATTATGCATGCTGGCAATCTTGAAATTCAGGAAATAAATCAAAATTTGATTTTATCACCTGCAGTTGTTGATGGTGCAATTCTCCACTAATTTTCACCTGCACTTTATCAGCCACATCCAGAAAGATCTGAGGTTATGCAAAAACTTGCTAAAACATGTCTGCAGGGTTTTCAGTAGAATAATAAAGTTGTCTGTGCACATAACCAACTGTTGCTTAATTAAGTTTGCTGGTTGGAGAGAGGGAGGGAGACCAAAGTCTGAAGGACTCCAGATTTACTGTGGAGCCAACAAGAGCCAACCGTTCCTCGGGGAGATTGCGATCTTACCTTTAGGAGCATACTCATCACTTACTTTGCCATAATTGAGATCAGGGTCAGGCGTGAAAAGTAGCAACACAGCGTTATTTTTAGAAGAACAGAAGTGAAAGCATTGGAAGTTGCACCGTTGTACAGTAAAATATTGAGTCATGAGGGCACTCGAATAACCTGGTTGTCAAGTACACATTTGCAAATCATGTATCCGACCTCAGCCAGACAAAAGCTGGGAGCTCAGATTATTTATTTGAGGAGTTCATATTTTATAACATTCTCCAGACTTAAATTCATGTCATTTGCCACAGTTTTTTTACCTTCCTTTTTTTTCCTTATATATAGTCATAGTCATAAAAACCTTCAAGCAAAAAAGCGAATTTTAGAAACTGCTCACACAAATTATTAATGGGGAAACAAAACCTACCGCCAGGATGAGACAAGAACGCTTTACCCATTTCTCAAGGAATACCCATTCACTTAAAAAACTGACATATTTTCAGTGAAATGTTATGCCATTTACAGTCTGCTGTCAAGATCTGTGGCAATCCTCATTACCTTTGCCGGCGGTCCCTCCAGACTCCTGAATGCTTATTTGAACTATATATAAAACCATGTTCTGCAATACAATACAGTAGGGTGATTTCAGGGCAACACGGTAGCCTTCACTCACAATTTCCTTGCTTTTATTGGCATGTACTTGGTGTTAAGACAGACAATTTTCCTGCTGCTGTTTTCCATGATAAATATTTTGTCAGCTCGGCAAGTAGCATCACCAGAAGGTGGGGGCTTTGTGGACTTTCTAAACCTATGGCTGCTGTTCCTAATCCAGCCTGATGTTCACAGCTTAAAGTGTCCTGAAATATTTTTGTTGTGTGTATTTTTCCCCAACAAAAATATGGATTACCCACCATATAGGACCCTCTGGGGAGGAGACAAAAACCCTAGCACTCTGGGAGCACATGGGCAATGCAAATCTTTCCCTCAAGAAAAGAAAGTTGGCTTGATTCGCAGTTCTGCAAGTACTCGCTGTGTCATCTCAGACAAGTCCAACACGACCAGGGCCAGTGTGGGAGGAGATGCCATCTCCAGCACAGTGGCACTGGCCCAGATGCAGTTATAGGAGCAAACCTGTGCTTTAGCTGATATTGCTTCATTTGCTCAAGGGGCTCAAAAACGTTATTCCAGCAAAAGAGCAGCTTCTAACTGTGGCCGTGCTAGGAGTGCTTTGCAAGTATGTTAGGCAGGGTGAAGATCATCATGGAAACCTGGCCCTAAGTTTTTCTACACTTAAAATATCTTATCAGTATGATGATGACGACAAGTGCAATTTTCCTCCTAACAAAGTTATACCAGTTAAAACCTTGTTGGCGTGTGACATCACTATAAATACCTACCTAACAGTAGTGCCTTATATAGTGATGATCTTCGGCTGAGAGATCACCAACAACGATAGTAGCGCATCTTAAACTTCCCCAACTGGAATAAGCTGTGCCATTATAGGCACTTTTGAAGTCTTCTACCTGCATCTGTACTTTGGGAGAGGTATGGACAGGGCTGCTGTTGTTGCTTTGCTAGCATAGGAAAAGCAGCAGAAATTAAGTGCAGGTATACTCTAAATTGCCCGTCTGTATGAAGTGGACGGGTATCCCATTCGTAAGGTGCTTCAGGATCCTCGAAAGAATTGCTTAGCACGAGCATTAAACACGTTTTGCTATGCCACGTTTCACTGGTCTTCTCTCTGGAGAGAATTTCCATCTTGTCAATAAAACATATTTGGTTGCTCGATGAATTTCCATCACATATGCCATCATGGCTACTTATTGTTTTCTCCGGGGTATTCTTGTCACCTGTTATCTTTTCTTCATCTTTGCAAAGTGATGCGTGCTCCGATTCAAAAACAAAAACAGCCCTCGCCGGCCAGCTCCCGTAGGGAGCCTTTTCGCCAGCAATTAGTGTTTCCCTTATTCAAGGATAAATGAGCTCTTTTCAAATCATATTGTGGCTAGGCTGGATTTACTTTCTTTGGGAGGGGTGGGGAAAGTTGGGGAGTAGTTTCCCAAAAGTATGGTAATGGTTCTTAGCCTTTGGCTTGGCAACAGAATTTACCCAAACCCATAATATGGAAGCACTCACATTTCTTCACCCAAAGTATTAATATTGACTATTAAGGTATTTGTAGCCATACAAAGAGTAAAAAAAAACACCAACCCAACCTATTTCTGTCTATTAGGAGGAAGGCAGAACTCCCAGGCAATAATTTTTATAAGATACACAAAACCAAACCAATCCAATTATAAATGTGAAGGTTCACATCTACCCAAGGCTTGTTTTTTGTTTTTTTAAAGATAGTCCTGTTTTCCTGGATTTAGGATAAGTACTGCTTCCTGACGCTTCTCAAATGACTTCAGGACATTCTCATTACAGAAATTGCAACTATTCCTAGCATATGTAAACACATTGTCCTGGTTTTTCTAATTAAATTATTACCTTATTTAGTCTTACAGTAGGAATCTTTAAGGAAAAAATAATTCCGAGTACTCATACCAGAGCCTATTCCCCTTTTTAAGCCAAGTTTCCCCAGTAGGAAGAGATTTAAAAACGGTATCCCATATTCCTAGAGGGAGAAGCTGGGAGTGATAGCTCTATCATATTGGAGATATAGAAGGAGGTATGAATAAAAGAATAGCCTATAATCGTTTTCCAAGTTCTTTTAGGAGGCCCAAGAGGCTGCCTCAAATATTAAGTTTAAAGAAACTCCTGTTCAGAACCTAACAAAATATGCCAAAACAGCATAAAACTATCCACTGCTATTGAAAATATGTTAATCTAATTCAGCAAGCCTGCCGTCTTGCAAAAGCCTATTGAGAAGCGTGCAGACGTACGCTCTAAATTCTGTACCAACAAACTTCTCTATTATTAAGATTTTTTAATGTCTTCAGTCCTTCTGAAGTATCACTTAAGCATTCTTCTTTCATTCCCCCAAACGATGCAATTCGTCAGACTCTTACCGATGGGCCTTTGAGATGAGTCTAATTTTGAAATATATATGGAACTCTGAATCTTTCTTCAGGTAATATAAATAAATCTAGTCTCAGAAGTACTGCCGCCTTAATCATCTTTAAACACAATGGATCTATCACTCCAGCCAGTGACTTTCCAATTTTCTTTGTTGAAATTATGGCAAAGCAGCCTGATATTTTCTCCAAAGCAATTCTGACTGAGGGGTCCTGGGAAGGCATTGAGGGCTACAAGAAACTACACCAGGATGGGGGTTTTTTTCATGCATATTTGGGACCAGAGGTGGTCTTTATTCCTGAACTTCTTTCACAAATATTTCACTTACTTAGCAGGTAGTCACCTAGACCGTATCATTCACAAATATTTGGTTTGCCTCTATAGGTAACAAAAAACAAACTGTCATGCGCTTCTGACTTAAAGAAGAAATATTTGCTGTTTGCCACCCAGATATTGTACACTATGGCAAGATATTTTGCACCATTAGAGGAGGCTGTATTTGCTTTTGCTCTTTTTCTGCCTCAAGGCCTGTCAGGCATAAGAGAGTCTTGAAGTAGCACATTTTCTATTCCTATTAAAAAGAGAGGAAGTAGCATTGACCCCAAGTCTGTAATTCTGCAAAGGAACAAGAGGAGGTGGGGGGGAAACAAGATAGAAAGAAACGAGTCTCAAAGCAAGGGGAAGCAACCGTTCCTCCAAAGGAAATCCCCACGGAGGGAGAAAGGTGCAAATGCCACTGGCAACCCTTCATGCGACCTCCATGCTCCATGGGAACAGAAGGAACTTCTAAGCTCGGCAAGTGATTTTGTGCCTTGTCAGAAGAATAGTTAATGAGTGTTACCTAAAAATGGAAGATGTTGCCCTGGGGGAGAACCTGCAATTTCTTTGCTATTTGCATTTTCCTGTTGTGCCTGCTTTCTAAGGGCATGTTCCTTCCAGAAAGGAGTTAGCAGCCTTCTGCGTGGAGCGTGAGCATGAGCTGAAGCCCAATTTATCCAAGCTGTCTAAGCTCATAACTAGAGCCTGCACGTGGTGCCGACCGCTGCTGAAAGGCTCAGAAACTCTCCCTACCACTTAAAACAACGTCTCCTCCATTTGCACTGAACACAACCAAACTCTTCCCATTTTCCTGGGGTAAAAACAGATACTTCACTGCAGAAGTCTGAGTGCTGTCATGCTTAATTTAACTATCAGGATTGAATGTAATGACGGGCCACTCAAAACAGCCCAAATTTCATAAAATATCACTGCAGGAGGGGGGGAAAGAAGAAAAAGAGCCGCGATTAAAAACCCAGCTGTGAATACAGCGCAAGAACTGCAGAATCAAATCCAGTCACAGGAAATTCATATTCTCCAATGGCTTGACCCGGACTTGATCTTGCGAGGTCCCTTCCATCTCCTAACAATCCATGAATCTATGAATAAACTCCTTTCAAAGTAATGGAAAAACTCTCACACACGTCAACAGGCAGGCTCTGGGAGACGGTGAAGACCTGCTGGGGTTTCAGTCTCACCATTTGGATACAGCCTGGCCGTGGGGTAGAAACACCTTGCTGTGCCTCGGGTCCAGGAGTGTAACTGGGATGTAATGGGGAGTGCAACACACTGCACTGAGTGCACGTGGCATGCACCGGTCTTGCTCCCAGCGGTCTCGTGCCACTGGGCAGTGACTAGCCCCTCACTCAGTGGGGCAGCAAGAAGCCACATGGCAAACAGAGCCTGCAAAGGGACACCACTCCTGGGTACCTGCTAGCCCAGGGCCTGTGCCTAGGTCCTCTGACAAATGCATCCTTCCCCGAGAAATCTTGTTGGATATTTGGAATCCGCACTCTCACAACAGACATTAGAGAACAAAGTCTCATCATTTTTAATTACTTAACTGCACTGATTTAGCCATTAGCACTTTGGGGGCGGGAGTGGGAAGTTTAAAGCTTCTATATTGGATCCAACCTCTAGTACTGTGTTCTCATTGCCTTATTAGCATTCACCTAACGACCGAAAGTAAAACCAATTCAGTATGCAAAAATCTAATTCAGATACAGAGCTCAAAAACCTCCACACAATATACCTGCCTGCTGCAAGCCTGCAGGAAGCTCAAAACTTGATCCTAACCTGACTTGATTAGAAGGTAGTCCTATATATCACTGAAAAAAGAAAGGGTGGGGGGGAAGAAAGAAGGGTACTCCCATTGATAGAAGAACCAAGTTATTTGCCTAGAGTTAGGACTGCTCCAAAAAGTCACCCCAACATAGCCACCTCTTAACCAAATGTCATTCACACCCAAGCATCCCCCTCCCTTATCCAGAACACATGCAGACCCCTCACTATCTTTACTATCTTGAAGTAGGAAGTGAAGGGAGGATGACAGGGATAGGATTTACTTTGAAATTAATTAAATGTTGTATGGATGGGGATGATCCTGCCTCAGGAAAGGGGTTGGACTAAATGACCTCTGGAGGTCTCTTCCAGCCCTGCTTCCCCATGAAATTCTCCAATATTCTTTTCTCTCTCTGTCTCTAAGACGTTGTACGGTGTTGCTGGAACCATTATTTCACCATGTCCCACTCTGGAAGCCATTGTTTTCTCTACCACCAAATTGCAATGTCCAGAATATATACAGAGTTGGCAATTATGCATATTGAATAGACTCTCATGAAAAATGAAAGAACGAGAGAGTAATCAGCAGTTCTTCAAGGTAGTGTTTGCTGGGCTGCACAGCAAGGACACTAGCTTTTCCAGAAATGCATACGGCATGTGATTAAACAGAAGCCTTCAAATGGCTAACATTTTCTTCAACTTCATTTTTGGTAGAATAACGGCAAAATAGTTTGCTTTAAATGCAGAATCCTGTTTAGAAAGAAGAAAAGCAATTCCACCCTCGTTCTAGTATCCTGTCGAATGTACAAAGAAGGACTACGCCTGCTTGGAAAATGCTTAATTATTGTACCAAAAGGCTTATATAAGTTGTCCTGCAGAATGAATCTTCTAGATTATCACCTCCTGTAATAAAGCTTGATGGTGCACTTGTACTTTTCCCTATCTGGCGTCACGATAAGCATCCCCTTAGAGAACCTGAGTCAGATTGCATTTCTGCACATTCCAATAAAGCACAATAAAGGATGAGGAACCAAATAAGCCACCTACACAAGGCTTTGTGGGGGGAAATCTTATATAAAGCATGTACAATACTTTCTAACAAGCTAAAACTTGGGCCAAAAAATTCTAGAAGCAGTGCTTAAAATAAGAAGCTGGTTTCAACTGTAAGAAAAGATTCACTGCTAATCTGCAGCAACGCAATTGCCACTGGATAGCTGCAGAATTACACTTGATTAATTGTAAGAAACTGATGTAAGAAGCTTCGAACCAAGCAGCAAATGGAACAGTAATTCTTTGATTTCCTTTTAAGAATGTGACCCAAGATATTTACATATGCCATAATTAGTGTATCATGCAGTATATGATCTTAACATTAAATGCACACGATGAGAAGACATTAAGACCTGAGGAGTTAAAATTCAAAAACACCGAGGTGAAGGCTCCTATTGCAATATTGTGTGTGTGTGGCACCGTTGAACTCTTTACAGCAGAACGTGTTTATTTTAGGGGAAAAGAGGCTGGATGCATATTTGTTTTACATTATTTTCAAGCTCCTGCTGTGCTTTACTGTAGAACAATGCTACTTGCCCTGTGCCTAGAAATCACTGTAAATTAATTTTAGCAGATTTTTCGAGTTAGTGGATCAAGTGAAAATTAATTTAACAACTGCTTCCAGTTCCTGGATATTTCTTTTCCCTCTTTTTTCTGGTTAAAGGCCCAGTTCTGCAAACATCACTCACCTTAAGCAATTGTTACTCGTTTGTGTAATGTTACTGGAATACGGCAGAGATTATTTCTGTAAGTAACGGACTGACTATGAGATATATAGCTTAAATATATTTGATTATATTGTTAAGCATATTTCATAAAATGCTGAATGTGTAAAGTGGAAGAACCAGCATTGCAGAAGATGTGGTTCCTACTGCAATTCTGTGTCTTTCAGAGGAATATAAATGAAGCCTATTGATAAATCAATCTAGTGGAGGTTTGAAGTCCTTGCATTACGGAGGAGGAACACTGATGCCTCAGCTCCCAGGCAGATGGAACTGAATACATCCTTTGCTGCTGCTGTTGGGTGCAAGCCTTCAAACTCATGGGAATATTCTTCTTCATGAAAGTCCTATTCCTCACATTGGTAGTTAAAATACAGAAAAACTGGTTGCATTTAAGACACAAGTGGAATTGGAAATCTAGACAGCTAGAGATTGCGGGGAAGGGGGGAGTGCAAAGAGCATGTGGCATGGTGCCCTTGGGTGGCCATCATAGAGGACAGCCCCGTTTTCTGCTACTCTGTCCTCTATTGATACAAAGCCCAACGCCTTTATGTCTTCTATTTTTCTCTTCAAGACATTTTCTCTTCAAGAGAAAAATAGAGGACATAAAGGCGTCGGGTTTCGTATCAATAGAGGACAGAGGACAACCAGCCTGTCCTCTATGATGACCACCCTATACGTGCCCCCAGCTGCTCAGAGTTGGACAGCAAAAAATATAAAACCAGGAGCAATATTAAGACAACATTACTGCTAAATCCCCATTTCTTTGAGTATCTAAATTGTATGGGAAACATTCAGAGAGCAATGATAGGTTGGGCTGTATAACTCCCAAGGAAAACACAGTACGAGTTTGGACAGCAAAACCTCAACATTTGAAGAGTGCCTGAAAACAGTAGATCAACTCAGTCCACTTAGTTATAAAGCGAACAACAAAGATAAAACAGACCCTTCTGAAAACTAAGGGAAACGCCGCAATGCCTGGACCATGTCCTTACAACTGATTAGTGACTGCTGTGGTAGACAGCAAGCCTCAGGTGCGCGCAGGGTACTGATGTGAGGCACTAAAAGGACACCGAGATTGTAGGCAAGATTTGTAGAAAATGCTCACCCTGCATTCAGAGGTGCCATCCTCAGCAGAGCATCCCTTCTGCATGCAGGCACTCAAGAAGTGGTCATTAGTTTAAGGAAAGCGCAAATCCCAGCAACCGGACTGAAAACAAGCCCAAGTGCTACAACATTAGTACTCCATTTGCCATTGAAAAGGTGACGGACAGGAGAAGCCACTACCTGTCTTCTGCCTCCTTCCTCCTCGTAAATATGAGAGCAGAAAGCAAGAGCATCAGCTCTGTTCAGGTCAGAGGCACCGAGGGCAGGCTTACATTAGGGACTGCCACTGTGAAGCATGGCACACCTGCTTGTTGCACACTACGCCCAAAACAGATGCAAGAGCCACCATAGTGCAGCACTGGGCACACACTAAGAATCACGCCCAAGAGACGCAGGCATAACGCGCCGTAGTACAGGCTCCGAAACAGGAGGGAATACCACTGAAGAAAACGTCTGGCTCTGAACCAATTTGAAGGCAGCTCCTAAATGCATTCACAGCTGCAATGGGTGATATTTTATAGTCTAACAGGAGATGCATTAAATATTGATTATGAGTCCCTTTTTAAAAATGGTTCTTTAATGAACATATGTAGGAATTGTTAAAAAGCACTTTATGTTTTTGTCTGTATTTGACTGGTGCATCTCTCCACATCCAGAGCATCAGGTGAACCCTGAACTGTGTGCTGCGTGTCATCCCCAAAATACTACGGCACGGTCCAGAAAAGTTGGTATTTATAGGTCTGTTGACAGCCGAGAGGTAAAACTGGCAAGGTGTGGGGAAGAGGTGATGGTAAGGAATCTCACTTTCACTATAAGATAATATTGGAAACCATCTCTGGAAAAGCTTGTCTTGGAAACATGCATAGCTATCTTAATATTAATACTGTAAATAATGAACACAACACAGCTGTACCAAAAACACCTCCACCCATGTGGCAAAAGCTACTAGCAAAATAAGTTCCTATTTTACACACATTTGCCCTGTGTGAATGTCTTTTAAAAGGTAGCACTTTTCATTCTTCATGTGTCAATTTGGCAAAAAATAAATTAATATTAATGATCATATATCCCCCGTGAGTTGTTTTTAACATAGGCATAGGATTTCAAATTGAAAACAAGTTTTCAAATGCAACACTACCACTCAGACTCAATTGACTTTTCATGACAGTTTCTTCCTTGACTATGAAATGTGGCTTGTTTTAAGATTGAGTTAATGATTAAAACCAAATGACAGATGTCAGTCCCAGTGGGAATAGCACCTGATGCATTCGAGATGCTGGCACACACAAGCAAAGCAGCAGCAAGGAAATTCTCTGTTTGTTTTAAGGACAGAATAATCACGCATCCTATTGTCTTCAATCCATCGCCATCCTGAAGCCAGCTGCTTGGATCGGAAGCTCAATGGGAGGGTTCACATTTGTGCAGTCCTTTTAACCACCCGCCTAGTAGGTAACAAGTGAGTGCAAAGAAGCCAGTGGTTTGGGAAATACCGAGTGGAAACTGGAGACATAAGACTGCAGCTACTTTATGCTTTGTTAGCATTCAAGGCCAGATCCTCAGAAGTCTATGTGCTTAAATCCCCTGGATTTCTTGCCTACCTTGTGAGCCAAGACAGACAAACTCAGCATCTCCAAGCCTACCAGAGCAGCAGATAGCTTTCACAGGAAAATCCTCATTACTGTTTAAGAGACACAAACTGAGACACCACCATATGTCAAGATTCACAGGGCTCCGTTTGAAGAGAGATATCAAGGGTCTTCGGCATTGCAAACTCCCAGAAGTTTGCATATCTTGGCTCCAGAGAAAAATCAACCTCTAGAGGAAAGGTCAGCTAGTGATGTGCTTTGTGTGCACAAACCCAAGATATGTAGGTCTGGAGAGAGGAGAGCTCATGAATTAATATCGGTTTTTGCAAATTGTTGATTTACAAGGTCATGGCTACTCTTTCAGAAGCTCTCTCCAGCCGTAGACCAGAGCTACAGTTACATGATGGGTGCAAAGTTTGCAGCTGCTCTGAAGGAAGCGGAATGTGATTAGACAGAGAGAATAAATATCAACTCAGCGTAAAAAGCAAAAGGTGAACAGCATAACCTTCACGCAGACCGGCTAATATTTCAGTAACTGTTTACAGTAGGTTATGGTCACTAGGGCAAGAAAGAGCGCATACTTCATGATGAGGGCATGCCTCTCTCATCAAAAGGGAGGATAAGCTCTAGACTATTATACATAAACTTGGAAGAACAAACAGCCACAAGTTCATCATTAAAAATCTCTTCCTTAACTTCCCCATCAATATGAAGTTCTGACATACAATAACCAAGTTTACAAATCTTAATTCCTATAACATAAAGCATGTTTATAACACCATAAACTGCACCCAAGCAAGGGGCCTGCATGGGTTTAGCTAGACCTGCTTCTGAACCAATTCATTCAGTACAAAAGCCATGTGGAGATACCAAAGAATAGGAAGAGGGAATTAAGCCCCACCATTCGTGAAAGTTTCCATGCTCAATAATTTATCCTTGAAATCATTGTGGACTCAACCCTCTCCTACAAGTAGGCAAAGATAACATGCTAAAAACACATTTTAACAAGCTGAGGGGTTTTTTTGGTTTTTCTGTGGAACAAGCAATCAAAAGTTACTGAAAGTAGTATCTGTTTTCAAGACTAATCGTAAAAACACTTACCTGTTACACTCAATTTGTATTCACAAACTTATCGGTGAGCTGAGTTCTCGCTGCTTTTGCCCCTGTGAGCCCTACAAGCCAACACAAAAGAGACTGAGTTGTGATCTTCCCCTCCTAGCACCAACACGATGCACTGAGTTTCAATCGATCGCACCTGCTGGATCCCAGGGACAGCACTGCAGCTGCTCAGGTGCAGCCCGTACCTCGTTAGGCTAGCAGAGACTCTGCTTACTGGCGACCCACCGTGCAAAAGGAAAGAAGTCTGCAGGGGCTCCTAAGAGGCATTTCAAGGGCTGGGATTTACCACAAAATGGAGCTTTATTTTTAAACCTGACCATATAGCTGATATGCAAGTCAGTGTCATACAAAGGTACCTTTTTCACAATCAGTTTTTAGAGCAGAACTGCGCGCTGAACATCCCACCTGCCAGGCACTTTGGTGCTAACATGCTTTTAAATCTTGGCCTGTCTGCCTTAGTGGCATGTCAGTGAGAGAGGTAGTTAGCCGTGTTAGTCTGGAGGTATTTAGACAGGCCACCCTGTCCTGCCTTCTGCCTATATGCCAATGAATGCCAGCAAGGACAATGACATCAGGTATCCAGGTTGTACCAAGGACAATGAAACACTCCTATAGCAGAAGTGTGTTTTTTCCCCACCTGCACATGACCTTGCTTCTTGCAACCTGAAATACCTGTCTTCGCACTGGCCTAAATTATAGCAACAGGGAGCATATTAGTACCTTTGATTACCTAGTTCTGTTAGCAGTCTAGAAAACAATTAACAGTATTATCAGCTAATCAAATGCTGTTAAACCAATGTTGTAACCACCTCCGCTTACAAGGGGAGCTGATTATAAACAGTGCATATGTAGATTTTTATGAAGTGCAACACAGCTAAATTCTTTTAAACGTTTAAGGACACAGGAACGTCCTTACACCGACAGGACTACAATCTGCACCTTTAAATGTTTAAAGCTCATTAACAGCCAAAGATCATGCCGCTTTTCTCTCTAGTTATGGGAATAAGCAAGTGCCTACCTATCTTTATCATCTCATGTGAGATGAAAGGATTTTTCGGTTTAGTATCTTTTCCTGGACCAAATGCATAGTTGAGAGGTTGAGACAAACTTTTGGGCACAAGATACTCTTCCTCAGGTCCCCTGCCTGAAAACGTGTCTAAAATCTCCCCCAGCTACGCAGTTATCCAATAAAAGACATTCCCCCCCAAATCCTTGCCTTGCACATATGTCATGGACCATCACAGCTACCCCACTCTTACACTCCCTTTATCTTATGTTATCATTGTGCTGAGGAAGGGTGTTAGTGACTGCCATTAAATAAGGATAGCAACAGACCCAAGTTAAATCTGATTAGTGCCTTAAGCACCCTCCTACCAGACCACAGGAAAGGAGCAATTAGATGCTTCTGTATGCAATAAAAGATCCAAGAAGAGCCAGCTGAAATTGTTAAGCCCTGAGAAAGAATGAAGCCTGTGTTTATCCTATCTAGAGGCAGTTTCTAGCTTCGAAGAATAGCAACCGCACAACTGTGGCCAAATCTCCTGGGCTAGGTATAGACATTCAAAAAGCCCAAGGTGGACATGGTCTATGTTCTGTGGTTTTCGATAAGTGGTGTAGTTTAGATCAGTAGTGAACACAACACACGTTCGCCCTTTGGGGCGGGGGACAAACCCCAGACCAGCTTCTACCATTTGTAAACCAGTCTGTGTGCACCAAACTTCTGTTCTGTTATAGGCATAGACCGGTTTCTGATCCCTTAAACCGGTAAAAACATGTGTGTACCTAGCCTTGGAGTATCCTCAGCTCCCCTGACCGGCAAGCTGTACCGGCCAGAGACTGCAATCCTTTCACACTCCCCGCTGACCGCAGAACCTCATCATTTAAGAAAGTCTCCTGTTCGCAGCGAAAAGCTTGGAAACGTGACCCAAACATAACTGAAAGGCTCAAAATAAAAACCAAATAGGAATTTTTAAAAAGCTAATGATCGTTGGAGCCTCACTTGTGGTTTTAGTGTTAGATGTCTTTGCTAGATATTCAGAGAAAAGTGGTCAGACAGAATAAAAAGATCGCCCCGAGGAACCCTGGCCTCTCGCATCGTTCCTGGACCATCAGGGTACCACGTCACTCTGACACTACCACAACAAAGCAAAGCAAGCTGAGATCTGGGAACAGGCACCGCTCCAGAAGCTGAACAAACTGGACAAGCAAGACGGCTGACTAACCTCGCCATCCTCTAAGATGGCAGATATCAGGCTTCCATGTTTTGGCAACCCAAAGGCAAAAAAAAAAAATAAAGGGAAGGGGCTGACCCAGAGAGACCCCTTGCAACACATGTAGGTCTGAGGCAGCACTGAGCTGATCGAAGAAATGAAAGGAAAGGCCTGCCGGGTGAAAACAGACCTCGGCTTAATGCAGGAGCAGGAAGACGATGGTGCAGGAAGTGGTTTGGATTGGGCCCCTGTTTCCCGAGTGCCCGGGGGAGGCAACAGCACAGCATGAAATAAAACATATGTAAATTCATCTTGAGATATGATACAAAGCTGAAAACAAGGCTTTACATTGCTGAGAAGCAGATCCAAATCTTTTAACAGTATGCAGCACGGCGGATCATGCTTGGGAGTATGCGGTCTTTCTTGAGATGCGCTACATGAACTTTAACAACAGAAGCCTAGGCTTAAAAAAAATAATAAATAAATAAAAAATAAGTAGTATTCAAAGCAAGTCTTTATTAAACTGTATAATTTCAAAACCTGGAATATTGTGTGCCCCATTTTCCCTAGAGTTGGTCATATTTGCATATCTTTTACACATTCTATGAAATTAATATTGCCTTTTGTGTCTTGAACTTAGCTAATAAAACCTGCCATTTTTACCTTTCACAGACATGAGTAATATAGATTGAACACCCAGAGGGACTCACAGCGCATACATAAGCTTTATTCTTTGTATGTTTAATTTTTTTCACAAGAACACATTAAACAAAGATTAATAAACCTTTACAGGGCACAGCAACTTTGCAAATGACAGAAGTCATGCTGATGAAGCCATGTCCCTCACAAATGAACTAAATTTGGCAATATATAATGAAAATTCCAGTTTTCAGTGCCTTTCAAATCAAACAATGCCCTGAAGCACTTTACATTTAGAATAAGGTTTTAAAACCTTTAATGGCTACTTAAAAACAGAGCCTAAAAGCTACATGTAAAAAAAAAATAATCATAGGTTCCTTATTTGAAATGTTTATTTATTTTAAAAGTTGTCCGAAACTTGTCACGTTCTCCCAAATTTCATTAGCTGGGAGAACCTGGGAAACTGCAATTATACGTTATGGTATCACGAGGGCTGACAGCAGCACAGCCCAAGTGATGGAGCACTGACCATGCCACAGGGGCTCACACACAGACCATGCTTCTTGCACACGCATGCCCTTTGGGGAAGCCTCTGCACAACCAACGAACCTTCTGCACTACTGCGGCAGCTTCGATCCTGCTTGTGCCACCCACTCCTCCCGGCTTTATTGAAAGCAAAGCAACGCGCAAGCCCTGTGGTTTCTCTTGGCTTCTTTTAAAGTGGTCTTGTTTGATGGAAACTGGTAAAAATGCATGTTCTTAACATACAAAACCCTACGTAACTGTGTAATACCATGAACCATGAGCAAAGCCACTCCCCTGCACAGTGAGGGGAGATGACCCCAGCTCTTCTACTAACTCAGGGACCCAACCCTAAATGCACTCTGCTTCCCGTCTTGCTGGGACTGTCCTGGGGATATACAACAATGCCGCAGGACACGCAGCCCTTTGGCATGCACTAGGGAGTGGGCATAAGACTGGGCGCATCTACACATTCGTTAATGTGCCATAATGACGGCACATTAAGTTTAGTACCTGTAATCACAGGACATCTAATCACGTGTTGCAGGGTGGTAGGGGCACTTTAATTAGAGTGGCACCAAAAGCCGCTCTAATTAAAGCCCCTGCAGTGTCACGTGTATTCAGTGCCCCAGGCTTCAAAATGGCAGCGGAGGCACTTGAACTAAAGCTCATTCAACAGGCTTCAGTTCAAGCACCTCCACCACCATTTTGAAGCACAGGGACACTAAACAGACATGATGTAGGGGCTGCCGGAGCGTGTTAGTTATCGTGCTCCGCAGACTTGGTTAATTAAGCCTGCTCTGATGCGTGCTAATTATCACATGTCGGAGCAGACATCCAGCATGTGTATAAGTGCCCACAGGTACTAACTTAATGCGCCGCAATTGGCACTACTGCACATTAGTGCAGGTGAACTTTATTTTGTGTGATGCTAAATGCGCATTAGAATAAATCTACTGTGCATTGGCACACTTTTTGCGTGACACACTAATGTGCAATAAAATGTCTAAAGTGCATTTAGTGTCTTGGCGCCCAGTTAGACGGTTACTCTACTTCTCTGAGAAACAAGGATCTACCAGAGAAGATCTGCCTCCAAAGTCCCAGACTGTCTCCTCTTGTATCTTAGTCAGATTCAGTATGGAGCCACCAACGGAGAGGGGAAAGACACTGCACTCAGGGGGGTACCTGCACTACACACATACTACCCAGTTCTGCATTTCCTTTTCCTGCCTGAAAAATATGAAAAACTTGCCGTGCATCTTCACGGCACATCAACTTTTACAGCGCCTTGCCCAAGCTGTATCAATGCTTAGCCAAAGTCAGCAATGAATAACACACCTCAGGCTTAACAGTGACGCTAGACCAGACTTGGGTGATGTGAGCAGAAGTGCTCTGAAGAATAGCTGTGCAGCCAATCTCTCCAGGGACCTGACCTCCACCTGCAACCCTGTGCACTTCCTGCATTGAGGACCTCTCAAAATTATCCTGGGTCACCCACTCTCCCTCCTTGGCAATGACCTCATGAGACACCTGCACCGAGACAGTCAGACCTTGCGGAGAGGTTTGTGAGTGCAGGTAAGGGAACAACCCCAGGACAAGAGAAGATGGGAAGCTCCCGCAACATTGCAGCCTAACGTGATGCAATGCTACTCAGCAAGGACGGGTGGCCTGTGCAGACATCAAGCGGAAACATTGCTCTAGGCTCTCTCAGTTGAGAGCGAGAGCTCCTGCAGAGAGTGGAAGGAAGTCATGTAGGTCACTGGCAATCAACTAACTTTGGTTAGTCTATAAAGTGCAAATCTACCCTGCCGTCTAACCACCCCCCGCCCCAAACTCTGCCGCCCTTCTTCCTGCAGGTCAAAATCTGATGTTTTACCCACTGCAGAAATATGAGCATGAAGCCTAATCTCCTCTCAATGTAATAAACTGCAAGAGCAGCATGACAGCCAAGCAAAGGTGAGTCTGGAACGTTATCCTGAAGGAGTCTGCTCTTTAACTGGCCTGTTGTCTCAGCAGGCAGCACATGCGACGAGAGATGCTGGCAGAGATTGCCTCAATAGAAAAATCAGCAGCTTCCCACATCGGTGGCTCAGTGGGGGATGACTGCTCCTGAAATCCGTGAAATACAACAGCGTGCCAGGGGTGTCAAGAGTGGGAAGGAACAGAATCGAAAAGTACAGAACGACGGCGGGGAGGGAAGCAGGGCGAGTGAGAGATGGTGAGCCACAGAGACAACGGAGCAAAAAGAAACCACCCCAACGATAGATCAGAGGCAGCACAGAGCAGGGAAAGACAAAAATAAAGCAGCACTGACACCGAAGCAAAGTTTTCTGGCAGCAAAACAATAAAAATTAACGAGGAGAAAGGATATGTGAAAATGAACCATACTGGAAGTTGTTCCCTGTGTTCATTTTTATCGTTCCTGAATGGCTAAAAAGGCAAATCTGTTCATGCCTGGATAAATCAGTGAATGTTAGACCTTGCTGACTTGTGTAGCTTAATAATATGATGCCAAATTTAGCACATGTTATCAGAAACTCTTCATCCTAATTTCCATGCTCTGATGTTCAAAAACAATAGAGCACCAGAGATAATATACAGCAAGTTATATCAAGCATCTGGAAAATATGAACATTACATGACATAGCCACCAAAATGCAAGTGCTTTAGTTCCTTCCCAGATTGAAAGCAAAGAGACAAAGTTCATGAGTAAAAATCAGCAACAATGTCACTAGAACGAGCAACAGTAAAATCATTGCACTGGTGTGACCAGTAAGAGAATATTTAACAAAATAAAGATTTACCCTAAAAATGCTATTAAAAGTTCTCACTTCAAAACACACAAAGACATGTTCCCTTTTCATAATATATGTATTTATATATAAATGGATATTTCTTCAAAACAAACACAGGATGACTGTTCAGAAATCCACTCAGCACGGTGGCATCCCAAAGAGGTTTAGTGGTACAGTTAGACATGTGCCTACACATTCATCAATGCAGTTTTACTAATGTGCATTAAATGGAGTACCTCCATTATGAAGTGCCAGAAAAAGTCATATTAGCCTATTTTACTATGCATTAGCAAAAGCATGCTTTTTGTGACAATTTAACGCACATTAAAATAGGCTAATGTGCATTAACAGGCATGTGTAGATGCGCCCACTGGTGAGAAAACATTATCTTTGTACTGACAGGATCCTCAGAAGTGAGGTATCCAACCATCTCGCAACCCACAACACAATCATATTTATCTATCTGATTTCCATGCCACCGTCCCCAAAAAGGCTCAAGGCAGCTTACAACCATCACTGGACTTGCGTGAGGAAGGAAGGGCCATCCTGGTATTGCAGAGGTAGGGCAGCAGGAGATCATCATAGAGAGAGTTGGTGATGGAGCTGGGAACCCAATCCAGCTCTCTCAAGTCCCAGCCAAACGCACGTTCGAGTAACGCGTCCTCCCTGCCTTTCCGCTTCACACCTTGCAACTCAAAGACAAGTCACTCCCCCCCGCTGGGAAGGAGGTCAGGGAGCCTCTGGAATCAGCGAGGAGGGTATCGCTGGAAATGTTCTACTTCAGCAAAAACCAGGTGTACGCCTGCCTGCCTCCTGGCATGGTTTTGCAAACAGGGAAGGTAATTTAGACCGTAATGGAATTAGGAAAGAGTATTTCATGCTTCCCTAATCAAGAATTCTGAAAACAAATCAGGGACCCTGAGACTCCTTCCTTGGAGTTAAATGCAGCCAATTAAAATGAAAAGGGAGAGTTAAGGATCCTCCACTTCCTTTGCATAGCTCTAACAAGACTGTCTGAACAATAAACAATCCTTGAGCAAAATGCATCTTAAGGTGGGACTATTATTACAAAACATAAGATAGACTGTTTAATATCTATACCCGTAACTAAGGCTCACTGTGCTGAAATGTGGGCTGCTGAGAGCATTACAATGCAGTAAGCAAGATTCCCTTTAAAAAAAAATGTTTTTTCTTATACCTATATCTTATATTTTACAGTTTTTCCTTATACCTATATTTGAAACGATGATAAACATCTCTCGCTGTCTCCCCGTCAGACAGAGCAATGGTCAGATCTATTTTTAAACAGCATCAAGAATTTGGGAAGGAAACAGATTCTTTGTATTTTAAGAGTCAGTGTTGGTGCCCTACTATAAAAGGCCTTTACCGTGACCTTCCATATGGCTCCCACCGTGAAGCCAACAAAGTCTGATAAACCACTGTCTGGATTTAGGATTTTGTCTGTTAGGGAACTAAATAATCCTGAACTTTCACCCCAGCCTTGCTGTTTAAATCCATCTGAAAGATCTAAATGAAAGGAGTCCAATGGTCTGTAAGGGCAGTCTGCTGTATAACATCACCTCATTTTAAATCCTGGAAATGAAAATGCCGGATTTATAGAAATTAGTGAGTCTGACCCAGGTTTTACAGCAAGAGGTACTGATGTCTCCGAGCAGACTCAGATTACAGATGGGGCAAAACCAAAAACGATTTACTGAGGCTTTAGACCATGTATCTGGGATTATGGCTAAATGAAGTGCTTTGCACATTTGTATTTAGTTTTGCATAACAGCACATTCTCACATCACCTTCATCATCTCTTTACAATTTAGCCAGTTCTCATCAACAGTCTGTCTCACTAATTAACACTGTTCATCTACTTCACTTGATATGGCCCGCATTTTTTGCAGTCAAATTGGTAATCTACAAGTTCAATACATGCATTTGTATCCAAAATCCTTCCACTGGCTGTTATGTGGAATCCCATCCAACAGCAATCACCAGTTCCCAAACTGCCCATAATAATCACTTCCTTATCCCCCTGTTGTCCTGACACATCCTGAAAGGGAAACCAATCTTCTACAAAGGGAACAGATCCCTGACTGAAGTAGATCCTTGGTTATAACTAGGACACAAAATCCTTGGAAAACAAATATCCCTGGTTTGTCCAATGCAAATAGAGCACGGTTGACCCTCTGGGAACTCTCTCTAGGGTTAGGGACACAAGTTACACATAAACCAGTTTAAGTCATCAGAAACTGGTTTAAACCTGTAACAGGACAGAAGTTCGGTGCACATAAACCAGTTTCAAAATGACTAAAACCGGTTTAAGATAAACCTGGTTGAATGTAGTGTCGGTTAACTGATTTGGGTCAAATCGGTTTATGAAACCTCTGCCCCCGACCTAGATGGCTCTCCTTGCTTCCATAAGGATGAGAGGATCAAGTCCCATCCCTTTCTCCCTTCTTGCAGGGTCCAGGACAGGTGTGGGCAAGGAAAGTAGAGTGCTAGGGGGCACACAGCACCCTCTGCCGATCCTATAAGAATGCACTAAAATATTAACCTGTGTAATCAGGTATTTTTGGCAACACGCTTGGGTCTGCTGCACAGTAGTCAGGTTAATATCTCTTAGTTTACTAGGATAAGTACATCTTGGTTAAAATGATCCTTTGGAGCAGGTTAAGCGAAGATGGTTTCTCAGTTAATCCATCCTGGTTCTGCATTAATCACTGACTACAACCTTTGCCACACTGCAGCCCACCCCCCCCGACTGTTACCTTCAGATGCAGCAGCCATGCTGAAAAAACGGGGGAGAATAGTTGCCTTGGCAACACACAGCACACAACACAGGGACTCCACATGGAAGATGCCCGTGAGATCTGCAGGATCCAGGAGCTGTATCAATTGCTTACTATCAATTTTTCATGCAGGCACCATTGGCAGGGAGGGGTCGGGGGCTCAATCCAATAGTGGGACAAAATGCCAAGAAACACTGAGCTGGTATTTGATGTAGGTGGGCGGGGGGAGAGAGCCAGAAGATGAACAAAAATGAGGGTGATACTTTGAAGATTAGGGCACAAAAAGATGATCCTAGCAGCAGCATTCAGAACAGACTGGAGTAGAAATGCTGTCGAGGCAACAGGGGAAGAATACGGCTGTTGAAATGTGAGATGATGAAGGTCTACAGTGCCTGGGCATCATCACCCAGGTTCAGAGGGCCCTGGAAGTATCCCATCACCAAACAGTATTTACTATAAGTACACCTCTGTTTTTTAAATTAAGCATTTTATGCTGCTCTGACAAAAAATAAAGAACCTGAGCATCATCCTTTGTGCAGCTACACTAATAAATTGCATCTGAAAGAAAAACAAATAAGTCAATGAAAAAGTGTGAGCTTGCAATTATTTTATTGTAATGGTCAAAGTACAGTGGAAACAAGAGAACTGAAGCTTTGAAAGAAAGAATAATCTATATTTGATCTAGTTGAGACTTCCTTTGTGTCAGCACTTTAAATACCACAGCAAAATGCTGACAATAATTATGTTAATATTACTATGAAAAACAGAATCCCCAAACTAACAGGTTTTCAAGGATTTTTATTTTTTTACCTGCTTCTTGCTTTGGTGGCATGAGCTTCAGACACCAAAACCTGAGCTTTCCACCACAACCAGAAATGGCATATGTAAACTAATCTTGGAGCAACAAAGAAGATTGAACGAGGAGAAATAATAATCATTCTTAGTGCAAGAAAAATGCAATGGTTGTGAGTCAGAAGCATCTTGATAAAACTCGTGGTGTGGAAACAACTCTTTATTATGCAAAGGAACAACTTTCGTAGGAACTATTTACAAGAAAGAGGTACGACACTGCTCTTGTGGGCTCTTGAGGTCGAGCCTAATTGCTGTTCTGCCACTTCAAGGTCCTGATGCCCCCCTCACCTCTAAACTGTTTCTTGTGGTCCCACACTTCTTGCACACCCTACAATCCCCAGAAAACTTACTCTGTGTCACAGGTCCTGCTAATCCAACTCTACATCCAAAAGAGGAGCTCTCTATGCTTCCTAATTTGCTACTCTTATTGCTTTCAATGGACCTCAGCCACTGCCTTGCTGCAATTAAGGGAGCCTTTGAAAATCCTCCATAAGTCTAAGTCTTAGGCCAAAGCATGGGTAGGGGAAAGGGAGAGGAACAAGGGACAGGAAGACAGTGCCACTGGTATTGAGAGTACAGTAGGCAGCATTATCAATATAAAATCCCTCGGCATGCCCCAGCAGGCAGTCTCCAAATAATTGCAAGCCAAGACCAGAAATGCTGCCCATTTCCACGTCATCAACCATTCTTTCCCTTGCCAGTGGCACTTGTGGTATATTTTCAGCGTTACAGTAAGTCATGCCGGACTGTACTCGTAATAAAAGGATTTTACTAACCTTATAAACTTTACTATCCCTTATGGAAAAAACAGAGTTGTAGCTTTTGTTAAATAGCAACTTGTAAATTTCACTATTCATTAGGAAGGAACGAGCACTTGAGGTATTGTTAAGCAGCACCTTGTAAATTTCACTCTCCCGTAGAAAATAAAAAGAAGCGCGGAGAGGCGCTGCTTAGTGGCAACTTGTAAATTTCATCCTCCGCTGCAGGAAAATCAGCTCTGACTACACGATATCCTTCATGCGACGTGTCAAATACTTGTTTTATTCTACACAGAGGTGTATTGAGTTGGCTTTCTGGCAACAGAATGCAATTTACAAGTCGCCGCTTAACATTACTTCTCATCCTTGTCCCTTGTAACGGGCTGAGAAATTTACAAGGTGTTTCTGAACAATACCAACCATTTTATTCCATAATGGAGGGCGAAACTGTTTAAAATGCTGCCCACAGCTCTTGTGGCACAACGCACGATTTTGTGGGATTCCACGTGGTCATTATTTTCTCTTCTTTAATACCTCCGCACGGTTTTCTTTCCTTTGAACGTATAATCTGACGGACAGTTTATGTTTTTGTTGATATAATAAAGAGCCGGAGCACCAGCCGCTCTGGTATTTCCACTCAATGTAATTAATCAAAATTCAAAGCAAAGGAGCTTGAACTTCAAGCAATATTTTAAAATGTAATAAAGTTCCTGTTTCTAAATACTAAATCCACAGAGTACAGACAAGCGGGATTGGGTAAAACTGGCATAGCAACTTAATGGAGAGCGCCTTGATCTGAATGAGGAAGAGCGTACATCAATTTTTAAAATGCTAAAAAAAGTCCTTGTAATATTTCCATAAAATGTGGGCTATTAGGGGGGCATAAAATCAGAGTAAAAGGCTCTTTCAGTGCTAAAGAAGGTGAAGCACAGTGCAATGGGGAAGAGAGAGAATAGTTGAGGGGCATCTTTATCTCATCATCCAGAGCCCAAAACCCAAAGAGAAGAGTTTCCAGGTGTTTGTTCCCTCTGAAGGGATTCCTGAACCACAAAAGTTCATTATGCCATAGAGCAACATTTAAATTAATAGAACAGCCACATAAATGGTGAACTGAAGCCACCAAACTATTTTCACTTAACCTTAGAAGGATGATAATTCATATTGCCAGAGATTAAAGGCCATTTCATTACTTCACGGTGCCACTCTGTCCTCACAGCGCTATATTTCTAACTGGTCAAGTAGATGTTTAATTTGCAGATGTCTCCCGAATACTGATTACCTGCATTCTGCAGACATCTGCAGAAAGCAATCCACAAGTGCATATTTCAAAGCTGCATATTTTTACATAACATCCGCTGGGGTCCATCATTCTTGCATTCTTTTTTTAGAGTCACAACCTGATGCATTATTTCAATAAACAACTCCAATTAGTCATATTCTCACAGGCTGTCAACAAAGAATATTCTGCCGTAGTAACATAGCTCCTGGCTAAGGATGTTACGAAAGACTAAGCATGAAATGCAAGGGACACCACCAGACTGAAAACACACCCTGCTCCGTTGGGGGAATTGCAGCATTTCTTCCAGTGTAAGCAAGAATGCAGGGAAAAAAAGCAATTAATTTTGAGAGACCGGAGAAATGGATGCATTGTGGGAGTACATTCTCATCTTCATCTGGGCACTGATGGTTTTGAAATAATAAGCTGTTAAAAATCGCTCCATAAAAATGTAAATAATCCTTGTGAGGTAGAGGAGTAATACACAAGGTAATAAAGTCATATTATTCACCCACAGCATTGCAAAAAGAATGACAGGAATAGAAAGACACATAAATAAAGGATCATTCCCATACAAGCTGACAGAGGCGTACAATGGGAAGTGACGTGCACATGCAATCCCAGCGTGTTCAAACACACAAAGGCAAATGCTACCTTCAGCTGTAGGTGCGCCGCTCCACTGACATCGAAGTGGAAGATAGCAGAATCGGCCCAAAGGCCACAGAAACAGGACAGGATGACCCCAAGCCTAACCGTGGTTGTAGGAGAGCTGAAATCTTTTTTTAAAAACAAGGGATTCAGATAAAGTTGCCCCAATTACAGAGACCTGGATAAAACCTGCTGAACAAGCTGGCGCTCAGGAAGCCGGCCAGTAGTTTCTCTGTCTCTCTGCAGCTCTTTTCTTGCTGAGCGTAAAAGTTTCTCCAGTACCACTTGCAGGGATATTACTGGCCTCCGGTTAGCCGTAGTGCAATCAATCATGGTTGCACTGAATATCCCGAGACGACTCAGGGAAACATATGGACGTGCTCAATGGAAATTTCACTCGTTTGATCCATTTAATCACGAGCATATTTTGAACAACAAGCAATAGGTTTTAAATGCCTAGCACCAAAACATTTTAAAGCTGAAGAGGCCCGATAGATCCTGTAGACATTACTAAACAAAAGCTCGGACCGGCTTCAAACAGGAGCTTTTGCGTGCAGCAGTCTACAGAACAGGGACCAAGTATTGCAGACCACGTGGAGAGGAAGCACAATTGAAGAAGTTAAAAGAAAATATTAACTCAAGGTATTTGCATCTTGAGTAAGCACTGTGGAAAAGCAGGAACAGATTTTAGTGACTGAGTTTGATAGGTCTGTCTAAGGACCTTGAGTAAAATTCAAAAACCACACATCTACAAGCAGCTTATGATACAATAATTAATTTACCAAGGCTGTAATAGAAGGAATAGCATCACATGACACCCACTACATGCTGGTATATCTGCTTTGAATTTGCTGTGGATCGCTCTACACATCATTTTTCCTACTTTTCCATATTTTTCGATCAGACAGATGATTTTAAGTCACTTTACAGACAATAATCCTCTCTGCCTGCCAGTGGAGGAGGCACTTCAGATATCATTCCTTTTAGTACTTTACAGAAGAGAAACTAAAGCCTTTTCTACTTTTTATGTCAAACAGGCAGTGCAACTGAACATGGTTTAATTGCAAGTTTAGCCACCACATTTTGTATGGTCTGCAGCGGCGGGAATGGTGCTGAACCTGGTCTGTCCTTAGTACACTCGCCATCAGGCTGTATTCAACACGGGTTTGGTTGTACCTGATGCCTACAACTAGTAATATTTGCAGAACAGGCAGGGTTCAACATTCAGGGAGACTAAGTACCTCAAAAGGTAGGCGAGTGGCAGAACTAGCGACAGAAGGCAGGTCTCTCACCTGTATTTTAAGCATGAGAAAATCCATCCCTCCATCCCACCCCAGAAGTGGTGCAAGCACCTACTCTGGATACCTTTAAGAAACGGTCGGATGCTTATCTTGCTGGGGTGGTCTGACCCCAACTGACTTCCTGCCCCTAGGGCACGGGGCTGGACACAATGATCTCGCGAGGTCCCTTCCAGCCCTAATGTCTATGAAATCTATGCAATCCTATACAGTATAATATGAAAGAGGCCTTCTCAAGATTTAACTATGATTTTCCCACTGTATTATTCAAGCATCTGTGTAAGCAGTGGTACAACTTGGTGTCAAAAAGCACCAGTCTTTTCTGACAGGAGCTGGAAAATGACCAAATAGGACAAAAGCTATGCCGAAGCAGACGTAGGAGCAGGGGTTTGACTTCTCACACCTTTGGGCTTGTTCCTTAAGTGGAAATCAGCAGCAAAACACCAACTACTAACTCTTCTACTCTGCCAGCGAACTAAAAAGAGCTATATTCTACTGCAGCTTCTGAAAAGAAAACGCATTCCTTTCTCAACATCTTTGCTTCCATAGCGTCACATCATGTCAAGGCATAGTGCAATAATAGTAATGTAAGAATGTAGTCGCAGAGCCCAGTTAACAGCTGAAAGCAAGTGAAAACAAATGAGGCTTCTGCTCCAAACAAAATGACACATTCTTCTGTAGATGTCTACTTCCCAGGTATGTACCTGATAACAAAACAGCTATTCATTTCTCTTTATGGCCTTGAGAGTTGAGCACGAGAGACCAGGAGTAGCAGCGAAAGCAGAAAATTAATTCAACACTACGCTTGTAGAGAATTGAAAAATAACTGGCAAATCAGGAATATCAAACCAAACACGTCATCCCTTCCTCGGCAGCTTTTCTAGATGAACTGCCTCAACATCTATGAGTAAGCCCCAACATGTTATTTTCCATTCAAGTTTCCCTCAATCGCAGAAACGATATATGTTTTTAAAAACCTACCAAAACTACCATCCACCCAAAAAGTTAGTGAAATGGAAATAAAAATAAAACTATTATTACAAGACCAATTATTCCCCTTTGGTTGCAGGGGGGGCAAAGAGAAGGTGGTCTCACAACGCATGTGTCTGCTATGTTAAAACCTACTTACTCACTAGCAGTAGAAGAGGTCTTCCCTAGAAAGGAGCACGGTTGCTGGTAGTTAGAGACAGATGGGATCGCTGAAATTGCTTTAGTCACTTTGACCGATGCTTTAAGGCCATGGCTGAGATTGGGATTGTTCCTGGAAAAGACCTGGCTTCGGGGGCCTGCAAAGACCTTACATCAACTGTTTTCTAACTTATACAATTTGATGTTGAGGGACAAGGAAGTGTCCAGCACCTCTTCCCCAACAGCCTTTTCGTTTGGGATTCAGGGCCTCAGTTGATAACACAGTCATAAGTTTTATGAGTTTGAAGATGTTAACACCCGACTCTGCATTCCCTAAATCAGAAGCATTTCTTATGGCACAGAGGTAGTTAGTGAGGGAGGCTCTCTCCTTCATATCTGTTGCCCCTTGAAACCAGTGGCACTGCCTAGCATGACAATTTATCATTGTCAAATGAAAATTCACCTTAACATACATATTTTCTGTTACAGCTAAAAAGCTAAAAAACCATTGTCTAGGCAAATGCTACTGAAGTAGAACTGAAATTCCAGGAGTCGGCAAGTGAGATATTGCAATCAAAAACTGACAAAGCCTTTAAGCTCTTAGTATTTTGTCTGTATCAATCTAAACACCAAAAAATTAATAATGGTATTCATAATAATCCTGCATCTATAGAAATTAGTCAAAAGGAAACTATTCTAGATCTGCGTGTGCTTATGTAGTGTCACTTGCTATGTAAAATCAAACCTATTCAAGTAAATGCCTCACACCAGAAAAATACCAGCTTCCTAAACTTGTTAGAAATGTTGTTGTTTACATAATTGTGCAGAAAGAAGCTGTATTTTGAAGAAATGATTTCTTCTTTCAGCAGGTTAATTATTATCTTTTCTGAAGCCAATGTTCAGCTGCCAAAGATTCAGTAGCTCGTTTTAAACCACCTCATTTACTGTATATTAAGTTAGTCATCTAAATAGCTCTTGTTACCTCCTATCCAAATGCCTTCATGATAATCTCATCTTTTTCCCTCCTTTGAAATCTGATTTACAGGAAAATCTTGACAGGTAACACAATGCCAAATTTGATCACTTTTGAAACTAGTAATAAAATGTCATTGGAAACGGTTCATTAAAATTTGCATCTTTCCAGTTGGAGTCAATATCTGCACTGTGAAAGACACTTTTGAAGATAGCACGATCCAATTTATGTCACATCTTTGAATAAAATTCAGGTGTTAAAGATGCTTACACCAATACACTGCAACATTCACTAAAACTGAAAGCCTAACAAGTCTCCTCCTTGGCTGATTTAGGTAATTCATTAATTAGATTCAAAAGTCAGGAGAGTAAAGAACATCTTTTCAAGCAATAATCTCTTTTGCAAATAGTCCCTTGTCATGAACGACAAGAAGTTTCGGGTCCAGTTCTACAGCTGAATAAACCCGCAGCTTCCAGCAAAACTTCTACGAATAAGGACTGCAAGATCCGGTCATTTCTTCAAAACACCCTTCCTGAAAACTATATCTATTACAACACATTAGAAAGTCAAGGAAAAGGATACGAAAAAAAGATGCCACCCTTATTATTTATTATTTGTGTTCCAGCAAAGTCCAGGACCCCATTGTGCAAGACTCTGTACAAAAATCTAGAAAATGCTGTCACTTCTCCCAAAAAGTTTGCAAGATCTAACCCTACAAGCACTTACAGATGGGCTTAGGTTTACTCATGTGATTAAAGTCTCACTGACCTCACTGAGGAACACATGGATAACACTCTACCATTCACGCAGGTTACCAAGGAGAGATGGCTTAAAAAGTCTTCTTTCCCATCTACATGATGGGAATATATATATTTTTTTTACATATACAAGAAATCTAGGCTTTAAAAAACAAGTTTTTAACCACAAATGACTAAAAGCCTTCATCTGCAGTGATACTACAAGTCTTGCTGCTAGAATCTCAGAGGCTGATTCGCGGTCAAGAGAAATCCTCCAAGCCTCCTGCGGGACTTCCTAAAGCCAAAAGGCTGCATTCTCTCAGGCAGTCTTCAGAAGACGAGGTGGAGTTCAATGATCCAGCCCTTATTGGTTTATCAATACAGCATGTCCAAAAGCCTACCATGCAACTGCTTCAGCCAGCCAGAGCAATTAGACGTCAAAGCAAAATGTGGAAGTCGTTCACGTACAAATGACACCAGAAAGTGTATCCATGGTTGCAGCATATAGACATCTCTGTAGGATCTGCACTGTATCTATCACTTGTCCATCGAGGAAAGCCAAGGTCTTTCTATGTGAAAAGAAGTCTAGCTCACATTTCTGTTTCAAAATACTAGTAAGATCTCAGCTTCAGCTTTATCAAAAACAAGCAGCAGCTATTAAATGTGTTCTTGTACATTTTTTTAAGGATATAGGGCACGTTTTATACAATGAAGGGAGTGCTCACCATTTTCCTACTTCTATCAGTTTGCCTACTAAAAGCTAACCCAGCACTAACATGTCATCATGAAAGCATCCAGACATGCCATTTCCTCTATTAAAATCAATCTGCATTATGTTTCATTACCTTGGTTTTGCTAATGTAAAATACTTATGTAGTTAAGAGTGTTGCTGATGATGGTGATAATCATTTTTCACCGAATTTATCTCAAGGGACCATGCAGAAGTGCACAATGCCAAGAGTGAACAACTCCCTTATTACACCTGCAGTCTCAGTTTTAGCATTTAAAGGTGTACAGGGGGAAAAAAACTTGCTGGGAGCAGCTACAGTAGTTCCCCAGTAGATTACTCTCTCTCTCTCACACACACACACACACACACACACAAATACAGCACTTTGCTAGAGTTTTATAAATATTTGCAAAAGTAGAAGAACAGGATCTGCACAGATGAGATGCAAATACCACCCTACACAGCACCTACAGATGCAGCAACATCCCTCAGCGCATCCCCCCGTGCCAGGACCGTAACTCCAGTCCTTTGGAGGTGGGAGCCTGTAAACCAACTGTTCTCAACCTGGGCTCTGAGTTACAGCCTCCTGGCTCCGAACCAGAATACCTATCAGACTCAGCAGACGTGGAATCTGCAAGGTATTCCTCTTAAAAGCCCCAAGGTATTCCCCACAGAGATGCAAGCTTTTGGGTCTCCATGTTATTTACCAAACCAGGTACAGTTACAGTAAGACATCAGTAAGAAAGATGTCTTGCAAGACAGCACAGGTGCATGCAAGCTTTGTTCCTCAGTGGTAGAGTCCTAACAACTTCAACACACCTCAATCGAACGGTGAGTGGCTACGCCAAAGGAGCACGGTATCAAAAGCCTAAGTTAAAGTGTGGAGAAGCAAAGAAATGCTAAGGAGTCCTGACCATACATACTACACTGCTGGGTTACCCTCTCGATACAGAGAAAGAAGCATTCCCTAAGCAAAATAGCCAGAGTCAGCAGGAGTTAAGCTTTGCTGGTGTCCATGGATTTTCATTACTGACTAGCAGTATAAGTCCCTACACTCCTCGGGTTCTGAAAATATTATTGAGGACAAAAAAATCTGTAAATCAATAGATTACACCAGCGATTCATTTGGCCCTTTATTTTAGAAAGCTGCTTAATCAATCTTGAGGGCAAAAGCTGTGTCTTCAGAAACAGAGACCTTCGTGGTTACTGATGAAAAACACAGCGCTCTACATGGACCCCCTAATACTGATGCCATTGACCATTTTATGCATGGGATACTGCTTCTGCACACACAACAGGTGCTTTTCTGCTCTCCTGGAATACAGCACACCTCTCCTCGCACCCTAGGGTCCTTCTGTTTTCTGTGGTACTCCAGTGCTGTTCCTTGGGCAGATTACAGAGAGGATGGAGATAGCCTTTCCCTGTGGCTGTAGAGGACAGAACTAGGAACAACAGCCTCAAGCAGCAGCAGAGGAAATTTAGGTTG
Organism: Alligator mississippiensis; assembly: GCF_030867095.1. Classification (NCBI taxonomy): domain Eukaryota; kingdom Metazoa; phylum Chordata; order Crocodylia; family Alligatoridae; genus Alligator; species Alligator mississippiensis. The sequence goes on from NC_081835.1 coordinate 2,065,131, forward strand.
GAGATTAGGAGGAACTTTCTGACCCTGTAGGTGGTCAGGCATTGGAACAAGCTCCCTAGATAAGTCGTGCAATCTCCATCCTTGGAAACTTTCAAAAGCAAGTTGGATACTATCATAGATTTCATAGACATTTGGGCTGGAAGGGACCTCGGAAGATCATTGAGTCCAGCCCCCTGCCCAAAGGGCAGGAAGTCAGCTGGGGTCATAGGATCCCAGCAAGATGAGCATCCAGTTTCACCTTGAAGGTGTTCAATGTGGGTGCTTGAACCACCTCCGATGGCAGGCTGTTCCAGACCTTGGGGGCTCGGACATTAAAGAAATTCTCTCTCATGTCCAGCCTGAATCAGTTTTGTCGTTTATGACCATTCGACCTAGTCGTCATCCCTTGGGGCGCTCTGGTGAACAAACGTTTCCCCAGATACTGGTGGTCCCCCCTGATAGACTTGTAGGTGGCCATCAGATCACCCCTGAGCCTGCACTTTTCCAGGCTAAAGAGCCCCAGGGCTCTCAGCCTGTCGTCGTAGGGTCTGCTTCCCTGACCCCTGATCATGCGTGTGGCTCTTCTAAGACTCTCTCAAGCTTCTCCACATCCTTTTTGAATTGTGGAGCCCAAAACTGGGCGCAGTACTCCAGCTGCGGCCTCACCAAGGCCGAGTACAGGGGGAGAATGACGTCCTGGGATTTGCTTGAGAAGCATCTATGGATGCAAGCCAGCGTTTTGGTCGCTTTACTAGCCGCAGCATCGCACTGCAGGCTCATGTTCATCTTGTGGTCAATGATGACCCCCAAGTCTCTTTCTTGCAAAGTGTTGGCCAACATAGCACTGCCAAGCCTATAAGGATGCTGCGGGTTTTTCTTCCCAAGGTGGAGAACCTTGCATTTATCGGCATTGAACACCATCAGATTCTCATCCGCCCACTTGCTGAGCCTGTCTTACTTGGCAGGGATGATTCTGTCTTGAGTAGGGATCTGGACTAGATGACCTTATGAGCTCCCTTCCAGTCCTACTTTCTGATGATACCTACGGTTAATCAGTGAGAAAACAGCTTGTCTTGGTATCTTACTATTTTACTGCTGCCCAAGACCATTGTATGGGTATCACCTTCCACATAAAATCAGAAGTGATTGCCAGGTGCCTAGTATGGCCTGAGCTACTGTCTTCTCCATTTTTCCTTTAAAGGGATGAACCCCCTACTTCCATGGCACTTTCAGCATCTCAAATGCTCATTCGTATCAGTTTTAGAAAGCTTTTCATCATCAACTGCATTAACTAATTAATTTGACATTAACTAATTAATCTGCGGACCAAAGAGGGAGAGAATGGCACTGGGAAATGATTAGTTTGGAGGTTAAATTAATTAAAAATACTACAGTGGTGACAGGGTTTAATCTCACACTTCTCACGAGAGCATGGAATCGCTCACAGCTGCAGCAATTTGCGATAAATCCGTGGAGAGATTTCTTGATGGGAGCAGAATTAATTTGTGTCACCCTTAAGAATATATGTGCTCACTCACCAGTGCCTACATTAAACAACGTTAGAAATGTAAGAATTCAACAAAAGCAAGGGAATCTATCATTTGAACTAGTATCTGGCATGTATTTTCCAACGTCAAGACAAAATGATGTGCACCAGTTAGGTGTTCAAGAGACTGCAGCTATGTCTTGGTTTGGAAGAAGATTTATTACATTCTGTATATAACTCAGAATACACCGGCTTATATCATTTTTGGACCACCTTTCATTTCTCTTTTAAAATTGTATACTTTTTATCAGAATAGCTTTTGATGAAACAGCAAGTCTCTTAAATAAGACAATGAAGTTTCAATGCTTCAGGAAGGGAAGGGAAGGGAGAATGAATGAACAAACAAATGAATGAACGAACAAACAAACTCACTCTATAATACTCAGTCTCAGGTCCAGACGCAGAACCAGTCTACACCAGAGCTGTTGCCAGGTCCTTGACTCATCCAGAAACATGCAAGCCTGAAGGCTTTCATTAGTACCAAAGTACACTAAAGCATACCCCGAAGCATACAACGAGTACTCACTCCAGACTATTTATGAGCTATATACCTGAATCTTCCTTGAATATCTGGTAAAATGAGAGTAATTCGGTGGTTAACTTTCTGATTAGCGGAGTTACTCTTACATCAACAAAGAAGCTTTCCTTCAGACAGGACTTCACTCACATTGATGGACACATTTCATCTAAGATAGGCCCTCATAACCTATGGGTCATTGCCGATGCAGAGGTAGGACACATTTTAAAGTCCCAAAAATATGGGAATGCCAGACCTCAGCTGCCTGGCTTTTTCTGCAATATCGCGCTGTGTGCTAGTTCCAGCTCTCCACGCACACGAGAAGAAAACACCCTGAAGCCATCCTTCCCATCACCAGGGCTGGGGAGGGGAGGGGAGGGTGGCCCAAAGGACAGGGAGTTGTCTCCCCGCCTGAACTCTGCATGCTTCCCCCAGCATGGCCCTCCAAGTAAGGAGGCAAGAGCAGCATTTGCCCCCAGGGTCTTGCAGGAGAGAATGCATGTGGAACGGTATACTGAGGAACAATACTCAGATAGAGACAGATGATAAGATAGGTGTGTCTCTCTTATGAGCTGCTTATACCTCTGCCTTCTCTGTACCTCTGCTTAGACTAACTGGCCACTTCTAGCTTTTGTTAGGCCAGTCTTCCCAAAGTAGAAGCTCCGTAAACAGAAACCAGATCCTCAGCTCCGCTGGAAGGTCACTTGCAATTCATGGGAAATATATCTAAGTCCACTGGCCTGCTTGGGCAGTCTCAACCATGATGCCTACAAACACTCAAACAGGGGGCTGTGCCTTCAGCCACTTGATAAATACCAAATATGATGGGCAAGACCTGGAGACCAGCTGCAGGTGTAACGTGAAATGCTAATGCTGTACCACAGCTAGACGCAAACTGAAGTTAGGAGACTTCACCTCTCAACCAAGCTACCCCAGGACAGCTCACAGGCTCAGCAGTTATTGCTGGTCAGGGCGAGTGGCCTTAAGGCATAGGTGGGGAAGCTTTTCTTCCATAACCCTCCATGTCCCCCCAGTGCTAGCTCTAAATAACCAGAAAGCCCTCTAGGAATAGGAAGGGGGGCAGCTACTGGATTCCCACATGAATCCAGCAGCAGGGAAATGCCACAAGTGGGGAGGAAGGAGATGATGGGTGCAACCCCCTGGGCTGGCTTATGAGACATAAGAAGGCGTTTCAGTTCTGCATTCGCCAGCTGGCTCCAACTCAAAGCCTGTTTTGTGGACATACAGAGGTGAGTTTCCTCCTAACCAAGGCCCTCCAGCATCTGAGCACAAAGGCAGCTTTGCATGGGAGGGGCAGGGGGTTTAAATAACTTGAGTAATTGGGCAGTCCTTAGTAATACAAGGCTGTTTTAAGAAAGAAGCAAGCCTCGGATGCATAGGGTGCCCGGGCTGTCTCCCTGCAATCCAGAATTGGGACTGCAGGTCATCTAAAGGCATATGCCAACTGGCTTTCAACTAGCTTCCTGAGATATTGCTCGTACCCTAGCTGTGACATGGGCTTCAGCAGGATCTACACAAGTCTGCCCTGGGCAAATACCTGGTGCCAAGTCTCTGAGCTGTAAAATGAAGATGGTGCTTTGTCTTGCTATCAGGCATTCACAGCAAGGGCTTTCCCTTACCCGCAGACACAGCACCTAGCACAACAAGGCTCGACTTGAGCAGGGCCCTCCGGGGGTACTGTAAGACAAAAACAACACGAAGAAGAAGGTACGAGATAAATCAATACGCAGGGGCATGGCGAAACATTCGTAAAACGTTAAGGTCTATTCATTGAAAAATTATGAACCATAGCGTTCAACCAGTCCAGCACCACAGCTAAATTAAATTATTGATTTGCATCAAGATTTCCCCCCCTCCCCTCCTTGCCAACATTTCTAGAATTTTTATATTACTATATATTACAGCTTCTAGTGAAGATGAATTCTGTTATAAATCCTGCATGTCTGCTGAGCTATATCATTCTTCAATTAACTATCTTGAAACCTGAGTTTGGAGCACATGAAAGGCATTCAATTTTCCAATATTATCTCCTCTTAAATCAATACCTAAATTTTTAAGATGCAGTTTACATTCTTCTTCAGCGTGTACACCCAGAAACATGCTGCAGAGTCCCTTATTGCTGAGGTCACGAGGGATCTCAGAAGCAAGTAATCTGATTTTAAGATTTGCTTCAGAAGAGATGGTCAGCACACATACAGCTGAGGAACTTGACATTTATTCAAATATCCGACTAAATCAATGACTTAAACATTAAATAAAATGTGATACAATCAATGATTTCTGAATAAAATTATTTTTTTGGTTATGGAGTCTCTCTATTCTTTAGTTATAATTAGGATCATCTACTTTCAGCAAGTCATTTAAAGATGCTTTATTGATCATCTTTGACATTTCCATAGATTGATTGGCTAATGTGCATGACTAATTAGCACCCATTAGTGAAATGAAAGCTGAAGGAAGTCAGTGCCTGCCTCTGGAAACTAGACCCACATATACTTTGGTTCACACACATACACAAGTGTGGACACAGGATGCTTTCACACCACTGTGACAACATGGGGACATGCAAGATGTAGCCCTACCTGGACGTAACTATCTGGGTACTAATGCAGAGTTACTCTGAAGAAAAATGAGTAAGACTACCCGACCGGAAGTTACACTAGTGTAAATGCTATGTGTCCACTTCTACCCAGGGTAACCGCCTGCTCGGTGGAAATCTAGTGATGAAACATGTAAGAGCACCCAGGCAACGGCTCCCTCAGCAGTCTTGGCTGTCTGCCCTTTCCAGACGCTGGTATAATTTACATCAAGTTAACCTATAATGTGTCCAGATCCAGAGCAAGCAAGGGAGAGAATGATGATGAGCACAACACTAATTTTTTGTCTCCTGTAATTTATAAACTACATAACTGCTCATAATATAAAGACTGCATTTTGTATATCCACAGAAAACCCACATTATACATTTTCAAACATGCCCAATTCTGCAAAACTCAGCAGCTCCAAGGGAAAGGTCAGGGTCAAGATGATCTTCCTAACAACCCAGTTCCTGTCACCTGATGTGCAAACCCTTAACTGTATAAAACCAGTGTCAAATAACTGTTTCATTTTAAGCTTTAAATGGTCACTGATGAAAACTCACAGCTGAGTAAATAAAACGTGATGAAAACTTACATCAAGGGCTAATAGAAAAAAAGTGTTTTTCGTGCATTTGGTCTTCAGTGGCGTACCAGCAAGTAGTGGTGATTATTTTTGTTCAACATTTTTCAAATTGGGTTTTATCTTCCCACTGAAAAATGAAAGAGCTGTTCAATACCTGATGCTGCTGCCTGTTAAATCACTCCAGGCTCACAGGTACTGGCTTCTCTTTAGTTTTACATTAGCCAGCATTGTACCTCTGCAAAAATAAGCCACCATTACAGAAATTCAAGAGAAAGCAACTAATGATACGATCACTGAAATATTATGAATAGGCGAGAGCCAGGGTTTTGACTTTCCAACAAAGTATCTCCCGATGATGGCTCCAACAGGACCAACCCTTACGCTGACATCTCTTTTATCTTGTTTTAATTTTTCTGCTGTGTTAAACTGTTTTGCAGCCAATTTCTTAGAGAATATGCAAGCAGACAAATCAGGGTAACCTGATAATAACTTTAACAAAATCAAGGAAAGTTCCAGCTTGGGGTTTTTTGGAAAGATTTTTTGGGGGGTATTGTTGGCCCTGCTTGACTTGCTCAATAGTCCAATGTGAGTGATGTCATTGATGGCAAATAGGTTCTGAGGGAAAAATCCCTAAGCTGCAGTTCTGCAAATGTTTAATGCTTGTTAAAAAGCTTTAGAACAAGTTTCATTTTATTCCCTTTGGCCTCTACTTGGCAACCTTTTTGAGCATAGAGGAAATGCCAGCCAGCCCCGTCCCAGCCGTCTGCTAAGTCTGACAATCTTCCTTGCACTCTAAACCCTCCTGGACGCAGCTGTTGGTGCAGCAGCCTCTAATTGTACTAATATGAGTTCAAAGTAGTAGCTTTCTAGCTGAGAAGTCACTCGGAGGGCCAGAGAGAGGGCAGAGACAGAGGAGGTGCTGTGCCCCACCAACATGGTAGCTGCACACTAGTGACATCAGTGACGAGGGTGATGATTTTGCAAGCCAGCACATGAAACGGGCAAGAGGAAGCAGCAAGTCATTCAAGGGCCAGTAAACAGGATCTTCTTTTTTAAAAAAAGAAAAAAAAACCCAATGAGCTTGCAATGAGGGATTTGCTGAAAATGGACAAAGAGTCTTGTCTTTAAACTACAACGATATGGTGCAAAATGAGATGCGATTCCTTTCTGAACACCACCCCCAGGACGGTGTTGGTATCTTTAAATAAAAGTAATTAAGAACCACAGAGAATATTACCTCTAATATCTACCGCTGTCAAGTTGCCAACATTTAAACAAACAAGTGATAAAAAATGTGTGTCATGAGACATGGACGATATTTAACCATAATTTCAACAAAGAAGAAAACATGAACAACGGTATACTGACGCGCTGTGCAGAAGATGCTCCTAAATTAAGTTTACTTGTACGAATTAGAAACTTTGACATATGAAATGAAGTTTAATAGGGTAATAAAATCAGGACACTATATAACTCTTACGTGACACCGGGCATCTTTGGCCCACTGGCACTTTACCATTTAGCACTTGTGATGCAGAATTTCAAGAGATGTTTCCAAGTGCCACCTACCACTTGCTTGAAGTGATAAGCACAAAAATGAATGCAAAAATGCTTCATGGACCATATTCATACACACATTTCAAAGTGCACAGTATTGCCAGCTCATGCAATTGTACTACAAGGCCCGAGATATTTGCTGCTTTTCTTAAACACCAGCTCTTAGAAGAAATTGCGTCTGTGAACATTTTTATTCTTTAAAAGAAATACGGCTGTTTTTTAACCTGTCTAGTTGGGGAGAGAAGTTTGAAAATGAGACTCAAGTACCAGTATACAGTAATTGCTTAGAAACTAGATATTACATTTGAAAAAACTCACCAAATTAATGTATTTAAATCTCATGAATTTTTGAAGCCTGACTTGTGATTTTGGGGAGCCTGGGGTTGGCAATATTATATATAATTATAATAAGGCCGGGGGGGGGGAACCTTGTTTTTCGCAGAATTTTCTGACAACTAGGACAGAATAAAAATCAAAGACCTGGAAGAATGAATTAATTCCAACAAAATTCAAAGAATGTAACGACCTTAAGTTTCCAAATCTATTAATACCTACTCTTGGAAATGATCTGTAAATTACTTTTTTTATTTCCCCTCAAAATTTAACATTAAGATCTAGGACTTGAAAATTACACATGAGCACTAGAAACTTTTTGTGGCGAGTGGAGAAGAGCAGGCAGCGGTGGCAAAACCAGACTGACGAGATCGCCCGCAGTTTCATAGCTACTCAGCAAGTTCTGGGCAATGAACATGACAAAGATCCCGTTAGCTTCATTCTTTTACTGCCTCGGAAGTAGGGGACAGCTGTGGCTTGTAATGGGATAAGAGCCCACAGTCTCCGTTTAGAGCATATTTAACACAATCCACGTATAACACAATAGATTGGACTTCACCGACAGCCTCAACCCATGGTAACGTTTTGGGTTGCTTTCAGTGCGCTGAAAAGCCGCAGCACTGAACACAGACCCCTGAAACAAGGTTATGTTTCTAACCCGTACAGGCCTGAATCTCACACGTACTGACTGATCAAACGAGATGGGTTGGCAGGAATGTACTTGCTTTATAAACTGAATTAATTTTCTGCTTTCACCCAAATTAAATTTTTTTCACCGACAGTCACAATAGCTGGGCCGCATTGTAACCCGATTGCAGTTGATGACATTGTTAGGCCGAAGATATGAATTGCAAAACGGAATCGTGTTGCCTACGAATCCTGTAACTGAAATAGCAGCAGTGGCCTTGGAGGGGATCAGAAGAGAGCCAGCTGCATTGTTATTCATCCCCTGCTGGCAAATTCATGGAAAGGCATTTGCAATGGCTTCATACAGCACAACCTGGCACCTTTCCAGCCACACTGGCTTCCAACTGAAAGAGGGATCAGGGAATAAAAATTGGTAGAAGAATAAAATGTTCTCTACATGACCAGAGCAGCCCTTCATTAGGACCTCAGGATTCCCTCGCAAAAAGACTCAAAGCCACTGCATGCTAATTATGTAAATCTGACTGTACCTTGTCCAGAACATCTATTGATTTAACATTACTGCTGCCTTTCCAGGAGCAGACGAGGAGCCAATCTATAACTACTAATGTTATATTTGACATTAGCCTCGAACGGACACATGATGTCATTTGTTAAAACGTTCCAATAAAGATTTAATGCATTTATGACCCATGTGTATAACTGATTCACCCCTGCTGTATTGGAGCCATTTATTTATATACTTCAATGTGAGAGATAACATATGGGGTGTTTATACCTTGCAGCTACTTTGGAAGATACAATATATACTATGGATTTAAAAATACAAAGAGTAAACTGGAGCTAACATATATATATATATATATGGAATTATAATAATAATTTAGCAGGATACATTTCTGCTTATAATTTTAAAGCAATTTCTATCTAGCAGTTATCACCATGGCAGCTAGATGCTTTGGCACATTAATTGTAGAAAATTAAAATGCAAACCACAATTAAAAATGGTTAATCAAATTTCATCTTGCCCTAAAGGTTACTAGATTCTGGCTCACATGGATTGCCAAAGGGTGCAAATTCTGGAAATGATGGTTTTTGACTCCGGTTCAAAGAGCATGCACACACACAGACACACACGCACACACACATATATACAAACACACACATATGTATACATATATACATACACACACACACACACCTATATATACATATACAGGCAACACCCACTAAGGGCTCTTAATTGGTTCCTGAAAAACCAAGCATTAAGAGAAACTGGCAATAAGCAAAAGTGAAAGTTTTTGACGACCCAAGATGGCACCACAAGTGTTTTTAATGACCCAAGATGGTGACCGCGAGCATTATAATGAAACGCGCTGAGCGCTAAGTGGAATTAGGTATCAATTTAAAATGAGCGTTATAGAGAAAACAGCATTAAGGGGGGGTTGTCTGTATGTGTATATAGATACATATACACACACGCTTGTGGGCATATGCATATATATATGTGTGTGTGTATGCGTGTGTATGCACACACACATATCTGTATATATAATGTCATATCATCTAATTCTAACATACTATATTTAAAATGACATGCTTTGTCAAAAAGTCAAAAGCTTCATTTCAACATTTTTGAAGCAGTGTTTTTCCTGGTAAAATGTCTTATATTAAAAAGGAAAAAAGTACCCAAAGTGTTAAATGCTCCCAAAATGAAATGAACCACTTGTTTTGCATTAAATGAAGCGTTTCACTGTGACCCAAAAATGAGATTTTTCCTGTTTCCCTCACACCAAGACATGGAAAAAATTCTATTTTGGTTTGACCTGAGCCACTTTTTTTCCCCGGTTCCACATTTTAACCATGGGATCAAAAATCCCATTATTTGTCTGGCTCCAACACAAAGGATCCACACTTCCACTAGGCTACAACACTCCAGATTCGCAGGCTCAAGGCCTGATATTGATATTCAGGTAAAGCTAGTAATGGTGAAGTCTATTAGATTATGGAAGAGTCTCTTGAGGGAAGGCCTGCCTGGAGCCCTACTGAGCAAATCATTCAAAACTATACTGGACAGAGCCTTGTTGACAAGAAAAATTAAAGATCAATATTTCCTACTCGGTCATTTCTTCTATTGCTCAAGGGCTCAGTGTTGGATTGCTCACCTTCAATCAAATGCAGCAGTAAAGGAATACCTGGTAAATTGTTTACTGACCTTATGCTGTCTTGTCAAAGCCAAGGGATGATTGATATGGTTAAATATTTTTTTTGTTTAATCCTTAATTATTATCCCTAGTCTCATGTGCTTGTCCATGGACTAAATTTTCAACTCGTCATGAATATCTCTTTGGATTTTAGAAGAAACACTCTCGTCTTTGTTCTTCATTGCTTTTATCTCCTGACCTTACATATTTTGCCACTGCACGCGCTATTATATTTGATTGCACTGGGTTTTGCATACAGAACCTCAATCCATTCTGCCTTCCTAGTCCTATATACTGCAAATATCAACGTTAAAACTGCAGTTGTGAAAATCACCCCAAGCCCTCACTCTCCATTATTTTGTATCACTTGTCTCATTTTTCTTAATCAAACGCTTAAGGCTTAAAAGTCAGTTTTTATTTAATCACGACATGTATGTGTGCCTCTTAACTACCAGAGAAAAAGATTTACATCTAGCTAATGCTACTTTTACCTCAGTTTCCATTTTTACTTTCAATTCAACACATTCTATAAAGCATGCGGGAAGCAGGCAAATATTAAAAGACATGCCATACATCTGGTATTTAAAATCACAGAATAATAGTGTTCCTTTTACTGTAAATAAGTCCATTTCAGATATTTGGATCATTAATAATAAATACTGCTTAGCTGCAGAAAACTTCTCCTCTTTCTTATTTTAAATTGGATACCTGAACAAGTTAAAAAAAATAATGAGAAGCCCCACCTACCCTACTCTTTTCCTACTTAGTTTGAAGGCCACCTTGACACTCTTAAGTTAGTCTGTAATAAATGTGCAAAAGTCCCTGCAGTGCAATTGTTTTGTCTTCATCAGCACTGCTGATCAAAAACAGCAAAAATATGGAAAGGGGTATGTTTTCCAAGAATTATAAAAGAGGCATATGTAATAACAGCATTAAAAAAATCACAGGATGTATTCACTCACTTCTTGCACACTGTGAAAATTTACCCTGAAGTGTAACGTTATGAATGTCAAGTGAAGCACAATTGTACTAGTGCTACATGCCCTACTTCACACCGCACAATAATAACGGCTCAAGGGACAGAACATCATGACCACAATCCACAAAATGTTCCAAAAGAAACTGATTGACTCACAAATGTATGATTACAGCATTGTTCCTCCTGAAAATGAAGCAAATTAGAGTTTCTATTTAGCCTCAAATTGGGAAAAAAATTGAAAAGGGGGGACTTTCTCCTATAAAGAAAATCTGTGTGCTGTATGGTACTCTATAACAGAATACAACCTGCCATTTTTACATCCATAGTGCTAAACTGAGAAAATCTAACAAGTAAATACATGCCTTTTAACATTTGGCTGCTTCCCACAATAGGTTTGCCTGTTTTATGAAAGGTGTTTAATGGAAAGTAAAGCGAAACTATAATGGAGATAAAAGTAGCATTAGCTACATGCAACTCTTTTTCCTGGGTAATTAGGACAGACATACAAACGTAGCTTGATTATATAAAATCTGACTCTTAATCTGCCTGATCAAAACTCAGAAGTTTGATTAAGAAGGTATATCAATTAGTTATTTTCATCTGAATCTCTTATCCTGAGTGACAAAGAAAAATAGCTTCTATTTTCACATAGCTTAGGGGAAAAAAAAAGAGCAAAATATTGAAACGATGGACACTTGCCAGTTTTTCCCTTTCTAGACATGTCCGTGCTCCCTGCCACAATACAAACACTCAGTTTTCTGTACTGAAAAAGTAATTATCACTTTCAGAAATCTAACTTGGGGTGAAATTTACCCTTAGGGTGAATTTATGTAGCTACTGTTTGATGTGATGTTTGACAAGAAGAGAGAGACCGGAGAAGGATGCAAAGAGGGAGCTGCATGGCCAAAGCGACAGGGCAGGAAACGTGACACGAAGCAGAACATAGACCTACGTCCCATGGCAAATTCTGCCCAGAAGACAAAGTCCTGACCTGATCCCACCAAAATCAATGTAAGTTTTGCCATTGACTTCTGCAGGACCAGGATTTTATCCTTACTGACTAGGGTAGGTGTTTTGGTGCAGCTATGGAAATAACTACTTGCTATACATATTGTATGGGTACTGGGTACCCTCTCACCATCCAACCTACAATGGAACACCAGCCTCGGCAGCAATGCATCATTAATCTTCCTCTGGAAAACTTGGGAAGGTCAAAAGCTCTTCCATCATCCTCTAGGCATGGTAAAGAAATGGCCCAAAAGCTTCTACCCATGAAAATCTCCAAATCCAGAACCATGTTTAGATGCCTTCAGGGCACTGACCCAAGCAAAGATACCTTTAAACAAACACTGTGCAGTAAACTCAAGAAGATAAAAAACTATAGAGAACAATTAAAAAGTAGACGTGTGCTTTCATTAAAGTTGCCGCAGAACATAAATGAGAAAAATGATGGGTTTAAATCATGGCGCTGTGAATTATTAGGAGAGGTAAAGATTTTACATTAAATTCTGTTCTTTAAAACCTCTTCTTTATGACTGTTTAGCATGGTGACATTTACTGCAGCCACTGCTTGTCACTACACTGAGACTTTCAGTCTGGAATTACCCATGTAAGGAGCAGATGGAAAAATCAGAAGCAACGCCAGAAATGATCAAGCCATTTGAGCGACTCTTTCCCATGCTTATATGGTTGCCTATTTTTGCATGGACAAGTGAACTGCAAATAGCTCTGCATAAGTTATGTAAGATTTGGGGAACATGCAGTCTACCAAAATCCCTTGCTCCTGACTGCAGTGGGGAAAGGAAGGAGATGCTTCCCAGGGAACCTGAGCTGCAGGGCTTTGTCTCTGCTTTCCTTGAAAACAACGGGTCCTTTCCTACCAATTTTTTTCTCCTACCCCATCTTGTATTCACTAGCTAGATCTTTTTCCCCCACCTAGAATCCCTCAAGAAATATATTCATGGCAGCAGCTGGCCTGTGTTGGCACTTCCCTGCTGTGTATCAAGACTGGAAATGCCCAATGCTCTCCTAACCACTTTAAGTCTAGAAGCAAAAAGTGCCCAACTCTTCAATATGATGCGATCAGTCTCATGATCTCAAGCTACCATTCTTCAAATATCTGCTGGTATTCAAAATACTCAACATCTGCCTTCCTTCTTATATGGGCAACAGCGGAGATACTGAACACAGCAAAATGCAGGGCAGGGGGATGGAAAGAGGGAGAAAGAGAAAAGAAACTGCCCCAGAGCATGGGGAGGAAAAGCGCAAAGAGGAAGCAGAGGCAGAGAAATAGGTACACACATGAAGGCAGCCACACACCTAGCCTTAATCTGAGCCCTGGGGATTCAGACAAAGTTTGCCCTTTGGTTTGGGGCTTGGGGGTTGGTTTTACTTTTCCAGTATACTTTGTTTTCAATGCACGAGGTGTCATCCCCTCCAGAAGTCCTCCAGAGGGTACACGTTTTCTTTTTTTTAAATAAAAGATGCATTCAGACATCTCAAATGGTTCAAAGAAAACAAATTTATATATTGTTACATGTGGTCCAAACTGCATTGCACCGGTAATCTTTATTAGGATTTAATGAGACACAATAATATTTTCTTTCCATTAAAATATTATTCGGTGCAAAAATGAAAAGAACAAAAACAGCATCAGTATATTAGTGACCTTCATTTAAGTAATCAGTCCTTGGATGTTCCAAGATAATCTGGTTTTCTCACAAGAAAGGAGGAAAACGCATTATTTATCCTGGACAGCTCCCAGCACAATTTTATAGCACTTTTGGGATTCTAAAGCTTTTAAAGAAGCTATTATTATTTGGAATTTTTCCAGCAAGCACTAAGTATTAAAAATAGCACCTATGCTATGCTAACATGAATCACCTGTTTATTACCCAAGAGAGCTAAGATCATTTAATAAAATATTATGGGAAGTTGAAAAAAAAAAAGACCTTTTATACTTGTACCATGTATTAATTTGCCACAAGCGGTTAGGCAAAAAGGAGAAAAAAGACGAAGGCAGACTGGTGAATTATGACAAAGTTGTTGTCATATTTTAACTTTTGTATGGAGAGAATCAGTCTTTAATGGCAAATCTGCGTAGTGTGTTGTAAAATTGTCAGCACGGCCTGGTAGCAAAGGCATAATAAGCTTGGGATTTAACACCATCTTACCTACTAATTGAAAGGACCCGACCTCAGGAGGGTCACGCGCTCCAAGTCAGAATGGTAACTCTGCAAATTATCACTGCTCTGCAGATGCCAGTATCTCCTACCTGTAAGAAGTATGCGACTAAACATATTAAATTCCATTGATTAAAAATTAACTCTGTTTCCCATCTACCTACACGGTTTGTTAAGCTCCAGAAGTGAAAAACAATCTGTTGTCTAAAGTAATATAGCATGCGTTGTGGGGGGTTTCTAAATTCAAAGGGCACACAGTCATTGGGAAAACCCGATCAGGTAGTTTATATTGATATTTAAGCTAGTTCTATAATGTACTGGTGGACGGTAGATGAGAGGCGTATAAGCACTGATGTGTGTGCATCTTATTGACCTGACTCTGGCAATTAGCTTTTATTTAGGCAGATGCCCTCCCTGAAGCCAGCAGAACTACTTGGGAAAGGCAGGTGCCCTTGCTTCCTAGGGGCTGTAAAAATTCAGAACAATTGTGTATACAGAAGCTATGCTGTCATTTTTAAAGACTCGCTACTCTAGATGGTTTGTAGGATTTTTCCCTACCCCGACTTTTTGCCAAAATCTTACGTGGGAGGACACGACTGCTGGGAATAAGGGGAGGATTCTCTGGAGATGCGTCTCCCGCGGATGACGGTGTATTCAGAGTACTGCAAACTCCACATCTCTGTTCTTGGCATTTAACGAGGGGGTAAAGTAAAATGTGCAGGACTAGAATTTTAAGTGTTGGTTTAATAACCTTTATCCAGCTCATTTCTGAATGATTTTCTTCCTCTCTGGAGAGATGTCTAATGTCAAACAGCGGTATTAAGGTGAGCCATGGTTACTGAAGAGGCACAAGGAAGGCACATGACAAAATTATTAATTTCAAGGGAAAAAAGTTTGAGTATTTCTTTCACTTCATAAATGCTCTTCTGAAAGGTATTCATCATGTTAAATGCAAACTTATTTTCCACAGCCAATTAAAAGTATTCCTGGTATCAACACAAGTTAAAGGCTTCAAGTAGATGGCTCATCACATATTGCTCTAAATGACACATATATTGTTATCATTCAATGGCAAAGTATAAACTATAAAAAATTGTAAGAGCTACTGAATAGCTATTGCGTAACTAGGGACTGAGGGGGTAAATAGTTTATCCAAGTCAAATGTCATCATTTTAAATTTCCAATGTTTTCCTTTTCCTGGGGCATTTCACTCACTCTGAATGCACGGGGCTCCCTACTTTCATGCTACATACCATCAGCTAAGAAATGACCAGTGCACACAGAAAAAAGTTAAAGGAACAATACCCAGTCTTAAGACTTGATCAACTTTTAACTCAGAATAGTTTGTTTCGCCGTGTTTTATCATGGAGTGAGTGTAGCAGACCAAAACTGAAGTATGTCCCCATGTATCCTCTTGCAGTTTGGGGATGGAGGGAGCGGCGTGGGGAGACAGGAAGATGTACTAGTTGGTTCCGAATCTAGCCACATATTTTTCTTGCACTTCAAATTATAAACCAGAAGGAAGTATTTAAAAGGTAACATTCAGATGCAACCTACATTTTGACAGCTTGTGAGTTTCTTGAGTGCTGAGAAATCTGAACCTAAGCGACAGACTTGAGCAGGCCTGGAAATCTGAACTGCAGCCTGAATGAAACCTGGGTCATATACTGTCCCTCTCAGTGGCTTCCTCTGTGCAAAAACGATGTTTATTTTCTACCTATGGGGATTTCTAACCATCTTTCATTTTCCCTGAGCCCGAGGAAAGGCGTGTGTGCCTGAAACTTGCAGAAAAAGATTTTTTTTTTTGCGATTTCTTAGTTGGTCTAATAAAAGGCATCATCTCTGAACCAAGAGCTCTGGAGTTTTGCATTTCTTTTTGTCTCAGACTAACACAGCTGCCAAATACATCCCTGGGTGCTTCATAGACATTTAAAACGCGAAATCTTATCCCAAAACAAAGACGAATCTGTCCAGCCTGGAGCGCTCTCCAGCATCTGCTTGCATGGGACGCTTCTGTGGAAGGTAAACAAGGCAAAACTCATCCAGGACCTGGGCGATAGCATTAAACCGGTATTTTCATGCACCCATGAATCAGGACTGATGGTTTTATAATTGTCCTAGCTAATGGAAACCATAGATTCTATTTATGTTGTGTTCATCTATTACTTCTTTTCTAAACTTTACTAAGCTATTAACCTCTGTAATATCCCATGGCAGTTAATTCCACAGGTTATATAGAGAATGTTAATTAGTATTTCTTTTGATTGCTTCTGTTTTCAACGGCGGTTTTATTTCATTATTGGCTAATGCTATCCTCACTGAAGTCAGTGTAAATGAACAAGAGGAGCAGGTCCCTTTTGGGGCATAACCCTTGTTTTTTGAACAGTAAACATATTAATTGGGTACATATGATGCAATATTCAGTGTGCTGCTTCATCTGCACTGGAACTCATATAATCAGCTCAAGCCTCTGATTTGCTTACTGCTGCATGTTCACGAGATGTATGCCCTCCATGTTGCATTTTTCCCCAGAGGCAACTGTAGGAACAAACTACTTGCCAGATATGTTGTGACCTGGAAACTTGCTCTGAAATGATCTCTATTTGGAGTCTGAACTCAGCCTGCAATTCTGGGAAATGAAGCTCAGTGCCTGGTAGCTATGAACCTTCACACCAGCATGCTATGGAGTCACGATTTTGGAAAACCAAGACATCCTTGGTCTTTGTCAGTATGACAGCTTGATGAGGATTAGGCATTCCCACTCTTTGACTTGTGTTATTTTTACTAATTTACTGTCAAGATGTTTGTATTCAACCTACTGAATAGATCAGTGTAAATCTCTGTCTCTTTTACACATGCACACACATGTAACCCTCCACCAACCCCCAAACACACATGTACACACACACACACACACACACACACACGTAAATGTATTCCTCCTGGTGACGAAGGCACAATATAGAAGTCTAATTTTGTACCACAAATTGTGCCACAAGGTTAAGGACAGCGTATACTGCAGGCATGGGTGGATCTAGGATTTTGAAAAGAGGGGTGCAGATGGTTTGGTACATAAATATAACACATTTTTCTCCACTTAAAGAGAAACTAGAAGATTTGCTAATGTGCTGGGGGCCAGGAACTATATTATTCTATTTAACATCGAAACAAAACTAAATATGACTTTACCGAAATGTGCACTAATTTGCTAGACTATATATTAAGTTTTAAAATAAAGCAACAAACTAGGCAAAAAATAGTCAAAATACATTGTTTCATTAGTCTTGTAGTCATACTAGTTAAATATATCTCTCATTCAGATTCATAATACGAAATCTAGCCTTTTTGTGCATCTAACAGCGCTTCACTATTACTCACTTACACACCTGAGCTAACGCCCACCTGAGTTAAAATTACCACTCCTGAGTGAAGGCTTTTAGCTAGGAGTAAAAACAGGTCTGCAGTTCTGGAAAACGGAAGGGAGGATTTACTAGGAATGGCTACCAGACATCCAAATTGCAGAAGGGTAGGTTGATTAATGGGGCATCAAGACCATAGAAAAGAGCTGTGAACACCCATGGAGTCAAGAGGAAATAGCAGGAATCCAGTAGGATCTACGACCCTAACTGATCCCCCGCAGTACTGCCCGAGTAGACATGCTGCTGCCCTTCTTCGGCAATTGACTTTAAAACCTGGGTAGAGCGGGCGTCAAAGGGGGTGCACAACTGCACCCCCCTGGATCCACCCCGATCACAGGACTTGCTGGGATGACACTACAGGGATGGTGGAGATGGCCATTCAAGTTGATTAGCGTGTTCTTTAAAAAGTTCCTCTGGGGTTGAAATTTATCCTGAGTGTTTTGCTCTAAGTCTGTAGGTAAATTGTGGAGGTTTGTAGGAAATCTCCTGAGCTGTTTTTTGAATGATGACAGCATGAAAACATGCTTCACACTTTTAAAATGCAGACTTGTTTTGCTGAAACAACTCAAAACCATAGGTAGAGATTTGAGTCTTAGTTACATTCAAGTTCAGTAAAATTGAAGTTACATATTAAATAAATATAGTGTGTACTACATACACTATAAATAAATATATAGTGTATACAACATACACTATATACTATATAGTGTATACTGACTAAATACATTTCAAGTGTAGCCTTCCTGATAAATATAGTTGTGGTAGTTATGTACCTATGATGAAACCTTTCGCCTTCTAAGACACAAGTGTTTGTATTTACTCATGTAACTACATAGGCGTTTATTCCCTTGCAAAGGTAGTCCATAAAGAAGTTGTATCTATAAAATGTACAAGATATGCCTACTGAATCCAGAACCTGCTTGAAAACTAGATGGGACCAAATTATTATTTAGGCAAACCTCAGCCTAAATTTGAGAAATGCTTTTATACATGAGCTAATCCTGTCAGCCCAGATTTCCTCACTCTGGGACCTCACCCTTTTTTTTTTCTTTGAATCAAACATGCTCAGTTTAAGTCCTAATCCTATGGCCTCTAGTTTAATTCAGTGACTGCTACAGGAAAGCAGATCACAGACTTGCAGGCTATAGAGACCATTGTGATCATCTAGTCTAACCACTCGTGTAATAGAGGCCACATCATTTCATTAAGTAATTCCTGCCCAAAGGCCTGGTTGAGCTACACTGTATGTTTTAGAAAGATGCAGCCTTGACTTAAAGACTTTAAGCTACAGAGAATCTACATTTCTTGATAAACGTCTTAATGGTTAAGTACGCTCATCATTAAAAAACTGCGCTATGTATTGAATTGCAATTCATCTAGAGTTAACTTTCAGCCCCTGGATCCATAGCACCACAAAAAGATACTGTCAGACACTTTAGACCCCAAATTTAATTCCATTTCAAATGTGTTAGCTAGTAGGAATTGTCTTCCAAACTGCACCAGCATGTTTTTTTTAAATCAGTAACTGAGTGATTAAAAAAAAGAAAGACCAGTTGGCCCAAGGTATTTTATGCCTCGGTTAGAGCGACTGTCCACTTGGCAGACGGAGCATAAAATTAGGGTGCTCTTCACATGCACAGATGGTCTGCAACAGGGTTTGACCTTTGGGAAGCATCTTCATCTCAGCTTCTTCTGCATGCTCAATACTGAGCTACCCCACTTGCTTCCAGAAAAGCCTGTAGGTCAAGGACATTCGAGGCATCTCATCTATGCAACACGCATTACCCCATTCTAACCTAACCAGTAGCTGAGTATATATCATATATATCCTCCTCTTGCTCCCAGTTCGCCTCCAGGTCCAAAATCCAATTCTTGGTCCTCTGCCTCAGACCTTTCAATGGTCAACAACTGTCTCAGAGATCGCTTTTCCATTAGCGGCCCACCATAACAAGGATACAAAACAATCATTGTCTATAGGGAGAGGCAGAAGCAAGGCACTCTCAGCGTCCACTGAAATAAATTACGTTTAATATAAAGCAACCTCAGACTTGCTTTGCATTCAAAAGCATGTCTGACTTTATCCCAACCATACAGTTGGGGCCATAAAAGTTATCACCCAAAAAATCCTTGCCCCTAGCATAAATTGTGGACCATCACAGCTACAACATCATTCTAACAGTACAATTTAATATAACTATCTGAATGCATGCTACTCTTAGTACTTTATAATCCTGGGCAAACCTTACACTGGGAAGAAGAGGCGAAAAAGAAAAAACAGCTTACAAGTTTAAGTGGCAAAACCAAATCATCAAAACTGTATTTGTGCTTCCTCAGAAATAAAACACTTGACACATCGAAACAGATTCGTACAAAAAGAAATGTTATTTTCCATGCTATAGGAGAACAATACCAATTATCAAGACATAACATGGAAAAATGAAAACAAAATAAAAATATAGAATAAAAAGCCAATGCTTAATTTATTATTCATTTCAATTTTAAAAAGTGGGATTAACTGCTAAATAAGACAGGATTTAAACTTAGAGCAAAATGGCCACATTTACTGAAAGCCCAGCATCCCAAAGAACTCACTGCATGCTTTATTTTTGTACTTTTTATATTTTGTACTTCTTTTCCTGAGCAGAGCTAAAAGAGTACAATTATCTGGAATCACAACCACATTAGATGTTGTCATTTTTCTTGAGCTCTCCTGTTCTGATCTCATGCTAAGGTTTTAGAAGTGCATTAAAACACAGAAGTAAATCTGAAAACAACTGTGGATTGCATTTTTTTTTCCAATTTAAAACACTATAAAGTCACTTACTCACATATTTCATGTGTCCTACTAGTAGTAGTGGGTATTCTGTTAGAAAATGTTTTCCTGATGAACTCGTATGATTGGCTGTAAAACAGGCTGTTCTAGATCATTTAATATTTAAAAATATTAATGATATTGTGAAATTAAAAATGGTAAGTCATGCCATAAAACGTTGTGCTGGTCACATGCCATCTACTGTGAAAACCCGCAGGTTATATTCGATTTTATGTTTTTCTTAACTGCACTGGAGGACCGGGAGGGAGGGAGGCGTGAAGATGGGAAAATCCAAACAGAATGAGAGTTACCTGCATAACTGTTTGCTAGCCATGAAAACCAAGGTCCCAGATTTCTTTCCGAAGGGGAGCAAATCCAATACCCATCTGAAGTAAAGAAAAAGACCCCCACTGACTTGGGCAGACCTCAGATCGCCCCTCAGCAATTAGCAGCTCACACTGTGATAGCGATGGCTGGAGCTGTTGACAAGGATCTTCTCCCACAACGACAAGAGAAACAGGAGGCAAGAAAAAATGTAATTCATTATATCAAATGAGAAAGCAGTCAGCATTTATAATTCAACAATGCCAGTAATAGTGCTGCACATAATGAAGTATTGGCCCCTTCAGCTATCATTCTTTAAAGCCCATTTCAATTACTCTTTTCTGATTTTTTTTTTTTATTAGTTGAATATGATCCTTTTCTTGTCCTCTAGACTGTAAATAAACGTCATGGGTGTCTCTGCTCCCTGTTTTCAATTGAGAATACCAATTAAAAACAGCAGTAAGAAGATGCTACAGAGGGGAGCAGAGCTTTATGCAACAGCCAAAGCCCAAGCTCACTTTCCAAACAGAGAAATGGTCAAAACCCTGCATACCAATGAGACAGTCAGTACTTAAAAGTGGGGTTTTATGTGGTGTCAATGAAAACCTGTATCCTTCTATTGAAACAGAGAACAAATTAATCCTTGCAGCCAGCTATTCATACAGGAGGCTATCACAGATGATATCTAAAATCCCATATGCAAAGAACTTCATTGAGAAGACTGCCTGTGTGTTCAGCGACCCGCACGGACCTCCCTCATCCGAGTCCCTTAGTGTCTCCCAACAGTAATAAAAAGCACATGCTGTGCACTAAAGCATGGTTTTCTATTTCTTTAAAAAACTTTGACTGCTATTAGTGAAAGAAACTGATATTAAAATTAAACAGATGGATATAATAAGGAAGACATTTTCCAAGAGGAATATTCCTCTTTAAATATGCATGCAATTAGGGGTTCATGCCTCCGGTCAACGGCCAGCAATGTGAACGTGTTTCGTTCTCTTATAGCCTCCCGCTGCCATTACAGGACTGGTCTTGGGCAACCGTGAGGTAACTCCGAGCTGCCAAATGCATTTCTTAGGGCTGATTTGATTTCCATAGGTTCATAGATCTGAAGGTCAAAGGGACCCACTACAGAATCCCCTGCCACACCTGTATCACACCTGCAGATTCCAGCTAAGCATTTGTTTAAAACAATGAATCTTGATGTCAAGACATTAAGTGACGGCAAATCCAACGCATCCCTCAGCAAGCTGTTCTCGTGGTAAATGGCCCTCGCTGCTAAGAAGTAACAGTTAAAAAAGCATGCCTTACTTCCAGTTTGAACAATTGGTCTAGCTTCGGTTCCCAGTCGCTGGATCTCATTTAGACACGACACAGGCCAAAGATTAGGCCAAGATCCTGAGCCTGGCAACTTGCTCTGGCAGCTAGGTGCTCAGGTTATAACACAAGGCCTGGAGAAACAAGCTGCAGTTCTGACAACCTTCAACCAAAAATACAGGGTTTCTGATCTGGAAGACAGACCCTGCCGCAAAGCTGATGCCAACAAGTGCAATAGTGTAGAGGGAGAGACGCTATTTCCCAAATCGTGCTGTCCCCAACCTCACCACCTCCATGGAAAGAAATGGCAATTCTCACAGGGCAGGACAAAGGGAATCTCATTCATTTTATGCAAGCCCCTCATTCCCTCCAAGAAAAGGACCAACACTTACCCCAAAACACAAACTGGTCCCTGTTACTGGTGCCTAGGCTCCTTTTAAAAAGGGAAACTAGCTACTGGTTGAGGACATAATCTCTTGGAGTATGTCAGTGCCCGAGGATGCCGCATGAAACTTGTCTCTCAACTCAAGTCCAAGCTATACTACAAAGTTGTCAACAGGACTTGCAATTTGGTGCCACCGGTTTATGGCCGCGCACAGATCTGATGCAAGCTGGCAAGCCCCCATCTTTCTGTTGTCTGAATAAAATCATTTCCCTGAATGACAAGCCCACAGCTGGCACACAGCTACAGCAAAACAGCAGTGTGGATGTGTGCCAGCGACACGGCAATGTGTGGATTGCTAAGCCCTGGCGCCTTCCACATCTTCTGCTGACACAACTTCCCACGCCGGGCACGGAGAGCGCTGGCAGCAGTAGCCAGCTCCTACCTAATGCCAACAGCTGTGAGCTGGGAAAAGTTCTAGCGCTGAAACCCTGGAGCGCAGACAAGGCCTGAGACACGAAGGGATATTTCTCTACCAGCCTTCATATTTGCATAAAAAAAATACCCTGTAGTCTTCCAAAAAGTGATTAACTATTGTATTACAAAGGGACAGATTTAATAGTCACATCTGAATTTCTAAAAATGTTGCCATTATTTTGTTTTTAAAGAAAGAACAACTCCATCGTTTAACCGGGGACTACCTGAGTTCATATGTAGAAGCACAAATGCTGTCAAAGGTAGGAACACCAGACAACATTTTTAAATTGGCATAAAAACGCCTTTATACAATACAGTGATGATAAAGAGATCGTCAAGAGATTAAAAGCAATGAGTTTAAAATAAATGACGAGCCGACACTGTAAAAAATGGTAGCTATCTCCCCTCTCTTTGCAAGCTTCCTATCTGGCACCAGTCTATACCTGTGCTGTTAACACCATCAGAAAATATACTATTATTATACTAATATAATCCCATGCCAGAAAACAAATGTTGCTCATGCTCCAGCACAATAGGTACAATCACGTTGAGTCTACACTTTAAGCCAGTTCAACAGACACAGTGTTCAGGTAAAGTGAACCTAATTCACGTGTCAATGCTGTCCTTGTGTAAATGAGGTTTTAGTGCAATGATATTTTATTACTGTAAACTTTTCCGTTAAAACATCGTGCTACGTTTTGGCAGGAGTGCCAGGAACTGTTGGTCCCAAAAGCATTTGTTCTAGTTCTACGTGAACTCCTCCTCAGCTTTTCAAAACTGAAATGGTTGGGTGGGAAATTTTCCAGCCTTTGAAAGATGATCATAATATAAACGGATCATTTTGAGGAAGACCCAACCTAGCAAATCTCAGACAAAAACTAAAGTCTTGAAAAATGATGAAGGATTCCCAGGAAATGACTATGCACGTCACACTTCAATTTACCTGTTGCCTTCATTCCTGCTACAAAATGGCATGATGTTCAAAAGGGTTTACTTTTAGAGATGACATTTTTGTACACATATAAAGAAATAGATGGGCCATTTTTAATCAAAAGGAAAGTAGATAGCTTTGTCCGCTATGACAGAATCTGTGCCTATGAAAGAAAGCATCACGCTGCAATGTTACCAAGAAAGCTAAAAAGCACAATCGTCAGTAAATGCAAACGCAACCATCTTTCCATCTTCTAGCAGAAACCTTCACCCACCTCTGCAGGCCGGTGCTTCTGTCATAAATCCTCTAGCACCCATTGCAGGATACTCTCAGATACTTCCCCACACTATCACCTTGGCTCATTCAGTGCCAAGACAGGGGAAGGGAGGAATTCACCCATTTAACTACATCAGCTCAGTTTTATTTCACATACGGTGAGCTCCTGCAGTGTTGAGAGACAGATGAGGCTGTGTCCAACCACTGCTCCTGCTCAATCCCCATCTACAAAATCTAATCTGTGCTTCTTCCAGGGAGAGGTTTGCTTAAAATCTGAAAGGCATATGGAGTAATACCATTAGAGCTGATTTATCTGCCTTCCTGCCACTCCAAAAGTTGAAGAGGATGATCAGAAATTAATCACAATATTGCACTTCTGTATAAAATGCAGATGGGATTAGTGTCTAATACTTCATCTGAAAGGAAGACCCTCTAGCAGCACATAGTTTTATTATCTCAGATGAATTTTATGTAATTGTAGGATTATTTTCCTCCTCTCGCAGCATAATGCTTCTTCTAAAGAAACTGTACAAATACAAATACAATACTGCACTAATGAAACTGATTTATAAGATATGACAGTTGTGTTCACAGAGGTGGGTCTCCAATTTTATGACTATCAGTACTAGGAGACTGGGAAGTGCCATTAACATAACAGATTACTATTAAAGCTAACACATTCTGCATAGATATCTAGGCATAACAGTATATCATTAATGGTTCCACTTCTTGTCATGAGCAAGGAGGTTATGATGAAAGACATTATGAAAGCAATGAGGTGGTTTTTTTTAGCAGCAATTCATGAGAAAACACAGTGAGATTAAGTTTCTCTGCTCACTGCATGAACAGAGAACTTGTGACTTCCAGATGCAGCCAAATGTGCAGAGATCAACCCTCAGCTGGAGACATCTGCATGGTTTCCAGCAGCGGAGGATCTGCCCCACTACATTTTGTCACATATATAGGAAAGTTTGCATGCTTTGATCTTATACAGTAAGGCTCCTTAGTCACTGGATTTCAGCATGTGTCCTGACTGGTTAGGACATGTCTAGACTGTTAACACATGGGTAGCAGAGAATTTGTTTAACATTAGTAAGGGGAGGAACAAAACAGTGGGAAGCCCATTATGTACAAGTAAAGGGATCCGCTTCTTGTCATTCAAGACAGAGATTCACCTGCTGACAGTGCCGGAGGCCCTGGCTGATGCTCATTCCTTCTGGTCAGAGGGAAAAATAGACTCCCACTTCTAACCACTACAGACAATAAATGAGACTCAAAAACCAATCAACTACTACTGCGCTTGCTCTATGTTCTTTGCAACAGGAGTCTGAAATGCTGATTTCTCAGTACAAGTTGATGCTAGGAAAGGATATAAAGTGCAGCACTCACCAGGATTGTAACTTGCCCTAAAACAAATGGTGCCCACTACTTACTTCTCCAGGCTGAAGAGCGAACCTGCCCACCAAAAAATGGCCCATCGGAGGCAAGAGTTCCCAGCTCTTTGCTCTTTGTAATGCAGTGTTCAACATCGCTAGGCTCGGGCACCTCTTGCTAGATTCAAGCCATCACTTGGACAATGCCAGACTGCAGAAAAATAATCAAACAATTCTTCTGTTGCAAAGAACTCAGAAAGCAGGTCAGAATATTTTTCACACTCTGGATTCCTATTTGAAATCTCTGGGTTTATCATGTTTGCACACCTAACAGTGTTAATATCACGGGTACCTTGTGGCACCCTTGAAAGAATCTCAAGGCACCCCAGGGCACGGTGGCACCCTGGCTGAGAATCGCTGTTGTGGCAGAACCTTACCCAGAAATGCAGGCTCCCTTCCACATAGATATATTCAGTTTCTGTGATTAAAATAAATCATTTTCTGTGATTAAAATGAAATAACGCTATATTTATATGTCTTTATCAGTATATATCATTTACATCCTCCTCTTGTATAGAATATATATATATCTAGAGATAGATAGATAGATAGATAGATAGATAGATAGATAGATAGATAGATAGATAGATAGATAGATAGGAGGTTTTTCATTTTAATCACTGAAAAACGTGGATTTGAGATTCCCTTTTTTTAACCGAAAATTGGGAATTTTTTTTTTTTTAATCAGAGAAAACCAGGATCCCTGCTCATTACAAACAAGTCTTTGTGAATATACAGCCACAAAACCTCCGTTTTTATTTTGGGATTATCTCAGTTATTTTTCTTTAATCACTAAAGATGAATAAAGTTGTATATGGTTTATTTTCTTAACAAAGCCTTTGTTTCTCCAAGTCTTCCAAGCAAAGTGACTCAGAGTAAAGAATAATGTTTTATAACCTCTCCTGCAAAAACATGACAAGCCATTTTACAAGCAAGTTTGCAGTTAGAAAGGAATCTGGTTAAACAAATTTCAGACCAAATGCATTATAAAACAGTTGAGATATTAATCACTAAAAATGAGGCCTTATAATGGAAATTCCAGCTCAACCTTAATTATAGCAGTGCTATCAGCAAAACCCTAACACTGTTATTCCATTAACTATAATTTTATGAAACTATGATGTTGCCACAGTTAACAGAATGAGAGCTGTAATCAAAACATAACAGCATCACTAAAATACGAAGCAAGCAAACAGCGCTGGCTTTAGAAAGGTTTTGCACGTCACTGCGATCACCCACTACACTCTCGCACTAGATACAATGGATTATAAAATTCAAATCCCACATTAGCAACTGAATTAATCTTGAAAAAGGTATAGTGCTTAAAATATACTGCCATGTAGAAAACCCCACTAACAAAAATCACAGGTGAAAGCCCAAGTATATCCCTGTGTAGAGACTGCCCTCTACAAGAGCAAGACACTTCGGTAAGATCATTGAAACCTGTAGGACAGAGGTTCCCAACCCCTGGGCCGTGGCCTGGAACCGGGCTGCAAAGGGTTGGCTGCTGGTCTACAGGAGGGTTGGCTACCGGAGGCAGCCGGCCCTCCTGTGGACGGGCATCCAACCCTTCATGGCCCGGTACCAGGCCACGGCCCAGGGATTGGGAACATCTGAAGAGAAAAAAGTGAGTTTTATACTGAGTATAAAAAAGGGTTGGCTGCCGGTCCGCAGTATGCCGGTCACTTCTGGTCTGCACTACGCTGGTCCGCAGTTCGCTGGTCCGCGGTCACTGCCAGTCCACAGTTTGCCAGTCTGTGGTCGAAAAAGGTTGGGAACCACTGCTGTAAGATACAGTATAATTTGTGTCTTTTGTTATCATGGAAATGCCTAGATCAAAGGATGGATGAGCCTGCCTTTAGTGTGAAATAAGAAAAAATTGCAATAGTAATATACATTAATTATAGCTAGCATGAACTCCCATGTCAATGTCATTTTTTTCTTCATTAAAATCCATAAGTCGTTGGCCTATGTTTATTTTAAAATGGATTCGCTCTACGTTTCTAAAGCATGACCCTTGAAGCATGCAAGGTCGCTGTAAGTCAGCTGCGCAGCCTACTGCCTGCCTGGGTGCAGTCTTCTTCAGCTCACAGTTTGCCTCCTGCTTGCACACTGTATCTTCACGCCGCTTGCTCCACTCTCCTCTCTCTCCCTTGAGAATTTAATCTTTTAGTGTGACTTTGCCTTGTTACCCAAGTACCCACAGTTGGGCTTCCTCAACAGGGCAGACTGCTCCTTCTTAAAGGGCCAGACCACCCGTTTCAGTCGCACCGGGCTCTCAGTTGTGCCACTGTTAATCAAGAGTACCTTCATTAAAGCAAAGTAGAAGCCCAGCTTGCAGGTTGTTTCTCTGGATCAGGCGTCTGCTCCAAGATCGTCTTGCTCAACCTCTTGCTCCCCTATTTATCTGTCCTCACTGTCCCATTTGTCACCAGCATTTAACTTTCAGTTTTGGCCTCTTTATACATGGAAAATTCTCCCCACACCAATTTTCTTATCTTGCAAGGTCTTTCCCTTAAAATACATTTAATATTCATCTGCTGGTACCTTATCCTCCAGTCATCATGGGTGGGATCACTGCAAAAGCCCTGGAGGGTGATCGTTCCTGCCATCCTGTTACACTTATATTCTGTAAGCCCATCCCTGTCTTCCAATGGTAAAATAATCATGTGCATCTTTGTTACTGCAGCAGGCTACCTGTATCCAGCATCAAGAACATCAGGTTTTGCCTACAATTCTCTGCATTCCTGCAGCTCCAGCACCATAAAAAGCTAAATATTGCCACATTTTACACAGTCAGTTCAGTACCTCGCCCCCCCAATACTCAGGAACGTCTGATTACTTGTGCAGCACTGTTTTATCACCCATGTAAAATATGTTATGGGTTAAAGACATAGGCGAGTCAGAGGAAACCCCATACATTTTTAATTAAATAAAAACTCTCTCTAAAAAAAAAAAAGAGAGAGAAAGCAAAAACCCTCTGAACATATCCCCTCCCCCCACATTCCCAAAGGAGAAAATAAAGGCTTCTACAAACAGTACATTTAGAAAAGAATTCCCCATCTCCCATTGCCCTTTCTAGGTTATTCTACAATTCTATGTTAACTCATTTTCATTATAAACATTTATTTCCAATTTGTACATCTGTTATGTGCACTACAGCACAACTGGTATTTAAATGAAATGCTTGTATTCCTGCCACTCGTTTCAGAGGTACAACTAAATTATAAACTAAACGGTAATGGCAGGAATAAAGCCCAATGAAAAATAAACAGCAAATAAATTAAGTGATTTACAGTAAAACAAGCTCACAGATGTGGACCTCCAATGATTTGAATTGCAGGGCTGTCAATAACTGGAAAGGACTAATAAAGGCTAGGTTTAGGCCTAACAACATCTATGCTATATACCTGGAGAGGGAGCAAGCAGCTTTGTCCTTTCGAGCCCTATGGTCAAGGAACAGACAAAATCTCAATGTGGGAATATGGGACTGCCCATTTCCAGCACCTGTCGAGACTTCAGCTGCTGAAAAGCATCAAGGATGAGCAGGATTAGTTCATGCCCTGGGACCCGCTGAATTACCAGCATAGCAGGGCATAGTGAAAACCCCTGAGAATGGCTTTGAAGGGAATCATAGACTCACAGACAACGAGGACTGAAAGGGAGCTCAGGAGGTCACATCTAGTCCAGCCCCCTGCTCCAAGCAGGACCAGCCCCAACTGCATCATCCCAGCCAAAGCTTTGTCTAGCCATGCCTTAAAAACCTCCAAGGTTGGGGAGTCCACCATCTCTCTGGGTAACCTGTTCCAGTGCTTCATCACCCTCCTAGTGAGAGAGTTTTTCCTAATATCCAACCTCAAACTTCCCTTGCTGCAGCGTGAGCCCATTGCTCCTTGTCCTGTCATCTGCCCCCACTGAGGCCAGTCCAGCTCCATCTTCTTTGCAGCCCCCCTGCAGGGAGGTGAAGGCGGCTATTCAATCCCCCTCGGTCTTCTCTTCTCCAGACTAAATCAGCCCATTTCCCTCAGCCTCTCCTCACCAGTCCTGTCCCCCAGTCCTCCAACCATTTTCATTGCCCTCCGCTGGGCTCTATCCAGCAGAGAAAAGAGTTAATCAATAGTCTTAATAAGATTAGAGCATATTTAAACTCATAAATCGACGAATTTACAAGAATTACTAGGAGTCAAAATATAGCAGGCATGCAGGGCTGCTGTGTTTGCAGCAGGAAACAAGGCTACCCACAAAAAAAACCACGCACTAGTCACATTTATTCTGTTTCTGTGACCATGAAAAAGGCATCAGAAACCACTACGCTCTTCTAACTGACACAAAAGGTACATTTGGACCTTGCTTGCAAACTAACTGGTATACTTAGATAAAGCAAATATATAGGAGCCCTACAGACATTTAAATGCAAGCACACAGTGACCTTCACTTACACCCATCTATAATGGCACTCTGTGTCCACAACAGCGGTCATGATTGCTTGCATATTACTACTGAGAACGACAGCACAGACATGTGATCTATTCCTTTGGAATACTCCACGATAATATTATAAAACAATTCAATAACAATTTTCAGGAAGTGGTAATAGTCCATACATAATTAATTTGCTTTAGTCTGTAAGTACACATCTCTATGTAATACTGCATTACAAATAGCAGTTACTGCAGCTTAAGCCAAACAAATTCACATTTGGTTATTCTGTACCCAAGCCAAGGAGCTCTGTCCTGGCTCTCCAGTTATGCTGAGCAGGCTGCATTGTGAATCAGATCTTTTAACTATGAATTAAAGCCATATAATCACAATTAAAGCAAGAAGCTTGTATAAGTAGGACTGTAAAATGGTGTTGACATAAGAAATAAAATTAGGCTTCCAAAACTAAGTGTTTCTACCCCTCGAAAAAAGGTCCTTGTAGCTGATCTGTCCAAAACATATGTTGTTTGCATTGTGAAAAGTCTAGAGCATGTTGGGCACACTGGTCACCACTCATGACCACAGTAGAGCTACCCATAAGATACCATCCTGCTCCTTAGGCACATCCTAAAATACAAAACTTTGCTAATAAGTTAAATTGAGTAAAAGCTCGACTGGCGCACACTGCAAGCCAGGAATGTCAGAAAGAGGAAAACCCAATGGTGCTTGGAGAAATCATCTGCCCCTTATTATACAGAGGGCCTTACTTAGTTATACCATTCATTGTGGTAACTCATCATATGGAGAAAATTCAACACACAACAGGGGGCCAAGGGAATATGCTAATCTTACATATGGAAATAGTTACTTCTGTTTTATTCTACAAAGAAAGCTATCTTGCCTACACATCAGTACCAGATCCATGGAGGGGGGCAGGTACAGGTTAGAGGTCAGAAATGGTATGAACATAGTCTCATGCCAGCACTCTCCCATCCTTCCTCACAACTACTGTTTTAGAAGCATCTCTCCTCCAACCTGCACCTTTAACTCCATCCAAACACTATCCAACATGCTCAATGCAACATGTACCTTTAACTCCATCCAAAATGTTCCCCATCTCCTGCTTTTTCTTTGATTCCCAACATTGTTCCTCCCCCTCTGCCATCAAATCTAACCTCAAAAATACTCTGCTTTGACTCTACTTTAGCCAGCAAAGAATCCATCTTGCTCACTCCTCTAACATCTACGTTTCTCCGACTACTAATCTGCTCTCTCTCTTTAGAGGTCTTGGCTCCCATCACACTGCAGTGTTTGAGCACTTCCCAAGAGTGATATCATCCAGGCCTTTCTGACCCCAAGCAGCCGCCCTAGACTCTCTTTCAATATAAATGGACATACAGGGTACTTCTTCCTCTTATAGCTACCTGGATATCTAAGCAGTTAGATGGTCCACATTTTTGGGGTCCTCTATCAATCTGATGGCGATGCGATAGGGAAGACTTCTTCCCACTAGACTATGTCTATACTTGATGTAGTTGAGTTGAATTTGTCCGGAAATACATTACATAGGCACAATCCCTGCCCAGGCATTAGACACGCAAACAGTGTGGAAAGGTGACACAAGTCAAGGACCAGTATTTAGACCTTTACTTTAGTTAATTGGCTATAAATTCAGAGAATAGGAAGGCTGATAAAGCATCCAATAAAGTCTGTCATCTCATCTATTTTCTGCTCTGTTGTCAGTCTTTACTAATTTATCATGTAGCCCCAGTGGTTCAAGTAGATTAAATCAGGAGCAGGAGCTC
Source organism: Alligator mississippiensis (assembly GCF_030867095.1). Classification (NCBI taxonomy): domain Eukaryota; kingdom Metazoa; phylum Chordata; order Crocodylia; family Alligatoridae; genus Alligator; species Alligator mississippiensis. The sequence goes on from NC_081835.1 coordinate 2,096,851, forward strand.
TTGGCGCATCAATCAAGGAAGAGGGTGGGCAAGGATCACCCCAGGCAGGCAGAGGTGCTGGAACTCACCCTGGCTTTATCAGGGTGTGGAAGATTGTGACCCTTCATGCGTACCTTTAAAATCTAGCCCAGAGACTAAAATAAACTATATTCTGATACTCTTTAGGGCTTGAAGATTGCGGAGTTCTGGTTTTAAGTGAATGCAGCACTCACCCTGTCCTCACTGGCCCTACCTTTGGAGCCCATCTTTAGCAAACCAGCCACAACCTGTGCAGAGAGGGCAGGATTGAGGGACAGGTAAAAGCTCACCAGGTAAGAGATGCATGCAGGCACTACAGCGTGTATAGACTACAACAGTGCCTCAAATTGCAAGGACAAGAAGTATGACCTTGTTGCATTAAGCAATGCAGAACCAGTGAACTGATATAAAGCAGGAGGAAGTTAACCGGTCAAAGCAACACGGGAGAGAAATTATTTTTGCCACCAGTAGTAGGATAGCTTGGATTGAGAGTCTTTCATCAAATGTATTTATTGTAACCCTAAAACAGTGCACAACTACATCAACATTACACTCCAGGTTGTGTGTACAAGTAGATGTACGTTCCATACCGATAGTAAAACTTAAAAATGAAAAATGAAACCATCTTACAATTTAAATGTGCTTGTAGTATTTCCCAGCACTGTAGTCATGTTTGATATCACTTGAAAGGGCTTACTGAACTGAGAAGAGGGACACAAATTCAAAATGACAGAACAAAGTACTGTGCGTGGCTCAGTTATGAATGTTTACACTTTTCAAAAAAGTCATCTCAGTCTCCAAGGAGCACACAGACAATCTAACCAATGAGAAGAAACACCACAGACCTGAATTTTTAAGAGTTTGTCTTCTTTTATTATTTTATCTTTCATCAGTTGGATTTTTTCCTGTATTGCACTGAGGCCAATTTTCTGCTTCTTTTTAGCTTTGCCTTTTAATCAGCTAAAGGGAAAGTGTCTTGCATGTAAATTTGAGTTCAGGGACTTCCTTTAACATTTCTCAGCACGGACAGTGGAGCATTCATTCCTTTACCAGCTCCATGGGGGCAAGGGCATATGGACCAAGTGGAGAGGGGTACATCTCTGGCCTGACCCTTAGTATTGCTTCCTGAAAACCTGCTAAGAGAAAAGAGCCAGAAAATGGTGCCACCCCTAGCTGCTACAAAAAAGGATCATAGCTGGGGTGGCAAATTAGCAGAGGGCACAGGAGCCCAACAGAGAACAACATTTGTAGAGGGAGGAGCAAGACCAGAACTGGGAAAGGGAGGAATTGGGGAAGAACGACTCAAGGTACAATCTCCCTCCCCCTTAGGAATAGCCCTTATTTCATTCGCATCTCTAAGGGGCATCACTTCCGGAGCTTTTTAAAATGCGGCAGCTCCAGATGAATGGAGATGGGGAGAGAAGTGCCTGATCGATGAGTGTAGGAAAACTAAGTGAAGTATGGAGGTTATGCTAGAGATGTGAACAACCGAGATCGGTAGTGTAACACAAGGTGGGTGACCAGGACACATCTCAGCTGGCACCTAAGAGAAGGACTGCCAGAAGGAGGGAGAAAGCGTGCCTTCCCCTCCTGTCCCGTGCTCCACCCAGTCCTGCAGGACGACTGCAGGAAGCAACCGGTATAGGCACGGTCTGTCACGGAGCGCGAGGCGTTCTGGGCATCGCAGCTTTGTAGAGCGGCAGTGGAGTAGAGACCAGACACCCATTTTTTGCACCCAAAAGCAGCATTTATTTTTGTTGTTGTTGTTCTCTTGACATGGGCTTCCGTGACACACAAATGGGATGAAAGTTTCCCCTCCCCGGCACTGGCAAACTCCACTGCTGATCTAAAGAACTGCAATTCCCAGCACACCTCGCACTCCACGATACGTTGCACCTAATGAGAAAGAGGACTCATTACAGAGCCAAAAAATATTAAAAAGGAGCTGGCTAGAGAAGGAATGACAGAAAGAGGAATGACCCGAGAAACTGAACTATCTGGAGCGGGGCTTCTCCTGCTGCTTGACTGTATAATTTATAGGATGGGCTGGCTTTTCTTTAGCTCTTTAATCTTTTGTATTCAGTCTCTACTGTAAGGTACTGAGATATCTTGCAATAAGCTCCTTATAAATAGATTAAATAATAAATTATTCCCTGTACGTAAACACATTCTCATATCGATTCCCTTCTCTCTAGTAAACTAATTAAGCAGACCATCAGGGCAAAGACTGGAAGAATATACTAACTTATGCTTATGCCCCTGTATCTAAATGTTTGACCTGGACCTTAGTCATTATCAGTAGAAACATCAGAGAGCAAACGTAGTAATTCAAAGAACCAATGTTTACAACAAACTATTAGAGGAAATTTGATTTAATTTTCTAAGGCTATACCCATCCCAGACAGTAACTGGATTTGGAGAGATTTCTGAAGCAATCCTGCATGGGGATTTACTCTTAAATATTGTTGAAAATTATAATTGTTGTTATTATTAATTTCCCACAGTGCCCATAATGCGATAAATGCTTTCCAAAGAGTAAAGAAAACTCAATCTTTTCCCTTACAAGCCAAAACACAATGAAATACAAATTAATCTGACCTCACCTGCTGCGAGATACAGACCAGCCTAGTGCCCCATAAGAAGTTAGGAAAGTTGCACAAGACAGAAAACCACTCGGAAAATAGAGATGTGGCTAGACTTCAAGGGGAATTTCAACATGTAAAATCATCCAAGCTCTATAAAAAGAACTGTAAAGATATCTATATGAAATAAACATGCTTTGTTTGGAGAACAAAACCTTGGAGCTATATTTTGTACCTACATACACTTAGATATGTTCCATGACATGAGAAGTTAGATCTTTGGGTGATCTCCCAGCCCCACTAACCTCAAAGATTTTTCTACGTATTTCAACAAAGGAAGGAGGATTTCACAATTATAATTATAAAATAGCCTTAGGAAACAGTGACTGTATTCATTTACTAATACTTATCCTATACAAACGTTCCACTGTCTCAAATATTTGTTTTTTCCAGTTCAAATTTTTAGAAATCTGGTGGTATTGCAGTACTTTGGTAGTGTTGGAGTGATATTGGAGCTGCGGTATCACCCACAAAAATCCTTGCTTCTATGGTATTATTTTTATATTCTATTGTTAAGACACATCCTTTGACTACCTGACTGCGCTGAAGTTGTGTATACAGACTATGCAAATATTCCTTTTCTTTCTCTTTTACCTAACAGTGGAAAGACTATGGTCTATAATGAAGGAAGAGGAAAAAGAAACATCATACAGTAACTGATAACATTGCTGAACTCATCTTAAATAATCACACCATGCAGAAATTAAAAAAAAAAAATACTCTACACCGTGCCCACTGACAGAGAGAATATTGTGAAATATAGAAAACCCACTCGTCCCCATGCCTTCAAGGCATCTGTCCAATTTTGCTACTATAGCAGATGCCAAATAAAAGAGATACCGTCAAGAAATCCCATCTTTGCAATGTGTAGATATGCTTTGGGTATTGAACATAAGCTGTTAAACAGCTACTCAATGCTGTAAAAAAAATACCTATCTAAATCAACTCCCATTACACAAATTCTTCTTCCTTTGTTTCTTCTTTCGTCTTGTGATCAGGCAGTCAAGGGAGCTACACGGCTCATTCACTGAAGGCAGAAAGAGCTGATGAGATGTGAGTCCTTATGAATCTCATTGGAAATCCTGCCCCCCTCCCCAATGGTGCAGAACAACACAACCTCCTGCCCCATTCCTCCCACCAACTGTCTGGTCTGCCATTACAGACACACAGGGAACTGCCACCTTAAGCGTTTTGCAACAAAATGCAGGTATAAAATTTGGTTCTCCCCTTTTGAAAGCTGTTTTTCAAACAATTCAAAGTATCAGTAACAAAAAGATATATCCATAGCACACATCCATAAAAGGAAACACAAAGGGTGGCAATAACAAGAACAACTGTTCTGAGCTTGCATCAGGTCCTCCAAGATAGTCCAGTTGTGTCTTAAAGATTTAGAAACCGCCATTTTAAAATATATTGCATCTGTTCACTTATTTGTATTTATTTATGTATTTTTAAAAAGCAGAGCTAGCAAATGAGTTTCTTTTTGAGGAGCAGGAATAATCAGTTAATTGGCTGAATCTCCCACATAGTAGGGATGACCAAACGTAAAAGACGACAAAAATGTCCTTGGGGGGGGGAGCAGCATAAAGAATACCTTGCTTGCCAAGAATTAAAACTCAGCACTAGGTCAATGGTAGTGAAAGGTATCATCATGTGAAGTACAGGCTATATATTCCTTTTAGTCCTGCATAGCATATCTGATTGCAGAGATCTCCCTGGACGTGCTGGACAGCCACTTAGCTCAACAGGAGAATCACACGTGTAAGGATGGAAAGAAACAGACCCCAGTATGTACTAAGCAATTCAGGGAGACAGCATCATTGGCCTGTTGTGATCCAAGTTAAGAGCAACCAGGTAATCAGCAATCAGAATCTCTCTCATTGAAAGACATGCACAACTTTGCTAAGGGCCAAACTGCAGCTACCTCCCTGCAGAGGCACTCCTTGAACATGCCCATTCACGGGTGCCAGATGGAGAGCGGCCAGCAGTGCTACGCACCTGAGAACAGCACAGCCGTGCCACAGTCCTGCCCTCCCCTCCCCTCCCGCCCACTCTGGTGAAAGACACTCTGCCTATCCCCGCAAAAGCGCAGGCAAGAGTCACTGATGAGATGCTGGAGCACCTGAAGGTAAGCTGCCTTTCTCTGCGCTTCCTTCCACCATGCCAGTTCCGCCACTCTTTGGTCAAAAATTTTAGCCCTGCTGCCCCAATTTAGCAAAAATGATCATGTGGGTAGATGAAATAGAAGTAGCTCCATGGCTGTTAAGAGCAGCCTGCTCAGCCTGGTACCCGGGGACCTGGCTCTGGAACTTCAAATCGGTCCGGCCACCCACCTCCATCGTGGCCCTTTACCCCAACTGCCAAAAGTCCTACTCTACTTCCTTTTGTTTGTCTGTTGTTATACAACACACTTATATTGGACTGGCTATGAACCCCCCTTTAGCACCACAGGAATTACTGCAGACTATTAAATCAACACACACGGTTTTAAAAACAATCCTTGAAGAAACTATACAACATTTGCTTCAAAATGCGTATTTTACTTGCCAGTAGTCAAAAGAGAGCAGCCTCCTTCAGTTTGCTTAGGGCACTGGTAAAAGCTATCTAGAGACAGAGAGAAGAAAAAGTTCAACCAATGAGCTTTGGTGTCCAAAATATAACAAGTGAGTTCAGAAAGGGACTTTTTATTTTGTTCTGAAATCTACTTGAATTCCCAAGCTACAATCCACAAGCAAACAGTTTCCAGATTTAACTAATTTACCAGTTGCCTCAATTTTATATTGCCACAATATTTAACTTTCTCTCTTAAGCATACAAAATGTTCATCATCAATACTAAGTATTTAATATATTAATATCAGAAGCCTTTTTCCCCATGACTTCTTTTTTAAAGAATCACCTGTCAGATTAAATGCAAGTCCCTGTGTGAAATGATACAACGAAAGTGATAACGTGTTTGAATTATAACAAAACCAATGGAAGATTGTTGTTCTATATTTTATTGCTTTTGATATTTCTTTAGCAATCATCATTGCAGTCTGTCTAAACAATTCCCTGTGCACTGACATTCACAATAATGTGTTTTCATCACAAAGTTAGGCACTGTCATTAGATTTAGCAAAAGGCTATATTTTACAGTTCCCAACCATTTTTCACACCTCACTGCTTCATTGGGATGGGAATGTAACAGTTTTTACATCTGTCATCTTTGGTTATATGTACTTGAATACAAGCATTAATAACAGATTACTGGAAATCTATAGAGAGATGATGAATTAGTTATGTTCTTGTTATCCAACATTGGCATGGGATTGAAGGAGGGTTTGCCACACACTACTGCTTGGAAAAGGTCTATTTGTCAGCCACAACTTAATCCACTGGAAAGCTCACAAATGCAGAGTTATTCAGTTTTCATTATTTTGTATTTACTTATCAACTTCTGAAATGTCTGTTGATTTCTTACAATCGCTCGGCACAGAAATGCATCGATTGCCAAAGGCTAGGATACGCAGATTTTCAAGCAACACTGCTTAATCTAGGCCTGAGCCTACCAATTTCCAGATTCATCCACTGGTATAAAGAGGCGATGTCTGCAAGTTTCTATTTTAGCCCTCTACACATAAAGCAAAAGCTATTACAGAACTGTCCACCAAGGAAACATATGTGAAGCCACTAAACTAATAAATATTTTCTCTGTAGTTTAACTGTCTCAAGAGAACTGATAAAGCAGCTTGGTGAATGTAATGGCTTGTAGGTCACTGAGGAATGGGAACATTGGGAGTGGAGTAAACACAGATGAGCTTGCAGTGAGCCAGTGCCATGCACGAGAGTCGATTTGACTTTCTCTCGGGCTCAGAGTCGAAAAATCGAACAGTGCTCCAAGCAGGGAGGGATGAAGGCATGCCTTAGCAGACCAGTCTGGTTCTGGCTAAAAAAAGAAAGGAACTCACATCATAGGAAAGGACCTAACTCATGGCAACAGAAGACAATTTTTGTTGCCCATTCACAGCGTGCAGAGCCGATTTTGCAGGCATTTTGTGGCAGCCCCACCCCTCGATGCTGATTGGCAGACAGGCCGCGGGGAGGAGGGATAAGAGGGTGGTCGCCATCTTGGCTGCTGGCTGCCCTTCGTGTGGCCCCGCCCCTTGGCACCGATTGGTGGAGAGACATGGCTGCTTCCCTTCATGCCACCGTGCCAGCCAGGCCTTCCCTTCCCGGGCAGGCTGTAACAGCAGTGAGGACTGCTGGTTCATACTGGGGAGCCACCAGCTTATTTTTTATCACGTTTTTTTCCTTTGGTTGAATTCCTGGGAACTGGCTGCCAATGCCATTTCTCATGGCAATCACGGAGATCGCCATTTTTCACCATTGCTACAAAAATCACAAAACGATGATTTAAGTACGTCCCTAATCATAGGGGAAAACCTATTATACAGAATGGCAGTTGGGACTGCAACAGGCAATGGCATTTCCATCCTGGAATTCAGTTTTCCTAAAACTATTCTAAAACCATCCCCCTTCCAAAACCCCAATGTCATTTCAATTTTTTTTTCAACTAAGCTATGTTGCTGGGTTATTACTGTCACTGGGATTTTTTGCTATACTTTTATCCGAAGAACAATTAGTTTATACAGATTAATACATTAAAAGATTTTTTTCTGCTGCGATCGGTAAAGATGTCCCAAGTAAAGAGAAGGAAAAGTCACAGAAAACACACTCATAATACATTTTTCAAATGTTGTCTTGAAGGTTTTAAAAACTCAACCAATTAGCAGTCAACTGGTAGGGAGCGAGAGCAGGTTTGTGAAGTCCTCACATCTGAGAAGCCTGATCGTTTAGCGGTGTCACTGGTGAGTTCGACTTCGGGAAAGCTGCAGTCGGACACCCCTGCCCTCATCAGCAGGTGTCACTGCTGTCTACTCTAATTCCCAAAGTGTTCAAAAGAACAAAAGAAGATTTTGACCTGCTGAGAAAAAAGGCATGGCAAGCCAAACATCAAACCAAGAAATATGCCTTTGATGTGTACCTGATAGCTGTAGTTGTGTTTGCTCGGTAGCTGCACTGCAGAGTCTAATAGTGAAAAGAAAGGGTCATCATTTAGTCTACATAGCCAGTAATAAGGCCATCAAAACCAAGCCGCAACAGACTTGACTGAAAACGGGCTTAGCAATTTGAAACTAAATCATTCAGAAGAGACACACAGGGAGATTACTTTGTACATACACCTGAAACAGTATCATAAGAAAAGACAGCTTCCTTTTTTAAAATTCATTTCTCACTTTATCCTTGCAAGAAGGAAGCCACCCACACAGCTGCTAGGTTGTACAGGCCCTATTTTCACCAAGAGCTCATGCTTTCCTCCTCCAGGACCAGGCCACGGCTCAGATCAGTGAGCTGAGGAGGGAAGCTCAGGTCAGCTGTACTGAGCCTTACTGCCGAACACTGCCCCAACCAAGAAAGGCTGGGAGGGAGGCTCTCCATCACCCAGTGTACAGAAGCGTACAGATGTGTACAGTGGTCAGAGAGCCTCAGTTGAGCTGTCTTCCCCAGCCACCCCTAACAGGGACAGCTTCTGATGAAGTGAACCTATACATATAGACATACGTATATTATATACATACATATACATACACCTACGAAGGTGCATATGCATCCTGCCTTCTGACTGACTTCAGACTAACTAACTCTTCTTACTCCCAACCATGGTTGCACGTCACACCTGATTTAGCCTGCTCATTACATTCTTGAGCCTCTTCCCCAGCTGAATGAAGAGGAGCTTTACTTTGATGCTGAGAGCAAAAGCCAACATCAGCTGTATTTTGGCAAGATACTGTCCCTAGTGCTGTGTACTGAACCCAGATTCCTCTAGGCAGGATCTTCATGGCCTCAAAAAAAACCAATAACCATGAAGCCTCCATCAGGGAAGGACTCTTCCACGAGACCTCTATGAGAATGGAGGCTGGTCTGAGTCTTTCCCTTCAAACGCGCGTGACACTGCTTTGAAAACACATTTAAAGAAAAAGACATTTAATCAATGTCAGTATTGATGACACTTGATGCTCACTACAAGCCGGTGCAGCAATAGTACCCAAGAGGAAGGTCTGAGCACAGCACAATGTTACTTTCGAACTAAGTATTTCTAATCACCCACATCCTAGGTGAATACATCCTGAAGCAAGTTTAGTTCTGCATAAAAATATGTTAACCTGTTCAAAGGGAATACTGGAACAATTTATATTACAGAGACAGACTGAGTGAAAATTCAAGGCATTGATCAGATACATAAATTGCATCCTTATAATTTATGAAAGGAAACACAAGTGAGAGAAATTTATTGCCTAATTAAATTCAGCGCACTGTATTATTAAATTCTTGGTCACGTTTACTAGACATACCAGTAGCAATACAATAGTAACCACATCTGTTCCGGTATCAATAAAACAGTGATATATGGAATTAATCCTTCAGCAGTAGGTAAAGATTCCTTTTATTAACAGTTCACTAAAAGCATTTTGCAATGCATTTCAAGGGGCCCAGTAGCAGTACCTACCAAACCATCTCCTCTATCAGTAGAGTTTATAAACAAAGGCTGAAACCCTGAAGTCTAAAGACAAAACTGCAAATGGGGAACAGTATGCTTTCATATGCTTCTATCTTCTTTTATTGGAATATCTGTAGTTGCGTTTATCCTGCAAATATTTTAGCATGTGCTTAATTTTAACGCCTAAGCATATGAATAAGCATTTGGACACTGGAACTGAAACACTGAACATTTCAACACTGCAACTCATGCTCAGGTAGACCCCCAATGAAATCCAAATGGAGTAAAAACCAATCAAAGGTTCTGCACGTGTATTGCTTTACTGGTTTAATATTGTATTTGATCTTGTTGATGCCATTTTAAGCATAGAAATACTCTGCAAGGTAAATGTTTTTGGTCCTTAAGTGAAAATGCACCGCCTTGAACAACAGGAAAGTAAACTGAAGGCTTTGAGGGGAGGGAGAGGGGGAAGAGGTGCAGGGAGAGAAATTAGATCAAGGGGCCTAAGATTCAGAAAGATTAATGGAGAAGGCGAATCATGCGGGATTCAGGGAGTAGTTTATTTAATCACATATTCACAATTGTCTCATATTGCCTTATTACACACAACCGTGGGTCCCTTATTTCTTAGGCACATAAGATTGTGCTGCTTCTGACTTGATAAAACTGATCTTCAGCATCTCAGCATTAAAACAGTGCAACTTGCCTTTAACCCTCTCATAAAAACTGTTCACATGACAGCAATGTGCCCAGGTAAGAGGCAATGTCTGCCACAGATATAGATTTATTTTAAAAGTACTCATCTATTTTATGAACAAGGAAAAGCCGCAGTTTTGTTTTGTTTTTTTTAATTTAGGAACAAAATGTGTTCCCTCTTGCTATTTTCAAGCATTTTTTTCTGGCAAGTATATACCTGTTTACTTCTCTATATTTTGGGGGGGGGGGGGGGGGAAATGAAATATCTTCGGGGACTTGTTGCCAAGAAGTTGAGAATCTCAAAGGCTACATTAATCAAGCAAGATCTGTGCTTTCAACACTTCACAACTTTCACACTGCAAAAAAAATGTCAAGAGAGAATAAAAAAATGCACTCTTCTCAGGAATCTTGAAGCCTGTTAAGAGATATTTGTAGGGAAAAATCTACAAAAGATGATGTTCGCAGATAAAACAATTTCCCCATGTCACTTTGGCTCAAAGAACAAAATGGTCCCTGGAAGTCTGACTTGGTGGTCAGCTGTCAAAGTGAAATTTAATTTAGCACTAACAATAGACGAGATCTGTCAGTATAAGTACTCCATACAAAATCTGAAGAACTCTCTGAACGAAATGGCCTTAATGCAAGTTGCATCTACAGTAAAAATCAAGCTCTAACAAGCCAGCTACAGACATACTGCACTGCAGATAAATTATGAAAAACACTGTGCAGTTTGCCTTTTTAAAATGATTTTTCTCTTCCCTTCGTACACTATTACTGAAGGTACTGCTGCTTTTCCAAAAATACCCAACTGCTTAGCCAGTCCTAAGCATTTGTTAACTTGCCCACAGATGGGGCTGCCTTCTCGCTACCGTGATGCTTCCTTTGTCTGCTCCGCGCAGGAAGAGACTAGGGGGGCTTGGAGAATCTCCTCTCGTTTGCTGGATTCTACTTGATATTTTTTATATTCAATTACAGCTCAGTGACTAAAAACTAAATACATTTCCGAATTGGTCGCCCAGCTGTCTTTCCAGCCTTGGGGAGCGCTTCAATTACATTTTTAGGAAAACAATCATTTTGGCATTGAATGCAGATTAGTGATTTATGCCGTTTGCCCGAAAACTATGGCTCTTAGATATCCCTTATCTTTATGTCTGGGCCTTGCTGGTCTCTTTTCCCCAGGCTGTAGTGCACCCTGACAAAGCACACGTGGCCCTGCCATGCCTTAAAGCCCCACATGAAAAATGCTCAGCATTAAAAGAACGTGCACTCATCTCAGTTTCCTTTGACACCTCTGCAAGGTGCGCAGGGACGCTCCAAAGGAGGGGAATTTGGCAAACCGCCCCCCTTGGGGCCTTCACGACAAGGATAAATGTGAAAATGGATTCGATTAAAAAGTATAAATCTCCTTTTGGGTGAAAATCAGCTTAGTGGCTCATCAGACATGAAAAGGATCTCTTCAGGTAGTTGATCAACAGGTAGATGTTATTCTAGTCAATGGGAATCATCAGAAAGGATTTGAGAGGATATTGAGACAGAAGGATAATTGAGCCTGTCAAACATTCTTCCTTTCCAATTAAACCAAAGATAACACTCAAACATCTTTTGAATCAATTTCCAGTCTCGTTTCTGCTTGCTCACCCTCTCTCAGTGGGTCTACTTCCAGAAAAATATAAATAATTCAGCCCTATTGGAGCATTTAAAAACCTGAAAAGAATCAGCAGGAAAAATATATATATATTTTTACATGAATTGCAGTCTACTCTTCACACAGGAGCACCAGAACTGGAGGTTGACATTAGCAGGAGCCTTTGAGATTTACAGGCTTTTTATTTTTTCTGAGTGTGGAGGGCATAAGGTTTTCTCCTTCAAGCGCCGTCACCGTGCTGAGCACATGGCTCACCCTTAACACTTGAGATTTCAACAGGAAAAGTCTAACAAAGCCACTGCTTGAGACTGCCGTTCTTTTCATTTAAAGCCAACATTGTCTTTTTACCAATGGCACGGTACAGTTACATGTTTACTGTGACTTCTTAATAATGCCAAGCTTGCTCAGTTTAAAATGGGGGGGAATGGGGGGCTTCTGCAAAGCCTCATAGTAATGCTATGTATTAGATAATAAAATTATACCGCAAGAGAAGTAGTTCTAGTGCACTCTGCCAATTTAATGCAATGGGAGACAGACAGACAGACATATTCATATCTATATATACATACACACACACATGTGTGTGTGTGTATTATTTCTCTCTCAAGTCAAATAATGTTCTGGAGGCAGTGCCTACAAATCTACTTTATTCCTGCTCCCAAGTAGACAAAAAAGCTGTCATTTCATGTTCCTTTTAAGTCAGTAAGTCTATTACACTATGTTCATTAATATATAAAGTATGTCTGTATTAAAAAGAATTAATAAATTTATATAATTTACATCTCAAACAGCAAAAACAACATATGTAAAGGTGTCAGAATTTCTCAATCAACAGGAATAAAAGCTGCTGTATAAATGAAAAACAAGTATTTATGAGAGCAATAGGCTGAAGAATAGTGTGGACAATGGCAATGCGTATTTGGTACTTGAGAATTGTAAATATTCTTTTGTAAAGTGGGCATCAGCTTTGCAATGTTTCAAAATGAACTCTTTGGTGAATGGAAGGTAATGAAAAAGGGATGCACAGAATATTGCACAGGAAGAAAAAAAATGGTATGATAATTATTAACAACCACATTTCAATATAAAAAGGATGCTGTTTGAGAAAGGCAGCATTCTTCAGCACACTCTCAGTGCATCGTCTCTTAGAACCGCACCATTCACTAACTGGTGGAGAAACAAGAGACGGGTCTCTCCCTTCATTGGTGTTTTGAAGAGCATCTATGTTTATAGGAAGGAGAAACTAATATTAAAAAAAATGACCCTAAACAAGAGTAACTTATTAGCCAACAGCATTGCAGGGGAACATCAATCCTTCATCAGCCCACAGCCACATAGTGCTAATAACCAGTCTGTGGATTGGGGTTTCCAGCATGGTCTTTTTTTCTCTTATTAATTTAGAGCTGCCAGAGGTTAGTGATCCATTGCTTGGTCCAGCAAAATGATGCAACTATACTTGTTCACTTGAGGTTAGGTAGCTGGCTAATGCCTAAGTACTTTCCTGTATCAGGAATCACAGTGCTCCTGACCTTGCAGGATTGAGCAGAAACAGTTGAAAATTATCTAAGTGAACTTCTTCCCTTGAAAAGCTATTCTGTTGAAATCAAATCATTCTGAGGAATATGTTAATTTCAGCAAAAATGTCATTTTAGGAAAAATAATGGGGTGGGGGGGGAACCAATTGCATTAAAAAGATAATTTTCTATCTTGGAAGGGAGCATTTTGATTTCAAATGAAGAGACATTTGAAGTTCTTTTACTTCGTAAGTTTGGAAAACTTTTAAAGAGTCAGAATCAAATGAAATATTTCAATTTTATAGAAACAAAATGTTTCAACTGATCTCAAAGGAATTGTGTGTAGAATGAATTTTCACAGTTTCCTGATTTTATTCCAATTAGGAATGAAAACAAGTTTTGCAACATCAGAATTTCCCACGGAATAGAAATCCTGAGTTTTGACTACATTGAGGATCATTGAGGATTGAATCTCAGGTTACCTAAGATACAGCCTCATCTGTTGGGAAGTCACTTGCCTTCAGCAGCTCTGCTCCTCCAAATATAAGATTTAATTCTCTTGTGGTTAAATAATTCAGGGTGAAATTTTGGAGTCAGTGAAGGGAGTGGCGTAACTTCCACTGATTTCAACTGGACTGGCGTGCAACCCAGCACGAGCAAAGGGCTCAGCTTCCAAGACCGTGGAAAAACTGGGGAATTTTCTTCTGTAAAGGCAGGACCCACAACACATTTTCTTCCAATTGCAACACTCACTTCTTCAACCTTTCAGACAGAGTAGCATATAAAAATATTACCACACTTTATTTTTTCAATTTAAAAAACACAAACACTAGAAAATAAGGCAAATCTTCCACCTAGGGAAGTAGAAAGAAAGCTGTGTGCGATGGTCATTAGCCATTTTGTGTATTGCTTTAACTTTGAAAGATGCTTAAATGTCACACTGATGGGTATAGTACAATAACCCATCCAGAACACAGCTTTAAAACCACACACAAAATGATAACTCACAAATAGTGTTGTATCTTGCTCCAGATCCACTAATAATTGTCAACAGAATTGCTGCAAAAGTCCACTCTATTCTAGCAATGATTATTAAACACCCGAAAAACATACATTTTTTTCTCCATGAGTTAGCCAGACGGTACGCTATCATTTTCAAAGGCACTATTATAAAGCTATAAAAACTCAAACAAGCTTCTCCTTGGTTTATTTCCATCAATTCACTGTGCAAAGCCTGAAAGCTTAAGTCCACTTAGAGCAAAGTGTTTTGTTTTGTTTTTGACTTACCATGTAAGTTTGATTGTATGGTGTAGCAGCTGCCTCTATGCAAACTCTGAAAATCTAATTTATTTCCTGGGTTACAGTATTCAAGGCTGGTGCTTTTTTATGTTAGATATTGGAAATGCCTGGCAAATTATATTGATTTATTGCGACTAACCACACAGGACCTACGTATCACTGTCTACAGAAATGAACCTATTAAATGACTTAACCGATCCTACTCCTGAAAGTAAAAGGTGGCACACTTCACTGATTATGATCAAGCATAACTGTTGAGTTAGTATATTAAAAGTCTCATATAGCACCACCAGTCTGGTTAGTCACAAAACACTAAGTCAATATGACTTCCTGTTTCATACTGAATTTATGCATGGTTTCAATGTCAACATAACGAAAAAACAGCTTTGAAAAACAGTGGGTCAGTGTGTAATTAAAAGTTACCTGCTTCTGTTATATGAATAGTACAGTATACACCTAACACTTGGGGCAAAAGTTGTAGAATTCAAAATAAAATAATATTCCTGATCTGAATCTTGTTTCTGTAACACATGTGCTGCATTGGGCCTCCATTAGCAGTGTTCATAATGCACCCAAAGAGCAACATATTCCCAAACTTGCCAGTTCATGAAGCTGTTGTTTCAAATCCATATACCATTGCTTGGTCTTTTATTCACACAAGGGAGAAGACTTGCTGGGGTGGGAAAGAAATAAGAATGGAAGTATGAGCAAATTCCTCTTCCTTCGGGCATCAAACTGTCAATACGTGCCCACCGTCCTCCGCTCCTCACTAATAGAAAAGGGCCACCACCTCTGGGTATGGACAAACGCATCGCACATTTGGAGCTATTTCAAAAGGGGAGCCAAGCACACGACAGCAATTATGTACGCACAAGCTGGGAAAAATACAGGTATAGCAAACAGCTGCAACTTTCACACCGCTTCATCCGGGGTTAAACGTAGTAGCTTTGCTACGTTCGATTTGCTCTCAGCTTGTGAATTCATAACCACTCAAACCTTGCAAGTGTTGTGCGCTCCTGATCAGCAGCTCTCCTTGTGAAACGTCCCCCTTCTCAAACGGCTCCAAATGTACCTTTTTGTCCGTGCTCTTGAGTAATCGCCTCCCTGGAGGACTCGTAATAGCTTTAAAATGGCGATGTCGCCTGGCAGAGTGGCTGCAACCACTTCCCCACCAACTGTGCCCCGTAGAGGAGCTTCCACTTACGGACATGAAACGTCCACTTCTACGCCCCTGCTTGCTCACCCCCCAGCCCTGCCCACACACACCATCCTGGACACCAAAAAGAGGATCAGGCTCTCTTTGAAACCTCTCCATGCCTTTTAAAAACCTTAGACCCATCATGTAAACTTACTCAGTAATCCTTGGGAGGGGTGGGGAATTAAAACCAGCTGGATTCTCCGGGACCAGATATGTTCTGTGCATTTGGGACCAAATACGATTTTTAAACTGCCTGTTAGGGAACCATGAATCAGAAAATATCACTCGCATATTAATTGCTCTCTTAATTGTTGTTAAATAGTAAGAAGATTCTGAACTGATCCGCACAAAGATTAACAGCCGCGACAGAGCTCGCACAAAAGGACTCGGAATAATTAAGGACTCCCACCACAAATCTCCAGCAATACAAGGAATGTGAACAAGATTTAAACTCCACCCTAAGGGAGCAATTGGAAGATATTTATTCCATAGATGGATGATGTGGCTACAACAGAGTGGAACAGATTTATGAGATTTTACCTTGGGTTTCTTTCCAAGTCTGGATGTAGTTGACTGTCACAGATACACAAGCAGGGAGGATTATGTATACAAATGCACATTCCTAAGTTGATTTGGCAAGCCATACTGCACTGTGGTAATGCATAAACATATGTGATATTTCAAAAAAGTTCGGAAAATACAACACAGCTTTCAAACTACTACTACAAAAGAAAAGCCTGTGTTGTACAAGCCAGAGTCATGTTACCCAAACAATTAATGAAAACTGTGAATAAAAAATGAATTATTAGAGTTATTTTCTAAGAAATCGTACAAAGGAGTTAAGACTGTCGCAAAAAAGATCTGCTCGGACTTAAGAGGGTTGTCCACATGGGAACTTTTCTTTGAGATCATTTTAAGTAGAAAAAGACAAATCTTCTCCACCAGCAAACTCACTTTGTCTACAAGTTTTGATAACACCAGATGTTTGCTAATGCTGTACAAACAGAAGTCATTAAAATTTATTGCTGTGAAAACCGGACACCTTTTCAGAATCTGCATTAATATGCAGAGACACAAGATGTGACCTGTATTCACCCAGCAACAAGCATCAAACTTCTACTGGAAAATTCAAACAACTCCAATTAGACTGAGCACGAATCCTAATTAGACCTGGACATAGGCCAAAATTACTACACTCTGTCCTCATCTTGTGTAAAAAGGGTAACAATTTGTGTACGGTAGTTTAGAACTATTTGCAGAGGGCAGTTTTCTGGTGAAACTGGACTCTACTTACTATCTTTATTGAACACAGGACTCGCCATGCTGGATGCAAGAGTGCTTCTCACCTCCAGTACCTGACAGCTGCCGGGTCCAGAGAGAGGTGCAAAAACCCTGCTCTGGGATAACCTTTGCACACAACGTTTCTTCCCCAGCCCCAGGCGTTACAGACTGGCTTATACAGCGACACATAAGGGATGGGGAAGGAATGCAAGAAGTCTTCCCTGCCTCTTTCATGTACCCCAGTTACAAGTAAGGAAGTAATTCTTATCACTTAAAGTGAAAAGGAGTGCCCTCTCTCTCTGCTTCCCCCCAAAAATACAACTGGCCTTAAACAAAAGGAAACGACATGCTTCTAGCAATCTTCCACCCAACACCAGCTACAGACCAAGCCTTGAGGGGCCTATCCTAATGGCGAGCTTTTCTTCTCTCTCCTGGAATGAAAGCTCAAGGTGAAATTATGTCTCCTACAGAACCACTCCTCCTGGAGAAATACAGGTCCATCTTACCCATTCCTCAGGGCTGTGAATGAATATTGCATCTAGCCTTAGATACGGCAACATCAACACAGAACCAAGACGTAAAAATAAGAATCTGACCACCCGCTGCACCAAGCCAAGTCTCTAGGACGACCTTTATCATGGCCAACAACAGTTCAACCAGTATAGGTTCAGAAACCAGTGTTATCTCAACTGCTGGTCACACCTCAGACAGAGTGCAAGTATGCTTAGGAAAGGACACCAGTGTGAGCTGCAGCCACGATTCGTAATTCTGATCGTAGAGAGACAGGCACAATGATCTGAGTACTGAAAGCTGCAACAAAACCGTGGGTAATAGGAGTCAGCCAAGTTCCAACTTTGTCTCTGTAGTAAAATATAAAAAGGTCACCTTTAGTGAATTAAATTAAATGGACAATAAATCAAGCAGAAAAGCTGCACACCCATGGTGAGTTGGCTCACTGTTTATTGTATGCAATAGAATACAGGAAAAAATCTACACACTTTATTACTCACTCAGAACTTTGTACTTTTTAGTCCAACAAAGTCTTTCACCAATGCATTGTTCTGGTGACATCTGTAATGTTTGTAAAATTATATCTGTAAAATAATGAACAAGATTAGCTACTAAGAAATTGTTACCAAAAAAATAAATAAAATCAAGAGCCTTTATTTAGTGGATCATGTTCTACGTGGTCAGTTTTATTTTTTTATTTTATTTTTTAAGGCTCATTTGATCAAAATGTTCTTCAGTATACGGAAGCATCAGAATCTTCTTTGGTAAAGACCTACCACTTAATGCAATGCTACATATGCACAGGTGGGGTCCTCACACTGAACGCTATCCTTATCCTAAGCAACAGCCACCTGAAGATGAAAACAGAAAAAGCTGCAGCTTTTATAGATATCTATATCTATAGATATAGATACCGATAGATAGATAGATCGATCAATCAATCCATCTCTATATATATGTATCTCTATATTTGGTATCCACCTCTGTAGTTGCCATTGTTGGGTGCTGAGAAATCAGGCATGACCCTTTCTCTCTCTTCCCTTATCCAAATCATTTTTATATTTTCTACTTAGTGGTTAAAATAAAAACCCTAACACTGACACTCTTTACTCCTTATTAAGAGCCCAGAACCTATCTTCTGATTTTAATGGCTACCTACCGTCTGAACATAAAAATTCAGATGACACTGCAGCTCCCCAAATGAGAAGTGTGCGTTTCCTTGACAGTGAAGCGCAGACAAGGACCTTTTCCTACGGGATTGGCGTGGGAGCATTATGGCTGGGGGCTATACAGCACTCTGGCTGGACAGTGCAGCATGAGTCATTTTTAATTCTCTTTCTTATGATATAGGATATGAGGTCAGTAAGAAAATGCACTTTAAAGCATTAGCCCATCTGAATTCAAGCCTCTAACTGTTTCTTTTAGAGGTGATATCCCAGCAGCCACAGGAAACGACACTCGCTTTAAGGAGTGCGGGACACGCAGGGCAAAATGACCGACTATGAGCTAGTGGTCTGAGCACAGAAACAGGTTTCAGGCCACCGCCTCCGGTGACTTTCTCGGTGACCTCGGGCACATGAGTAGGGCCAGCTGGGTCTATAAGGCACTGGTCCACCACACGCCATCCCAGGTGAATCTCTTGGAGTCATCGTGTCTCGGGGAAACACAATACCACCTGACACGTCTACGCAAGCCAGGTCAGGCTGCTCCCCTTTGCTAGCTTCTATTTTTAACCTCCCCCTTAGAAGAAAAGAGAGCAAAATTGTGGCTGGCTCCCAGGCAGGGCTAATTCCTTATCTGCTCTCTCCATACTTTGTGCATGCAGTCAAAGTAAGTTTTTTTCCCCTTCTTAGAAAGAAAGTTATGTTCTCTCAGCTTTACTCAGAAAAAAAAATCCTGCTAAATTCTAATTCTGGAAGGGCTAAAGGATCAGGACAAAACTAAACAGACTGAGAAGAGGAATTCAGACACTAAGGGTAACAACAGCTGTTATCCATCAAAATCCACAACACAATCCATGATGGTGTTTCAGTCAAGCGAGAATTTAAAATACTTTGGAGAAGGGTAGTGGGTATGTACAGCATCGGTCCTTGCAACAAATTCTAACTGCACAACTTCACCATCCACTTTTTTTTTTTTTAATGTCCTCAGTTTGCCATTGCAAAATCTACAGAAAATCTCACATAGACCCTTTGCATCTCCCCTGTACTTACAATAAGCTATCCGTATCCTCTAAAGTGCCAGGCCAGTTTTTGCCAAAGCAAGGAAAGAAAACCAGCAAGAGCTAGTATTACCATTTGTCTTTCTGTCATGACAAACCAAGATCCTGGCTGCATTATGCTAGGCACGGTCCATATACACAGGACGAAATAGTATATGCGTCCCAAAGAGCTGACAGTCTCACCAGGCAAGACATGGACTGAAGGAAAGACATTTGTATTATCCTCAGTTAACAGATGAGAGCCGAGGATCAAAGGGCACACTTTGCAAAACTGCCCTAAGTGATGCGGGCTACTAAATCTCATTGATTCTCAATAGGGCTTCTGCTCTTGAGTTACTTAAGCACGACCGAAAGTGTTGTTGAAAGATGAAACAACTTCCTCACGGGCATATGGGAATTTGCTGGCAGAGCCAGGAATGGAGCTAGGAGTCGGCTTCTCTCAAACCCAAATCCGTTGGGTTAACCACAAGGCTCCTCCCTCCCATCCCTCCTCGGGGCTGCAGCAGTATTTGTGGTTCCAACTCTCCTCCGCAGGCTGGCCAGAAAATGTGGACTCCCTTCTTCCTGCCCTCTGGGAAACCGCTTATTTCCAACCTTCCCACTCAGCCTGGGAGCAGGAGCCATAACTTAACTATACGTTCCCATTTCCAAAAGAGCTGAATCTTTGTCAGATTTGGATTCTAGGAGGTAGGCAAGGCAAGGCAAGGCAAGGCAAGGCAAGGCGTCATCTCAGGAGAAATTTTACTGCTGCTGATTTAAAAGCCTTTTGAACACACACACGGTTTCAAATGGAACCAATAAAACAACTTTAATTGTCAGAGTACGGTGGGCAAGCCATAAGTCCAAAATCAATCTATTTTTGTTAAGGGCTTAACAGTACAGTTCAGGTCATTTCAAACACCTTTTTTTTCCCCCAGGAAACAAAATTTACTGATTTAAACTTGGAGAGAAAATTAGTGCTAGAACATTCCTCTGCTAGCAGATCCAAGAAAAAAAGTGCAAAATAAGCAGTTTCTAACCTCAGTAGGTCCAAACGTTGTATTTTAAAGTTATGTAGTAGTTCTGAATAGTCAAGGCAACGGTTAGAAAATCTAGCCGAACAAGGTGGTGTCAGAGCCTGACTAGAAATCCACTAAATCACAAGGCCATAGTCACAAAGCCAAACTAGGCATGACTTAGACACCCAAAAGAAACCAGCACTGAATTTGCAGCAGGTAGGAATAGAAGCAGATAGTGCAGATGATAGATGAACACTGGGGCTATACACTAAAAATCTTTCAGTGATATTCTTCTGAAAAATACTGTACATGCATTAGATTGGAAGATCCCCCCCAGCATGCAGGCAAAACTTTAAGTACTTATAACAGTGGCTTTGTGTTTATAAAAAAGGTTTTTACACGCACTCCACCATGAAGCGTTATTACAACCTGTTGAGAAACTGCAAGTTTCTCTATTAGAAAAAGACAATATCTCATAAGAAATGTACAGCACTTACTTTAATATACATAAACAGCAGGAATTTCCAAAGGGCAAAGTAAAGCTGGCTCACTAAAGCGAGGCCTACTGAAAAAGCAAAAATGAAATTTAAATGTATTTAGCCCTTTTTCTAGAAATAGCAGTTTCCTAACATAAGACAATAGCATATTAGCATAGTGCACTAGAACCAGAGGCACAAAGGTCTTTTAATTATTAAAAGGGCCTAATTTTGCAATCCTAACATTGAATCTTGACATCTATTTTGCCTTTTAGTCAAAGCATCTTTCTTTGTATGTCCCGAGGATGGACTTGCTCATGCCCTATGAAGCAAACATCCTCCCTGCCAGGTAAAGGACTTGTCCAACCTTCTGAGTTCCCTACAACTATTTATAACAGCTAATAAATATAAAGGCATAATGAGAGAAAAACATTTAAAAATACAAGGCACTACTAAGGAAAAAACTCTGTTGTTGTTGTTGTTTTGTTTTGTATTTGTGACAAAACTGAACGAGAGACAGAGAGGAAGGCGAGAAAAGCAGCATCAAAAGGAAACGATAACTGGAATCTCCCCCAGGGAAAGAGTGTCTTACAGATCCATCCAGAAGAGTGAGGAACGGTTAGGAAGCATAGAAAAAAAAGTTCACGCACGCACCAAAAAAACCCAGCACACAAGAGAACCCAGATATGAAGTGATGTACAGAATGCACCTGTCGAGCACAGATATTGAACAGTTCTGAAGCACATAACAGAAGTGACAACTGCAATATAGCTAAAGAGACAAAGATGTACAAAGGGAGGAAAAACCATGCATCTGCAAGTAAAAAAAAAAAAAAATCTTTAAAGAAGTTACTTGAAGTTGTTGCTGGAAGTTTGCTGGTCTGGACAAGGATAGACTAGGACTGATCAAGCATGCAGCTTCTTTGACTACTCAGGAAATTAGCAGAGTAGGGCAAAGGAGGGCACAAGCTGAAGGAGAAGAATTACTAGAAGGGAGTCAGCAATCTGAGCAAAAACAATTTGAAAGAAACAATTAGAACCTGGAACAGGTCCCAAATCAATAAATAGAGGTTACAGTAGGGCACAGAGTATGATGGCCATGTAATGAAAACTAAAATGCAGATAATTCAGCTTTGGGAATGAAGACAGCGTTTTGGGATGCAAGACGATGGCTGAAAGGATGTCCACAACCAACCCCACCAAAAGATGCAACATGAACCTGTTCTCACATTTCTGACATACCGCAGGGTGCCGAGACCACCAAGAGGAGCGGAGGGTGCTCAGTGCCACCGCAAGGTATGCAGCATCTAACGAAACAGGGCTTTGTGTGATTAAGGACTTCACGTCCTTAGTTCAGCTGTTCTATACAGGCCTCATCCGAAGCCCATTGGACTCAACAGAAAGACTCCTAGAGCTAAAGGTCAGGGTGGGCAGAAAATGTTCTCTCTCTGAAGTACAGATTAAATCAAGTTGGTAGCCAATTTTTTAGTGGTGCTATGTGCCAGGCATTTTTTGCACTACAAAGTGGTATGGGGAGGACTTCCTGGTAAATACTCAGTGCATTGTAATGGGAATTGAATATGCCGTTCTCATTAGCATTAATGGAACCTAAAGACTACACTTCAAGTGCACCAGTTCAGAGCTGAATAACTGCAATTTGGTAATGCATTTATAATTAAGTAACATCAACTCAATATATAATCTTTAAGAATTCATTTTTCTTAAAATTGAAAGAATCGGTAATTTAATGCAATAGGCTGCACAGAAGATTGCAATCCAGCGATAATTAATGCAAAAACTAAAAGCCTCTGTAGGTGTGAATCAAATTATTATTCTATACACATTATAAACTTATCTACAGTGGTGTGCAAGTCCTAAAAGGAGGGACGTTACCACCACCAAAAAACCACCAGTACCCACAGCACTGTCTCTTGGAGGCCTTTCCTTCCGCCAGAGTTCAAGGTGTTGGGCTTCCGTCCCAACCCTCCCGCATGGCCTCCTTCCATGGGAAAGGGGGAATATACCTCCCAGTGCTGTAGGGAGCTGTACAAACTTGTGTGCTATACCTACCAGTACCAACTGTGATTTAATCCAAGACCTCCCAATCAAGTGATAGCCATCCCCTGGGGAAGGTAATGGCAGGATGACATCAGTCAGTCAGTAAAAGGCCTCGGAAGGGTTTTTTGGGGTAGATTTCTGTTTTTCCCTGTAATATATCAGGGAGAGAAAAAAAATTTCTGAGAACTGGTTCTTTACAACTGGCAAAAGGGAAGACTGCATCTATCACTTCCACAGACACCAAGGGTCAAACCTTAGCTCACTACAGTCAATGGGAAAACTTTCATTAACTTTGGTGGGGCAAGCATTTCACCCAGAGGATTTCGGTCGGGAAGTAGAAACCTGGACTTTATGGGACAGTCAGAATGGGAACCTTGTTTTCAGCCCCCAGTTTGAACACCTGGGTATAAATTCTCCTCTAAAATCTCTTTAAACTCTAGGCTACAAGTTTCTATTTTTCTAAAAGACCTCAGCCACTGCAGTAGGTAGTTAAAATCTTGCTCCTATCACACTTAATTCAGACTTTTCCTACGGCCAAGAGTGAACTCTAGGATATTATGCAAGAAGCTGGAAGCAAACTGCCGGTGGCTCGGGAATTTTCTGAAGTCAAAAATGTCACTGTCACCACCAGATATGCCTTTCCTCGAGACCCGCTCCAAAAGAGTTAGCTGATCTCCCATCCAGTTAGCTGATAGCTATGTATGTGACAGCCCCAAAGAGCCATATGCTGTTTTGTTTTTATATCAAAATCATCATTCAAAGACATATTGCTTTCTTGAAGTAACAAGAATTTCCCTGCATCTGTGAGGAATAGGGTTGGATGCACATCCAAACCACACGGGGAGGTGAACAGCCCTAAATTCCCTATTTGTCCTTGAGCAACGTGTAGTGTGGACAACATACAAGGAAAATTTCCCAAAAGGCCCCAATTAAATTCACTACAACAGAGAATACCAGTACGCTTAACTCATTTTTCTCTGCCACAGATATTTCTGCACTTTCCAAGGTCTGCTTGAAGGTTTAATGAATATTTTTAAAATATAAAACACTTCAGCAAAGATCCTTGCTAAGCGAGAGTTGATCTACCAGCACCCATCACAACAGATGAGTACCCAGCCCCCTACTTTAATTTTTTTTTTTCTTAAGTTTGTGTATCGATCTAAACATTGTACTCCATCTTCAGCCCCCTCCGAGGCAAGAGATACGGTGATCTCTCAGAGACGAGAGTGACACACAGACTGTATTGCCAAAATAGTGTCACTTGCACATTACTGAAAGGTTGATGCTCCTTCTCTAAATGAAGATGCAGGTGGAAAGGGGTCGACGTAAGCAGGTGTTGGGAACAGGTGGCCGGCCACCACACATTTCATTCACATTGTGACTATCCTGGAAGGAAGTCTGGAGCGCTCTGCTGCATTTAGGCAGGAGGTGGAAACACAAACAATGACTTGGGTCGCAAGGCAGGAAGGTTTAGTGCCTCAAGGAAAAGAAAGCCCCGGCTTCCTGGTGCCCCACCAGCGAGGTTGTAACCAACACTGGTCCTGCATCAAGGAAGATGTTGCTGCAGCTGCCAGTTTATGAAACTGGACCTCCGATACAAAGATCATTTGAAGGGAACTGAAAGTGATATCGTCACCTAGTTTATGAAGCTTTACCCTACAGGTAAAAGGGAAGGAAGAGGACCACATCCTCCTCTTCAGGTCAGCATTACTTCTTTGCTGCTGCCTGCATTTCATTTGCTTTGCTTTTCAGCTATTCCATGAACATTTCTTTGATTTCCAAGGAAACTTTACAATAAAGAGATGCATGCTGCAACCAGCTGTCAGAGAGCGGACACCTCGAAAAGTGGAAGTCCTCAGATATTCACCATGGGGAGCCAGTGCTCTGCTCCCTAGCAGGTTCCTCCTCCTGCCTGCCCTAACACAGAGACCAGGAACCCACCTGCTTTGACAGCCTGAGGACGAGACCTGAGCAGGATGCTAACCTGATGACTAGGGTAGCTTCATGTGTCTACCTGGGACCTCTGACGGACGTTCATTGAAATGCATGATGGGATCGGATCCCCAATCCCACACGTGCACGGCAGGACGCATGGTTTTGAGATCAGGGATCAGATCCCAATTGCATCACATTTGCCAGTGCTGGGATCCTGATCTCGGGCACTCTCTGCACCAGCTAGTTGAAAGCCAGATGCCTGATTATCAGCTCAAAGGGGGATCACGCAGGAGTCTGGAACCAGCCCCAGCGGGGTCCCTCCCAGGCTGACGATCAATGGATTGTCAGCTGGGGCCAGAACTGGCCCCGGTCTTGGACCTGGCTGGGCAGAGCTGCTCAGTGCAGAGTTTAAAGCCCCCAGCAAGGAGACCAAAGACCCCCTCCACAGCGAGCCTGTTTCCCTGCAATGGTACCCTGGCCAGAGCTGCCTGGAGCAGGGTTTGAAGTCCCAGTGTAGGGGAGCAGAAGCTCCTGGCTGCGGGAAGTAGAGGCATTCCCCCGCCAAGGACTTTAAACCCTGTGCCATGCAGCTCTGGCTGGTCTCTGTTTCCTCCATGCCAGGCTTCCTGGCCAGAGCTGCCCAGCACAGGGTTTAAAATCGCCAGTGTTGCTGGGGGGTGGGCAGCCTCTGCTTCCCCACACTGGGATGGTCGGCCAGTGCTGCTCCGGGTAGGGTTAGCCAAAGGGTTCCCCTGCCCCGCAAACCAGGAGCCTCTGCTTTTCTCCGATGGGCAGACTGCCTGGCACAGGGTCTAAAGTCCCAGGCAAGGGAAGCCCTTTGGCTTCCCTCCAGCCCACCTCCAGTGGGACCGAAAATCAGCAGATTCTCGGCCACTGGCCACACATTAAAGTGCCATACAAACGAGCCATTAAAATATTCTACATTATGCCTAGAACATTTTTATGGCTCATTCCTCATTTTATAGCTCCTTAAATTGGGTGCATGTGTAGCACCCTTCCTCGTTATGCCACAATTAACATGTTGAGCACGGCATAAATGTCATGTGTAGAGGAGGTCTAAATTACATCAAGAAAGTAATTTATGACTAGTTGGGTCAGCTCAGAAACTCCACAGGCTGTTTTGGCAGATATAAAATTAGGTCACATTTTTACATGTGTAACAAGGGCAGCAATGTCTTACTCTTCTAGAACGTGGGCCTTTGGGTCTTTATTGACCTAATTTTAGATGTGGTGTCAGCAATCCAAAAATGACATGCTATGTTATTCAGTCCTATTCTATGTTGAAACAACTATACAGGCCTAGGATAAATATTATGAGAATTACACATAAAATCTTGCATGAGAAAAAAACAGAAACAAACATTAAAGTAATAGGCACTAAACATTCTATTTAAAATTTAATTTTTTCTTTTTACATGTTTATGTTGTTTTCAGTTTCTTACAACTGACTTAAATAAATTCAGCCTAAAATCTATAATGCCTTTATTAAAACTACCGTACATAATGGCAACCACTTTAAATGTAGTTACAGCTGTTCTCTACATTACTGTAGAATGAAGTGTGAGAAAATAAAGAGTAGTCTGAGCTTTCAGAGGAAAATGGAATTTAATAACCTTACGCAAATCATGCTTAATCTAATTGGTAGGACAAATATTTAGGAGAAGCTCCATACAAACTTTAAGAGTGATTCCATTTGAATAGTTCTGATTCATTTGGATGATGCACCATAGTACTGACAAAATACTTTCAATCACACTATAGGGTACAGTGAACAATAAGTAGCTCTCTCAAATGTTCTCCCCCAGTACCAGTTGGATATTTTGCTCTTTTATACAATGTATTCACACACACACACACACACACACACACACACACACACACACACACACACACACACACACAGCATTACACTTAACAGAAGGAAAAAGGTCTGATACAAAACATAAGCCTGAAGAGGCTTCCAGGTACTCCCCTGTTATGACATGCAAACCCATCCTGCAATGGGCAGGCTTTTAGTTATGATCATAATATCATGACTACTTATAAGTCCCTCTGGAGAATGACTGGGGAACAGCGATAAGGGAAAGCTTGTGGATGACCATGCAAAATAACCAGGAACGTTACAGGAAGCAAAAACTGGGTAAGTTTTACAGATGTATTTTACCTTCCCTAGAATGAAACCCAATCACTCAAAACAGAAGATGGGAGTTTTCAAGCGCTCAAGAAAATCTTGGCAAAGCAGAACAGTGAAACTTCTATTACTCAACCAGCCAATGATACTTAAAAGTTATTTTAGATATATCTTGGTCAGAGCAGAAGCAAGTTGTCTGCTGAAGATAAAGGAAAAGAATCGGTACAGTGACTCTGGGGAGGGTCTGAATGATTGAGGGTTTATGAAACTTTTAAGACAAGACGGCACTGAGCTGTTTCACTACTTCCCCCCCCTTTTCCTTTGAATTACTGGAGCTGCCAGCATTTGATGGTTTGGTTTAAATTTGCTTGGCAATACATTTGTGTTACTGCCAAGATATATGTTGTATGCGAGTCTCTTCTCTTTCTTTCAAGCCTGGTTTACCAGGTGGCAGGTAAAGCACTTTATCTATTTTTCTTGTTCCAGAAGCTTTTCTTTTTAGATTATTTAGTGGCACAAAGGATTTATCTCCTTCCTCTCCACTTCCTGCAAACTAACCATGAACCATCTGAAATTTTAGCTTTTGCTATTGATGTTCTTCAATTATTTTGTGCGATTTCTTTTAGGGAAAAAAAAAATATAATTAGCCAATGCTTACATTATATTTTTTTTAAGGCCCCTGGCAGACATTCAGGTAAAGGCCCCATGGGATCTGATGCACTATCCCCAAAACTGCTTCCTGCTGTGCCACAAGTGCATGGCAGGAGGTGTGACTGTGGGACCGGGGATTAGACCCCCATCACACCCTATTGCCAGTGGAGGGGCAACCTGAGACCAGGCTCCCCTTGCACCAGCAATTAGGAAGCCAGTCAGCTGATCCCTGTTCCCAGCTTCCCCGAGTGACCTGCGCTCGCAGGCTCCACGGCACAGCAGGGCCCTGGACTCCAATGCACCCTGGAGGCTGGCAGCCCTGATCAGCCTGACCCCGCGTGCAGGTTAAGGCACAATGGGAACCGGACACAGTTATTACAGGCATTTTATGCAGTACCTTTGCGGCTTATCCCTTGTTTTACCATGCCATTCATTGCATTAACGTATGGCTGGGTTACTTCTTAAGATGCGATTAACTGGTTAAGTTAGCAGTATTAAAGGACCAGATCTGGGCATTTAAATTATGGATGAATACAAATAGAGTCTGTGTGTGTACAGACACAAATAATCAGCCAACTGCGGCTAGGTCTGCTCTTGCTCTGATGCAATTCAGTGAAAAAACTGCCAATAGCTTCAGTGGCATAGGACTGAGTCTTATGCAAAATATCAGGATCGGAGAAGTGCTTTCCCACATTGACATCCCAACTACATGGCTATCTTTTTATAAACTAAAGTGGGAAGGGATATACACTAAAGTTTCATCCATAAGAGGCTGTCCCAGTCTATTATAGCTTCATTATGTAACAACGCCACTTTGCTCCCTACCCCATCTGGTCCTTAGGTTCCCACGAGCAGATCCCACTGCCATGTGCACGATGAAGCTCTGGTAGACTGTGCATGTTTCATAACATTTTTTAAAGTTTCCTTTTCATTCACATGTGAATGGAAATAAATTTAAAAAACCTAGAAGTTTTTCACAAAACAGAATTCTTGTTTTCCAGTCAGCCCTAGTACAAAATCCTGCTGGCTTGATGCCATTATACGGGCGATGGGCAGCATGTATGCCTGCCTCCCCTGAAAATATAAAGACAGAGAAATGTTTTCATGATGGTACATATGGAGTTGCCTCAGGTTCTACCTGTCACCACGTTGTGAGAAAAACATTTTATCTGAGATCTGAAAATGTCTTAAAAGATAAGTCTCCAAGTTAAATTTCCAATTAGAAACCTACTCTAGAGGGCACTAAGTTCAGTACTGTCAGACCTATGCAGTAAATTACAAAATGATACATAAGGAGCTAGAAGAACATAATTCCCTTCAACGTGTTAATGAAAATAGATGTTCAGTTCCTATTGATGGTTTGAAAAATATTTGCCTTCTGTCTCTGGCTTCAATTCCAAGACAGCATCCCATTGATTTAACTGAGTCGTCCTTTATGGCTGAACTGCATATCACCAGCCCAACTGCAAAGCCTGACACTGCATACTCATTATTCAGTTTTCACAAACCTTAATCCTATACGGACAACATAATGTGTCAGGATTCGTCATGTGATATTCTTTATTTTGTCCTTTTGTGAATTGAGCGAGTTAAAACAAAAAAAAGAATACAGCAAAGAAGGCACTACAATAAAGATGATATGCCTACCTCTTCACTTCAAGGATTTTTTCATTTATATTTCTTAGCCAAATCCATACTGCTATAACTTAATAATCAAAACTGTCTAATGCAACATATTGAGGATCAAGTCGTCTGGGGCAAGCAGACACTACAGAAGTACCCAAGTCAATACAGCTAGTGCACACAGTAGGACAGCTCCCTCCATTCGCCCTAGGGCCAGGAGGCCTCAAGAGCAAGGGCAGTCAAATAAAAGTACAAGGGGATAGCTCTGCAACACAGATGCTCCAAGCCCCAAATGGGAGAAGACTCCACTCTACATCACCCAAAGCCAACAGCTAAGCAAATCTGTTTAATGGAGCAGAAGCAATGTGAAATCATTTCAGAATTTCTTCATTCCCCATAATCAGAAAACGCTGTAACAAATATGCCGTGTTTCTTGTGAGATTCTTCCATTTTTTTCCACATTTGAATATTCCATACTCAAGAGAAAAAAAAAGACCCTGAAGGGCCTGCCTGGCCTTATTCCTGTGTGTCAATACTGCTGCACTTCCAGTTAATAGCGTGACTGTAATGAGAAGCCATTTGAATAATGGACACTGAAGCAGAAGATGTTATAAGGACACAATGCAGAAATTGCCATAGTTTATCAACATCACTGGCATCTAACTCTTCATTATTTCTTTAAGCAGGGTCAAAGTACTTAAATTGATGCTGTAAATACTGACTAAAACAACGCTGTTGTTTATTATTTGTTTGGCACACGATATTTGTAACAAACACGATATGTTTCCTACACATGGGTTATTAGGCACAAGAGCATAATTGATACTAACCCAACTTTCAGGCTCCAGTAACTTTTTCGTGCTGCTTGTACATGTAATTCTTTTTAAAAACACAAGCAGGATGTTGCAAACAGAAAGCAAAAATAAATTTATTGAAAATCATACACCTGCTATCACTGGCCTGCCAGAGAAGTAGAGACCTATAGTAATGCAATTATCTCACAGAACCTGAATGAGAAAAACTGCAGTATATATTTCAACTGTCTCCCAGCTTCAGCGAGGGTCCTTTTCAGAAGCAAAACAACTGAAATGGGCATCTTACTCCACTGTGTGTTTTGAGAGTTCAGTGCAATGGATCTGTATTTCTGCTAAGCTGATTCAGTAAACAGAGCAGCCACATGAAAAAAAGAATATTAGTCTTGGATTTAGATAAAAGACTCATTGTAAAAACAAACAATGTCCATATAAGTGAGAAGACAGGCTCAAGTAGGAGAGACATGTAATAATCTTAAATATTTTCTGAATTATGCAAGGTTCATGATTGGGAAAAATAGGAAATCCCTGTTCAGTTATTGAGCTAAGTCAAATCTCAAACTGTTACTTCCAATGCGGAGTAGAAACCAGTTTAAGTGATCAGAAACTGGTTTAAACCTGTAACAGAAAGTTTCAGTGCACATAAACCAGTTTCATAATGGCTGAAACTGGTTTAAGATAAACCTGATTGAATGTACTATCAGACTTAACTGATTCAGGCCAAACCAGTTATGATACTTCTGATTTAACTTCGGTTCAAGTTAAATCAGAGCTCCCCAGCATCCCACCATGCTTTGCAGTCCTGGGCTGGGCTGTGCTGTCTGTTCCAGAGAGCAGGGCTGGCCTTGTCTCTCTGCTCCCTAGCCAGAGCAGTGAGACCTGGGGCTCATTGGCCCCCCCCCCAGGCAAACCCCAGCTTGGGTCTGGGGCCGGGAAGGGGGGGTTAAACTCAACTTCCCCCGAGTACAGAGCTGCCCTGCTCTGCTAAACTTAGTGCTGGCTGAAACAGTGGACTACAAATCCCAGAGGCAAGTTGAAGCAGGAAGAGGAAGTGACAAGTATCCCGTCCCCTCTGCTCCAGCAAGGAGAGAGGAAAAGCCTTGGAGGGTGTGTCTCTTCCCTCCCTTTTGGCACTGGCTGGCAGGCATTTTCTAATGCCCCTCGGCTTCTGGACTGAGCCACTGCAGGCATATGGGTGCACTTCCTGAATCAAAAGTGAATGTGTGTTCATTTGCTTATCAGTTCAATCTCTGTGGCTTAGACTAACTTGCAAAGACTGAATCAATTCAGCCTTGGGCTTTTGGACAGTCTGTACCTAGCCACAAGGTCAGGTAGCATGCGAGTGAAATTCACTTACATTATGTCAGGAGGGTCAAAAAAACCTGAATGGCTGGTTGGAAAACAAATAGCGGAGGAGCTAGAAATTCACTGTTAGCTTCTTAACGTGAATCTCTACAGAGAAACCCCAAGCCATTTTGTTAACTGAAATCTACAGCTTCACACCTCTTTGTCTTCTGACCTCATGGAGAAGCTAATTAAACAACCAGTCACAAATCTTTTTTCCAGCAACCCTGTAACAAAGTACAAGTGACAAGGAAAGCTGCAGAAGCAGTTCACAATGGATCAAATAACAAAGCCAACTCTGGGCCAAATTTGGTTCAAATTTTGCAGACAGAAACAAGCCCCTTCCCTGCAGGTATTCACCTCAAAGTGCTTCTGTTTCAGTATTCTGAATGCACATTTTTAAAGAGAGATTCACCAAGAGAAGTTGAACAAATATGCCTAAAATAATAAAAAGGAAATACCATTAAGGTACTTTAAATTTATATGAAAAGACAAACACATTTGTTCTCAGCGGCTTATCAATGGAAAGATACCTTGGATTTTGTTCTCTTTCACTCCAGCTCAGTTCCAAAACTGCAGTGCCAATCCACCGCTGCAAAACTGGTCACAAAAACCCTACTCTTGCATAGTTAGAGGTCCCTGAATAGTCTCTAGCTGATTGATCTGTGCCATCAGCAAGATGTTTTGCTTTTAAAAAACTATTCACTGATCCTATCATCACTTTTAAAAAGCCCTATAAATCAAAATACAATAAAAGAGAGTAACAACGAAAACAAAATATGCCTATTCAAAACAAGTTCACATATAATTATATTATTAATAAATATATCATGCATGGAATTGAAACAACGGTCTGAGATGAATTATTTATTTTTATATCCTGCACCAAGTACACAGATTTTCAACTCTGCTGAGATTTGAGTACATTAGCAAATAAAGTTATTCTAAAAGAAAAGCAGCAGGGAGATCCAAAAGTTTATTTTATACAAATTTATCCAAAAACAAAACAGAACTCATGAGTGTAGTGTCACACGAATTGCTCATTTTGTCACTTAACTCCCAGTTCTGCCAACACAGAGGCACATGCTTAACTCTGGATGTGTGAGTAATTCCACTGGGTTCAGTGTGTTTATAGGATTGGGATTTGACCATATTTTACCATTCTTAACCCCTTGTCCTTGCCAAAGCAAATTACTCACCCTCCTTTTCAACTGCCTGAAATTTAAGATTAAATTTTAAGTCAGTTAAAAAAAAAAATCTCTTAAGAAAAGTTAGGGCAAGAAAAATGCGTTGTCTTTGTTATGAGTTCTTGAAGTATAAGCTAAAAAGACAGTGTGGAAAGTAATAACGTGAGCTTTAAAAAGTTGGGAAAAATCAATTACTGTTTTTAATAAGCAGCAATAGTATTTTGTGCTTTGAAAAGAAAAATTATCCCAGGGCCAAAATAGGAGTTCAATATTACTATGCATTAATGAGTGCATTTACATACAATTTTCTAAAATTTATGTACAGCATAAACTCCAAATAAAATTTAATACCAAAAGGGTTTAACAAAAAAATAATTAAATTTTCCTTTGATCAAACTGAATTCTCATTGTACACTACCACAGGTAATTCATTCCATGCACAAGGAAGTTATAAAATTTACAATCCCGTTTTTTCTAAACACAGATGTGATGATTAGATAACATTTCATACAGAGAAAAAGGATTTGCCTTACTCCGCCAGATAGCTGGGAATTAGAAAGTTTGGGAAAGTTATGTCTTTGCTTCAGAGTGACAACTTCAGTGATCAGGGAGAAGGCATGCTTTTCTACATAACTGCTGTTCCTCAGAGGAGAAAGAAACACCAGAAGTGACATCTTGCTGTCTGCAATATCCACAAAGCCAGTTGCTCATTTCAAGTCAACATGAGACAGTATCCTCTCATGAGACTACCAGCCCTCACTGCTGTCAGGTAAAAAGCTATCCGCTACCATACTGCATTGTATAGCAACTCAAATGTAAAGGGAAATGCTCCTAATTCATGTGTATCCACTTGTCTCCATTTTTTTTTTCCCAAAAAGGATGCAAAAAAAATCTACTCTTTAATCTCTGGAGTTGCATTTCCATGTTGGAAGGCTTGTTCCTAAAAATAAATCCAGAAATACCTGTAGCTGCATTAGGGAATATTATTCAACAAAATATTCTACCGTATCAAGTATACCATATCCCTGCAAACTGTATGTGGCTGTAGGCACCAGGCTCAGCCTGGGAATGCCAGCAAAGAGGTTCCCCTCCTGCATCAAAATTCAAAGCGCTTGGCATTTGCACGCATGCAAATGCCCCAAGTCTTGCCTAAGTGCTTCCAGGCCAAGGCTCAGAGCCTTGCACTGCACCAACACTGACCTCGGCCTGAAAAAAGAGAAAGCTCCTGACCACTACTTTTTTGCCACGTGAATGCTTACCTCTAGTTTTTGGCCATCGGCATATCTTGGAACAGAATTAAGGATCATTAAGCAGTTTGTGTGATGACCAACAGAAAATGCTGCCACCAAGTCCAAGGAAGCAGCTGCATCCCTTACTCCCCATGTTGGTGGCGAGTGGAAGTGGTAAGAAGAAAGCTAGCTTGGGCTCAGGCAAAGAGTTTCAGTTCAGGACAGATTAAAAGGTTGCACCCACACGTCAACTCAACGGGAGAGTTACGGAAGAACATACTTCCGGTTTGACAAGGAGCTTGGAGATGAGACTCTTTCAAACAAGCTCCTCTGTCAACTTAAATCCTCAAAAGAATGAATTCAGCCAATATTATAAAATATAAGCTCAGTAAAACTGGTTTCTTGGTTTATGCTAAATCAGTGACTCAGGTGTGAAACTAGATCACTGATCCTCAGAGAACCTAAGGGCAGAAAAGCCACACGGGAACGGCTACATTTTTAGAGGAGGGAAAACAAGGGTTTTATATTTCTGCTTTCTGTTTCAACATCTCCATTTGTATCCTGTTGGAAGCATTTTTCTGTCACTCAGAATCTGTCAAACTTTCAATATGTTTCTCAATTTAAGCAAAGGAAAAGGCATTCAAGTTTACAGTTGATAAAAAAAACACTCCAGAAGAACATCCTAAGTGAAAATAATTCTTTAAATTTATCATATAAAGGCAAGACATAACAGCTGTCATTAACTGGGCTACTTGTTTTGCGGTAAGGAAGTTATAAAATTGGCACTGGGCTAAACCTAATATGAAGAGAGAGTTAATATAACTTTTTATGCACAAATCCTTATTGACATTTAAGTAACTCAGAAACACAGCAAAGAACTTTTTTATCCATCTTAAATATATTATTTCATCAATCTTTTGTGCAAGTATTACCATGCAGGTGGCATTAAACTATAAAGCTGTTGTTTCACCTCATTTCATAAGGTAAAAGTTCATTAAAGCATAGGGGGAATATAATTTTCTTACTTTTTCATACCAAGAGAAATCATTTTACTGAAAACATTCAAAATGCTCTTTCTGGGAAAATCATTACCGTCATAGTGAAGCCACTTTGCAATTGTTTCTTCTGCTACGAACATGGAGAAGCCCCATCCAGACCCTTCCTTGAGGATTTACCTGGGGGTACTAGCCTCTCTCTCACACAGAGGTCTCTTTTCCACTTTTATTTCCAATAGTTTTAAGCTGGCACACTTAGCAGCATGTCTTTATAGCGTATGGACCAATTAACTGTCAACCAATAGATAAAAACAGAAGAAAACTGCTGTAGCCCCAAATAATTAAGCAGTCTCAAACCTGGAAAATCTTTACAAGAGCATTAGATTATCGATAACGCAGGTAAAATTAACACTGACAATTAGAAAAGTATTTGACATGATCTAAAACCCATTTAATTTCATCCTCTTTTAAATAAGTTTGCCAAACTTCGCTGTGCCGATAGCTTATCATCGGAGACAACACTCCACCGAGAGAGAGGTTCAAAACCCATCCGTAAGCACAGGATTTTAACCCGTTCCCATCTGATGGCTAGGAAGGCCCCATTCTTGCAAACAGCAGTTTGTTCAGCATTACAAAGAGAGTAATCCCATGAGATCCAGTGCTGTGCGGAGCCAGTAATAACTGGAGTAGGCCAGCATTCACTTCAAGTGAGACCTGCTATAACAGTTACCAAGGCTTATTAATACCTCATCCCTTTAGAGGCATGAAACATCCTCTTACCAATACAGAATTACTCATACATATAAAGTTAAGCATATACATGAGTCTTCACAGGATAGGGCTTTAGGTTTTTTTTCCTGTTTGAAGGCTATTGTTAAATAGATCTTCCTACTGGCTGCTAGATTCTTACACCCCTGGGTATAAATATAGTCAGGAGTCATATGCTTCTCACCGCATAATTTTCACTGTACACAAAACACTACCTACTCCTTAGATAGCTATTTTCACTTGTAGTGCTCAGAGCACTTGACAAAACAAGATTTTAATGTATGTTGCGATGCAAATATTGAAGCTAAACCAGAGCCTAACCAATGGCCAAACGCCAAGAGAAAAGAAACCCTTCTTGCTGTGACGCGGTATTTCTTCTGTGTGCACAGGGAGAAACGTGTTCTGGGGTGACACATTACGATTGTCCCAGCCCTTTTCAACATGGCAAAAGTACGGGCTATGTAAAATTCCCAAGATCTGCCAATAATACGAGTTCTGTCCTTCTTGTTACTTATAAATTACCCCTTCAACCTGCCATCTGAGCATTGATCCTTCTCAGCATCCTCACATTGCCCAGAAATTACAGAAAATAAGTCTTCTCTTGCCCATCATTTTTAATCTATACAAAACTCAAGATCTCTTCTACTTTATTAAATGACCCAGATTTTTTTTCTGTTGAACACATTTTTACATTTTATAATATTTTTTGTAAAAACATTTAATAAATCGCTAGATGACAGCAGAATGAAAGTATTAAATAAAACATACCTATCCGTGTAAAGATGTGTAGGAAGAAACGTTTGTGTTATGAGGACTCTCCAGGCATGTGATAACAAAACAAGGTCAACTGGAGTACGGAGAAGCCCGGGGAGAAAACAATCCTGAGCCTCTTTTATCGTGTGCTCGCTCAACACTCAGAGTTGGGTGCTCAAGTAAAATATATTATTATCTTGCATTAGGAAACCTTGTCTATCAGGACCAAGGGGTTAATACTGAATAGGTAAAGTACACTGTAAACCTCTGGCGGTTTATACAACAAATTGCCAAGTGGTAAAAAAAAAAAATCATAAAATTACCTACGAAGAAGAGACTGAGGCCCCTGACAGATGTTAAACAGAAAGGCGTCATGGGATCTGATGCAGGATCCCAACAACTGTGCTTCCTGCCATGCCACATGTCACACCTTTCACTGACTCAATGTGCGGCCAGGTCACTACTTAAGATCTGATTAACCAGTTAATCACGCCTTAAGTGCAACGTCGGTCAGGAGGGCCCAAGTCACGCAGAAGGATGAAATAAAATAGTGGGATCTGCCCATGACGACCATGCTCTCAGCTGCACAATTATTTCTAAAGTGACTGTTCCATGGACATCATTCTACATCAACAGACACTGCAACATCTATTCATAAACCACGCAGAGGAAACACTAATTGAAATACCAACTCTGTCAAAGATTTCAAGATAAATTCTGAGCATATATTTCATGTGTTCAATTTTAGGAGTTCTTGGTATTTTATATTCACACACACACACACACACACACACTACATTCAGAGATGAAGGCTAACACCACAGTGGTAGGAAACATGTATACTAGTAGGTCAGCAAAGAAATGAAGTCATATGGCAACTAGATAATAAACAATATTGGAATAAGCAGGACCAACAATGAGCCAGTGAGTCCCAGAGAATACATGCAAGGACTCCAAGTTCCCTCAAAAATTGCTGAAAGTCACTCCAAAGCTCAACATTTGCATCAAAGATGTTTCAAAGACGACATGTAGCCCAGACATTTGGCATCATTTTATACCAGCTTGGTGGATGAATTAATTGCATTTACACCGATCTTATAGTGTATTCCTATTTGCATTCTACCATATTCACGCAATGAGAATGAATTAATTTCAGTGTTCATGACCTAAAGACTAACGATGTTGGCTAGAGCCATAGACAGAGTGGGCATATACCATTTACAACTTTTCCCAGATACTACTATAACGTTCTTGAGTTGAGACAGCCAGCAATGACACATTATTAGACATGTTTGTGAATTGGTTAAATTACTGATAGTGAAGTCATTATGTGAACTGTAATTAAATAGACATTCAGCAAATTTGAATTTTATCTCATAACTACAGCCGGCAAATGTCATAAACCAAAGCGTCCCAAAACCTTACTTCAAAGCTCGAAGATGCATAAAACATTAAGAACATAACATCCACCAGACTAGTAGAGAAATCATCAGCAAAAAAGATCTGATGATGCTCTGTAGCAAATTCCGTTCTCAATTACAACAGTTTACAAATGTGCATCATAAGAACATAAGATGATCAGACTAATGGTCCATGTAGGCCAATATCCTGTCTCTGACAGTGGTAGAAATGGATGCTAGAGAGGAGAGAGAGAGAATTGAACCAGATCGCTAGAGTGATCTATCCCCTATCCAAAATCCTACTTGGTATCCACCATCGTAGCTTTAGAGGTGCCAGAGGAAACATCGCCAAGTATTCTGTTCATATGGGCCTGGGTTCATGATACTGAGTCTATTTTTTAAAAGGCCCTAAGTGAAGTAGAAGCTTGAGTTTTATTTTTTAAAATGATGTAAACGCTCCATACTTCTTGTAATGAATCAAAACGTGCACAACAACCACAGCACTAAATGTGTTGGTTACATCAGACTCCTCTTCACATGCATATGTTGTCATCTAGATAGGTTTCTCTTAGATAACTACAGATAGTTTTCCTGAAAAGCAAGAATACCCTCAATCAAACCTAAAAACCTCATCAAACCTTTGCCTGCCCTTGTCCTCAGACCAACACAGCTACTGCCTAGATCCCTAAAATATGGAAGATATCGCATTTTGCCATTTGAAATGGAAGCTTCACAACGTGAAGAAAGAAAAAGCCAATTTCAACAATCAAGGCTAATTTTTAACATCAATTTTATGCCACCCCCCTGCCTCCCCCAGCCTGGCTGATATCTGATATCTACAGGGAAACAACCTGCTTTTGTTTCCTGCAACCCTTCTAAATTTGTATTCCTGCAGAGCAGCTTTCTAAAGATTGGCTTTTTTATACCCGAGGGATTTCTGTCTTTCATATTTTGTGCCATTTCCAATTTTTTTTGCCCGAGGAAGGACATGTGTGTTCGAAAGCTTGCAAAGAACAATTTTTTTGCAACTATTTAGTTGATCTAATAAAAAGATATCACCTCTACCAAAGCCATCATCAAACCTAATGTATTTTTAGGAAAAATGAGCCACCTAAATGGATCCCATTATGTCCTGCTCTATCCCAGAGTGGCTTCCTCATGTCACAGAATAGTTTTGTGCACTGAACCATAGAAAAGAGGGGCTGAAACGGAACTCTGGAGGCAATCTAGTTCAACCCCCTTCCCAAGGCAGGATTAACTCTATCCAAACCATAAATCCTTGTCTAACCTATAATGAAAACTACCCAGTCAACCCTATCATACAACAGCAAGATATAACACCTGAACCTGCTACAGGTAAAGAAGGGGGGCTAGCGCAGCAGGACGCTGCTCAAGAGATCCATAGGAAGGCCATGCCCCCCCCCCCAACTACATAGGAAAGCAAATGCCCCCAAAGTCCATACCAGTCTGACCATGGGGTAATATTCCTTCCTGACCCCAAATGTGGTGATCGGGCTAAACTGGGGCAGATCCTCTAGCCAGAAACCTCCCGATTCCATTCCCATCATGGGCATGGGCACACCCTAGTCAAAATCCTCAACACTGGCTACAGCCAACACCCAATGCTTCCGAGGAAGGCATTGCACAGCAAAAACAACCCCTGACCTATGTAGCTGCAGGAAGGGGAAACATTCCTTTCCTGGCCCCCCGTAGAAACCAGCAAAGCCCAGAAACATGAGAAATACCCATGGCCTATTATAGGCGTAGCTACTCCTAGATCATGCCTGACTAATGCTTGTCCTACCCCTTCTTTTAACTCCTCCAATGAAGGAAACGCAACAGTTTCCCCGGGCAGCGTATTGCGCCACCTAACTGTTCTAATGGGGAACGTTTTCCTGCTATCCAAACTAAGCCTACTTTGCGCAACTTCAAGCCACTGGTCCGCTTGGGCTTGGGAAAGGCAATTTTAAAACTGGACGCATTTTTTTTTTTTTTGCCTTCCCTTTCCAGCAAACAACACTACATAGCTTTGTCTCTGCATGCTCTACACTGCTATGGAAGAAGGTTTTCTTCTTCTGCTGTTAAACTAATTTTGCCTTTATTCTTTTAAATCAGTATGTGCTGTTAGTGACTTCTGCAGTGAGACAACTTCGTCTCAGCTCTTCATTTTACAAAGAGGTCTTTTTTGCTAAATCTAGATACTAGATTTTCACATTGTTTGAATTACTCTGACTCATCTACACCAATTACACATGCAATACACTAGTGTGGAAAGGGACTCGCACTAGTCTAACCTACCGTGGTCACAATAAACTACATCTGTACAGTGCACTCGACTACACCTGTGAAAAAAATCTCCAGTGTATAATAATATCACAGACTAAACATTCACTTATAAGTTATAATCTGTGATGGTAAAAACTAACAAAACAGAAGTTTGTTTGCTCACCAATATTATAAACATGCATGTGTGCCCTTTTTCAAGGCCTCTTAGAAGGTTTGCGTTGTGCAGACCGTTTCAAAAAGGCACCCTAAAATACATGGCAGCAAAGTGGTGCCTGGGTGAGGTTTGACTGACAAAGAGCACACCCTCTTCTGATCACTGTCACTGTCTTCATAAACAAAGAAGTGGACTCGTATCATAGAGGCACTGAAGAGAACATTTTAGGGTCAAAGCATGGCATTAAACTGCCTTACAGGCTGCTTAAGGGGTTTGAGGCTGCCAAAGCTGCTGCCTCTACATCCCTCTGCTGTTTGTAACACTGACAACTCAACCATCGGGTCAAAAGACACCTCTTGAATGCACAAATGCTAATGTGAAAATATTCTATCCCTGTATTCAAGATACCAAAACACGACTGCACGAGACTACTGAACAAGCTTTTAAAAACTAATTTGGCTGAAGATCATTTCTCAGATTCTGTATCAAGGCTTTTCTTTGCCACTGCTACAGCAAACATATTTGCACAAAGTCGAAGGATGGAAAGGAAATTCAAGAGTCCTTATATTAAAACAATCTTTTTTGATGCCTAACGTACTGCAGTACAATGAATGAATGTGTAATATCACTGACTGTCCACATAAATCAAATGTAAAACCATCTTTCTTCTCTGCCCTGTGAGTGCTGATGATACACCTTGGACCTTCCTAGACTCTAGCTGCTATTGCAGGCCCAGCATGTCAGTTGAAGTTTCAACTATGATTTAAATAGCATTTAAAACATAGGCGGAGGTCTATGCTTCATTTAGGCAGACACTATAAGCACTACCTATGCTCTTCTAGTCCATCATTTCAATTGCAACTCACTTCATTCTTTAGCTAAGTATAGACCTGTTTTTCAATCAAAGAAGTCATAGAAAACCAGACAAGAGCACTCTATCAACCAAATTTAGAGTGGTGCCACTCCTACGAAGCTACCTTTCTCCACAAACTGGCAGCACCACTATTCCTCAAGCATTTTGTTTCATTTTATAGAAACTCCAGTAAAAGGATTTCCTAGCAGATGTAATACACAGCCCCATGTAAAGCTCATCCGGGTAGTCGACTGTAAAACAGTCTCACTGAAATCAAAAGTAAGGTCTTACTCAGTACAGTCTCAAACAGGAAAGTGTTATCCTACATCAGCCAGGAAATGACAGTATTCAAATATAAGTGAACATAATTAAGACTGTGCCAATACTACAAGCTCAAATACCCTGATGAAGGAAGGCATGGGATTCCTTTATGCTTTCCAGTTAATTCAGGAGAAATATCACTGGACAGCAGCTTCCACCATCTAGCTCATTCGCTTGTCTATCTTTTCACATGTTACTGAAGTTTCGGACAGGTTTCACCACTAGATTTCCTTTTGTCTATGTATACCCACTTTTACCATTGACTCCATCCCTCAGGCAAGTGTCACATTACACACAGAAAAAAAATAAGGATGACAAATAAAAGAAGTTTTTCCTTGTTAGTGTGCATTAATTTTACATCTACAAATCTACAGAAGCCATTTGACACTTCCTCCAAAATCCAAGTGGCAGCAAGACCAAGTGTCAATCCACTTTTCTCTAATTCTAGCCATTTTCTTACTAGCCAAAAAAGAAGACTGCAAAACTCATCTATCAAATGCATTTATAAAAACCCCTAAGTTTAACAAAGGCAGCTGTATTATAGGCTGAGATTACAGTGACTCGCCAAATAAATATACCCTGGGGATGAGTGAGATACTTGAAGCTGAAGAGCACTAATGACTCTTAGTTTCTTCTCTTATTATGCTTTATTATTCGTATTGCCAAAGTGCCCAGAAACTGGACACCCACTATGCTAAGTGATGTACAAACATAAAACGATGAGACAGCCCCTGCCCTAAGAGCCTAGAACCTATGTGAAGTGCTATTGTATAAATAATGTTAGACGTGTTATCCATTCTGGATGAAAAAGTAAAAATGGAGCTTCTAGGAAAATCAATATTGGGCTGGTGAACTTCTACCAGCCTCACACTTGCCTCAGGCAGAGAACAAGATGTGAGACAGAAGGGATGAGAATAAGAAAAGAGCACTGCTGGAAGGTTTAGCAGTCTCATTATTTCTGCAAATGACCAGTCCCTTGAACATGAGATTAACCCAGATGTTACAGATTTGTGGCATTTGAAGCTACAAAAGCCAGTTTAATTAAATTAGATGAGAATGGCACATTGCATGATTTTTCTGCTCAAAACATTATTGCTTGTTACATGACCTCGGCAGCAGCAACAATACTCCAAGAAAAGATCAGGTTGTGCCACAATTATGTGCCCTACATAGGTGTTGTGTTATTGGTAATGAGCAATCAAAATGGGAAAGCTGTATGGCATTTCAAAAAACCTTCATGCCCTACAACATTATTTTATTTAACGGCAAAAAAATACCAGTTTTCAAATCAGGCATTTTGGTGCATAAAGTCAAGTGTTGCTAATTAAGAAAATGAGTAATGAATCATACATAACACATGCATCACTCATTAAACAAAACTGCATTTAGCTTGGATGTACTATATTGAGTTGTAGAATTGAAAAGAGGAATATAAAAGAATTCCATTTCAAAAACCTTCCAACATTTTTACAAAAGACTAATATTTTACATGATGCAGTACCTTTCATCCCAGGATTTCAAATAATTTCACAAGTAGTACCATACTCCCATTCTGGAAAGAGTTTAAGCAACTTGTCTAAGGACATGCATTGAAAAAAGCTACAGAGCCATGAACAGACTGGAGTTTCTTGACTGCTGAGCCACTGCTCTACAGACCAGCTTGCAAAGTTCTGCACAAGCAGGGAACATAAAGAGAAGCACACCTAAAAATACCTGACATAGTCAGAAGCAATCAGGGCTCGTGGACACAGGGGATATCTTTTATGAGACCAACAAGATTTTTGCAAATAAATTTCTTTTTTTTTTTAATTCTTTAAAAAAAAAAGTTGCAAGCCTGAGCAGGCCCATGGAATGAATCAGGTCTCCCGAGTCCCACATAGACCATCCTTCCTGCCTAGATGCTAAGGGCTGAATGCTGATTTCTGCTGCCACACGTACCAGAGAACACAGAAGTAGAAGATCAGACTCAGAAGGACAAAGGAAGTGCTGGCTCTATTGGAACATCCTTACTTTCTCCTACCCTACAAAATCCCTTCCCAATACACTGTAGGGATTGAGCTTCAAAGGTGAGGGTTGTGTGACCAGTGGACTCGTACTCATTCTAGCACTGTCCTTCAAAAACCCGCAAGAATTGCCATTGCTAATGCAATGTCTCATCACAGCGCTGCAACCCCCTCTGCTTCGGGGAGGGTATTTGAAGTGAAGAGTCAATAAGGTGGCAATAGCAGCAAGGCTAGTGAAGAAATCATCCTGCTATGAGCTAAGAGAAATGGGAAGAGACCAGAAGACAGTTTATGTGCCTCGTCTTCAATATACCTTGTGTGATCTGCAGGTTTGCAATCCATGGGACATTTGATCCTGGATGGCCTGCACATAAGCGAGCAACATTTCTGTGATAAAAACCACTGAGCAGCTCTTCAAATATCAACTGAAACCTCTCCTCCAGCAAATGAGGCAAAAAAAATACAATGCTGAAAAAGTCTAAAGGGAAAGATTGGAAGCACGGTTGTGAGAAACAGGACCTCTGTATAGTCTCAGATTCAAAGAACTGGAAACTCAGTGTGCTTCTAAGCATACACGGGTAATGAGAGAGAGAACAAAGCAAACTCTTCCAAACTTATTC
The DNA here is from genome assembly GCF_030867095.1 of Alligator mississippiensis. NCBI lineage: Eukaryota > Metazoa > Chordata > Crocodylia > Alligatoridae > Alligator > Alligator mississippiensis. The sequence continues at coordinate 2,141,032 of NC_081835.1, forward strand.
AGTTTTCAGTGTCATCACCTAGACTAGATGGATTCTCTCTAAAACATTTAATATTTTATCCAAAGAAACTCTTATTGATAAAGTAATACCTTTTATTAATGAGAGCAAGGCCAATTTAACAGGAATTGATTCTTTTTATTAAAAGTGGTGACTACACAACAACCTAAATTATCTTCTGTCAAATAAATACTCCGCCTGGTTTTTTTTTTTACTGTTCTGTTCATCTTAACTAAAAAAATAGATTTTTTTCTACCTATAAACTGAAAACAATGAATGACTTACCAGTAAGTTTTAATTTATCCTTTTAACTTTTCCTGCCCTACTCCATCCAGGGACATTTATTTGAATTAAGAATCCCCTATTTAGATCTAGTTAAATTTGGAGGGGTAGATTGGGTTGGGATTTACTAACTGAAATAAGACAACACAAAATACATTTTTCATACAGACTTATGCCCAAATAATTAGCTGTGCAAATTAAAATTGATTTAGTAAGTTTAGTTGTGACTCGTGCATAGAAAAGGTGTTAAATACTAAAGCTCACAATGATTCTCAAAGCACAAATTAATGATCATGGAGGCAGTATCTAGTGGTTAAAGCACAGAGCTGCAAGTCAGGACATTTGGTTTCTATTTCCAGTTCTAATATAGACTTTCTGAGTGACTTGGGCAAGTCAATTAACCTCTCTGCATCTCTGTGAAACTGGGGTAATACCTATCTCGCAGTGAGGCTTAATTCATTAGTGTTTGTGAAATAGTAGATCTTCAGGTAGAAGGCATGACAGAAGTGCACAGTAGACTAATATTTTCAAACACTATTTCAGATTTTTAAAGCAAACCGGCAGGAGACAAGGATTTCTTTGGAAGACATCTTTCATAAAATTCATTCTTCCTTCAGTAATATGCTTTTTTTTTTTAATTGCTTGCCTCCACTGAAAGTTTCCTCAGTAACAGCCAATGCACAGATATTCCTCCGAATTCAGAACTTACTTTGCTCTTGCAGGTCCAGATTTTCTCTTCACTGTGCCTGCAGGACATGAATTAAATCGCTCTACAGAATCCTCTCTCTAGCTGCAAATTCTGCAGCTCCAGCTGATCACTACGCATCTGGAAAAAACAGGTACTACCACTCCTTGCTCTGAATTATTTCTAGTTTGGCCACAAATACATGGAAGAGAGGGCCAGAGTTTGAGTAGTGGTCGTGAATAGCAGGCAAAAAGGTCTTTTTAAGAAGAAGACAGAAATTTAGGAGACACTATAATTGTTAGTGATTTAAAATTTGATTTTAAGAAAAAATGGTATACTACAATACTTTTACTTTCCCTTTTTCACTTAGGTTAAAAGATCTTATTCCACTTGTACATTCATCACTGACTGGGTTTATTTTCTACTTTTTCCTACTCCCAACAAGTACTAGATGCTTATCCTCCTTACTGCACAGCCTACATGCTGTTGCTGCATAACAGATTACATTTCAGCAACTCCACTGTTCCACTGAGCCTTTACCATCTCTAATGCTTTGGAGATCTGGGGAGGGGCTCTATAATTCACTAAGTACACTAAAATATTTTTTTCCTAAAGAAAGTTGTTTAATATAAATATTGTATGTGGCTCATGTAGTACATTTTAAAAGGCTTCACATGATGCCAAGTATTTTAATGGGAGGTGGTTTTCAATAAAGGAAAACACATTTAGCATGATGTTATTTCAGTGGGAATAGATCTGGCCCTCAACTTTCCTGGGGGATTCTGTGGGAACTTTTTATCAATTCAATCTGTTAGATTCACAGAATAATAGAAAACGAGGGTCAGAAAGGACCTCACAAGGGCACATCTAGTCCAACCCCTGCGCCAAGCAGGATCAGCCCCAACTACATCATCCCAGCCAAGGCTTGGTCTAGCTGGATCTTAAAAACATCCAAGGATGGAGACTCCACCACCTCTCTGGGTAACCTGTTCCAGTGTTTTACTACCCTCCTAGTGAGAATTTTTTCCTAATATCCAACCTCAACTTCCCTCGCTGCAACTTAAGCCCATTGCTCCTTGTCCTGTATCTGCCCCCACTGAGGACAATCCAGCTCCATCCTCTTTGCAGCCCCCTGCAGGGAGCTGAAGTCTTCTCAGTCTTCCCCACTCAGTCTTCTCTTCTGCAGACTAAATCAGCCCAGTTCCCTCAGTCTCTCCTCAAGTCATGTGCCCCTGCCCTTTAACAAGTGCCAACTAGACATTGAGCCATTCACTACTACCCTCTGAGCCTGATGATCCAGCCAGTTTTCTATCCACCTTGCAATCTATTTATCCAACCCAGATTTCCTTAGCTCTCTTGCAAGAATGTTGTGGGAGACGGTATCAAAAACCTAGCTAATGTCATGGTGTATCATGTCCACTGCTCTCCCAGTATCCAACAAGCCAGTCATCTCAAGACAGAAGGCAATCAGGTTGGTCAGACACAACTTGCCCTTCCTGAATCCATGCTGGTTGTTCCTGATCACTTTCTTCTTCCTCCAAGTGCTTAGAAATGGATTCCTTGAGGACCTGCTCCATGATTTTTCCAGGACTGAGGCGAGATTGACCAGATCCTCCTCCTCCTGTTTCTTCACTATGTGCACTATATTTGTCTGTTTCCAATCATCCAGGACCTCCCTGATGATGAGTTTTCAAAGATAATGGCCATCAGCTCTGCAATCACACTGGCCAACTCCCTCAGCATCCTTAGGTGCATTGTGTCTGGCCCCATGGACTTGCACACATCCAGATTTTCAAACTATTCCCTAACCTGTTCTTTTGCCACTGTTGGCTGCTCATTTCCTCCCCAAATTGTGCTTCTAGGTGCAGTTGTCTGGGAGCTGACCTTGCCTGTGAAGGCTGATGTGGAAAAAGCATTGAGTACTTCAGCCTTTCCTGCATCATCTGTCACTAGTTGCCCCCCTCTCCCCCCATTCCCAAAGCGACCCACACTTTCCCTGATCTTCCTCTTGTTGCTAACACACTTGTAGAAACCTTTCATGTCCCTTGTTAGCTGCAACTCCAATTGCACTTTGGCCTTCCCAACTCCATCCCTGCATGCCCAAGCAATATTCTTATACTCCTCCGTAGTCATTGTCCAAGTTTCCACTTTTTATAAGTCTCCTTTTTTTGTGTTTTAGCTCACTGAAGAGTTCCCTGCAAAGCCAAGCTGGGCTTCTGCCATACTTGCTAGTCTTCCTCCACTTCGGGGTGGTTCATTCCTGTGCCCTAAGTAAGGTTTCTTTAATGTACAACCAACTCTCCAGCACTCCTCTCCCCCTCAGACTGGCTTCCCAGGTGATCCTGCTCATCAGTTCCCCAAGCGAGTCGAAATCTCCTTTTCTGAAGTCCAGGGTCCTTACTCTGCTGCTCTCCATCCTTCCTTTCCTCAGGATCCTGAACTGTTAATAAAGTCTGTTAACAAAGCCTTCAATTGCGATCAACCTTTAATACCATCTATGATGATATTTTAAATAGTTTCAAAGGTTATACAAATACAGATTAATTTGATTGAAGCCACAGGTCAACAATGAAGGAAGGGGAAAAAAACAGAATAAAATGTAAAACTCCTGTGTAATATCTCAATAGCAGCATTAGTTAACGTAAATCTTTCAGAAAATATTTGCAAAGGATAAGTATGTTTAGAACTATTACATTTATGAAATAACTGTAACACATTATCTCCTTGTTGAGGGCTCCAGAAGTTCAAACTTCACTTATCCATCTCTTAGTTATCACACATCTATTCTGTTTCCATTCATACCCTCTAAGAAGATGCCATCGAGATAGCTTATCTTGATCTGGAAAAAAGTGTCTCAGTCCAGGATATTAGAGCTGCTCTTTGTGGCAGATGCTACAGGCATCAGAAGTGATGTGAAGGAGAGGTGACTTGATATGCTTTCCTCATAACTGTTTTTTAATGCTGAAGTGATAACCACATTGGAAATATGATTATGATAGACTCTGTTCCCATAACTGAGCTTATTTCCCTTCCCAACCTGCTCATGAAATGCAAACGAACCCCCACAAATTACCTACCCTGCATTCTGCCTTTGGCTTGGGGTGACAGCTCCGACACCCTGTGAATAGCATTGCTCTCCAGGCTTCATTCCTCCTTTTGGTAAAGGATGCACCTCAACTGGTATTCTCCATGGACTGCTCCTCCTGTCCTCATGGCAAAGTAATAACGCTTTGAATCAGATGCTCTCTTCATAAAAGCCATGCCTGGGAGCCCTTGAGGACTGTGCTTGGCCCAAAGACAGCTGGGTGCAGAGCCTCCAAGGCCACCGGGAAGGATTAACAAAATAACTGGCAAAGAAGAGGCCACTACAGCCCTCAGACATAAAAGAGAAGTCTGCGTATCTACTGAAAACTCATCTATTATATGGAATTTTATCGCCACAAATGAAATGAGAGAAAACAGCACACTTTTCATCTGGCTCATTTCACTCTATATATTTCAATGTTTGAAGCTGTAGTCTGAAAATAATTAAGAAAACATACTAAGCAAAAGGTAAAACTGCAAAAAAATTGAATGGAAACCACTGCATTACTACTTAAATTTCAGTCTCTGTCTTGATAACATGTATAGTACATTCAGCCCAAAAGGGAAGAACAGGGCACTTATCCAGGATTTTTCAAAAGAGCACATTTTTGTTTCCCATAATTGATAAATAATTCACCAGGTGTACTTATGTATAATAGCATCAACATTTACATTCTTCTGTAAATGACCTTAGTTTAGAAAGAAGCAATGGTTAAATCTGCTGTGAGCTACACAATTTCTACAGCCCTAATGGAAGGGGTTAGATTAAACTTTACTGTATTATAGTATATGCGTCATTCTATGCTCTACTAATCTGCAGCCCCTTCGAAACCTCACAGCCATCCACATACCTGAATAAACAATCTCCCTAATGTCGCAAAGGCTAGGACACATCGAGATAAGAGTATCGATCTCAAAATGTACCTGACACCTTTTTAATTTCCCAAAGTCTTGCGCATGCACCTCTCCTACATGATTATGTAAGCATCTCAGAACTCAAGGAAATTAGGCTTTAGAGCCAACAGAAGCTCTCTTACAAAAATTAGCTTCTTGCATTGATGACAAACATTCCTGCAGCTTGGAAGACGAGTGATTGCTTGCACAGCATAGGCTCAACAAGCACATCTTTGCATGTTTATTTCTAAAATATAGTTTAGAGCTAGGGCCCATTTTCTTCTCACTCGATTGCAAATAAGAGTGTGTTTTGATGCTTGGTGCTCTGGAATTGTAAGTTAAACATCCACTGCACTTTAAGGATGGATGGTTACTTGGTAGAATTACTTGCAGGCAGTATAAAGAATTATTTTAGAGGCTGAAGAACATTAGTAAGAAAGGGCTTATTCCTACTTATGCCAGATGTTGCTGAATAAAGAGATAAAACATTGATTGGTTATAAATACCTGCTATAAATACACAATGAAAACATTCTGACAGCCAAAGGCAATTAGGCTACACAAGCATATCATTAAGGCTGGTAGAATATTTTCCATGGAACCTTTCTTCCTCCCATTGGAAAATTAAGTTTTTAACAAGTGATCTTTTTTTGTAGAAAATCTCTGCTTTCCTTGATTATTTTTTTTAACATTTCCGATGGAAAACACCAAACAAATTTTTAAAAAATTTAATTTTCAACACTTTGGGGCTGAAATGTTTCATGTAGTTTGTCACAACCTGAAGAAATATGCAGGTGTTAAACAAACAGTTCAGAAGTTCAACAAAAAAAATAATCCAGACACTTTTTCATATTATACAGGAACTCTGGGCTTTGTTACTCCATAAGCCAAGGACAGGTAATTCATAAGCCAATGAATGATAGGTAATTTTCCAACAGCCAAAAGGTAAAGGCAAAAGAGTACAGTTTAGAGTTTATGAGAACCTTAAGGCCTTCTTCTTCCACAATATTTTCTAATCCTGTAACTCTAGAAAATTATTTCCAAACTCACTGCTGGTTTGTTTGATGTAGTCTTTTGCCTTCTTTCATCTCTTCTAAAAGAGTGGGAAACCCTAAATTGTCCTTCCACAGGGAACATGACCTTCAAAACTCGGGGAAGGTGAGAAATAAGATGCTATCTCCTTCCTCTTGTCTCCAGAGATAAAACATGTCAGGAAAAGAGACAGAAACCCAAGTAGGCTGGAAGTGAGGTCATTTCATCTGCAAGAGTTGAAAAATGCAGACGAAGGCATTGTCTCCTTATGCAGGCAACGGGGAGATGCTTAGAAAATATTTCACAGGAGACAAGAGAGTGCAAGGTCTCTAGAGGACTTCTTCAGAAACCTTCCTATAAAGGGAGATGTTGAACAGTGGAGAAGAGACTACACGGTGTTTTTTCAACCTATTTCCTGCAAGGCAATGGTAAGTCCAAGGAACATATCCTCTCAACATATCCTCGTCAGAGTCCGTCTCCTAGGCAAGTATAAAGGCACACACCTCTTGCGGAGGTAACGTATGAAATGTGGCAAGTCATTTGATCAGAACAGGTGTGCTATTTGAGTTTGTTTGGCTCAGTCACTCAATCTTCCCTGCTGGCTTTATCTCCACCTGAAGATCAAACAGGGAGCAAAGATCAATAGAGCTGAGGCCAGATCCAGAATTGAAAGTAATGGAAATTAGGCACTGGCTGTGGGTATGGCCCCAAGTGCTTTTTCTAAGAAAGAGAGAAATCACTGGAGAAATCAGGATAAAAAGAAGAAAGCTTTGATCCCAAAATTGCTCTGTGATGGTTACAGTCTGGGTTAGGTGGGTACTAAAAGGAAGTAGCAAAAGAAAAGTAAGACCCACTGTTTTCCCTGGGTGGAGATCATCTACACATGAGAGCTCAATGTCACAAGCAAGATGAAGGCTCAGTTAATTAGTCGGTTGGGAAACGGGTGCAAATCTTGCCATTAGAGCTTACTAGGGCTGCAATAATTAGTCCTGCTAGTCTCAAAAAGAGGTAGTTTTCCCTGTTAGCCTGAAGTCAGGCAGAAGGAAAGGCAGGGTAGCACCTTATAAACTAACTTGTTCAGAAATGCGTACGTTTTTCATAGGCAACAGCCTAGTCCACCAGAACCACAATTCCCTCACAAGTCTTCTTGGCGTATATATAGACTTAGCTTGACAAAGATCTGTTGTCTTATCCCTTAAATAAAGAGTTGCATATACTCCAGCTGCGGTCTCACCAGTGCTGAGTAGAGCAGACGAATCACCTCCTTGGTTTTGCTGGAGAGGTATCGGTTGATGCATGCCAGAGTATTATTTGCCCTGCTGGATATAGCGTCGCACTGCCGGGTCATATTCATACTGTGGTCAATTAATACCCCAGGTCCCTTTCATTCATGGTGTTGGTCAGTTTAGTACCGCCAAGCCTGTAGGTGTGTTGGGCATTGCTTGTCCCGAGGTGGAACACTTTACATTTCTCAATGTTGAACTTCTTCAGATTCCTATCTGCCCAACTTGCCAGTCTGTCATGGTCCACCTGTATCTGTAGCCTATCTTTAAGCATGAGCACACTTCCCCATAACATAGTCTACTTTTTTTTTAAAAATCAATGAAAGCAATTTGGTTATTACTACTTGCCAACCTCTCCTAGAGTACGACTACGTTTGTTTTCTTGCTTATATTAGAAGTGCCAAGGGGAGAAAAGAAATGAAAGTTAACCAGAGTCAAAAAAAAAAAAAAAAAAAAAGTACAACAATTACGCTACAACCAGGCATGGCATTTTAGTTCATTAAAACAAAAAAAAACCAAGTAGTATTTCATTAAAACGCCAGGGAACAGCATTACTTTGAAATGTCACTTTCTCCTTTAATTAGTACACTCTAATGATAAGTGTATGTCATTCTTACCTAATGGAAGTTATGAGCACGTATAGAATCTAGGTCACTTTCCACAACTGGGAGGTGTGCAGGTAAACACAGAATAAATTAAATACTTTATCAAAAGGCAAACAATTAGGGATGTGTTTTGTCTCTGCTGTTTTATATGTTTACTAAAACATTTTCCTACATTTTTCAGCCTTTTCTAAACAAGAAAGCGTTTAAAATGGCCTCAGTATCATTGCTGTTGCTTTGTATAATCGCTGTTTCTAAGGATGGGTAATAAGTCTTACAGAGACATGAAGTTGCAGATGTACATTTTTAGCCATTTTCCCAGAGGTTTGACTCTGAACAGGACCACCTGCTCAGAGGTATATCTTTAATAAAAGCAGCAATAAGACCACCTGCTCACAGGAAAAATTACAATCCTGCCTTTACTTCCTTCATAATCCTGAGGCATCTTATCCTAGAAGGAGCCAGCTACCCCTTCCAATTAAGGGACCAATAACCAAATTCTCTTGTCTCAAAGGAGAAAAAATTGCAAATAAACCTGCTCTCTTATTTGAAACACAGTGTACTGCCAGTGGAGTAACAAGTATAAGAGTGTAAAAACTGCCATTTACTGGGTCAGACCACAGGTCCACCTTGCCCAGTCTCCTGTGTCACAGTGGCAGAGCTCCAAGAATTTGTCCAATCCCTTGTTGAATCTGGCTGTACTGCCAGCTGCTACCACATCTGGTGGCCATGAGTTCCCCACTTGAATTACATACTGTGAATAATTACTTGTGTTCATTTTAAACTGAACACCTACTAGTTTCATTTTGTGACCTGTAGTTCTTGTATTGTGAGAGAGTTAAATCCCTGTCAGCTTTCTCTTTGCCATTTAGTATTCTGTAAACCTTTACCATGCTCCACCCAAGCATCTCTTTTCTAAACTGAATAGGCCCAGCCTCTCATCTTTCCTCATGGAAACTCCTCCATACCACTGATCATCCTTGTCACCCTTCTCTGGACCATCTCTAGTGCCTCTATATCCTTTTCGAGGTGTGAGAGAATTGTATTCAAGTTGTGGATGCACCATGGATTTAAAGGAGCATCATGATACTTTCAGTTTTATTCTTAAGAATCCCCAATATTTGCTTTGCCTTTTTGATGGCTGCTGAGCATTGAGCAAATGTTTAAATTTAGAGAACTGTCCACAACAACTCCCAGATCTCTTTCCTGTGTGGTAACAGTTAAAGTAGAGGCCACCATAGTTAAGGTATAGTTTAGACTATTTTTGCTCAAATGCTTCACTTTACACTCATCTACGCTGAGTTTCACTTGTCATTTTGTTGTCCATTTGCTCAATCATGCCAGATCCCTCTATTAGTTCATCACACTTTGCCTTGATCTTTATCACTTTGAATAATTTTGTGTCATAGAAAATGAGGGCTGGAAGGGATCTCAGGAGGTCGCATCTAGTGCAACCCCCTGCTCCAAGCAGGACCAGCCCCAACTACATCATCCCAGACACAGCTTTGTCTAGCCGGGTTTTGAAAACCTCCAAGGATGGAGACTGCACCACTGCTCTGGGTAACCTTCCAATGCTTTACTACCCTCCTAGTGAGAAAACTGTTCCTAATATCTAACATAACTTCCCTTGCTGCAACTGGAGCCCATTGCTCCTTGTTCTGTCACCAATGAGACCAGTCCAGCTCCATCCTCTTTGCAGCCCTCCTGCAGGGAGGTGAAGCTGCTATTCAATCCCCCCTCGGTCTTCTCTTCTCTAGACTAAATAAACCCAGTTCCCTCAGCCTGTCCTCACACATCGTGTCCCCCAGCCCACAACCATTTTCCTTGCCCTCTGTAACAGGAGGGACGGCAGGGTCGCCGTGCTAGCCCTTGCCGCCTCCTCTACTGTGCCAAGCTTCGGACTTGCACCCTCCTATTCTCGCCCACCACGACTTTGATGATATGTGTTTTTATAGGGAGGCTACCTCTCCTCCACTTGGCCATAGTTCTCCTGCTCCGGGTGTCCTGCGTATCTAAGCCTTGTGGGCCTTCTCTGTACACCGCCCTTCTCACGAGGGCCTTCTCCGTACTGCTGCCCCTCTCCTGGGGCTCTCCGCGCCCGCACTGGGGCTTCTCCGTAATGCTGCCCTCTCATGGGCTCTGCTCTGGAGCTGGGGTCTGTACCCCCGAACTCCGTGCCCTCGCTGGGGCTGGGGTCCTCACTCTACCGTGAGTCCCCTATGAGGCCTCCTCCATCCCGTTATAGCCTCACCCAAACCACCGGTGTTAAACAACAAAACGATACAGAAACTCGAGCCTCCTGGCTGCAACTTCAACCTAAGCCACCTGGCTGTACCGACATTGCTCGGACACCGTGGAGCTGCTCCCCTTTACTCTGCGAGCCGCACCTGCAGTCAGGCTTCTCCTCGCATCATCGCTCCAGGAGCTCCTTTCTCTCTCTGGCTGCCGGCAGGGAGCTGCCTCTGTCCTCAGCTCCCCCTCACAGGAGCCCGGCCTTGCCCCTTATAGCCCTGACCGCTGGCAGGTGTGGGGCGTTTGCTGCCTCCCGTTGCCCTGGCAACCCGCACCTGAGGAACCTTCCGGGCTCTCGCAGTAGCGGGCACCGTAGTGTCCTGCCAACACCTCCACTGGACTCTCTGCAATTTGTCCAAATCCTTTCTGTAATGGGGGCCCAAAACTGGACACAGGGCTCCAGATGTGTCCTCGCCAGTGCTGAAGAGGGAAGAATCACTGCCCTCGATCTGCCGGCAGCGTTCCTACCAATGCAGCCCAGGATGCCGGCAGCCTTGACAGCAACAAGGGCACACTGCTGGCTTGTATTCAGCTTACTGTCCCTTGTCGCCCCCAGGTCCTTTTTCACAGAGCTGCTGCCCAGGCAGTCAGCCCCCAGCATGCACTGGTGCATGGGATTGCTCTGTCCTAAGTGCAGGACTTTGCACTTGTCCTTGTTGAACCTCAGGAGATTCCCTTTTGGCCCGATCCTCCCTGTTGCCCTTTTCCAATCAACCAGGACCTCTCCTGGTCACCACAAGTTTTCAAAGATGATGCCCAATGGCTCTGAAATCACATCAGCCTACTCCCTCAGCACCCTCAGGTACACGTCCAGCTTTTCTAAATTATCTCTAACCTGCTCTTTCACCACTGTTGGCTGCTCACCTCCTGCCCAAACTGTGCTGCCTGGTGCAGTAACCTCAGAGCTGACCTTGCCTGTGAAGACTGGGGCAAAAAAGGCATTGAGCACTTCAGCCTTTTCTGCATCCTGTGACAAGGTTGCCTCCCCCATTCAGGAAGGGCCCCACACTTTCCTGATCCTCCTCTTGCTACCGACATACTTGTGCAAACCCTTCTTGTTACCCTTCATGTCCCTTGCTAGATGCTATTCCAGTTGCACTTTGGCCTTCCTGACTTCATCCCTGCATGCCTCAGCAATGCTCTTATACTCCTCCCTAGTTGTTTGTCCAAGTTTCTACTTCTTATCAGCTTCATTTTTGTGATTTAGTTTACTGAAGAGTTCCCCGCTAAGCCAAGCTGGTCTTCTGTCATGCTTGCTAGTCTTCCTGTGCACTGGGATGGCACATCTGTACACCTGGCCACTTTGCTACTTACCCCCTTTTCCAGATCATTTATGAATTCGTTAAACACCACTGGTCCCAATACAGATCTCTGCAGTACCCCGCTATTTACTGACCATTTATATTCGCTCTTGCTTTCTACCTTGGAGCCAATTTCTAATCCACAAATAGATGTTCCCTCTAATCCCATGACTATATAATTTAGTTAAGAGCCTCTGATGAAGGAACTTGTCAAAGGCTTTTTGGAAGTCCAAATATAACCATGTCAACTGGATCACCCCAATATAAAGGTTTGGAAGCTACTTGTGGCAATGCAGGATACAGGAAGTCAGATGCCTGATAAGTTTATCTGCTTGTCAATGCCCAGAATGCTTGTGCAAACTTCATAATAGTCCTAGTACTTATCTTTACCAGCAGAAAGGCTTCAGCATGTTTTTATGTGGCTTCAATTCTTTTCTAAGTGCTTTGTGTGTAGGATTTCAGGAAGCCTCTCCCAACTTCTGGCTTTCACAGCTTTACTGAGCTAGAATTATTTATAGACTTCCACATCTGGAACTTTTTGTGCTTGTACAAACCAGGTTTGAGGTGTCAGTGTGGGATTTTAAAGTAAGCTCATAAAGGCCATTCAAACAGGAAAATGGACTCTATACTCTCAGACTCCAAGATTACAACAGAATCACAATAAGTAGAAATGGGACCAAGCAATATACCTCTTTTTGATTTTTAAGAGCAACTGTGGTAATAGCCTACTCCATTATCAAGTTAAACCTTACCATGCAAAATTAAAGTTCTTTGCAGAACTCTATTGAAATGCTGGCCAACTCATACTCTGCCAGCCATTCATGCAACCCTACCACCCAAAAAGCCAATCAAATCTGCCTCTGACCTCCATGCATTCTGCTTAAATCTGTTCTAATTGCCAAGCAACTTCTCTATGCCACTCAAGGCACAAGCAGACCAATTTACAGGAAAACATTTCTTCCAAAGATTGCCTTAAAACTCCCATCCACAAAGAATTACTGTGCTTCGTAGGAAGTTCAGGGGCGTGTGAAATAGAGGTAGAGTGGAGGTGGTTCTTAATTATTATTATTATTTTTGCACTGCTCTTAAGCAAAGAAAAATCAAGGAAACTGCAGTTTTACTGTTTTTCTTCTGATATGACTGCCGGTTTGCTACTGACTCAACTACAATTCTAAGGATAAATTTACTGGCATTAAAAGTATAATTTTATTAACTGTTTGATACCAACAACCATGAGCTACAAACAATATAAATCGCCTTTTAAGAGTTAAGTATACAAGAAATTAAATACAAACAAGAAAACACCTCCATTAGTCTTAGCTATTCTGGCAAGAGGTAGGAATGCTCTTTTCACCTTGTCTTCTCCCACGCGGCCCTACTGCTTCTTTTATGATGCTTGTTATAGTTGGAATACCTTTCCAAAATCTACTGGTTAAACTTGCACGCTCACCTCCTTCAAACTGCTCCTAAAAATGTGTGGACATCAACTTTCTAAACATGAGTGACTATACCAAAAAAAAGAGCTGACCCTCCACGATGCATGTAGAACTGGGTGAGCAGCCAGTTATTAACTTTGACCCTCCTCATCCCTTGGCATCGATCATAACCCCATACATCTGTCAGAAGAAACTGAGTTCTTTGGGGCAGAGAGAAGTTTTGTTTTCTGAGATGCGTTTAGACACTGAGAGGGGCTTTAAAAAGGAAATGATGGGAAACAAAAATGATAATAAAAAGAGAGGGTAGTACTGATTACCACTACTTCATTTCAATATGAGTTTTATCAAATTAAAACCAGTATGAGCTAGCATAAAGCCAATGCATTATCACAGAACTTCTTTACTTCTTCCAGAAAGTCTTTAATTAAAGTGAATAATACTTCTAGAGATCAATATACTGAATCATTACGTATGATTTCAAAACTTCAGGCTAAAACACATAAATAATATCACTTTTCTTTCACCATTTACATTTTCTCTTTGTAATTTGCTTGCACTCTTGACTATGCTGCAAAATAATGAGAATCATTAAATGAATATCAATATAAACATTTCTTTCTTTTAAATTTTTTTTCTGATAGTAAAAATCATTCAGTCTAGTAAAGCGAAGCATATGTTTAGCTATGAAAAAAAATCCATTCTTCTAGAATTACCTTGCTAAAATAAGTCAAGATAAAACATAACCAAAAAAGTGGATTTTGACATTTCATATTTTGTTGAATACTATTACTGCACTGGCAATCACTGTCTCTTACATATAAATTAACAGCCTACCATCTGTCAAGTGTTCGGATAATCACAGGGTTTAATGCACAATATGGTTATTAGAATGTGACCTGACAAAAAGAAAAAGAACACAACCTAATTTGGACTACAAAATCTATGATCTCACTTGCAAATGACAGTTTGACAAGCTATTATTCTGCGTTTTGGCTTCTACAGTAAAAGCGATTTTACGCATACGTAATTCTATTAGTCATACAGCCAACTGCCTGTGGAAGATTACTTCAAACTATAAAATGTGCTTGGTCATTCAGTATTTTGAACTAATTCTTACGCAAATATTTGCACCATGAATACAAATGTAATGATCTGTATATGCCTCTCTAGAAATAAAGCACAAATGAAGCAAAAATAATCCTTTGTGATGCTGCCACTGATTATAATAGCTATGGACTTGGCAGTGAAGACTTCAAGCAATGAGCGCAAGAAGTTCCCAAGAACTATCAATTGTTTATAAATCAAAATCAAAACACAACAGCCTTTTGAAAAGCATAATCTATGGGACCCTTCTGTATGGAGTCTATTTCACATCCAACTGTGGCATTTGCTAATGAGCATCGTTAATAATGCCTGTTTTTATTTATAATAATGTCACTTGTGTGCCATCTTTATGGCATATTCCATATGCAACACTTTTTGTTTTCACCAAGGGGAAGAGTTCTGACAGTTGTCTCTAATGAAGACCATTAAATGAACCTATTATTCTCTACTGATAGGACAGGGTACCTGGCAAGCCACATGTACCTCTGGCTCCCCCATTTTTCTGTGCCTCTCAACTGCATTGTAAAAGTGCTAAATAAAACATATTTCCAAAGCATATTCTTGCACTCTAAGGATTACTTAAAGGTATAAAATACATGCTTAAGATAGAACAGAATTAATTACGTCTTCAGACCAAAATGTTCTCTGAAATGCAAGCAATTATATTACCTGCAGAGCTTCAGTGAGATAACAACTATATAATAAGTAGAAACAACCAGTGCTGTAAATTATATTCCTTTGTTTTAGCCTCTGCTGAGCTTCTATTATTTTAACTTCCATATTCCTTTTAGTTGTGAAAAAATGATATATTTTCCTGTCATGTTGGTTCAATACACTTGTGAGTCAGTGCACTGAACCTCTGCAGTGGAGAATCATGGGATCAGCCTGGTACTGTCATAAAGTCTGGGATATGAATTCTAAGAACAACGTGATAGATTTTCAAGCTTTAGTTACACTACACAAGAAGCTGCTTCGATAATAAAGGATCATGAATGTCCCCAGAAGGCAAGAAAAATCAGATCAGTTTATGCAAGGCCTGTAGCCATTTCAAAGTGTAACACTATTTACAGCTGTATAGATCAGCACTTATCAGACAGAGTGAAGCCACCAGTTTGGCGTTTTTTTTTTACCTGTTTCTAATAGAAGGCGAACAAAGAGATTAAAACATCAAAATATACAGAAGACAAGAATTAGAGGATGTATATCAAAGGGTCAATTCTATATATAGTGCAGCTTGTCCCAGCAAAGGCACACTCTGCCGTTATATTAAATAAGAGAAACTTCATTTAAACTAAAATTTTCCAAAGAGCATAAGTGACTTAGGAATCTGAGTCCAATTCTCCAAATTGTCTAAGGGTCAGATTTACATTGTTTGCTTAGCTGCCTAGACAGACAGACAGGCACTGTGCAAGATTGGTAAATCCCGCAGCACCTGTCTGTACCACTGGATGTCAAACACCATCGTGAATCTGGCCCATAGGCAGGAGGAGAGTACATATGGGAACGTAAGCACACAGGAAGTTTTGACATGAATAAACAGCACACTTGCTAGTCTGCATTAATTTCCCCGGTACATTAATCCCCCATCCCCTGCCACCCTGTAAGCAGACTAATTTTACCCTAGTATGAAAGTAAGGCATACTTTGAGTGTGGAGCATCTTGTGTGCCATGAATTCACATCTTCAAACCGGGTGTGTCTACACGTTCATTAATGCACCTTGAATACTGCACATTTAGTTTAGCACTTGTTTAATAAAGTACTAATTGAATGCGCAGTAACTAGAGTGACTGCACAGTAGCGCTGGCACACGGGTTTTTTGTGGCGCTTACTGCACATTGGTCACTGCACAGGAGGCTATTAGCAGGGGTTTTGACCGCCGTGCTACTGCACGGTGTTATTAGGCTAATGCGCAGTAAGCGTCTTGTGTAGACATGCCCACTGCATGCTAAACTTCCTCTGGAAGCAAGCTCTAATCTTATTGAAACTGGGACTAGGCTCTTAGGTCATTCAGCTCTTTGGAAATTTTTACCCTTAATCCAAAAATTGCTTGGAACGATATTTCTCTTAGGTTCCCAACTTAGCTCGTTGCCTGAAAATTAACTACAAGCCCTAACCAGAAAAGGGTTGCATGCTATTTCCCTGCCACACAAGGCCCAGAAGGCTGTATGCAGCAGTGAGGTTGTGTGACTTTTCCCAAATGGGGACAGGTGGCTCTGATAATAAATACTTCCCTCCTCACTGGAATATATAATATACTGCCCCTTCTCCACTTATCACAGAGCTTGGAAAATTCACCCAAACTCCTCAGCTTTGCAGCTGTGCATACATTTTAGGACAGCATGGAGCCATTTATGATTCCCATTATTCCTTAGAATTCAATGATTTGTTCTTTATGCAGCAGGAGTGAAGTTGTGCCTTTCAGCCGTGGCCCACGCTAAGAAACAATACAGGGGCACAGACCCCACGTATAATATAGGTGCTAGCTGGGAGCAGTACTTGCAGGCCGTGAGGCCAGAACATATATGGGGCAAAAGAACCAACAGTTCCACCTCAAGCTTGTGCTACTCCAATCTCAGTAATGAGCCATCTCTCTGTAGCTGAAAATGTCTGACCTATGCCTCATTGTTAAAAGGGAGGACATTTCTAGCTCCTTATAATTCCCATTACAGGTAAAATTATGAGAATACTAAATATTTTTCATTTATTGTCATATTTCACTGAAGAGAAAAGAAAATACAGCAGGTGGGACTCAGGGGACAGAAAAATCTATCTAATATTTTTTTTGGTCCCTAAACAGCAGTTAACTCACATAATTAACAAACCAAAGTAACCAAGTTGAAGCAACAGCACTCATTATCCAGGTACAGCTGCACAAGGGTTCTGATGTGACAAGATGCTAAATAAGCTCTTGTTTAACTAGGCCATTATTTAAAATAGAGACAATAATGTAAGTATTTGCCAGTTAGAGTTTTAAAAAGGACAACAATGATGGGAGAAAAATACATTAAATAATTCATATATCCCAAGCTAGATACAAAAAAGATACACAAGTCAGTTTTTACCCTGCATATCTGGACGTACCCATAAATTATTTAGTGCTAACCTCTGTGTGTGTGTGTGTGTGTGTGTGTGTGTGTGTGTAGATAGTGCTAACCTCTGTGTGTGTGTGTGTGTGTGTGTAGATACCTACTATGTATGTACAAGTGTAGGGTCTTTTTGTGTGCAAAGAGGTCGGGTCTTTATTTGTGGATGAAGCTAGTACACTCAGCCTACAAATATGTCCCTAAAAATGGTACCAGGTAAGGCTTAGTGGGAGGAAGAGTACAACTAGACTTAACTTTGAATTCCAAGTTCTTTCCTACTTTCTCCAGGACTTGGATGAAAGTTCAGGAATCAAAGAGTACAAAGTTAACTGATACTGAGGAAACGTGAGAATCCTAAAGAACTTGGGTTTTTTCCACTGTTGTTTCCCCCAAGGAAAAAAATCTCTAACCAAGTACATTGTATACAACTTAAAACTCCCAACTTCATTTCTTTTCTGACTCACACTGCACATAATGCTGTGTCTAATTTACTTGTTGCAAACCTTTACAAGAGAAGTACAGTGTATCATTTAATTTTCTTTTGCTTAGGGGAAAATATTTCCAAATAAAGTTCATCAAGCTTTTGTTTTTCAAGATGAATTTACAAGTTCTTTAGCCTCTATTACCCAACAGGGACACTTATATTATTATGATTCTCCCATCCCACCTCATCTTCTCGTTCCCTCAAGGGAACTTGAATTGTAAAATTGAATATTTCAGCAGAAGAAGCATTAAAAGAAAAAAAAAAATCAAAAGGACAAATCAAGTTTCTGTATCAACGCATGCTTAGAAAGGTATTCCTCAAGTTCTACCTGGACCAAGGGGGAGAAGAGTATGAATAGCTATTCCAGATGAACCAAAATATGTTACCAGACCTGACCTTCAGTGGTATATTACAATTGCTGCCGCTAGTGGCAATGAGATGGAGAACAGAGTTGAAATGACAGGAAAGTGAAGGTAAAGAAACAACAAAGAGAAAAAGCTATAAACAGGATACTTCTAGTAATCAGGGAAACTTCATGCATTTTTCTCTGCCTACACTATCCTTCTGGTATTAGTGATGCACATTTGCTTCTCTATAACATTCTCATCCCTAACAAGATCAGAGAAAATGATTTATTCCACCCCCGGTCTTACTACATTTGAACGACATCCTATGGGACACAGGATTTCTGAATTGCTTTTGGCCATCTGATATTACGTTACTGAAGCCTTCCCTAGAACGAGCCGGAAAAATCAAAATAATTACATTAATGCTGGGAATCAAAGTTTATTGACTTTCCCCTGAGCTATGATACCAAAAAGCTGGTTACAAAAGTTGCCAACTTATTTAATGATACCAGCACCTCTTCCCTGTACTTGTCAAAATATCTTTTGAAAACATTCTCAAAAAAAGTTTTTGATGTGTAGCAATTCAATATAATACCAATTCCCTTTTCAAGAAAGCCGGTTTTCATTGTTTCTTTTAAAACCTCGGCTCATCTGAATATTGAGATTGTATTTTATTTCCCTTCTCTTCTTCCAATTCGTGTGTGCCAAAGGAAGGGAAAATACTGCTGTTATTTCAAAATTCCCCCATCGAGACTGGGCATGTACTCGCATGGAAACGGATATCTCATTTCAACATCTTCAAAGCATTCCCGTTTGACACAACACCTACAAATCGGTTAATCTGACCACAGCTTCTGCCTCCACAAGCAACTAGAAGTGCCCTGCGCCCTCGTCGAAGCTCCTTCTCAGACTGTAACGTTTATAATGTGATAATATGCAGCACAAGCGCTCCAGTGGGTCGAGCTTTTGTGGATTCAAATGAAGAGTAAAAATTGCCCTTCCGTTTTCACTCAGGCTGAGCTGAATTAATACCTTCCTCCGGAATAAAAACCATTTATACAGACTCTTTCAATCATTTACTCAATAATCCTCCTTCCCAATGTCCTTCTCTAGAGAGCAGATTTTTCTGGAACCATTTTGTCCCATACACAACATTTTGTCGAGGGAGCTTCTTGAATCAGAAGAAGTTTAAATTAATAATTGACGTTAGATATAATTAACAAACAACAGCAATCCACAAAAGGACTCTGCTGTCATGTTTCAAACCACAAAATGTCTCTAAACAAAATTAACAAGTGAATAGTCATCATCTTTAGCATTTTCTTTCAGAGCAAATAGAAATCTCATTTAAGCTGAGGACTGCTTACACTCAAACTCATTTAGAGTAGCTGCACAGTCAAGTGGTCTGAGCAGATGACTGGGGACCAAACTCATGAAGATTTCTAGTCCTAAAAAATATGGGCTTGGCTAGCTGAAGAGCACCTGGGCTGCCCAACTTTTTGCTGCAATTCTCCTTTCACAATGGATAAAGTGCACTTTTAGCATGCACATGTTTGGTTGCTAAATTATAGGAAAGGTGAAAAAGTATGATCAACCATTGTCCTCTATGAATAATTCTACATGAATTTTTTTTCACCTCAATTAAGTCAAGTCAAATTTCTCAGCCTATGGCTCTATATGTTACATGGATTACACAATTACCTGGTCAAATATGCAATTCGTTTAGATTTGATACCCTAAAAGGGTCCGACCAGCTATAAAGTCATTGCTGGCAAATGTGGAATACTGTAATTTTATAGCTGGTTTCTATCCATCTTTAATTTGCACGTGTAGCCTGTGTCCCCGTGGCTGGGAGCCCCATCAGCTAATCCAAGATCCCAGCTGTGGGGGGCAATGTGTACCCCTGAGCCTGGGAGCTCCCAGCTGATGCTGGTTCCCAGCCGTGGGAGCTCCATCAGCTGACAGTGGTCCCCGCCATAGGGACACCCCACGCACCCCATGGCTGGGAGATCACAGCTGCTGCCATCTCATAGCCATGGGGGTACATGATGCGTCCCTGCGGCTAGGAGACTCATCAGCTGAGGGGGCTCCCAGCCGCAGGAACTTGTTTCTTCCTGATGCAAGGGGAGCCCAGGATCAGGCTCCCCTTGCACCAGCAGTACAGCACGATGGGATGGGATTCATGATCCCGCAATCACACTTCCTGCCGTGCACATGTGCCATGGCAGGAGGCATGATTGTGTGGATTGTGTATTAGATCCCATCACACCTTTACCTGCATGTGTGGAGGGGACCTTAGTGGTTTAACCATTCCATAATGCAGCGAATGCAGGCCTCCAGCACACCCAGCAGCTTTGGCCATTATAGCTGACCTGTTTGTGCCCATTTTCTAAGTTCACAAACCAAAAACAGGAAACACAAAGATCACACTTGCTGCCATGTGTAGCAACCTGAAGCGATTGAATTTCAACCACAGATGGCGTGGAAGGATGCTGGTCTTCTGGATTTGTCATGAGACAAGGACTGGCTATCTTTGAAATATATTCTTTCCACCTAACAGGCCTCTGGATGTGACAAGAAGATTCCTGTCAGCTGTCCAAATGTGTGCCCTCAGGTAAGATGGTGGTGCAGTGGCTTAAACTCATCTTCCAACAAGGACATATGTGGCATGCCTTACAGACTAGATTCTGCAAAGCTACGGGTTTCCTGAAGTCAGAAATGGCAAACGTTGGGCACAGAACCAGCAGCCAGGCCATGTGGGTCTGTCTTGCGGTGCCTGCTACTCTATACGTCGTTTCCTTCACCTGAGTGTCTAATTCAGCCCCTGTGAAAAGAGCGGAGCCACAACTTGGAACAATGCTTTCCCTCCAAGTAGCATAAGGTGAGCCCAGGTTATCTCAGTGTCTGAACGCTGGCTTGCCAGGGCAAACTAGATACTTAGCTAATCAAGTTATTCCTTCTCATCTGTGGGGGGAAAAGCAAACAAAGTTTTGCTTTTCCCCCCTTAGGAAAAGAAAAAAATCTTAGGAAAAATGAAGTGGAATCCATTATGCCACTGCCTGCAAGTAATTGTATGGGAATTAAAACAGTTCATTGAGCACTAGGCTATTGGAGTAAGGGTTCTTTCATAAATACTAGAGAGAAGGAAAAGGGACTGGTGAGTCTCTTCTACTCTTGCAAAAAACACTGCTTGCCTCTTGACAGCCAACCTTGCCCAGTCATTAACATGGCACTGAGGATAGATTTGCCTAAGAAAAACTGTTTTTGTAGGTAACAGGTTTTGTCTTGTTTTTGCAATAGCAGAGAAGAACCGAAATGGCAGGAAGGCAGGTGGGAGAAAACCTCAGACTTTACAATATTTCACTATAAGCAAGAAAACCCCCTCCCCAAAATAACTGTGTTCTCTCACTGCTCCTGTAGTAGCCCAATTAACTTCTATCCCTTCTTTATCTCCAGTATCATTAGAGGGTGGCCACATGGCCAACAGGGATGGTGACCTGCTCCTGTTGGGGTGAAGTATGGGAAGTGGACACGTGGACAAAGCATGTAACTGGGAACAAAAATGGGCTGCTCGTACCTGTCCACCAGATATGAGTACAGGAAAGACCACACACAGTTTCCCCTAAGAGGCTCTTTAAAGGGCAGTCAAAGCCTGGTGGAGGTGTTTGGACAAAACGTGTTGGTTTTGTAATGCAGCTGGCACGCTCTGAAACATACTTTGGCAATCTATGCTTCACATACACCTCCCACTCCAAGGAAATTGAACCCAGACAAACAAAAATCAGTGGGATTCGCACGCTTCTAACAAAACAGCACCACCTAAAAATGCAAGCGCTCTAAAAATATATCTCACATTATATATTCTTTATTAAGGGCAAGAGCAGCTAATCTCTGGCCTTTGATAATATACCAGCTAGTCACGTTACTTCTGCAAACATCTAATCAAACAAAATGTAAAAATAGACATTGCTTCCTTTTGTGTTTTCTTTTCAACATATTCTTTAAAAACTGCAATAGAGCATCCAAATAAGTTCATTCAGGGGGTGAGTATCACTTAGAATTTAATTCAAAGTTTATTTAATAATATTTGAAAAAAAAAAGCCTGAATCCTTACCAACCTTTCAGGTAAAGCATGCGCATTTGCCTTAGATAATCCTGTAAGTATTGATTTGCAAATTAACTTTGACAAGTACAAAATGACCCAAAATTCCAGGAAGGATAACAACGAGAGAGACAAACCCTGCAGTATGCTCGGGGAGTTCACGTGAACATGTGGAGTTCTGCGAGATCACGGAAGGATGCCGAAATGTTCTGGTCTGAGGGAAAACAACAAAAGCAAGGCTTCTGGTATAACAGAACTTGAAATCTATAGGGTGGTAGCTAGAACAAGGCATATCGTCTCCCTCATGTCTCAGTTCTGGTTCTACTGGGAACACCGTCCAGCAGAAAGTCCAGCAGCACTTTCATCAACTAGAAAGTGAAAACCGTGTCATCTAAACATGTAAAAACATGTTTCAAATTAAAAGGAAGGATTTTGAAAGCTACTTAATGAAATCTACCTTATGAAAGAAGTTGCGCTATTCTAGATTAAATGTTAACATGGTACAATTTATAATACTGTGTTTGCAGTGTTTATTATAATACTGAACTACACTTTCCTAAAAGGGCATTGCGAAAATTCAAAAGCAGGGGCACAATATGCACATATGTTAAGATCTTAGTTTAAGGTATCTCTAAACTAGTACAACACTGATGAGAACAAAAAAAGCAAAACCTTATATAAGTAAAATGGCATTTCTCAATGAATGAAACTAACAATTATTTCAATAGCATGTAATATGGAAAGGCAGAATTAGAAAAAAAATCTCTTTGATTTGTACAGAGAGCTCCAAGCTGCAATTGCAGAAATATTTGATGAAGAACGTCTTTTCGTTAAAAACTTGCATTACTAATTGCATGCCAGAGTCTTTCTACCTACATTAGTTTAACATACATTACATACATACATTTAACATACATTACATACATCTGCAGTAATGTATGCTATCCTTGGTCTTGGTCTTGGTCCTGCCAGGAAGTCCCTTGCCAATGGAACGCTGCCTTTCAGTGGCTACTCCTGTATACATGTTTTAAGTGAATCATTGGAAATATTAGTAAGTTACCTACAGGGGACTGTTTTGCCAATTTTCTTCCTAAAAATGAGGTTGAAGATATTAAAATCTTCTTTAAAAAAAAAAAAAATTATTTTGCCATATCGAACACCACATAAAACCACGGGAAAGTTATAGTGTCCAGGTTTTCACATCTGTTCAAAAGTTTCGTAGCTGTATAAAGAAGAGTAAATCTTTAACCTGCAAGGCAAAGCACATGGAGAGGCGTGAAGGGGCTGAGATGGTTTGATTCTATACGCAGCAGAGTAAAGCACTGAAGCCAATGAGATTTAGGTAAAGTATATGCTTAAGTACTTTTGCTGAATCAGGACCTTAGAGAAGACTTTCATTGACACGAATGGGCTTTGAAGACCTTTAAAGCAATGATTTATTGACAAGATCTTCCAATCATGCTGGTATCACACAGCAGTGTCTGAGCCTTATTAAGAGACCTACCTGTATTTATAGTGAAAAATTTAGAGCTTTCTTTATTGATGGAGGCATCCATAATGCAATCTCTCGGGCTGACTTAATTTTATAACATTCACAAAGAAACCAAATTTCTTCTTCAGGTACTTCTTCAAATCTTTGTACTGCTAGTCACATCATTGTTTCCTTTATTACATAAACAGGTGCAAAAACAGAAAACTATTTTGTTTTGCACTGTCAGCAGCCTGGACTCTTTCGGAGTATAAAATTTCATTATTGATCTTTAAAAGAAAAAAAAATAGGCTGAAAGGATTTTCTAAATTAAAACTTGAACTCATACTTTAAAGAAAACTTTAGATTCTTAAATTTCTTATTCACTATTTTTGAAGTATAAATCCTTTACCTGGAGACTAAATATCACTTCAGCATTTCTACCCAGCAGTTACAACTTTTCAGATATATGATATTACTGGCATAGAGAGTACCCTGCAAAACGATATACTTTTACCAAGAACATCAGGCATAAGTGAATTTTTCATGTTTAGCCCAGTAAACATAAAAAGCAAGCATTTCACACAAGAATGATATGATTGCCTTTAACAAAAGCAACCTAGGCCAAAAATTATTAGAAAAATATCAGCATCCCCAATGGGCTTTAAAGCAATCTAATTAGGTAGCCCAACACTACATTTTGTCAAAAAACTCTGACAACCTAATAACCAGATTGTCATCAGAAGGACAATGAAAAATGATGTTGTGTTTCCTAGCATTAAAATACTACATTTTTCTGTGCTGCCTTCATCCTATGAAAAAATCCTAATGGCATCCCATTGTTCTGGAAGGATATTTATTGAAATGATTCTGTTCCACTTGAGAACTGGTAGCTGGGGGGCACTAAATTTAATCTTTATTTAATCTCTAATAAGACATCTTATGAACCACCTGCCTAATTTCAGGTTTGGAACCACTGTGTACTGTGCAGAGGAAACGTGAAAAAACTTTAATAATATGTTCTGTCTTCCAAAGGAGAGCATATTACAGTGGTGACTACATGCAGTATTTCAGCTTTAAAATCAAGTCACCCTATATTTCAGCTTCTGAAGCGAGATAAAACAAGAGCTATGGGAATGACACACGGAACAGTTATGGAGATTTGAAATACTAATATATTACCCTGGGTTTAAAAGAGTTGTACACGTTAATTAACTGACCAGTTGTAGGTAGTAGTACATTGAATCTTCTAAAAAAAATTCTAGGCAGTATGAACCTAAGAGTTCCTTTCCACCACAACATGCATGAATCAGATCATAGACAAGGAGGGCTGGAAGGGACCTCAGGGGGTCACATCTAGTCCAAACCCCTGCTCCAAGCAGGACCAGCCCCAACTACATCATCCCAGCCAAGGCTTCGTCTACCTGGGTCTTAAACACCTCCAAGGATGGAGACTCCACCACCTCTCTGGGTAACCTGTTCCAACATTTTAATACCCTCCTCGTGAGTTTTTCCTAATACCCAACCTGAACTTCCCTTGCTGCAGCTCGACTCCATTGCTCGTTGCCCTACCATCTGCCCCCACTGAGAACAGTCCGGCTGCATCCTCTTTGCAGCCCCCCTGCAGGGAGTTGACGGCTGCTATTCAATCCCCCTCGGTCCTCTCTTCTGCAGACTCAATCAGCCCATTTCCCTCAGCCTCTTCTCACAAGTCCTGTCCCTCAGCCCCGCAACCATTTTGTAAGCCTCCACTGGACTCACTCTAACGTGTCCACATCCCTTCTGTAGTGGGAGGCCAAAACTGGACACAGGACTGCAGATGTGTCCTCACCAGTGCGAATAGAGGAGAAGAATCACTGCCCTCCATCTACTGGCAATACTCCTACCATATTGCTGTTGTGTTTCATTTAAAAATAAATGTCCACAAAATGACCCCTAGTTTTTCATCTTGTCCCAAAAGCAATACTATAACAGAATAATGCAAAGATGAGATAATTTCAATTTTAATCTCTTATGAACCTCACAGGCTAGAAATGAATGTTTTATGCTATCTGAAAGCTAGGAATCATTCCAGTTTTCAGGTTACATAAAGGGATCTCATTTTATACTTGCTATCATGATGTACTTTTAAAATAAAGTAGTTGTGTTGCTTTTTTGCCATTTTCTTTTCCCATCCCCCATCCCTGCTACTGTCTTGGAAACCTGTGAAGTAGAGCTAGAAGTGAATGTTGTACACAACCTGAAAACGGTAATCTCATCTTTCAAGTAGTATAAAGAACTAATCTCTAACACTAGCAGCTTGAGACACACTGGGTGCTAAAATCATGTGGTAAATACTTCTGCAAAAAGTGATTAAGTTAAGGAACAGGTACAGCTTTCCAATAATTGTGTTCAGAAAACACATCCTCCACCCAGGAAGGAGCAAGTACCCTAGCTCCCTTGGAAATGCAACCATTATTCACAACATACAGTTCCTGGGACTCCCTTACACACACAATATTAACAAGATCCCATATGAACAATACTATACATACCTATAGGACTTCCACTCTTGGTAATATTTTGTCTTTTATGAAGTAAAAGAGCAATATGTCTGATGTTGCAAGTGGTCATAACAAAAGTCATTTCTCCCACTTAGTTAGTAGAGCTGTGTGAAGCTTTGGTGCCCGATTCGATTCAGTGGAGATTTGGCCCGATTTGGTGGCTGAATCTCCAAATCCGGGCCCCCCTCCCCCCCACACTCCCGTGGGATGCTCCATGCACCCCAGCATTGTAGCAATCATGAGCTGCGCTGGTACCTCGAGGTATGTAGAAAAAACTTTTAAAAGCTGCATCAACGTCCGAATCACCGAATCACCATCGAATCATTAGATTTGGATTCGGCCAAATTGAATCAGGGACAGTGACCCAAATCAACAAATCAAATCACTGTCTCTGATTTGGGCCGACTTCAAATCCAAATCGAATAGGGCCTGCTTCACACACCCCTAACAGTTATCTCAGGAAAAATGAATCAAGACTCACCAATCTACACATGCACACCCCCTCCCCTCCCCCCAATGTAGTGCAACTGCAACACCATCCTCAACACATCTAAAGGGTTAAGAACAGGAACACATATAACAACCAACCACTGTAAATGATAAAAAGGAAAAGATTATATCACTGAGCAGCTTAATTCATTATGCACAGTGTATGTGTGTGGAGGTGAACATATAGTAGCAACATGTGAATTATTGAACCTTAACCCCTTTTCCCTTTGTTCTTATACTTTCTTTCAGAGGCTCCATGTTTCTGATGCCTAGAAAAATACCCACTAAGAATGGCAGGAGCTCCTAGGATGTAATGCTCTAAGTTACTGTACAAAGGACTCTTGCCAAGACAACTAACTACTGCTAATGTTGTCTAATTTCTTTTTTGCCAGGCACCATGCTATGAATAAAAAACCTCTGGCCTGGGAGTAGGGCATGAAATATTGCTTTCTTGATTTCTGAAAGAATGTAGTTATGGTAATGAAAATCTGCTTTTCTCCAACAACTGTAACATTTGAACTTTATTTAAGAATTGTTTTTTCCCTCTGCATGCTATTTAGAGACAACTACAAGCTCTCAATTCAAAGCAAAATTCCCACTGACATCATTATTGATACTGCTGTGGACTAAGGCAGAATATAGGTTTTTAGTGGCAAAACTATTCATTTCATTTAGACATTTCATCCTGCAAGTAAGGCCTTTGGGAAAACAAGATTTTTTTCAAAAAACACGTATGCCAATGAACATGAAGATGAAAAAAGTATTTCAACACTATGGGCTCCTATACACATGCAAAGAGGCTGCTCCGACGTGCTGTAATTACCGTGCTCCAGCAGACTCTGGCATCACGTGCATCAGCATCCCTGTACTGAAAAATAAAAAATGGCGGTGGAGTGCTTAAAACTAAAGCTCGTTCAATGAGCTTTGGTTCAAAACACCCCACTGCCATTTTTCAGTGCAGGGATGCTGATATACGTGATGCTCCAGGTGCTTTAAATTAGCATGGCTCTTGGAGCTGTGCTGATTAAGGCGCTCTCAATCGCCTCCCAGAGCACGTCTATAAAAGCCCAAGGACACTATTCTGAAAGGCGGGGCTCCCTACTGTCCATTTCACAAACCATAAACTGGAAAAGGCAAAACACAGACATTTGACTTTATTTTTTCCTCTGGGAATATAAAAGCAAATTCTTGATTATGAGTCTGATGCCCATTCTTCACATAGTGTACTCCTCAATTCACATTACAAGAACCAATTTTCTACTTCAGGAATAGGATTAAGTAGACAACTTTTTTCACTCCAATGTACATGTTTTGAAGTTTTTCTTTTGTAGCACTTATGGATTCATATAGAACTAGTGTTAAGCTGGAGCTAAAAAAATTGGCATACTTTAACAGGGAAAGCAAGAACAGTCCACGAGGTCTGTACTGACCTTAAAGTGCTAGCATTTATTTGAGATATTAGTGGCTTACGTATTGTATTTAGAAAGATGGAACCTCAGTTTGATCAGCAGCATATTGCTCTTATTCAAAGAATCTCTTCTGGAATCCACTGATGTTTCAATTATATTTAACGAATGCCAATCTATGACCAACTATGACTTGAAAAAAGGACTTGTTAATCCAAGTCTTTCACGTATGGAGACCAAACTGACCCTCTGGCAAAGGCAGCTACTGCACTCACGAGAATAAGTAAATATTTTAAAATCAATGTGTTTAACACAACTATGTGCAAGAAGAATATACAGAGAGGTAGTTAGCTGTGTTAGTCTGTGGTCAGTCAGAAGCCAAGGTAGGTATGTACCTTTATAGACAAACTAAATTAGACAGACAGACAGACAGACAGACAGATAGCAAACTTTTGTGACCCCAAGTTCACTTCATGAGATGCTCAGAAAGGATACTGAGAAAGCAGTGTATACAGTGAAGCGAGTGATTAGAACACAGTAAGTACCTGGGCATACCTGAGCACGCTTCTTGTGTAGATTGACTGCAGTCCTTTTTATTCGGCCGAGTGTGGTGCCATAAACAAAGTGATTCATATATCTTAAGCAACTACCTCAGGAGAGCCACAAAAATCAGGCAAAATGTCTTTAAACAAAGGTTAAAGAAAACTGCCTCGGAAACCTTGTTGATACTTTAGTCATTGCTTAAGGAAGCCTTTTAGAAGGAATCCTTATTGCAGTTTTTCATTTAATAGTATACCCTAATTCTTCTCCAAAAACATTTTCATTTCTATAGAAACACAACTCTCACTCCAGGGAGTGGACTTCAAATCATGGCAAAAATGCACCTCCTCTCTTGGGGTATTCCAGGAATCGTGAGTGCTTCCAACTATCAATTTCCTCTTTAAACTACAAATATGAAATGCATTAGGGACGATTTACTGGGGAAAAATAGTTACATGTTGGCCAACTCTTAGAGAAAAGGGAACTCCATTGAGGCTGGATATACAGTACTGCAGAAACCAGTAATATGCAATCTATTGTTTCCAGAAAAGAAATATTTTCTGAATACATGTGCCTTTCTGCGTGACTGACAGCTGTACATTTCCATCTAGTGAAAGGCCAACTCCATTGTTCAGAATTTTTTTCTTCCTAGCACACTTTTAAAAATAGTACTGACTGGCCTCATCTCTGCTGATCATTTAATTTGCTTCATATCCTCTTGCTTCCTTTCTCAATTTGCTTCTATTCTAATTTCTGATTTATAGTAATCACAATCACCTGACTTCCCCCCCCCCCCGATACATACTGGGGTGAGAAAGAGGTGGGAAGAGGAAGGGGTCATACCTTTTACTTCCTCTCTAAGGCAGGTTGTTGGATTTTTTTGATGAATGTAATCTTTTGAGAATTTGGTAAAATATTCTTAACTAGTCCAATCAGGATTCACATTTTTCTGTTTACAGTTATTTTTCTCAGCTCATTTGGCTCAATTGTTTTCAGCTTTTAGTACCTGGTCCTTTCAAAGCACCAAACGTACACATTAGTGACTCTTGCATTTTATTCTCTTTCTACAGAAATGTAGTCAAATTATGGTCATGTGCACCTAAGCAGCCATGAATTGGTAGTTCTATGATCCTCTTTAGCTGTCAACACGAGGTCTAATGTAGAATTACCCTGTATGGACACAATACTTTTTGATTTAGGACACTCTCAGCTATAATTTTTAGAACTAGAAGAAGTTTTAGTACCAACAGCATGACACTTCCAGGATATGTCACTGAGACCAAGTCCTCTACAATAACAGGGGGTTTCCTCCTAATACCTTATAGATAGGTGATTAAAGAGCTGGTCACCCTGTTTCTACCGTGGCTTTGTGACCTGTAGACGATATCAACTAGTACATGCCCCGTGTTGTGCTTTATCCATTAGAACATGGATCCACTCCTAGTTGAGATAATTGGTTTTCAAATTGTGAGCGACTCAGAAACAGCTCATGCCATTTCTGACGTACAGTGCCACTCCACTCACTTTGTTCACTCAGTCCCTCTGAAATAGGTTATAATTTATTTTAACAGTGAAGGAGCTTTTAATTGGGGAATATCCTGCATCTGATTATAAGCCAACTTTCAGAGTTCATTTTCCCAGACTGAATGATCTAGGATTAAAGCCTTAAAAGGTACTGGTTTGGGGGTGAATGAGGTGACTCGATGGAACAGAGCTCACCAAAGCTTTCAGGAGAGATGAATATTTAGGCAGGCGGAAATACACCTATAAATAGCTGTTGTTTTTATCCTTTGTTCTGCTTGCTGTGCACCTGGGGGGGAATAAATAACGCTTTGTTTTGAAGAATCTTTTTTTTTTTTAGTTACTTTCTTCAGCTGAGGGCCACAGGTCTCAGGAGAAAAATAGGTTTGCAGGTGCCAAGAATGGTTAGGCTTGTCATGTTAACATGGTGGCTAAAAGGAGACTGCTACCCAGAGAACCCATGTAAAAATAGTTGGACTGAAGAGTCGCACCCCGAGAGAGAGGTGCACACACCCAGGCATGCCACGTGACCCATCCCCTTGAGACGAACTAGCGTGCAGATTGCACTGTAACTGGGAAAGAAGTATGGGAAGAGTGGGATGGAAACCAAGTTATCTTTTCTCCAGATTTTTTAATACAAGCCTCAGAACAAGTATACTAGGGGTTAAAGCACAGCTGTGAGGTTCATGTTCGAGGTCACTTATCACCTTGTGATATAACAGCTGCCACCAAGGAAACTATATACAGCATTTCCTTAACAAACAGATGATTAAGCAGGTGCAAACAGCTATAAGCATATAAATTGCTGCTGCCACATAAATTAAAGGTACACTTTTTCCCTCCCCTAAAAGTTTTCCTTTTCAAAATACTTCTATCGACTACATAAATATTTGTTCCAATTTCTGTTTTTGCTTTATTCTACCTATAAACAGCTTAACTATGCATATAAACATTAAAAATCGATTTACCATGTCATAAAATGCAAACGTGCCTAGAAAAAAATTAAATTTAAGCTCATATACCATACCATACCATACATTCATTTCTTCTATGCTACACAAATCTGTTGTTTAACAAATGTTTTAACAGTTGATCACAATGGTTTACAATTGATGACACTGCAAGACTATAATAATTTAAATCTCACTGCATAATGTGACCATCTTGAATTTCTAAATCTGCCTTTTATGTTCCAGGCTGCTTTAATTACCACAGTTCTCAACTTCAACTCTTACAAAAATGATGGCAGAAAATCTCAAAATAAAAAGATAACTGTTGTCAAAGCCAAATATAGGATTATAAGATATTTTCACCTGCCTTTTGATGGAAGTGGATCCCCATCATAGTCCACAATTTATTACCCAATTTCTTTTCTCCATGAAGTATTTCAGTTTTTAAGCCTGAATCAAAGAACAACTGAAGTTGCACGCTTCTTGATACCTCTGCTGAATGGGATAAGATTTTCTTTAAAACTAAAGCTATTGTAACACCACACAGAAAGCTAGCTATTAGTTCAAATGTAGCTTTTTTTACCCACTTAATACCATGTGATAAAAATCAAACAAAACCAACAAACCAACCAAGCAAAAGTACCCGTGTTTGGAAATCTCTCTCAGCTAACTCTGCACAAAGCAGGATGTTGTCTGCTGCATACCATTACACACCTGACTATCACAATACATTTATTAGGAGCAGATTAAAACGCCACTCTGCATTCTGTTTTAAATGTTTTATTTTGCCAGCTGGCTTTATTCAGCTATTGACCAGACGCAGTACCAATGCATTTTTTATTATGCCTAGCATTAATCTTAATAAACATAGCTACATTGGAATATCTTAAGCACTGTGAACAAAGTATAAGTCAGCAATCATGCTTGAAGATTTGGCCAAACTCAGCACGTCAACTTTTTCCCTGATACTTCCCTTCTCACTGTTGCTCAGTATTGTGTGTGTGATGGGACAACCAAGTGGTTAAAGTTGCCCTGTCAGCTATATCTCTAATCCATGTGTCTAAATCCCTGAATATAAGAAAAATCAATGTTGTAAGGCAATGTTTGTCAATGCCCTGTAATAAATACACTTACCTTAACAGACTATTCTCAATGGATTTCACTTCTTTGCTGCACTTCAAAGCTACATAGGGATAAAAAAAAATAAATCATTGACCTGCTGCCACTGAAAAGAGAATGCGTGCTCTATACATTAGTAACCACTTTAACTTTTATTGTCACAGCAACAGTAGCTGAAGATACCTTTAATAAAACCTCATAGTTATTTCACAGTGCCACAGACACACAGGCACACACCAACAAAACACAGAGAGGAGCCGAGACAAAAACGCTGTGCGCCAGTATCAGCTTCTTCAAAAACTCACAGAAGGGCTGTCCGACACACTAGCCTTAAGACTGGTTTTGACACTTTAGATTCCTATTTGAAATGTCTGGGTTTATCTTACGAATCATGTGTAGATGCCTGCAATGCCTATCAATGCTCGTATTGCATGGTACCCCCGGTTGAGAACCACTGGACTAACTAAATGAGAGATGCATATGGATCACCAGGTACAATTACAATTTTGAACAGACAGCTCACTAGTAACTAGAGCAAATTAGCTGTGGAAATGACCAGTCCCACTGATGCCTTCAAATCTAGCCTGGTTACCTATTTAGGAGATATGCTTTAGCCAAACTAAGTTATTGAGCTCAATATAGGAGAAACCGGTGAAACTTAAGGGCCTCTCATACACTGAAAAATCAAACTCTTCTGGCTTTTAACATTCCTGAATGGCCAGCTTCTGTGCAATTTACACTGTAAATCAGCCCAGTAAGGAGGAAAATATTCCTAGAAGGAAAAAAAAGATTAAATATTTGGCATGGTTGTATTGCATTAGGTGTCTCTTGATCATCAGAGAGTCTGCTTCTGCTAATGAGCTCAGTGGGGGGGGGGGGGGGGGGGGGGGTTGTTTGAAGACCAGGGAGGGAAAGGGGGGTTGGCTGTAATTGTTTGATGATCCTTCTTATGGGTTCCACTGTGGGCTGTGTAACAACCACAGCTGTGCAGTCAGCAGGGGGGTCTCTTTTTGTATTGCAGTAGGGTATCAGGGTGACGCTTTCAAAGATATGATCCATTTCTCTGCTGGAGTGCCCTTGCTGCATAAAGCAGACAAAGTTCTTTGGGCACATGTGATATCTTTTATTAAACCAACTAAATATTTGGAAAAATTGTTCTTTGCAAGCTTTCGGGCATAAACACCTGTGTCCTTAGACCAACACAGCTATTACCAACAACCTTGCTGCATAAAAGCAGTTTTGGGGTTGGAAGGTGTGTGTGTATTAAGAGCATTCTCCTCAAATCAAATCAGAATGTATCTTTTTCATACAGTATATTATATTCCCAGATACATGAAATAGAGCATAACTTTCTGTGGTGCGAAAAGATTTACTAACATGAGCCTGCAACACCCACATAACCCACTAATGAAGAATGAAATCCATCTCAATACATGCCAATAAAGCCTTTAAACAACATCATCTCCTATGCCATCTATGCTAATAATATGTGACAGATTAAAAGTCTTTCATTCACAGGTTTTAAAAAATTGTACTAGAATTATAGCAGAATTTATTCTGGAATCACCTTGACAAACTGCAAATAAGGCCTGAAATCAACCAGAAGAAATTCAAGGAGGTCAAGTGCAATGCCCTGCGCTTGGGATGGAACAATTGCATGCCCAGATACAGATTGGGGAATGACTGGCTAAGCTGAAGCACTGCAGACAGGAATTTGGGGGTCACAGTCAACCAGAAACAGATTGTGAGCCAACGGTGTGGTCTCATAGCAAAAAAAAAAATGCCAAGAGCATAGTGTGCTATATTAACAGGTGTGTGTACCTTGACAAATGAAGGGAAGTGATACCTCCCCTCTATTCAGCCTGGTGAGACCTCATGTAGAGCTCTGTGTCCAGTTTTAGGCCCCACACTTCAAGGATGTGGACAGAAGGGAAAGAGTCCAGTGTAGAGCAACAAAAATGCATGACCTATGAGGAAAAGTTGAGAGTCTGGGGAAAAAAAAAAAAGACTGGGGGTGGGATTTGATAACAGTCTTCAAATACCTGAAGGGTGATTATAGAGAAGCTGGAGATGGGTCTTCTTCAGTGATGTAGTGGACAGGACAAGGAGCAATGGCCTCAAGCTGCAGCAGCAAAAAAAAAAAAGGTTGTAGATTAGGAGGAAGTTTCTCACTATGAGGATGGCCAAGCATTGGAACAAGCTACTAGAGAAGTTGTGGAATCTCCATCTCTGCAAACTTTCAAGAGCAGGTTGGACAGACACTTGGCTGAGATAGCTTAGCTGGGGGATGAGCCTGCCTTGTAGAAGGCCAGGCTAGATGATGTCTTGAGGTCCCTTCCAGTCTTAGTTTCTTACTTGTGAGTGTACTGTGAGTACACTGCAACTGCTTTTCTCTTTAATATCAGTCATCTCACAACCCAGAGCATGCTCCTTGTGGGGAAGCTGGGCTCTTCCCTTCTCCACAGTTAAACTTCTCATTTCTGCCCTAGAGTTATCAGACACGATACCCCTGCCAAGGGAGTGGGAAACAGAAAACAGACCGACTCAACCCTTTGACCAAATTTTCATGTGGAATATAATAATAATTCTGGCCAGTTTCCACCACTCTGTTACACAGAAGACTGGACTTTTGATCACCAGGGCTGTGGGTTGCAACTAGCTGTCAACAGAAATGTAGTATTTCTGTACAAACTTAATGACACCTAGCATTTTAACTACTCGAATTATTTTAACTACTTAACTCCATTTAGTAAATCCCTCAGTATGGTATATCTGGTACAATATTTACTCAATATGCACCAAAGCAATATGGATTTAACTAGAGTGCATTTTTTGAAGACAGCTAGTCAAGCTGTAGTGTATAACTTTAACACTGACTGCAGCTCCTACAAAATGAAAAGTGTGAATATCTTGTACTTGAGTCCCTTCTGATGTTCTATATAAGTTTTTAGGTAATATTGCCTCTGCATTTGTGCTGGTGTTTCACAACACTGTTTTATTTAATTCTGATACACTCTTCCATCTGATTGCAAAATATCATACATGGTGCAAATGACATCATAGTAACATGCCTATTCAATTCCATAATAGACCACACCTGACAAATTTGTTACTTATGACTCGAAGGTAAATTCTATGGCTGTTTTGTGCTTGCGCTTTTCAGCTAAAATCAAATGTATACTTTTAAAC
Source organism: Alligator mississippiensis (assembly GCF_030867095.1). Lineage (NCBI taxonomy): Eukaryota > Metazoa > Chordata > Crocodylia > Alligatoridae > Alligator > Alligator mississippiensis. The sequence continues at coordinate 2,176,265 of NC_081835.1, forward strand.
ATATAAACTGATTTTGAGAAAGTAAGATAATGAAAACACCTACCAAATAGGTTAGTTTTGACCTAAAATTCTAAACAATCTTTCGAAAGGATCAAGATGCAATTCAGACAGGATTTTTCCCCCTCAGGTACTGCCAAGTTGTCCTGACTTTTCCAGCGATTTGCAATTATAGATTAATTTAATAGTCATATATGATTCAAATACTTAATGCCAATAGACTATTCAAGGGAAAAAGAGGCTGACTAAATTTCATGTGAACTTTCTTACTCAGGAGTAAAATGGCTGTACACTGCAATAAAGAAAAAAGGCCTTATTCATGTCTGAATATGGCTAACATCCAAGCTGGATTTTCAGATTATCACGACCAGTATTTGTATAAACACATAGGAGGATGAGTGAATGTAGTACTTGTAATATATCTGTTATTAGGATAGAAGAATTCAACTAAAAGCCTCCATCTCTCATTGTGCAAACCCAGGCCAGGTCCACTGCTTCCCACCACAACTAACGAGAGCAATGTTGCATTCAGTTCCCAATTATAAAGGGTAATATCTTTGCTTGGCATTTTAATAAGCATCTTTTCAAGCCATGCAAAGAACTCTCCAACTGTATGATGGTCAGCTTCTGTCATTTGCTCTCATCTTCTGAGATCCCCAGTAGTAGAAACGACCTCTACCATTCCACCACGGCTGTGAGATTCTACGCACATCCATCTTGCATCTTCCTAATGTGTAAATACTCTGCACATCTGATGCTCCTACTGTGATGATTCACTTGTGAAGGCGCAGGTCATTCTTTTCCCATGGAATCAAAGACCGGCTCTGAATTTATTACAGGATTTGGGACAGCACTGTCCAGTATGTAACCAGTACACTCAATGGTCACTATCTCTTCTCCCATATGTTATGTCTCAACTTTTAGCCTGGAGGTCTCATCATCCAGTACCTAACATTAAATGTTTTTCCTTTATTCAACCATGCAGTTCTTGGGGGGATGGGGCAGTGTCCCACTGCCTGCCTTTTAGTTTGTGGTCATTGTTAAATCAGATCATTTGACTTTCAATAGCATCTCCTTGAGGAAACATAAGCTCATCCACTCAAAGGCACTGGTTTTTCCTGAGGAATGAGAAATTACTTAAGCACCACCTAGCTTTGGATACTACTATTACCATCATGGTAGAAGGTTTCCATCCAGTCTGACCTATAGTAGTCTACACTAGGATTATGCCAAATTAGGGACTGGAGAAATGAAAGACTCCACAGAGTTTTAATGCATTTTGTTATGCATATGGTAGAAATTCATTATTCACAATGAAAGTAGGAAAAGTTCTGCAGATGGAAATGCAAGTATAATTTCACCAGTCACAAATAAACGCTTTTAAAATCTTCTGATGCTAATTTGACACAACTGGCCATGTAATAAAGCTTTGACAGAAAGTTGCTTTTATCACTTGCAAGAAAAAATGATATCCAAAAATCCTGTTAACTGAATTTATGACTCAATATATTAGAATAAAACATAACATTGAGAGGGTCCAGAGGAGGGCCACCCGCATGACCCGGGGGCAGCAGGGCAGACCCTACAGTGAGAGGCTACGGGACCTGACCCTGGTCAGCCTTCACAAGACAAGGCTGGGGGGGGGCCTGGTGACCATCTATAAACTCACTAGGGGGGACCAGAAGGGTTTGGGGGAGACCTTGTTTCCCCCAGCGCCCCCCTGGGATAACAAGGAATAATGGCCACAAGTTGTTGGAGAGCAGGTTCAGATTAGACATCCGTAGGAACTACTTCACAGTCAGGGCGGCTAGGATCTGGAACCAACTTCCAAGGGAAGTGGTGCTGGCTCCTACCCTGGGGGTCTTTAAGAAGCGGCTCGATGCCTACCTGGCTGGGGTCATTTGAGCCCAGTTTTCCTCCTGCCCAGGCAGGGGGTCGGACTTGAAGATCTACAAGGTCCCTTCCAACCCGACTTCTATGATTCTATGAATAGATTATGTAAATTTAAAGACCAATTTGAGGTAGACCTATATTTAAAATGCTATATGTAATTCAGAAAAAGTTAATCAGTTTATTGGTGTAAACAAAGATATTTTGTTAAATGACATTTCCATCAAAGCTTTATAACCAAATTAAAGTGAACACAAAGTGAAGGGTTACATATTTTCTGTGGCTTCTATAACAGCTAATCCAGAAACACTAACTAAAGTGTTATTGTTCATTCCTTATGCCTCTCTTTCATAAATTAGATAAAACAATGTGACAGTTAAAGTACTTGGGAGTCTTATTCTACTAAGTGATTTCATAGGCATCTCAAAACCTAGCAAAGTTATGACTTTAAGCACTGATAAATCTTAAGTTTTCCTCCACTGTTAAGAAAAAAACTCATTAAAATAAGCAACACAATATCTAAACAATGCAATAGTCAAAAAGTCACAGTGTGAAATGAATCATGCCATGGTTAGAAAAGCAGTCAAAGCAATGGGATATAAAATATAACAGCAACCATACACCTTTCTTCTCCAAAGGCACAAGCCCATACCCTATCCTCAGTCTATGGCTGAAACCCTCAAGAGCTTAACATACGAATGATGGTGGGACATGGCACAAAGTATAGAATTCTCTGTTGCACAATATTTAAATCTCCATAAAAATTCATTCATTTCAAATGCTGAGCGTGTTCACCCCGTCAAGAATATAAAAAGGCAGCATCCCTGCCCTTCCCTGAACCATCAGACACATCATGCCAATGCATCTTACAAAGTTAGTAACATGTCATCTTTCTGTTCAGGTACTATAAAGATAATTACAGTCATTCGCTGCTAATGAGCTTTTCTCATTAGCAGAGGGCTTTTCTCCATTTGCAGTGTTTTCACTAACCTTTTGAGTTTATTAGAAGAGGCTTACACTTCCATCTCTGAAAGCTGATAGAAATTTCCCTCTTTTAGAATTTCCCCTCACCCTGATACTGGGGTCTTGGGGGGGGGATTCAATTATGTTGATAGCCCAGGGGGAAAAAAAAAAAGTCTCTTTCCGCATTTCATTCACATAATAAGAACGTGCAAGCTGTTGTGTGTGACAGATGAGCAACGTGAGCTAAAGCAACTTGTTCCGCTTGTCAGCCTCCAAGAACCAACAGCAATGAGACACAATTGTGACGGCACGACTGCAGTAGAACTGGGTCAAACATCTGGTCACTCTGAAACGGGATATCAACTGCTCTTTGTACTTCAGGAATTTGATTCAGTGGCACTCTGAAAACCATTGCGTACTGTTAGCTTTGTATCTATGTTGAAAATCTAGATCATATCACAACAATATTAGAAGAATCCTCTTGTGAGCCTTAAAGTTGCCATTAAAGTTAGCAGGAATCTCCAGATGACTGTCAGGTGCTGTCACTGGCCCCTAGAGACGTCAGGTACATTGTGCCCATAACAATTTAATGTGTTGTACCATTGGATCTGAGCCATTTCTTGAGAGCAATTTTCTCATTTTGAACCATGGGAACTAAATGGATACGGATGATGGCAAAAAGTATTATACAGGTATACAAACTGAAAGAAACGTGATGTACGTAAGACAACAAAAATCCAAATTAATTCCCAGAATTACTTGTTTTTATTTTATGACCACAAAATCATTCTTTTATAGTCCAGTGTTTCATATAGAAATGAGCACTTCCTATTACTTGTTTTTATTACATTACAGTGGAATTACTGATTGCATTATAATAAATGCACAAGAAGGACTGATACATTTTATTTGAAAAATCAACTTTATTCCAATGACATCAATTCACCGTACAGGTGGTATTTCCATTATGCTACTACAGCAAGAGCAAACAATTCTACCCCAGAACGTTACTGGTTTGCATTTGTTCACCTCCAAGTCATTTTGTACAGGCAGCTGACAATCATGACTTGTAAATTATTTCTCTAACAACGGACGTTAAGATGAAGATGGTTCTGACCCTGCTCTGATATGTGATCATGAAAGCCCTTATTCATTCACATCTAAAATTGCTTTTATTCAAAATCCACAGTCTTGAACATTATACATTTACTGAAACTGTGTACATAAGTGAACCTCAAGGTTCCTGGCCTATTAAGTTGTACGTGGCCAATGCTCTATGCAGAATGGAATCGAATATGCGTACGTGCAAGGGGCGAGGGCAGAGAGAGGACATGTTTTCCCAGCTGTGCTCCTTAGCACCATCCAACACAATATAGCCATGCCCATAGAAGTATCTCAGATTTCACCTCCTTCCTGTACGTTAATTTAAATTAGCCTTCTAGCCAAGCCAATAAGACATCCCCCTAGGTGGGGTGAACACAACTCCATGAATAAACTGTCTTCCCTTAGCTGGAAAAAAGGCCAAATAGTGACACACACAATTCATGGAGCATCATTCTCGCGAGAGCATCTACATAGTGTTTTTCAGCATGCGCAGAGCAAAAGCTGTTTTCTGCACACGTGCAGAACAGGAGGTGTTTTTCTGCTTGTGCTCCCTAACAGCATCCTAACCTACTATTCAATCTGGAGCAGGCAATATTTTTCAAAACTTGGCCATAAAATTTTCTGTAACACCAATCAAGAAGGTACAAAGAGCCTCTTTAGAGACAACTTCAGGCCGATTGCACTAGCACCAGGAGATTTTAAGATATTATGCAGCCATAGTTCTCCACGCCAAACTCTGAAAAAATATATTTCATTTGCATATCATGGCATGTCACTCTGCCCCGCAAAAGAGGATATTCTGAGGATCACCATACCTCAACAATATATTGCTGGAAAAAGAAAATGAAAATGGGAGTGCCATCACAACCATAACTGCCAATGTCACTGCCACCTCTTTCCAAAATGTTTACAAGGGCAGTTTAGCACACCACAGGCAAAATGAGAAAGCAAAATTCCAGTTTCCAATGGATAGCTGTAACAACAATATATTTTAAATAATATAGTATTAAATTTTACCATTCAAACTCTGCACGTTATTCTTTTCAAAAAACATTTGTTTTGTTACTGAATCTCTTATTTGCAGTCACTCTCATTCTTACATTTAACCATATAAAGCAGAATTCAGTTTCCACTCAAACATTTCTAACTGCCAACTATGAAGCTACCAACTTACCCAAAAGGCTAAAATCTACTTTGAGAAGGTATTTAATGCAATCTACTTAGCTAAAACTTCCATTTGTCATTGATAATCACAAAGAATGTGCCATTTTAGAAGTAGATTGAGGGATTATTGAATCTCTCTGTAAGTATTTAAAATATTAAAATTAATCTCTGACTCATTGATAGTATCATGAATTCATATCCTAGGTGCATAATCTATATATTGTAGGTTTTGATGCATTTATTCATTTTACTGTTTTGTTCGCATTACACAATTGCCTCTACTGTATAGGGTAACAAAAAAAACCTCCACCGCTGAGAACAGTCAGCATCTTAAGTGACCAACTCCATGAAAGTTTGGGGTAGCTAAAAACTTGTCCATTATATAATCCTTAAAAGTATAATTGTTGTTTACTTCCTTTGATTTTTAAATATTTCTTTGATCTTATACATTAATATTCATTAGTCTTCTGATGTTGGACTAATGAGAATCTTAAGTGCTCATAAGAAGTCATTTAAACACTACACTATTAGAGATATTTTTCTGATTGATATGTTTATCTTCAATATTATCATCAATTTACTCTCTGTCTGAATTCTTCAGTATTTTTGTTAAAACTCTCAAAGATATACTCCATACACAGTGAATAAAGTGATCAACTGAAACGCAACTAAAACTCCATTCTATTTAGCAACATATACCACCCCATCAGTGCGTTGTCCAAAGTAGAGAACAGAATAAATAGGTAACGCATGGGAACAGAATGAGTAATGATTATTTGAAGAGTCTTGTTTACTTCCTCTATGTTACATAACATACATGATTAATGTTTATGGTAAAACAGCTCAGAAGCAAACAAGGGGAAACCTGGTAAATCTCCAAACTTTCTACTCGCAGAATTCACAGGCAACCTTCAGGAAAAAAGGCATTCCTACCTCGCCAGAACTGAATACCAGTCCACCGAGATTCAACTGCTATGCAAGCACTCACCCAATAACTTGTGTTTGCTAGGGTTCATAAAACTGAGGCAGCATTCTTTATTTAAAGACTATTTTCATAATAGCTCACCAGCCATCCACTAACAGATCCAGGATTGCTGTGGCAAAGGACATGTGGACTTTAGGGATAACCAGGTACTGACAATACACAATCTAACATGTGGAAGCAGTGTTGCCTATCTAATTCTTGGGCTGTTAGGTGACAACTTCACTTAGATTTTTTTTCTCCATTTACTTTTCCTATTAAGCTGTAATGAGCCTGGTATATTGAGAAGACATGCTGTTTCCTTTTCATAAAACATGCAGTATTTCATTCCTGTGTGTACACTCTCATACTGTGCTTATTAAGTGATTCAATGAGTTCTGTTCCACAAGACTGTGACATTTTTCTGGACTCTGTCATTAAATGGGATGTTATACACTACCTTCATCTTCACAAGGGTGAAGGTGTCTGGTGGGAGGCTTGGGCAGGACTGTACTGCACAAAACAGTCACCATCTCTTTGGTATGTTCATATTAATTTAATTACCAAATACAGAGAGTAGGTCCACTTCTACTCTTGTTAAGAGTTTTGCCACTGATTTCAATGGAAACAAGACTGAGCCTAAAAAAGATGTTGATTTATTGCAGAAGCAATTTAAGGAGTGAAGTTCCATCTTACTACGTCTAATGCATATGCAAAGATAATTAAAATATGCATATATTAAAACTCAAAGAAATACTGCTACTTCAGAAGTAAGCTTCTATGAAGGCAGCTTTAGTAATTCTACTTATCTGAATAATTGGAAGGATACTTTGTGGAAATATCATAACTGATTAAAGCAGAAAATGATTGCACAAAACCCTAATATGAGTGGTTAATGGCACAAAATTCTCACTACCTTTAGTGGTACCCAAATTTGTCGTACAGTAAGAATAACAATAGACAGTGTTTGAGTAATGGATTTATATTCTGAGCTTTCAATGTCATTTCTACTCCAAGTTTTGAGGTCTCAAAGATAACGTATGTTAAGCTCCTTTCTTCCTTTTTTGTTCTTACAAAATATAAAGCTATACCAATTTGAAACTGTCCAACAGAACAATCTCCCCAAGGATTCACCATGCTGAAAAATGAATTTACAACATTATAAAGTAACCTTCTGATGAACTCTTCAGTTTAAGATGTGTCAGGAAAATGAGTTATGATACTGAGCAGTACAAATTCAGTCATGAGTGCCAGGATGCACACACGCCGGCATACACATGCATGTGCACGTAAGTTAAAAGACAAGGAGAAATATAAAGATGTCACTGGCCTGACTTTAAAATAGCTACTAAACTCCTAACTGGAGAGACCTTGTTAAGCACAAAGTGTCCTCATCATGTCTCAAGAGGTGCTCACCACCACACAGGACTGGACCCCAGTGACAAAAACCACATGATTGCAAAAAGAAAAGATTTCTGGGTTTTCAAACTTTTCTTTATGAATGCCATTTTTTCTGTTCCTTAATTTCTGAAATCAGACAATCAAACACAAGTCCAGTTGTACGTTATAGGCCTTAGGGAGAAAGAGGTAAATTTTAACTAATCAATTTTAGAAACCTCCAAGTATTATCATGGTAGCTGTATATATACTAAATACTGTGATGCAAAGAGCGGACATGGTGCAGTCTCCCAGCAAAGCCATTTGAAAATGAGAGCTGAATGACAAGACAAAGCATCCAATTCTAACTAAGCCTGATTATTTGGACCAGGGAATCATAACCCTGCCCCTCTCCTGAGAATGACTGTTTCTTATCTTCTCCCAAAGATCAAGGTATGCTAATACTCTGGTTTTCCCCTAGTAGGTTAGGTGTAAAGCTCTAACTGCTGATTCTGATATTCACTGCTAAGCATAAACACATGCCATCATGGTATATCTGACGGAAACATACGGCTGTCTTTACCTACCCCCCTTATAAAACGTCACATCAACACGTCACATTAAGTGACGCTGACATAAAGCATGCTGATATCACAATATGGTACAATAAGTTATTTATGAAACCTGTGAAAGACGAAGAATGGCATAAGCCTTGTTACACGTTAGAGGCTAACCTACATAGGGCATGCAAAGAATCTTAAACGTTTTTCATACTGTAAGCTGTATTTTGTTTCTAAGCATTTTACAGTATTCTACGCCATTTCTAAATTTCATTAAATCCTTTTATCAGATTGCCAAACACAACTGCTTTCGTGTCAACCGGAAGCTTTCCATGGTGGCTACTGGGAACTGAAATATCAACTTCTGCAAAATTTAAGATTTCACATAAAAAATATCCATCTCTTCTTCCTTAGATACAAGGGCAACTTCCCAAACGTAATCCCAAAATTACTCAGTATCGTCCTCCTGAGCCTGCAGAAAAACAGTGCCAGTGCCTCTGCTGCTGCTAATTTTGCCAAGCAGCATTGAGGTAGGTTCTGCGAGACTCTAGACAGTTTTAGTGCTATTAAGAAACCTACCAGATTCGTGTCCATTACGTTACTGTTGATGCATGGAATAAACTGTGAAGAGAAGCAAAACGTAGGCACTGCAGATATTCATGAGCAATACAAACACTAACACCGAGATAAAAAAAAATAGCAGACATTCCTGCTAACTTTAAACTAGCTAGTTTGATCAATAATTATTGGATAGCCACAACATCAGTGTGGATAGACTAGTCAAGCACCCAGCTCCTAAGCAAGGTTTTACAGCTCATCACAAATCCTGCGGAAGCATGGAAATGTTGCCTGCAATACCCAGGATAGGTAATTTTAAGCTAGTTTAGGTATTTCTATGAGCGCTTCAGTCACTCCTGCCACTGCCACGTGGACATATTCTGAATCCATCTCTTGTGAGTGAGTCTAACCCTCCAGCTAAAAAACGTGTTATTTACCAGAGAAAGAGTTGCAGTTCTTTAAAGGAGATTGATATCCTCTTACTCATAAACAGGACACAGAATAATTATCTAATATTGACATTATTGGGGAGGGACGGGGAGAAGAGTCCAAACTTCCTATAAAATGCGTGTTAAAATATTGTCTTTCAATAAGGCCCTCACTTTCTGCACATTCAGGTAATACAACTCCACATCCTACCTCATTCAGATTTCATCTCCCAATAGACAAAGTCAGCTCAAGGGAAAAGATGTAATGTCAAAACGGTTTTGATCTATAAACAGAGCAAAATCTGCTGATTAGGTTCAGCAACAGATACAATTTTCAAAGTAAATGTAAACTTTACCAAATGTATTAACATTTAAGTAAGAAGCCATTACTGTTGTCTTGAAAATCTCTTCATTTCTCTGACCTGTTTTCATCATTTAAAAAAAAATCAATGCAAATATGATCTCAACCACTCTGTAATGCTAACACAATGTCAATGTAATGGAAAAGGCCTTGGGTGACAGAGTCATTGTTTTTATGACAAAACTACTTAGACACGTTTCAAGTGCAGTTTTTTTCCTCCCCTCCCCAAATCTCCAGAAATATGTATTTAATAGAGGCCCAGTTTCTTACTGATTGTTATTGGTTGTGCAGCTGAAAACTGTAATTAGCCATGCTTCACTGACTCAGACATGAATCCTTTTGTGGTTTTGATTATTATTCCTCCTGAATGTTAATGAACAGGACTATTGGAAATTCTAGGGGTTTCTTTCCTACCTTATTAAGCCACATGTGGCTCAAGCCAGTTAAATATTGTATATCTTCCAAATAAGTTATTTTAGCTGGAAAAAGATGTTACTCATTGATGCTATAAACATAATTGAAAAAGTATATATACATAATAATGTATATTATATGTGTATATCATCAATGCATTTTTAATCTAGAGCAAGTCTCTGACTTCTAATTTTATCTGAGAAATTTCAGAGAAAAACAAACCAGCAAGTGAACACTGGGAATTTATTTTTTATTAGTTTAAGAGTAATTAATAAGGGTTACCAACAATGCAAACCTTTTATTACTTTAAATTCCACAAACTAGCACCTCTCCTGACCTTTAGAGAGCTCAAGATGCATATGTATACAGAATAAACAAAATAATTTCAAAGCAAATTCATTGAGTGCACCTGACCTTTGAAACAGCCCAGATAATTTTAATCAGATTTGTACAGCGTTAATCTGTTTCCGTCTCCAACTAGCCACATATATTTTTAAATATCATAAAGATGAGCATGACAAAAATAACTGCTTAAGGAAAAAAAACCCCATAACATTAAATAAAAAGTTATCTTAATATATTTTTTAGAGTCAGTACAGAAGTCTAAGAGTCCTGGGTCCAGGTGTGAATACAGAATCTCCCTAGGCATTTGGCAGAGATTAGGCAACTGGGCTCCAGAGAAAAGGTGATGACAAGTATACTTCTGTCAGGAGAGTCAAAGAGCAGGCACTGGCCTCGGAGGAAGTTGTTCACTCTCCCTCCGTGCAATTCAAGAAGAGAAGGGGAAAAAAACCTACCAAAACAAATCTGAATTAGCTACAGAAACAATCACTTTCTATACAGAATATACCTTCAGATTAAGGTGGAGGGAGCAGATGCAGTAAAACAGTTAATTATGACCTTCAGCAGTCATGAGCAGCCATCTTTTCAGCCAAAGCTCATTTCTGTTTGCACAATGCTTTGAAAATCAGTCACTGAAGTGTAGAGATCAGAACAAGACAAAAGCAGTTTGGGCCAACAAGTAAATTCCTCCATATGGTTGATATTACTGATATTCAAAGACAAGATAGGGAAGGGAAGAAAAGAACGTAAAGTGGCAAGTTTATCTGCAAAGATTCAAAGCAAATGTGTTCCTGCATTACTGAAGATGTAGTCATGTGACAATAGGATCCTGATTTAGTAGAAATAGCGAGCAAAATGGTGGGCAGGGTAAAATTCAAGTAACAAACCACAGGCTTTTTCAAAGCATGCAAGTGCTCAGTGAGTGACTTTAGAGAAGGAAGGTGACTGAAGCTCCAAAACACCAGTAGGAATTTAAGACAAAGTTGTAATTTTGATGGTTGCAATTGGATGAAAGTCCTCTTTGGTCACATAGTGCCCTCTAGTTCAAATGACTTACTTCACCATTCTAAGCCTGTAAGTTATTTGACCCTACTGTACAAGGAGATTAACGCTCTAGAATCATTTATCCTTTTAAAGTAACCTTGAGGAAAAAACAAAAGCAACGCTTTTAGCTACACAAAGTTGTAAGTACATATTTGTCACAAAATTCAATTTTATATATTGTTTATTTCCTTGTACTAGCAATTTTCACTTGTTTGTGATTTTTATTTTTAGAACAGTAATTTGCCTTGATTTAAATCCGGATGTAAGATGAAAGATGGCATTTCAAGACACATTCAGCCAATTACATTATGAGGCTGGATGAAAGCTCTTATTTTCTGAACTGTACTTTTACATACCCTGTATTTGATCTTAAAACATACAATCTTTCTTCATTCCTGCCTTCAAGATGGTACCAAATAAGACTGCAAAAGAGCATTGCCAAAAACAGAATCAATTGAAGGTACGTAAATGCATGCATGTGTACTCCAATGGCCATTCCTATGAACATCAATAGGAGTTGAGTGCATGTAAGGTAAAATTTAGCCGTGCAATCTACAGAGGGCCTGTGAACTGATACATTTTCTTGACATCAGCTTCAGAACAAAAGCAAGAGACCAGAATGCATGAACTGTTTGAATCTGAATGTAAGTGGCAGGTAACATGCTTTAAGGTAAATCATACAAGATATAGTAAATGCTTTGGAACAACTAAAAAAGAAGATGGCATGATAGTCTGACTCATTCACGTTTCTCATAAGCCTTTATGCCAGTATCCTGATAAGAATTCCACATTTCATTGGCCAAAGCGTTTACTTCATGCTGTACTGCAGGCAATGCATCTAAATCTACAGCTACACATATACACTTGGAAAAAAAGGCTAAAGACATTCCTTTTAATTCCCCATCTCCCGAACTTCAACTCCTCCACATTTCTACTGCAGCCTAGGGCAATCCTTCCACCTTGACCCTTCCACCAGTCAAACTCCTCCATTTTTATTTCCTCAATTTGTGTCCACAACTTTCACACATCTTGATTTTGGAACTAAAGGAAACATTAATCTTTCAGTGATGACTAACTTCTGTAAAAACTAGCAAGGGTTACTGGTGAATAACCACAGCAATTCCAGCTCATTAATAATGGTGTCTAGTATAACAGACTGGAACTAAACTCCAACCTGATAACATGGACTACCAGCATTTGGTCATCAGTTTATACCTTTCATTTCCAAAAGGCAGAAAAATTAGTGGTAGTAACATTTACTATTTGTATTACAGGACTGTCTAGAGCGCAGGGGAAGAAGAAAGAGCAAACAAGTCATTTCTGGATTTGAAATCTGTGGACCCAAACTCCCTGTTCATCTGCTGTTGCTTTGTTCCCCAACATGCTTATAACACTTTGCAACTCTACAGTAACTTGTACAAGCAAATCTCATGCTGTAGGGCATCAGTCAGTCACCTGTGGGGTCAGGAAGAAGTTTCTTCCCCACTGTATAAACCCGCTTCTGTGCATTTCCTCATCACCACCACCTTCCTCTGTAGTATGAGAGTTAGGCCATGGCTAGAGATAGGATATAGAGCATGGCTGGCCAGTACTAAGACATGGTACTGAGAAGTCTCTCAAGTGCCTGGCTAGTGTGCCTCATGCATAAGATTTCATCTAATCCAAGTCAGGTTGGCAGGGACCCTTAGGGATGTTGGAATCATCTGTTCTTACCTTAAAAATTCAGTGCTTTAGACATTGATGGGTCCTTTCTCTCTGGTTCTCTATCTATGGCATGCATTTCATGACTTTGGAATACTGTGCAACTAAAAGCTCCTGAGGTTATCACAGAAAACTTTAGAAATACAGTGAGAGTCTGAGACAGAGAGAAAAACCAAATGATCTAGTGGTTCTTTCTGGCCCTGATTTCTATGGACCTATGAATAATTTTGGTGCTAGGAAGGATGACCCTAGTTCAAAAATCTCAAATCAGATCCCCTCCAAAAAATGAGGTTTTAAAATTAAACACACAGAAGTGGGTTTTGTTCTCTCTTTGAACATTTCAATATGTAAAGGGAACTCTCCCAGTGTCAAATCATCATCTTGCCAGAAAGAAAATTCAATATTAATGCACATGAAATCATGGCAGGCTACATGTGGTGGGGACTCTCGTGTGGTGAGGACTATGCCTAGATCCCATTTGAACCTATCATATGGGATCAATCATTCCCCTACACCCTTCCCTATCCTTCCTGTCCCTCACAATGCATCCTCTGTACAATTTATTCTCTACCCTCCCAATATTATGGCCTTCCCCCTCCTCTACATGCCTTCTAAGCTCCCTGGAAGGAGAGTGGCCATTTTCAGGGGGAGCAGTCTTAACAGATTCAGCCCAGACCTGCGTTATTTGAACTGGCATAAAGCGAGAAAACAGTGCAACCTGAAGGCATAGACGTAGCTGTTTCTAAAGGGTCTGGTAGCTGAATGAAGGCCTAACCCTGTAAACTCCAAAATGCCTTCTATTTGGACCTAAGCACTCAGAACTTTTATAAGCTTCAATAAGAGTAAGAGGTTATCATTATCCTTCAGGAATTGGAGTTAATTAAGGATATGCCCATATGGAGGAAAATGTGTTTTGGTGTGCTCTGAACTTAAGTTGGCCAATGTGAATTAGTTAACTTGAGTGAAAACAGCAGTGAGGGCAAGGTAAATTGGATTTTAACTGGAGTTGAGGAGCTTGCCTTTAAATATATAAGGGAGCCTGGAGCTGAACTGAGACTGCTAACCTAATTTAATATACAAGTTACTTTGTCTTCACGGGTATTTTAACCCAAGTTAACAACGTATCATTTTTCTGTAGCATTGACATAGCCTAAGTGCGCATCTTGTGCTTTTCTAAATATAGTCTTGACGTTTGCAAGTCAGTGGCTAACAAGGCTGTAAATATCAATTTAAGATTTACTGCAATTTAATCATCAGTTTACATGATTTCTGAATGTATGTTATCACATTTGAATATATCAACATGAAGTTGAAGCTCCTGCTCTTATTTAAGTTAGAACTTTTTCTCCCATTATGTATTATTGCATTACAAGCCTGCTGGTACCACTGGTTACTAATTTGGCTTTTTAAAAATATGATCCAAGGCTATTAAATGCTTAGCATATTCCAGGAAAAATTAGTTCAGTCATCCATATCATTAAAGAAAAAAAGAATGTTTCTATAAAAAAAGATGTCTCAGGTAATTTAAAAAATGAGCTACAGTACTGTGTTGAATGAAGACCAAGTTCAGTCAATAGCAGTTCCTTCTGTCAAGATTTGCTTGCTTCAATATGATCTACCAGTCAATTAAGACTGAAGAGACCCAGGCTTGCCTAGTTAGTAGTCAAAATTGCTTTTTCCTTTTTTTAAATCTCCTGTAATTCTGACAAGTCAGGACTGGCAATTAAACATATTTCACCAGCTTTTACCAGGTAACAACATTAATCTGCAAGAGGAGTGACATGAAAGAGTACAATGTTAACTATCTTGTCCGCAAAAATTATTTACACATACGCACATTTAGGTATGCCACTTTAATCTTATTGTAATTCTTACAATCTGTCATTTAAAGAACGTTTTGAATAAGATGTTTCTGGGTTTTTTTATTGGAACATTATATAGTTCTAAAAAAATTAACCACTAGTGACAGTTTTTTAAAGACACTAAGGCTGCAGTTAAGACAGAGTAAGCTCTGACAGTGCGCAGGGGCCCGGAGCTTGAAAAGTTCACCAATCAAAGCTACTCCAAGTTTTGAAGTTCCTTAGTATAAAATGTGCATTGCAGTAAATGTAAAAATACATTCATTAAGTAGGGAAACATTTTCGCTACATTTGTGGCATCTATACATCTACTGAGAGAAGACATGAGAGAACAGGGATGCTCAACACATAAGCAGACACAAATCTCTAATGTATTACAGGTGTAAGGACGAAAACTGGCCAGCAACAGCTACTAAACTCATAGAGCTGTTGAGTTTCAAAGCTGAGTTTCAAAGCTTTGAATGGGCAGGAAATTATAGCATGGCTGTCCTTTGCAGACGGGAAAAGGATTCCTATGTGGGTAACCATAATTTTGACTTTAGTTAGATCCCTGCTGTTACTATTATGAGATTACTTTGAAACCTCTGCCACAAGCAGAGCTTTTCTAGCTGCTATCGGTAATGCCATACTGATTTTCTCTCTCACCACCACCCATTTCACTAACAAATATATCTTCCCCTCCTTTTCTTAGTTTATATTAAATAAAAATATAATGACCACTTGACAATAAAAATCTAAATAGGAAAAACAATAGAGTAATTTAAGTTCCTTCCAAGCCATGCCATAAATTTTCCTCTGCTTTTTCCCAGTCTGTTACATTCCCACTTCTTTTATATAGAAGAAGAATCTTTGTCATTCTAAAAATGTCAGCTGTTGTGACATTTTGCACCAAATAAAGAATACCTGATACTTATTTATCAACTGATAAATTCCTTTGTGAGTATATATGGCACAGCCTATTAATGATAAAAATTAATAAATATATACAGGATTAAGCTACTTCCTTTTTAATGTAGCAAGTCTTATTTGTTTCAATATGGAATATTCCATGACAATATCTTAGCAAGATAGTTAAAAGCCACTAAACACATTTTGCTCATCTTTTAAAATATGTGGTCTAGATATATATGCAGCTTTCTTATTACATGGTCAAACATCTCATGGACTTGGTCAAGATCTCACAAGAGAGTGAAATAACTATCCGTAAAACATATTTATCAAGTTGCTATATTTGCTCACTGGTAACTGGAATGTTACGTCTCCTGCATCCTAAAAAGGGAAAAATGCAATATTTTGAACCCTCAGGGAATTTAAAATCTTGACAGTTAAAGGGACGTGAAAGCCAACATACAGAAAATATTTTAACGTAATCTGCATGAGTAACAGAAGCTATGGACAAACTTACCTGGTAAGTGCTTTAAAGAGGAGGGAAGGTTGCTGCTCAAGTTACAATATAACCATAATCATAGAATGATGCAAGTTAGCTATGTCACCTTAACTTTAACCCTGGAAGTAATAAGGTTAAAGCTGCAGGGTTTTTGCTACACTTGCATCACTACAGGATCACACAACTGTAACATCCATTATAACAGCTTTTATCGGTATCTTTTGAGATCTGTCTGTCTGGACCTAGAGCTAAAGCCCCCCAGTGGCCAATTCGCAGAAAACATAAAGGTACATTCTGCTGCTGCCAGTTAAAGCAGTTCTCTTCTTGCTCAAATGGCAGAGGCCGGTTACCTCCCAGGCCGAGCGTGGCTGTGCGCCCAGGCGAGTGTGGCTGTTCAGTATGTGGCACTGCAGACCCGTCCATGACGCCATACACTGCACATTCAGGCATTCCCCGTGCCGCTACCTTGTGGGGGGGGGCTTGACCCTGGGTGCATAGAAAAAAAGCAGGGCAGCACACGTGATGGCAGCTCACACTGCCCAAAACTGGAGTCTGGCTGGCCAGAGTCAAATTCCGGCTGCCGGCCAGACTCCCAGCTGCAGAAGCACCATGGCTGTAGCTCTCTGAGGCCCCCAGGACCCCAGGTAATGCACAGTAGCTGGCCTCAGCCTCTCCTACCCCACCCAGAGCAACCTGCCGCATGCCAGAGTGTACATGGCACAGGCGTTCCCCGGGGACAAGCAGCAGCAGCACAAGGTCCGCCACTGCTACTTATCCCTGGGGAACCAAAAGTCCATGCTTGTCTGAACACGGTCAAAGGATGCATGTAACTGTGACTGTATGCAATGACTTAAGGACATGAATTTGTGATCAATCTGTTCTGGTCGCTCTCTTCTCAAAGTATCTGCACTTTGTATGGACACTTGGGCATGTTTGACTTGTTCTTTGTAACATTTTGGTAACATTTAACATAGCATTTGCTGTCACACAAGTAGTGAACCAGGCAGCCTATAATTTCTGATTCATTACATAGATATGCTAAAGGCTTGCACCTAGCTTACTATAATTAGCCGTTTAGCAGGTAACCCTAATCAAAGGATTGAGTGACAACAAATAAAAGTCCGTGAACTAATACAAAGCAAAAAAAAACCCCACTAGTAAGAGTTCTAGCCACTTGGGAAGGTGGGTGTAACTGCCAGTCACAAATGCCGATCACAATACTGTAATAGCGACTAAGCTATGTAATGATAAATCTATGACAAGTGGGCCATAGAATGCTAAATAAATCAGAGGGAATATGTTCCCAAAGTAAGTATGTATAAATCAAAGGGGAGTCAACATAACAAAAATAAGCAATGATTCCTCATAGTGCCAATGAGGAGAGAAAATATCAGGATGTCTAATAAACAGTCTACATTCAACTGGTAATGAGAGATGCTTCTTTCTACTAAGTATCTCATTGCAGGTTATCTTGGTGATATGAACACTTTCAGGTTACACAGTATGCTTATAGGCATCTGATGTTGTAAAAATGTTCCCGCAAAGGCGCTTACAATTTTAAAAGAACCCTAATATTTCTATGTTAGGGAAACATTTGGAAAACAATCATCTTCAGGGTAATTGAAACGTACATTTCAGTAGGCTACATAGAATCAAAACCTTTTTCCATTTAGGTATTCTCTCTTGTTCCTGTTATTTATTTCAAATGTAGAGGAAGTTTATCCAGGTTCCAAGGTAAATATATACTAAAGGAAGTTTCAAGGTAAATATATACAAAAAGTAGAACCTTATCAAAATAAGCTCTTCATCAATTCTCCTACCTATAGAGAGAGAAATGGGGAAGTACTAAAATGCTCTCTTAAGTACTGAGTTAATAGAGAACATGCAATCAGATTTCATGTACCACTGGTATCTATACATCCAATCAGGCTATCTGAAAATTCAATCAGTATTAAATACGTTCCAAGTTTTAAATCTAACAGCTGCCATCCTGTTATCTCCTAACTGCTAGGAGATAACACTGATTTTCATTATAAAGCCACCAACTCATTTTTAACCTACTGTCTGTCTCCTAATGTATGGCTTAATTATTGCACATGTGACAGTTTTTATGGTGATTTTTACTTGAACATGCCTACACAAGTGCACGCAACCATTGCAGGCTTTAAACCAGAAGAGTCCTATGCATTGATTGTTATGCAATGCAGACTGCACCTTACTGGCTTGAGATCTACTCACTTACCCTCCAACTTGAGTTTTCACTACCTTTTCCACTGATTAAATAACAGTCACCTAGTGTCCATACAGTAAGTAGAACACATTTTCCATGTGGCATTTCCACCTCAGCAGAAAAACTAACTGAAAATATTTCTGAATCTCAAGTTTATTAGACTTGTAGATTTTTTTCTTAAAACAAAACCAGAATTATTTTAAAACCAAATTTGACCTGAATATGTCTATATAATGAAGAATATTCTGCCATTCTGAAATGGTGTTCATTACAGCCATAAAATTCTTAAATATTTAATAATGAAACATGCAGTAGAGAGAGACTTAAAGCCTGAAATCATTAGGAGATGTCCCAGAACAAGAAATAAAAAGAAACATACGTTTCTCTGTAACTGTGATTTCCAATTCCCCTTAGATACGGTTCTAAAATCTGTCAGCTTAGTTGTTTTGCTACTGTATATTAACTAGGTATGCAATTAAATCAGTTGTTTTGACTCACAGGATACCAAACAACTTGGTAAAGTATCTAAAAATAATGAATTTGAATTCTAGATACCATGTGGGTTAATAAGAATCAGGTGGCAAAGCAGAAGCAACATGTGGTTGGAAGAGTAAGTAAAAGCAGCAAGTCCAGCTACAACAGGAATATCAGCGAGCATTGCAAAGCTGCTGCTCATATATTATTACTTTTAAATATTTTTTCTAAGCTAGAAATACAGCTGGGATAATTCACAGATCAGTTACACTTTAGGGAACCATTATATCATTTGTTTATATAAAATATCAACTTCCAATTACACTGCAAACTAAAACCAAATTAAGACCTGACATTGTATCTAACTTTTAAAATCACTTTACTGTGTCTCAGTTTGTTTACAACCAAGTAAAATAATTTATTTTATATGAATTTAGGCCTTAAACTAACAAAACAGTTAAATGCATACTTAGATCTCACCACATCTAGTCTGTTAACTGAATGAAAAAAATAATAACCACAGAGTTAATCTGGTTTAAATAATCTGCTCATTTAGGACTTTAAATTTAGTATTTCAAAAAGGCAAATTTGAAAACTAAGTGGAACTGACATATCCACACTGCTGTACCAAGTCCCTAGATCAGACTCAGTTCAATAGGTTATTAGGCCCAGAACACTTTCTAAGGCTAGTGTATATTGGCCACTTAAATTTTAAATATACAGTATTAAAATACTGTGACCTCTGTACCAATATTAAAACTATTTATGAAAATAAGACCATGTGAAAGAAGAATCAGCATATTCTCTGAACTACTGACATAGCCTCAGTATTAAGTCGATGAGGCTACAGGCAGCAGTGCTGTGTAACCATCATTAAATGAATCAGTAGTTTCAGATACTGACAGAAGCATAAAGGTGATAATCTACCTACCCACTGAGTTGGCTTCATAGCACCTCGAAGTCAGAAAACCTGAGACTATTTGAAACCCTAAAAAGAAAAGATCGCGTTTCTCAATGAGTTTGCCAATAGGAGAGAAAACAGAGCTAAAACAAAGATATGCCTGCAGCCTTTGTAACTACATAATGTGTTCCTGTTTTCCCTCTTCGATTCAGATTCTGTTCTTCCATCGCCTATTGTCATTTTTTTCTTTTGTTTTTTTTAAGTTAACAGTAAAAAAATAATTAAATAATCATGCAACTTCCAGAAAGACACAGCCTTAAAAATGTTATAATTTTGCCAGCTACAACACCAATAGTAAATGATGATTCAGAAATAAGGGCTTGTTTTTGTAGGCACAAGAGCATGGCTTATTTGTTGTTTCCCTAACAGTGTCACTTCTGTTACAGAGTACAAACTGAAATATAATCCTGGTCCCCTAGAAGGTACTTTGTAGGCAGCAAATTTATCTATAGCCTATGAAAATCAGACACTAGCCATCAGAATTTAATGAACTGTCCAAGTATGATCTATCTAACATCTACCTTCTACTTGTCTATATACTGTCAACAGAAATATGAACTTTCCTATACAGAAGTAATGGTTCTTTCCACAGTCCTTCCATGGGAAAACAGAACATTAAAGCTACCAGGCTGCTTCTATGTGAGAGTCTAAATAAAAGTGTTTTTCCAGGACACCAACAATTCGATGCTTGGAAAATACAATATTGCCTAACCAATTCTGCCAGAACAACTGCCATTTTTATGAAAGAAACTGGTGTTTTTGTTCTGTAGTGCAGTACCTCATATAAATTTATACATTGCTCATGGTAATTTTCCTCCAGTGTGTACAACTACACATAAAATTTTTACAGGCTGTAAATCAGAGTGGTGGAGGAGGTGCTGCTGGAAAAGCAGAATGCAACTAGTAAACATGCACCACTATTTATTCATATACATTTATACACAATTTCAGGTTTTTCACCCTTTTCAGAACATTGCTTTAAGTGGTTACACTTAATTTTTGTTCCTTAGATTTAAAAGTTTTTAACATAGTTTTAATCTTTTTAACATGTACTTAGCCCTTATTATACACAAGTATGAATGCTATACATTTGAGTTAAACTAGGGCAGCTCAGTATCACACCTCTCTGACTCTTCCCTTGAGACACTAAGCACAATGGATACTAGAAACAAGGGAAAACATTTTAAGCAAAAGGTCTGAAAGAGAGAGAGAGGGAGCTATGTGAAAGCCCAAGGACCTCAAAATTATTATTACTGATATCAGCTCAAAATAGCACGCAAAACTGCAACAGCATCAGCCACTGTCTCCATTATTGTCTTCTTTCCATACTACATTTGACCATGGTTGAATTATCTTCAGTAAAAAGATTACACTCTTTCTGCAGTTGTATTACCTTGTAAACACTGAAGCAGGAGTGGCTGTTGGCAAAATATCTTTTCATAGGATTTCGAACAGGACCTGCCTGCACTACCTGTACTTTCAAAGGATTGACTGTTGTGAGGCATGCCTCTCAAAGGCCACATCCTCACAGACAGCAAGGAGAAACATTAGTAAATTTGACTCAAAAGCTGCTCTCCCTATGAAGCTGAAGAGCAAACCAGATCAAGACTATAACTACATTTAACTGGTCTGGCAACATGCAGATGCTTACAAGCTTCTGGGAGCTCTGCTAGACTAGTCATGCCAGTAGGATTGCAAAGCTCTCTCTAGGGAAGGCATCCGCTGCTATATTCATAGCACTTGGCTGACGGTGCAGGTGGCTTTGTCTTTAGCTGACTGCTGCCTGTCCACACAAGTTCCTGTACTTCGTAGAAATTAAGTACCATCAGAAGGACTCAGAGCGCGTGCATAGGCAGAACTTTGTAGGCCCCAAAGCCTCAAGTTTGTCTTTAACCATCCTCCCACTGCCCAAGCCAACTTCTCTCATTGAGTAACGCAAGATGGTAAAATTGTTTGGCACATTCTAACACAATATTTGGTAATGGCTACATTCATAGGATTATGCACACAGATCTCCACTTTCTTTTCCCTTTTTCATGTCCTTGTGACAAAGGTACTTTGCAGAATTCACAGATTTGCTGAATGTAAACAGGCCACGCTGTAAGCATTTCTTCTGGGGCTTTGAACTTGCAACCTCTAAGCTGTCAACCATGCAACTTAGTACCCACATCACCCGAGCCCATAGTGATTTCTACTTAAAAGGGAAAGGAACTTTAAAAGTTTTAAGGTTCACATTGAGGAATAAAGGCCTACTGGAATGCGCTCAAGTAGTTTCAGACTTTCTCTCCTTTACTAGAAATGCAACATAAACCAGGGGGGCAAATTCATTGGCCTCCGCACCAAAGACCATTCTTCAGGCACAGGATGTCAAGTCCCCCTTTCTTCAGAATCCTGTTGTTTCTTCAAAATACCAATTCAGCATGTCAGATGTCCTTTTCCCCTCGCTCCAGGCTCCCACAGAAGATCCTCGCAAGACGCTCTTCAATGTATCACCTGCGACTTTGTAGAAAATGTTATCAAAGTTGGGGAGGGAGAAGCTGTTCTTTGTTTCATTCTACTGCATGCATTAATATAAAATGTACATCAATTTAGTAACCAGGAAGTGGCTTAGTTATCATTTTTTAAAGTATTTTCCCTCACATAAATATTAGCTAATGTACTCCCATTTCTTTCCTTTTGAATCAGAACCTTTGTCACAATTCACTTAGAAGTGCATGTGACATCTCGGCTTTTTGGTTAAGAGCCTCATTGGGTGGCTCCTGAGCTAGTTGGGATTGAGTGCCACTGGCATTACAGGATTACTCTCTCTGCAAGCAGTTTGCTTAGGGGTCAAAAGCTGCTTTCTTCTTCTTTGGCAGATCCCTTCAGGAATTCTCTCCCAATTATATGGCGAGTTCCTTATATAAACTGATCCCTTCCTCCGACTAAAAGGCTCCTGCAAAAGCCTTCCTACTTCCCTGAAGTTCTGCAATCTGTTCCTTGACACCTAGTCTTCCAACTAAGAGCGCATATTAATTGGGGTCTTCACCTTGCCAAAGGCTTGTGTAGGAGCAATCCCCCTTCCAGGAGCTCAAGGGCTTTTAGGGTGACCAAGCCTCCAGCTCTCATCTGAAGCCTGCCATCAGAATATCAGCTAACTGGCAGCATATTAGACACAGGTGGGGCAAGACTCAACTCCCCCTAACCAGAAAGCTATCCTATGATACAGAGTTTATTAGAATCAGGTTTTCTTCAAATAAATGTAAAGATTGATTAGGTCCCTAACAACGGAAATGCTGAACACTGCAGAGCTGTTTTGTTATGCAATATAATTGTATCTGGTTGTGCTAGTATGCAATTGCAAAAAAATATTTAAAAATACTACTGAATAACTTAATTAAGAAAATTCAAAGGATCCAAACTCTGACACTGCATATTTATCACTGATCATCAGAATTCTATGTATTTCTAACTTACTGGACCAGCCATCAATTCTGCAAAGATGTGTAATTGCAACCTGCTTCCAAAATTACCTAGGTCTGGATTTAGTGTTTTGTTTTATTTTTCAAAAGTTCATATTAGATTAAAAATGTAATGCTCACATGCACAGAACATGGCAAGTGAAAAACAACAGGGACATATGAAGAACATGGCATGCTAAAGCAACCTGATATGCTTCTTTACAAGGAACGTTTGGAAAAGGACAAGAAAGAACATAATTTATTAAGACTTTAATCAAGATTATTATACAGGCTCTCCTGGAAATTGGAAAACTAATAATGAAATAAAAAGTATGCCACCCTGTTGAGAGTAATGTAAAACTGGCTACAAAAGTTCTGAACAATGCAAACAGAAGTAATAAATAAAAGGCACATTAAATTAGAAAAAGAAAAAAGAATGGTGCTGGAGAGATAACTATTGGACAGGTCCAATAAATAAATGTATTCAGGACATAAAATAAAAGGAACTGTAAGCACATCACAGGTAGGCTAGATTTTGTAGCCCTTCTATGAGGTAAGTCCTCATTCTAATAAAGCATATAGTAGTTTTTCTACTGACTTTGACCAGGTAAATTTGGCCCAAGGCACAGGAAAGTCTACTGATTTAAAAGACAGACTAATCATGTCAATAGCTAGCTTATGTACAATATGCTTGCTTTTTTTTTTGCTTTTTTTTGTTAAACTGGCACCTCATTCTTATGCACCTGTTCTATCTTGTCTTTATAGACTATAAGCTCTTTTTGCAGGTGCCAAATGCAAGGGGGGACCAATATATTTGGGGCCTCCTGATGCTACTGTAATATAAAAAAAACACAAGTTGCTGTTCAAGTAGCCAAACAATTATATATTTCGAGGTTTGGAGAAACAGACAGATTTAAAATAAGTTTAAATGAATGTACAGCTACCCATTGCAGGAGAAAGACTTACCAGTTCACTTCCAAAAGAGAGGAAATCTATCTAATGCAATGCAGAAACAGAGCTGGGTAAGAGAGGGCATGAGCTTATTATACAATACAGCTGCAAAAAAGACAAATCCTTTCATATACACACAGAGTTATCACATGTGAGATGGGTAGATAATCCTGCTCTATGCAAGAAGTTATGCTAGCTGACCCAGGTCATTGTTATATTGCCCTGTCATTTATGCTTTCTGCAATTTTCACTTAGAAAAACTGCGTGATAATTCTAACGAAGGGCTAATGCAGTAAAGTCAATAAAAGGATGGGGTATAGCAGGAACATATTTAAATATAAACATTATTCTGCATATTCAAATACTTTAAATATTTAAAGTAGACTTTTCATTTCCTGAGTAACATGAAAGGAAGAATAAGCATGTAAAAACAGTAGACGTTCCATTAACAAAATCACTGGAGACTACATACTTTCCAGGGGTTACAGACAGGTATAACAATGGTACCAGTATCAAAGGATACATATATGAAGGGAGAGGATGTAACTACTGAATTACCTATTATTCTGTAAAGATGCAAGTGTAGCAAAACCACTGCAACTTTAACTCTGCTTCCTTCAGGGTTAAAAGTAGGGCAATTTAACAGAGTCAGGCAGACCTAACAGGAGCACATCATCTGTTATATTGTGACATAGCAGCAGCTTCCCCTCTCCTTTTAAAGCAGATGTTTGTCCAAATCCAGGGATTATAAAAGAAATTCTCTTTACCACAGATTTAGGCACACATTCTTTTTATATGTATTGGGAATTATGAAAGTAATCCTAACATAAAAGTTAGAAGTTACCTGCTCATTTCTATACTTCTGCATTAAGTAGTAATGTCCAAAACATTGGAAAAGCCTACGTCTGGCTCCCTCTACAACTGAAATAACAGTCCCCTTAAAACCACATCTACTTACACAGATTCACAGAAGTTTAGGGCTGGAAGGGACCTCGTGAGATCACTGGGTCCAGCCACCCTGCTCTGGGCAGGAAAGACTGCTGGGGTCAAATAACCCCAGCAAGGTGTTCAGCCATTCCCCTTCTGAAGATCTCCAGGGTTGATGCCCCGCTGGGAGTCTATTCCAGAGTCTGGTCCCACAAACCGTAAAGAAGTTTTTCTTTATATTCAGTCTGAAACCTCCTTCTAAAAGTTTATGGCCGTTGCTCATGGTTTTCCCTTGGGCTGCTTTGGTGAATAGTTGTTCACCTAGCCCTTGATATATCTGTAAGCTTCCACCAACTCCCCCCAGTCTTCTCTTTTCTATGCTGAACAGTCCCACATCTGTCAGCCTTTCCTCATATATGGCTTGCTCTTCAGACCTCTAATCATACGAGTGGCTCTTCTCTGGACTCTCTCAAGCTTCTCCACATCCTTCTCGAAGTGCAGCACCCAGAACTAGACGCAGTACTCGAGCTGTGGCCTCGCCAATGCTGAGCAGAGCGGGCGAATAACTTGCTTAGTTAGTACACGACTTCCATTGTCCAGTGTTGTTTTACCTTTATTGCCTGGGGTTTGCTCAATTAAAAATAGTATTATTATAAACACCATGGTTTAAATACAGTTTGTGAAGGGACTCAATTACACTTTACTTCAAAAGTCCCACGCACTGAAATGTACGTGGTAGCACGGACTGAAATTAACAACATCCAATGGGATAGATCTGTCTAAACAATACCAACTGATCTCCACAGGAAAAAAAAATACTCAAGCTGAAAGCAGCAACAACTAAAGATTTCACAGAAAGTGGCAGAATTGACAAGTGAACTAAATTCAGCCTTTATGAGCACTCCAAGCCTACCCTTCAAATGAAAAAAGCCATGCGTATGTGGAATTTCTTTTCAGTGCTCAGAATGGAACTTTTAAAGATAGGAATACTGCTCAACTGTCACTCAAAGAAGATTTAAAACTACTCTGAATATCTTAAAATGTAATGGAGGGGAATATGAAAGCAGGTTATGAAATCAAAGGAACTACGATATGTTGGACATAGCAGACATCTTGCTCTAGGGAAGAGAGGTGAAGTACTTAATGCAATTTTTCCATTAGACATTTCAATGATTCAATTTAAAATTAAGTGGCCAAGAACTAGCACATAGAAATAATATTTCAGAATGTCTTATTTGAATCACTGACATCAAATATTTGAAAATAAAATACTAAGAAATCCGCCTACAGGTAAGACACATTGTGTGTAATTATTCTTTCAAGTGAACTTTATAGGTACCTGCTTAAGAATCTTACAATGTAAAGTTTTCAATTTTATTATGCACTATATAACTAACTGTGCCATGAGTTCGTTATACCTAAGCCTCTCTCTTTTCTTCCCAGTACCATCACTTTAAACAGAATATCACCAGACATACAAGTTAACTATGTTATTTAAATTAATCCCATCACAAAAACAAGGTCAAAATGGTCAAAGTAATATTTTGTCAGTGACTGATTTTTCTACGTTATGATTTCCTTATTAGTTTCCTAAATGGATTAGAAAATTAACAAGTTAGCCTCTACAGCCAGAAATAGACGTTGCCAAACAAAGCGGATGAGATGAACTGATTCATTAGGCAAAACACTCATCATCTCCTGTCCTGTCCTTGATGGTCTGGGACAAAGGGCAACATGATCACTGGAGGCAACTATAGCTAAGTGGGGAAAGCCCTACTTTCTCAGCCAGACTCCCCCAAGATCAGCTTTCCCCGCTCAGATAGACTCACTCCTGCAATTGTGGGGGATTGGTCTGGCTGAGCAGGTAACTCCACTTAAGGAGACAGGCCCCAAAATTCCCCAGGTTGCCTCTCTGTACGCGGGGAAAGCCAGGTAGAGGTTCTGGGGGTTGAGAGGCCAGCAAGCCTCCAGAGTACCTGCCCAGGGTGGCTGGAGAGTGTGAGCAGCTCAGGCTACCCATGTTCTCCTGCCAGAGCTAACAGACATCAACCACAATAAAGAGGCACAGTCTATTATTACCTTTCATACCACCACTGATTCTCCTTCGACATGCCATGACAAAGTGCAGCAATGTCTATTCCTTCACAATTTGTGTTGCCGTGAAAAAAATATGATGGCAGCACAAAAAAGATACCTGTTTCCATCCTAACGTGCCACCCTACTCTGTCTCTTACCTAAACGGATTGAAAATAATTTATAAAGGATAAGAATTTATACAAATAGGAATTTGTACTCCAGACGCACATCCCTGTTGTGTAAACATGTACATACAGCACAAGCTGTGTTAACCAACATGAGTGGGGTAAGGAGGGTGCCAGGTATCTAAAAATTCTGGTTATCTGAGGCAGGGGGTTTCAACCTTTTTCGGAAGGAGGGGTGGAGGGAGGTGGCGGCAGCTGCACAGGGAGCAGCAGGGGCGGGGTGCTGGGGGTGGCAGCGGCCGCATGCAGAGCAGCAGCAGCAGCAGTGCAGGGCGGCGGCAGCGTGAGCTCTGTACTAGTACTGCTGCCTGCATGTGTGAGCCCTCGCTCAGTCTACACTGCTCACACTTCGGGCAGTTGAATTCTTCACAATTTTTATGAAGGAATGCTGGTGAGTTTCCTAGATGAGCCAAGGCCAACCATGTGCTCTCAAGGGGCAAAAAAAGCATTATTTTACACCCACCTTTTATTTTCCACCTTTGTATGAGGAAGAGGACCCTCTGGTTTCTAGGCAGCGCATCAAAGTTGGGCGTGCTTTTGCTTCTAAGACGGGCAAATCCCGAGATCCTAAACAGAGCTTCAGAGAGATTATTATTCCTGTTGCTGATGTCATTATTTCTATTAACATGGCATATTTGCTGCATACTATCGTGTACTGCTTCTCCGGTTATTGCATATGCTGCATGCTATTGCATATTAATGAATGTTTATTAACACTGCATGCTTGCCACGGACTGTCACGTATTGTTTCTCTTATTCTTACAGCAGGGCTGCATGCTACTGCATATTAATTAACATTTATTAACACCAAGTGCTTACTATCGCATATTGTTCCTCTTATTATTACACCGGGGCTGCATGCTAGTGCATATTAATTAATGTTTATTAACACCGCATGCTTACTATCACATATTGTTGCTCTTATTCCTGCACCGGGGCTGCATGCTAGTGCATATTAACTAATGTTTATGAACACTGCGTCCTCGCACACACTGTTTCTCTCCTTACTGCGCGGTAGCCGCACGCGGCCGTGCGCTGGGTTCCGGCCGTAGCCGTGTTGGTGGGAGGACACAGGCAGGCCAGGTGCTTTGGGAGACGCGATCTCTCTCGTTACACTAACTGAGCAGTTGGATGACAAAGTTCTTAGCGAGCTTTCAGGCGCAGCCCCCTCGTCACTTTCCCGCCCGCCCCCGTGCCCGCGGTGTCCGTGCTCACGGTCAGTGCCCTCCGGCACGACGCGCCCCCTCACGAGCGAGGCGGAGCTAAAGGGCCCGGCCCGGCCCTCACGGCCTCCCGCCCCCGCAACGGCCGCACAATGGAGACTCACGCCGCTAGCGTGTCGCGTCACTCGGCGGCGGGGCCGGCATCGCACCCGGATGACGTCCGCGTCGCGTCCTGATGACGTCCACGCCGCGGGAGAAGAGGCGTTCCCCTCCCCCCCAGCCCGCGCCGGCTGATCCGCGCGCATGCGCGAGGGGGTGTGCCCCGCCCCCCGCCAACTGTCACCTCACGGGGTCACCTCACACCGCACACGTGTGTGTGTGTGTGTGGTGTGTGTGTGTGTGAAATAATCATATCTGTGCAACAATTACCGTATTTGTGCAAGAATCATATTTGTGCAACAATTATATGTGTGCAATAATTCCCGGATTTGTGCAACCATCATCGTTTTTGTGTAGCCCTATTTGTGCAATAACCATATGTGTGCAATATTTGTGCAACAATCATATCTGTGTAGTCCTATTAGTGCAATAACCATATATGAACAATAATCACCGTATTTGTGCAACAATGTCGTATTTGTGCAACGATCATGTTTGCATATTTGTGCGATAACCATGGTATTTGTGCAACAATCATATCTGCAACCATTGTATTTGTGCGAGAATCATCGTATTTGTGCAAGAGTCATATGTGTGTAGTCCTATTTGTGCAATCACCATATTTGTGCAACAAGTGTCATATTTGCACAACAATATTTGCAACAACCATCGTATTTGTGCGATAATCGTGGTATTAGTGCCACAGGTTCCCCCCTTGTACAAGCAGTCGTAGGAGCAGTGCCCACAAGGGCCCATGGTTTGTGCGGGGCGTAGCGGGCGCACGGCCCGGGTCGCTCTCGGCGGCTGCGTCCGTGGGGTGTCTGAGCCCGGGGCCGTGACGTACCTCGGTACAGCCCAGACTTTGAGCCGGACGCCACGAGCCGTGGGCAGGCGGCGCCGGGGGCTGCAGTTCCTCCGTGGGCTAGCGGCATCGCTGTGGACCGGTCCGTTAATGGAGCCACTGAGGTTGCCTCGGCATCGTGCCTTGCCCTGCGTGGGATAGCTAGGAGCGGCTCCTTGGCGAGTCCTGCAGGATTCATATGACCACAGACGTCGAGGGCTGGGAGGGCGCTGAGGGGGTCACATCGGGTCCAGTCCCTGCTCCAAGCAGGACCAGCCCCAACGGCATCATCCCAGACAAGGCTTGGTCTACCTGGGGCTTAAACACCTCCAAGGATGGAGGCTGCAGCACCTCTCTGGGTGACCCGTTCCAGTGCTTCACCACCCTCCTCGGGAGAGTTTTTCCTCATATCCAACCCTTGCTGCAGCGTGAGCCCATTGCTCCTTCTGTCGTCTGCCCCCGCTGAGACCAGCCCAGCTCCATCCTCTTCGCCGCCCCCCTGCAGGGAGGTGAAGCTGCTATTCAATCCCCCTCGGTCTTCCCTTCTGCAGACTCAATCAGCCCATTTCCCTCAGCCGCTCCTCACCAGTCCTGTCCCCCAGTCCCCAACCATTTCCATTGTGTTATCTCTCCAGCGTGTCCACGTCCTTTCTGTGGTGGGGGCCCACAGCTGGACACAGGATCCAGATGTGGCCTCCCCAGCGCTGAAGTTGTGGTGTGGCGCACACATGGCCTTCTACGTGGAGTACAAGTGGTCGCGAATATCATCGTTTAGGTCGAAGCTGTAGTCCCCACCAGCGGTTCTGTAGCTTTTCTGACATAGACTGAGCCTCCGCAACCCAGTATCACATGTGATCTGAGATGAAGACACCACCACGCCTCTTCCCCTAAAAGCAAACCCACCTGAACAAACCATGCATATGAAAACACTGAGATGTAGGGCTCCTTTACGCAGTCCATTTCCTAATTATCTCCCTCATCCTGAGACATTTCATCTTCCCATCCACCTGTGCTCTCAGTCAGTAGAAACTTGTCTTTCCCTCAAGGCACGAGCACCCGTAAACTTGCCATCAAAGCGGGTTCAGTCAGGTATTTACACCCTGCAGTTATACACCCTGCAGGTATATTTCTTTACCCTTTCAACCTTCTTCTCCCTCTTCTTGCACTTGGCACTTGAAAAAGCATTTCTTCCTCCGTTCAGATACTGGGCATTCACCAACGTAGGAAGATGCATTTAGTGTAAGAATAAGGGTATTTTTTGTCTCCCTCAGCTTCCAGTGTACAGTTGCGGCACTGTACAATGCAAACATTGTACTGAAATAGATGGTGAACAATCCAAAGTTCAGTGAAATGGCACGTTCTTAGAACGTGGTTAAATTTACCAGAAAAAGTTGCAAAACGAATAAAAGGGGGGGAACCCTGACTATTACTATATAGCATTAAAACAAACTATGAATCCTAAACTTTTCCAATAGTTTTCTGCTCATAATTCTCCATTTCTAATGCTATCACCACTATAACCAAAGATGAAGCTTTTCATAAAAACCTTTAACTGCTAAAATTTGCACAAAACAGATGAAGAGGTGGGTTACGGCTGGAGCAAAAGCCTTTGTTTACCAAAAAACAGCTTTAATACTCTGCTATTAAGGAAGGAACACAAATGCAGACACATGAAGCAAAACGTGATGCATGTTTCTAGATAATCTGTTTCTAACATTCAATTGAGCATGAAATCTCCTCTTGAACAGGAGCCGAGGAGAATACATTCTTTTAACTCAGTGCTGCTTGTGTGTTCAGTGTGATACTACACTTTCCTCATTTATACTCATGTTCCTGGTTAAGACGCAAGAAAATACAAAAACTTTCTCTAATCCTTAGCAATAACACAATTTTTAATATCTCATCCTTGCCAGCCTCACTGCTTCTGTGAGCCAAGTTCTTATAAAAGCTCCTTTCCTGCCAAGTGAAATTTGAGAAGTTATCTGGCACCATGTTGCACGGGAATTGTAGTTTATTCTTTAGTGAATCCCCATATTTTCAATATAAAACTGCTTTAATCTGAAACGACAAATCCTAGAACCAGTGGTGTTGCATAACATATTATACAGCAAATGCAGACAAATTCTTCTTCCATCTTTTGCCGTAGTATTTTCTTGGTGGCCAAGAAGTGGCTACGCACTAACTTTGGAGAAATAATAGCAGCATAAGCAGCAGTCTCAGTAGACTGAAAACAAAAATCAGTTCCTTACAAATTCCATCACCATCCATATGGCAAACTCTCATTCTTCTCCGTATCACCACATTTCTACTAGGCTCGAGATTATTTCTGTTTATTCCTTGTTGACTAATATCTTTTACAATCCCTAAATAGCTCTGAGAAATGGGCATAGTGCTCAGAGAGCAGAAAAGCATTGTAAAAGCTACTTAAACAGTTACTATTGTTTTATGTTCAGTGCTCAACAGTAAAGCTATCTTTTGTTGGTGCCCTCTCCCCCAGGGTGGACATGTGCAATCCAAAGGCTACTCTCCACTGGACTGTGACTATTACAAACCAAATAAGGCCTAACTGGCTTTACAAGATACTTTTTGTGGCTACTGCTTTTTTAACATTATTTATATTGCAATGCAGTCTGTTTTTTCCCCTAAACATTTTCCTAAGGCTGCTGTACACCATAAACCAGTCAACGCAGAAGCACGATCTGTAAAACTAGTTGATCATTTCTCCTAAGGCATCATCAGCCATTTCACTTTTCCACAAAAACGGCAACAGTATTCATGTTTTTGGCACACAAACAACAGCCCCACATCTAACCAAAACAGCCTCTTCTGTGAAGCCAATCATTTATTCCTCCCCAGTAGTTCATCATCACCACCAGATGCCTACTGAGTTATACCCTGTGCATTTCCCATGACTGCACCCACAACGCATCCACAAATGGCTCTGTATTTTCAGTAACAGCACCACATCCTTTTATGCGCCTTCCTCTTCACTACCTCGGCAGCTGCAGCTGCTGACCACAGAACTGCAGCCGCTCTCGGAGTTATGCCCTTTACATCTCCCAAGACTGAAAGAGTCTACTGATAGCATACAAGTCTACTAGAACTTTTACTGGAAGCAGAGGGTTTTGTAAACAGTTTTCAACAACACTGTTTTTCATAAAATCACGATGGTGGGTGTTGAGTCTAACACAAAAGAATACTTTGAGGCTTGCATGCACGCTTAGAGTATAATGTTTTTGTTTCTCTTAAGAAATCCCGGCAATGAATACAAGCCTGCCAACAGCAACACACATCTGGAGGAGGACTCACAGCTAAGGACTCACAGCTTCATTCCTGTCTAAGAATGAAGACAAGCGTAGGCACACTTCCCTCCAGAAACCTGCACTCACTGAACCTGACCACCCGCAGTGGATCCAATTAGCTATGTCCAATTTACATTTTGAGCACAAGGGACAAGCTTTCATACTGTGCTTAATATAGTGAATACACAGACCTTTTCTTTATGAATGCAGTGACAATGCATAGTTTCTCAGTACAATGGGAAACTTAAAAAAATATGTGTGCAAAGTATAACTATAGCGTGGCACAGACACAATGTTAAGAGGGTAATAAAGTCTTTTTCACTTACATTGTGAAAAAGAAACTAGGTTAGTTTATTAATATTGGGCCTTCTATCATAGACCATAGCACAAAAAATGGAATTTAAACAATTTTGTTTTAAATCTTCATAGCTTGATAAAATGATTACACATTAAAAATGCCCTCCCCTGTAAAAGCATCCTTGTTATAAACCCTAAGACAATATAGAAACAAAATAACAAGAGTTCAAAACACAGTATTTCATTTGGATCATAAGTCTTTCTCCTATATGATTTTTCTTGCTTGTGCAGCTATTAGACAAATATAGAAAGAGCCTATATAATCAAAATACTCTTGTTACACAGCATGTATTCTAGTTTTTGAATTGGTGCAATTGAAGAAAAAAGGGGTTGGAGTCAGAAACAATCCTAATCATGTATTTCTCTGATAAAAGTACATTTTACAGGTAAGTAGATAACATAATAGATCTTAAGCCTGGACAGATCTAAACGAAGCCAAAACAGTTGTGTCTCATAAATACCAGTATATTTCCCTTCCAAATATGCCAACTTCATACCTTGAGATCAGAGAGCCTCAAAAACTATCCTTTAACTATGCTGTTATTAAAAAAATCCAAATATTTCTCATAACTGTGACATCCTTTAGATGAGGGAGCCAAGGGCCCATTTTTGTTGTATGGACATTGGACAACTGCCAGACACAGTGCTTTGCAAACCTCTTCTGGTCTAAACGTAATTATTTTACATTCCTGCCAATAGTTCTAGCAAGGACAAGTTCTGAGAAGACCGAGGAATGGAGAGAACAATGGATTGGAAGAGTCACAGCGTCATTAGGATTCGTATCTTGTTAAGCAGGTCCTCCAGACATAAACTTAGATAGCACGGGAGATTCAGATTCTGAATACATAGCCCGTAATTAGTACAACAGCATCAAGGTTCAAGACTGGTCTATGCTTTACATTACAGCTATGTCAATAGAGACATACCACATACTGGCAGAAGGGGGTTTGCCAGTGGCATAGCTATGCCACCTCTTCTCTCGGCATAGATGTATTTGCACCAGGGGGGTTGCCATTTACAATGTTGTCAGACTTCTAGCCAATGTAGCTGTGCCTGCTAAACCTCATAGCAGAGATCTGGCCCTAGTCAAAGTAGCGTGCTCCTCTACCTCTGCCCTAAGTAAAGCAGCTGGGGTGCTAGTCTGGGGAGGCCAACCACTCTCCTTGAAAGTTTGTTTTGCACAACATCTTTCATCTTGGGGTCTTGCCACCCCCAGACTTCTGTAACACCTAATGTAATATCTAGACAGCGATGGTAGCTGCTGGTGCAGTTCAATGACCCCACGGCCTAAGTGAAATGAGGCATGGCTTGCATGGAATTTACAACATTTCTCTTTACCTCCACTGTTAAGTTTATCCTATTGGCCATTACTTGTAAAACAAATACCCAAATAGGGGAAAAACCTGGCCTGTTCCACAGCATGGCCATCAATTATCCATGTGTGCAGCCTAGGTCTGCAGCCAGAAGAAACTAATTTAGTTGTCTGGTAGTTTATGGTCAGGCATTTCTGCTGGCAAAAAGAATGAAAATCCCTTAATACGTACTTCACGCCCAGAGGAATTTGGAAAAGCAAAATCATGTCATTTGCATAAAGACACACTGATACAAATAGGTCTGAAATTTTTAGGTGGGAGCACTATACCCTATCTATATCCAACACAGCCTCATTAAAATGAAGGTTAAAAAGGGAAGGGACTGCTAAACAACCTTGATGATCCATCCTTCAGATGGAAATAGGGTCAGTTAGGCCCCCTTGCTATCCTCACCCAGTTCATTTTTCTCACCTTGAGGAAGCATTATTTATAAATCAAGTGAGAAAAGGAAGGAACAACTATCAGTGGTAGAGCAACTTTTCCTGAAACTGGCTTGTTTCTCAGCAAATAAACTACAACTTTCTACCCCATTATCTAATCTCCGTAGGAGACAGCTGTATGGATTTTAAAAGCCATATTTAAGAGGCTAATTACTTGATAGTTTCCAGAGTAATTTCTGTCACCAATTTTATCAAATGGAACAGTAATACCGGTGGACCAACCACAGGGGAAATTCCTGTATTATTTATGTTAGTAAACAATATTGCTAACACAGGGACCTGTCAATCCTTTTTGTCCTTATACATATTTCTGCTGGGATAAATATCTAACTTCCCTGATGGACAAAAGGGCATTTCAAAACAGGAATACAGGTAAAATCTCTCAAAATAGATTGTAGCAAAGTGCTGATTGATGGACTCTCAGCATAAAAGGCAGGAAAATGTCTGCTCTCAAACACATTTGGAGATAAAGGTGTCACCTTTTACCTTAATCTTATCATAGCCAATTGCAGAGGTGTAAGAAGCAGAGTTGGTGCCTTGCACATACCCTGAGGGAGAGTGAGAGGGGATGTGCTCGCTTCTAAGCATGGAAGGGGGCACAGGTATGAGAGCAGGGAGGTGGGAGGCATATGGGTTCCCACAGTGGGAGGCACACAGGCTGCTGCTGCTGCTTTATGCTCTGCCAGCCAGGCCCCTGCTCTCAAAGGACCAGCAGCAGCCAGGGAGTTCCCAGCATGGGTAAACCTCATGGCTCCTCTTGCTGTGAGAGCAAGGACTCCATGGGGGGTAGGGGGCTATTCCAATACCCCTCCTACCTTAGTGTCTGGGCCAGCTGCCCCTCTTAACTACTCCTCATGATGCAAATTGCCACCAACCTCCAGACCAAGGGGATTTTTTTCCCTTTAGAAAGCAAGTTGCAATGCATTCCAGAGAGCAAAAAAAAAGAAACTAAAAGATAATGTAGGATTCCTACTTTGCAAAAGCAAAAAGCCTAAAATATTAAACAAGATCATCTTAATATGAAATACAGCAGCAGGTCTTAGGACTAAATAGACAAAAAAAAAAGAAAATACTTGAGCAACAAAATTTGACAGGTAAAGTACCAACAATATTATATAGAGCCAAGGAAAATAAAATAGGTATCACGACAATTGAATATAAAAGCAAGGATGAGATAACAACCCAGAAGAGCACACCATGTTATTCTGATGATGGTTTGCCTTGCTTATAAGTTCAATCCACATTTTCAGGTTCGCTTTTAGGAGAAAATAGTGTTTTCCAAGAATAAGTCAATAATGGCAGATAAAGACCTTGAACTGCTATTTCCTTTATAAAATCCCACAGGACAATCAGATAACCACAGAAAGGACCCAAAGGATTAAAAGTGAAGTAGAATACTAAAATAAATGTGCACTAGAAAATTCTGACTTGATATTTTCATTGTGTGCATGTAAATACTGAAAGCACATAAGTCAAGACTGTCAGGGGCCCAATTATAGGTCAACCTGCATATAAGTTCAATTGTTCTGGTTCCTCTGAAGGAAAAAAGGTAGATTTAGAACAATATAGTACATGTTATCGTCAAAATTATTAAGCAAGACATTGAAATATTCAAAAAATGAATGCTCATCTTGTGATGCTATCAAGGGCATGCATCAAACTGGAGTTCTTACTGCACAATCTAGGGGGAAATTGTTTTTCTCTTGATGTGTGTCCTGGCTTTTCAGAAAAGCTTAAGAAGGGGTTTTCAATCAGAATTAGTGAATGATATCCTTTCCATTGTCTCCTGGCTCTTCCTCCAGGTAGAGAGAAAAGGCGGTGCAAAGGGGGTGGGAGGTGGACCTATTAATGGTTGCTTCATGCTCTGTCTCCCTTGATCCAGCAGCAGCCGCTCCATGCAAACAATGTTCGTTGCAAGCCTATGTGAGAGGAATAGTGATATGGATATATAGAGCATATTTAAAATGTTGTATTTCAAGTGGGTTTCATCTTGACAGGCTTCAAAGTAGCTTTCCTCTATAAAGATTCCAGAAGATAAGTTGTTTGACTTATAGACTTGTTCCAAAATAGAAAGATTGCTATAAATTCCTTCTGTAAGTTTTTGAGAGGAAACTGGAGGTGATAAAACTGATTGTAAGTCTGTTCAAACTTATTTTTAATTTGGCTGGTGGCTGAATGCTGAGTGACTGCATTTTCCTAGGTTTCTATTTCAAGCCACTATTCTTACAGGATTTTTAGACTGAACATTATTTCATAAACTGAGGTGACACAAAGTCATCAAATGACTTTCCTCACCAAGTAAGACTATGCCATCTTCCTCAGACAGTCTCCTGTATTCAGATTTCTGATACCTTGGAGAGGGAGGGGAGTAGAGTGAGGAAGGTTACAGACTTAAAATCGCTGCAGGACTTTTCCATACGCAAGCTTGTGAAGAGATGACCAAATTCAAACTTTCACGTGTCGCTTGCCTCCAAGGTAGGTCAGACACCCGATTTGTCCAAAGACTTTGGAGGGAGGCACAGTAAGGCTGACTTTAGAAATTATAAGAGCCAATGATATATGGTCAGGAAGCCTCAACTTTTGCGGTCAGCAAGCCACCTGAAGGAAAGCTGACAATCCTCAATGTCTCTTTGGGGACAGACATAAGCCAACTGGCCCCACAGCCTTTGACCACCTAAAGAAATCCACCCATAGAAAGAGCTGTGCCAGCTGACCGTCACCATCTGATTTCTTGACGACAATCATGGCACGTATTTTACAAAATGCAGAGGTCTGGGAGCGCTGAAAAGTTTGCAAACTCTTTTTCTCCTAATTCCTTTAGATTTTCTTCAGTGCCTTTCATTAGCTAGGAGATAGTGCAGCCTTTTTAGATTACTTCTTTCTTTCTCCTATGATCAACTTTCAAGTTGTGAAAGTTAATTACATGCCTGCAAGTAAACACCCCAAAAGTCTAAATAGGGAAGGTGCTTAAAAAATTAATTTGGCTTAAGCATTCCTAAACACTATTTCAAGAGTATGCTGTGTTTTATGTTTAAAAGTCCTAAAAAACTGAAAATTCTCCTCTCTCGTTTCCAGTAAGTGAGAGCTGACAAATTTCTAATTACGGGGAGGGTTTTGTTCAAGTCTGTTCTGTTATACTTCTGTCTGGAGGGAGAAGGGAGAGAATATCCACTACGTACGCACTGAATTCTCAGAAGGCAGCTCTGTAATTGGCTCAGGGGTTGTCATTTAGACATTAAATTACTTGGTCCCAGTATCATATTTTTGACCAGTTTAAATAATACATTTGATTAACTTTGGCAAATTCTTTAGATGGCATGTATAACCAAACAGGCAGCCACCTTTTCAGAATCCCTTTAGAATTTATCAAGATTGATTATTCTTAGCGTTATTTTAATTAATTTAAATTTAAAATTAATTTGATTATTTAAATCTGATGTTGAAACTAATTTGTTGATTTGATTTTGATTTGCTTGTTGTGATGCTCCATTTTCCCTTTAGTCTAGTGTTATTAGTAATGGCTTCGCTTTGGTGATATGTTTTCTTAATTATTTTAAATGTTTTATTAAAACTCTCCCATTTCTTTCAGTATGCAATGTAGATTCAGGACCTTTGAGGACTTGGACAGCTATCCACTGGTCATTCTAGGAACCTGAAGAGATCCTCCCAGATAGTCTTTGGTTCTCATCCATTAAGAGAGATGTCTGCTAAGAGGAAAGCACTATTAAAAAAAAGCATTGTTCCCTGGGAATTGGAGCTAAAATTTGTCATCGGTTGCTGGAAAGTTAATATCACACAGCAGAACATCAGTGTTTTCACTGCTGCATTACACCCATTCTGCTCCTCTGGGAAAGAGCAACAACCAGCATTCAAACTTCTCCATACAAAATCAATCTGCAACAAACACCATTAGAAAGTTGTGTGATATAAAATACGAGATAGAATGGAACCAATCAGAAGGCTCTTTTTACTCCTTGCTTCAATAGCACGGTCCAGGTATGATGACGTTAATTAGACAAATAATTAATGGTTAAAGCTACTACCGAGAACACCAAAAACACGCCTGTTTACAAGAAGACCAAGATCAAATGCAAGGCATTGTTGCCACTTTGCCGTTAAACATTACCAACCTCAGAACAGCTACACTGATCAAAGAAACGTGGCAGTATACCTTGTAGGCTTAAAATCAATATACAAAATTTATACAGAAATCATAAGCATGCCTCTTACAGCATCTTCACAGACTGTAACCTCCTTGTACTACAGCAGTGTGCTTGCAAAGTCTGCTGGCGAGCCGGTCTATGGCAAACTTTATGAAGTCTGACAGAACCTGATGGACAATTTTAAGGTTTAACAGCCCATAGGGAGTAAGTTCTAATATTTGTACCCTACCTGCTGAAGAACAGGCCAGTGCACAA
This sequence comes from Alligator mississippiensis, assembly GCF_030867095.1. Lineage (NCBI taxonomy): Eukaryota > Metazoa > Chordata > Crocodylia > Alligatoridae > Alligator > Alligator mississippiensis. Next base: position 2,215,672 of record NC_081835.1, read on the forward strand.
AATGTCATTTAGGACTCAAAGATAAATCAGACTTGAAGTTTCTAGTCCAAGCTTTGTTTGAGATATGTTTTGTATAAAGAACCTATAAAGAACACTTCGAAGACTTTTAGAAAGGAAATTCCCTTTCAATGAAACACCTTGTCAAATCAGCCGTAAATTTGCAGAAAAATTCTACTTGCTTGACATGACACTTGATAATCTTCATGCAAGAAAGGTGGGGTTTTCCCCCTCTTTAAGTGACAGGGCATAATGATCAGATAAGCAATAAAGAGCAAGCCCCATGAGATACTGCACTGGGGAACAGGGTATAAGAACCTGAGCAGTATAAAATCCTCAGTTATAAAGTCACTACCTGGAAGGCATAATCTACACTGGAAAATGAAAAGTGTTAAATAACGGAAAACTATTATCATGGTGAAATATTCTGCTCTCAGACAAACATATGATATTGAAAACAAGTAATGTTTTTATATCTGGCATGATGGTGGATGTCTTTCTTGCTTCCTAATATAAATAGTATCAGCTATATATTTAATGCACAGTAACGTATGATATGGGTCTGCAAGACATTTGCTACAATTATTAGCCTGTGTCAAGGGCTCTTCTTATTTGCATAGCAATAATAAGCCATCCTTCTTTCCAGAGATGTGGAAAAAAATCCACCCAAGATGCTATGGCACGATGCCAGCACACAGTGCCTGGCCAGAGGTTTATAAACACTATTTTCTAATAAAGATCCGGTACCGGGAACACAGATAATTCTTTTTGAGACATGTTATGCACCCACCTCTATCCCACTAGCAATAGTGGTGGGCTGCATCCTTCTCTCACCCTGCATAGATTACCTGTAATTCCATGGGGTTACACTAATATAAAGCCAATGAAACAGATCTGAGAATCAGATACCATAGCAGCTATCATCTCTGACTGTTAAAGGATGCATTTTTATGCTTCATGGTACAAGTGAGTGGGTATAGATGAACAAGGCTTATTTTAGTACTGCATCCATCGTATTACGGTCTCATACCAGTGCCATCAGTGGAGATACATCTGTATACAAGTGGAAGAATAAGAGAATTTGTGTTTTGTTTGTTGATGTGTTAATGGTGGCAACCATCTTTATTTATTTTTATATCACTATAGCATTTTGCAGCTGTATTTTCATAAATATCTAGAAATATGCCCTTGTATATTTAGTTGGATTCCAAATAGTTGTTCTGTTTACAGATTTAATTGTCCTTAGTAGAAAAATATTTCTATTTGCTTGAGAAAGAAGGCAAACAAATTGGAAAATATTCTGCTGGCAAGCACACATTTGGGAAAAGGATACAGACAGCATATTGTTAGACACTTACATTTATTTCTATGCTGCAAAATGACTAAGATATTTTACTGTATGCAAACACTGTATAGAGATCAATATAAATAAAATTATACTGTATGAACAACTCCAGATCATTATGGCCATTTTTCATGCAGCGTCCTTTTTTAGTTATTGAACAATTGCTGATTTTCTTGATTTGCAAGGCTCAGGTTCCTTTTCTCTGGAGAACCTCACTACTGGAGAGCAAGTGGCAGAGGGAAATTGTATACTGTGATGATACAAGCTATTTAAAAAGCATGTTTTGGAAGGTAAATCTTTTATTCATAGCCATAATTTTCATGCTATTCTATCTCTGTTTATCTCCCCTTCACAATTTGCCAGTGTTCACAGAGTTTCTTTTGGCACTACAGTTTCTAGCAACCCAGTCTGTGTGATACATACCTAAGATCTTTCTCCAACCTTGTGTGCTTTCTAGAGCACGTGGTAATGCCGGATAGAAACTGAGTTAACAAAAGTATAGTTCGCCTAATTCATATTAGTAACCCGCAAGAGTAGACTAAGCCTTTGAAATATAGTCAACATATAGTCCGTTTATGGAGTGTTTGAAGGCTTTTGTTTTATTTATCACTATCGATTCTGAATAACGGAGTTAAGAACAGGATATTTCCACTGTATTCAGGCTAAAGCAGGGTACAGCATACTTTAGCTCCAGTGTAGCTAATCTTATGGCTATATTTCCAAGTTAAGCCTAATTTCTCAGAAAGGTATAGCTCCCACACATACTCATTTTGCACTAAGAATCAACACAAAGAACTTAGATTTATGAGTGGTTTTCACCAAATGCATGGGGAGAGTCCTAGCTGCACAACATAGGAAAACATTTTCTGATAAAAACTAAGCAGGAATGAGATATGCTCGAAGAGCTACACCAACCAAGAAATAGTCATTAAACTGCCAGGCAGGGGAGAGCTGCTATAATCTTGGCCCAGTCTTCTTAAATGACAAGTCTGCAGACAGATGATGTGACATATTCTCACACCTTAGCTTTCAGCCACACTTGTAAATACCAGCATCAATTGCATGACCTTCTCCAGAATGCCTTACAATCAGCAAACCTCTCTGGATCTACATTTAGATGCTTTTCTAACAAACCACAAGATTCAAGCTTTTCTCAGGATGCATGTTCTTTACATTTTTTGTTCTTTTAGATTATAAAATGTATGTTACCTATATACGTATATAATGTATTTACATATATACATGTATATACACAGCATATATGAACATTTATGTACAGTTAGATATATTTGTGTATGTGTGTGTCTATGTAACTTTAAGAATATTCCTATTTTTTACTTCATGGACAAAAATGAGAGAATCCTGTGTGTACATCTAGCTAGAAACCTATTGTCTAAATACCTAGGGGCAAGGTACCCCTTTCTAGTAACCAGACTCTGTACAGTCTCATTTATAGAGATGCTGTTTCACAAAGTGTTCCTCTTATAACAAAATTCACACACACACGTGCACTCACACACACATAAACTCTTGTTATACATTAGAGCACAGCCAAAAATCTCAGCAACTAAGGAAAGAGATGACTAGAAAAAGGGGCATAGCCATTTTGAAACTGGTTTCTATTAATGCAATTCTTTAAATATTAATAAGTCTCAAAGTGTACTCAAACAAACATGATTAAACCTGAAAAGAAAATGCACGAAGGAAGGGTCTCTTTTATATGTGTGGTCGCTTCCTGTATCAAACTCTTCAAACCTCTGTTTTTTAAGGATATTTTTCTCTAAACTGCTCAAGAAGGGAACAGCAAGCTCAAAAAAACTACAGCTCTGCTGACTTGGAGTCAAATCTTGCAGTCCTTTCTCAAACAAGACTTTCAATGACGTCTAAGGGAGTTTAACCTGCATATAAGTGGCAAGAGTTGGCTCAGAGAGGCTATGGTGGCCTCTGGATAACCTTATGTACAGAACATTTTGTGAAACAGCATCTCTATGAATCAGACTATAAAGAACTTGGATATTAGAAAAGGGTACAATGCCCACAGGTATTTTGACAATGAGTTTTTGACAAGATATGCATAAAGGATTTTGTTCATGAAATCAAAAATAGGAACATCCTTCATCTTAATTTTATACCAGTTTTCTGTCCGCCTGGAATTAATTTTCCCTTGCATGATGCTGAGACTGGCTCTGATCCAGCGCACATTTATGCCTGGACTTATCTTTAAGTACCGGAAGAGGTCTAGGGAAGTCGATAGGTCTCTTCATATGCTTACAGTTAAGCCCAGACATAAATGCTTGCAGACTCTGGGTGAAATCCCTACATTCAAGTATTCATGAAAAATATATAAAGTAGATAATGCAATATGTTTCATGATGACATCCAACATACTTTAATCTACAGAATTCGACCTCAAAACATCCCTTAGCCATAAACATGACAAACACCTAACTTTTTAACCGCAGGAGAAGGCAAAGCTGAACACAGACAATGGGCAAGAGGGAAAGCTCCGGGGAGTTACACCTGCAGTATGGACAGTAAGGAAATCAGTGATGGAAACAAGGCGGCAAAATGGGATATACGTTCAGGCAGTAAATGGGGGTGAGGAGTTGTTGTTTTGAAAATACATTTTCAACAAAGGGAAAACAAAGCCCTGTCCTAAATCAGAAGAAAGGTCAAATTATACCGGCCACATGAAAGGCAGCAGTGCTGAATGCCTACATTTTTTCAGTCTTTAATATAGAAGATGAAGGAAGCATGAAGCTTAGTGAGATAAATATTAATGAGGCTCTGGGAATATCTAGCAGCAGAATTAATAAGAGGCAGGTAAAAGAATATTTAGATAATTTAAATATTTATGATGCAGGAGGATGAAATCACGTTCATCCAAAAATTCTTAAGGAATTGGCTGAGAAGTAACTGAAATACGGGTAGCCGTCAGTCAGACCTCATGAAGAACAGGTGAGGTATCAGAGGGCTTGGAGGAGAGTGAATAACGGCACCAATCTTAAGCAGCAGAAAAAGGGGAAAGCGGCAGAGTTCTCTCTCCTCATTACCAAGCAAAAAAGCATATTAGAGATGCCCCACAGCTGCAGTTTGGCAGATTTTGAACACCCACAATTTGAGATATCTGTGTGCATTCGATGTAGGGTTTTGGTCTGGCCTTTTTTTGATAAAGGAGCCAGCCCTGAAGTCTGTGTCGAATTCTGGTTCCAATTCCACCTGCCCAAATCTCAGTCTGTTTTGATCCACGGTTTATAAAAGTCTTAGGAACCTCATTGCTGGAAGAGTGCTTTTAGCATATTCCATCTGCCCCTCCTAAACATTCAGACGCTGCGCTAGCTAGCTGAGTTAGTAAAACTCCAGAGGTAATTGGCTTGTGCCTTTCCAACAATACTTAAAAAAAATGGTCTAGAGATTTACTTTGGCCATTAACCCTTTTTTTTGTTGGCAGACAGGATTTTTCATTTCAGCAGTGAAAGACAAGGCAGACTCAACTGAAAACAGTAATACCAGTCACAAAAGGAGTTAAATGGTAATAGATACAAATAAAAAGCAATATAACACATCATGCATAATAAATACTCGGTTCATTTTTTTTTCTAAAATAAAATAAGAAACGCGCATAATAGGGGACTTGTTGACAGCGGTGTAAAAATATGATGCTAAAACTTGTGTTGTTGAATTCTACATTTACACATATTTGCATTTGATATGTTCAAAAATCATTTTGTGGTGCTAATGGCTCTGTATGTAATTAACATTTTGTAATTCAATACACAGCAATGTTAAAAGAGTCTGCTAGGGCACTGAACTTACCTTGCATCAAGCAATGCCACTTTACAGGGACTGGGTGTACACAGCGGGTCTCTTTTGCATTTTACCACTACTCAATCTTTTTGCCCCTGGGCAAACCTGAAGTTATAGGTTTCAAAAGGAAAAAGGCTGTTTGCAGAAAAAAAATCCTTAAAGAAAACAGAAAGATTAAAAGGCAGAGACATGGAACAGCCATTGAAGGTTTAAAATACACAAAGTGTTTTAATATAGCATTAAATTCCTTAGAAAAAGCAGCAGCACTGATCTGTATTTTGTGTTTGAGAGAACCAGGTCTGGACTCGGCGTAAATATACGCCACTCCCATCAGCCCCAGAGAAGTCAGTGAAAGATACGCCTGCTTTGTGCCAGTGCTGACGGGGCCAGGCTTTGGATTCAGGGAAGAGTTGGCCATCAGATATACCGCCTCTGAAGCTTGTGTGCAGCCTGAGGCTCTGTTAAATGTTGCATGGAGTTTCCTCCAAGATGTCTATTCACTCTGCTAAAACATGCCCTGGATGCATTCCTGGAGGCGCTAGTCTCCTCTGTCCTCTCCCCACTGTAAAGGGACCCTTATTTCTCCCCTGTTATAAAGACAAGAAGGCAAAGAAGGAAGGAAGGGCCTTTGAGAGGGACAATCCAGGCTGGGAGGCAGGTAGGGCTGGAAAAGGAAGACCACAAGGCAAGGGTCGACGAGCCCCGGTGTAACTTCACTTGTGTATCAGCTTGGCTCTAGGTTTATAGCGCTATATTTTTCCCTCTAGTAGACTGGGAGAAGTAGAGAGAGAAAAAGAACAGGGCTCACAATAGTATTTCTCTTTTTATCATAACTAAATCTTTGATAATTATTTTTACCCATTCTTTTATTTCAAGAAAAGAAATCTTTCAATTTACGACAATCCTTGTCACAACACTTTGGCCAATGTTTTAAATGTTGTTTTTCTTGTATACAGTTATCCATTACCATAATACAGGCTTGGCAAGCTGGTCAATTGACCAGTCCAATATTGTCAATTGACCTCTTAATTGACTGCATGTTGACCAGTCAAAGATTATAGCACTTTTCTGGAGAGTTAATTATTTTGTAGTTTTCTTGACAGAAATGTGATTTTTTAATTGTTTTTGACACATTTCTTACTGGAAAATATGTGCTTTTTCTGTGTATTATTTGATGGCATCGGCAGTTTTTTGACAATTTTTGACTGACATTTGACCAGATTTTATTAGACCTGTCAAATACCCAGCCCTACCACGATATCAATATAAAATTTTATAACACTGCACATCGGGTCTAGATCAGAAACAGCATATGAATGTTGACTTTAGGACACAGGAAATACATGCATGAATTACTAAGTTTTATAAAAACTTTTATAGAGGAAAAAAAACAGCATATTGGCACAAGAGCAACTACGAGCCACCAGCGAGCTACAGCTCTAAGAAAGGCAACTGCTGTCTCAAGACGTGCGAGACCGGGTGTTTCCAGCAGAGAGAGGGAGGTATTGATACCATTGTACAAGACTCTGGTAAAACCTCATCTGGAAGACTGGGGACAGCTCTGGCCACTCGCGCACAGGGAAGATGAATTAAAACTGAAATTGGTGCCGAGCAAGACTGCTCGGCTGTATCACTAACAAATCCCACTAGCCCACTGCTGCTTTTTATATCGTGGTCATGAAAAAATACTAAAATGGGATCAGTCCTAAGACCAATCTTTGAGGATCTCCACTTGTCACCTACCACTACGACAACTTTCTCCTTAAGCACGATCCAGTGTAGTCTCCCCTTACCCACTTCACAGTTCTTGTCACGATCCCTATTTTCATCAGCTTAACTAACACCTTCCCATATGGCACCATATTACATGTTTTACTGAAGTCCAGAGAGATGATACCTACCTATTTCCCTTATCTAAAAGAATCAGTTATCTTGCCCAAGATATAGATCAGATTGCATCTTGCTGCCAATGAGTTTTTTAGATTTTACTCTGATCTTTTCTGCACCGCTGACAAAACTTACAATCAGTTTTCTTTCTTTTAGAAACAACTGCCTGCTGCACTTACATAGTATCTACGCTGCGTTAAAATTTTCATAAGGGTGTTTAGTATGCAAAGGCAATGTCTAAGCTCATCAGCTACATTAACACAGTGGCTCTTTTGCAGCCATTATAGTTGATGGTGCCAATGATCCATGGATGATGCACTCGTGTCGGGTCTGACACACTTGTAAACAAAGGGGGGGTTTCCCACACTTGCATTTCCTGTTTCTCATGAGAGACCCCCCCCCCACTCCATCCTCCTGTGCAATGAAAACCAACCAAACAGAGAAGATGGAGCCAAAACACACATGCTGAAGCAACGCGATGGGTCTGATCAACCACCGTAAGGCAAAGTAATTCACCGTTGTTATATAAGTGGGCCCTAACGTCTCGTTGTTTCCTTGCATTCCCCTGTCTGTATCTCTCTGCTCTTGTCTTTGGTTGTAAGCTCCTTGGGGGCAAGGACTGTCTTTTGTTCTCTGCTTGAACTGCTCATGGCTCCGCGGAGTCCTTGGTTTCTCGCTGCCATTATAATAATGCTAACTGGGCTGAAAGCGAATCGTGGCAATAAAGAGCTGGGTTACACCCGTGTGTGCATGGGAATACTCACGTGGGAAATACGAGGTTGAAGTTCCTCGCAACTCCCAGTTCTAAGTGCTTGCTTTCTCCCGAGTCAAAGCAGCTAGACGGGGATTCGAAGGACATTTTTTTCATTTCCTAACTCTGCCAAAGGTTTCCTGTGTGCTCTTGGGCAGATCGCTTAATCTTTCTGTCCTGCAGGTCCCCAACTTTAACTGGAGATAATAATCCTTCCTTTCTTCCTCCTTTTCTTTGGCTTGTCTATTTAGATTATAAGTGGTTCAGGGCAGAAATGGTCTCTCGCTAAGCATATTGCTAGACACTTACATTGTCTTCCCTTGGCTGGAGTCTCTTGGTTATGGTGCATCTAGGGGATTTACTACCACCTTATTATCAGTCAATCAGCCAGGTAAGGAAGGATGCTTTCCTTCTTGTCTTCATATGCCGATTAATAGAGACACTGGGGATTCTGCAGCAAGCATTTCTTATGACTCGATTGTCACTTACTGGGTAGGTAGAGGGACATTTAATGGTTTCCACAAAGGGACATATATTGCCTTAGAATCAGGAGCAGCTGTCCCCAGAAAATCCACAATGCACACAGTTTGGATTTGTGAAGCCCTAAAGCAGGAAATGTGTGTTAAATAGAACAGTCATTTGGAGTACTGACCAGAAAAAAAATATTTAAGGTCTATTGTCAAAAAGTCCTTGAAGTCATCAGCCCAGCATATCAGGGGAAAAACTAGCTGAAATGAAAGCAGGAAAATGCAGAGACAGAGAATACTAATCAAAAGATGTGCTATTTTTAATGTATAAAATCTGGCCCTGTCTGCAATACTCCAGTCAGCTCTGATTACCTTATCATAGCACAGACACTATCTACCTGGGACTGGTGCAGTGTAGGGAGCCAGGATGCTTCCAAGTTGTAAGTCTTTGATACAGGCAATTATAAAGAGTTAGGATTAGTTTCATTGGAAGATTTGGAGCAGACTTAATAGAATAAATTGCGAGGCGACAAGAGAAGAGTTTAAAGTGAGGCATGTACTTAGCAGGACTCAACCAGATGCCCACCACTGAAGCGCTCTGTAGCTAGGGTCGCCGTCTAAAGGACAGGAAATACAGAGACAACTTGAAGATGTTTCTAACCCATGGTACATAGGGGTGTCCTTCACAGATTCAGAAGCAGATCTTGTCCAATAAGTGGTTAAAGTCTCCTAGGGAAAATCCTTGCATGCAGGAGCTCTGCCCTGCGCCAGCATTTGAAGCTCAATAGCCCCTCTCCATGCTCCTTATATTCCCTGGCAGAGGAGCATGGCCAGCAGATGGAGAGGATTGTTTCGATGCTCTGTGTCCAGCTATGCCAAGCCATGGGGCAGTCATGCAAGGTGGCTGCAAGCTGGTGTCAGTTGTTCTGGGGAGCTCCCCCCATGCCACGGAGCAGCCAGGACTCTAGATGGAAAGCTAACGTCCAGGCGGTCTTTCCTCAGACTCTGCCTTCTGTGCTGAGCTGCTTGGGAATCTGTCCCTGTTAATATCTGCTGGCTGAACATCAAGTTGGACTGTCACTCTCATTTAAGGACTGTGTGTGCACCGGCCTTTGGATATGACAGAACTGATAAACCACAGCTGGAATGGATTTTGAGTACCATTTCTAATAAACATTACTCAAGTCTTTGGCCTGAAATGAGGATTATCTCTAGATTTTCCCCTACAAACAGCCTCCCTCAAGCCCAAAATGGTAGCTACATATTTTAGATAGATAGATAGATAGATAGATAGATAGATAGATAGATAGATAGATAGATAGATAGATAGATAGATAGATAGATAGATAGATAGATAGATGCTCTATGGAAGGTCTTTTTCTGCTAAATAAATCTGCTCTTCTTGTGGCTAACAGGTTGTGACATGTCAATCTTCTCGCTGGAATGTGAAATTGGATCATTCTTGCCCTAAAGATACTACTTTTTGCCTCCTCTTTAAAATATCCCTTAGATCAGGGAATTATTTTTGCAATCCTTTCTCTTTTTCCTCACCTCTCCATTCATCGCATTCTTCCCTGCTCCTTCCCTCTCTGGTCATGAATGCCAGGGACCCCTCCAACCCACTGCTCATGCATGGAGCCTTGCTTATAGCAACAGGGAATGAAAAAGTTAAAACAGGGAGAGAAAAGTATGGTGTTATCTTCCATGTGTTACTTGCTGTTGCTTATGGGCCAGCAAAGGTTTAGGGGCACAGATATATACCTTTATTTTGCCTGGTTCCCCAGTGTTTCCCCAGGTTCCTAATTAACAGTTTTCTAGTTATGTGACAAGAGAAATCTATTCCATACAGAGATCAGCCTTTTTAACTTTCTCTAAAGTACTTTTCCACTTCACATGCACTGCAGAAATTTAAGTACAAGTTCTGGAAAGTGCACTTTTAAGGTTTAATGCCCATTATCCAGAGATACGCATGTACCTCCAAGTGGGATAATGAGAGTCAGGGGCTTACAAGGAGAGAATAGACCACTTTAAGTTCAAATGCTGTCTCTCTCTTGCATAGAAAATTCAACGCCTGGAAAAGCTATTAATGCAGACTTTCCCATCAGAAGAGGCATTCACGTATTCTAGGATGGTTCATTGTTCTTCGTTTTTTAAGAAGGTCTTTTCTATGCATTGCACTGATAGGACTCACAGCTTAGCCCTTCCTTGCTTAACCACCTTTTCAGGCATAAAATACTCTGGAGAGGTCTGCAAGATAACCTGCCTTCTGTTTTCAAGCAGAAGCCGGCACAGCGACAAACAGCTCGATGTGGTCTCTTTAGAGCGGCCAGAAAGAGATCAATTGTCCTTTGCGTAGCAGACTGTGCGCGCTTGGCTTGGAATTCAAGCCATTTATTGACCAGCAGAAAAGTGAAGTCTCTGGGCTCCAGATACTGAGAAAAAACCAGTCCTGTTCCCAGTAGCTTGGAAAGCAGGAAACCTCTCAAGTCTCCAAATTGTTAATAATTTCATGGATCCAGTGATTGACTCTGTAATTGACCAGAGTCCAAGAGCTCTTTAAAATCTTCCCCGGTCCCTTTATAGGCATTTAGAAACTGTGGGAATACATCCTCTTCAAATTAATTTGTCTGGCAGTCCAGAAAAGGGTTAATGATTTTCAACCTTTTGCACAGTGTTCACACACAGCACTCCTACTTTTGATTTGCCAGCAGGCCAGCGAGCATTTCTAATACATTTCAAACCTCTTTGGAGGAGGATTACATTTTAATGCTCCTTTTAAAAATGGCTATTAAGGACCACACCAGACACTTCCCGTTTTTATGGAATGAAAGAATTGAAAAGATTGCAGGCCCTGATTTTGTTGAGCTGTACCCTATGGTACTGCTGATTTCCTCCAGACTGCTTGGCAATGAAGGTACCACTCTGTGAGATGAAGAGGGGAAAGGTCTAGCCCTTTGTGGTTTGTTAAAATGGTTTCTTTCATTTAATTTTCCATTATGCATGAAATATTAGGAAACAGGCAAATAGCGGTGCTGTGTTGAAGACTGCTAGAGAGAAGCTACATGTCTATGTGTTCCCCCATGGAAGGAGATACGCAAGTCCTGCAAAGGTGTGAGGTCTAAGACATGCATTTCCTATGGGTTATCTTAGGCTGCATCCTGCTCAGCATGCTGGCTTGTTGAGAGCCCATGCTCTGCCAATTAATTTTTTTTTTAATTAATTTCATAGGTAGCCTAGTAGACAGCTAGGAGGTCCAGTGGAAAGCTAAAAAGGTAGGACCCTCAACCCCATGCCGAAGTCATAACCCTGGGAAGATGGGGCCCTTGGTACTGCTCGAGTAAGAACAGGTGGCTCTCCCACTTTGCTTTGCTAAATTTTTAATAAAAAAAAATATTAAAATACATAGCAAAATATATTACTTGCTTGGGTAATTCGTGACATAGAAATGCAAAATTTTGCCTGAAGAGCTGAGAAGTGCTGAATCTGACAGCCGAAGGACTGATTTCCCCTGGGAAAGCATAGGAACAATGAAATCTTTTCACCACAAAACAACTTTATTTTGCAGTTGCCAAAAAACACCTCAAGCAACTGGTCTGTGTCAGAAGCCCTGACAAAAATAAACAATATACTAGTGATCTGCTTCAAAGGCTTATCTAGAGGATAGGTGTTAAAGGTGGGATTCAAAAGAGCCAAAGGGAACTTGCTCCTGAGATGCACAAGGCAAGAATAAATTTATATTCATGCCCCTGGCAGACGTTTCACCTAAGCTGTGATTTGCCAGTTAATCACACGGTAAGCAGTAACCTGGCCATGTATGCATGCAGTTAATGGTGAGATAAAACAGGGCAGAAGCCACAAATGATTACACAAAATGCGTGGAATAACTTTGTGGCTGGTTCCCATTGCACCTAAAGTTGAACATACAGGCAGCACCAGCCAGCAGACTGGCTCTCTGAGCAAGGTGTACTGAACCCCCAGCTCACTACTTGCTGGTGCAAGGGGAGCCTGGCATCATGACCTGGGGCTCCTGCTGCACTGGCAACAGGACATGACTGGGATATGATCCTCAAGCCCACAATCACACCTCCACTTATGTAGCATGGCAGGTGGTGCAATAGTTGGGACTGCAGTACAGATCCTATTGTGCCTTTATCTGAATCTTTGCCGGGGGCCCAAGAGACTTGAAGTTTTTGTGAAGCCCGAGTCATATCTGCTGATATTGAACAGCAATTTTTAAGAAAAATAATAATAATTTCATTATTCTCCATCTCTAAAGTAATGCCACATTTTTTATCTTCTCATAAAGCTAAAACAATGGCTTTAACAAGTACCTCAAAGTTCACTACTAATATCTTACAACTGTCTCCATGACTATTAACCATTCTTTCCAAATCCTCTCAACCAGTTTCCCTACTAAGCCCTACTGGACAAGTCTAGTTTATCAGAGGAACCTTGTAACGTATACCATTTCTTTTTCTTTCTTTTCCTGTGCTTTCTTTCTAGCACAATTCATTGACATGTTGAGAAAAAGCTCTGATTTCAGCCAGTCAGCTTCTGCTCGCACCCATCTGCACCTTTTGAGACAGCTTCCAAGTCCAGCGGCTTTTTCTGAGATGCCTCAAGCCATATGAACTTCTGTGGAAGAGGACCACCAGAGAAGCTGCCCAAGAAAGACTGCTAAGACAGCTAAGTGAATTCTCTGGACTTTATCCTACTTGTTGCCCTGAACAACTTTATTCCTTCATCAAGTCCTTAGTGCAAAATAAGGAAAACTTAGCTAGAAAGCTCTACCGCCAATGCCAAGGAAAACACTACAAAGGCCTCCCAGCTGGCTCTGTCGGCAACCAGCACAGAGCCGTGCCCGCTAAGATGCTGGGCACGGCTGCGGTCCAAAAGTTGCCTGCCCTCCCCTACACTTGAATCTTCCCAGACTACTAGTTAACGAGACATCTAGTTTGCACCTTACTGTACCGAGCCAGATGAACCTAGCCTGTTGACAGCCTTTAGAAGTCTTCAAAAGCACTTTAAAAATTACTTCATTGAAGTTGCACAGGGCCTAATCAGTGCAATCTGGTCCGGTGACTAACAACCAGAGGAAGCTACAACACCTATACAGAAGACTCGGGGACCTTTTAAATGACTGTGTGTTATTATAGTCACTGCATAGGCAACTGGAAAATGCTTGCAGACAGTGCATTGTAAATTGTAAAAACACTGCATGAACTCAACGCTTAGCTCTGCCATAGAGTCTCAGTGCGGCTTTGGGCAAATCATCATCTCTCCAGGCCTCAGAGTCTGTAAATGGAAGTGATAATCCTACCTTCCAGCCCCCCTTTGCCAGGCTTGTCTATTTAGATGGGGCAGACGCTTGTTCTTGTATCACACACAGTATAATGGGCCTCCAGGCACTAGTATAACAGTGGCATAGTTGTAGTCACAACAGCAACAACAATAAACTACTTAGCAGCGTGCGTCACACGGCCATTAGTGGTTGTCATGTCTCAATAACATTCGTTTTACAGGAATCTTATTAACATGATAAACTTCTGCTTTTGGTGACTGGAGAATGCAGAGGAAAATATAACAACACAGCATTTCTCCACACCCGGCCCGAGGGGCCCATAGCAGGACCTATATAACATCTAGAAATGTTTGATGGACAGCTTTAAGTGCAAGATCAGCAACAGCCTTATATTAAGGATCATGACACAACAGAACCAGGAGCTCTCTACTTAACTCTTTAGCTAGCTGCAAGGGAAAGTTAGAGACTTTCTAAGGTAAGATCAGCTGAATTGTACGTGGACAGTGACAGCTGCCCTCTCCTCTCACTCACACTGATGCCAGGCAGTGGCAATGCCATTGCTGCCAGTGGAGTTAGACCAGAGTAAAAACAGCCCGGTGAAGAGAGAAAAAGGCTCACAATCAACTGCTAATTGAAAAGCGCAAGTACTTCAGCAAAAGTGCTTTCCCTCCCCCCCAAATTATCAATCAACTAGATTAGGATAGTTCCTTTACAACCATCAGCCATATGCTTCTCTCTCCATTTCAGCTTATATTCCAGGCACTTAATTTTCTCACTTATTGTTGCAATTTCAGAACAATGTAAAATCGTAAAATTTGAGGGAACCTTTATTTTTATTTTCAGTCTTAGCCATTCTGGTTGCTTGATCCTCTGTAGGTGGAAATAAGGAGCTATGGAAAGTAATAAGTCTCGGAAAATAAAAGCAGGTTGAAAAGATTGCAATGTTTTGGTAGGGGGAAATGTAGTGGTGGCTTCTGAAAAAAAATACTGTTACAATCAGGTTTTCTTCATGACTTCACAACGTGAAGGTAATATTTTGCAGGTACAATTATTTGTATTCAAGGCATGATACTCAGAAGGAAAAGCTTTCTCCAGGATGAAAGATTTTTTTTCTTCTTATTCACTTTTAAAACATAAGCCTTACTAGATAAGAAATAACAACCTATGACTGAGCTCCTTAATCTTTGTGGCTGAATTTTTTAGAAGAGCTCAGCATGTTGGGTATTAAACTTTCCCAAAAAATCTGACCAGAAGTGTCACAAGGAGAGTAGTGGGTTGAAACGCTGGTCCTGAGCTTTTGGAAAGCTGTTGCTATGTTGCTCTAGGTAATGCTCTTTCTCTGAATGCATGTACACACAAAGCTATCACCAGGTATTTCAGAATGGGCAACCCCTTCTCATTTGGATATTATTCATCTGCCTGCGTGGCATTTAGTTGGGCTGGAGTGAACATAAGTTAGCAGTCTTAGTCATATGAAGGACTTGAGAACAACTGCGAGAAGACTAGAAATCCTCAAATCTGATTGCTAAAAGTTGAGAGTTTATATTTATAAGAAATTAATTACACACTTGTGTTTCTTCTCTCCTACACATTTTGCCTGTGATAAAGTGCTCTCTGACGTACTGTAACCACAAGCTATTTTCTCAAATAGAAAGAAACAGATGAAAGAGAAAAGCCTCAGTAGCTCAGATTGCAGTTATTTTCCACCTACACAAAGCCCCTCTTTCCTCCTCCTCATTCTAGTGTAATTTCCTCCTTACCCTTTGGAAGAAAGAAAACTTACCAAGAAAATTATCAACATGTTTAAAAATTGTAGTCAAATGCTACTGTATTACATTCCTATTGTATAATATCCCAGCTATGGATGGAGGGGAGATTTGCAGGGTAGAATCAAGGAGTGGGGGACCTTTAATTGAAAGTGGCAGGAAGCAATGTACACATTGGAAACTTTGCCAGATCCCTCTCCTAATTCCTGTAGTCTGAAGAAGGGATGGATGAGGAAGGCCAGCTGAAGCCATTCTGTGGTGGGTCCCATGTAGAGCTGTTGGTTGGCATTTTTTTAACCTTATTTTTGGGGGGGACAAGAAAACATTGATTCATCTAAACCAAAACTTCTCGGCAGGAATGCTTCGACAGATCCAGAAAGCTCTGCTCAAAACCAGAGAAAGAGGGGATGCAAAATGGCCTAGAGGGTGAAAGAGATACCCTAATGTTGGCTGAAAGAGATACTGATTGACACACTGCCTGGCCTGAGCACAGTTTAGGATGAAGCCTGGACAAAGAGTAGTTGCATCTTGTTAAAGGCAAAAAAGTCTGTGTTTTGGCAATGTAGGGATGGAAGGCACCTAAGGGGCTCGTGCGGACCTCCCCTGTGCCAAGGGGACTGAATAAGATGAGATGGAGAAAGGCCCCTGTTTGTATAACACCCCCAAGAGCATGCATGTAATTTGGGAGGATTATCAGACATTCATAAGTCTGTAAAGGATTTTGATAAGTAATACTTATGAACTCACACAAATTGCAGGTCTCTTTCTTTTAAAAAATATATGTGTATCTTTCCCCTTGCTCTATTTTGCGTCAGGGAAAACGACAGGAGTCTGATTGCACTTAAGTCTTGCTCCAACGTTAAGCTCAGCTTTGAACACAGTTGCCAAAGTTTAAGGACTTCATCTCTTATTTATCTAGTCAAATCCTGCATTTCAAAAGACTTGGGACATCATGCTAGCCTCCTGACTCATTTATTTTCAGTAGGAACATTATTTGTAACTGGTCTCCCAGGAGTCTGCTAAGCTGAAAAGGAAATAAAACCCAAAACACAGACCACCAATTAATAAGTAATCAAGATATTGGACAGATGTCTTCTATTAAGGGGTGTCATTTTTCCTTTTCTTTTTTCCCCCTTTTTTTAAGAGAATCACAGTGAGATTTTTCTTCCCTTTTATCTCTGCTCATACTGGAGCAAAGTCTGTAATGATGATAGACTCTCTGCGAGGACATTAAACTTGCAATCAGACAGCACCGGTGGGCAACAAGATTGGATACGAAGTTGTAATCCCCGGTGGGAAGGAAACGTCTTGGCTCCTCTTGCGCCTTTCCTTTCCCTCCGCGTTGCACGGTTTCCCTTTTCACACCAGCACAGGCTTATACCTAGGGAAAATGAGCAGGGGTGGTGGAGTCACTGCCTCTCTTCCCTCCCTCGGTTGCTTTTCTGAGCTTGTTGTCCTCACGGCGAGATTGTGACACTGAAGGTAAGTCGCAGTTCCCATCTTCTGTTTCCCCAAGTCATTTGCTTATGGCAGTGTTGTTGGCTGCAATGAAATGAGTTAGTGAAGGCAAAGAGCGAGGCAAAGTCACCGTGGCTGTACGGGAACTTGCAAACCATGTACCGTTACAGGGGTCGCAGGCTTTTTCTCCCCATGTGAATTTGGCAGTACTATCACCGCTGCAAGGGGAAGGCCTATCCAGACGGGGCTACACTTGTAGCACAATGTCTATTCAAACTCTGCAGCCAATACTATTGAATGAGCACCGATCTGCCGTGAACGCCAGAAAGACACACGAGCCCATGGCAGAACCCTTAATCACCCATCGTTGACCTCAGAGAGGCTGTTCTTAGACAACCAAAATGTAAAAATAAACCGAATGAGCAATTGCAGAACAAGGAACTGTCCGCAGACTGAATTGGTTAAAGTATGGTCTAAACAGAGATTAGATACTTATCCCATTACGTGGATTCGCTTTTATAACCCCTGTGTCCCTCAGTGAGTGAACTGCTTTGTTTTTCTCTCTCCTGCGTACCTTGCCTCCCTCAGCAGAGCCCCCTTTTTTTTCCTCCCCCCTGCTCCACCCTTTGAATCCTAATCATTGCTTCCTATTTAGCAGCTCTGTTTCCTGTAGTCCCTTCACAGCATCTGATGAAATTAGACCCCTGCTTATGAAAGCTTAGGTTATGCATGTCTGATTTAGTTCATCTAAAATACAGAGCAAATCTACCCTGCCTTCCACATTAGTACAACTACTAATATAGGTGAAGAACGAGTAGCCCTAGGAGGACTGATGAAACCCCCTATGTTCGTAGACCCTGGACACTACTATCATATTAGTCTACTTCCAAAACTGTCTCTAGTTACTAGTATGGATATATTTACAGGTATCCCTTCATTGAGAAGGATCTTAAACTACTTTCCAGGTCATAGGTTGTCTACATCAGCCACTTTGTGGGAGTGAAATCCAGTGGTCACAATTATTTGTTTTAAAATAGAAAAGTGAGGAATTGATTCAACTAGAGTTTGGGCAGGAATACTTGATAGACAGAATAAGTATCCAACCCAGACTTCCAATAAGACATCATGCCTCGTGGAAAATTTCTACTGGGACCTGTGTTTTCTTTTTATGCATTTTCACTCTTGGAATAATTCAATGTATGTTTGAGGTTAGATTGAAATACTGCTCATTCAGATGTGCTCTTTAAGTGGGACTTTCCTTTGGGGAGCCAAAATGCTGAGCATTACAAAAAAGAGCCAACGATAAGGGCGGAATTAATGGGGTATTCCAATCAGAAGTGTCTATCACCATCAGACCGTTCCCGTCTTCTCGTAAGTACACTTAACGATGCTCTGTATCCCTGGAGTCACCAGCCAGACACCGAGAAAGCGATTGTTAAACTTTAAACATCATAAATCATCTGATCCCAAGGGGACGTCGTACATGCATTCCTTTCATATTGGACAGCTTCTTTAGTGTCTTGCATTTGGAAGTTATTTTTGTCTTGTGAAGAGTGGTTAG
The DNA here is from genome assembly GCF_030867095.1 of Alligator mississippiensis. Classification (NCBI taxonomy): domain Eukaryota; kingdom Metazoa; phylum Chordata; order Crocodylia; family Alligatoridae; genus Alligator; species Alligator mississippiensis. The sequence continues at coordinate 2,234,013 of NC_081835.1, forward strand.
CCATTGAATCCTCAGCCTTTTCTCCCTTATCTTCCTGAGCAGGGAGAAACCACCGGGAAGAGGAGAAGCAGGTCGCTCACTAGAATCACCAACTTTCAGCAAAACAGGAGTTACGCACGTCAAACTCCAGTTTCTTCTCATCGCTCACATGGGATAACGACACTCAAAAGGCTCAGTGGGAACCTGAATTCTCCTGTCTTCTTTTCTTGGCATTTGGTTAATCTTCAACTTCTTTCCTAAAGTCCCCTTGCCTAGGAATTCTTAACAGATAGCAAAATAATGATCTCGTTAATGATGTGTGCTGTTGTCCTGCCATCTGGTGGCGAGGATGAATAGGACCTAGTTGAATAGCCGTGGCTGACTAAACACACTGGACATAAATATTATACTTCCAAGCGATTAACCTAACGCCAAGTGCAGAAGTCTCGCATCAGTCATTTATAGTATTTGTTGCCTTAAAAAGATCATTTTTTTGTTAAGAGCTGCAAAAAAGAAGCCATTTGCCATGAACAAAAACCAGTTCTATAGGAACCCAGGAACCATGCTACTACATATTCTTGGGTACCACCTTTTGACACCCTCTCTATTCATTATTTACAGACAAATATTTATGGTTGGACTTTAAACAGAGATTGACATAATTATAAACTACTACCATTTGTAGCACTGTAAGCTAGTGATATGGGTAATTAAATCAGTAATTACCTAAGAGAATCGAGAAAGAAATTTTTTCTTCCATGTGCAGAGTCCTTCTCCTAGCATTCATCATTAACCAAAGAAAATTAAAAATGCTGTAATGCAGCTATTGAATTATGTGAGAAAAAAAAGAGCAAAACATATTTCAATCTGATCCAAAGAGCACTGAAGCCAGAAGACACTTGCACTGATTTCTAAGGGATTTGGACCAAGTCCATCATCACCGCATGCCATGAAGCGCGGTGGTTGTTTGACTTGAACTTCCACTGTTACCATTACCGCCCATGGGCAACAAAAAACAGTACAGACTTCAGCCCCTTTTTTTATTTTGAACAATTACAATACTTGATCTCTTGCATCACTTCCTGTAGTCGGCTGGTGACATTATCTGCAAAAACTCACCCGCTTCCAGTGGGCTGGGTAAAAACACTTCTGATAACACCTCTCTCTGTGGCTTCAAGGACTGCCCCCTGCCAAGCTCATTACAGGAACTGTGCAGACAGACAAATCCCTTGGTTCTCTGCAGGTTGTTGTTATCATTTTGATAAGAGACTTGACAGGCACCTTCAAAGGGTAGGCATCTTTCTTATGAATGGAAAATCACATGTAATAATAAGCGATTGTCGAATGGTCTATCAGACCTGAATGAGGTCGTTATACCATTACATTCTGGACAGGTCCTCCGCGTTTCAGTGAGAGGCCCTTAGCTGAAAGCACCAGCACCAGAGATACATTCTGAAAATGCATATGCATGTTTTATTCTCTTCCCTATGTAATAGGGTCAACAAATAATTGCCGTTAAGACTTATTTGTTGTAAGAAAGCTCAACTGGAGTGTCCACTGTGTCCTACTAGTCATGCCTCATCTCCAGTTCAGCAGAGTTTAAGCTAGTCAGTAGATTTAGGCACGTGGTTTAGTGTTTAGTTGACTAGAGGTAGACTCAAAGATGTGGTCAAAGGCTTTTACTGCACTGGGCCTTAAATAGGCTCTCAAGGGGCATGTCTGCATGAGATGCTAGAAGTGCTGTAGACTAATTCTAGTGTGCATTAGTGCGTCACAGCAAAAACCATGCTAATGCACTAATGCGGAGTAGAATTAGTCTACTGCGCATTACCATCACATAAAAGATGTGCACTGGCGCTACTGCTCAGTAGTGCTGATTACAGCTCACAAAGTTAGTACCTGTTATTACAGGTATTAAACTTAATGCGCCGTAATTATGGTGCATTAGTGCACTTGTACACATCCCAAGAAGAAGAAAATAATGCTCTGTATTTATAATCTTTCTTGTTTTGTCCAAGCCCAAGACCTTTATTCCTACAGTATTAAGAATAGCAACCACGAGTGTAAGAAACATTCTGTTTTTCAGATTAACTATAATTAGTAAGAGGCAGTGAATCATTGACCTTTCACACTGAAATGTGTTAAGAATTTTGGAAGAGGTTTAATATATTTTTGGCTTAGTATTTCATCTTCCTTAGGTGCTTTGTATGGACTAAATCTTACCCTTTTAATTAAGAAATTGAAAGACAAGCTGTAGCAGAGTCAATCTGATTGAAATCGCTGCATCCTCTTTATAATGCAAATGCTCCTTGTTATTTTAATGTTAATGAAATAAAAGGTTAAACGGAAATAAAATTTTATAAGAATGCAAGGGCTTAGGTTAAATATAGAAAATAAATTGTGTACGGTGCATACAAGAGAAGACCAAAACTAGGTTTTCATGTGAAAACAGAGAAAGGCAAAAACTGTAAGCGGAGACTGGACGGTCACCTTGCTGGGATCACCTGGCCCCAGGTGTCTTTCCTGCCCGGTGCAGGGGATTAGACCCGATGATCTCCCAAAGTCCCTTCCAGCCCCTCACAATCTGTGAACCTATTGTTATTTCTTTTAAAAGCAAAAACCTAGTAAGATTGCAATAAGCATGTGAGAAAACAATCGAGGTAACATTTTCAAAAGCCCTTGTCATCTCCAAATGAGTTCAGCACTTAACCGCTAAGAGACTCAGAACAAAGCTCGGGGTGAACAGAGAAGCGTCTCAAGAAAACACGTGGCCTTCCAGATTACATATAACATTAAAAAGAGGATAGGGACCCTCATTATCATCACCACCCTCGTTATTATTCTGCCAACTGGTATTCCACGTATAATTTGGTCCCCTTCTCCCTCTCCTTTCATCTTTACCACTTTGGCTGTAAGCCTTTTGGGGCAGGGACTGTCTCTTCTTTTGTGTTTGCACAGTGCAGGTTTGGTCAGATGCAGAGCGGGGTTTTGGGTGCTCTCCTCATCTCAATAAATAAATGAGCAATAATGGGCAAAGTGTTTCTAAATGACTTTGCAGACTACATTTGGAAAAGCAGGATGCTGAGGAGACAAAGTGAAGTTTCCTTCATCTGCTCAGATAAAGCTGCGAGGCGAGAGGAGCAGAGGATTCGGAGGGTGTGAATGGTTTTTGTTTCCACATATGTGTGAAGAGAACAAAATCATCCCTTCTACATGATAATCTTCTTTCAGCCTCCTAACAGGAAGTTTATTCCTCTTTGTCGAGACATGGAAGGAGGCTCATAAAATTCATCCGTGGTGAGTCTTTTGTATCGATAATCCGTGTTTAGACTTGGTTCTTTTTGAAGGTGATCTTAAAATGTGGATCACAGCTAGTGTTACTTACTGCATGAGGCAGCTTTCAAGTTTTCCTTGCATCTCACCTCCTTTCCCAACAATCATTTTTACACATAACTCTGCAAGAGGCATCATGACTTTTCTCTGTTTCATAAACATATTCAGCTTTGGCTTTATTCGGTTCTGTAATGCAAGAACATCACTGTAGAGGTTTTATTTGATCTGTATGCAGCTTGCAACCATTTAACTCCCATTACTTGGGCCAAGGATTTGGCAGTCATGGATTATTTTTTGCATCTGGAAGCATGAGAAAGGATATTTTAAAATACTGCCTCTCCCTGGCTCAGTAGTAATAAATTTAATTGTTCAACTTCAAAGTAAATTCCACTTAAAATTATACCTATGGTTTCTTCTGTCTCCTCAGTATGCCACAGACTTAAGAAGCTTCTAGCATCTACGTGCAGCCTACCAAAAATACAAATATTTATTTAGCGTCCTTTGACACTATCCATACTTTTAATCTTAACTTTTGTCCCACATTTCTTGACTCCGGCCATTGATTCAGGACCATATCTTATCTTCCTGGGGTGAGTCAGGATGTATAATTTTGGGTGTGTTAGGAATACAAGATCAAAGATCAAAATGAGATCAAAGCGTGCACACTTTGTGTATAAGCATGCTTGCATATGCATTGAGGGGTCTCCTGAGATCCTCTTTCACAGAGGTCTCCACTTCCACAATGGATGAATGATGGAGTCAATAGGCCTCAGGCATGTGCTTAAGTCAGAGCCCAAGACTTTAGATTTTTTTCCAAATACCATCTTGGTTTGGCCCTTTTTTACTGAAATATAATCCATCCTTATAGAGTAAACTAAGGGAGTACCATCAATAAATCAATTAGAAATGACTGTTCTACTACAAATGCTTTTCTTTGACCAGCCAACTGCAAATGCCACATTGCAAACTAATTTTTTTAAAGCATGAGACCAAATTATTAGATTAAGAATAGAACTAAGGTTTCTGGTCATGGACGGTAATCCAGAAAATAGCTTGAATACCTTACTCTGTGCGATGGAAAACAGAGATATGTATACGCTTTGCTTTGTTCCAGTTGAACAAGGTTTTGGGAATGGTGTTCCTGTCTCAGACCATGATTTGTTCATATTTTATGTAGGTCTGTCTCTGTAAGGAACATGATTTTCTTCTATGGTGATTGATTTGTACTGTTTTCATAGCCATAATTAGTTCAGCTGGATGCCACCACGAATACTGTGTTAAAGGCCAGGAAAGCTTTATTACCTGGGAAGTCTGCTTTAAGATTGAAGATATGGCCCAAGATTTTTCGGTTGGTGTAATTCAGTGTAGCAGCATTGACTTCTGCAGAGCTGCACTGACTTATATCAACCGAGGAAATGGCTGAAGAATTTTCATCACACATTTTAAGAAGATACAAGCTATAATTTAGCAAAACCATCGGCTATTTATTACATGTAAGTATTGGGCCACTTATTTTTGTAAAAATATATGCTTTAAGATGCACATAGTGTGCCAAAGAGATAGGAAAACCTCCAGCTAAATGTAAAGAACTATTCTATTTTATTCTGTATGGGCAATTGCAAGTAACTAAACATTAATGCAACAAATCTAATGAAACAGTAAGAGGTAATTCTGGTTGCATTATTGGTTCCTGTCTGTGTAGAAAAGATCAGTAAAATGGGCTCTTCTGCTTTTAATTTTTCAACGTAGAAGTCCCAATTCAGGAAAGCACTTAATTCATTGGGAATTACACTGTTGACACGTTGTCCTGAATCCATGCTTTCCTGAACTGTCAGCGTAGCTTTGCCTTTTACTTATTATTATTTCTTAACTTTTTTATTATCTTAAATTATAATAGCAAGAGGTGGATTTCCTTCCTGGCAGTAGTAGTTAATCACACTTCTGCTAAAATTTTGGGTAACCAGTCAGCTGGCATTGTAAATAGTTTAAGAGCTAATGTAGAGTAGATAAGCCACTTTTAATACCATTTCAGAAGGTTTGCACAGGGCTTGCTTTGACCAGAGAGGACAGTGTGATGGTGACACGGAGGTTCGAGACATGCACAACTAAAAGGGTTGGTGCTTCATTCACTTCAGCATGGTTATAGGTGGTATAGAGAGTTTACTGCATGGCTTTTGACTAGACACTTAGCAGCGGGCACAAGTTACCCTCAGGAACTTGCACTCAATTCTACTGCAAAGTCTTCAGGGAAATCTAGTGGAAAAGCACGCGCAGAAGCCAGAGACTAGGGAATTTGTGGTATTAGCACCTCAAGCATTTTTAACACTTGAAAGTTTTATAACATGGTACATATGTCTCCTGAATGTAATGCCAGATCATTGGGCTTTCCAGTAAGGATTCTAAATCAAAATTAAATGTTAAAATACCTCAAAATATAAAAGTTCAGATCTGCATGGCAGACAACTGCATTATATACCCAAATTATGATAGCAGAAATTTAGTTAAGGAAAGCGGAGGGATCCCAGACCACGGAGAATTAGATCAGCTGGAATTTTATTGTTTTGTCAGATCTGCCCAGGTAGTGAACTTTAACTTTCAATCAAGATTGGCATTTCTCTATGCTGTAACAGATAACCACTCAGTAGGTTTTTGCTGCTAAATCAACTCACTAGGGTGAGCTTCCTATATTAATTTAAGGGGGATGTAATTGTAACAGGATATATTGTAAGATCTCAAATAACCTCTTATCTTTCATTAATACACCAGTGATCACCTGAACTGTTCATTGTCCCCTTTTGAAGCTGAGCAAAGTGCGTCCTCTTTGATTCCACGCAACAAACATTGGAATGACGTTAGATTCAAATATATTTCCATGACTTCAGAACATTTCTTGGGATGCCAAAAGTTGATTTTTTTTTAAACTTGGTAGTGAAGAAGTATGTAAATAATGTGCCACCCACAGCCCCGCCACCGTCTCCCGTCCCGGCTGCTGGGGGACCGCATCGGACCGTGCGAACAGACTGGTTTAAGATACGGCCGTTCCTTTCCGTGGTCCGCAAGTGCCGCGTGTTCCTGTAACGTTTCTTTTTTAATATTCTTGAGGCTTATCCCAGGAGAGCTGCAGTAGGACAATGCATGAAGAAAGAAATCCGCAGCTGCATGAGGAATGCTCTTCATTAACTTAGGACATTGGTAGTAAAGCTAAATTAGATATAAATATTTGCTGAAGTATCCTATAATCATGTTTTGGGGAACAATTTCCTTAAGAGACAGACTGTTCATCTTTAAATGCTTAAAGTCAGCCGTCAGGGAAGATGTTTACTACGATTCTTTAGAAAAGCACGTTTTTATCCTCCACTTAGTATTGTCCAGAAATAGCTTCCAAACATGCTAGAATCAGTCCATTTACTTTAATTACAGAGATGTTTTTTCCTCAATACAAACAGTACACTGAAGTATAGCAGTGTTTCAACCCTTCCTGCTCCAGAGATATATTTATTTGTAATCAAAGCAGCCGAACGTCTAAATTTGGGAGGCAGCCTACACAAATTCGACATCAATTTACTTAAAATACACATGGACGAGTTTTAAAAAAATCAAATCAAACCTGCGGTTCTATAGTTCAGCCTTCATTAGGAAATTTCAGGCGGCCTTGGGTTTTGACGGTAAAACTCCACGTGTAAAACGAGTCTCCCTCTTCAGGCGTGCATCTTTGCCAAGGCCCCTATCCAAAGCCAATACATTTCAGATAGTTAATTTATAACGGGTAGAAGATCAGGCTGGATGTAATGCAATCAGGACACTTTCTGCCTTTCTGTAAAAGCTGAAGCCCAGTCGAGATGTCTTGGCTTACGGTTACATGCCACAACCCATACATTCAACAACGCACAAGTTACTGCCCAGCATGAACGGTGATATGTTTATACTGAATGAGCGTTGCAATCAAAATGCAATACTGTCTCTTGGAAAATGGTGAGGTTTCTATATACATGACCTTTACGTGGTGGAAATATTTAGCAGCTTCAAGACCCTCCTCTGGTGCCCTCAGTAACCAGACCCAATAGTCCCCACCAAGCCATAACTGACTCCTGTACCCTTCCCTTACCTGTCATAAGGGTCTCAAAACAGTCAATTCATTAAAAGACGCTGCTGAAATGTTTGCACTTGCACTGCTCATGAAGGCAGTTCCCCACCTCCCCAAGGGCTTTCCTCCCTTCTCTTCACTTCCCCCTGTTATCATGGGCCGATGAGAAGTGTGCATGTTCAGATGGCAGCTGACTGATAGACTTCCTATATGTCAATTATAGCCATTGCCTAAATCTAAGAAAGCTGGAAGAAGGAAAAATTTATTGACCAGTGAATCATAGAAAATTAGGGTTGAAAGGGACTTCAGGAGGGTTGGAAGGGACCTAATCCAACCCCCTGCTCCAAGCAGGACCAGCCCCAACTACATCATCCCAACCAAGGCTTTGTCGAGCCAGGTCTTAAACACCTCCAAGGATGGAGAATCCACCACCTCTCTGGGTAACCCATTCCTGTTTCACCGCCCTCCAAGTGACAAAGTTTTTCCTAATATCCAACCTAAACCTCCCTTGCTGCAACTTGAGACCGTTGTTCCTTGTTCTGTCATCTGTCACCACCTGTGCCCATTGCACAGTGGGCAATGTTCAAGCCTCATCCAGCTCCTGAAAAGTACCTCACCCAGTGCAGCATCTTCAGCTGTGTCTCCTCTTCTGCCACTTTCAGACCAAAGAGGAGATCTGCATGCTTTAGGGATCATCCTCATGAGGCTGGAATTGGCTACCTCTAAGGAATGGCTGGAACAGCCCTAGGTGTAGGGGTGAGAAAGTAGATAGTCTGCTGGGAGGACCACCAACACATGCAGTGGCAGCAGCTAGAGCTCGGTGCACGCACAGACACCAGGCAAGAGCAGTAAACCAACAACAACAAAAACGTGCAAACCAGAGCTGCCCGAAGATCTGTGACTGCACTGTCAACCCTGCGCTTAGTTTTCAAAATACTTATGAATGGGATGAGGCAGCAGGACCCCAGACATAGCCTCTCTCTCAAGACCTTTTCTAAATAATCTAATCCCAGGATCAGCTAAGGGTAAGTTTTCTTTCTCAAGAATTAATTGAAGCAGGTTCACCAGCCCAAACTCAGTGTTGCCAACTCAAGATTTTTTACATTGTTTTTAAAGTCTACGCTTCAGGAATGTGAAATACATAGCTCTTCCTTTTATATATATATCTATATATCTATGTATGGGTCTTCAAGAGGAGGTTAGATAAGCATCTAGCTGGGGTCATTTAGACCCAGCACTCTTTCCTGCTTATGCAGGGGGTCGGACTCGATGATCTATTGAGGTCCCTTCCGACCCTAACATCTATGAATCTATGAATCTATACATATATGTATGTGTGTGTGTATGTATGTGTGTATATACATATGTGTGTGTGTGTGTATGTATGTATGCATAAAAGAAAAAGGTAAGTTTTTCACATTCCTGAAGCATAGAGTTTAAGAACAATGTCAAAAATCATGAGAGCTGGTAATACTACAACTGTATCTCCACTGTGCATTCAGGTAAGGAATGAGCATGCTTCATCTTGGGGCTGTTTTCCACCCCCCAACTCTTATTAGCACATGAAGGTAGCAACAAACATTTTGCTGCAAAAGCATGTTCAAGCAGAAGCAGAGCATCCGCTCTGCAAGGGCTGACTGCAGCATTTCCGCGAGAACCTGTACACTCCTGTAGCTGCTTATTACTTCAATGTTGAAACACTCTGACCAGCTACAATTACCCAGTTCTAAAACTGGAGCAATTAAATCTCTTTAGACTTCCCCTTACTGTGAAAGCTGAGCAGTTCTCTGATTACAGCTCTGTGAATGCAGGGGCAGTCAGGCATAGCACACCTCTAGCTCAAATTGGCAACCACGCTCACCACCTGTGGCCAGTTTTGCTGAGTGTTTAGCAGCCTATTCTGCACCACCCTAGGAGATCATGCTCCGTCTGGCTTCATCTTCCCTTTGGCATACCCCGTCACCAGGCAGAATCTGCCCCTTGTGTGATCTCCACCCTCTCTCTGTCTCTCTGGACTGTGTTTAAATCAGGACTAGACCTTGCTATTAATGCTAAGCATTATTATATCTATAGCATCTTTCTTCCAAGCATATAAAAGTGCTTATAAACATTTATGTATTGAACCTAATATCACCCCTGGGAAGCAGATAAGAACTTCTGCATGCACATTACTGATGAGAAAATTAAGATACAGAGGCAGATTCAACCCGCAATGTAAGGCCAAGGCAGGGAGTGGAGTGTCACTAAGGATGAATTTAGCTCCAAGAGGTTAAGTGACTTACCCAGGGTCATGCTGTGATCCAGCAACTGAGAGCCAGGAACAAAACCCAGGAGGATTGGATCCTAGTACTCTGCCTTATTCATTATTCATCACTATCATTTGCTATTCCTGTTACAATAGTGCCTGGAGGCCCTGAGTGAAATCAGGGTCCCTTTCATGCCAGGCGCTGTATGAGCCCATTGCAAGACAGCCCCTGCCCCAAGGGGCTTCCAGCCTAAATAGACAAGACAAGCAAAGAAAAACAGAAGCAGAGAGAAGAGCAAAGAGTAAGGCAAGGAGACGGTTCCCTGAGTCCCAGCCAAGGACCCTTCTCTGCACTTGCCACCTGGTCCCATTTTCTCCTTTAAAATTAATCACCTTGATTACTTAGTTGGATAAACCTCCCTGCGCCTTGTCCCGTTAGGAAGAGGTCACTTCCAACGCTTGCCGTGCTCGACTCTGACAATGAGTCATTCAAAACAATTAAAAAAATAGAGTTGAAAGACACGGCTAAGAAGTAAGAATGGCACGAATGCACAAATGCTTAATCCCCAAAATCAAATGAGGTAGGTAACGTGAGGGTTATAGAGCTACAGCTGTGTCCTGGACTAAGTCATCTCTGAGGCTAAGAGCTGAGATGTTTACAGATTTTGCCCATAGATACCATGGACTTAAAAACAAGTACAATCAAGCAATGCTAGCCTCTCATGGCAAAACATTTTGTGGGCAGTAAATAAGAATTTAAACTGGATTAGATGAGCTCTGGAGGCCCCCAATTCCCAAAGCCTCTGCATCTCCATGACCTGTGTTGCTGTCTTGAGCCCTGCTGTCTGGACCAAAGGCGATGTTGATAGTTGCACGGTGAGTGCAGGGGGCAGAGAGGCATGCTGCACAGGTACCGAAAACAGCCGTGAAAAGGGCAGAGAGAGGGGTTACTGGTGAACAAGGGGCCTTCAGCTTGGACCAGCGCAGATGGATCGGTGAAGGGGCCTGACAATTATTGCAGCTGGATCTCGTTTGAGCCATAACTGGAGCGGCCGACTCCACCCTGCAGCCGGCCTGGGCGTGCGAGCCAGCAGACCCTGACAAGAGGAAGCAGGTAGTTGCAAGTGTCGTCTTCCCGTTCCCGTCTGGGGCCGTGCCTTAGCGGTCTTCCCCCTGGCCTGGATTCACACCTGGCCTCGCTCCAGCTCCTGATTCTGGCTTGTCTTTGGGATCCTGATTCAGGTTGTTGGACTCCCCCAGAGGACTCTGGTGTCTCTTTACTACAATATTTCCTTCCTAACTGTGGTCAGACTGTGTACTGGGAACAACCCCGGTCGAATGGCATATAAAGCTAGCTCCTTTAGAGGTGGAAAAGGGAGGATGCTTTGTTTTGCTTTTGGATGGTCAGTGCCCTGCAAGCAGCCCCATGCTGAGACTTTCTGCTGATCTCTTTGTCTCTCCTGGCTTCCTGGCTATAAATGCTACCCGCTAAGGAGAGACCTGTGCTGGCAGCACCTGTCTTTCCGAGCTGTGCTGAGTCATTGCACCAGTTTCACGCTGTTACACAGATTAAGCCAGCAACTAGAGAGCAGCCTGGAGCTGAAATGGCTGCCTCCCTTTCTGCTGGGATAACAACAGTTCATGATAACCAAGATGCCCAGGTTTAAACAGAGACTGCAGCAGTTAATTAAAAAAAAAAAAAAAAGGGGTGGTTATTAAACAGCACAAAGAATTACTCCGTGCTCATTAAAGGAAAGGTACATGGCACTTCATGTCTTGGCATAACGCAGTTTTGAATAAACTGTTTTGGGTGCATATGTAGTTTATATCGACTGATAACGGCGTTGTCTTTTCATGCACGCGTGCACAAATGGCTCCGCTACGGGGGGAAGAGCAGTAGGTATGGTGCAGTCATCGCTGTTGTGCAAGGAACGATGCTCGAATTCGAAGGTAGCAATGCTGCTAAGTCGTGTCCCTGCTGCGGAGAGTTGTCAGACCGCACCGTCCAGCTCATTCATGATTTCAAGTTCGAACGAGTCCATTAGGCTTGTGGTGGGAAGCGGATCTTCGCTGAACTGCAAATAGACAGACATGACACCTTGGTTAAAATGGGTCATTTCAGACAGCTGCTACCTGGGGAGAGCTGAAGACCAGGGGGGGTTTATGATATTGTGATCACTTTTTTTTTACAGTTTTGTTGCACAATCTGTCTAGGATACCACCCAGCTCCTAGAGGAGCTCCGAACACAAGAGAATCAGATCTGTGCTTCGATCTCATACACGAGAGCTTCACCCACAGCTCTTTTCCAGCGCAAGTAGGAAATATCTTCTTTTTCTGCTTATGGCCTGCCTGGCTTATTACCACATTAACACCTTTACAGCCTTCTACATGACTTCTGTCTTGGTGGTATTTAAGCGTTTTTCTCCCTTGGGTTGGAAAAGCAGGATTTTCTAGCTACTTGCAACAACAACAACAGGGAAAAAATGCCGGGGAGTCATGGATGCTGTAAAGCTGCATTGATTAAGCGGTGAGCATAAGCAGTACCATGAAATAACTTGGAAAATCAAAACCTTTTTTTCTGGTCGTGTGCCGCTAGATTACAAACATGACTTTTATACCAAGGGAGATTTTTTCTGGCTGTGAAGCAGAGAAGCTATACTTTGAGCAGTGGGAAGTCAGCAGCAAATCAGTGCAGTGTAAGCAAGGCATGGAAGATTTGTCCTGGACAGGATAAAAGTCTGATTCTCTAATGTCAACAGGACGGGGAGGTGGGGAGTCCAGGAGACGTCGAGTTCAACTCGAGTTCAAGTTTTGTAATGAAGTTTTAACCGATAGAATAATGGCTTCTGAGGAAGCCCTCTTGCGTTGTGATCCAGATGTGTGGATTTCATAGAAGGAAACTTTATTCGTTATCCTGGTTATCCTGGGAAAGAAGATTGTTTAAGTGGGGACATAGTGGAAACGACAGCAGGGAGGTTTTGAGTGTTGGAGACGCAGCCTAAATGAGGCAGGACTGACAACGCAGTGGAGGTCTCCAAGATAAATGAATCAATAAGAACAAATGGGTCTGGAGAATGTATAATCACAGACAGACAATAATAAAAGACGAATCAAGCAATTCCCACCCCGGGAGAAAAGTCTTCTGAAATACAGGAAGTGAATGGGACAGGCATTTTTAGAGAGCAGTGATGCTGGAAGAGATGGGGGTTGTATTGAGCGGTGAATTAAGTACATTCTCCCCATGGGATATCGAAGCAGGAATATCAATTGCAGGTTTAGTAATTTGAGGAAAAGCACCCAAACAGATAAACCCTAGTCATCCAGGGTGTAACTCGGTTTTCTTCCAAGGGGGACAGGAGACTCAGCTACCCGGGGGGTTCGTCCTCCCCGGGGGGTCCCGCACTTTCACTACCCCCGCCTGCCCTGCACCGCACCTGAACTTGATGGATAAAGACCACCGGCTCAGGAGCTTTTATGAGTGTAGACGAACATGCACACGTACATACACCCCCCCCCCCCCCCCACATTGCAAACCATGGAGCTCAGAAATAGTTTCTTTGGGTAAAAATGTAATTTATTAGGCTAAAGAAGAAAGTTTTGTCTTTGCTCCATACATTTTTCCTAGGAAAACTTTTTTTTTTTTTAGATAACTCACTTGCTGCTGAGCCATTCCCTCAGATTAATTTAAATGAATCGGTCCAAATGCTCAAATTGGTCCAAAACACCCATTGGCCGGGTCTTGCGCATAGTCTATGAAAGATGGAGAAATCTCTCAACTTCCTAAAGTATTCAGGGTTGCTTCTTACTCTTTGCCTTTGCCCTTCCCATTATCTCCACCCACCTATTTTAAATATATTTTCTTTCTTCTTTGTATTTCACTTTGTGCATAGGTAGAAATGTATGTCATGAAACACGGCCAGGAACTGAACTCGAGGAGATTCAATTGTTGCATCATCTTAAGATCAGGCCTGAGCCAGGTATAAGCTTCATTGATCTCAGCACAGCAAGGGACCCGTTCAATAAGATGCATTTTAACGGAGTTTTCCACTGGTAAAGACTTGCTGCCAATTAAGGCTCATCCAATACGTGCTATCTGCTTGTGGGGTCAGATCTTGCAGTGGGATAAAGTACAGCTGAGGAGGGAAATACTGTAAAAGATTTAACTGTACACAAAGATGCACAACTAATGGAGAGTGGTACCCGGGTATGCCAAATGCTAGTGGATAGTGTGTTTTCTTTCTGCCCTACAAGAAAATGTGCTTATGCCAGATGCCATCCTATCAGAGTACCCGAGCACCTGGCAGCCTTTAACGAGGTAGGAGGAGGTAACCTGTTGGGGTGCTTCACTACCCTCCTAGGGAGACAGGTTAGATATTAGCAAAAACTCATTCTCTGGACTCAGAAAGAATCTGCCCGTCTCAAAGACAAAGACCTGGATCGCCTTGATCCTGGTGGAAATGAGCCACTCTGCCCTCACTATGGGCAAAATAAACCCTGGTTTTTAAGGCTTAATTGGGTTTTCAGTGAGAGAGGCCACCTGGGATGGGGAGGATTTCACTGTGGGGGCATAACGAGCCCTGGAAAGAACAGAAGCTGGGAAAAGATCTTGTATGTGGTGGCTCCCCCTTCCAGCTGGTTTCCGTGGGAGTTTAATGGGCACAAGACGGGAGCCATCCTTAATGCCATTAAACAACCCAGCTTCCTCCTTCGACAGCTCCTAGTGACACGCCAGCAGTGTGTTTGGATACCGTGCAGCACTTCCTGATGGGAGAGCGATGACTAAATGCTGGGCGACGTCCTAAACGGCAGCGTCGCTTCCAAGAACATAGCACGAAAACCTGGAACATCCTGCGAGCTGTCACAACTCCCGGCGAAGCCCGCTCCTCCACTGCGATCCTTCATCCTCTGCGACGTCCACAACATCCCCAAGACGCTCCCGTCCTTCTGCTTCACCGGTGACCAAAACACACCCCTTCCCCCACCCGAAAAAATGCCCTTTCCACTCCCATGTTCTTGTTGTCTTCCTTCTCGCCTTCCCTTTACAAAAGAAAAATCCAATCCGTGCCCTGGCTGGTTAAAGAAGAGACATTACCTTTGGGTCTGATTGGCAGTGGCTGACTTGAAATTCAAACGAATGGCCTGTTTTTAAAGGAAAATAACTCGGCTGAGTTGCTTTTAAAAAAACACAGAAAAGAAAACCTCCAAGAGCTCTGATAAGCATAGTAATCTCCCTGCCCAGCTATCGGCAGGGCCACTGGTTTAGCTGCTCGAGAGAGACATTACATTTTAAGCTGGTTTGTTTATATTCCAAAATAGGCTGTCGACTCTTTCTCCAACTCGGCCCAAATATCAGGTGTTGCCCTGGTTACTATCTGAAGGACCTAGACATTCATTTCTGTCCACCCAAAAATGTTCCTAGAGGCTCCTCACAAGCCTATAGTGGTATAAAATATTGTAGTATAAATAATGGCACTTAGCTTGCTCGCTGGCTCGTGCACTGTACTGAAGTGGGGCCTGATCCCACAGCCTTCATACTCGTGTGAGGAGTCCCATAGTTTTCAGTGGGATTACTCCCCCGAGTAAGGACTTGGCACGTCATTTGAGCAGTCCCGGAAGAGCGCCGTAACAACGCATGTCCTTTTGATCCCGGGTCTTTGGAAGGACTAAAGAAAAGCGTCCCCAGGGAAATCGCTGAACCCACCAAAACTGTGGGAGTCTGGGGGGTGCTCTGAGATCACCCCCATGCCGTGCAGTCACAGATATTTTGACTGAACGCTTGATGTCCCTTTTTTCAAGTGTTGGTGCCTTTGTTTAAGGAAGATGCGACTCTTTGGGTGCATCTGATATCTTTTATGAGACCAACTTAAATAGTTGGAATAGTTGTTTAAGGAACTTGCCCGTGAATCATGGACACACTAATGGGTTAAGCGACTGTTGTACTTGTACAGACGAATTCTAGCTTTCACGGTCAAGTTTAACGAGACACACACAGATCCTGCAAAAGGCCTGCCCTGTATGTTTGAGAGTCTGATTCCTGGGAGGAGGCCCAGCTGGCCAGACCATATGCTGCTTTAAACCAATTGTTGCCCACTGCAGACAAACCTGAAAATCCAGCCTGCTGGAGTAAAATGACTTCTTGTGCGAGGTAAGATGTTGAAATAGGTTGCAGCATTGCAGTGGAGGAAAGTGGTCTACATTTAAAGAGGTGGGGGAAATACAAGCAGAAAGGAGGATTATAGACCCGCGGTGTTAAATTCCAGGATATCTAAATGATGTGAACCCCAGCTGACTGGAATACTTCAAAACTTATTTTAAAGTAATATGAGATATAGCCCCAAATTAAAGTGAAAGGCAAGCTGGTTTATACTAAGGAGTCAACATGTTGATTTAGGGATTGGGTGGGTGCCCCTCTTTGGGCACCTGCCTTGCTAAACCAAACACATCTAAGGCTTGGAAATCTTGTTCAGTAGCTCTTAGGAAAAGGGCTTCGTTCCAGGTGTAGCCTGCTGCAGAGACTGGGGATTGCTTTAAGTTGTAAGCAAGGTCATCAGCAAGTGCTCGTGGAAATGAGCTTATTTCTTGACTGCTGGGGGAATAAGCATGGGGGGCTGTGACAGGCAGATCTCTCTCTCCGTGCTATCTCCTTCCTCTCCCACCTAAAAATCCCCAACTCTTTCCTTTCTTGGGAGCAGAAACAGCACGGGGAAGACGGGTCTTGCGGGGGAAAAGGTGTAAAATTGTGTGGAAGGGGACAGGGTAGAGGAACATGGGAAAGCAAGGACATGGGGTTGACAGTAGAGGAGTGGTAAGGGACAGACTGGTTTCTAACTTTCCAGACCAGGGTTGCATGATATAACACGGACAACTGTTGCAGGGCCAACAGGGGAGAGGAGGTGGGGGGAGATTGTTGGCCTGCTTGGATGGGTGAGCAGTTTGGGATTTCAACCTAGACTTGGAGACTGCTCAATATCCTATTTGACTTAGGGAAAAGAGCTGTTTTTTGGCAGGAATAGTGTTGCTGTTTAGGAAGAAAGAATGAAGAAATGTAGGGGAATAGTGGGGACTGTCTCTCTCTCCACCAAAAGCATATGCATATTTCTGCTCTGAGAGTTAAAAGCTTTGAGAGCTGCCAGGAAGAGGTAAGAGAACCTGAGACCGATGCCCAGCCCTGTGCCCACTTCCTCGGTAATGCATCTGCAATGTGTTGACTTTAACTAAGCAGAAAAATATGATTTAGGCTTCATGTCTGGTGGCTCGTTGGCCACCCAATGTGGAGGCCAGCATCTAAAAATGGACGGCCGCTGCATGAGTTTTTAAAGTGAAAAGGTTTTGTGTGAAAACCATCTATCTCTGACAACCCCACCAGACGGAAGGGAGGCTGTTGCTGCTGTCCCAGCCGTCGGTCATTCCCTAGGAAGTTTGCTGGAGGCTCTGTTCAGATACCGACACCTTCAAAGCGTACGCTAGAAGCTGGCATGGCCAATCTCTCTTGTTATAGGTGCACAATCATTACCAACAAGTGCCACGGGAATGGGTAAGGACCTAAGAAGACCGATGCAAACAGGTACATATGTGAAGCCCTAGCGAAGAGTGACGGGGCTGGCGTTTGGCACACAATAGACATTATTGGCCGAAGGGTGGAAAGCCTTCGATTGCAAAGCAGGTGTTGGAAAGCTGCTACCTCTGCTGCAAAGGACTCAGATTACAGCAGGGCTGAATGGTTTTGACACTCTGGCTTTCAAATATTTGGAAGGCTGCCGCAAAGAAAAGGGGAGAAACATTGCTCTCTTTTGCCTCAGAAGGCAGCATGCGAGGCAATGGGTTCAAGCAGCGGAGAGGCAGATTTAACATCAAATCTCAGGAAAAACTTCCAACTGTAGGAGAAGTAGATCAGTCTGGCTAGGGAAGTTGTGGCATGTCCTTTCCAGGAGGCTTGCAAGGGAGGCATCTTTTCTGGGATGGTTTAAGAGCAGTGTCCTGCACGCGGTGTTTCTGGTAGTGCGTCCCAGAGCGAGATGTGCCGCACCATCACACTCTTTGCTCATTCAGGCTGCCGTCTGCCGTAACCCCCAGATCTTTTTCTGCCATAGTGCTGCCTACCAACACGTCCCCCCTTTCTCTGTCTTTAAAATAGGTGGAACGTGATTTGCTTCATGAACTGCTTCATGTTGAGTTTGGACCAGCTGTCTGTTTTCGCAACACCGTGTTGAATTGTGCTCCTGTTCTCCAAAGGCCGACAGCCTTCACAGCTTGGTGTCATGCTCTGGGTGTGCAAAAGTACTCTCCAGTCCATCCTCTAATGAAGAGAGTGAATGAACAGAACTGAGCCCAGGACAGATCCCTGCAGGACCCCGTGCCA
The DNA here is from genome assembly GCF_030867095.1 of Alligator mississippiensis. Taxonomy (NCBI): domain Eukaryota; kingdom Metazoa; phylum Chordata; order Crocodylia; family Alligatoridae; genus Alligator; species Alligator mississippiensis. Next base: position 2,252,014 of record NC_081835.1, read on the forward strand.
GCTTGACGCCGGACCACTGATAATACTCCGAGAGAGCGTCTTGTCCCAACCCGTTGTGTATACACCTGATGGTGATTTCATCTAGACCTCATTTCCCTTGTTTGCTTATGAGACCGCTCCGCGGAACAGATACACCGCATCTTCTGCTTCCTCCTTACACAGACGTCTTGTTGAGAAAGGAAATTAGATTAGTTCTTATCTAATCCATGTTGCCTGGTTTTTATCACTTTTTATTAACCTTTATGTGCTAATAAATTGATTGTTTTTAATAATTTGTTCTAGCACCATTCAGGGCATAGCAATTAGGCTGACCGGTCCACAGTTCCTTAGCTCCACCTCTTTCTCTTTTTGTAGCTAGGTGCTCTGTTTGTCCTTCTCCAGTCCTCCGGGACCTCGTTTGCCCTTTGCAGGTTCTCGGAGATAATTACTGATCGTTCTGAGATGGTATCAGCTCATTCCTTAAGTACTTTAGGGTGAATTTTGTCAGGTCTTGTGACTCAAGTAGGTCTAACTTATCTAAACTTTCTTTAACCTCTTCCTTTCCTCCTCTGGCCTATACTCCTTTCCCTTGTTCAGATTAATCACATTAAGTATCTGTTCACAATTAACCTTTTTATTCCTGAGCTAGAATCCCAAGAGTTAGAAATGCTGCCTCAAAAACAGAGCCTGTTAGAAGAAATGTCAAAGAGTAGAAATAGAAAGGCCCTTAGATGATGATAAGGAAGTTTTGTCTTTTCTTATTTCTTGCTTTGGGCTGCCGACTAGACTTATCTTTATTCTGATTAATTAGCAAACTCCTGCTAGAGTCATTTGTTTCTCAAAACTTATTTATTTTGCTCCACTACATTTATTTGCACAGTAGCACTGTTGTGTACATAGATTACTCTGTAATGAAGTTCAGACACCCTCTCACAGCATGCGTTTCTGTTCAAACCAAAAAATACAATGCCTGGTATATGAGCTTCTGACTTAAATTTATCTTACTCAGTTTCACTCTGACTGATTACTCTTTATGTGTTTTTCTGAGTTAAATTGTTTTTACTCATTGACTATTTTAATTACTTATTTACATAAATATATTCATAGTAATATTCTGTAGCTCTGTTCAAGATAGCTTGGATTACATAATTGAAATTAATTAGTTTATTTTTGCAAAAACAAATTTAACAAATTTAATGTTTGTATTTTACGTGCGTATTTAGAAGTAACAACAGGTCAAAAACTGCCTCCAAGTCTGTCCTTCGTGTGCTGTAATACTGGGAAGAGGCAGGGGGTGGTGAGTCATTTTTTTAATGCCTAGATCTGAGCAGATGTCTAGCTTTTGCTCTGGTTTGGATCTCAAACTCGAAAGGGGTCTTTTCTTTCTGGTTTGGATATTACTAGAGTTGTGCAAATCAGGGTGGTAGGTACCTACGCTTCATAAAATACCCAGGGCGGTGGGTACCTCCTGATGCCACTGTGAGATTTTTACTCTTGATGGGTGTCGAGGGTTGTTGCAGTTGCTAATGAACCCTAGCCATGCTGTGACATTCAAGGAAAGCATTCAGGGCCAGCAGGCAGTACGTCTACCTTTTGGCAAGAAAAGGGTTGAAGACATGATGGAATGAGTTGGATACAAGGGGTGCTCAAGTAATGCACCCCATAGCAAAGATCCCCTATGGGCCTCGTTTTTATAACGAGCTCCATGTCAGCAGACTGCAGTAATTGCCTTGCACAGCATTGCTAGGTCTAGCTCTCTAAGGAAATCTGTCCTTATGCTGGCTGCTTGAGCCCCGGGGAAAAGGTGCACCTATACCGCAATCAGGATGCTGCTGCGGCAGGGATGTGCTAGATTGAATTCACCTCGCCTGGATAAGAGCAGCAGTGCAGATGTACAAGCTGCAGCACAACCTGTACAGGTTGGCCTGGGACCTTGGGTACTTTTTCAGGAGATGAATAGATGAATAATACACTGCTGCTATTGGCACCTAAGCTAGCAAGGTGAAACCTGGCTCCCTGTGCTACAGTCAGACCTTGTCGTTGCAGTGTAGACACATCCCTCAAAGATATCGGCAGTGATCTCTGAGAAGGGCACGTCCTCACTCCTACTGCTGCTGCCCCACACTGTGTAAAAATAAAAATGAATTGCACTGAATATTTGTATTATCAATATTGTATTAAGATACTTTCATTGCAGTTTCATGCAGAGGGTGAAGTGAAATTAAAATAAAAAATGTCCGACTTGCTTATAGGTCATCATAATTAAGCCTCTAAAGGGCCCCAAATGGCTCTCTTGCCCAGGGCCCCAGCAACCCTAAAGCCCCCACTGGGAGGGACACTCCTGCTTTCACACCCACTGGGGATAAATCGCACGCCATTTGGGCACAGAAGCACAAGACGTGCAGATCTGGACAGCTGCCCTGTTGGAGACCAGCAGTGATACCAACAGATCCTCCGCTAAGTATGGAGGTGGCTGCTGCCAGATACTTAAAAAGCAGAAATAAAGCCAAGTTATTTATCTCATTTTATTTACAGTAATAAGGTGCCTGTTGGACAGCATCTAAGTGCAGTACACTAAAATCAATACAGAACATTAAAATCGGAAATAAAGATCAGCCAACCTGAATAAGCGACCAGCCAGAACCAAAGGATCTGGCACGAGGGCAAACTTAATAGCTCTCTGGCAAATGAACTCACCAAAACAAGGTGGGGACAATTTCCAAGTTTCCAGCGGCCAAATCGTTTGGTTTTCACACAGTTTGCACTCAATTTACACTGAAGCACGCTGTCCTTGGAGCCATGATTGAGCAAGTGTTGGAGGGGGATTTGTGTCTGCCAGATGGGGCCTTAGCATCTGACCCACAAAAATTAGGGAGAAGAGAGATGCTGGTGATGGGGAAATTATCAGGTTGTATACGGTGCCCTTCAAGAGGGGATGACAGACCTTGCTTTGGGAAGGGTCCCAAACCTGAGGAGTCTGAACTGGGAAAGCTCAGCTTCTGGTCTACTTTTGGTTGAATGCAAGGCCCAAGAGCTGACCTTTCTTGACTGTTTGTGGGGGGCAAGCATGCAGCACGCCAGGGGAAATCTTGGTGCCTTTGGAGGCAATGGGAGTTTTATCACTGACTTCACTGGAGCCAGGATTTCTCCCCTCCCCGGCCTCTGTGCAATGATGCTGATCCTGTCCTTGGTCCTTTGAGTGAAGCAAATGTGCTTTCCTTCAGGTTTAAGCCATAGGGAGCTGGTGTCTTACGCCTATGGGGCTAGAAATGTTATCTGTGGTAAAGAAATTGTGCAACAAAGTTTAATGGGCAAAGCTTAAGACTAAAAAAGCTGTTATCTGAACCACTGATCCAGGTTAGTCCCACTTCGAGCGATTTATATGATAATGTACCAAGAAATCTTTTTTTTTTTTTAAAGGCAAAATTGTGCTTCCTATTTGTGCTTCATCTAGTTTAACTGAACTGTAAATGAGCTATCAAAGAGAGTTACCCATTAGTGGGGAATTTCTGTCCTTCACTGGATATCTTCACGGCAATCTCTTGATCTCGACCAATTGTTGATAAGTGCTGCATTAAACCCGCTAGCCTCGGCCTGGGCTTTTCCCACAGGCCTCAGATAGTGCCGTTGCAGCAGGAGTTAGGAGACATTACACTTAGCTTTCTAACCCAGGACTGAACCAAAACGTTAAGATCATAGAAAACTGAAAATGGATGATTGTTTTTGCCTTTGAAACTTCTTTTAATGACCTTTAATCCAAAACAGTTTGGCACGAAAAGCTTTCAGGTTGGTTTGTTTAAAGTTCTCTGCGGCAATCAGAACATGAAATGGTCGTTTATCTTTGTTTTCCCCTTTCTTCCTCTTTTTCATCTTTCCTTTATTCTTTTTTTGCTACTCTAGGCAATGAAATTAATGGTGCATAAACAGGGCTTTTAAATTTTTCTTTCCTTTTTTTTCCTCTCCCCCTCTTACATTTTGGAACTTGTCTAAACTTCCTCAACTCTGGAAAATTGAGAACAACAAAAGGAAAGCTGGAACTCAGTTCATTTGCTCTCTACCAGTTTTGACAGCTAAGGAGGTTTTGAAACAAAAGGGCAAATAAAGCCCACACCCAGCTTGGGCCTCGTTCATGTTGTCACCACTAAGAGAAGGGGATAGGAAGAATGAACGATCAAAAACGTAAAACCAAAAACACTGAGGAGAAAAATCCACAAACATGAAAATAGTATTTTGCTGTGTACCCTGCATGGACACTTCTTTTCCATATATTTTCCATTTCCCAGCAAACCGTTCTGGACGCACTACGCTGACAGCTTCCTAACGCTGCCCACGCCGCTGTGTGGCTCGCTGAAACTTTTGATGCTGGCATCTCCAAGTCTCTATTTGTGCACGCAGCCGACTTGGTCACCGTGTTGTTCTTCCTTTCCCTGCCAATGCCCTACTGTCACTCTTCCGACTCTTCTGCACAACTAGGTGGAAGATTGCTTTGGCTATTATTCAGCTGGCTCAGGTTTTGTGATTCTCAGGACCGTCAAATGTAACACTTGTAAATTATTTAGCTCTCTTTCTTTATAACAACTTGCCTATTAATAGCTCATGGACGAGAGGAGGGGGAGAAGCTGGAGAAGACTCTTTGGTATTGTTCAATAGTAACCTTGGTTTTCTTATACTGGCAGCCAGTACTTGCTGAACATTGTTTGTCAGTACACGTTGTTTTGTTGGATAATATCCCAGTGTAATAACTTTGGTTTATGCTAGTGCATTGCAACAACAGCCTGGGAAAATGAGCCTTCCCTGTGACCTAGCTAGGACATGAAATGGTTTATAAAACGCATGAACAAATTGATGTTGCTATCTTCTGAGAGGCTGTATCAAAATCAAATACTCAGACCAGATTCAGAGAAACTTGGGAAGAGAAGCTCATCCCCGTTACACACAATTCATCAACCTCTGACTCCAAATTAGCAGCCTCCTCCACTACTTGTATTTGTCTTCATGTGGATGCAGGAGATACGTGAACATTTTAACTGCTGAAGTTTGTGATGGACTGTACACGAATCCATGTGCTATAGTCCACTACAGCTCATGACACATCACCCGTGGTCAAGCCCAACAAAACGCACCTAGAAGGGCTTCAGCATATCGCCACCGTGAGAGACCGGGGTAAATAAGAATATATGCCATCCCTCGTGCTGAGCAATATGGACGCAAAATGACACCCCCTATTGAGACAGTGGTAGTCTTTGTTTTCCGTGCGGTGACAATCTAATGTCATGCAAGGAATCTGCCACAGCCTAAAATATTCTAAATTAATACTAATAACAATAACGGCAACAACAGTAGTAGTAGTAGTAATAATAATCATAATAAAATAGCTGCTATTATCGTAGAGCGTGGCTGACCTTCCTCTAACAGGTATAACTGTTACTCAGGAAACTATCTAGGAAATCAGCAATTTGCAGTGCTTAATAAAAAGAGCCTCTTTGGATAAACAGGTCATCCCAAAAACTCCCATTCAAAAATTCCCGGTCACTTCCTCTTTTAAAAACGATTGTTTCATAAAAGGAAGTGTGGTTGAGAATATAGGTTTCCTTCCATTTTTTTTTGCACTTATTATCACAGATGCTGTGTTATCTCCTGGACAAACTGAAATAGCTGCACTTTTATAGAGAAATGAAGTTAAAGAGAGAATGATTTATGAAACAGAGGATCTCTTTCATTCAAGCCAGGAGACTCCCCCTTGTGGTACGTGTGCTGTGGCAGGTTCAACAGGCTCCTGAGCTCAGCTGCCCAAAATACCACGTTTGCACCGAAATGTGGACCCGAGAGCAAGCACGCCAGTGTTCACAAGCAGCCCACGTTTTGAAATGACTTTTTCCCACATCAGGTTAATGATTTATGTTTTTGTTTTAAGCAGTAAAAATACATTTTAAAAGTGAGAGCTTCCACTATAGGGATCTCTGAGGAGAGTCACGATGCCTCATAGGCCATTTGCATGAATTAATCTTACAACTGAATTTGAACCGCCCTTTTGTTTTATCCCAAATACTCTTAATTTGTAAACTGGCATCTTTAACAGATGATAAAATAATGATATTTTTACATTTGCTGGATTGAAACCTAGATTTAAAAAAAAATACTTTGAATAATAGGACAATTCAAGATTCGTCCACACTTCAATTATATTCCTTGCACAGGCATTTTGTACTAAATTTTTTTTCCTCTAAGGAAAAAAGCCTAGTTATCAGCCTGGATAAGACTATTTCCCCCCTGAAATTGAAAAAGTACATTAAGTAATTCTCCCTTCTTTTAAATAATTTCTGCTCAGTTTTAGAGGAAAAGTAGGCAGTTCTGGTCTTCAAAATTGAAAGGTTGGATTCTGCGCTTCCTGAAACTGGTAGGACTTTGGCTTGGGTGAAGTTACGTAAGGGAAGGCAGAGTTTGGCCCAAGGCATTTCCTGCCACCTCTGTGCCCCCTAATCAAAATAAAATAGATGTAACCTGTTGGAAACCGGTGAATCCCCGGGAGCGCGTCGCTCTGCACAGCGCACCGTGGCAGTCGGACCTTGCTGCCACCTAGGCATGCAGCATGAACACAATCTGCAGGTGAAAGATAAGGACACAGCCTTGCCGTACAAGCAAAACCCTACATTGTCTGATGCTGGTTACATCCCTATTTGAGTCGGTGACATTCAGACCCATTGAAAGAGCTGGTGTAAGTGGGTGTTGCTTACAGAGAAGTTAATGTCCAGTCATTTAGCTCCGTGGAGAGGTGCCCAGGCATAGCTGGTCTATATTTGGCCTCTGGTTATAAGGCAGCCGAAAAGATGAATGAAAATCAATCGGATTGCGTTACAGAGGTATGCTGGCAGGAGCTGGGATTACTTCCCACTCCCCCCAAGGGCAGCGCCTTGTCACGCTCCAGATCGGACATGGAGAGAGGTGTGAATTCCAGCAGCAGCTATATGCAGCCCTCTGCAGGGTGGCTCATGCCTATGACACCGGCTGGGGACCATGACATTAAAAAATAGAAAAATGTAAAAAGAACGCCCCAAATCAGGGAATCCGAAGGACACTTTATGGCAGTGGCTTTCAACTATTTTAGACTCAAAGCACCCCTCGGAAAACTCTAGCGCTTAGTTTTCACTCTATTTTTGACAGTAGAAAAATAATAGAGCAATTCTGCTGCTGCAAAGAACTCAGAAAGACCACAGCAGGTCAGAACGGTTTGAACACAATAAATCCCTATGTGAAATCTCTGGGTTTATCTCGTGAATCGTGTTTGCACACCTAACAGCGCTAACGCTGTGCAGTACTCTGTGCCACGCTTGACAGGATCTAAAGGCACCCCAAGCTGCTGCGGCACCCCGGTTGAGGATCATTGCTTAATGGACATGCAAACCAGTCGAATGCTGTAGCCTGAGCGTAGATGTGCTAGCTAGCTGTTTCCACTGGTGCGTGCGGGGATGTATTGACTATTGAATGGCACTGAAGTCTGTGGGTTACTGTGGGTATCTGATTTTACTCTCCTCTGTGGAGGTTTTGCTAGTATTGACTCATTCATTTAAGAGGCATTCGTGTGGTATCTCATTCCTTTCTAATGGGGCATTGTTAGCTAATGTGCTGTCTATCAAAAAGATCTATTTCAACAGCAAGTTTGTAGCATGCAAACCTAGAGAAATTCACATAAATCTATATCTAAGTCAGTAGTAATGTTCTAAGAGCCATCTCAGATGTAGGAAAGTGCTCCCTGGCTGCAACGGAGGCAGGAGTGTCGAAGCTGCAACTGGGTTGTGTTCGGCAGCTTGCATTTCTCTACTGCTGAGGGCTAGCTCCTCTACCCAGGCCCACAGGGCAAATATAAAATATGTGCTTATCATGGCTGTGAGACAGATGTCATTTCTATGCTTCAGCGCGAGACTTGCACTACCTGCCTGCTGCGGGACCTGATTCACTCCTGCTGCACCACCATTTACACCTGTGCAAGTGAGAAAGAGGCTACCAAGGTAGAAGAGTGGCATTTCCTACCCAGTTTGAACAGCTGTAACCAAGACTGGCTGTGCCAATACCACGTCTTATGTCTGTGTGTGGGGGGTGGAGGGTGGAGGTGCCTCTAAAAGAGTGGGGTTTGAGTCAATGCACCTTTTTCACTTGCCCTTCTCCCCTGAGGGGTGGGGTACAGACCTTGCCATCCTTGATGCACATCACAACTTGTGAAACGACCTCCATTAGGCCAGCCGCCCCGGGACTCTTCATAGCCTTTGGCCACTTGAGAAGCCTGCCTTGGATTGGAATCCGGGTTCGTACCCAGCACTTCTGTTAGACGACACCAGTCTGGAGCTGGGCTGGTCTCAGTGGGGGCAGACGACAGGACAAGGAGCAATGGGCTCAAGTTGCAGCAAGGGAAGTTGAGGTTGGATATTAGAAAACACTTTATTGCTAGGAGGGTAATAAAACATTGGAAGAGGTTACCCAGAAAGATGGTGGACCTTCCATCCTTGGAGGTGTTTAAGACCCGGCTAGACAAAGCCTTGTCTGGGATGATGTAGCTGGGGCTGGTCCTGCTTGGAGCAGGGGTTGGACTAGATGTGACCCCCTGAGGTCCCTTCAACTCTTGTTTTCTATGATTCTATGACGAGATCTGGGTTGTGGAACGGCTTTCCTTTCTGGAAAATGCGGAGAGGCTGGACCCTTCATTTGCAGGTGGATTGCATCTTCCTTGTGACATCCAGACCCGGCTGCTCCAACACACGGGGCATTCTGCCCATCCGCTTTTGCATTCCCCCCCTGGCTGTTTGCTGGCAAAGATTGAATCTAATAAGTTGGTTGCAGTGCTTTAGGCACTTGGCGTGCTTGCTGTCCCACCATCCTTCTATCTTTCTCCGCACCACCCCCTTGTTGGAGAGGAAGAGGTGCTGGAAAGTGAGTTTCTTTAGACATAAGTATTGTTCCGATCTTTGCCTCAGTAGCTTCTTCTGTGGCATGCCCTTCCTTTGAACCTTAAAATTACTTTTTAAAAGCCCCCACTGATCCGAGTTTAAAACTATTTTTATGTCAAGGGCCTTCAGCACAGCATATTGATTGTTTTTATGTTCCTGTACTTTCATGCCTTTTACATTTTTATTGTGCAGAGTGCCTAGGGAATCACCTGATAGATGCCTAATAAATGTGATTATTATTTATTATGATTATTATCTCAGCCATGGAAACTCCTTCAGGTCGTTTTGTGAAGTACAGACCCAACCATACACTTAAGAGGTCAGCAGAACTTCCTGGCGTCGCCCTTTCCTCGTGTCTTCTGTAAAGATCTCAGCTGTCAAGCTTTCCTAGGAGGAGATTTAAGAACAGTCTCCCAAGCTGGTCTTCCTCATCATCTCCTTATGGACCTTCCTCATGGCCTTTCTCACTCAAGGGGATTCTTGGCTTTCCAAAAACGATGTATTTGCTTACATGGGCACAAAGTATGGCTGAAGCTGTTTGAGAAATTTCTACCAAGAAGGAACCTGCCCAGGTCTCTCATCTTATCAGATTCAGCTTTACGGTATTCAAAGAGCTTTGAAAAATTACCCACGGCTTAGTGGCAGTTTCCATTATAGAAGGATTGTGCTTCAACACGCTCACTCAATGCCTTGTGTCCCTGCTCCTCCCTTAGGTATTTACGGCAGGGGAAATTAGGTGCAAAGCCTCATCCAGTGGAGATGGTGCCTTTCCCAATTGTGATACCCTAGTATAAGTGAGCAGCAGTTCACCAGGCTTTCTTTTTACTATACCAGCTCTTCTTGCTAGCATGCTTGCTTTGCTCACCATTGCACTGATCCTAGCCGCCTTTCTTTTTTAAACAGGGGGATGTGTGCACTGAAGAGGCACACAGCTGCAACACAGCTGCAGTGAGGTCCTTGCGTGTGAGTTAGCTCCGTGCCGTAAACCTGAGGTCTTCAGGAGCGAACTCAACTCTCGAGAGATCCTTCTGACTCTCTGCTGTGCCGGTTCCTGAACAAGGGCGTTTTGGGAGGCTCTTCCTTTTTTTAAGTAAAGGCTCATGTGACTTCAAGATCAGCATGAGGCTTTTTGGCTTATGAGCTGGTGTCTGCTCACTTCTCAGAATAGCCCGTCAGTGGTGGGTGTCTTTACAGAACAGAAGGGAAGAGGTCTGTTGGTCTCCCAGGCAAACGTGAGATGGGGCAATCATCAGGCCTTCTTTGGAGAACCAGACAGGTAAATGTGCTGAGGTCCTTTCATTCGTTGACGCCACTGGTAGGTGGCCTAGCAAGTGATAAGTGTCGTAATCTATGACCCACAGCCTGATCCGCCTTTACTTAAGAGTTCACACTACCCATCAACATTTTTCATCCCACTTTGCTTCTCCCATCTTTGTGGGTTAATCTATTTTTATGTCTTCATAAATCAAAGAACACAGCATGTTGCTATGATTATATTGAAATAAAGCCCCTTTTTTTCTTCTTCCAGCTACTTAGCTTGCCTTCCACGTCTTTCACAGCAGGTTCTCAGATGCCATGTAAGTCTTTTAAAGCCTCACAACACAGTCAAAGAAGAATGAATCTGTCCAGAGGCTATCGGAAAGTAACTCTGCTGATGCAATAATTTATGAAATTCCAAATTCAGCATCCTCCAATCTTTCCACGCAATGCTAGACAGAAATAACGGCTGCTGAATTAACCTGGAAGTTGTATAACTCACATGACTCGTTGTAATCTGAATTTTAGCCTTTCATGTACTCAGTGCTGATTGAGTCTCTCTGGCCAGATCCTCAGCGGTGCAAATTAGTATTGGGAACACTGGTGAAGCTGGGTCGCTTGATGCCAGATGAAGATCTAGCTTGCTGCTCTTTACACCTTGTGATTTGTTATATGAGGATTTTTCCCTTAATTTTTATCTCCCCATGTATAGTCATTACACATGTTAAGTCTGGTTTGGGAATGATTAATGCTATTAATATTTTTCTTATTCAATAAACCTTCTCATCTTTTGAACTACTTGCAATATTTTCCTGCTTTCTTCAGCTTTCCACTAATTCAAATATATGACAAATGTGGGTCTTGGTTTCAGTTTTCTATTATTTCCCTTGTCTGATCAAATAAATTAACAGACTTTCATTCCCCTCCCGCGAGTGATGCCCATATGTCGACAGAGGCAGCATAAAAATATTACCTGTTCAAACAGGAGAAAATAAAAGATAAACGTTATCATCCATTATTCACTCTTCCATGCAAACCAGACAGAGATGCTGATCCTGTTCCTGTCACCTTGACAGTGCCCACCCTGTTTAATGGTAAATATTGCAAGGTTTGCAGAACCCCCATCAATCTGGTCTTTGTTGCACTATATTATAATGTCCCCTTACAATCCATTCTTATCTCTTCATACAGTAGCACTTATTTTAATCACACACAATAGAAATAGTTACTTTAATCACTGGGAAAGAATAGACTGTCCTCTCTAATGCACAGTCACGTGGCCTAAGTATGTTAGAGCAGCATGCTGCTGATGCAGTTTTCTCTATTTGGATGGTTAAGGGACATCCACAGAACAATTTGTACCTACATTTTGTTGACAGACAATGTGCCATAGGCAAAGAGATACCGCAGGAAATGTGTTCTCATTTAACCTTGTTTAATCCCATTTCTCCAGGCCTCGGTCATACATCTTCGCGGTTCTCCTGCCCACCCGAATCGCTAAACGGGGAAAAAAAAAAGCAACTTCTATCACTAAGATGATGTATCGGTTGATCTGAAGTTGCAGGGAAGCTGTCCCCGTTGCATCCTGTGCCAAGAACTCTGCCCCCTGCTTGCGTGGCTTTTTTATTTGTCGAACGTGGAAGGACCTGAGGGGGGCCCATCTGAGCTCCTCTGTTTTATATTAATGTCCCCTACAGAGATATGGGGGATTGACTTTTTACAGGCTGTACGAACGTAGGGGACGGGGCCACATGGTTGCACCCTTGTATCTCATTTCTGCTTGTTTTGTTTTAAGGATGGAAAAATCCAAATCCAAACTCCGGGTTGCAGACGCGGACTCAAGTTTCAGGATTTTACCGTACCAGTTTAGGGAAGCATAGACTACTTAATACAATCAATAGATTAAAAAAATAAATAAAACATTGTAGACTCAGTACATTTCATTCATGATTTTGCATTGGTGAGAGAAGTATTTGTGCAAATTACATTTAAAAAAAAAGGTTTTGAGATTGCAATAATGTCTAGTTGCTTTTCCCCCCAGTGGAGGGAGGTGGCTGCGACCGAGGGGAGGTTGATCTCAGGGATTTTCCTAGAGATATTATAAGGGCTGGATGGTAGTCTGAATACCGGATAAGGATTGTGTCAAATTGGATGAGTTTCCTTAACAACATATAGTAAAACCAAAAAACCACTGCATTGCTTTTTCTTCCTGTGTAAAAATCCCTTTGGTTTTTTCCGCTATTGGACTGCAGTGCCTGCGGGAAATGGTGATTTCTGGGCAAATTAATAACTTTGGTGTGCCCATTCAGTGGAGTAGGAGACGGGTGAGCTGGCACACACCCAGGGTGCATCCTTGGGGGCCTCCCGCCCTCCCCGGGGCTTTGTTACAGGGGCACTTTCTGCACTTGTTCTGCAGTAGTCCCATGTGAGCTGACTGACCGGACATCTGTGTCACTGCAGCCTTTAAGGTCAAAACAGGAGTTTTTATTTATTTTTTTTCTTTTGCATGGGGAGGGAAAATGGATCAATTTTCTCCAGACTCCCCTCATGTTGCAAGGAGCTTAAGCAGAACTGCTCTGCAAGCGGGTTTAGTGAACCATAAGGTGGGCCACAGCTTCGGTCAAGTCCATGAAGCTTTTGCGGGGCCCTGTTTCGGGCCTCGGTTGTGCATCCCCAGCACCAAGCTCCTACGACCCCAGAGCAGTGCTGAGTGTGCAAGGATTGCAGAATTTCATTGGGTGAAACATCTCTCCATGGAAGTAGAGGCTTTGCCTAGGCACTTTGCCCTCCCTGATTTGGTGCTGTGCTTTTAGCAGGCATAGTTTTGGGTGGTCACAGGAAGGCCTCAGGCATCTTTGTGCCTCCTAGTTTAGGGACACGAATCTGCGCCCCATCCTAATCCGCACCCCATTGTTCTTGTACCCTGGATCACGTGCTTGGGCACGGCTGGTGAACGCGGGCATGGCACCCACCGCTCGACTTCGGCATGCAGGGTCTCGGGGCTCCTTTGCGATGCGTGGTTGGTGGGAAAGGCCCAGTTTCCACTGCAGTCGGGAGCTGGAGGAGTGACCTTGTGGAGGTCCCAAGTGACCTTGGCTGCAGGGCTTCCACCAGGCAGACGCAATAAATCTCCTCGTACGGTGCAAACCATCACTCTGGCGACTGCAAACCACCCACGCCGAACAGGCTGAGATAACAAGGATTTAAGTTATAGGAAGACTCCACTCTGCCTGTGTCCCAAGGGACGGACAGACTTGTTCCAGACTCTGGGGAAAGTACTATTTGTTTTGCCTGCCTGTGCTTTGTTTCTTCTTCCTAAAGCTCCTGCTGGGAGAGATTTCCAAGGTTTGAGAGAGCCTGCAGGTAAATAAAGGTACGAGGATGGGACCCGATCTGACCACCCGAGCCGGAGGTCAGACGATGGGGGGAAAACTGTCTTTAGTAATGACAGTAGTGAGTGACGTGGGTGAAAAACAAGAGGGGACAGATGCATGTGGAGCCTGGAGAGACCACACCAGAGCCACGTCACCTCAAGCGAAGGCTTCGCTTTTTTGAGTTGAGACCAGTTTCTGCTGCTCCTGTTCTCATCCGAGGAGGCCTGGTCTACGGCAGGGTGATGCATCAGCCCGGCCTGCAGCATCCTCCTCGAAGGTAGCTCTTGGGGCCAACACAGTGCCCTTGTGAAGAAGGCTAAGGGCATCCTGGGCTGCATGGGGAGGCGCGCTGCCAGCACATGGAGGGCAGCGATAATTCATTCCCCTCTATTCGGCACTGGGGGGGCCACATCTGGAGTGCTGCGTCCAGTCTGGACAGAAAGGATGTGGACAAATTGGAGAGGCCAGTGGAGGGCGAGGAAAATGGTGGTGGGCTGGGGGACGGGACTTGAGGAGAGGAGGAGGGAACTGGGCTGATCAAGTCTGCAGAGGAGGACATGGAGGGGATCGAATAGCAGCCTTCACCTCCCTGCAGGGGGGCTGCAAAGAGGACGGAGCTGGGCTGGTCTCAGTGGGGGCAGATGACAGAAGGAGCAATGGGCTCACGCTGCAGCAAGGGAAGTTGAGGTTGGATATGAGGAAAAACTCGGGAGGAGCAGGTAGTAAAGCACGGGAACAAGTCACCCAGAGAGGTGGTGGACGCTCCACCCTTGGCGGTGCTGAAGACCCGGCTGGACGAAGCCGTGTCGGGGATGATGGCGCTGTGGCCGGTCCTGCTTGGACTCGCGCCGCGCCGCGCCGCACCGCACCTGCCGGCTCCCGCGGCCACGCGCAGCGGCGGGGCTTTGCGGGGCTCCGCGCTGCCTCCCCCGCGGGGCTCGCGTGTGCCAGCGCACCGTCACACGCACCCGCGCGGCCATGTGCACGCAGAGGACACACAGCCACCCACGCGCGCGCATGGGCACACTCCTGCGGGCACGGACACTTGGGCGGGCAGGTGTGGACAGGCGCGGGCCATCGCACACGCACCGCAACCCGCGTGGGCGCCGCGCCACCCCACCGTGTCCGACGTGGCCCCGCGTGCGGCCGCGTGGACGCAGCGACATGCGGGCACGCACAATCACGCGCAGGCCGGGCTCCCCGCTCGGGGCGGCGCGGGCCCTTTAAGAGCGGCGGTAGCGCGCCCCTCCCCCTCCCTCCCGCCCGCCCGCCCGCCCCGCCCCTCCCCCCGCGCCGCTCCCGCTCCCGCTGCTGCCGCCGCCGCCGCCGCCGCCGCCGCCTGCCCCCGGCTCCGCTCCGCTCCGCGCCCGCCCGCCCGCCCGCCCGCACCGCTTTAAAGTCTCGGGCGGCGCCGGGCCCGCACTTCCCGCGCGGCGGCATGGAGCGGGGCCGCCGCCCGCGCCTCCGCCTCCGCCGCCCCCCCGGCCCGGCCCCGCCCGCCCCGCGCCCCTGAGCTCGGCCGGCCCGGCCGGGCCCCGCAAACTTTCCGCGTGAGGCGGCGCCAGGAGCCGGAGCGGAGCCGGAGCCGGAGCGGAGCCGGAGCGGAGCGCGAGGAAGGAGCGGAGCGGCGCGGCGCCTTCGTCCGCCCCCCTCGATGTGCGGCGCCGGACATGCGGGCACTCCTGCAGCCCTGCGCCTGGAGCCTGTGCGCGCACCTCGCCGCCGCCCTGCTCCGCGCCGCGCTCTGCCTGCCCGGTCAGTGCCCCGCGCCCCCGCGCGCGCGTGTGTGACACGGGGCGGCGCGTCCCGCGCGTGTCCCGGACCCGCGGGTCTGTGTGGGGGGGGGTGCACCTACCCGCGGGTCTGTGTGTGTGTGTGTGTGTGTGGGGGGGGGGGGGTGCACCTACCCGCGGGTCTGTGTGTGTGTGAGGTGAGTGTGTGTGTGTGTGTGCGCGCGCGCCTCATCCCCCGGCCCCGCTTGTGTGTGCGCCCCTCGTCCCCGAGCCCGCGCGTGTCCGTATCGGTGTCACTGTGTGTGTGTGTGTGTGTGTACGCCCGCCCGCCCCTCAGCCCCCCGCTACGCGCGTGTGTACGTGTATCACTCTCTGTATACGTGTGTGTGCGCCCCTCGTCCCCGCTTTTCTGTGTACACATATATTTGCGTGTGTGTGCAAGCACGCCCCCAACCCCGCGCGTGTGTACATGTGTGTGTGCGCGCCCCTTGTCCCCGGGCCCCGCGCGTGTGTACGTGTGTGTGTGTGTGTGCCCTTCACCCCCCGGCCCCGCGAGTCTGCACACGTATCGGTGTGTGTGTGTGTGTGTGGGGGGGGGGGTGTCAGTGTGTGCCCCTTGTCCCCGGGCCCTGCGTGTGTCGCTCCGTGTGTGTGTGTGCCCTTCACCCCGGCCCCTTGTGTCTGTGCACACGTATCGGGGTGTGTGTGTGTGGGAGGGGGGGGTGTCAATGTGTGCATGCCCGCTCGCCCGCCCGCCTCTGCCCGGGGCCGGGTGCGGGGTGCGGGATGCGGGGCGGGGGGTGCCCGGAGGAGGGGAGGCTCCCCCGGGGCTTGGTCCCCTTCCTTTCCCCGCCGCCCTGCCCTTGCGGGGCCGGGGCCGGGGCTGCCCCCCGCGGGCTCCGCCCGGCTGCAGCCCGGGGCGAGGCTCCGGCAACGCGGTGCCTCCCCGCGGCCGCCGCCGCCGCCGCCGGAGCCCGGGCGCGATCCCGCCCCTCTCGCCGCCTCCTTCATGGAGCCCGGAGCTAAGGAAAGTTAAAATGTCAGAGGCTCGGCTCGGCTCGGCTCGGCGGGGCCGGCATCCCTCGCACTGCCCCCGCGCCCCGGCAGAGGCGCTGCCGAGCTGCCGGCCGCCCTCCCGGAGCCTCCGCGCCCCGCTGGGCTCGGCTCGGCTCGGCTCGGCTCCGCTCCTTCGGGGGGCCCGCGCCCTGCTGCTGCCTCCCAGCCCTGGCACCACCCGTGCTCTGTACTCCTGCACACCCTCTGCCTCCTTCTCTCTCTCTTTCTCTTTGTCTTTTTAAAAACAAAATCTATATATTCCTTCTAAAATATGGAAGGGTTTTCCCTGCCCTCTTCCCCCAGCCCGTCTCCCGAAGGGGAGCAGCCGACTTCCCAAAGGGAGGTGGTGAAACTGCAGGCAAAGTGCTGTCAAGTGTAGAAGGGGAGAGAAAAGAATCAAACCTAGAGTTGATCTATTTATTTATTTCCTTTTAAAAAAAACACCAAACTTCCTTCTGGGGGCAGTAAACTTGCGACCCTTCCAGCCAAACGTTATTGTTGTTTCGGGGGCTGGCAAACTTCGATCTCTGGCGCTGAAACCACGTGACCGCTCCCGTATTTTGCAGACCCTTTTCCTGTCCACATGGTTTCATTTGTGTGCCCCCCCGCCTTAAATGAGAAGTCGCGGTTCGTTGCTCTAAGAGGCAGGACAGTTTCCACGCTGACCCCCTAGTAGCATGGACCCCTTTGCGGGTTAAAGGACGGACAAGCAGAACCATCTCTCTGGAGTCATTGCTCAGTCGTGGGGATAAGTAACCGGCCCTTTCACATCCCGGTCCTCCCAGACCGTTCAGTGATTTCAAGCAAAAATGAAATAAGCCGGAGCAAGGGTTAAAAGCTCCATCTATTTGAAATTCTGCAGCTCTTGAGGAGAAACATTTATCTTCTTTGTATTGATTTCTTCTCGATTTCAGCCCTCGGAGTGAAGCCTTTCTCTCTGGTTCTGATGTATATTGTACAGTAATTACATCTAGAAGGGAGGCTCTAGGAGCACTTGGAGAAAACGAGCTCTGATGCGGGTTTAATAGGACAGGATCGTAGGAATCCGTGATTTATAGCGGCGGAGTTTGGACCGCACCGCGTTTGCATCAGGCGGGTGCCGGGGAAGGCGAAGGGTGCATGGATGTGTGCGCGTGGATGTGCGCTGCGTGTTAGTGAAACCATCCGGCAACCCGAGCGGCTGGGAAATAGCTGCATCATACTTGGGAGGATTTGGAGGTTGTTCATCACACAAGGGTTTGCATGGAGAGCAGGCTGTTTCCTTGTTCAGGCCTTGATGCGGCTACCTTTCCCTGACTTCGTTATCACTTTTCCGAGGGGAAACGGCAAGAGTAATGCACGTGGGCTGGTTTCATTAAACAAGCGCAGACGCTGCCCCCTTCTCCTCTGCGGTGCAGGAGCGCTGCCCTGGGGAGGGAGCTTCTCCGTGGGCATCTGTGCAGGTGCCAGATTGTCAAAATGGGTGTCGGTGGGGAATCTGTCAAAAAAGAATTAACTATTCAGCACCTCTACACCATCTTTCAATAGATTTCCCCCCCCCCCAAAAAAAAAGTTTGTGAAAGAAGAAAAGCAGGGATTGCAAGTAGATGTAATTAAAAAAAACCTTCATGCAATAAACCCTTTCGTTCTATAAACACAAGCAAAATAGTCATTCCCCCCCCCCCCCTCCACTTTAGTTAGCAAAGCAGCAGACAAGGCTAAATTGGCTTTGTTCTGAGGTAAAGTATGACACGACCTAGAAAATAAATCTTTGCAGCTTTGCTTTTGTGAAGAGAATTGTAATGGATTTTGTACCTTGTGAATGGGTGTCTTGCTCTCTGCTGTAGCGAGGAGGAAAGAGAGTCATCCTTATCCAAAAAGAGATGGGAAGCTCTCCGGCTCTCCCTGAAAGGCTGGCGCAGTACATTCAGCTGTGGCACTGTCACAGGTAATTGCATTGTTTAATAAATCAAGCTAAGATAAGAGTAAAAGCAATTGTTTCTATGGGGTCTGTTCAACCAGGCAGCTAAATTCATTGTGTCCATGAATGAGGCCTAAATATTAACAATACAATAACATCCCTAATAAATAGTTTCTCAGTGCTTCTCCAAGAGAAGATGTGATAAACGCTCCACGCTACCCGAAGAAAAATTATGTATTCCATTACACATTTCTTAACTAGTCTAGCAGTAAACGTGGCATTTATGGAGCCATAGCTTGCTTTCTATTTATTAGGATAGATGTGTAAAAGAAGGTAGCCTGTTTTATCAAATTTGCCTCCCTTGTTAGCGGGTCGGGTAGTATTACCTAATTCACACTACCTTACAACTTCATTTTCTTTGTTTTGTTTTAATACAGGATATTTGGGGGGTGGAGGTGACGGTTTTCATACTCTTGAGTTGCGAGTTAATCTCTCCACCCTCGTTTGCTGTCGGGGAGAGGGGATCCTCGGTATTGTGTGCATCCCTCTCCTAAAAGCGTGTTCCTGCGAGCAGACTGACTGCCACTTATAAAGGTGTTGTAGCTTATCCAAGATTTCCCCGAGCAAGGTGTGTGTGAATAGAGAGAGGAAACGTACAGGAGAGGGCCCTCCAGGACTTTATTTAGTCCTGTGGCTTTTATGAAGATGACACTTCTTACGTTTTAATTATCTCTTCTGTTCAATGCCTTTTTAAATATGCTTTACGTTCCAGGAAGTGGCTAATGGAGTCCTTGCAGATAAAGAGTGTCAAATGTACCTCTCTCCTTCCTCCCCATGCCGGAGGAGCTGAGCTTGCTGCTTTGCTCCTGAGGGAGAGAGCTTTGATATCCCGTTGCAGGTATATACAAGCCGATTCACAGTTGAGAGAACCAGGATGCAGCTTTGAAAACAAACTTCAGGCAGTCCTGGAAGCTTGATATCCTAAAAGCCAGAGCAAGTGCAATTTGGAAGAAAGGGGAAATGTAATACCTTGGAGGGGAGGGAGGAGGGATCTGTTCCTAGAGGAAATGGAGTGGACTTGCCAGAGAATTGAGGCTGGGTGTCTGAGAAATACAGGAGCAGGTTCAACTTCTTTTCTGTTCCATGGTCTGTAAATGTGCTCAGACAGAAGCTCTTGTCCCCCACTGTTGGGATCTGGCACTGTTCAGGGTCTCCTGTTTTGAGGGCTGAACCAAATGTGTTGGGATGGGGCATGTAGAGTTGTTTTTCCCCCTCCTTTCTCTCTCTTCCTGCCCCACTTTTCAAGGCGGAGTTGGATTTCTGTATACACTGGTTGTAGGAAACTGGAGCAAATGGCTTTCTCTTCCAGTTCAGGGGAAAAAAAAAGTTTTTTCTGAGTTTTTTATGATGGCTTTTCTGCTAGTCCTGGTATGGGGACTTTCTGGCTTCCTTGCTGTTGAACAAGGTCTTTTGTTTGTGGTGGAATGGAGCATGGTCTGCCTGTGAGATGTGTGCCATCAGGGAACAGTGGATTTCATTGCGTTGTGAGAAGTCTTACTTGCCAACAACCTGATGTGACATCTGTGCAGAGTATAAACTTTCTGTAGTACGGGATGGAGCACCGGTGGGGCCAAGGTTTCACTTCTGTTGACTGTTTTTTGTCTGATGGACTTGCGCTTAAAGTTTTTTGTTTTTTTTTTAATTTTATTTTCAGCTGTGAACTTCCAAGTTTTTGCATCTTCTATAGTTTTCTGCAACAGCAAACACTGAAAGCCCTATCCATCTCTTGATTAGCATCGAAGGACTTGCATGCTGAGAGCTTTCTCAAATAAAACACTGTTAAAGTTAGCTGTAATTTAAATGTTTGTTTTTTATGGTTAAATTAAAGAAATGACTGCAAGCGATTAATCTCAACTATCCTTGGAAAAAATGCTAATAATTTGGCTTCTACTTTTTTAGGTGCCAAATGAATGTGTGGCATGATATGTGCTCTGGAGCCTAAGGGTATAGTAATAAAATTACACTTTATCCAAGATACAACTTTAATATGAGAAATGACAAATGGACAAGGCTAATTTCTGTTTGCTCTTAAGTTACTGTATCTTCATTTTATTGCAAAGCATCCAGCACAGTTGCTGTTATGTTTTGACCAAATTGTGATACTTCATACTTGTGCAGTCATTCTCAAGGATTAATTATCAGTGTTTTAAATGACTTATTCTGCTGTCAGTGGGGCATATCCAGAGATCCTCCAGGGCAAGTTTGAAAGGTATTTGGGCCCTTGCAGCAGCCGAGAGACTAATGGGATTCTCGGATGCATTGAAAATATTGCGGGGCACTTACCTGTGTTTTCAGGTACATAAATATCTACCAAATTAAGTTTTTAGCTCATTTGTAACTTTGGAAAACTTGCGTTGCCTTGGTGTCCAAGTAAAACGGAGTCCACTTCTTGTATCAAATTGACATGGTTGTAACTCTGTTGACTTCCTTGGAGTTATTTCTGGATAACACTGGCAAAATGTGAACTTTCTGGAGAGGTGCAGGTGTGGGAAGCAGCGTATAGAAGGAAAAGGTTGATGAATGCACACTTTCATCACGCGGATGGGAAGTGTCTGTAACAAGCTCCTGAAAAGCCTAGGTAAGGTCTAGTTGTTCTGATTGGGAGCCCAAGCTTTTTATATTGGCATGTTTATAAACTTACTAACAGGAGCAATGCTTTTGGATGCTGTTGTTAGTACCAGTGCACGTTATCTAATGTCATAATAGCATTGGGGGACTGCATTGTGCTAGGTCAGTGATTCTCAGGCAGGGTGCGGCGGTACCTAGGGTGCCTTGAGATCCTTTCAGGGGTGCTGCACAATGTTAGCACTGTTTGGCATGCAAACACGATTCACAAGATAAACCCAGAGACTTCCAACTGGAATTCATAGTGTTAAAAACAGTCTGACACTTTCAGAGTGTGGGCTTTCCAAGTTGCAGCAGAATTGCTCTTTTTTTTTTTTTTTTTCTAGTCAATAAATAACGTGAAAGTTGAGAGCTGGCACTTCGAGGGGTGCCTCAAGGCTGACAAGGTGGAGAACCACTATGTTGGGTCTGTACATGCCTGTGGGAAAGCACAGGGCCTGCCCTCTAGGGCACAGTGTAAGAAGAAAACTTTCCATCAACTTATAAAAGCTTAAAAGAAATGCAACATGCAAGCCAGGAGGTGAAAGCAGTGAGGGGTTATATAGACACTGATGTCCTCTTTGTCCTTTTAGTATTATTCCTTTTATTACTATAGGTGGCAAGGGGAATGCCGAGGGTGAGTAAATAGTGGAGAAAAGGGTGAGGAGGCTTTATAGTAATGGAATGAAGAAGCCATGCAATCGATGCAAGATTTATTTTTTTATTATAGTGAATGGGGTCACCTTACAGCTCTCAAATTAACCGTCGAGTAAACTATGGCTGAAGGTAAAGCCGGGTAATGCATGTGGCTTGGGGTTTTCTTTTTCTTTTTTTAATGTGGTGCCATTATGCATATTTAGATGTGTTTGGGAGTAGGAGTATTAGCAGTGTTAATAATCAAATAATTTGAATAATGATGGCCCATTTTATAGAACTTGGCTGCAACATACACCTGCCAGCAGCAATGACACATGAAATCTCAATTGGTGTGGGTGTTGTGGTTATTCTGTGCATAAGTGTTGCAGTAATGCCTGAGTGTGTTTATCCACCACCAGTTGCTGTTTTTGGGGACTCTGCATTCATAGCATGGAAACCTATGTAAAAAAAATCTAGGTGTTTTGAGACTTGGATTTTAAGCTTAGCAAAGATTGCTTTGAAAAATCCTTTTCTGTACTTGCTGATACTTAATGAATGAACCTTGAGCCAGAAAGATCTGCCTTGGTATTTAGGAGCAAAATGTTGGGCATTATTTGGTCATGTGGCAGCTGTGTGGTGTGTTTTCTCTCTCTCTCTCTCTCTCTCTCTCTCTCTCTCTCTCTGATAAAGAGCTTGCCTGTCTTTTTGACAGACTGCTTTTAAAGCTCTCCTGCTGTCAGCCAGTTTATTCTGGTGACAAAGAGGAAAGCTATCTGATCTTTGCAGGCAAAATGGCCAGTACTCGAGTCTGTCTGTCTGTTCCCATCCCTTTTGGGAAGGTGTCAGAGACACCAATACAATACTGCAGTGTTTAAAAGCACTTTCCTCTGTCATAAGCTTGGCATTCCCTGGCTAGGCCCCTGCCCAGAAGATGACCCTGGAATTTGGCTTTTAAAGGCAACAATAGTTTTTCAGCCTACTCCCTTTGAAGGATAACGCAGAAGGGTTTACACTGGAGAAGTGGTGACTAGTGAACGCGTGGGAAAGAGGCCAGGTTCACCTTGGCCCTGTGTGCTGGGTGCTCCTTCCTACCCCTGCCAAGAGCTTGGTGAAAACACCTGCTTCTTAACTTTGGACTGCTCTACACTCACTCAGCCTGGGTGCTGGTGACTCTGCAAGGGCCAGAGCTGTGCCAGACTGGACCCACCAGGGCTTATCTAAAAGCTTCCAGCAAGGATGCCCCTTTAATGCTGCTAAAATGACTGCTGCTTGGTCCGTTGTGCTTTCCAGGGATGTTTTGAACCCAGTCCTGTGCAGCTGGGGATGTGTTCCTGTTACTTCCTATATCCCCTGAGCTTAGAAAAAAATTGAGCTTCTAAGAGGTAGAACAACTGCTGGTAAGAAGTCCTTGAAGTAGGCAGAGGCATATCTTAAAGTCACTTTTGAATGCCTCGGTTGTTTGGTTTTTTGTTTGTTTGATTGTTTGTTGTGGGCCCAGCTTGCAATTCAGGCCACTTAAGGGATTGCCTCTTGGCTGAATTCCCCCCCTCCCCTCCCACCTCCCTTTCTAAAAACTGGGTATCATTAGGATTTCCTCCAGGTGCTCACCTGGAAATCGAGGCATCCCAAATGATGAGTTGCTTTTTGAAAATTTAAGTGTAGATCTACATTGAGCTCAAAAGTAGTGTTATGGCTTGGATTTCCCCAAGTGCCAGAGCCCAGTTGACTTCCAGTGGGACTTTGGCTTCAAAGTCATTTAATCACTTCTGCAACTTTTACTTTAGAATTACTGCGGAGGCAAACTAGGACCAAGAAGACCTTCCCCTGGGGACTGGTGACGCACAAAAATCTCTCTAAGGATGCATTTGTTTGATAGGAGAAATGAGGAAGCCAGCGCACTGGCTTTTACTTATCAGTCTCCTATTGCTAACAAATTAATTACCTTTTAATATTCCTTTCATAGCAGAAGAACTTGGGTTTTAATAGTCTAAACCTACCTTTAAAATATAAGTAAAATTTGCTATGTTGACAGCAGTTGCATCATATCTTAATTGGTGAGAATCGCTAATGGAGTACTCGAGTTCTAAAATTAGTTGTTTATTTTTCCTTTCTTCTGCGCCCAAGGGTTTTGCATCAGATTATATGGCTTCTGTATAACTGTTTGTATTCCAAAGCGTCACCTTCCTGGATTTTTAGCTATTTAAGTAAGTGTTAAATGTACAGGCTCAGTGATAGCAGTTTCAAAAGCTGTGATTGTTTTAATTGTTTCTTACTACATTGTTTATGCATAGTAAAGTGCTTCTCTTTTGTTTACTGTGAATAAATTCATTGTTATCTTTGTAAAGCCTGGTTACAAAAACGTGTGCGCAAGTCCTCAGCTGCTGTGAATTGTCATGGCTCCCCTGGCTGTAGTAGCATGAAGACAGTTTTCATTTTAGTTAGCCGAAGGTCCATTCTGTCATCTTTATGATGGTGTGGAAACAGGTAGTTTTAAGAAAAACTGGGTTTTTTATTAATGTTCATATAACTTCAGTCCACTGAACATGTGGTAGGGTTCTGTGCATCTTTGTCCTATTCTTGAAGGTTTGTGTTGTTTTTTCTTCCAAAGGTCCCATGCCCAAACTTGAGCTTCACCAATATGCTCTTTATAAAAAAAAAAAAAAAAAATGCTGCACTTTTATTCCCCGCTGCTTCTCCTTGATCCATCAGGAGTGTGCCATCTCTTTTTGTCAACTCTGTGCTGTTTGGAGGATATTTTTCTGTTACTTGTGTAGTGAAATGTAGAGGAGCATCTTAGCATGACTTTCTTATCCCAAGTTTGCCTCTTGATAGAGGCATACAACGTGCATTCCTGACATCTCTGAAGTGTCCTGTTCTGCTGTTGACAGCTGTTACACAGACTTTACAGAAAACCATTTGGTGTAAAGGGATGTTTTGAAGGGATGCCCATCCTACAAGAAAGGGAGATTACTACAGAGTTGGGGAAAACAGCAGAGAGCTCTAGTTCATTGTAATGGTGAATGAAATGTTGTCTTTCCCAATAAGTATTTTGTTTGCAAAGTCTTCCTTTTTTGGATTAGTAACTAAAGTCTCTTAACACCAGATGATGGCTTCAAGGAGATATTTTAGGTCTGTGAGGTTTTGGAGAGAGATGCATGTTTGCTTGCCTATGAGAAGGCATTGCCACGCTACTAATGGTGAGAGTCCCGTGTCCTGAATAAATCTTCAGAGAGTCTGTTCATGTGACTAGAAATCAAATTGTTTTGAGAGGGTGGCTAGATAAAGTGTGGCTGAAGATTCCTGCCTTCTCCAGGACTTCGTACTTTGTATTTTCTATGCCCTTTTCTGTTGCATTGTGTGTTTAGGGATCTCGGTGTTCTGGATGGGCGTCTGTTGTGGCATTTGCGGAGAGCTGATGTGGTGGTAGGGGATTCTTTCATGCACAGTTCAGGCCTGAGGGAGGACCATCGGGACTGACTGGTGTACTATAGACCATTACAATTCATCCACCTATCCTTGAATGAAGCCCAGTGACTTGTTTGATTTATGGGCTTCAGACCTTGATTTAAAGACACCTAGATGACGGACCTACAGCTTTCTTTGGGAGTTTGTTCAGTGGCTAATTAACCAGACCACTTATTTTTAAGCTTGCCCCATTTCCAGTCTTAATTTGCTTGGCTTCTGATTGTAACCATTGGTTCTTGTTTAAGCCTTTCTCTGCCACATTAAAGAGCCCCCTATTACCTAGCATCTTCTTCCCAGGAAATAACATGATTACCGAGTACAAATAATCCATCGTTTTTCCTGATAAGCTACACAGTCCAAGCTCTGTAAGTGAGCTGACACATTCTCCAGTCCTGTAGTGACTCTTATAGCTGTTTTCTATGTTTATTTAAATTTTCTCCAGGTCTTTCTTTTTAAAAGTAGATACTGAAATTGGACATGCTGTTGCTCTTGTCAGTGCCACGTACCCTGTATTCATTTCTCCCCTGCCTATATATCTAAGGATTATGCTGCAGCACCATGCTGGAAGCTCAGGTTGAGTTGTAATTTTGTATGTGGCTGCATTTAAAGCATGTTTTGTTTGAATGGGACCCCTCACAACTTGAATATAAGTCTAAAG
Organism: Alligator mississippiensis; assembly: GCF_030867095.1. Lineage (NCBI taxonomy): Eukaryota > Metazoa > Chordata > Crocodylia > Alligatoridae > Alligator > Alligator mississippiensis. The sequence goes on from NC_081835.1 coordinate 2,277,675, forward strand.
GTGTTGCCTGTCTATAAGCAAAGTGATTTGCAATATCAGAGTCCTGTAAGATGCTTCTGTTTGATCCTTTATTGCAACGTTAGATCCACTTAGACTGCCACAGTTTTCTACAGTTAATAGCCTGAAAATAATGTGATTTTTGGTACTGTGATTTGGACCATTGCACTTTCTGTAAAGAAGTGGCTGCCAACAGCATCTCGTCAGCTGAACGAGGGATTTTTCCCTTTCTGTAGTCCAAGGTTATCCATGCTGTTGTCAGACTAAGGCTTGAATTCAGTAATGTGCTGTACCTGGAAGAAACTTGTGTATATCCAAAAGATAAGTGGTTGATGATTTTAATATGGTCTTTTTAAGGGAACCAACCTCATCCACTTATGCTAGTTAATTGTTCTCCCTGTCAGGAGAGGATGCATCTTGGGCCGCTGACTTAGTACTTGATGCTGAGCACATACAGCTCCCATTCACTCATTCACTTTTGTGGCAATTACAAGTGCTCAATGCTGTTTTGGGATCAGGCCATAATGTGCAGTTAACAGGATTTCTAAAAGTTACCTGGCTAGTTGCTGTATCTGCACTGTTGTCTCAGGGTCACACGATAAATAATGTTGTTGGTAAACATGAGAAGTTCAGCCTAGTCTTTTTGATCAAGTTAATCCTGCCTTCTTTTGCTTTCTCTTAAATCATGCACTAATTAGCTGAGGTGTCTAGTAAAGAATAGGTGAAATGCATGTAACGTGACATTTCTTATTTGCCCATTTGCATAATTGCAGAGGCTTTCATTGCTGGCAGTGAGAAATTCCTCATCAGGTCAGGACCCAGCATTTCCAGCTGTGATCATATGATCAGCCCTCTTAAGTGATTTAATCTATTGGTGGGGGGGGGGTCACCTCCATTTCATGTATCCCTCCATTCCCTGACTATCCAAGGGACTTGAGAAATCCCAGCCTCTGTTTCCTCTGTTGACTCCTTGGCTTGCTGCTAGTGTAGGGGTGCAACAAACTCAATAGGAGAAACACTACCAGTGGGCAATTATCCCATGTATAGAGAAGTGGTACATGTAGGGTATGGGGACAGTATGGCTAAGGGATTCTGGGGCTCAGCCTTTCCAAGTGGGAGGGAGAGTAGGCCCCTTTCCCCCCCCCCCCCCACGATGTGGGACAAAGTGAAATTGAATCTGAAACCCATCAGTGCCCTTGCTTCACTTACAGAAGACAGAGGGCAGATCAGAGCCAAGCAAACATCGGCACTGTGTGCGGGTACCAGAAGTGCTAGTGTTGATCCTTTTGATAGGAAGGCACTGGGCACCTGGAGACTAAGGACCTGCAGACATAAATCCCGAGCTTTTGACTGCCCCTGCTTCCCCCCAGTGCTTTCCCCATCCCTGCTAGCCCTGCAGAATTGGGATGGGGAAAGATAGAGCATATCTTTCAATGCAACCATTGTAGCATGTTACAGGCCTGTGATGATACTGGGCTGTCTTCCTCTGCTGTTATGGAGAAGGTGTGTGTAATGCCCAATATCATTACCTGCTACAACATACTGCCTATGAGAAACGGCAGTGCAAATGTATTTTAATTTGTAACCTAGCCTCTTGTGCCAAGATTGGACTACTTCTGTTCTGTGGCATGTGTGATGTTAGCATCACTTGGAGAAACGTGCTGATAGCACTTAAAATCAAGAGAAGCAATTAAATGTTATTTGTAAATTAGAATCCAGAGGATCTGCAAGAAAAACTAGTAGCGCTTAATTGGACAACATTTTAGAGCCCAAATTAAAAAAAAAAAAAACAAAACAAAAAACCCCAAGCTATGTAGCGTTTGAATGCTCAAGGACGTGATTAATATGAACTTATGTATTGATCCATACACATAATATCATATTTTAACTACTGTTTAAATTAGAGGTCATCCGTGTTCTTGATTGCTTAAGAGTCGATCTGTCTTATCTCATCTTGTACTCATTTATAGTTGTTTCCATTTCTGGCATTGTTGGAGAGACAGCAAGTGTTTCAACCTAAATTAAAATCAATAAGAAGCAATTTCATTTGTTTTTAACTAGGAGGGCAGGCTTTTTCAGTAAAACTCTGTAGAAACTGAGTCTTCTGGTTCATTTTACCAAGATAATTGCCAAATCTCATGAATTCTTAATTTTTTTTTTTGTGTGTATAGGAATGGATTAATTTTCCAGTGCACCTAATAAAAGGTCAGATATGATTTTAAAATAAACATTTATTTAAAGTCGTCAATGGGAAGTGCACACTGTAACGAGAGCTCTGCTCTTGGCCCGTAGAAATGATTTTGAAAGCATATTTGTAAAAGAACGTGAACATTTGTGGACTGGTGCTGGACAAACAGATCTTGACTGGCGGACTTGCACTACTGACACTCGCAGTGCAAGGGCACCCACCGTTGCATTTGAATGCTGTTCTGCAGGGACATCCAGCGCACAGGCAGGGGCCTTACAACTTCACGTGTATTCAGTCCCTGTCTTTTTGGAAAATCTTGCGCTGTTTCTTGAATGTCACGTGCCACCCTCGTGAAGCTGTTGCCCATTGCTTTTCTCCACCTAGGCAACTCAATTGCCAGTTACAGCTTGTGACCTGGATCAAATTGAATTTGATGCTCAGATTGAGATCATTTTGGCACTACTTCTTTATTTCCCCAGTTCAGATCTTCCCTCCTATTAGGTTACATATCTTTTTTTTTTTTTTAAAAGTAATGCTCTCTGGAAGCTGCTAACACTGAATGGATTGCTGCCTCTTGTCTCGGGGATTGGATTGGAAGGGACAAGAACCATCTTTTTTAGGCTTATGATTTTAAACTTGCTCAACTTAACAAATTCATCATTGCCACCACTTTATGCCCATTTTCCCTGGGAGCTGGACCAAGACTACTCAACTACTGGGGACCACTACCTTCCCCCAATTCGGGCAGCCTCCAAAGAGAAGCCGAGAGCTGACTGGGTATGGAGACTTCATTCCCATTTTAGAGACGTGACTTCCAGATGGTCCTGCTGACAGGGTGTATGCTTGTGGGCAAGTTTGCATTGCTGTTGATGCTGTACTGCTGCTGCCTCGAGAAAAATTCCATCTCTGGGGTTTTCAGTGTCTCTTTAATGAAGTTTCAGATTCCCCCGTGGGCCTTTTATACATGAAATGTTTACAGTAGTTCAATTGACCTTTGCTCTTGGGTAACCAGAGAATGGGCAGGCAACTCAAACCCTTACACTGGCATGACTTGGTCCAATCCAAGGGGGTCGGACTCGATCTATTGAGGTCCTTTCCAACCCTAACATCTATGAATCCAGGGCAGAACATTGCCTTAAAGGAGCAGTGTAAAAATCACGCTGGTATAAGTTGCTCCAGTGTAGATATTTGCCTGCAGGTTGTTTTATTTGCTCGGTGCATGCAGGCTGTTGGTTTCACAGCCAGTTAAGCTGGAATTAAATGTATTGTATGTCCAGGCCCTGAATCTCCCATGTAAAACAAAGTGTAGCAGATGCAATCTTGGTAAATCAAGGGCAATGGCAAAATTCCTTTCTTCAGATTTTCTCTAAAGAATATCCGTTTGCTCAGGTAAACTTAAGGACAGATGTCTAGCTTGTTCTAAAAAAGTGTGTGTGTGTGTGCGCGCACACACACACACGTGTCTGTATACATGCATGCACATTTTTTTGTATAGATGTGTGTGTATATGCATATATACATGTGTACACACACAAAGGAAGATATTTAATATGTGTGTGTGTGTATGTATTAAATTCCCCTCAGTATTTGAAGTTGTTAACTGTTTAATAGTCTCTTGTGTTTTCTTGTGGCTCTTTCTTTGCTATCATTTATCTTACTGATTCAGCTATGTTGAGGATTTGGGGGGAAAGGGCAAGGAGAGGCAGAAGTGGCTATTGAAGCAAGCTTCTGTTCCCCTAAAACTGTTAAGAAAGCAATATTTTGTAGGAACAAAACCTAATTAATAACTAGCTGGCACTGATGAAGAGCTCGTTTCTGTCATCCTTGAAGGCAACTGGAGAGAAGCACATGAGCTGCTTAGATTTTAATGTCAAAACAGCAAGCCGTTTCTTTTTAGCTAACCATTCAGAACCATATAGGAATTTATGTCTTGGCACCAGATGGCCAACTATGTTTAAAAATAAGAAATATCAAGTAGTTCTGGTGCATGATGTACCATTGAATCGGAGGAAATGGCGTCTTGACCATACTTTAGTCCTATCTTTCCTCTATGAATCCAAAATGGGAATAGAGCAAAAGGAGTAATGCATATTCTAGTTCAAATGCTTTGGCTCTTTGCAAAAGCTAATGCCCTGTTTCAAACACTGGTTATGTGCTCTGCCATATGATACTACCAAGTGATGTGATTTATAATTTTTAAATTGGTTTTGAAAATGAAAGTTCACTTTCATCTCTCTCTCTTTCCACCTGGATCATGGTGTGTCTGGTTTCTGGTAATTCTTTTGACTGCCAGACCTCTCACTTCTGTGGATGAATGTTGAATTACCACAGACATTGTACATTCAGGTCTCCAGTGGCCACAGCTTTTCACATCCAGAATCCCAACGGATAGAAACCCTCTTCTCATCGTGAGAGATGAGCATACAGCGCGTCTGTAGAGCCACATAAGTGCTTGTAGGATGTGCACTATCAGTGGCTAACTAGCTACTCCAGCTAACTTCATTTGTACTTCAGTAGTACCCAGCTAAATATCTTTGTGGTCCTCAACCTCAACTTTTAGTCTGCCTGCCAGTTGTGTTTTCTGTCAAACTGATAGCGGCTTGAGTGCCCAGGAGAAAGCTGCTTCCTTAAAACTGGGTACATAAAATAGCGTATGGGATATGTCTTTCTACTTTCATAAGAAGCATATGGAGATTGTCACACGATGTCATGGTCCATTAAGCAAATACTGAAGCTTATTGGGTTGCTGAGACTTGTCTGGTCTTTACAACCAGCTAAAAATGAAGTATGCTATTCTTGCCCGCACCATCTCAATTCTCTTTTGCTGTATGGACTGTTCATCCAGGACACCGTAAAGCGCTGAACAAAAGAAGGAATCAATAAAGTCATTAGCACCTCACTGTCTATGTGGGAACATTGATGAATTGGTCCATATTCCCCCTGGAGTCTATTTAGTGACTTGTGTCAGGGGAAAAATAAGTAGCATAAACAAAAAGTGCACCCTTGCAGTAGCTCTCCTGCCTCTGAGTAGAGCAAAGACAACGGTGTGTATCTTTATTTTTTTGGTCTTTTTTTAATACATGTAGGAAAAGAAATGGCTTTATAGAGTGCAGCATTGAGGTCCTGCTTGCCTCTTTCAGTCTCTTTCTTTGTCATTACCAGCTTATCTTAACTTTCCATGTGGCCCTATAAGGGTAGCTGGATTTCTAAGCCCGGTGAAGAATGAATCGGTGGTACCATTTGCATATGCTGAAAAGACTACTCCGGAGAGCTTTTTATTGGGACTGTAGTAATACAATATTGTTTAATGGTATTTAAAATAATATTTTATCAGAAACAACTTACCTGGGCTGGAGAAATAGATGTTATTCCTATCTGCCTGTATTGTCAGGAGGTTTTTATCAATCCTTCTGCCTGTTGTGTTTTGGTTATCTTTTTTCCTTGGTGATCTGCAGCCTTCACAATTGCAGTAATAGTCTGTTATGTATAGATTGGTTTATTGCCCTCAGATGCCACATTGGAAAAGCGACTTTGGGCGTTGCGGTATTTAATTCTTAGGTGCTCTTCCTGCTGCCTAGTGCAGTCTTTAGTGCTGAATTAGGAACCGGGCTCTCCATTGCAGTACAGAGCCGCGAGTCCCATAGTATCTGAGCTCGAATGTCTCAGGCACGTGCAGGATGTGGCTACTAGCTGCCAGGCTTATGCCCACTGTTTTCTGCCTCTACTGCTTGTAATCGCCTAATTCATATCTGAGCACATAGTGAGACAAGTCATGCCCAATAGCTTCCTAGCAGAGGTCTGCTGAAGGAACAAGAAGCTGGGTAAGGTATAGAGGAGGAGGGTGACTCTCTTGATGTTGTCTGATTTTGAAGGTGATGCTTGGGGTGCACAGCAGCATAAGTGAGGAGATGCTCGAGGTAACCAGTAATTACTAGGCCAACAGGTCAGGGAGAACGAGTCCCTTCCCTTTTCCAAGTTAATTGGGTGCACTTCTCTTTTGATTCTTCGCTGTGCAACCATTTCCAAGGTTAGCATGACACCCACTCCAACATACCCAGTAGTCCAGTGGCTGGGGCACGCACTTAGTGTGAGATGATGCCGATGTGGAAACTTGAGGACCTTTTTGTGAAAGGGCCAGAGATGATGAAGAATATTGCGGGGGGGGGGGGAAGCATTTGTGTATAATTTTAAATAGCAGCATCTGGTGGAAGCTGGTGGCAGTAGGAATCCTAGATGCTAGGGTCAGAAGGGACCCTCTGGACCCTTTCAAGGTTATCCACGTCCTTCTTAAAATACGGCGCCCAAAACGACACAGTACTCCAACTGCGGTCTGTCCAGTGCTGCATAGAGGGGGAGTATCGCCTCCTTGGATCCATTCGTGATGCATCTGTTGATGCATGATAAAGCGCGGTTAGCTTTGCTGATGATTTCGTCGCGCTGACAACTCGTGTTCATCTCGGAGTCCGCTATGACTATGGAGTCCCTTTCTGCTTCCGTGCCGCTGAGAGGGTCACTTCCCAGCCAGTAGGTGTGCTGGATATTTTTATGCCCTCGGTGCAGCACTCTGCATTTATCCTTGTCATAATAAAGGCATGCCTACCTGTAAGGGTTGGCAGATGTACTATGGCATCAGGCTGTGGGAGGGCTTTATTAAGAGATTTTCTGTAGGGATACCCCAACTCTAACAGGGTAATTACAGTGGTTTTTTTTCTTGTTCAGTAAAACTCCTTGCTGAATGCAGTGGGAACTTCTGCTTAAAGCCTGATGGTACAATATGGAGCAAAATCTGATTAGCAAAGTGAGTTATTGCCATGTTGACAAGGAAAAAAAACATCTATCAACTCCAGGATGTGTTGATAAAGGGCAATGATACTTTACAGCTGCTTCCCTGGAAAGTTATGTGGTACAGATCGCCTCATTGCTTACATGGTGTTTCATAAGCTTTGGCAGTTTGTGTATGGAAGGGAAACGTGTGGAGATTGCTTGCTTTCAAATACTAAAGCCATTATATTTAATGAGTAAAACCTGTTGGAGGAGAAAAACTCTATTGGCGCAATTATGTAGGTAGTCAGAGACTGCTCTCTTGTCCTCTCTGTATTCCATTTTACCACCTACATTTTTATTTTAGAGCAAAGCATTTTAAAGACTGAAAGAGAAAAGGGAGCTGCGATGGCAGGTTGTGTAAAATACAGATTGCTGCACTAAAATCAGTTTAATTCTAGACTGCATTTTAAAATAAACCTCAGATGTCTTTCTTCACCACTTGTTTCCAATTTGAGCCAGTTTTCACTCGGTGCAGGTGCGTCTGTGAAGCTTAGCAGTCTCTCAGTACAACACTTTAGAAGGCTACAAGTGGAGATAACATAGCAATTAGATGCTATACTGGATTGTAGGTGATTTGCCCAAGTTATAAAACAGCTGGGGGAGACTCATGATAGTCTGGGTGAAAATTGGATCCTGTTAGCATCTCCCCTAGCCTGACCTGAACTTGGACTGGGAGATGCTTTAGGTTTTGCGTAGGTCTGTGCAGTGCTAAGTTCATGGTATGTAGTTGAGAACTACTGCTCTGTCCACTTTGACCCCAGTCAGTGACTGGATCTTGGGAAGGGAGATGGGCCAGAAAAGGGGACCACCAAGATGCATCCTTCAGGCTGCTTTTGCACTAACTAGAGGTAGTACTGGTGCATTTCAGGCATTTGGGGTATAATGTCAGGGGAGGGAGACGAGCAGTCTTGCACCCATTTGTGACCAAGCAGTCTCTCTGAAAGGCACGCGATTTGTGCAGAGCAAAGCTTTCCAGGGCAGCAGTGCTACTTCCAAGTCGGGCAGGGAGTTGCTGTCTCTGTAACCTGAGTTTTGATTTAACTAGGCATCGCTGTCTGTTAATATTTAGGTATTAATATATTCCCCCATGGCTTGATCAGCTATTTGAAATGAATTATCTCACGCTGCTGTCACAATTAAAGTGAGACGTGCTGAGGTGAAAGGGAATGTCTGTTTTGTAGATTAGAAGGATTGTGCCTAGTGAGAATGAATATCGTCCCAAGGTTAAATTATCTATTTAAACCCTTCCAATTACAAGGCCAGGTAGAGGTGTGTTTTCTCTTTCTGTGAGGTTTAGCAGAGAACAGATAACTTAATTAGAAGGAGTGGGAGAGGGACTTGGCACCTGACTGCTGCTGCCCACCCCCTTCAGTAGGCGCATCCTGCGCTCATTGCTTTTTTGGCCAGCTCTAGGCCATTGCTTTCCTGCCTCCAAGCATGCTCCTTGTACAACTGCCAGTAGCACGAATCCCATGCACTCTGGTGCTTGTCCAGACTGAATGAATGGCTAGGCTGGATCAGCAACCAGATGATCATAAGACAGGCAAATGGCAGGAGTACGGTTGAGGATCAAGAAGAGACTTGTAAGCTGGATGCTTGCTGTTTCTCTCCCCGCTTCTAAATAGTGGAAGTGGTTGGTCAGGTTTTGCTGCCCAGGCAGCCAGGTTGAAGGTGGGGTGCAGAGCCTGATGTACTGATGGAGGTCTTGGGTGGGTCCTGCCCATCCCCTGGGAGCTGCCATGAAGGTGGCAGTCTGCTGGGCTGCCTGCCTGCAGTCCTGGGGACAACGTACACCTGCATAAAAGCTGCTTGTGACCTCCTTTTCCCTTGAAGCCCCTTTGAGGCTGGACTTGCATTACTTGGAGGAAGGAGTGTTTGCCAGCTGCTCCTGCCTACCTAATGGACAGATACTCTGACAGTGTGAGCAGCCAGTAGCTATTTCTCTTCAGCTTGAGACCATGCCACTAGCCCAGGTAAGGGCTGCATTTTGCTTCCCCTCTCCTCCCTGTTTAAGCTGATGCAACCCCCCCCCCACCCCTCCAGTTCAGTGCTGAACTTGTCTTGCACATTGAAGGTAAACCAGCTGACTCTAACAGCTTAGCAGAGATGGGCTCATTTCAGGTGGGGGAGTGAGGTGTGCATGACCTTGCCAAGGTGAGAGGGGGAAGCCAAAGCCCTGGAAAGAAAGTGGTACCCAGAATGGAAGCCCTATGAATTTCATCTCAGCTGCACAGGAGTGCTGCCTCCTCGTTTCTTGGGGCAGTGTAGGCGCGTACACATCCATCCATCCATCCCTGTGGCTGCCCTTGCATTCTCTGGCAGGAAGGGACTGAAGTTAGTGGCTTTTGGTAGCCTGCATTTCTGCTGGTGACTGTCTGATGATTACCCATCCAGGAAAAAAAAAAATCTCACTATGTCTGGGGAGAGATGGGCTTATTCCAGCATAGGGTTGTTACCCAGCATTGTATTACCCCAGGAGCTCCTTTTCTTGCGGAAGGACTTACAAAGGCTCCTTGCAAAGGAAGAGCAGAAATGTACGTGGTGAGGATGCTTTTTCCCACCTGGTGCAAGGCTTGAAGTGTTGTTTCTTCCTCTTTGCTCCAGTATAGCAAGGCAGAGTGCATTTCTGCTGCAAAATCCAAGTGACGTACCTTCTTGTGTGCAAAAGTCCTAGTAAGTTGAATGGAAGTTATACATGTGATTCAAGAGAACACGCTGTTTAAATTAGATAAGCAATGTATGACAGTGAAAGATCACTGAATAAAGAGTTCTTAAAATACCCACAAAAGTGAGTGCATATAATGCTGCTAGGTTTTATTAATAAAGTGGAGTAAGACTTTCATTTTTTACTATTATAAAAGACTTTTTATTTGAAGATAATAGCCTTTTGTGTAATTTAACTTCAAGGTATGTGCTTGCCATTTGGTAAGCTACAGATCTTGTCCTGATACTGAGTGTTTTCTTGTGCCTGATAGGGACACTGTTAAGGTGTAGTATAAGTATATGCCTACATTGAAGCTCTGAGCTGCCCTTTTGAACCAGAGAAATTCACCTTCAGGTTTGCAGTGATAATCACTATATGGATCTTATCTGTGAAGCAGATGGCCTCCTTTGCTTGCTTCCTGACTAGGTATACACAGCTAATTGCCCTTCTGAGAGACTTGATTTGCAAGCTTACACTGGAAGAAAGCTTATTGTCTGCCTGCAGTCTTGTTTTTCTCTTGCTGCCAGAGGCCTTGCTCCAGCAGAAAAAAGCAGAACAAAGCAGATCTGAGGGAGCACTTCTTTAGGTAGAAAATTACAGCTAAAAGAGGATTTCCTAGGATGCATAGAAGCTGCATGGTATCACGGTGTCTGTCTTCACTCTGGCTGGTAGAGTAGGAATGCTAGACCTTTCCTCTGATGTAACAGGCAAGGTAGCCACATACTTGAGTATGTTCTTGTGGCAGAATATGACCGAGCCTGATATTGTAGGGTAAAAATGGGGAAAAGTGTCATACCCTGGAGGGGGCGGGAATGGAAAACCCCTACTTATTTAGTGGCTTCTAAAATTGAAAACTCCTTAATAGGAAACTAGTGTTTAATGATGTAAAGACACTTGTGAAAAGCTCATCTACTGATGTAGTTACCATTTTAACACTGCTTCTTTGTAGAATAACTTGAAAATCAATAGAAAGCTTAGGCTAACAAACTGTGATTTGGATCTTGAGAGTTTGGACAGTGGGTAGATGGTGGATAGACTGCACAGAAGGTAATAACTTGCTTGAGAGATGTCACAGGAAGGCAGGTGATGCAGGGTAGGGCAAATTAACATCCAGCCTAGGGTAAAGGACCTTTAGGTGCAGAAGGACTATAAAGGGAGATAGTGGTGGTCTTCAGGAGCTCTGTGTCCAAGATTGAGTGCATTTAGTCCAGTAGTTAGGCTGGTCAGAGTAGTCAAGCAGACTCGAGCCAAAAAGCAGGTTTCAGCTGGACCCCATGCTGTCTCACTGCTCATTCTCATGGTCGGAGGGACTAGTTGGGGTGCTCCCTTTGCAGTGCATGCCTTACTTCACCTGTGTGGAGCAAGCACTTCTCTATGTCCCACCTTGTATGTTGTTTGGACTTTCTTTTCAACCTGCTTGAGAGGCACCCACTTGCAAATGGGTTACATGTAAAGTGAGTGACACTCGGTTTTAAATGAATAGCAGTGGCTGCATCTCTTGTATCTTACTGTCCAGCCCTCCCTGGATTGAAAATACATAAATATTTGAAACATAAATATTTTGAGCTGACATTATGAGCTGGACACTATGAAGTTATACAAACTTAATGAGAGAAAAAAGAAAGAGAAAATCCCATGCATGACTTTGCATAAAGGAGGAAAAAAATCAAAGGACTAACAAATTTGCATAGATAACATTTGAATTGTTAATTCACATTGCACTGCATTGCAAGGATGTGTCATTTTTAATTAAGAATAAAATGTGGTGGATATTTTAAATTGGAAATGATTATAATTGCAGATGGAAATTGAGCTTATGGGAACTGGTTTCATTAATTGTTTTAAAATTTGGCTTTTTTTAAGTTTGCAGTACAGGGAAATAATGACACACAAATCCTCAAGTTCAGTCATTACATGACTAAGTCCTTAATACTTCAAATCCTTAAACGCATGTAATTTAAGTGTGAGTTGCACAACTGATGTGAATGGGGCTTTTCATGGGGGGAAAAGTTATGCATGGATATGTTTACAGGATTGTCTCAAAACCGGCCTTAGATTGCTTGTTTCAGACTTTTTTGTATATGATAGTTACATCTTTCATTTTGGGGCTCAGTGCCATTAAACATACTTACCTTCCTTCAGGAAGAAAGCAGTTGTGGTTGTTAACTCCTTCTGTGAAATAATATGATGGGTTCAGTTTGTTTAAAACCTGTGCCATGCTGAAGTAGGTATTTCACTTGAGGTAGTGGGGGGAAAACACAGTTTTTAGACCATTACTAGAAATGGCCACTTGCTCAGCCATTTGAGAGAGCAGCGCAATGTATTTATTTCACATATACACATGTATCCAAAAGGCATTTTGAAGTGAGCAAGATTAGATAGCGCTGCTGTCTACCCAAGGATGCTGTTATACCTTAGATGCGAAGGGTCTTCAGAGAGAGATCCAATTAGCGCTAATAGTAAAACTGTGTAAATCTTCTGCACACTGGTGTGAGAATGGATGTTCTCAGTGATTGGCAGGTATTATCTTGCTACTTTAATCTGGGATCCTCCCTTGATCATTTGATCAACGGTGTCACCTGTTTTCCAGTGATGCAGCGTACTGTGAATAAAACTAGTGTTTATTGGCAGGAGCCAGCTAATGCAGCTGAGTGGTCAGCATGGTACTGGTATTGAAATAAATGCTTGTAAGGACTACACCAGACAGCAGCTCTGCTGCTGCCTTTGCCTTAGCAGGGAGGCATTGGGTTTTATTTCGGAGAACTCCAGTTTGTATTCCTGGAAATGTCATTGCTTTGTCTGCCAAACCCTCTATTTGTTCCCCTCCACCCTCCCATCTTTCATATTATACTAGGTGGCTGCTGCCTTTGGGAAGGCCCCCCCTGCCTCCTTTGGGTGCTATAGTGTTGAGCAGCAGTGTTTTAAGATACATGCCACACCTGCTAGACTTAAGTCAGTCCTTTTTGCCAAAGGAGATTAGTTGCAGAGGGAGAGGACATGCACAGCTTAATTTTTGTTGTGTGACATGTCAATAGCTCAAAATTAGGGGAAGTGAACCAATATTTAGTAGGATGAAGAAAGGACTTACTTGAATGACAACCGTATTTATTTTTCTCACCGGTACGTGACCAGAGCTATAAAGTATGGTAATGTCACTAGGGTAATATACAGCTGATAACAGCAGATTCATTTGCATTTCTTCCCCTTACCTTGTGGTTTTTTTCCCTGAAGCACATGTGTAGGGAATCAGAAATGCAGTTTGCCTATTATATGCTGGCAGTAATCTTTCAGTTTTTTTAATGTAAAAAATGAGGCAGGAAACATGAGCGGCTAGTGATGTATGGGGCTATTGATGGGAATTGAATTTGCAAAGGGAAAATGGGATTTGGTTGCAGTCTGAAATGATAATGATGTAGCCCAAATGGATTTGTAATGGTCATTCATTCATTGTTTTCTCCAACTGTGTAGTTTGACAAGAAATATTTATGCAGGTGACTATGAAAGTAGCATAGGTTTAGCTCTGTGAGTAGGAGTTAATAGCTAATGGCAAATAATAGGTATGCAAACCCTGAGCTCAAGCGTGTTTCCACTGACTTTATTAGATGTCAGAGCGGATCCAGAGACTTGCTTATGCTGGAACACGAAAAGTAGTCAAGGGTGGGTACTTATTTACTAAATCTCCCAAAGAAAATACAATGTCTTGTCACATGCTTTTGTATAGATTTGTTGTATTGATCTTGAGAATTTACACCACTGTAAAGACACCAGGGACTTCACCAAATGTCGAGGTAGAAAAGGTCCATGCTCTGGTGAGCTTGCAGTCCAGCTCTGATGTGCAGTATAGTGGAGATGGTGCAGAGATGCATGAATCCAACTCACTTTTTTTTAAGTAAAAGTAAAGAATTGCTGACTTCTCTAGCAGCCAAAGCTTCCAGCTAATTGTAGAATCATGTTCTGTTCCACCTGTATCTGTTGGCTCCAAGTCTCCTGTACCACGCACGGGATTTAACACCAGTGCAACTTCGGTGGAGTCGCTCCCCATGCTCCTGTGAAAGTGAGAGAAGACCTGTGCCCAGCGTGTATGTGGTCGCAGCTGGCAAATCTTGATGTCAAAATGAAGCATCTGTTTGATATTCTGGTTTATTAGTAGATCCAGAATTACACATTAGATAGTTATCTCCTATTTTGGTTGGAGCGTAATCCTTGTTAAATACCATGTTGTTTTTAAAATTCAATAGAAATTATAATGGAGTATGTAAAATGTGCTTCTGGCTTTATAAATGTATGCTCTACCATAAATGGAAAAGATTTTTTTCTCCATTTAAAATTAATATAACTTGTGTGTGTCTGTCCATTTAACGACAAGCTGAAACTGTATTAAGTGAGTACAAAGAGGGCAGCACTGGTTTATATGTTACTGATGTTGCCCCTAGCCACCTCTGACTATTGATTAAATTATAAACTCTCTGAAAGAACTGTAATGTTATAAAGGAAAGCGGTGATGCAAACTTTTAGGGCTTTTTCTGGTTAGCAACAGTCACCTATACATGAATGTTAATGCTTGCCAGGAAATAACCTATTGTGATGGCAGAATAGCCTACACTTCCTGCACTATTTTGGTCGTGGATTGTTCTGTTTTTCAGGGTTTTCTTTTTTTTCTTCCCCTTGGCTTGGAAGTGAAGGTTCAGATTTAGAAATGCTAGAAGCAGCACAGAAGTCTGTTTAGTTCAGAAGGCTTTGGGATCCTAACAAGTGAGCAGTAGCAAACTTCAGTCGATTTTAAATGATCATATGGGATCTTGTTGCCAGCATCCGAACGGCACATAACCAATATGGAACTGGTTGGAGCTGAAGTACACCTGGTTCACTTGCTACATCCTGCCCTGCTTCCTAGACCATCCAGTCTTCAGGGCAGGGGTTTCTCTCTGTCCATTGTCTGTTCAGTACCCAGCACGATTAAGTCTTGGACCATGACTGGGGCTCCTGATTCTTAATCAGTAAGAGTAGTTGGTGACAGGTGTTTCGTTATGGCTCATTCCCCTGTGTAGGGCTTTAGAAAAAATCCATTTTGCAGTTCCATCATTGGTCCTTTTTGCAGAGCAGTGAAGTTGGACAAATGTGCATGTGTCGGGAGGAAGGGGCTTGGGACTGAGCGGGGGATATTGGCAGTGGCTTAAGCAAATTCAACCTGTGTTGTTGGTGATAGCTGCAATGGGGCTGCCTGTCTTGGAAGAAAAAGCTGGAAGCACTGAAAGGAAAGGTCGTGCAGTTAATCTCTACTAGCAAATGGCTGGTATTCTACATCTGGTTGGGATTTCAGAGCATCCAATACTACAGCATCTTTTTAACCCTGCTTCCTCTCTCTGGGTGAAGAGAGTCCCCTCTATCTTATCTGCCACTTATGTTGTATATGTTTTGGGTGACTAGTATGTAGTATATGCTTTATTTTAACATTGGAGTGTCAGTAAGTGCAGATGAAGCTGCATTATGGCCTAATTCCTGGGCCCGTTTTGGAGAGATGTGAAGTGGGGCCGGGAGACAGGAGGGAAACCTGAGTTTCTGCCTCCCTATAGAACTGGTAACGTGGCAGGTGTCTGCATGCCTGAAGTCCATGTTTGCTGGTATTCTCCGTGGGACTGAAACTAAATAGGATCCAGGATATTTTTGCATAAAAGAGCTTTTGGTCCTAGAGCCAAATGAAACCAGGAATCACTCGTGTTAATGAAGGGTTTGCTCTCAAGCTGGAAACTTTAAAATAGGACTGTCTAAGCTGGTCCTTCCGCTGCTTGCGGTACTTCCTTCCTGCTACCACTCCCT
This sequence comes from Alligator mississippiensis, assembly GCF_030867095.1. Taxonomy (NCBI): domain Eukaryota; kingdom Metazoa; phylum Chordata; order Crocodylia; family Alligatoridae; genus Alligator; species Alligator mississippiensis. The sequence continues at coordinate 2,293,205 of NC_081835.1, forward strand.
CCTTTCTCTCTTTCCAGCACGCACATATGTGGTTGTTCTGGACAAGGGTAAGGAGCAGAGAGGCATAACTAGGAAGTTTTCTGCCCTGGGCAGTAGCTGCCATTCTTTCAGTCCCTCTTAAGATGATGCCTGGGGCTGGTGCTCCACTCTCCCACCCCTAATTATATGTCTGGTGAGAAGACCAGTCTGGCTTTGTGTGTCCTGCTTAGGCTGATGGGATGCATTTGGTAGAGCATTAAGTAAATACACACTTGTTCATTCAAATCCAAAAGCTCAATTCCCACTTATTGCTTCTTTACAACTACTTTCAAGTAACGATTTCTTCTCTTTTTTTGTGGCATGCCTGTATTTTAAAAACTCGCTTTGGTCTAGAAGTCAGTGTGGCTTCAATTTTTAATGACCTGAAATAGTTCTCAAGGAGTGGAGTGTTCATTGATTATTTTGGGTTTTTTTTTTTTTTAATTTTGTTTATGCTTTTATTGAATTAAACTGGCTCAGGGTCTTATGTGGTGTGTGACACCTGAGCCCACCTCCCATTGAAGTCGGTGGGAGTTCACGGCACTCTGAACCCTTTTTGAACTGGGCACAGGCACAGATATTTTATCTGCTGGGCTGTAAGCTTCAAAAAAGAGAATGAGAAGTCAGAACTGGCATTGTAGGTGGAATCAGGGTCTCCTATTACATCCCGAGTCTAGTGGAAATTGTTTCTGCTGTGACTTAATGTGCCCATAACTGAAAGGAAAAAACAAATAAAGCTGTGTCATTCCTAGTTAACCAACTCCTCCAAGTGTGTGTAAAACGTGATGCAAACGTGGCATAACTTACTGTTTGCTGCTTGTTTAAAAGTCAGAAGCTGCTATTGAACAAGGATCTGCATGCATTGTAGCCGGTGACCTTTTTCATGGGCAGACATTGTAATTAGAATAAAATTGCCCAGGATGCTAGAATGCCAGCAACTCTGCAGGGAAAGAAGTGCTCTGCTCTGCTGTCTGCCCATGGCTGACAACCCTGCTGCGACTGCAGGTTAGTATGACATACAGATATGAAACCTCCTGTTCAGATTGGTTACCTTTTCATCCCAAACGGTGAGCTTCTTGAACTTGATTTCCCTTGCCCCAGAGTTTAATCTCCAAGGGCTGAATCCTGTGGTCCTTACTGAGGCAAGGCTTCTGGGGAAGGCAGGTGAATGACAAACTTATTTATAGTCAAAGACGCTCTTGAATAGATATTGGCATAAAGCTACACAATTTTTACAGCTGTCTGCTCTGCTGATTGAGTGCTGGAAACCTGAGAAGTGACTTGACCCAGCATTGTAGTTAACAAGAGCCTTTAATGGCACAAGGGTTTAATTGTCTCCCTTAATGAACATGTTTTCCTTTAGGAAAACTTGTGTTTTCAAACTGCCTATTTCACCTGAGACTACTACAGGTATAATGGAAGTTGCCAGGCTGCTCTAAAACGTTGTTGGTGGGATATGCTGTTGACATCCTGACACCACCATTTGTGGGTGTTTGTCTAGAAAGGATGCTGTGCCAGGTGAACATGGAATCGGTGATTCCATTATGTGAATTCATGTAACCCACAAGCATTTCCTAGGCTCTTCCATCCCCGCCTGTTGGTGGCTTGGCCATGTAATATGGTAGCCAACCCTTGGCTAATGGTGCTGTTTCTCTTCGCTTGGGCAATGGAGGTTTCTTGCATTTAAGATGTAGAGATTCCCAGTGTAGTTTTGGGAGCTGCTCATCTGCCCGCCAGAGGTATCGTGCCGTTGGACTCACCTTGTTGAATTCTCTGCCTCTAAGCAGCGTTCATCTGTTTAAAATAGCTGCTTAAAATTGAGCTTGTACTCAAGTAATTTCCTGAATTGGAGCCAAGTGATGAACCATGCTGCTTTCACTAAATAAGTAGATTATTGTTCTCATTAAAATACATGCAAGCTCTTCTGGAAACAATGTAGGTGACTACTGCTTGGCGTTAGCCTTCTGTTTTGGTAAAATGTACATCTGTTGCTCTAATAACTTGCAACATGTACACTTGCATATGTTTTATCGCATACTGTGAAGGGAAAAACTTGAACTTTCATCTAAACGAAACACGTATAGATTGCTCGCGTGGTCTCCGATTGGCTTTTTTCTGCCATCTTCGGTACTGTATAACTCAGTGGAGGAGTGTATTGCTACCACTTCCATTGCAGCAGTAATTTACTAATGTTGAATTAATAAGGAGTTCTTCAAGTGTAACCTAGTATTTGCCATTTGCTCTAGTTGATCAGGAAAATTTATTTCTCTTACAGTATGTGCGCCAATATGCAGACATTTGTTCTGGATATTTTTATATAATGTCTTAAGGTTCAGTTACTTTACTAGAGATAGTCAATATATATATACATATATTTTCTTCCCTATTTAGCACCTGCATAAAACATTATGTTCATGAAACATTTATAGCGGCAATCCATTAACAGCAAAACAAAGGTTCTGGTCTAAAGAGAATCGCCAACGTGTTTTGTCGAAATGAAGCCTGGTCTCCAGCTGTTCTGTATGCATTACCACTGCTTCTTACTGGAAGTTGAAAAGGTCCATGTGATGTAATGCAGTGATACCTTTGTGTGCAAAGCTGCTTGGAAGCAATCCGAGTCAACAGGAAAGCAATATCTTCTTAAAGCTTGTGACTTATATTACTTTTGTGATCTCAGGTATGAAGGAGATAAAAAGGGCAAGGGTTTACTGTAGATTCTCTTGAAGGCATGTAGAGTTCTTGAAGTAGTAATAAATGGCAGATTAAAATTGATCTCAGTGAGACTTCCGATGTTAACCAGTGTTATGAAAGTAAATGATTTTAGCTTTTTGGCTGCTTCATCAAACAGGTCATGCCATATCGTGCTGTCAAGAAACTACCTTACCTGAAAAATCCAGCTACATAAAGGCCTTTGAAAAACCTTTTCTAGTCCAGCTCTGGAACAGTTTATTTAACACTACAGTGAACCATTAAGTGATACTGTTGCGGCAGGGAGTGGGATTTTTCTTTATTTGAAATGGAAAAGGTTAATATTCTTGAAGAGCCACAGCAGCAGTTAATAATCAAGGAACATTTAAATCAGAAATACTGTTATGGTTCATGGAGACATTAGAAGCTGTTCTTCAAGGTGAGCATCACCTTGGGCTGGAATACAGACTAGTAGAAAACTTTAGAAAATGGCAGAATTAGCATTGCCCACGGTAGTCGATAGAAGGAGCTGGAGGCAGCTGTAGAGCCTGGAAATGCCGTCAAACTTGCTTTTGGAAAGCAGTGAGATTTTGTTTGTTTGTCCTCCCTGACCCCATTTCCCTTTGTGCATCAGACTACACAGGTAAGAGGTGGAGGAAGTGGGACCCTGGCAGCTAAAGCCAGCGCTATTTTGCTTCGGTTACTGCCAGCGAAACTGGCTGCTAGTTTCCAGAGCCGAATCTAAAGCCCTTTCTCCTGCAAACATCTAAATGTCTGTGTACACGGAGAATATTTGTGCCTGTTTTGATACCTGTCTGCTGAAGTGTTATTTAGCTTGAAATAAACACACTTGTAGTAATTCAGTTCAACCAGAATTGATGCATTTTACCTTTTGTTTTTTTCTTTTCTTTTCTTTTTTTTTTTTTGTGTGAAATTGCTGCAAGCTTTAGCACAGGCACTCCATAAACACGCTTTAAAGCAGCACTTTTGTTCCTACCCACTGCATGATACAAACTGTGCATGATGTTAGTCCAAGGCCAAAAGGCTTATCAGTCCAACTGAATACAAGGCTTTTGCCTCTGAGTACACAGTGACATGAGGCACTGTCAGAGTAAGATGGAGGGGCCCTCATTTTCAGAGGGAATGTTTTATTTGTTTCTTATTTGGCCCATGAGCAGTTTATTAGGTGAGTTTTTAGTCCGTTCTGCCCAGTGCTATTACATTACCTCTTGGTTTCAGTTTCCAAGAATGATACCTTCCTCCCTGGCAGGGACTGTAAGACGTAATTTAGTTGTTTGTAGACTGCTTGGAGGACTCTGAATGAAAGCTGGTACGGAAGTGCAGTGTATTTATTTACGTTAAATATTTTGCTGACCTCTGCAGCGCAGCGCTAGAGCCGAACAGAAGCTTGTGTGTTTGTGCGTGGGTAGCAAGGGAAGTGATAGCCCCCACAGTGCAACCTTCAAAGCCTCATCAGTTGTTTCATTTATGCCTGCCAAGAGTTTGGTCTTACAATCCGCATCAAGACGACCAGAGTTATGGGCCAGATCATAGGTTTGCCACTAGTCATCACAATGGGTGAAAATGTATTGGATGTTTTTAAGTAATTCTTGCGTACTTTGGCTCCATAGTTACCAACAGCCTGTGACTTTGGTGATGAACTGCATAACTATATTGGTCACAGCATCGGGTATTACGAACATGCTGAGCCAACGAGTGTGAAACAACAACAAACCTGACTGTTAAGACCAAGGTCAAAGTGTATCATGCTTGCGTCATCAACAGTCTCGTACGGCAGTGAATCCTGGACCACATACACTACCCAAGGACGTTGTCTTCACTGCTTTCTAGGAATTTCCTGGGGGCAAAACTGCCCATGCTGAAGTCTTGGAACATGCCAGCATTGTGCACATCTCTCCTCTTCTCAGTGTTGACTTTATCCTGGTTGTATGTGGAAAATGGATGATGGCTGTTTACCCAAGGATCTAGGAGAGTTTTTTTTTTTCATGAAGAGGTGGGCATCCTTATCTCCACTTCAAAGATGTTTGCAAGTGAGATAAGGCAACAAACTTTGAGCCAAACAACTGGGAGAAGATCATTGAGGATCAATTGAGTCCCCAATTGCTTGGGAACAGTATTGAGCATGGAATGAAGGCTAGTGAGACAAGGAGAGCCCAATATGCAGAAGGAAGAAACACAAACACAACAAGAAACCTCAAGAAGAACGCTGCACCACCTTCAGGACTGTTGGATATGAACTTCACATGTGATACCTGCAAAAGGCACTGTCACTCAAGAATTGGGCTTTACAACTACATGCAGATGTTTAATAAGCTGACAGCTCAGTGCAGATCTGTTGCTTTGTGGGATAGACATGCTTTTTTTTTTTCCGCCCTTATTCTTACTTAGCGAGGGAATTTGCACCCCATCCCCAAAACATTTTAAAATGCTTTGTCTGTGGTCCAGAAGAGCTCACTGATGTCCTCACCAAGGGTGGGTCTTTGGGATTGTTTTATTTATAAGCCTTCATTGAAGAAAATGCTCTATTTTCCCACCAGACTAGAATTGCAGGAATGGCATGCAACTTGAATTAGGTTGCATGATGCATGTTTACCCTGTACTTGTCAAGGAATCCGATGGATTTATTAGTAACTACTGCATTTATTTGAATATAAGGCAACCTCCCCATAATTAGATTCTATATATGGAAAATGTATACATTTGTAGTAATTTTTCCAGGTATAGAATCTAATAATTGGAGGCTTGCCTTGAATTTCCCTGCCACAGCAGGGAAAATGGAGGCTGAGGTAGGGGATGCCCCTTCCCTCTTACTTACTGTAAGACCCTGCTTTCCCTTAGTGCATGGATGTGAGGGGCAAGTTTGAAAACATTAAACTTGAAATAAGCATGCTTGTAATAATTTAGTCAATTCACCTGCTGATGTGTTTCAGTAGTAGAATCCTTGTTTGCCATATGGGAGACCCAGGTTCAATTCCTAGACGTGTGTGTAAGTACAGCCACTGAGGCACTGAATATCTTAAATTAGTCTGGCCTTTGGATTCTGTCTCAGTGGTTTAAAGGAAGGATAGAAGGTTTGACCAGCTTCCATTCCACACCTCTATACTCCTGCCTAGGGGTACACATTAAAGGTCCTGGTGGCCGTTCATGCCTGCACCATGATCCAGAATAGTTGACAGTTGCCTACTAATAATTTAGTTAATCCATAATTGTTATGTTTTACCTCTTTTGGAAACTGTGGCAAGTTTTAGCACAGGTAGGCCATAAGCACACTTCTAAGCAACACTTTTGTTCCTACTTTATATATAGTACAAACTATACATGATGTTAGGCCAAGGCCAGAAGGCTTATGATTTGCCATATAGTTAATTGGGTTGGTCCCAGCAGAATTAACAGTGTTTCAAGTCAGGTGACCCCACAGCTCATCACTACTTAATATGTATGTGTACTCCATATATTCCCTCCCCCAAAAAAACCTATATGCTAATTAATCTCCCACCCATGAGTGGAACCAGAGGTTCTTGTCATGCGCCCTGGGATCCTCCAGAATTTGTGTGCAGATGAAGTGCAGGACAACCGGACCTGGTTGCATCTCATGGAGGGAAGGACCATCCAAATCATATGCAACATGCTGAGGCAGGGAGGCGACAGAGGGATTCTCGGTTTGGGGCCCTATTTGGTGATGTTTGCCAAGACATTTAAGGTAGGTGAAGTAATGGGAATAATTGGAAATGGGAAAGAAAGGCACAGCTCGTGTGGGAGTGAAGAGAAAACTGAAATGTATGCAGTATAGTGGCTCACCATGACTTGAAAAGGAGTTGGTGCTGAGGGGGATATATAGTAGTGCCCATTGTTCTCAATCTTATTCAGTTGGGTTGTTCTAACCTTTTCTTGTGGTAGGTTTCTATCAGTACATTTGCCCAGTATTGATAACCTGTTTTATAGTCATGCTCAGTGTTGGCTGCATTTACTCATCTTCATAGTTTCCATTGCTGAGCACGTACTACTTGTGGCAGCAGTTTAATGATAAGCAGTGTATTTAATGATGTTTCCTTGTATGTGAATGTAAAAAGAGGAACTTTCTTCCCATGCTGATTTGGGGAGAGGGAGAGAACTCATCGTATAATCAAGTAAAATATGGTATCTGTAGTTACTTGTTGCCTTTTTGACTTTTTTTTTTAAGAAGTAAAAAAATCCCGTGTAATCCTTTCTCCTAAATAAAAAAAAAAAAAAATCTTGTCTCCTTTGCTGCAAAGAAAGATGTCTTTGTATTGGGTGGGGGAAATTCAATGTGAATTTCAGCATGAGTAAATCACTTTTGTGCAAACGGCATACAGTCCAAACCAGCTTATTCTAAGTAGTTTGAAAGAGTCATTTTCCTAAAGCAAAATTGAGTAGAAGTTGCATTAAAAAAACACAATAGTTATTAGAAGTTGTTTAGAATGATTTATTAGGTACCCCCTCAAGCACAGTTCTGTTTGAATGAGTAATCTTTGCTTAAAAAAAAAAAGCTAGTCAAGAAGAAAAGAGAATAGTAATTGTGTAAAATAAAAATAAGAAGGTAGCAATGAATATAAATCAGCACTTAGTCATCACTGTTAATTGATAAGGAAAGCTAAGGATCTGAATGAAAATCTATTGGCTATTAGATTTATGGACAGTAAAATATTCTTTAAATTATATTGGGAATAGGTTAAATAATTAGTGATGATTTAGATCATTGCTTTAGAGGATGGTAAAAGTAAGCATTTCTATTCTCTATATCATGAGGGAAGGAGGACAGCGTATTCAGACAGTCTAGTGGTAATGAAATGCTTTTTATTCCAAATAGAACAGGTACTATTCTAGTTAAATATTTTAAGGGAGCTGGATCAGGCATTTACACCCCCAGAGAAATTAAAAAAAAAAACAACTAAGAAGCTCTCAAAAAAATCGTGTTGATTTTTTTGATAAATTTTCAGGACTCTTGAGAGATTTTTAGAGGATTGGAGAAAAGCTGATCTAAAAATAATTTAAAATGTTAAAAAACAGTGAATCAGGGATGGGTCTGCTGGCCTAATGTTGATCCCACGCAAAATAATGAAAACATGACATGGGGTGCAATCAGTAAAAGGATTAAAAGGACAGGAGCATAATTAATGACAATCAGCGTGATTCTGTGGGGAATACGTCTTGTCCAAACAAACCTGATGCATTTAAAAAAAAAAATGAAATTACAAGATTATTGAAACAGTGAGGCATAACTTGGATTTTTGGAATAAATTTGACTTAGCAGATGGAGGAGGAGGGAAGAGGATGTTGGCAGGTGCAGTTAGACAAATGCAGATTAAAAATAAAGCACCGGTTTTAACTCCAGCAACACTGCTGGGTAATAACAGAGGTGAAAAATCGGCCCGGCAGCTCTGAGGGAGTGGTATTGCAAGTGAGAAGAGGTTGCATTTCTTCTCGGAAATGGTCACAAGGCCTAAAGCTTTTTCCTGAAACCCGTAAAAAAGAGCTGCTGAAATGGGGAGCCACATCGGAGGCGACTATCACTGGCGTGTTTGTTTTGCCAGTGTAATACTGTCAGTGCTTTGTTGAATGAGCTGATTTCAAGCTGTTGATATAGTTCAGACCTTGGCAGCCCTCTAATCTCCTTGAAGCTTTAGTGTTTGATTGCATTCGTTTGCCCTGCAAATAGTCAACTGTGTAAGTTATCTCAAAGTGAGAATATATCTAAAGCCTGTATTTATAATAGACAAGGTGCATAGGAGTGCAGAGACATTGTAAAATACACACCTGGACTTCTTTGAATATGCAGTGAAATCTTAACCCTGCTGTTTGACAGGTTTCAGCAACCAAAGTTGGGTATCATTTGGATACAGTTAAGGTTTAATCATTTTAACAGTGTGTGAAATAACTGGCCTTCTGCCTCTTCTGTCGGTCACAGTAACGTTCACATCTAAACTTAAAAACTCTGCCTAGCAGGAAGGCAGTAAGGGATGCATGTTTGGTGGGGTGGTGATTGGAGAGAACCTAACTTGCTTATTGGAAATGAATTTAATTTATATTTTAATGTGTGGGGTTTTTTTTGTTTTTTTTTTTTTTTCCAGTGCTAGCCAGCTAATATTATTTCATGCCAGAATATAGGAAATCCAAGGAAGCAAACACTTGCAAGTCTAAAATCCAACAATACATTTCTGATTTAAAATTTCTAAGGTGTACTCATGTTTCTATGCAACTTGACCCTTCAAGATGGAGTGTTGTTTGACTCCTATAGTTAGGGTCATATAAGTATTTTTCAGTTTAAAGGATCGCCTTCAGATGTTCAACTTCTTTTAGGTTATGTTTTGGCATGTTTGTCATTAGTCTAGGAGAAGTTTATTGTGATTTTGAGCAAAGAATACTGGTAACTATATTTCAAGAAAAGAAAAAAAATCCCTTTTAGGAAATACAAACAAGGTCTTGAAGCCTTCGTTATGAATAACTAAGCTGCTTCCAGATAAGTATTATTTTTTCCCTTTTAATAAGACTTCAGTGGGGATCTACTCCTGACAGATGTGGGCTACCTTCTCCCTGCCCAAACCAGTGGGTTTTATTGTGCTTCTTCCCCCAGGTCGCAACGTCTGTTTTTTTTGTTGTTGTTTTTTTAACTACTTTCACTCCTGAGGAATTTACATGAGCGTAACCTATTTGAAAACCTTTTCAATACTTGAACCATTAATATTTAAATTCAGTCTGTGAATTAAAATTTTATTTCCCTTATAACTTTGTGGACTTGTTAATGAGACCATCTGGGCTTCTGTTCATGCTTTTTTAGGCCTCTAAAACAGTAAAGCAGACAGCGAACAGTCCAGACGTCTCAAACGAGGGATTTCTGGAATTGGGACTGGTGGGTTGGTATACTGACTAGCGATATGAATGGTGAACTGGAGGTTGAGAGCCAGGGAAAACAGTTCAGGTGATAGTTTCTCATCTAAGAATAATGCATGTGAAAGCTGCTGCTCAACAGTGCAGGCAAAGCAATTAACATTGAAAGAATGCCAAACAATGGGTTAATTTAGCAGCTATTCTGAGCCGAGAACTGAACAAACTGACCAGAGATTACCTGCTGAATGGAACGAGGAAATGAAAATAGCATATTTTTCACTTGGAAAGAAGGAGCCAAGAGCTCCTGAGTGGCTTGCACAGACAGGGAGGTGTGCTCATGTGAAAAAGCCAAGAATCGCTTTGAATTCCTCCCGGCCCAACATGCCGCCGGGTGAAATGTCCAGCATTTGATTCCTGCAAATGGGTCATTTCTCCAGCAAAGCCATTGTCATGGAAAACGTAGCTGCAGTAATGGTCGTTTTTTAAATTCCAGCTACAGGCTTTTCAGTAATTTCGTTCAAGAGCACTCCTGGTCTTATCTCCAAATAGGTCAGTATTTAGCCAAGTTGGCCATAAAAGACAATTGAAAAGCAGAGGCTTGAATTTTCTTGAGTTGCAGTCTCTTGAGTGCTTTGTGTAGCCCAAAATCAGCTATTGAAAGAACACTTTTTTGTTTTGTTAGCTTTTTTTGTTGTTGTTTGAGCACTTATTAGTCTTGTAATACTGCTTTTTAATGCAGTGGTAGATTAAATATACATGCTCCCTCTCCATCCCACCTAAGGAAGGGGAAAAAAAACCTCCTTCCAGTGCAACTGAGAAGCTGTAAAGTGAGAATATAGGACGGCTGTATCTAGCAGTTCCTTCCCAGATGAGCTTCTAACACAAAACAATACTTGATTTATTTAAGTGTCAAGCTTACATGCATTTCTCCATGGTACCCTGGCGTGATTAAAGACTTTATTTTAGAATTCATGTGCGTTTTCCCAAGCAAATGGAAGTTCAAATTAACATGAAAGGTTAGAAATAACAAGTAAAGAAATGCAGAAAACCCTAAAGGAAATCACAACATACATTCATCTTGCTTGAATTCCAATCCTGTCCTTGCCTCTAAGGGAGTTTTTAGCCAACGGATTGAGTGAGGAGTGTAGAAGTCCTCCCGTTTGAAAATTATGGTGTAATTTTGCTTGGGGGGGGGGGGGGAACAAAACCCTCAAGAAAACCTGAAGTAGCAAAGTGGTGAAGTGACTTCCCAACACACAAGGTTTTGTTAAAAACACGCAAAGAAACAACAAGTGACGATGTCAGTCTCATGTTAACTGCGTGTTGTTTTTCTCCTCTGTGAATGCTGAAGGTTTGTTTTTACACACAATTTAAATTCTTTTTTCTCCTAATAATCTGTTGCTTGCATATGCAAGATAACGGTTATGTATATGGTCTTGCTGGATTACTAAATTGACAAAGCATCAGAATAAACAGCAGCCTGTTGTGAATGGAATTAGCTGATGTTGGGCTTAAAAAAGAATAAATATCCAGTTCCTTCTTGCAACAGACTTTTTTCCAACTACTCCAGTGGGTCTAATAAAAAAGAGCACATCTGCCCAAAGAACCTGGCCTGCCTAAGTCCTTAGACCAACACGGCTACAACCAAAAACCCAGTTCCTTTATCTCTGTTAAGCTCCAAATGGGGTCCAGTGGTTCACCCCAGGGCATCCTGAGCCATAAAATACAGTTTACTAACTTACTAAAACAAGCCGTGTGTTTGAGGGAGCGTGGAGTTTTGCATAGGTCCGCCCAGTAGCTTGTAAATGAATAATCCTTTTAACAGATCAAGTCTTTTCTCTAGGACATGAGGATGTCAAAAATTAAGTGTAATATTTCAGTCTATGGGAGGGATTTTGTTCATACAAAAAATTAAACTGAAAATTAATGTTGTGGTGGAAGTAAATAAACCCCAAGACAATCCTTTGACGATAAAGGGTTTTATTTTACAGGGCTAGCTGTGGGTGGGTGTGTGCAGGGGAGGAGGAGTTGTTCGCAGCAGGTTAGCCCTCCTGTGGGCATCGTCTGCTTCCAACACCTTACTAAAGGGCCAGAAGAGTCCTCTTGCCATCGATGTTGTGGTCTTGGATTGGCGTGTGGCAAACCCTTGATTGATCCTCACACCTGTCTAATGGACGCTTGACTTGGGTATCTTGGGTGGTGACTTGTTGCCAAAGACTTGGGATAAAAGATTGTGGCTTTTCAGGTGGATGAGGCAGACTGTGTCTAGGATATACTAGGCAGACAAGGTTCCTTGGGTGAATCTGATATCTTTTATTAGACCAACCCAAATAGTTGGAGAATAGTTATTAAGCAGGCTTTTGGGTTCAAAAACCCTTCATCAGGCTAAGGAAGCTTCAGCAGTTGGTGTGTGCTCTTTCCCGGACAGAATATAGGATATACTATATACTTCTAGGATTGCTAAACTCTTCTGTGTCTGCAGACGTCTTCCTCTGTAATTTTAAGTCCAGTTTCTTCCCCAAGGACAATCCAATGTTAAAGAACCAGCTTTCTCTAGTTAAAAGAGCCTGTGATCTATATCAGAGCTAGGTTGGCATAGACAAGGGCCTATTCTTTGCTGTATTTTCATTAGACCCATTTCTTTTTGCTCTTTCTCTTCCTGTATTGAATAGCATCCAAAACAATACTCAGCTGGGGTTTTAAATGGAAAATTCTTGCAGTAGGCTTGCTTCTGGTGGTATAGGATTTGCCTCTGAAGCTCAAGGTAGTTTTAAATAGTCTTACTTGCCACCTTTTTGAATTTTTTTTTAACTTCCTTTTTTTTTTATTTAGTCAGTTTTACAGCTTTTTCACATGCTCAATTGACCTAGTGCACTCTAGTTCATTCAGATCATTTTGGCTGAGCTGCAGGAGTCCAGCGGAGGGTTGGTTACATACCTGAGCGTCTGCTTTACCCCTGCGTAGAGTGGATCCGAGGGTTGAGGATTGTGCGTGGTGTAAAGCTTGTTGGCACGTCTGAATCGTGGCCTCGGAACAGTTTTTGTCTTGGAGGAAACGGTCAGCGTCACTTCCTGCAGGCTGTGGATTATAGCCCCCGTTTTCCACTGCCGCATCTTTAGAGCTTGAATTGTTTCCCACGTTTACCGAGTGCTAACGGGACTCGCTATGTGGAAGTTGATTGGGTGTAGACCCTTCACAGCTGAAGAGAGCACTCTTGGCAAAAGCCAGACCTAACATCTTGGTATTATAGTTGGGTTATACCAGTGTATCGGGAAACCTTCCTCCTTGTCCACCACACTGTGTAGTGTGACGCGATCTTTGGTTCTCTAAAGATGTTGTCAATCTATCAACTCACTCAAACTGTCTGATGGAGATACTAAGACAGCCTAACCTTTTATCTTAAACACATCAATGCTTTGACATTAAATAACTTCAAGTAGGTTTTCTTTTACTGCATTTGGCTGGGTTTTTAAAATTCTTCTCTAAAGGTTATTTTTGTTGGGACTGAATCCAGGGTTGGAGTTCTTAGCAGATGTTATGAGTAAATCTGACTAGCTGTTGACTCCTCTCTCCTCCCCCTCCCAAATGCAATATGGAACATTTGGGAAGATAGATGGATGTTTAACAGGGCAGCAACTCCTAAGTAGAGTTTGCTGTTAATTGTGAGTGAACGGCTTGATCGTGAGTCTGGTAACCTCCATAAAAGATGAACCACTCTAAAGGGACTCGATGTGAGAACTTTATTCTACAGTATTTTCCTGGCCGGACCAGATTTGATGTGCTTGCATGTTGTCAGATGGGTTTGGTTTGTTTGTGTGTGTGTGTTTAAGTGTGAAGGGCTGTCGAGGTAGATGTTTTGGAGATGAGATTTTTGTCTTGCTGATTTATCCTGCGTGCAGACACAGTAGCATCTCCTGTCATCAGGCTACTTTTGACCCTGGTGCTATAGTATGCACCTTTCTTTGCCTCTGACTTTTTTCAGCCTTCAATTTGTAAACCATTGTTCAGCCTCACTCGTGGGTTTGTTCAGCTCCTGCCATCATGCAGCATGTCAGTTCTGTGTCTTGTTGCCCTTGCACCAGGATCTTTTCCTACTTGCCCCGAGGGATGCCATGCATGTTTTCACGGATGCCTTCTGGGGGGCACATTGGGATTGTCTGGCAGCTCAAGGCCAGTTTTGAGGAGTCTCTGAATTCCTATAGCAGAGCAGCATTGCTGAGAGGAGGGCGGTTGCAGAGCACCTCAAGTGTGCAGCCCCTCTGTTACATGGGCTCATCATTCGGTGGCAGAATGGCAGCTCCTTCAGACAGCTGCCAAGAGATGCTCTTTTGGGTTGTGCGATGAACGCGGAGCGGTGCTGCCAGGCCACGCAGCAGGAGATGCACACAATGAATCGCTGCCGTTGCTTAAAACGGCTTCTGCTGTCTGCCTGCTCGCTGTTTGGGACCCTACCGCTATGTTTTAAGTGAAAACCAAGGCATTACAGTAGTGGATTGGACCCATGGCTTAACGTCCAAAGCAGAGGGAGCTGACCACGTTCTTTCTTCTCCATGTGCGCTCCCTGCTCCTCATCCTCCCATTCAAAAAGACCATCGAGGTCAACTGAACAGTCTACAAGGGAAAGGAAGTGGTGGTACCATGAGTTTCTTTTTTTTTTCCGGTGCTCTAAACCATTACTACTGTGTTTTGGATACATGGGCCGTCCTGAGGAAGGACGGGATCCCAAAAGCCTTGTTGTTCCATAACTGCCCAGCGGACGTTAAAGTTTGCATCTGCCTGCTTCTCGGTCAGCAGCTAGAGAGCTTGCAGGGCAGGTTATTTCTTTGAGCCATAACCTCAGGAGATTTCACACAAGCCAGAGAGGAGCTCACCAATTGTTCATAAATTTAAGTACCTTCCCTGTACATAAACCTGTTGACTCTACAGGATATTAAGAAAAATATAGAAGTTTTCTGTTTTTTATTCCTTATTTATTAACTTGAAAGATGGCTTTGCTGTCAGTGTGCTGTCATGGAAATGACGTGGAGCCCTAGACCAGGAAACCTCTAGGCACCTTCCCAGAGAGCTTGGGGACACGTTGGTGAGGGTGGTGGGAGTGTGCTGGTGCATGGATGTTCACTTGTCAGCGTGGAGACTGAAGTTTGGGCACTGTCCCTCATTTAAGCCCAGGATTTCAGAAAGTCATGAATCGCATTGAACTTCCCCTGTGCCTCTCTACCCTCTCCTTCCCCATCAAATTCTTGTACCAGCCACGCGCCTCCATGCAGCAGCAACCTGCAGCAGGGCTATAAGCAGGATGTACCTGCCCAGCCAATGCACCTGGATTTTGTGCAGTCTTACTCAGTGTACTCAGACTATCTTCAATTAAAGTTTGACTGGAAGGTGACTAACATACTTCTGAACTGTTGGAGGCCCACAGAAACTAAACTGCTAAGGAAAATCTGAAATACAGTTTAAAAGGGGCTTTCGGCACATGTGTTTGTGACTTGCTTAAAGAGGCAGAAAAGATTGAGCAATAATTGATTTAATTGCATTTTCATCTTGGTCGAGTATGGATGTGAGAGAGGGATTTATACAGAGATCTTCTGAAATTTTTGGAAGCAACACCTGCCTACAAAGTGTAATGAATTCCATGGTCTGCGGAGGATAGGAAAGAGCTTTTAGATGCTATTAATACAAGGGGAAAAAAGACAAGTAGAAACAGACAGGCTAAGCACAGCATGTGCCAAACGTGACCCTTTGTCTGGGAGATTTCTGAAACGGACACTTAGCAAAACTCAAATGCTGCTTTTAAGCTTCAGCTCTCTAACTGTGCACTGTCCTAGTTTTGAGTCTTCTGGTCAGAAGTAGGAAGGATGCTTTCAATTGTTAGAATGACTGTAGACTCAACACAGCCAGGCCTTTGTTTGTAGCAAGAAGAGCAGGCTATCTTTAGCGCACTTGGTTGCAGAAACAATTTCTTTTCCTCTCGGATTCTGGCAAACAAGAAGAAAATTGTCAAAAATCCCTTTGTTCAAGGGAACTGTAATTGAGCAGAGACTCTCTCTTTTTCCCAAACTTTGCCTTACGAAGGAAATGTCTCTACAGTCTGGATAGACACCATTATCTAATGTGTACCTAAGAGCCTGTAGTTCTTAGTGGTCTTTTTTTTGGGTAAAGAGGAGAACACGCACAGACTATAGCAGGGTGTAAGCATGATGAGAAAAGTACTGCTAAGGAATGACAAAGCCTGCTTAAATTGTGACAACAGCCCTTTTTATTTGGGGCTTGCCTTCCCATTCATTTACGGACTGGTTAACCCTAATTATAATGGTGCTAGAAAATAGGTGTGACTTCAGTTTCCAAAACCCTTTTCAAATATTAAAGAATAAAATCCTGGATCTGATTAAATTGATGGGAGCTCTTGTTTTTAGCATAAATAAAACCAGGCTTTTGCAGTTTTTCACTTCTTATTGTGTTGAAATGCCATATGGAAAGGACTGAGAATATTTCTTACTGCCTGGTAGGCATGAAGCTGCATTGTATTCCTGCACATGGAGCCTCAAACAAAGCAAACTCATTTTAGTGAGACAGAAAACATTTTGTTCTGTGGAAACCATATAGCTTGGGTGCTGCATAGAATGGCTCCATTCTTTAGGATGCAGAAGACACGTTCCCAAAAGCACATCTGGCTGACAATCTAGGCAAGTCAGCTTTCTATGGATTTGAATGGCATGCCATTTTCTGTAAATGTATACTCATTAGTGATTTCATATTAATAGGAGGAGACAAAGTGTGAAATTCTGGCTCTCAAATGCTGTGGCAAAACTCTTGCTGACTTCACTAGGGCCAGGATTTCTCCCCGTATGCCTCCATCCCCTACTTTTCTAAGCTCTTCTGCACTGTAATTAACTGTCTGAACAAAAGAAAAGCATAAGCCATGTAAGTATAACGATCCCTTAAAATCTCCCTGTATAGCAGGTGAAGGCATATGACACTAGTTTGCTGTAGTCCTACATCTGGATGGTGAATTTGCATTTGGGGGACCACCCCAAGAAAGGGCTCAGTCATCGTCCTTCTCATTTGTGCAGTGTAAACTAAAATTTGGTCACTGAAGCCCATGCAACTAACCTGGGGTTAAGTGAGAGTAGAACTCGATAGTTCTTGGGGTTTATTTTGTAAAGTGTAGTGTATAAACACCCTTGAATTTTTATAGTTTCCTGGAATGATGGCAAGTCTTGCAATTGTTTGCAATGAAGAATAGGTGTATTCCTCTTAAAACTGACTTGAAATCGTTCAAAATCTGCCTAAAGGAGTGTGAAATAGTCTGATCTAGATTGGAGGCCAAGGGCGATAGACTTGAACTAGCATAATCTATGCTGCTGCCCAGTCATGAATTGGGGGCAGGGGGAGTACATAGCTAACCAACACCTTCAATAGTCCCTAAGAGAGCCCCCTCAGAATCTGGTACCCATACAAGTACATGTCTTGGGGTGATGAGAATGCTACTTTTCTAAGAGAATGAGTGTTTGGCTTTAGCTACTGCTTGCCAGTTTAAATGAGATAGGGTCCTGGAGCTAGGCTTGTCCTTGCTGCAGGAGCATGTTAACTGTTTGAGCCTTTTGGGATGAAATGACAGTTCTCCTGAGCAAAGCCATTTGAAGCTGAAGGCAAAGTTTTGGACTTCAGGGAATTTAGTTTTCACATGAAAATAAGTTCAAGTGAATTATTCTACTTCTCTCTAGGCTGTCGCATTCAGGCCTGTTATGCCTGTAGCTGGGATGGACATTGGGTTTCATCTCTATATATCCTTCAGATCATAAAGTGAATCATGTCAGTGTTTGTCCAAATGAGTTCATGCACGTTTGGCTGGACATTCAGGGCTCAATTCTTTGCCTTGGCAGTGGAGAATCCAGCCTTGTGGGTCTAACTAGTACACAAGAGTTCATGGAGTTGCTTACGCTTGCAAGCGTTGCTCAGTGCAAGTGATGGGAGCATTAGCCTACACTTAGCAGTGGTGTGAATGGCTGTGTTGTGCAAAGAGTCAGTCCCCGAGACCTCTTCCAGACTATAAATTCTAGCACTAGTGCTGGCTGCTACTTGGCTCTGTGCTGATGAAGGAACTTTGCATGTCTGAACTTGTAGTGTATATTACAAGACATCTTAAAGTAATGGTACAATTGTAGAGAGACCTCATTCGTATGAGGACAATGATTTGGCAATCTAAAGCCACTTCTTTGTGTGAAGAATATGGTCTCAATCACTCCCTGGTAACATAGACTCTAATGATGCAGATAAATTATACTTGCACTTGTCTGTGTATACGCATTTTATATTTCTTCCCTACTGTGCACAGATTTAGCACCCAATTCATCAACCTCAACTACATGGGTATATCTAGCTTTTTTTTTTTAATTCCACATGACTCCTATATGCAACCAGATGGGTGCATTGGCTGTAATATATATATATATATATATATATATATATATATATATATATATATATATATATATATATATATATATTATATATTTATATATATAAGTCTGAAAGCTCTTAGCAGCCCATCTGGAATCTCAGTTGGGTTTGGCGACTGCAGAAGCAAGCAGAGATTCCAGATTTATGCAAAGGGCACAACCTTTCCTGGGCTGTTAATATGAACTTGTTTTTTTGTCTCCATTCTGAAAAATAGGTGCATGTTGGGCGCAGAAAATCTTGCAAGGTATTGAAGAATAAAAAAAAATGACATGACTTGAAAGTTTAGGAGCTAGTCTGCAAAAGTGCTGAGGACTGAGTGGCTCCTAATGTTTTTGTTTAGGTGAATCAGAGGTGCCCTTGTAGCCTTGTGCTAGTGTGCTGAGCTCTGTCTAATGTAGTTAGCTTGGATATCGGTAGGGGTGGAGTTGTGGTAACATCGGTTCAATACAGGCTTTATTAGCCTACTGGGAAACCCTGATTTAGGTACATGTATAGCTATTGCATTGCACTCATTTGGAATTGCTGGGTGTGGAACACTTGAAAATCTGTCTATTATCTCTTAGTTGTTTAAATGGGAGATGGTTGGATGCAGAGCTCTTCAGGTGATCAGATTTCTTGTAGTTGGAAGTATGACTACACAGTCATTAAACCGTATAGACCATTGCACCCTAAGTGTTTGTGCAGGGGAAAAAAGTTCTAGTTTGTTTTTGTTGTTGTTTTTAAATGAGCAATTACATAGAAATGTAATCAATTGGGGTTGGAAGGGCCCTTGGGAGTGCAACCCTCTGCTCAGGTAGGTCGTTCTAGCCCAAGTTTGTTGAGCTGGGCTTTAAACCTCCAAGGATGGAGAACCCACAACCTCTCTGGGTAACCTCTTCCAGTGATTCACCACTCTCCTAGTGAGAGTTTTTCCTAATATCCAGCCTCAGCTTCCCATGCTGCAAGTTGAGCCCGTTGCTCCTTGTCCTGTCATCTGCCCCCACTGAGACCAGTCCAGCTCCATCCTTTTTTGCAGCCCCCCTGCAGGGAGTTGAAGGCTGCTATTCAATCCCCCTTGGTCTTCTCTTCTCCAACTAAATAAGTCCAGTTTCCTCAGCCTCTCCTAACAAGCTGTGTGCCCCAGCCCCCCGACTACTTTCGTTGCTCTTCTCTGCACTCTCTCCAATTTGTCCACGTCCCTTCTGTAGTGGGAGGGCCAAAACTGGACACAGGACTCCAGATGTGGCCTCACCAGTGCTGAATAATCACTTCCCTCAATCTGCTGGCAAAGCTCTTACCAACGCAGCCCAGGATGCTGTTAACTTACTTGGCAACAAGGGCACACTGCAGGCTCGTATCCATCTTATTGTCCCACTGTCATCGCCACGTCCTTTTCTGCAGAGCTGCTGCCCAGCCAGTCAGCCCCCAGCCTGTCCCGGTGCATGGGATTGCTCTGTCCTAAGTACAGGACTTTGCACTTGTTGAACCTCATGAGATTTCTTTTGGCCCAATCCTCCAACTTGTCTAGGTCATTCTGACTCTGAGTCCTACCTTCCAGGGCATCTTTTGCACCCCCCAGCTTGGTGTCGTCCAGGAACTTGCTGAGGGTGCACTCCATCCCATCTTCCAGTTTGTTAATGAAAATACTGGACAAAACCGGCCCCAAGATTGACCGTTGGGGCACTCCTCTTGATACTGGCTGCCAGCTAGATATTGAGCCATTAATTATTCCCCACTGAGCCCCATTATTCCACCTGTACTTAGAGCAACTTTTATTTGAGTGCTCAAGAAGTCCTGCCTGCACTGGTAATGACTGCATGTCAGCTGAATGGGTTTTACAAAAACATTCATTTTAAGCTTGTTGCTGAACATTGAGAAAAGACACGTACAGGTGAGAATGAACAGTGTGTCAGAATCTGTCGCAGTTTCTGCCAAACTTTCTTTTTAGTAGCTGTCATCGGGAGCCCCTTCGGTAAATCAATGAAGTAAAATTGGCTTATGTGAGAAAGGAATGGGACCTCGTGTCTTTACATGCCAATTTGGTGAAATTCTCTGCCATCCACTTCAGCCATGACTGTAGGTTTTCATTTGTAGTCCACAAGGCTGTGTGATGGTAATCAAGCATGGTTTCCGCTTTAACGATGGGAGAAATGGGCCAGGTCACGCAGTAAGTCAGTGGAAGAGCTCGGCATAGATTTTTAGGGCCCCGACTTCCAGTCCAGTGCAAGGTGCGCTAGATCATAGCAGCTGAGGACTGGAAGGCATCTCTTTGGCCGTCACAGCCAGTCTCTTGCATTTATTTGTCCAAAAGGGCCTACAAGAATATCTTTGCCAGTTTGAACTGAGGCAAAAGTTCCTTTCCAGACATTTGTCTTTTAAATACCAGAGTTGTGGAATACATTGAACAATAGGAGCCGTTACTGTAGGGCAAGGAGGTTTTGCAGGAAAACTAGAAATACAGTATCAAATAGGATACACATTTGGACAATTAGCCTTCATTTCCCTGCTGTTTTGGTAATTCCCATCTTCATCTATTGCATCGTACATGTTTTCACTTGCCTTGCTGGGAGCGCCATTCATGGAGAGGCCATGAGACGGAACAAAATGGGAAATGGAAAAAGTTTGCAGTGCAGGGAAAGAGTAGGATATTTCATGTGCTAGTGTCCAGAACTGTTTTTGAGGGTCCTGTGCCTCATCCAAATCCAGTGTTGATGGAATTGGTGGTACTTACTGCCCTGGTGAAGCAATTGCGGGATATTGCCACGTATCCTCTAATATCTATTGTCAAATTTCCCCTTCCTCCTTTTTGATTCACTATTTGTTTTTGGTTTTTTTGGCTGTTAATTATTCTCTCTCCTTTAAAAAAAATATGCTATAGCTTTCTTTTCCTTTTAAAACTTGCTGCATGATTCTGAAGTTATTCCAGCTTTTTGTCCCATTACTCATCAAGAGACGCATGTGCGTGAATACAGATTTTCTGCGTAGGTTACAAAGGACAAACTTATTAGCATGTGTATAGGATTTTAAGTTGTAGCTCTCACTTTCATGCATGGTAAGGTATTCAGGTAGTGTACACTAACAAAAGAGCCATAATAAAGTTGGTTATAGTTACATGCAAACTGTGGGGTGTGAAATCTAAGTTAATTCATATTGTTTCACTACATTAGATGAAGCATGAATTCTTATTTTCCTGAGCCATGGAAGGTTTCTTTTTCTTTTCCTTTTTTTGCCTTTTAAAATTGGGCTTCATCTACAAACACAGCATGCTGAAATTGGACTTCCATTTTTTTTCAGATGATTGAAAATAGATGGATGGGGGGGGGGGATCAAGAACAATTCCAACTTGTACCATCCTTGCACGTGCAAAAATATTGCCCAAACTTAAACAAATGCTATATTCTTGCACATCTGTGACCCTGGCATACCTCTTGCCCAGTTCATTAATCAGAAGGATTGAACAACCTTTGTTGAGGGGAGGTTATTTAAAGGGTTCCTGCATTTACCTTATGTGCTTAGTTTGACATGGACTAGACACAGCGGTGTAATTTATTCTCCCGTATTGTGAAGCAGCCGTGGTTTGCATTTTGCACGGTAACAGAGAAACTCCTTAAATTAGGAAGGCGTAAGTATCTAACCACAGAAACTGGCTAGAGTTGCAGAGGCAGAAATCGCACTGGAAAGTTTTAGGCCCATTTTGAGTCTTATTCCTGTTGTTTCTCTTTAAAAGTAGAATGACTTTGAGCAGCCAGAAAATTCTAATGGTTGAACATAATTGTGTGGGTGGGGTGGCAGGAACTGTTATTTCCCTTAGGGATATTTGTCATAATTTTGTGTGAGAGCACAAATAGACTTTGATCACTGATGTTACTACAGTATGACTCTTTCTCTCTAGCATGTATTCTTTTGTTTAGACTCCCATTTCCCTTCTTATTTCCCCATCCTCCCAAAGCTTCCTAACCCTGTCTGTCGACTGGCTATGACCTATCTGCCATGTAGATAAGGTCTTTTCCAAAGCAGGAACTTGGGAACAGTTGAGCAAGGAAGTACTGGGCTTTTTAGTTGTTTTGTACACCACCTTGCCTGTGTCCTTTTGATACAATTCTTGGTTCCTGATGTGATAAAGTGTTGATGAATCTATTTATGATGATCACATTTATCTGTCTTAGTTTTCTGATGTATTCCCTATAATTTTGAAATACCACATTTGCTCAAACATGAGATTAACTTTAATATATGATGGTCTCCCCCCCCGCCCCCCCAATATTTAGGTTCTATAGATGGAAAACTTATAAATTTGTTATAATTTTCCAGGTATAGAATCTAATTTATCAAAGGTCTGCCTTGAATAGTCCCCTTTCCTCTGCTACAGCATGTAAAATGGGATCTGGGGAGGTTAAGTGGCCTACCTGCCCTCTGCCCCTGCAATGTCTTCCCCCTTTCAGCCCTTCCTCCTTACCCCTTACTGTCAGACCCTGCTCTCCCTGAGCACATGGAAGTGAGGGGCAAATTTTGAAAACACTGACTTGAAATAATCATGCCTGTAAATTAGTTCATCCAGAATTGATGCATTTTTACCTCTTAAAAAACAAACAAACTTGTGTCACATTTTAGCACAGGCACTGCATAAACACACTTTTTTAAGCAGCACTTTTGTACCTACTTATAGTACAAACTGTGCATGATATTAGTCTAAAACTGAAAGGCTTATGATTTTCCCTATAGTTCATTGCGCTGGTCCCTAGCAGTCAACAGTGTTTCAAGCCATGGTGACCCCACAGCTCAGCACTACTTAGTATGTATGTGTACTCCATATACAATCACCCCCCTCCACCCCCCAAAAAAAAATCTATGAGCTAATTAGACCCCACCCATGAATAGAACCAGGTGTTCTTGTCATGAGCCCTGAGATCCTCCAAAATTTTATGTACAGCTAAAGCACAGGACAACTTGGCCTAGCAGCACCTTATGGAAGCTAGGGGCACCCTAATCATGTGCGACATGCTGAGAGAGGGGGTAACTAGCAGAGGGATTCTGGGTGAACTGTTTGCAGCCCAGTTCCTGTTTGTTGATTTTGCCAGATATTTAAGGCTGGTGAAGAAACAAGAATACTTAGGAATGAGAAAGGCAGACACAGGTTGACTGTGGGAGTAAAGATGAAGTTGAAATGTATACAGTATAGTGGCTCACTATGACTTGTAAAGGAGCTGGTGCTGAGGGAGACTGAGAACAATGGGCATTCCCATATATCGTATTCAGTTGGGTTGCACTAACCTCTCCTTGTGGTAGGGTCCTATCTGTATGTTTGCCCAGTATGGGTCATGTCTTATAGCTGTTCTCGGTGTTGGCTGCATTTAATCAGTTTCATAGTTGGTTTCCATTACTGAGCACATGTTCCTTGTGTCAGCAGTTTAATAATGGGCAGTGTATTTAATGAGGTTTCCTTATATGTGAATGTAAGATGAGGAGCATTTTTCCCTATGCTGATTGGAGGGGGTGGGGGGTGGGAACTCTTGTCTTGTATTCAAGTAAATATGGTAGTTCTGTCTTAAACTTTTTTGATCCAGAATCTACACCCTGCGAGGAGCGAGTTCACTCTGCTTTCCATCAGCTTTGGTCTCCAAAGGTGTTGAAGGTATAGTGCTGCTGGAAGGGTGCATTGCCGAATAACTTCTTCATGACAGGAATATCACCCCATCATATCCCTCCCCCCCCAAAGCAGTGGTGGAGGATAGGACTTCTGGCAGGTCAACAGAAGTGATTTCAGTCGGAATACCAACTTTATTTTTTTCCTCATCTTGGGGGTAACATGAATTTGCATACTTTTGTGCTGACGTTTTCTTGTTTTGCATGCTCACTTGATTTCTGTTCTGGCAGGTTGTTCTGGGAATTTTTCACATTCTCATCTGTAAGTGATCACTGGGTCAAGAAAAAGAAACCGAGTCATGTTGAAGAAATCATTCCTGCTTAATTTTTATTTGCAGGCTCAGGTTTATTAAGCTGTGGCTGTGGTTTTAACTTCTTGCTGATATCGACTTTCTGCCTGCAGAGAGAGGTAGAATTCCTTGTTTTTTATGTATATCCCTGCTCATTTGTTCAGTGTCCCCAAGGCATTTAAAATATGCAGCAGTTTGTCATGTTCCGCTTTTCTATGCAATTGCAGCTTGTCACTTTTTTGTGCGTGTGTGCAGACTCGCAGACACATTTTTGTGTTGGTGTTTCAAGAGTATGGGTTCCTGGACCCGTATGTGACAACAGAAACTTCTTCTGAGCTCAGTAAGAGTCTTTGTTTGTTTGATTTGAGGAGGCTCCCGTCTGCTTTCCGTATCGGGAGTGGGAGTGATTCCTTGCATTAGGTGCTTTCCTTGCCTGCAGAAAACCTGGGAAGCTGATGACAGCTCTCTGCTATCTATAATGTATGAGCAAGATAGAACACCCTTGCTGAGAAATGTTCTCTCTTCTTTATTATGTTTCTCCCTCTACTAATTATTGAGTAAAAAAAGCTGTAAAATACTTGTGTGTTTGTTTGCTTTCTATCAACACAGAAATCAAGTCTACAATAAACGGTGGTTGTAGCTATATACCATATAGCTTAATAACACCTAAAACTAAGCTCCATGCTGTTTGAGAGAGTGTGTTGGCTAGTTTTACTAGCATCCAGACTGCTGCTTGTTAGGCCACAGGTGGGAGATAGAGGATGGGAGCACCATGTACTTACCTACCACAGGTGTACGGGGGAAATGAAGATGCCTCCAGCGAGCAAAAGTACATCCTGGGCTGGAAACTGATGGAGACTGTCTGAAGTCAAGGAGTTATCATAACTACTAGCTGAGCTTTTAGAGATGGCTGCTATTAGGGCTTTCAGATACTTTTAAGGACAGAAGAAGCTGACTTATTCCATAGATTTCATCTTTTGCATCACATGGACCATTTAGTTTCACCCAGTAACTCCCTGTGCGCAGTGGTACCTTACAATTTATCAGCATTGCATGTCCAGGTATGTGGTTGGCATTCCCACTGACATCTCGCCTGAGGTCAATGGCCATGTTTCAGGAGGTCCTCTCTTATCCCACTCTCTACAGAGGTTATTCCACAACTGCCTTCTTGTGTCCTCTGGTCTCCTACTTTTTGCTCTTCTCCTGCTCTACCGCACCTGTAGGTGATTCCAACAGCTCATGGGAGCCAGGGTCTTTTTGGTAACTAAATAAATAAATCTGTCTGTGCCAATAAACTGCCTCTTCTTTGCTGTCCCTTTGCAATTCTGCAGGACTCCTTGGGTTATCTGTATCTCTCTCATTCCTCTTTCCTGACCCATCAGGAAGCCTTTGGTGTGTTCAGTTTACACTACTGCTCAGGGCCACCATCTGGGGACTCTTTTTTTGAATCTTTCTTTTCTTATTTCTCCATGCCTTGTGGCCAGTACTGAATCACATTGCTCCGTCCTCAGCACCTCGGGCCTTCCCTTTCCACCACTGCAGCCAAGGCTTCTCAATATCCAGCATAGATTTAATGCTACCTCTTTATTGTCAGGAAGTCAGAGGCAAACTCTTTGTTCCCTTCTGTCTGTGCAAAATGCTGCTGCTAACCTAATCCTCCTCGTCTCCAGCTCCCCTTTGTGTCCCCTTTTCAGACTTCCCATTCAGTGCAGTATCTAACTGTGATTAAGTGTGCAACGTCAACCCTTGCCACATGGCTGTTCTCGTCAGTTTTGCAATGCTCTTGACCACTTCATTTTCACCAGTCCTCCTTCTGCCTTCATTTGTCAGATGCTTTTGTAACCATCTTCACGCCGCCTCCTGTGCAGCTCCTTATGTGAGCTGCAATCTGCCTGGTCTAATCCACCAGACCTTGCCTCTCCTCCTTCCTTTCTGGTTCTCATTTGAAGTCTCCTGAAGCCCTTCATAGGTTTAGATGCCTTCTATACAAGTGGACACGTATGCAGGTTGGTTGTTTGTTTCTCTCTTTCTCTCAGCTCTTTAGGACTGGGAAGATGCCCTGTGCATGTATTTGTCATATCACCTGCTGAGCAATAATACTTGGAGTGGAAATGGGTTTGACTTTTTGGTTCAGCTTCTCCACTTGTAACTCCCAGTATGGATGGCTGAATCATCTTCGTCTACATAGGCAGTACTGTGAACAGATGGTAAATAATGTACAAAAAGTGAAGCTATGAGTAGGCCTAAGATTGAACTTTGTGTCATATCCTTCTTATTGTCATAGGAGTAGACTTGCAGCTCTGAATCACAGCAGGCTTCACTCCATTTATAAGATGAATTTTAAATCATTTAAGGGTAAATGAGACACAGCTGAATTTCTTGCATTAGGCTAATAACAGTCAGTGATCCTCTAGAACAAAGGGCTGTTAAGAGACTGAAAAGCATTGTCTGAAATTCATCTCCTGCCTCTCTTCCGAATGCGTGGTCGAAAGTATTGTCAAATCCACTTGTCACTTCCATCACAGCTACACCTTTGACATGCTGTCCAGGACAAGACACTGAATCATGCTGGGACAGTACGATACGAATTTAGAAAGAGAGGAAGAAGTGATTAATATTTCAGAAATAAAGAAATAATATTACATGTGTATAAACATTCAGTGCAAAATCTTTTGCCAGTGAAGAAGATAAGTAATGGATCCCATTTTAAACTTGGGGATGATTTCAACAGGAACTGTAACCTGATCCAGATCATAGCGTCCCTGTTTTATAGTGGTGGGTTCTGAAGTCTCTTCAGGCTTTAATCCAGGATTTCAGCTTTGTCCCTTAACACAGCAGAGTGAAAGGAGCTGCCAGAGATGAGAATATTTTTTTTTCTCTCCAGGACAGATAACTACACGTCTTTCTCAGTACTCCTGAGGGAAAGAGTGCTAGGAATCATTCAGGTTTTAATGACCTCTCAGACTTCAGGTGAGCATTTCAAAAGTAGAACCAAGTGCATAAGTAAATGATCACTTTGGCCATTAGTGACAGCTGTACACAAGCCAGAGATCTTGCAGATTCTGCATTGAACTTATGTAAATAAAATTAGTGCAGATACTAGGGAGGGGGTTTTGGGCTGGCTTGTGAAATCTTGGGGAGGGAGAGAGAATGACTTGCAGGGAAGGAGAGCTTCCCCTTGGACTTGTGAATACCAGTCCAGATTCTTCAGATCTCCCAAACCAGCTAACACATTTGTACTATGGGAGGGATCCATGCCCAGTTTCTGCCTTCAGCACCCTTCTGCCAAAGTCTGTGTTTGCTGAGGCCTGCTGATCTTTGTTGCATGTGAAAAAACAAACAAACCAGAGGATTGCAGATATTTATTGCATGACAAAATAATCCCCAACTCCCTAACCACCACAAAAACCCACCTGTGTGGCACCATTTGAAATTGCAGGCTGAATAGCTGGACATAGCAACGGCAGAGCCCTTGTAAAGGCCTTATAATAAATATACTTCCTCTCTTTCTGCCCATAAAGATCTCTTTGTTCAGGGACTGAGTTTTGAGCTTTGAAGGATTCTGGCACTTTTTCTTCTTGCTACACAGACCTCCTGGCCTCGATCCTTAATCTTATCAGAGGATCTGCTGCTTCCACGGCTGCCTCTGCCAACGTGCAGTCTGACGGAGAGCTCCCTTTAGCTGGTCACCTGCGCGTGTGTTCACGAGAGGCAGTGGGATTCTTTGGTCACTGAAACCAGTGGGACAGCAGCAGTTACAGGCACAAGTGCTGCAAAATTTTCACGCTAGCTTGCATGCCTTTGTGGGTGTTCTGCTGTGTCCTCACACATGCAGGTCTTAATCCTGTTGCAGTCTCGCTCCACCCTGGGAAGGCATTTCATAGCTGCTGCTGAAGCTCCTTATTGTTCGTGGGATTTCTGTCCTCATGGGCACGTGCACACCATACCCATGAAATACTGCAGCTGTTTAGGTTAGCTTCAACCTGTGCTTAAGGCAAGCAGTGTGGATGCCTGGTGGTATACTCACTGCTGATTGGCTGGGAGCATTTAGGAGGGGGTGTCATGCCAAATGCCTTTAACTTGTTTGGGAATTACGGAAATTTCTTCCATTCGAGTCTGCTTTGAACATGGTCTTCCACATTTCAAAAGTGTTTGTGAATTTACAATGGCAGCAAAATAGCCAGGCTCCTTCACACCCTTTAGTGGAAAAAAAAAAATGACGTTAGTAAATTCATATTCTATGCGTGTTCTGTTACGTTAACGATTTGCTGTCCAATTAGTTACCAAGTCAGTTGTAATATTTCAGTCAAATAGGAGCAAATTTTGGCAGAGTAATTGTAACACAAGTTTTATCTCTGTGCAACAGGCAGCCTTCACTTCTATCCAGTCTTGTGGCTAATAGAGTAACTTGGACATAAGTGATATTTCTCTTTAAAAAGAAAAGACTGGTACTGCCAAATGTGAAGTTGCACTATTTGTTAAAAGTGTTGAAGAGTCTTAATTGGCTTTATCACTACTTTTAAAAGCCTACTTTGGGAATATTGGTTGCTGTAGAAGGTTGTCATTTCTTATGTGAAGTTTCACAAGATCTCAAAAGGAAATCACCGAAATTGTCCTCTGAAGTATGTATAAGATGTGTGCTATCTTGGGCTAAAAATCCGTTGCACTCCTGCCATCATTTCTTAGTTGGATTCACTCTGCCACACAAGCTCTTTATCTGAAATTGCTATAAGCCATAACATAAAGCTTTTTACTTGCACACATCTAATTGACAGAATATTTATTTGGTGCATATTAAATTCAAACTGGCCTAGTTTTGAAGGAATATTTATTACTTTGAATCTTGGTACTTCCAAGAAGAAAGTTTTAAAAAAACATCTTTCATTCGTATGATGAGGTTAATAGAAACTTGCCATTGCTGATTTTTATCAGTAGCTCCTTCCAAACCTTGTTAAATGCATTTGACAGCAAGGTAGTATAAATTATGATGGTTAACAAAAAAGTTGAGATTTTGTCAATTACATGTTGAAACACCAAAAATGAAGATTGGATTTTTTTATTGGCTAAGACTATAAACTTTGAATGTAGTACTATAAGGGGGACATGGAATTTCAGACAAATACAGTATTTCATGCCCTATGAATATCAATTAATGGTGATGTTTTGCTCCCTTCTTCCATACCCCAGTGGCAGTGGAGGAGAGTTTTGCTTGTTAGCCTAAGATTGAAGGAATGGTTTTGGCCAACGTTCACTTTACCATAGGGCCTCTTGCAAAAAGTTTCCAGAGTTTTGATATTCTCTTGTTCAGTTAATATTTAAAGCTATGAGGAGGGCTTGAGCTGTGTGGTTTTCAGTACACTGATGACTGCCACTCTTCCTCTTGCACCTAACCCAGGGGCTTTGTGGGAATGTCCCCAAGCGTCCAGAAAGAGAAGCAGGAGGCAGGATGAGCCTGGGCAGAGACGATGCAGGGGAACAGGCATACTGAAAACCAGAACTACGTCTAACACGACTGGGGATAGTGATTGAGAACTGCTGTTTATGCTGTCTTGTTTCACTCGCTCTTTACTGAGCAAAAGTGTGGTGGGAGCAAGTTAAATTAAAATCCAGATCTAGGCCTGATGAGTTCTGTGGTTTCCCTGCTTTGGAGCTGCATCGAGAGGGGCGAGGAAGCATGCTTTAGCTCTGCCACAAGATGCAAGCTTGAAGTCTGAAATCTTCAATACTCTGCTTGAGGCCAACCTTCATAGATTCATAGATTCATAGATGTTAGGGTCGGAAGGGACCTCAATAGATCATCGAGTCCGACCCCCTGCATAAGCAGGAAAGAGCGCTGGGTCTAGATGACCCCAGCTAGATGCCCATCTAACCTCCTCTTGAAGACCCCCAGGGTAGGGGAGAGCACCACCTCCCTTGGGAGCCCGTTCCAGACCTTGGCCACTCGAACTGTGAAGAAGTTCTTCCTAATGTCCAGTCTAAATCTGCTCTCTGCTAGCTTGTGGCCATTGTTTCTTGTAACCCCCGGGGGCGCCTTGGTGAATAAATCCTCACCAGTTCCCTTCTGTGCCCCTGTGATGAACTTAAAGGCAGCCACAAGGTCGCCTCTCAACCTTCTCTTGCGGAGGCTGAAAAGGTCCAGTTTCTCTAGTCTCTCCTCGTAGGGCTTGGTCTGCAGGCCCTTAACCATACGAGTTGCCCTTCTCTGGACCCTCTCCAGGTTATCCGCATCCCTCTTGAAGTGTGGCGCCCAGAATTGCACGCAGTACTCCAACTGCGGTCTGACCAGCGCCCGATAGAGGGGAAGTATCACCTCCTTGGACCTATTCGTCATGTATCTGCTGATGCACGATAAAGTGCCATTGGCTTTTCTGATGGCTTCGTCACACTGCCGGCTCATGTTCAACTTGGAGTCCACTAGGACTCCAAGATCCCTTTCTACCTCTGTGCCCCCCAGCAGGTCATTCCCTAGGCTGTAGGTGTGCTGGACATTTTTCCTCCCTAGGTGCAGCACTTTGCATTTCTCCTTGTTGAACTGCATCCTGTTGTTTTCTGCCCACTTGTCCAACCTGTCCAGGTCTGCCTGCAGCTGTTCCCTGCCCTCCGGCGTGTCCACTTCTCCCCATAGCTTTGTGTCATCTGCAAACTTGGACAGAGTACATTTCACTCCCACGTCCAAGTCATTGATGAAGACATTAAAGAGTATTGGTCCAAGGACCGAGCCCTGCGGGACCCCACTGCCCACACCCTTCCAGGTCGAGACCGACCCATCCACCACAACTCTCTGGGTGCGACCCTCTAGCCAATTCGCCACCCACCGGACTGTGCAGTCATCCACATCACAGCCTCTTAACTTGTTCACCAGTATGGGGTGGGATACCGTATCGAAGGCCTTCCTGAAGTCCAAGTATACGACATCCACCCCTCCTCCTGTGTCCAGGCGTTTCGTAACCTGGTCATAGAAAGAGACTAGGTTGGTCAGGCACGATCTGCCCGCCACAAACCCATGCTGGTTTCCCCTCAGCATAATTTGTCCTGCCGGGCTCTCACAAATGTGAGCCTTGATAATTTTTTCAAAGACTTTACCAAGGATGGAGGTGAGACTAATTGGCCTATAGTTGCCCGGGTCCTCCTTCCTCCCCTTTTTGAAAATGGGGACCACGTTAGCCCCCCTTTTCCAGTCCTCCGGGACTTGGCCCGTGCGCCACGAGCGTTCGAATATTCCCGCCAGTGGCTCTGCAATGATGTCGGCCAGTGCCTTCAGCACCCTCGGATGGAGCCCATCCGGGCCTGCCGACTTAAAGGCATCCAGTTCTTCCAAGTGACTCTGCACCGTCTCAGGGTCTACACATGGCAGTCTGGCGCCTTGCTGCTGCCTCTCCACAACCCCAGTGAGAGACTTGTCGTGTCCCTCGCTTAGGAACACTGAGGCAAAGAACTCGTTGAGGAGTTCAGCCTTGTCCCCTCTATCTGTCACCAATTGCTTCTGCCCATTTAGCAGGGGTCCTATTCCTCCCTGGGCCTTCCTTTTACTCCCTATGTATCTAAAAAACAATTTCTTGTTGTCCTTTACTTGGGTTGCCATCCTCAGCTCCATGGTAGCTTTGGCCCGCCTAACTGCCTCCCTACAAGCACGAGCAGAGGAGGTATATTCATCTTTGGTGATCTGTCCCTGCTTCCACTTTTTATGTGCTCCCCTTTTGGCCCTTAGGCTGCCCTGGATTTCTCTGGTCAGCCAGGGAAGCCTCCTGGCCCCTTTCCCTTTTTTGCCTCGCTCGGGGATCGTCTTGCTTTGTGCCCAAAGGATCGTTTCCTTTAGGCACAGCCACCCTTCTTGGGCTCCCATCCCATCAAAACTCCTACTCTGCAGTGCTTCCTTGACTAATCGCCTGAGTGCATTGAGATCAGCTTTCCAAAAGTCTAGCACTTTCACCCTACTAGTTACCTTACCCACTCGCCGTCTTATGTTGAATTCTATTATAAGGTGATCACTGTCTCCCAGATAGGGGACCTCCAGATCGGTAGCTATCATGTCATCTCCCGTTGCCAGTACCAGATCCAGTATGGCATTCTCCCTAGTGGGACCATGCACCTCCTGTGTCAGGTGGAGGTCCTGTACACAGGTTAGAAACCTGCGTGAGCGATGGGACCTTGCTGTCTGCGTCTCCCAGCAGATGTCCTGGTAGTTTAGGTCCCCCATGACTACCGCCTCTTTAGCTTTTATGGTCTCCGAGAGGTGCCTCAGGAGCCCCGCATCTATTTCTTCCCCTTGGTGTGGGGGTCTGTAGCAGACCCCTACCACCAAATCCCTTTCTCCTTGCCCCCCATGTAGCCTAACCCACAATCCTTCTACTTCCTCAGCTTCGGGTTCTGTCTTGATGAGGGTTGATGTATATCGCTCACTGACATAAAGTGCAACCCCCCCCCCTCCCCCCTTTCTTCCCCGACCTGTCCTTTCTATACAATCTATAGCCCTCAATATGTACCGCCCAGTCATGGGATGAATCCCACCAGGTCTCTGTTAGCCCCACTAAGTCATAGGTGTTTAGTGCAAGCAGGAGTGCTAGTTCATCCTGCTTGTTCCCCATGCTCCTAGCATTAGTATATAGGCACTTGAGCCCTGCGACTGGCGCCTTTGCTGCCCCCCCGCTCCCAGTCCCATGGGGCCCTTTGATTCTTACCTTCTTGTTCCTTACCTGTTCTGTAGTGCTGGCCTCCCCATGGCTTTCAGGTTCCCAATGTTCTCCTTCTTCAGGCTGGGCTGTCCTTGTGGGTGCCACATGGTTTGGTGGTCCACAGCTTCCCCTGCCCTCGTACTCCCCTCCCCCCGACAAGCCTAGTTTAAAGCCCGCCGGAGGAGATCCGCCAACCTAGAAGAAAACACACGCTTACCTTTGGGGGACAGGTGAAGCCCATCCCAGCTGAGCATGTCCCTCGTCGTGATGTGCGGGTCATGGTCCAGGAAGCCGAAGCCTGCCTCGAGACACCACTGCCGAAGCCGCCAGTTGGTCTCTCGAAGCCGCCAGTTGGTCTCTTCCTTTTTGACTTTGGCAAAATTTCCCATTGATTTTATTTTATTATTAATGTTTTGGGGGGGCTGGGATCCTGGCATATGAAGTGAATTTTCAGGCCCTCAAAGATGCTTTCTATACATTCTTGTGGCATCCACAGAAGAGGCACAGATGTTTCTGTAGCAGGTCAGCAAATCAAATATTTAAATTTTACTCGAGTCCTCGGCAAAAAAATGTGTTTCTTATATTTCCAAGGGACCAGAGCAAGTATTACATCTTTCTTTTTAAGAAACAAACTCCTTTATTTTAACCAGAAGCAACTATAGCTGGGCACCCTCCAGGGTCAGGATACTTCTGGGATTGTCTGTGTCTAAATAAGTTTTTGGAAAAGGAGGATTTTATCTGAGTGTTGTTCTGTGAAATGTACCCATTCTTAGCACTACATTTTACTTTTTGACATTGATATACCTTTTTCCCAGGATAATTTGTTTTTTTTTTCTTTCCTCCTTTTCCTTAGTATTGGCAGATGTCTGTTTAATAAGAGGGTGAAGCAGCTTTTTTTCATTTTTAACTTCAAGAAGCACCTGTAGTAATCTTTGAATTGTCAAAAAGGTGTCTCTGCTGCTGTTACTTGATATGAATTTCATGTTTGTAAACTGTCTCCTCAGTCGCCATGAAGATGAAAGCTTATATTATGTCTTTTTGAAAATAAGGTTGTATTAAGAATTTGGTTTAGATTCTCAGCCCAGCATGTTGGTTCTTTTCATATGTTTAATTAAGCAGAAGATTAAAATAAATGGAAGCAGTTCCTTGCTGATTGATGCATACCACAGCGGAGAGCAGACTTCTTTATAGACATCTGTCACTTTGAGTGGTGCTACCCAGTGTATGTCTGCTCCTTTCAAATTTTGGAGGAGAAGCTGGTCTCTTCAACTTTTAAATCACAGAAGAAGAAGTGTGTGGGGGGTGCTGTGCGTGGGTATCAAGTTATTTACAGATCTAAGACGATCACACAAATATCAAACCGTGGATTGAATACTTCACAAACATTTATATAGATGTCTGCATTTATGTTGGTGCTGTATGGTAAGGTAATGTGCAGACGGCCTCTTGGGTGCTTTGGGAAAGTACTTTTGTCCCAAACCAGTGGCAGTGGCTGGCAGGTAATGACACTTGGCAACTGTCAATCTTGCAAGCTAATGTGGGTTTTATTGGGTTTGCATAAGTGCAGTTGAGGGACTAACTTATCTGAACACTTCTTCTTTTGAACAATATATTGTTTTAAACTTGAGCAAAGCTCTTTCATGCTTAAAGAAGGCACATGTAGTTGCTAGCCCTATGTTGTCTTAGTGAAATAACAGTATGAGCCAAGCAAAGGCATGAAGCTCTGGGAGCCTAGGAGATAAAGCGCCAGAAGCCTTGACCTTTATGCCCAACAGTTACTGCATGAATTTCTTATGCGCCTACACCTTGGGGCCTCAACTAATACCTGAATTATTAAGAGGTCACAGATGTATTGGGACCATTTGTGGGTGAGCTTTTAAATATGAATGCAGCAATTCAGAATGTAATAAGAAACGGAATAGAAAGACAATGGGAAGACCGTAGCATAGGCAATATAGGGGTACGTCAAAGAATGATGACAACAGACTTTTATACAAATTGAAATCCATTTGGGGCGTGGGTGAGATTTGCTTCGGTCTAGTAGCCCATGGAAAACATTGCGGTAAGGCAATCTGGAAGTTCCCAAGCAAGGAGATTTTCCACTGCGAGGGAAGAGCTAAAAGGAGCCATCCAGGTTGGTCTTCCTGGAGATGGCAACGTATATTTAGAGCAGTAACTCTCAACCGGGGTGCCACATCGCCCTGGGGTGCATTGAGATCCTTTCAAGGCTGCTAGGTACCACACCATGTTAGCATCGTTAGATGTGCAGATATAATTCACAAGACCATTCCTATTTGACATCCTTGGGTTTAATTATGTTAAAAATTCTGATGTCGTAGTCCTTCTGAGCACCTGACTTTTTGTTTTTCCTGGAGTGAAAACCTAAGAGCTGACATTTTCAGAGGGGTGCCTTGGAATAAAAAGGTTGAGAACCGCTGTTCTAGAGGAATAGTCGAAGATGAAAATAAATCAAGGAGAATGTTAGGCAGTCTACTCCAAATCTTTTAAAATCACAATAGCAAAAGTAATGGATTTGCTGGAGAAACTGATAGCGTACCTCAAATTGAAGGTGCCGTTCCTTTTTTAGGTTGTACATCATAAAGTCGGTCATAGCTGAATTAAGCCTCTAAGTATTATATAGCCTCCATTTTGAAAGAATAGGAGCACTGGCACAGCTCAGTGATCTTTGCAGGAAGAGAGACGAACAGCATTTTAGTTGAAATAATGCTAATGGATCGGGCCATACTGACAAATACAGGAATCAGGAATTTCTCTCGCTCGCGCTCTCCTGCTAATTTCGGTATTGGTTTCTTGTAGCAGTGTTTCATACAGCTTGCCAAAACAGGAGACAGATATTTCCTTTTTCACTAAATGTTGGGTAGTTGCTAGACAGGAAGGAAGCCCAGGAGCAGCGAATCCATTAGAAAAGTATAGAAATAACATCTGATCACCAGTCTTCGATAAAAGAACCAGGGATGTGCTTCAGGTTCACGGACCTTGTGCTTTAACTGCTTATTATCTTTGGCTGGGTCAGTGATTTTCATGGCCCGTTGCCATCAAGGTGTAGTCTTTCAGTTCGGTTCTCATTGCCTCCCTGCTATTTCAGGACTCTGCTTTTATTAATAATGCTGAGACACTCATGAAAGATTGGGCAGACTCCAAGCGTCAGGTCTACGTATGTTAAACAATGGATGTTTTAAGTTTCTACCAGAAATCTGCTTTAAAATAACAATCAGACACCCACAAACTAACAACAGACAAATCTAGTGTGGTTGGATATGACAAGGTATTTAAGTGTTTGTGATGTGGACAAATTGGAAAGAGTCTAGTGCAGGGCAAGGAAAATGGTTGGGGGGCAGAGGGAAATGGGCTGATTGAGTCTGCAGAAGAGAAGACTGAGGGGGATTGAATAGCAGCCTTTACCTCCCTGAGAAGATGGAGCTGGGCTGTTCTCAGTGGGGCCAGGTGACAGAAGAAGCAGCAATGGGCTCAGGCTGCAGCAAGGGAAGTTGAGGTTGGATATTAGGAAGAATTTTCTCACAAGTAGGGTAGTAAAGCATTGGCACAGGTTACCTAGAGAGGTGGTGGAGTCTCCATCCTTGGAGGTCTTTAGGATCCAGTTAGACAGAGCCTTGGCTGGGATGATGTAGCCGGGGCTTGGTCCTGCTTGGAGCAGGGGGTTGGATTAGATGTGACCCTGAGGTCCTTTTCAACCCTTATTTTCTATGATTTAGAAGCACAAGGAAAGTTTTAATGCAACTTGGACTCCTAAGTTGCTTGGTTATTTGAAAATTACACTGGCTATTTATACACACCATTGTGCCTTATGTCACCAGGGACCTGGTCTTTCTGCCATGGTTCAAGCTATCTGGATATCCCAGGTTCATGTTGCAGCAGAGTCTGAAATAAAACTTGTGTTATTCTCTTGCTTGTATGCGTACACACCAGTCTTCGAACCTAGATGGTTACCAGCAGCGTTTAGTGCAAACACTTGCCTCTTTTAGGAATCTCAGCCCAACGCAAGCGCCCATCGTGGGAGTACTCTGCCTTAAGAACTGACTCCAGTAAGAGACCAAGGCAGAGAGCAACCTTCGCTGCTTGTTCAGCTTGCTTTCCGAGGGCTCCTGCCTCTCCAGCATCTTGCATTACAAAAGGTAGCAGCAATGGAGCATGCCTTCCTCAGGCTGAGTACTCACACTTTTTAAGTTTTATGTGAAGTATCAGCACTTAGGGAAAACAACAGTAGAAGACTAGGTGTAACTCAGTGCCTTCTTGTGGGTTCAGGTATTGCATCTTGGACAGCCAGATTGCAAAACCCATGCTCACGTTGAGCAGTAACTTGGTCTGTGAGCAGGTTGGTTGGTTCAATGGGATCTACTTGTGATATAACATGAGTGAGGGATGGTGCAGTGTGTCTCTCAATTAGCAATCTGTTGCAAAGATCGCACCGACATAAAGGTCAGAATTCCTCTTTCCTCTAGAAGTGTTTTGGCTGCCACAGAAGTCGATGAGCCTTCTCAGTGTGCGACTCGAGAAGCAATTTGGCCCTAAATTAATTTCATTGGTAAAACTGAAACTCAAAACATGGTGTGAATGAGACATCTGTTAGTCTGCTGATTCATGTCTAAAGAGAAATGTCATAAGGATTTTTAGAATGCAACACTGCGTATGAGGCAGCTGCACCGACGCTGTGGATCAGTCTGTTTTATGCGAGATCGTGAATAAACCCTACTGTGATCCTTTTTAATTTTAAATGTATGTCTATTGAAAGGCAACAAAATTAACATACAAAAGTGAAACTGAGACTGGCACAAACTAAGCAAAGAAATTAAAGGCTGATCCACTCTCTTCTAGGTTTGTCAGGTTAGTAACTTTTATTTTATTAGACAAAACTGATGATGCACAAAGTCCATTATGGAATATCCGCTTCAAATTGGACTGGTTTCCTCTTTGTCCAATGTTAGTACACCCTTAACAGTGCTAATACTTCATGTAAAACTTGAGCAAATGTTCTGGATACAGAGCACGGGACTTGCATTTTTATTACATTGGGCACACGTTGCATTGAAAACCCTTGCTGGTTAGAAATTCATCCGTCCCCCTGCACATTCCTCACATGCTCGCAAACCTTTGCTAGTGGTGACATGATTGTATTTATTTATATGCTGCTTGTTTTTATTGGCTTTATAACATCTGTTTCCTTTGGCATCTCCGTGCTCCCCTGCAACCCTAACCAGAAGGTTGCCAGCACAAGCTGAGCACTGCAGGGCAAATGCACCAAAACCCTGGGTGGATTTGGTGAGAGGTGGTAGGCACAGGAGCTGTGGGCCTGGGTTTACAGGGCAGGAAGACTTTTTCAGCAAGGATTAAAGCAACAGGAGCATCTGAACTTGAGCACAATAACAATCCTGTTTTCATGCAAATTCCCCTAGCAGTAAAAGAGAAACATATTGCATATGACACATTAACAGGCTTGTCTTTTAAATACAGTTGTTTTTTCCCAAAGTCTTCCTTGGGGCACCAGTGGCTGTTCAAGGCAACGTTAATGGCTGTATTTCTCTAATAGAAGAGCCAGGACTACAACTTTAGAAGACGAGTGCTGTTGTCTTTAAAATGTGTAGCTGCATGGAGGTGTTCCTGTCTCTCCATAGCAACCAGGTATTATGAAAATCCATCCCAGTGTCGTCTTTTTTATTCTACTGACTCAGTCTTTTGGAATAAATCTTCCTTTTTATTGTATGAACTTAGAAAAATTAGTATTAACAAGAGCAAGAAGTGCAGCTGCACACAGTTGTTTGGCTGTGAAGGGACTTGCGTTAGGCAGCTAGCTATTACCACGAGGACTTAGAAATACAAAAATCTAGAAGTCTTGGTTCAGAGATGATACCTTTTATTAGACCAACTGAGAAATTAAGAAAATTTTTAAAAATTCTGCAAGCTTTTGGGCTCTCATGCCCTTCATTAGGCTCAGCGGAAGTCAAAGATGGTAAAAAGTCCCCATATGTAGGAA
Organism: Alligator mississippiensis; assembly: GCF_030867095.1. Taxonomy (NCBI): domain Eukaryota; kingdom Metazoa; phylum Chordata; order Crocodylia; family Alligatoridae; genus Alligator; species Alligator mississippiensis. The sequence continues at coordinate 2,331,832 of NC_081835.1, forward strand.
ATAAACTTCCTTTTTCTGTTTCAGACCATCACAGCTACCAAATACATCCCTGAAACATAAGGACTTGGAACTTTAGAAAATGGCTTTGTCTTCTAGTTTGAAAAGAAAATCCAAGTTCCTGTAAACTGGTAAACCCAGTTCGCTAAGCTGTCCTAGGAGAGCAGCAGCCTCTCCTCAAGCAGCAATAGAAAGTAGAAACTTTAGTAAAAGCAAAGAACAACTTTGTCTTAATTTCACCTTCTCCCTTGTCCCCCCACCTTCAACCTTTTAGGAGACTGGCATCAGAGCCCAAGCTTTTTAAATGTATATAAGAAATTTGGAAAGGGATGGCCTGAAAAACAAAGGATTCTGCCAGCAAAGTTAACACTTGGTTAATTGTGCACGTTTTTGTTTGGTTTTGTAAATCGGGAGCTGAAGCATGGGCTTCTTTCCGCTGAAGCAGTGGTGAGAAGGTTGAAATGAAAGCGCGTTCCTCTTCTGTTCCAGTTCTGCTCTTAACACCCGTGTGATTCTTCTTGCTGCCCGTCTGCGTGGTCTCTGTTCAGATTATGGGGAAGTTGCGTGGGACAGCGTTGGACTCTACCAGCAGTAGTAGCTGGCATGATTTCAACTTGGCTATTTGTTCATCTCAGGACTCCCACAATATTAGACGGATGTAACGTTTTTTGGAGCATCTGTCGTTTTGTTTTAGTCTGAACGACCGTGACTGCTCTTGATCAATCCAGACAGAAAGCCATGGGAACACCAACTAGTGCAGAACATTGCAAGGCGGCTCCTCAGCAACACGAGCTGGGCTCAGCGACTCTTGGTGCTTCCTGTTGAAGCTGTGCCACTTTGTACAAATTAAATATTTAACGCAGACCTTTTAAAAAACACCCCCCCATGAGATTGAATGCCTGCACTCCAAATCCTTCCCCTGCAGGGAGCATGAGACTCGACTAACCGTATATGTCGCATTTAGGCATTTTGCTTAATGTGCGACTGACAAGCTCAGGCTTTGTAGTGATGGAGTCTCTGTATTTCTTTTGCCTTGAACTAGTTCTGTTTTATAATATTATCTTGTTCTAAATTCTAGGTGGTCTTTTAATACCCATCACTTGACGGTCACCTGTTCTTGGGCCAATGCTGATGTGTGAGTTATGAAACTTAGTTTAGAAAATCTTTTTGCTCAAAGGGAAACTGAAGTGTGCCCTTACCCCCACCCTCTCCTACCTGTATAAGCTGAAGATGCTCAGTGATGGGTCCATTGGGCAGGCATGCTGTGTAAAAGGTCATGGTGTTGCTTGCCTTGGGAGAATATTTCAATCCAGATAAGAAACTTGTTTGCCTTTGATGCCAATCTTCATTTCTTTTCCCCTATAGGCAATTTGGGTAGTAGCGTCTTGTGGTTTCCTCTCCACAAACTCCTAGATTTCCAGGAATGAAACCTGTTATCTTCTCTTACTGCCTTTCAGCAAAAAGACCAAGTCAGTCATTGGTATACGCGTGTGTGTATTTCCTCGAATGGAGGTGGGATGAAAATTGTTAGCAGTGGCAGCCAAAACATAGGTGAGCATGTGCCCCCCTGAAGAGAAGTCCTCTCTTCACCAAATATAGAGGGACCAGTATCCGTCCAGCAATCCTATAGCTCTTTCTGCAGCTTCCTGATTTGAAATTGGTGGTTTAGACATGTCAGTCATTTAAAGAGGATGTTGATACAAAAGAACATAACCCTTTTTATGCGATCAGCAGTGTTTGACCAAAAGGTCCCTGCTCTCTTCCCGTGCTCTGGAAAATGTGCGTTCATCCAACCTGGCTGAATAAAGAGCGTGGAGTCGAGTGCATGAAAAACCACGGTGCATGCAACTGGCAAGATGTGTGTTTATCTTGAAACTAGATGTTTGGTAAGATTTTTTTTTTTTAATCGGGAACCTTTTTAGATAGAAGTGGGAAGAATTTTTTTTTATATCAGTGCTTGTAAGAAACTTGTTTGGAGTTCCTTATTAATACATTATAAGAATACTTCACAGAGACTACATTTGCATGCACTTAGCACTCTATTACATGACAAATGAGAGCATTAGAGAAACATTTTTGAGGTATTATATTAATATGCAGCAATATATACTACTAGCTGGCAAATCATTTTATAAAATGGCCCTGCAAAGGAGGCAGTTTAACTTTTTCATCTGTGGTAAAGGCCTTGGAGCTGTCGGCAGCAGAGCACGCCAGCGTCGGAATAGCACTAGGAAAAATCCAGGGGTGCAGAACTGGGACCTAGGGGCACCACTTGGCAGCTTGGTCTCTGACCCCCCACTTTGGGCTGAGATTTGATGGAGGGTGCATGGGACCTTTTACACTGGGTCCTGGTTGCTGGCTCTGTGCAGCTTTCACTGAAATGTCTAGAACTGGAAGTACATAGTTTTAAGGAAGCCTCTGTAAGTCGACTTCATAGATTTCTAGGGTCGGAAGGGACCTGGCAGATCATCAGGTCCGACCCCTGCTCTAGGCAGGAGAGAGCGCTAGGGCTCAGTAACCCCAGCCAGATGTCTGTCCAGTATCAAATCCAGCTAAACCAACTATTTTGCTTGAGCTGCCCATCATCCCCTGCCAGATGCTGTTTATATGGTTCTACCTCTTGTTGGTCCAGGGGAGAAACCAGACTCTTTGATGGGCTGGAGAGCACCGGTTGAGGGCATCCTGGAAAAGAGGCAGGGGAGAGTTGGGTGGGTGGCAGGAGTCGTGTCCACCTCTGGTCAGTTATTTTTCAGATGCCCTGGCAGGGCTGTGTGTTTAGAAATGGCTTTTGGGAAATATCACTCTTAAAAGGAAGCATAAGCCAAAGCCAAACAACATGCTGTTTGATTTCGCATCAAACCTTTCTTCAAGATATTTATTCACTCCAGGGAGAGAGAATGGCTGAATAAATATGTGGAAATTTCAAGGCACCAAGGTTTTCAATAATCAGCATGAGTGCTCAATGTGCAGTGTCCAGCTACTTGTAGAAAAACCTTCTCAAATTGCTCTATAAAATTGTACAGTTTTGATTTAGCTGAGGATGAGGTGGTGTTTATCACCGCGAACACTTCCACAGTGCTGTAGACGAGCCTGGTGTCTTCACCTGCTTCAGCACCTTTCAGAGCTCTGAACCTTCCTGTTTATCCATGCTTGACTTGTCATCTCCTCTGTGTTGCAGGCAACTTTCTTTTTTTGGAAGCATCTGTTTTCAGCCATTTACCTTCCTTTCCTCTCCCTCTTTCCCCCTCCTCACCCATTTTTCTTATAAAAGGATTTGCCTTTCAGTTTCTGTACTCTTTTTTCAATGCATATTCCATGCAGCCAAGAGCAGAGTGGCTCCTACTTGCCACCTGCATCTCCTTTTAAGATCCCTGCGGTATGGTTTATTCTGATATCTAGTGCTATTCCCATGCATCTGTGCAGAACAACTGGGCAGAGCAACAGTATGAGCTGCAAGAGATTTAGCCACGAGATTTAGTAACCTGCAGTGGATTAATGTGTTTATTCCAATGGTGTGAACTCTTGTGATTTTACTGCAAGTCTCTAAGGGTTGTGTTGCACCTTTATGCTGTGAGCTGCACAACTGTGGATCGGTGTCAGTGCTAGCTTGGAGTTTGCACAGGTTGCCCCCTTAGTCTAGATACTTTCTCTGACTGTCCATCCTCCACCTGCTCAGCTGTGACTTGCCCCTGAAGGCCTGGGGAACAGGGGCAGGACTCGGAGCTGTACCTGAGAGCTGCAACTACAGGGCTGGTGAGCCAGGGCAGGCTTCTGTCCCTGCTCAATTTGGGTGGCATGTCTGTGGGGAGTGGCCACATCTTAACGCAACGGGATCATGGGGAGCAAAGATAATCCTGCCCTGTGAGGAGTGGCGTAACTTTGAGCTGCATAACAAGTGCTTAAACCACTCTTTTCATCCCATCCAGGAAGAGCACACACCAACTGCTGAAACTTCCTTAGCCTGACGAAGGGTTTTTGAACCCGAAAGCTTGCTTAATAACTATTCTCCAACTATTTGGGTTGGTCTAATAAAAGATATCAAATTCACCCAAGGAACCTTGTCTGCCTATGTCCTTAGACCAACACGGCTACAACCTACACCCCTAAACCACTCTAAGGTGTTAATGTCTGGACAATCCATGGGTTAAGAGCTCCAGGGGCCACCTAAAATTACCATGTAGTTAGGTCCTATGTGATGTCCCCCTTCCTGGATTCATGGGAATGTATGAGCATCCTGATTTTTTCATTACATAAAAAGTGTTTCTGGCCTTCAGAGTTGTGGAGAAAAGCTTGAACACAATCCAGAAAGGCTCAAAACTCTGCAAGGGAATTTAGAGCCCAGATTTTATTATTTCAAAGAGGAAAAAAAATTCTCATGATGGTTTAAACCAAGGCTATGACTCTTTGGCATACTGATTTGGGTTTTTTGAGTTCTCGGGGTTGGCAGTCCAATTATGTGTGGATAAAATGGAGCGATGCCAGGTGACACGTATCCATCCAGAAGTGTACCTCCCAGGTTTTGTATTGTCTGTCTAGTGCTTTTCCCTGTTCCATTTAAAATGCCCTGCTGCACAGAGTATTATTGCAGGAGACCTTCTGCCTCTTGAAAAATCTTCTGTCGCAAGAAGAAGCTGCTCATGCCTCTCATTTTTTAAAAGCAGCATTTTAATAATGAACTAGATGGTGACAAGGGTGGAATCTTACCCTGCCTCTTGCTCAGAAGTGAATATTTAGTCACGTAGAAAGGGTTTATGAAAGCAGATTCCCTTTTAAAAGATGATTGTCACAGTAGCTTAAATTGTCTGCCAGGCATCATAATAGAGTTTTACTGCTGTAGAGAAACAAAAGCAGAAGATAAGCTTAACTCATTGAAACAAAAAGAGAACAAGGAGGGAAAAAAACATCAGAACAAGCAAAGTCTTGCTGAGGACAAGGAGACGCAGTGATTTCCATGCGAGCAATAATTTGAAAAGGCCTCCCAAAATAAGGTTAAAGCACCGAACATATTTAAAAGGTTTTTGCCTTCCCAATACACTTCTCATTTCAGTGGTAGGTCTTGGTTGGTGTAGTAGCCAAAGCAGCATGCTGTGTTCCTGAACTCCTGAGAGCCGAGCTGAGCCTTGTCTTGTGGATGAGGCTTGGACGAGAGCAGGTAGAGGTCCCTTTGCTAGAGCTGTCCAAAAGCTTGATGGACAGAATGAAACAACCCCCCGAAATAAGATGAAAAATAACACTTGTGACTTGAAAGTGGCCCAAACCAATATTCTGGCCACTGCAAGTTCTCTTCATTTCTAATTTGAGTCCCCAGTCTTGTCCACTACTAGAAGCTAGAGTTTATAGCTAATTCTGTGCTTTTTCTGTTGGGCCTGTACAAAAGGCACAACTTCAACAACAACAAAAAAAAATCAAGAAAGCCAGCACAAAGCAGGTGACAGTTTGGTTGCATAGGAGGAGATCTACTTATTTTTCGGGGGAGTCTGTTGTGTAGGAAGCACAGTTGTCGTGGGGCGCCGTCTCTAGCAAAATGACTGCTTGCAATGTTTTGTTCTGCTCTAGTGCTTGCTGCCTTGGAGCACCTACCAAAATGCAGCTCTGCCTCTCTGACCTTTGCAAGTATTATCCCAGTTTTGCCAGTAAGCCAACCAAGGTGGATGAACCGTTTGGTTTCTGCCCAAATGCACAGGATGATTCGGACCTAAAAGCCTAGAGTTGCTGTCTCTTGAGTCTGAGCTCTCCTTTTCTTAGCTTCTGAAAGTTAGGCTGTTGATCTTGCAGACACTTAAATACATGCTTTCTTGAGCTTCTCATGATGCACACTTGATTTGAGCTCTTAAGTATTTTCTGCACTTGGGGAAAGCTGCAATTGTATTATGCCAAAGCAAGGAGCTGGTTTGCTGGTACGGTGTTGCGGTATGCTAAAGAGTATTAGTGAAAACTGAAAATAAGAATATATTGCTTAAAAGCTTTAAAGGTGGCCTGGCAATGTTTGTTTACTTGATTATATGCTTTTTTTAGCTTCTCTGTAAAGTTTAAAGAGAAGAATGAGAAATTGCTAAAACGTATGAACAAAAAGCTCCTGCTAATCCCAGAGCCTTTTCATGCCTGTAATTCCCATTGAAGTCAATTGGAGGCTTTGGCTGCAGGCAGGAGCACTGCATGGCTGGGCCTCATGCTTGGGATTTTTATGCACTGATAATTCACCTCTTGTCTTCCCACAACTTTAGCATAACTTGATAACAAGCATGGATTTAAACTGGATTCAGCCTAGCTTGGCAGAGTTTCTTTGCCCGTAGCATTTTTCTCTTCTTAGGACAACTTGCACAGTGTGCAGGAACTGATGGGGAGCTGCAAGACGATTTTGGTCTCATAGCATGAGCAATGGGGGAAGCTGCCTGTGTGTACACCCTGTGGCTTATGGCTGAAGTCCTGAAATTCTTGAATCGCCATCTAAGCGTGCATGGACACCACCGGTTACTGTTGAGGCTCTGTTGTGCCTAGAAGGCAGTGGAAGGTCATTAAATCCACACAAGTGAAGTTCCTAGGGATACCAGTCTAACCATGTGTGTTTGCTGGGAGAGTGGAAAATGCAATCCCTCAATTCCCACCCACCCAATAACCCACCAGTATCCATGCTGTGTCTTAGAAACCACAGAGGTTAAGAGGCCTGGGAAGCTCAGAGGGGTGCTCATAACGTGGGATGCTTGGGAGAGCGAGGGACTGGCATGTTTCCATAGCAGGGGGGTCCTGGCAAGAATGTGAGCGCTGTGCTTGTGCCCACGGACCGAGTCAAAGAAATTGAGGGGAAACCAAAGGGTGCTGAAGAGCACACGGACCCAGTTTGAGAGGCCTAAACACAGCAGCCTGGTGAGAGACCGACTGGGGGTGCCACGTGAAGACTGCATGTGCCACACAGGTATATACCCAGGTGTAACCCATAATTTGTATTCCCTTGCTTATGTAAGAGCAAATTACATGCTGTTATAGTCTTGAAGGAGGATATTTAAAGCCATCTAAACTTTAATGGAAACAAGATTCCAATTATTCTTGTAATGATAAGGATGAAAGTTTTCTAGTTTAGCCAGAGAAAGTCCTGTCCTTTAATGAACCTCAGTAATTAGAAATGCACCAGTCTATAACTGAATTTCTAATGAATAATCTATAGATATACGTGTTGTACAATTTAGTAGCTGCTGTCTTCTCTCCGATGCCCTTTGTAATGTTCGCAGTCAGTGCTGTATTTCCTACTGTGTGCTTGCAGAGAAGTCAGCCATCGCACCATATGGCTGTCTTCCTCTAGCGATTAATAAGATTGCACGCAAAGGCTCCTGAATCTTTGGGGACTATATTTTTGCTTGTGGTCTTGTCAGAACACGTGGCACTCCAGCATGAGATTTCTCACACTTATGCCCACCAAATGACAAGTTACACAAATGACAGCATAACAACATAATAGTACAGGAGTTAAGAAGAGATCAAGTGTGTATGTGTGCGTGCAACTTTGAGAACTGCAGCACACATCTGCTTTTCAAGTTGCACAGGTCATTTTCTAGAACTAGTTTTTATGGCTGGATGCAGGTTTCATGGATGCATGTAATCAGTTTCTTGGCAAATGTACTTCCAAGCAAATTATTTATAGTCACTTTCCTTTGTGTTTAAAGGTTGAGGTATATGGCACTCAGTATTTTAGAAACAATAAAGTTTCAAGTTACTAAAATTGAACGGATTAACACAGTAATGGGGAAGGGGAGAGTGTAAATAGCACTGAGCTTTTTCTATGAACCATCGGGATTGAACAAAAGCACACTGATGTTAAGCAGTGTTTCTTTACTCCATTTATATAAGCACTGAAGCATTTAAACAGAGTATTTGCAGTTCATTTCCAGGAAGATGCTCGCTTGTAAAATAGATGAAAAGGATAGGGCACCTTTCAGAGAACAAATTTTGTCTGAATTATCCCATCTTACTACCCTGCTGGTGCCTGATTTTATGACATTTGAAAGTGGCTGTGCACAATTTCATTCCCCTAATTCTTCACTCGGCTTGGCAGGAGTGGAGCAGCAGTGAATTGTGGGAGACCCAAGTGCAGGAGGCTCTGATGAGGGTGGCAGTGCAGTGCCATCACCTTCACAAGGGGGGTTGTTGGCTGGAGCTGTTTTTGGTCCAGGGACACAGGCAGACGAGGTTCTTTGGGTAGATGTGATATCTTTTTATTAGACCAGCAGAATAGTTGGTCCAGCAGGCTCTCCCTCTACCTGAAGAAGGGTGTTTTGTGCCCAAAGGCTTGCAAAGAACGCTCCCCCCAACTATTTAGTTGCTCTATGGAAAGAGCACATCTACCCCAAGAACCTTGGTCACCTTCACAATGCAGCTTGGTTTGTGCATGCCTGGTGCGTGGCGCCAAGCACCATTAATACACTTGTATGTTTGTGCGTGCATGCGTTTTATGGATGCTCACTGGTGAAGTGGACCAAAGGCAGGCCTGGGGTCAGTATAGGGAGGCTCCTATTGTTGTGCCTTGGACCAGTCGATTAGGATTCAAGTGCAAAAGGTTTGAGAGGAAGGAAGGTTATGGTTAAAGCGTCAAAATGGCAATGAGAAGATGTGGTGTCAGTCCTTGGCTCAATGTAACTTTGAGCAAGCCATCTAATCACTCCCTGCCTTGTTCCTTGTAAATGCCTGCTTTAGACTGTAACCTGTTTGAGATAGATATATTGCCTCTTGTTTGTGTGTGTGTGTGTGGTGTTGAACCCGAAACTTATCCTAGGTTTACACAACGGCGGTACTGCTATTGGAAAACAAAACTTCGTTTTCTAAACGGAGAATGGTGGAATACCCAGTCCTGGTAGAGTTTAGTGCTGTAGAAAAAAACCTCCCTTTTGCATCTTCCACTTATCCTTAAAAAAAAAAAGTGCTAAAATCTTCACATCTTAAGGGAGGGGAGAGCAGGAGGGTTTCCATGTGCTGAACATTACAATATGGGTGGGTGAGACTGTTCAAATATACGGTTCTGTCGGTACAAATCAATAGTGTCAGAGGAAGGAGGTGGTGATAGGAGCTTATCTGACTACAGTGATGGGGATGATGGTCCTATTACGTGTGATAATTTCTGTAGGTCTGCCCGAGAGTCATGGCTCTCGGCATAGGATGAGTCCCTCTGTTCATCGGGTGCACTGAAGAAAAGTCTGTCACTGGACTCGTACCTATGGCTCAGGTGGTGAAGTAGGTGTATCCTCCTCCGTGGGACTTAAAGATTAGGAGCCCAAGGTACAGGTCTGAGGTGTCCTCCCAGCAGACTCTGGTCTCTGGTCACTACCTTCTGGACTATGGGCAACTTGGCATCTTCAAGGGTAAATGCAAAAGGTTGCTGCTGCCCCCCTGCAGCTATGGATACAATGTGTACGCAGAACAAGTCCAAAATTTGCAGCATCCTTCACAGATGTGCTTTGAACACCAGCTGCCAAGGGGCCACGTGCATTCTGTGGATGCACCTGCTGGGCCGATAACCAGACCTCTGGCCACAGTCGTTTGGGTACAAAGGATGCTGCTATTACTGTTAAAGACGCTGATGTGGTCTGACAGATAATGATCAGCGAGTAACATCAGCTAAAGCAGCAAAGCTGTGGCACTGCGGGGAAGGATTCGTCTAACGTCAAGGCCCTGGCATGTCCCTGTTGGCCTGACTAGCCTGATGATGAGGGGGGGGATAATTTTGGCAAGTAAATCAAACAGGAAGTTTGCTGAAATGGTCACCTGTTTGGCTGAATTGCCCTGGCTGGAAGGGAAACTGGTGTACCAAGACTGGAAGTTACTGGAACATTTGGAGATGGGGTGGTTGCTTTTGTAGTTCCTCCTCGCACAGCAATATCAAACAGCGAGCAAGCAAACTGGGGCCTGGCTGCTTGGTGTGCGAGTGAGGGTGTAGTCTTGCATCCCCTTTCACAGGGCTTATTTGCACTTCCCAAGTGACATTCCCCCTCCTTGGCATGTCCCATTGCTTGCACCAATGAGGACCGGCACCAAGGTCCTTTGGCATTTATGGAGCTGACTTGAAACACATAGCCATTTGCTGCGTCCCCTCTCCCCCCTCAACCCTAACTTTTTTTTGTCCTTTTATTCCCTGATTTTTTTTATTTTATTTTTTTCTCTGCCTCTCCCTGTGCACCGGGTGAGCATTTTCATTGTGTGATAAACAAGTTTAGGCTCTAGATTAGCTTTCCTCCTGGCATTGCAGCGCTGTAATGTGCCTTTATAGCCAGGTGTATTACCTGCATACGAGGTGCATATTGTCCCAGGGAGAAATACCCATTAAAATCCCATGCTACTCCTAAATATTCTCTCTCCTCTGTGGTGTTATGTAGCTTTTTCAATAGGCTGTCTCTCTTTCTCTCTCTCTCTTTCTCTGTCCATGCATCCAAACTCAAAAGAGTGATTTTGTGTATGTGATAAAAAGACTTCAGGTCCTAGTCTTAGTTCTGCCAGGCAAGAAGCCTCTTGCCCTTCTTCTAAGGGCTTCTTAGGTGATGCAGTAAAACTTAAATCAGTGTTATTCTACTGCTGTCATTATATTGGGCTAACTTTTCATGTAGACGCTTTTTTAAATCCTGGAATAAAGGTGCCTGTGGAGGAGGTTATGCCATTATAATGATCAGAGTGTAAATTCACATGTTCCCTTCACATTGACAGTCCTGTAGGCGCTCACGTGTCCAGGCAGGGCCCCATGGCTTTCCTGGAGGAGGAGGGTGCCCGCTGAACCCCATGCGGGTTGGGCCCCTGCTGTGCTTTGCAGCAAGTAACAGGCTGGAGCTGTCTGAGATCATCTGTAGCTTTCAGCAGCACTCTTGCTACCCGAAAACACGCTTAACTATATTTTTATTTTAAAGGAAAATAACTTTTTTTTTCTTGGTGTTATCAAACAAAGCATCAAAGAAAGCGCTGCTTTGGCTAACCCTTTTATCCAGCAATGGCTGTGCTAAAAGGTGCCAGATTTTCTTTTAAATTTATTTTTATTTTATTGCATTTTTTTTAAGTCTCTTTCTAATTGGCTTACAGTCCTTAACTCTGCCTCATTAAATATTCCAAGTGATTTGAAACTCCACAGTTTCTTCCCCTGTGACTAATTTTCAGGCACTCTTATGGAGCAGAAACTGGCTAAGAGGTAGGCAACAAAGGCCACAGATATTTGATCAGACTTCAACCTGGGGAGCCAGGCTAATAGTGGGTGATCCAGCGTTGCACTTTAGGGCTAATTCAATATGTATTGATGATGACCTAGAAAAGTGAACAAACAGTGGCAGGGTTGAAAGATGAGACAGAATTATTTAGGTTAGTTGAGACTTGAGAGCAGTGTGAGAAACTTCAAAAGGACCTCACCGAGGTAGGCGAGTGGGCAGCGTGATGGGAGGTGAAATTCAGCATTGACAAGAGCAAGGAAACGCGCTTAACAAGGGAAGAACAATTATACCTGTTCACGCACCTCGGAGCGCTAATGGCGGTCTCGCGGTAAGGCTACATGGGCATTGGCGTGTTGCTACGAGGAAAGCCGGTATTATCAAAGTTGACTATCGATATGTCTCTTCAAATGCTGTTTACGTATTGCGTTTTGAAGATATGTTGGACTGCAAAGGGAACGGATGGTTGTCGCGTACTGCCCTCAAGAGAAATAGCCATAAAACCAGTGGTGGTAAGCCTCAATGGGTATGGCTGCCTGGGGAAACTTTTGGGCAGTGTTCTCCTCCTTGTCTTGGCTAGTTTTTTCCAGGCACCAGGAGAATTTCATATCCGAGTTCTGTACTAACAAGCTTATCTCGGAGGATGGTAATTATGGGAGGAGGGATTTGAGGAAAACTTCTCTCATACCGAGGGAAAGATAGACTCGGGGAGAGAGACCCTCATTGGGAAACCAGCTAGGCTCAGGCTGGGTCCCTGCTGCTTTTTATTTCCCTAATTGAACATAAATCTCTGTTACTCCTGCACTGTCAGTGGGAAGTCTAACTCTGTTTGTCCAAGACTAGGAGAGAATATGGAGGCATGTGGGCTTTGGTAAGAAGTTTGTTGGTCACTCTGTCCCTTGTCACCGATTTCCCATGGGGAAGAAGTGCAAGTGCCCAAAACCTGCTTGGCGGGGCAGGGTGATCAGAAGCTGGAATCAATGGGGAGGCATTGCCGTGACCCAGTCTTGGGATGCTAGGATGCAAGGTACTGTCCCAAGGCCAGAGGAGCCAAGATGAAGTGGATGTCCTGAAACTGGAAATGGGATGAATTGCAGCCACAGTCCTGTAACCATGAAAACCACACACCTCAGAGTGCACAAATGGGATGTGTGGTGAGTGGGGTTGGAAATGCTGGTAGGCCATCATAAAATCACAGTAAAATCATAAAAGCACAGTAGCTTTTGGCCTCTTGGACAGGTGACAGTGAATAGGAAGGTAAATGACCTGGGAATTTAAACAAGCCATGCTCTGTGCTGGCAAGAGCTGTTGGTAAAACAGCTGTTGGAAAAATAGTTTGCCATTTATTGGCTCCTCTGTGAAAGCCTACGAAATACGAACTTTCATTTCCACCCAGGAAAACTTTTACAATCCTTTCTCCAATGCCTGATGAAGGGTTTGTGCCTGAATGCTTGCAATTAAAGATTTTTTTTTTTTTTTTGCAAATATCTTTGTTGGTCTAATACAAGGTATCATCTTTACTATTAGTTGTGGTTGGTAAAATCTGGAGTTTTGAAGGGAGTGGGGAATGGGACTTTATTTCGTACAAAGGAAAGCTGGCCTTATTTGCCGAAGCCCACAGAGATGGTAATTCAGCAGCTGCTGCAACTTGGGTCTTTTATAGCAAGGATGAATCATGTTGGGAGGCTGAGGGTGGAGGAAGCTGTGGCCGGACACAAGAGCCTTCACTATGTTTCATCTGACCTGTGAGGCTCAGCATGTGCTTTTGGCAAGGGCCATATTACATTATCACACACTGCTTCAAACTGCCTGTGCTTTTCTGTGTCAAGTCGGGTGCATCGAGTCCAGCGTGTGCAGGAAGCGGAGGGAGGAGGTAGGAAGATAACAGACATATTGCTCGCAAGAGGAGCAGCGATGACAGTTCCTGTATATGAGGAGGAGGGATCCTCGGGTGCTATCGCACATACTTTCTGCCTGTATCCGAGGTCCCCGTTATGTCAAATCCAGGTTCAGGCATGGCCGTGCACAGGAACAGCCAGGAGTACTGGAGTGTGCCGGTGTTTTGGATTTCCTCTTATATTAGCTGAGTTCCCGTTGAACCATGACTGTTGCAGGCACCAAATCGGGGATCTGTACAAACCTTGCGGGAAGACTAGAGCACGTCTAAATCCATGGCTGTCATGGACTTTTTCAAACCCCAAAATTGCAGAACGTTACAGTCCAAAGGTTATTCCTTATCTAGAGCTGCTGTGTCATGCAGCAGTTTCTCAACCAGCTGGTGCTCTATATTTAAGGAGAGCAAGTGTTGTGTGCCAGTAAATTAGGTGTGTTTACTTTCACAGCCCTTTCGCACAGACGACTGCGGTCATTGAAAGAGGTGTTAGGTCTGGATCTGCCAGACAGCAAGCTAGAGTCAGCAGGCAGTATGTCGCACCGCACGCAGGTGTGAGAGAAACAAAGCTGCCACTGGTTGTAATATATTAGGTGACAGAGGGGCTCCAGATGTATTTAATGGAAAACTTTGCTCCGTGTTGTGTTGCCCTCTTCCCACCTCCTTGACACGGTCACTTGAGGCAGAATAGTCCGATTCATTTGAAGTGGAGACTGCACGAATCTGTAGGGGGTGGCAGAGGTGGAGGGGCTCGTGTGTGTGTACGCGCGTGTGAAAAAGGAGTAGATATAGCTTCTTGTGGGAGGCTAACTGTTCTACGCAGGAAAAAGCTATAGGAAAAAAATGTTCATAAACGGAGGCATTCGGCAGAAATGGAGATGCAGAAATGTTCGGGCTCTGTTCTGCTCTTGCTGGTGTTAATTCTGTAGACTTCAGAAAAGTTTTATTCTGTTTTTTCGAGTGGCCCTTTTGTTCATTGGGAGACTTGGGATATTTGCATCATGGTCGCACAAGTCCATTGCATGAACTCTTTAATTCTCCAGGAAGTTACAGCATGCAGTAGGGCACAGTCGGATACAAAACAGATGCCTATCGTTTCCAAGTGTGCAAGATGAATGGAAGATGTCTGGCTGCTGCAGGTTGCCAGGACCAGTGTGTGTTGGGGCTGTTTTTGGAGTGCACCAGCACTGTGGTGGTCCCTGGGCTTAGATGCAGTGTGAACTTGTGATTTGAGGAGAGGAGTGCTGCCATGAACACGGACTAATCATTTCCTTGTTTAACCCCAGCTGTCTCGAAACGGGGAATTCACACCAATGAATGGAAGGTGGGCTGGAGAAGTATCAAGCTATTGCCTGCGGTCCCAGCTCCTAGTGAGCTTCCCCGCTATATTTGGGAAGTGGGGTTCAGTATTAGAGAGAGAATATGGAGGTTGATTCTTTGGGAGTGTGAAGACTAAGTCCATTGCACTGAATTAGCATTACACTAAAATGACTGCTTTCATTTTATTGTTCTGGTGTCTAGGTCCACCATAGCAAATATTGCTGGTCTATTGGAAATGGACTGTTTTGAGGTCTAGCTCTAGCACTGCAGGAGCCATTCTGAACACGCCTCTCTAGCTTTTCAGATTATGTAACTTTTAGATGATATAACTTTTAAAAGCTGCCTACACCTGGATGCTATTCTGGTGCCCACAGCTGATTCCAGGCGCAGAATGGTGGGCATGATGGTGGGTGCAGATTATAGGCTTGAGATGCCAAGCGCCTGACTCGTTGGTGGAGTCAAACTAAGCAATTTGAAATTTCTCTCACACCCCTTATTTATCATACATGGAAAAATAGAGTGCTATTTAAAACCTGGCCTGAAACCTGCTGAGGGGGGAAACTACCTCTCTGAAGCCATGTGAGTCAGCCGTGGCATCTTTGTTATCCCAGGTGATTCATGTTGGGGGATTTGGTTTCTGAATCAGGGTGGCAGTTGAAAGGGGCATTATTTTGGGGATGTGACGGAGAGGTTGTCACAGCAATCGAAAGAAATCCATCCATCTCTTGCCATTGATTTGACTGTTCAATTAGCCTGGTGGGTACGGCTGCCCCCCTGCAGTGTTGGATTCCCATGAAATGGGTCTTATTAATGATGGATGAAATGGAAGCTGCCTCAAAGATACGGACTGGTTGGCACAGTTATGACACCAGTTCAGGGTCTCTCGTGAGATGCCTGGTCGTTTGCTTTGGGTTTACAGCACCCAAGCTGCAAGCATCAAAGGTGGAACTTGCTTCCTTGCTCTTTCTTCCTGTTTCTCCCAAATATTTATACAGCTAGTTTTTAATTGTTTTGTGGTGTGTTGGAAGGCAAGTACCAGCACAGAGCAAGCAGTTGGGTCCGTGTGTGCCTTCTCTTCATCTATTTCTTCTTTTTGTTCAGGAAGTAAGTGTGGTTGGAAAGAAAGGAGCCCAAGGCCAAGCAAGGACAACGAGAAATTTTATTTTTTCCAATTAAAGCTCTGATTAACTTATCTCTTGTTGCTGAGCATTCAGGGCTGGTTCATGTCTTTGACCCCAAATACCGCTGAAGGGGAGCAGAACAGGAGAAAGCGGCAGCAGTTTTTTAATCTCCGAAAGGAGTCTTTGGGACTTCTAAAGGTGCGAGGCAGGAGTTTGTGAGCGTCTCGCACGGCGAGCGTTCACAATTGTCTTGCTCATCTCTGCTGCTGCATGAAGTTTCCCCTATGCCATCTCACAGTAAATGGCGGTATTTCGGAGCACAGCTCTGGGCTCAAGAAGGAAGGTGGCGTGGAGAAGAGCTCACGGATGGCGTCGGTGTGGCGTCATTCGTCAGTCCAACCAGAGCTATTGCGTTCTTTCATACTTCACCGTTTCGTTGTTGGCATCTGGTGTCAAAGTGTAACCCCTGGTTATTGTATTGTGTCTTAACGATAACATTTAAAAAGATTTCGTGGGAACACTTGACACGTGGAGGAGAGCAAAGGGAATAAGCTCGAGTCTTCCTGCCTTGCTCTTCTTTGAGCAGAATTTGTGTAACTAAATATATATCGATCAGCAGGGTCTAATGAGAGCAGAGCAAGGTAGTGACAATATGGGTTATGTTCTTCAGGTTTAAAAGAAGCCATGTAGCAAATAAAGCTAACTAGGACCTGAATAGCCGAGTCACAAGAACAACAAAAAAAGGCTTAATTAAATCTTGGTGAAAACGGCTTACCATTTCTATTTTAAATATACCTTGATAAAACCATTTTAATTCCTATGTCCGAGTAGGGTGTCCTTTGTTTGTCCTTACTCAACTGCAGTAAAAGCTGGGAATTCAATACATATTGACTGGGAACGTATACTGAGGTTTGAATTACTCGATAGACCCACAATTTCAGCTGTGAGGAACAGCATACAAAACTGGCTTAACTTGTTTTAGAAGTCCCTCTGCTGCATAGTTATGTCCTGCCCCCACCCTCCTTTAAAAAAAAAATAAATAAAAAAAAATCAAATCTTTATATTGGGGTCCATGCAACTCAGCTGGTAATTAGAAGAGCAACTGCATAACTTATTATAGACCTCTGACTGCCTTGAGAAAACCATTGCTCCTGTCCATTGATCTAAATAATATTATGTATACATGATATATTAATAAAATGCTCTGACTTGGGGCCAGTCAAACCAGGAAACTTAAAATGTAGCACTTGAGCATTCAGTCATGTTGTTTTGTTGCTGTTTTTTTTTTTTTTTACCTATGCATTGCACCAGTCCTTGTGCCAAATTAAGCACTATGCTCAGATCCCAGAATAACTATTCATAAATTAGCAAATGGGAAATTTCCTGCAATTGGCTGGATTAGAGCCAGGTAGTCTTGAGCACCTAAATCCTGTGCTTTGCACCTACCGCCACCTTTACCAGCAGGCTGATCTTCCCCGGTGCCCCTGGGGGAGAGATCGATCCAACTGCCTTTTTTTTTTAATGTACCCATCTCCTCTGCCTGACTTGGCGTGGCAGCCCCTAAATGAACATATTTCACATTGGGGTGTCTGTGTTTTAGTAGGCTCTGCCTGTTTCTTCACCACCTCTCAAAGATTTTTCTGAGCCAGATTCCACCAGAGCAATGCGGTACAACTCGGTGGGTTTCTGCCACTGCTGCTGAGAAGAGAATTTAGTCCACTGCAGCGTAAAGATTTATAAGACATTACTTCAGTTAAAAACTGAAGTCAGAATCCTGCAACGCATCTAATGGAAGGAGATGAAATGGAGCAATGAAAATCAATATAAAAAAATAGTTCATGCTAATGACATTTAACAGTCCTGCCCTGAAGCAGCTCCTGGATTTGTTGGGGGAGCAGGGTAGGATATTGGCCGCTCAAACCTTCCATGGAGTCTGAAATGGAGACGGCGTGCCGGAGGGCGTCAATATAAATCTCATCACATATTTTTAAAATTTCCCCTGCTAATTAAAACAGGCTATGCTCGTGGTGAGCCTCATGGGACTCTCTGGAGAAGAAGAAAAATGGACTAAATGTGAATTCTCTGTTTTTGAAGGTTATTTCCAATAAATCAGAAAGTAAAGATCTTGTAATGGGAAAGTTGTTCCCCCCCACCCCATTCACCCAATTAAGAGTTAGAATCTGGATAATGGAATAATAGTAGTTAGTCAATTGCTACAAAGTCATAATAGCAGGTTGAGTGCAACTAATACTTGCAGGCAGTAAAGTGCCTATGGTAAAATAATAAACCATTATTTCAATAATAATCTCAAGTTAATTAGAATAAGGCAATGTAGCATATTTCTAATACTAAACAAAAAACAATTAGCATACTACTTAGTAACAACAATATCCTTATTATCCCAAAGACAAAATAGGATTAATGCAGCAGTGAAGCACCAAAACCATATGTCAACAAAAGAACGTGGTGGCAGACTAACTTTGCCAGCAGCCCTGGCAGGTCCGGACGGTAGAAACGCCTTTCTCCTCGGATAGGAGGACTTTTTAAGAGGATGTCTAGGCTGGGGTTAGATTTTATCTTCTTTGCTTGTTCTTGCCAGAAATATGATGGCTTTTCCCAGGCTGAACGTGCAGTTGCACAGATAAATTCCTTACAAAATGTTTAATCAGTGCCTTTTTTCCCCCTTCGTTAACTTAACTTCCGTGAATCTACTGTGTTTTCTTTTTGTTTTTCTAATGATCCTTTTTAGGCCAAAAGAGCCCATCAGATGACCTAGTCTGACCTCTTCTACGATACTAACTGTTGTATTTCATACATTTGCCCCTGTATTATATGGACCTGACACCTGAAACAAAATCTGTATTTTTAGCTCCTTCAAGTTTCGAAAGGATTTTGCTGCATGCAGCAGTCAGGCTTTTGAGTCTATCGCTGCTTAGTGATAGGGTGAAACCGTGCAGTGCGTTTTGTTGCAGTCAGCCTGATAGAGATGTAGGTGGATGAGAGCAAACGTAGAATTAATTCTAACCAAGCCCGGTCCTAGGGCTCCGTCCATGGGTCTTCCACAAAGGCAACTTGGTCAAGTGTCTCTGTTTTGCAGACACTGGTCAAGTACAAAGTATGGTCTTCTAAAAAACAACCAACCCAACCAAGTCTTCATACTAACGTAACCCCCTGTTAACTAATATGATGCAAGGCCAGGAGAGATGTCCTCTTGCTGTTTCCTTTCAGCTCTAGACTCTCGCGTGGTTATCAGTTCCCAGGTTTGAGATGTCGGCCAACGTTTTCTCCAGTTAATGTTTATCTGCACCCAGGCTGGCTTCTGTTGCAAACGTGGAATAACGAAGATTACTGTTTTACACTTCAAATCCTTCAAACTTTTTAGCCCCCTGCACTACCCACCCAGCTTGAGTTTAGCTTCAGGCTAACCTGCTGTAGTGATGGGCTTTCACTCTTTTATGGTAGGTTTTGATGGACCATACAGGGGGCTCTGCAGTCTCCTGCTTTTTCTGTCTGTGCTCTTGGCCTCTTGCATGAAGAATTTTTTATTTCTCTGGTGCCTAGCTGTTGTTGTCCAGCTCCTGCTAGATTTGTCTGTTAACTCTTCCGTGTTAAGTCACTCACAAAAAATACTCTTTTACCGTGGTCCTGATGCCACAAGCCTCGCGGGCACAGGCTTGCTTTCCTGGATGGCTGGTTGGTATCTTCTTACACTGCCGGTTATTTTGCTTTTAGAACTGTAGAGATTTAGCATTGTTGAAAGATGCCAGACTGAGCATCCTACCTTTGCAAGCAGAAAGAAGAATCTGCGGCGCCTCTTCTTTGTGTTGCCTCCGCCAAAATCGGCGTCTTGCTAGCATGTCTCAGAAGACGTGGCTTTGGAGTAGATGCTCTGTGCTCACATTGTCTCTATCCTGCGCCCAGCAAAGTCCACGATAAAACTTGTCTTGGCTCTGATGGGTAAGAAGTCAAGTCTTGCATGCTTAGCCTCTCTGCAGAGAGTCTCGATGAGGGTGTGCAGATGATGTGGTGCTGCTGAACAGTCCCCCAGTGGTAATGACTACTGGCCACGTGGACCCGAGTGGAGTCTGAAATGGTGACTTGGATGCGAGAAGCCTTGGAGGTATAAGAGAGGAGGGCAGGGTGAGGAAGGGGGTGGTAGGGGTCCTTTTTTGAAGTCGATCACAAATATTGACACAATTGCTATCCTGACACTTCAAGTTACCCTTCATTTTTTAGCATCCACAAATGGCTTTTGGATATCTGTCTGCTGGCTATCATTTTCTGAAAATGACATTTTTCTATAGTTATAAAAAAAAAAAAAAAATATGTTTATTCCGTTTTGCTTTGTGTGCTGTGTTTTGTGGAGAAAACAAGCACTGGGAGAACTGATGTTCTGGCAGTTTTGATCATGAGCATTTGTAAAAGAAACTGTTTTTTGGGGAGGTGGGAGGAGAAAAATTGAAACCCTATTGTCCAAAGAGAAGTAAAGTAGTTGTAAATAGCTGTTGATGTATTTTCCATCAGGCTGCAATGATATTTTTCAGTTTAAGGATTGAGACATGAATTTAGGAGCAGCAATCTATTCATTCACTATGGATAATTCTGGCTTCTGCTCTTACATTTATTTTTACCTGTAGAAAAACCCTGCGACTTTCCATGGTTACAATGGTCAGGCTGCTCTGCTCAGGGGCAGCGGCTTGCCTGTACAATCGGAGCAGCAGGATTGAAATCTTGTAACTTCACACGCTTCCTTTTGCACGCTCAGCTATTTCCTGTGCTAGTAATATGGACTTTTGTTCTGCTTGGCCATTACATTGGGCTAGATGGACCACCGCAAGCCTGGTCTGCTCTGGCACTTGCTGTTGGACATCACAGCTCTCTGCAGCCAGCGCTGGTAGCTCCCAAAAAATTGAAGCTGTGCTCTAGGAGGAAACACCTTTTAAGGCCACAACTTTTTGTTTGAGACAGTCTGATCTTAGCATTTTTATTTTTTTTTATTTGGCTGCGACAGCTTATGTTCCATCCATCATGATTTTACTGTGAGCTTGTGCATTTCTCTTGGGCTCTATAAATGAGGATAAAGGCTGACATTTGATAGAGTGAGACGGGGAGAGCACTGTAGCTGGGGTAAGAGGCTTCTCCGTTCTTTGACGTGACAGCCTTTTCGGTGATCTAGATAAAGTTAGACTCTTTGCTAGACGCGCCTTATGATTAATTTGTAGCGTCTCGCATCACGTTAATTATAACCCAGTATCTGAGAAATCGGCAAGAAAGGGCAAAGAATCAAATAGTGTTGTGCTTTTCCAAGAATCAAAATATGTGAGCTGATTGCAACAAATCTCTAAAACAAAGAGAAAGGCAGCTCCCTAAGAGCCTTACCGTGACGGGAAAACCTGTATCTTCAGCAAAATCCTAACACGCCTGTTACTTGAGGTTTCTGTGATGCTGTCAGCCATTGCCGACATATGGCTCCAATTGATGTGTCCTGACAATAATGGCTATCAGCACTCAGCCCTCTGTGCTCAAAACAGGGCACATCTGTTATAAATTTGCTGACCTTCAAGGGCCAGTAAAGACCTAGCTGGAAAACATCCCTTGTAATATCCATTTTTTTTTCCCAGGGCTCTTAAGCATGGGAGTGAGCTGCTGCCCAAGAGATGACTTCTTAAAGTCGGCTCGAACAGTATGATGTATATTATGAGCATTGATTTCATCAGGAATGCACTGCAGTGACTAAACGATGATGAATGGGGCCTGGCTTTAGTTGCTGTTTTTATTCTGGGAAGTTACTTTATAGAACGGTCTGGGTGGGAGGGGTTGGTTGATTTGTTTTTGGAGGCTGCTTTTCCAAATCCGAGATGGGTAAGTTGGTGCAAGCACCCTTTCTGCCAGGGCTGGGCCTGACTTGGTGGTCGACCCATTGGTCAGCATGAGGATTCCTGTCAAAGTCTGAATGAGGAGGTTCGGGAGCTGGAAGGCCTCACATAGTGTTTTTAGTAAAGAAAGGGTTCAGATGTTAGCGCCTGCTTGCAGGAGGATGGCATTGTAAGCCCAAATTGCTCCCATGGAGCATCTTTCCTTGCAGAGCAATGGGGCATGGAGGGCGTTTGTTTCTGGGACTGGTTGAGGACTTGGGCTGCATCTCTACCTCGGCAGCCATTCGGTTCTCCTCCATAATCACCTTGTGCTTTCTTGCACCCGTATCTCCGTTTGCTGTAATGACCTCAGCCCACCCATTCGGGCTCTGTGGCTGTTTTGCGACAGTGCCTTTGGATGGAGCTGCACTGGGTCCTGGGTCCTAACCCCAACCCTGCAGCTGACCTGCTGGGTCATCTTGGGCCATCGCATCCCTTCTCTGCTTCCTTTTTCCCTCAGTAAAACAGGGCATCAACGCTGACCTTCTGTTGCAAGGCACAGAGCGTTCTTGTTGAAAAGGGGTGCAAGAGCTGGGTATCATTCGGCCGACACAACTCCCGTTCCTCTGTGTATGGGCACTTCTCCCTTGTTGGAGAGCAGCTTGCAGGTGTGCACTGGAATAAGGCTGAGACTAGTTGCACTCGGCAGGAGGATCTGCAGGGCTGGAGCTGCAGCCAGGTTGTGGGACGGCTTGACCATCTGTGCAGCATTTCTGGATTTTGTGCTCTGGCTCTTGTCCTTGCCGAGCAGAGGAAGGGACTGTAGCATCCAGAGATGGATGCTGTAATAGAGCCTCTTTTAACTTGAGATCCTCCTGGCTGGCATGCAGAGCTCAACACTGAAATGAATGGGAGAGGGCCTGTGCCTTAGTGGGAGACCTGTGCATGCCCCAGGGCAGGAATTGGGCTATTTAGGTTCATAAAGCTGAAATGATTTAAGTCGCACTTCTTCCCCCGTCTTTTAGCTTGCTTTTTTTTTTTTTTTTTTTTTTTTGGTATTTATACTGAGCGTGCATAAAATTGGTCAGTCTTCACTTCCTTCATTCTCATTCAGTAGTGGCTGTTAGGATCCTCAACATTGCAAGGGAAGTTTAATTAAAAAAGAAAAAGCTGCCCCACTTTCAATTACATTTTAAAATTAAGGAAGACAGTCTCTTTCTAACATAGCAATCTTTCTTTTTGTTTTTATTACAACTTATTATAAAATCATAAATATAAGTGTAATCTTATTAAAAGACACACGGCAAGTTGTAATTTATTAGACAGTTTTTCAAAGGATAATTTAATGAAGTGAAATATATGAAGGTAACTTATTTAAAAAAAAGTGAACATTTCATCTTGCAGGGACACAAATTGCCTTGACATGCTTTTAAAGAAGTCTCTTGTCAAACAACACAACCTTTCACTAGCCTGTTCTGATGCTTTTATATGTATTTTAAAAAGCTTTCAAGTTCAATTGTGCTGTCACATGTACTGAATAAACAAATGGATTTTTTTTTGTTTGTTCCTTGCCTTCAGTAATTGTAATCTTCATTCTAGGCAATTATCTAGTAGGAACCAAATTTTTAATCAGGTGATTTTAATTTGACTGTGTCACTTTAAATTTGAGATAATACAAATGAAGCATGATTAAAAAAGCTTGGCTACGGGGTCAGCATATGAATGACTTGGCACAGGGGGAAACACCTGTCTCTGGCCCCTCGTCTGAGTGGGCACTGTCCTGGAAAGCCTTGAGAATACCTTGCCCCCACGGGCTTAAATGTCATTGAAGAGCTTTTCTAGTCTCAAAGGGTGGCTGCTTCTGGCAGCGTGGGCAATGTGAACCACTCCATAGCATCGTGTTGGAGCACGGTCCTTTTTACTCTCTCTCCCTGCCATTTTACAACCCTGTGCAGATAAAGGACCCAGTGGTTATTGATTGCCCATTGGTTAATGAACTGAAATAAATCTGTACTTCCCATCCCAATTCCAAAGGAGAGGTTTCCAAGTGAAGGTGGGGCTTGGCTCATTTGCAAGTCATGGCCATCCTTTGGGAATGGAGTGGCTGTAAATTGCCTGGCCCACTCCTGCTCCGTCTCATTTAAATCTGGCTGCTCACAAGAAAGTAGCATGGGGACTGGATAGCTGCCTGTGCTGGAGAGCGAATGCTCCTCGCCGGGAACGGTCTTTGCTTGGGGAAGCCTAAGAATCGGGGCTGGCCCCATCCTGCAGGGTCCACTGATGCTTATATTCTCCCTCCCAGAGCAAACTGTGGCCAGCATCTGCACAGTCTTGACCCTCGGGATAAAGTAGGAACAATATCTTACCTTGGAACAGAGCATTTCTTAAGCCACAGGAAGCAATGGCACTTGGCAAGCTTAATACCTCAGGGGTGTTGATGTTGGAGCCAAGCAGACAGGAATGCACCCAAGAAGCACAGGGAGGGAAGAGGATGTTGGAGTCAATGCTGCCTTTTGCAGTAAGGGCCGTGGGATCTTTACTAGCAACAACCTTCCTCTGACTTCAGCTTCTGGCCCGCTCCCTCCTTCTGTTCCCCTCAGGGACATGGCCTTCCACGTTCGACTAATTTGACCCCTTCCCTGAATACCCCATAGCCCTCACCCATTCATTTCCTGCAGCCCCAGTTTTATTCTGGGTTTGTGCCATGCCAGGAGCTCATAACTAAGGTTCTGTGATAATACAGATGAGCAAGACTGCAAATAACCTCCATGGCCTGCTCCTGGCAAGTGGCAGATCTCCATCAGCCCTGGCAGGAAAGCAGGGAGAGATTTTTTTTTTTGGTTTTTGTTTTGTTAAAAAAAAAAAGTGTTTTTAAGAAAAAAAAAAAATCCCCTTTTTCTGTTGATATATAAAAAAAGAAAATCACAATTCTGGGATGAATGCTAGCACCCACATCTAAGGAATAGTCAGCCCTGTTGGGAGCTGAGCTTGCAGTTTCTGCAGGTCTAGTTAAACTGACTTCACACCTGGTGGGTGGATCACCAAGTCCTAATCCCTTTGCAGTTGTACAGTAATAAGATGGATGCTCCATAGGGACTGGCATCGTGCAGGCAGCCTTGTGCAGCACTTGGCTTATAGGTTACTTAACATGCTGTTATTTGGTGCACACATTTGAGATGCATGGCCCAAATAGTTTGTTTTTTCTTGCAAACTTTAATTAGAGTGGATGATAGTATAGTAACGAGCAATTCATAGTTTGTTTTTTTTTTCCTTATCGTTGCTTAAAACCTGCTTGTTTAAATGAGATGTGGCATCCCTGTGTCCATAGTTGGCGTGTAAAGGTACTTCTTTTGTGCTGCATCAGTTTGTTCATCAAAGAAAATTTACACTTCAGGAGTTTTCACTTTTTTTTTTCTTCTTCTCCCTCGAAATTTGCTTCACATGTTTTTGAAGGCGTTATAAAAGGATTTAAATTCAAAGCCTGAAAGCCTGACTGGAACTGATTTCACTCAGCTTCTAGTTTACAAAATAGGTGTGGAGGGGGTTAAGGGAGAGAGAGAGAGAAGCTGCAGCTTTCGATTTTTAGATGGAGATGTCTGGTTGCATAATAATGGCCTTAGGTGGGACTTCCCTGGCAAAGCCCATGATTTTGGTGCAGAATGACAGGAAGATCTTTCAGGGTGGTAGTAGATTTCTTCAAGGAGACGCAGGGTTTAGGAGTCTGCAGCGTTGGTAACCATCCCATTTTATTGCAGCAAGACCCATCTTCAAATCCTTGAAATGAATATGAATGCTTCTGTAGCCGTCAGTTGACATGCTGTCAATCTAACACGGCCATTTTTTAAAGGAAATCACTTTTTTTGCAATGGCTTTTTAAAATTGGCTGCAACAAAGCTGAATGATTGTTGTGGTGTTAATTGCTGTTTTTTTAGCCAAACCTGAATGCAGGATGTTTCCTAAAAGACTTCTTTTTATGGCATTGTATAAAAATGAATCTATTTTTAACACTGAGACCAGATGTATAAGAGGAAGAAATATTGTTATAGTTTACAATGAACAGAAGCGTAAATATGACACGTGCACCCGCTGCGTTCGTGCTGGACCGGTGCTGAGAGCTCGGCGCAAGGACACTTGGCCCCCAGCACTCCTGCGCTTGGGGTAGCTAGGTACAGGAACACTGATCTTTGGGGAAGGCTGTTTTCTTGAGCAATTAAACTGCCTGTGGGTCCTGAGGACCATTTTGGAGGTCTTGTGGCACTATCATTTAAGCCTCCAGCCCAATCTTCCTTCTGAAGGGAGAAACCTGCCACAGTCAACCTACTTTATTTCTTGCAAGCTGGCAGTGCTGAGCCACTTTCCCATGGGCAGAGGCTCTCTTCACGTTGTTTCTATGGGGCTCTGCAGTAGAGGGCTGTTGCTGTATTCTCAGGACCTGAGCCCTAATAAAAGGACACTACTCTCTCAATAATACTCATTTGGTATTATTATATGGGCAAAGTTCATTTAATTAAGTGCTCAAAGCAAATCTTGGATTCCTAGCATTATGTATGTAGGATGATTGTATTCTTACAAAAAGTTAGGGATTGTATAGGATAGTTTGGACAGGGATGATCCTGCCTGAGGCCAGATGACCTCCGGAGGTCCCCTTCATCCCCACTTCTTTATGATTTCTATGATTAAGGTTGAACTAGCAGGAAGACCTGCTTTTCCCCATGGCTAGCGTGCAGTCGCCCACTTCGAGAAACCTCCATGGATGCTTGTGAGTGGTCTGGGTCTTTCCACTACAGTGGAGCTGGGCTGGATGGTCCCGGTGTGGAGCCTGGCTGCTGGGACTCGGTGCACTGCTCTCCTCGTGCACACAGACGCATCCCATTCAGATGGCAGCTTGGAAACCCTGACTGAGGGCTAATGCATACAGGAATTGAAGCAAAGCCCCCCATATCCCCACCCTATTCCCTTGCACTGACCAGTGGGCTGTATGCTAACTGCTTGCTGCTTGGTATGCTGCCTCCACAGAGCTGAAAGCATCCCTCTCTCTCGGTGTAGCTCTAGTCCCTTTTTCTCCACCTTTTAGATGTGCTATCCTCTTCACCTGGCAAAGTGTTTTCTTTGGGGAGCTGCCTTGTGCTTGCAGCAGGGGATTCAGAAGGTGCTCACATGTGGTCTCAGCCAGAAGGCAAGCTGCCCGTGGGAATGCTGGCAAGGAAGGGGGTGGCATGAGAGAAGAGAGGTTGGCACAAGCAGGAGGGTATACAAAGTTCAGGTGCAGGTAGGCTGGCGTGTAGCAGGCTGCACACCTGACATGTCCCAGGCGGGATGCTCTGCTTCCATGCACCAAAGCTGTAAATGTGGAGATGAAGCCACTCCGGGGGAGGCCTCGGTGGCTGATCTTGAGCACACAAGAGAGCAAGGTCTTGAGAGCAGCCACAGTGGGGGCATCCCCCGAGTAACTTCACAGCTGTGCGTCTGGGCTTGGGCTGTGCGAGGCGGATGGGCCCTGCTGCAAGCTGACCTGCTTTTGGCATTGGGCTTCACGGCAGGTGCAGGCAGCTCCTGCTCGATGCGATACAGAAACGGAGCGAGAGCAGATGTGTCGTGAGCCTGTGGAGGCATGGCTTGGGGCCAGAGTTAAGCTGACATGGTCATGTACCTTTTGAGCTCTTCACTTCTAGTTTTTGGACTTTTAAGTCGATCTGAACTTGATGTTCAGGCAGGACAAAAGATACAGATGGTCAGCGTTAAACTTGTTTTTCTGTCTTTGATTTCTTAAAGACTCAGAGGAGAATAATAAACTGCTTCATTACTATATCCTCCTATAATCCTCTTGTATAAGGAAGCAACATGATTCAGAGATTTAGGATGCAGAAGGCTTCATTGCTCCAGTTCCTGCCTCTGGTACAGATAGCACATTGCCCCCGGGTACTGCTTTTGCCCATCTCCCTGACATGGCATTAGGATGGCAGTGCTTTCCTGTGTCGGTTCAGTCTACAAAAAGCTTTAGGATCCTTTTGTGGATGGTGCACCATGTCCTACCAGCAAGAAGCATTTTCTGAGCCTTTGAAGCTCCCTGTCTCTTTATATTGGGCTGGAAGTAGCAGGCAGTATTGCAGTGTCAGTCTTGCCAAAGTCTGTCTGGAACAGACTTATTGCCTCCTGTGCCTCTGTGCATGCACCCCAGGATGGCAATTACCTTGTGCTGCAGTGGTATTGCGGTGTGAATTTTCTTCCAATTCATTATCCACTCTCACCCCCAAGTCTTTCTGCATTACTGCTTTCTAAACAGCAGTCTTCCTTTTTATGTCTCCACTGATTATTATTTCTCCCCAGGTACATTACCTTACATTTATCTGTAGCAGAACATCTCACTTACATCTGCCCATCTCTCTGAGCTTGCCAGATCATTTTATATTTTTGATGCATCCCCTCTAGTGTCTACTATTCCTCCCAGTTTGGCATCATCCACAGATTTAATGAACGTGGAGGTAATGTTGTCCTCCAGACTGTAATGTGGATGTATGGGAATGAAGTCCTAAAATGGATCACTGTGGGGACCCACTTGATACCTCCTTCCATTTTCAGATGATGCTGTAGGTAGCTACGTGGCACCTATACCTGGTTACAAAGCACTTATTATAACGAATGTTGTTCTTGTCCGTTTGGTTCCTCTGAGCACCATTTCTACTCTTGCGGTCTGCTGCCAAAGAGCTCGCTGCATGCAGAATAACCTGCCAGCCAGCCCTGGCTCAGTGAGCTTTGAATTGGTCAGGAAGAATGAGTCAATCCCACCCCTTGGGACACATGGCTCTGTGTCCAGGAACATGCAACGACCCACGTGCATGATGCCCGAGGTCTGCTTGATTGCCAGGCTAGACCTGCTCCCTGAATACAGCAATAACTATGATCTGCAAAGCTCAGATGAAAATTTGTTGAAGCTCAGGCTTGTAATGGATGTCCCATAAACCAGCCCGCCAAGGCGGGTAGGGAAGAAGAGAGGTCTAGTTGATGAATTGCCACTATCGATGGGGTCCGTTTTGTTCAGCATCACCTGTTGCAGAGAGGGGTGCAAGAAGTCCCACTGGAGAGAATTTGGGAGTAATCTACTGATAGGGGAAGCTCCTTCCTAACCTCTCCTGGTCACTGGCTTCTGCCCTGAAACAGCAAGCAGCGCACCCAGAGGACGGGCTTTGAGAGCAGAGCACTGTATTCAGGGCAGCTCAAATGTATTTTTCTGGCAAATAATTCCAGCAGCCTGATTTTAATAGGGTCAGGCAACCCAAATATCTGCGTTTAACTGAGTTCTCTATTTGTGCTTTGCAGTTCACTTTTAAGTAACTTTTAAGTGGATTTTGCTATTGAAGTTCTTTGGTGTCAATATGTGCACGGGTGACAGACTGTCAGCATAAAAGGACTTGGAGACTGTTACTCTGCATAACATCAGAAACATCTAATGCATTTTTAGGTAGACAAAAATGAAGGCCTATTAACTAGCCTCTAAACAATTTTTTTTAAGTTTTTTGTCCTTTAATTTGTTTTCATTTTGTACTCCAATTTGGAGACCTAGCTTCAAATTAAAGGGAAAAAAATACCTTAATCCTAGAGCATTTTTTTTTCTCTGCAGTCTTTTTTTTGTTGTTGTTAGTGTTTTCCACATTCCTCATTAATACCTGAAACTCAACCTGACTAACTAGACAGAGATTGATACAGCTTCAGTTTGCTCACACAGCAAATTGGAAAAATGGGCCAAAATGCATAATTTTTTTTGCCTATTTTTAATAGTATGGGGATTTTATAACTTGATGAAGTTCTGTTCTTCTTTCTCATTGAGTTGTTTGGCTGTGGTTGCAGAATTGGGGAGTCAGTAGGGGAGAGAAAAGTAGGTAGGCACTGGTAAAGATTAATTGTGGCATTAAGTTTATATTAGATGTGCTCTCTCTCCATCAAGAGAATGGATTTGATTCACTGGTACAGCAGATCTTTTATGTCTCATGTTGTTCATAGTGGTGGGAAGGGAGACCGGTCCTCAAGGAGCTCCTCAAACAATGAAGCAATCCTCTACCAGTGGCTGAGATGCCCCTTGGGGATGATCAAATTTTGAGTGAAATCCTGATCCCTTTTGATCAGGACTTCACCATTCATGCATTAGCAATTAAGGCCCTTATCCTTGTACACACACAGGGGCTCAACAGTGCTCAGGTGAGTAGTAAATGGGACTTCAGGGGGATGATTGCACAAGTAAGCGGGATTGTGTGTGATGGCTGTGGAAGTGTCTTGCATCTGTAATGAAGCATGCTGGACTGTTAGCTTGTCTTCAATCGAGATGCTTTCATTTACCACAGTATGTTTTGCAAATGTAAAGAGTCCTACAGGACTCCTAGCTGCTAAGTCTTTGCTGAGACGGAGAGGTTAAACTGATGTTTTTGTTTCAGTTTGGAGTTTTTCTTTTGTGAGAATTATTAGGTTTGTAGATTAGTGAAGTGAGAATTAGTGCGATTCTGCTGCAGTATGAAGGCAAGGAAGTAAAGCCACAAAACGCTCCATTAAGGCAACATTTATTTGCTGTTCGGA
This sequence comes from Alligator mississippiensis, assembly GCF_030867095.1. Classification (NCBI taxonomy): domain Eukaryota; kingdom Metazoa; phylum Chordata; order Crocodylia; family Alligatoridae; genus Alligator; species Alligator mississippiensis. The sequence goes on from NC_081835.1 coordinate 2,361,749, forward strand.
GGCTGTTCTTGCAATACCATATGTGCTGCAGCACCTAATTGCAGCAGGGTGAGTTCAGGACAGAGGCCGTGCTTCGATCCGTAGAGCTCCCTCACTTGCACTCGTTAAACTTTTGCTGTTACCTGCTCTCGGTGTGGGGAGGAACGGCCCCGTTTGCGGTCCTTCATTCACTCTGCCGGTGTCACCTGGCCTCTGGAAAGTCAGCCTCGCTCACTGGACTCTGCTTTCAAGCCCTAATGCTGTTTACATTCAGCAGTGCTGCGGACAAAACTGATGGCAGGATCTCAGCCTGGAGGCTTCACTTCTGGATCCAGCTGGAGGAGGAGGCAGATGGTGATGATGATGCAGATGCTTCCTTCTCCACTTAGATGACAGTGACCGGGGATATGGTCTAGGGTCAGGGCGAAGCCCAGCCGAAATGTATGTCCCTGTAGTGAGGCTGCTTCTCCAGCCAGTTTCATCTTTGTTGCTCATGGAGGCTGGCAAAGGAATTGCTTGGCACCGCTGGGTGTCTGGCCAGCTCTGCATCTGCCCAGGACAAGTCCTGCTGCACTTTCAATTTACTCCGTGGGTCCAGATTCACCTGTGACGTTACGTCTTGCACAGCTGATGCCAGCAGTCTGTAGCCCGCATAATACAACCCTAAACCCCTTGTAATCATCCAGCAGCCTCAGCCTCTTCCTGACCTCCCTGTTTCTCTTTTCTAAACCCTCTTAATGGTGTCATTAGTATAAGTTGAGGCTGCCTGGCTGACTCACTAATGAGACTTGCCTGCCTTGCTGCAGCCCAGACCGGCTGGGAGAAGGGTCTGGCTCAGATGATGGGGATTTGGATCTGCCCTCCCTTGGGAGCACACTTACGTCTTCCCTGGCAGTGCCTTGCAGCCCTTCCTCCAAACTCCCGCACACTGGTGAGGGTGCCTAGTGCCTTTTGCACACACCTGGCCCTGCACAGGGACTTCCCCAGCCATCTTTACTCTGTATCCAGTCACAATATGCATGAAAGCTTGTGTCGTGGGAAGGGGTTTTTCATGGCTTGTTCACGGCAGCACTGATGCTTGTGGGGCTGCTGCGTCGGGATAATGGAGAATGCACCAGAGCTTTTATCGTGGTTTTGAACTGCTCCCGGTCGTGGAGGGTTAATGCACCTAGAAGCTGCTGCATTCCTCTCGCTTGGTACCCAGAGCTTTAATTCCACTGGTTAATTTATTTCCCCACAGTGTGACACTGCATTCCCTGAGCTATTTTTCATCTTCAAATTGCAGTCTGCTGGTTAGTTCCTGTAAGACCTGCTGTGCTCTGCATTCATGTTCTTGTTCCCAGCCTCTGCACTGCTGCCACCTCATACATCAGGTCCACAGCAGCAGAGAACGAATGGCGCGAAATCCCATGCCACTTCCAGGAGCAGGCGGGGAGATGGTTCACCGTGCGAGTGAAAGGATCTGCTGGGCAACTCGGCGGTGGCGGGGGGGGAAGCTGTGTGCATTGCTTGGCAGATGCACATCTGGATGATTGGGGTGGGAGGGGGGGGTCTACTTTCCCATGGAATCACAAGAAACCCATGAGCTGAACCCCACCTTTCTCAATAGTGAGAACTAGCCCCCAAAATGGCCGGCGCATCCTTGGGAGAACAGATTCAGTCTTTTATCTGGTAATCGGAGAAAAATCACTGTAGTAGTCAAAGGAAGAAGGCTCATTCAGAATATAATTTGTTGGTGCTGTCTGACCACCATATGTTGTTTAACTTTCATCCTCTTTTTGGCACGATGTAAAATAATCTGGACAAAACGTGGGGCTCTGTGGTTGAGGAGTCTGTTTAAAAGCAATCGAGTATTAAAATGGCCTGGCTGTGCCTGGTATGTTTGGAGATTTATTTGCTGTCAGAGGCTGATAAAATATTTGAGGCAAACGGCCTAGTTCTGTTTAGGAAGTTGCCTGTGAGAGATACTAGGGAGATGGATTTAACCATTTTTTATTTTAATTGCACAAATATAATGCTAAGTATTATAAATCTGTTTTCTATCAGTTGTTCTCTTTCCCCCCCCTCCCTTTTCTGGCCCATCATGTCCATTTATCATAAGAAGTTGCTCTGGAATTCAAACCCGGTGCCAGCTGAACATGTGGCAAAGGGAATCGTTTTGTGGCTTCAAGATTTTACCTCTCTTCAGTACAATCCAATCAAAAGTATTGAAAATGCACCTCGTCAAAGATGCAGAGTTTTTTAAAAAGAGGCTTTCTTGGAGCTTTATGTTGCTGGGTGGCTGATCATGTACTGCCCTCTTAAACTGCTCTGAAAAGACTAAACAAAAGCCCCAGGTGTGTGCATACATATGCTGTTTTCCCTTCTGAAATGGGTACTACCTCACTGCCTGAAAAGCTTTATGATTTTGAATAAAATACCATTTCAGCTCAAAAGGGGGGGGGGGGGGGAATCCAACCCTCCTTCCACAGCCAGCATTGCACACAAAGCTAATTACCAAACGTCTCGATAATCAAGTCCCTTTACAGCTAAACACTAACAAGGTTTTTCACGTGATAAGAGCGCCAAGCCCTGATAGCCTGGATCTCACAAATAGTCCCTAAGGGCTTGCACGCTTTACAGAAGTAGGACTGGTGTAAGTAAATCGATTTAGTTTTAAGAAGTGTGTCTACATGAGGGATTTGCACTAGAACTGATTTAACCCTTGCCCAAATCAGTTTAGCTTGCATGGGTAAATTACCAAATGAAGATGAACTGGAATGTGTCTTCTGTACGTTGGGGATTTGTACTGGTTTAATCAGAACAATTTGAAAAGGATTTACTTATACCCATGCAACTCTTGTAATACAGACAAGGCCTAAAAGGATCAGTTTTGCGCACAATCTAGTTTGAGTTAATCTAATGTTATGAATGAATGATGAAATCATTAGTTAGGAAATAGCAGCCTTAAAGGGTTCCCCACTCCCTCCCCTTTACACAGATGATTGTTTAAATGATATCAAATACTATGCTTAGAGTCTAATCCCTCCAATTATTATAATGGCTTCATATTTATGGTAGATTGGGGATAAAATTCTGTGTTTTCACATGAGCCACATGTATCACTAAGGTATATCGGGGGGCGGGGGGGAAGTCTTCTTGTGCCTTTGTGGGTACTTATCAAATAATGTTTATAGAAAATTAAATATATCAAGACAGAGCAAATGGAGAGCTGATCAGAATATTAAACAAACAGCCCAACATCCCCTTGCCTTTGCTGGCTGGAGATGTGTGACATGGATCGATTCATTTAGTGTCTTGTACAGGAGCAGAGAGCTTGTGCAGATTAAAATTAGAAGAAAGAGGACATGAAAGCTTTTCTCCTTATTGTCTACAGTGGAGCTATAGCACCAGTGTAATTGCATTAACAAATATCCTTTCAGAGCTGGGCAGAACTTCTTGATCCAAACTTTTTTATTTATTAACAAAAGATACAGATTCATCAGTGTTTTGTGGCAAAAATACTTGTTTGAGAGAAGAGCATGCACCTTTTTTTAGAAACAACTTTTTTGTTTTGAAATTTCCTTTTAATTTATATTTTAAAATTTGCCCCTGGAATTGTTATTGTTAGTTTTATGTGAATTGAAATGAAACACTTGTTTTGGGGGCTAGAACGGTTCTGTTTTTTATTTGTTAGAAAGTACTAAGCACATTTTCTGTTTGGCTTGAAATGCGATTCAAATTAAAAAAAAAAAAAAAATCAAGTAAATAAACTGCCCATATCTACTTGTATCCTCTTTCTGAAGGAAGGAAGCATTATGAACCCCATGAGATACTGGAGAACAGTGGCTGATGAGAGGGTATAGTTTGTGAAACATTGGGCATGTGTGTCTACACATGCAATTAATGCTATTTGGCTTTACTGGGCAGTAAATTTAGTGCCTACATATGGGTAGTGTAGGTGACCCTTTACTGCTCAGTAGATTAATCTACTGTATAGAAAAGCATCATGTGTAGACATGACCATTATGTAGGAAGTTCGGTTCAATACACAGCTTTGCCACAAACAGATCCAGCCTCCTTGTCCTCCGTTGGTACAGCCTGCAAACTTGCACTTACCTTTGTCAATCATCTGAAATTTTTCAAGTATCGGTATATTGTACGTATGGCAGCTGCACTATCTTCAGGTGCCATTTGATGACGTTGGTTTTTGGCTTGAATGTCTTGCTCTGTTATGCTTACGTTTTTCTATCGTACCGAATATAGTTAACATTACAGTACCTGCATGGTTCTCTTGGCAAGTGCCCGAGTTTCTTGGTTTACATCATCAAATTATTTCAGTGGCATTATCCTTGTATAACATGGCTTCTCACCAATTATAAATATAGATAAACTTATAATGATATTGGTGTCTACACAGAAGACTAAAGCAGCATATTTTCATAAGGAAATATGCATTAATTGCATAAATAAGCTGCTGACTTAAGCAAATGCTCCATTCCCCATTAAAGCTAGGATTCATAAAGGCCTGGATTTACATAACTTAATTTTCTGCACAAAAGATACTGAAAAATCAATAGCATGATTCATAGCCATACCACATTTGCCACGTTGCTATTCTTTGCCCAAGTTAAGTGTGCTTGCTCTAAGCAGTCTCCTTTTGAAACCTATAAATTCTTCAGACCTAGCCTTGTTCCCATGTTGCTGGTAAGGAAGGCCCAGTGACTGTGCAGTGATTTGCTGGATTTCCTCTGCCAGCAAAGGGGCTATATAAAAATCTCTTGTTCGGCTGCAGGAATCCAGATTTCCTTGAATGTCTGGAGCCATTTGGCCTTCCCTCGCCTACCTAGAGTGCGATCAGTGAACCGTTGCCTATCTCCCCCTTGGTTTTCCACCCCAAGGGGCAGTTACGTACATTGATGGTGCACGTGTCCCAGCTTATGAGCTCTCAAGTAAGAAACTAGCTCCTTTCCTCCTGCAGCATTTCAGTACCCCAAGTTCTCTGCTCTTCCTCCAGTCTATCAAATGGCTTTTCACCATCTTTCTGCAGTTTTCCTACCCTTGTCTGGCTTCTGTTCCCCCTGCCAGTGTGAACTTTCTCCCCTTTGCACCCAGAGAGAAGCAGTGGAGCCTAAGGCAGCAGACTGGCACGAGGAAATATGGCTGTTTTTACCCCAAACCCTTCAGTACGGCCCCTGACTACTTCTTGTCGCCTCTAAGACTAGAGCCTGCAGTGAACCAGGAAATCGGCAGCTGCCTGAAATGTCTGGGAAAATATTCAAAACCAGAGGTCCTTACTAAATTACATAATTTGTTCATGTTGTTCACGTGGAACAAAAAAAAACCCCCAACCCTTTCCCCCTTCTTTATGGTTTGAGGAGTTTTCTCAGCCGTTCTTGCTTCCAGCTTTCCATCGTTCTGCCATAGAAACCAAAGGGCCTTCCCACAGAAAGCGTGTGTGTGTACTTCTGTATACGGGGCACCTTGGTTCACCTCCCACACTGAAATGCAGCAGTCTCCCTGGTGCCCTAATGCCAGACTGTTAATTATTTAAGGACTGTTTTAGTGGGAAGGGTGCCATCTCCAGCATTGCCAGTACTGCTACAAACAGACATCCTGCCTAGCCGCATGTGGCTTGAGATGGGAATACTCCAGTTCTGGTATGGCTGCAGAAAGTAACTTTAGACACTTTACTAAAAAGTTTTGTATTTTTTTTTTCAGTTAACTTATTGATTCAATTGAGAGCAATTGGGCTCAAATTGCTGTTGAGTCAGACTGCAGTTGCCTGTTCTTAGATGGTGCATACACAGCTCCCTTTGGTTTTAAAAGCAGGTTTTATTTTTTGTTTGTGTGCATGTATTATAATACAAAGGTTTTCAGCTGTGGTGTATTGTGAAGGGTAGTTGCGTTCCATTTCAGACTAGTTTTTCTGACATTTGTGAATTCATACGCTTCGGATTTGGTTCAGTCAAGTGTACGGAAGCAATAAACAAAATTTGCATGTAAAAGTTGCACTCATGAAAGCTGTGCTTTTCTCTAGAAGGAAAAAAAGCCAATGTTGAAGGTAATAATAAGTCATGAAAGGACTCCAGGATGCATCATAGGGAGTCTTTCCTCTTTTTCTCTTTTGGTTGATGATTTCAGTTATTTGCTTTCTTTAATTTATGGTGTCGGACTAAAATTCCTTTCCTCCTCTCTCCCTTTTTCCTCATCCTGTGGGTGTGATGAGGCGCCTGGGGTGGTTGCCTGACACCGTGCTCATGCGTTGCCCCTAGTTTTGAAGGCAGTGTAGATGTCCTCCTTGCTGGAATGAATGGCATTGATATGTCAGTACCAGAGCAAGGACAGCGCCAGTGGGATGCCAAGTCAAACACCACGTAGTGGTGCATAGCAGGGCTTTCCGCCCGTGACTTGCACCGAGTGCCGAAATGCTGGGTTGGGGCTCTGGATATGCTATAGCGAGACTTCCTGCAGTTCTTGAGCCTTCATCGCGTACTTAATGAATGAACTGCCAGAACCTGCCTGGAGGAAGGCGGCGACTGTGCCGCCCCAGGCCAGCTGTAAATCTGCTTCCACAGCAGTGGCACTGCCCAGTGTTGACCATTGCTTGAGCACGTGCTGCATTTTTGGTATGCATGGGTCATGAGCACCCCAGTGACTTTTTTTTCTTTTCAGTAGCATTGTCTTCTGTTGTTCTGTGGGTGATTTAGTCAAGAATAAAAACAATTAAAAAAAAAAAGTGCACTTTGAGTGTAGCTAGATAGAAAGGGTCTTGTTAAATGCTCTGGGTTGAAGTCTGTGCTGATGGCCTGATCCTGAACTGTTCCACTGAGGTGCTGGGTGCTAGGGGCATGTCTTCCAGATGAGGCTGTGGTCCTGCTAGTGCCTCTTCTTCATATGTTGCGCACTCTCCAGGGTACAAAGCATTTCTCTGTGCCTGTTTCTTAAACAGCACCATGCTGTTCTGTCGCTGCTTAGCAAATAACTGTCTCGTAGATTTTAATATCTAGGGAGCAAATGCCATTTTCCTAATTGCTGCTGTTCTCTTCTCCTCTCAGCTCTGACTGAAGGTTATGTCGGCTCACTGCATGAAAGCAGGCACGGGAGCTCCGTGCAAATACGGCGGCGTAAAGCATCCGGGGACCCTTACTGGGCGTACTCAGGTAAGTCGAGTCCTGCCAGACGGGGATGAAATGCGAGAGGTAATGTGTTTAAAGGGACAATTGTTGAATTCTGCTGCTACTTACTGCTCAGGATCCTGACATAGAGCCTGGGTTTTCAGGAAGTTTTGCAACTGTGTTCTCTTCCACTGACCCTTCCATGCAAATGCAGTAGCTTGGGTGCCCTGCCCTGGTGCTTGCTTTTTGCATGAAACAGCACTGTTTTCACAGCAGGTGCTCACGTGTTGCTTTAAAAGCCAGGGCATTTTCTACTTGCTCTCTACAGGATGGGGTTGATGAGCGTCATGCCGCCTTTGTGGGCTTGTCACCGCTTCTGCCTTCTTTCAGATTGCACTTGCATTGTTTCTTTTTATTCTCCATGCTCCCCAATCCTGGTCAGAAAATCCCTTCCCTCTCAAACACCATGTTCCCAAGCCAGCTGTTTCCTTAGTATCTGTATAAACTTTCCACCCTTTATTGCTTTCCCTTGTCTTCCCTCCTACCTAATAATTTCCCAGCCTGTCATTTGCTGCTGGAGTGGTTTTCCAAGACATAGGTGCCAGAATACAAGTCTCAACATCCTCCCCCGTTACTGTTTTGCCTGTATTTATTGTTATCATTTTGCATAATGGTGATGATGAGATCTACTGATGCGGTGTCACAACAGGTGGCATATGATATAGATCAGGGAGGGAATGATGGATGTTTTGTTGTTTGTCCTTTTGGCCTGGGAGGACTAGTCTCTAAGGAGAACCTCATTGCTTGGACTGGTTTTGTGATCTGATTAATCAAAGTAACTAAGAATCCCCTAGAAACCTTCAGTTCTCTGGTAGTTGCAAGTCAAGAAGCTTCCAGGCCTCTCTTTTATTTGGAGAAGTTTTTATTTCCCTACTGTAGTTTAAAGTAACTTTGCTCAACTTTAAGGCACAGTAAACACTGAGGGTAAAAGGCAACAAATTCAGGATTATTCTGTATGTTAAAATGGATGGTCTACTAATATCTGCTATCCTACATAAAAACTGCAAATTAAGTGGTACTTGGCATGTTTATTTTGTTTGCATTACTAAAAAACATTGGGAATATTCATTGCAGCCTATTAAAGGAGACTGCTACAAGGAGATAAATAAAACACTCTTGGAATTAGTCTGTTGTCATATACGTCAAAACTCTTTGCTTGAGTTATTGGATATTTTCTAATCTGTCCTGAAGTTTATTAAACTTATCTGCATGTGATAATTTTCTTAATTTATTTTAGTGACAATTCTGTTTTTCCTTGGTGAGTAATATCACTAGTTTGCCCCAAAAAGCTTTTTACCACCCACTAATCCTTTTAGATTTGTCAGAGTAAAATGTATAGCCCTGATCTGTAATTACACTTTATCTATTGGCTTTTTGCATCCTTTTGTCTATTGATAAATCTCCTGCTTCTACAAGGAAAATAGCCAATCTGTTTTGTTTTGCAGAGAACAGATAGTGACTTCTCAGTCGTCAATCAAAGGCAGTTCTACCTGATTAGTGTTATCTAATTAGAACCTTTTTTGTCACTACTTCTGATAAAAGAAGTAAATTGGGAGATGAAGGAGGCAGAAATGATATATTTACCGGTACTTGTCAAGGAGCTGAAGGAGGATTTATTATCACGTTGTGCTCATGGCACCCTGAAAGTTGTGTTTGAACAGTATAATTTCCAATTCCATTCTAGCAGAAACACCTTTTGGATTTGGCAGCTCCGATCCGGAGACAAAAGTGCGGGTCTCCACAGTAACTCCTGCAAATGCTAGAAACACAGAAACCGAGGCTGTGAGCCATTGCAAAGGTTGGCTCGGTTGATGCCGCTCGGTGGCGTCCAGCACCTCACAGGGGAGCGTCGTGCTGGAACAAGGTGACCCACACCCCCTCACCTCAAAGCAGGAGGAATTGCATCCAGCTAAGCTGCTCAGTGACAGGTCCATGCATCAATGGGAGAACAGGTAGAGGAGAGAATAATGCATGTGTACGGCAAGTAAGGGTGTTATTTATGAGAGAAGGTGGAGAGGAAAATGGAAGGTGAAGCAAGTAGATTTTAGGGTAGGAAAGAGAGAGGGATCCTTGTCTCTCACGGAAGAAAGCACTAGACAGGTGTGCCAGAAGGGATCCCAGCCATACCAGCCCTCGGACCGGAGAACTAGTGGAGGGTTACATAAAATATAGGAGAGAGGGAGGATGTCACTATATTCTCAGCATTTGAATGCTCCAGGAGTCTGTGTCTCCTTTCTTTTAGAGGAGCTTCTCCCCTCTCCTCCAGTCCCTGCCGCTCTCCCTTGCAGTTGCATGTGGGGTTTTGCAGCCAGCTCAGCTGCTCTTATCTGACGACCTCATCTCCATATTTATCCTTGTTGATTTAGGGGCCAGATGCTGCGAGACTGTCTAGTTTGCACAGGGGGTTGAGGGAGTCTGCAAATGTCAGCCAGCAGGGGACAGATGCTGGACATATGTTTGTCCCAGACTGAGCATAATCGGGCAGAGATTGGAAGCCTTCTCCTCTCTCCTCCTCTCCCTGGAACGTTTCCTGGCTACGCCCTTGGCCGGGCTGTGGCAGAGCAATTTGTGTGTGAATGATGTCTGTCCTGGGGAGAGGCTCTGGATGGGATGGGAAGGTTACATCAAGGAAGCTGGCTAGTGCCGGAAAGTTTATGCTTCAGTAAGTGACAACCTGTCATTGTTTTCATCAGGTTGATCTGATGGGCTGCCTCCCTTCCGTAGTCTGGCTTTCTGGACCTCCTCCCTTCCTATTTGGACACCCCCAGTGCAACCTGCAGCAGTTGGCGATGGGGAAGGCGCATATATGGGGGTGTATCTTTTTAAACTGTGTCTAGCGTCACTGAGCAGCTGGAGCCAGCGCCTGGTGGCCTGCCGGCTTCCACCAGGCACCGGTGGTGTGCATGTCACAATGCGACAACTGTTGACCTCACCTGAACCAGACACGGTGCAGCAACAGGGATAGCAGCAGGCGTTGCAACAGTACCTCAGTGCATTGATTTTCGATGGAGCGTTGCTGATTTACAGCAGCTGAGGATTTGGCTTCTTATGTCCCCGGGGGCATATGGAGTGCTTCAGTTTTCTGGCTTAAGCATGCAGGGATAAATCTACAGCAAGAGTGAAGGGCTCTGGGCACAGCTGGGCTGTCACGGCTCAGCTACCCAGGGGAGCGAAGGCAGAGCAGATGAGCGGAGACTCTTAAACCCTGGGGTCCTTCAGTCCAAGCCTTCCCTGGGTAGTGAGAGTACCTGCTCCACAGCCCTGCCAAAGGAAGCCTGGTTTCAGGCTTCATTGAGAGCCTGTCTGCTTGTCCTTGGGCAAGTGGCTTGACATCTCCTCTGCCTCAGTTTCCAACTTATGACATGGGAGTAAATGCCCGTGACTATGTAGAGTGCTGTGCTAACATGGCAGTGGGGACTCTGTATCTTAGTTCTGCATTTTGTGGACACCAGCGAATCCTCTGTGCCCTGTCCGCATGTTCCAGTCGCGTGCAGCCAGAGGTTTAACCCAAGGAAGTTTTTATTAACCTCCAAACGCAAGCGTCAGAATTTTTAAGCTGTGTAAAATAACAAAGTCTATTGTCTACCAACACAGCCCTCGTCTGACTGCAGTATTTGCACTTAGTCAGCCAGATTTAGCCAATCTGCAATTAATAGGACTCACAACAGGAGGAGAAAATAAAGAAAAGATAATTAAATGAAGTGAGAAATCGAGGTCTGTTTTAAACTGCTTCTTTCATAACTACAGAGCAAAAGCATGTGGCTTATCAAAGGAAACTTGGTAAAATGTACAGCAGCAGCCTGTTCAAACTAACTTCAGAGTGGAAGGACGCTGGGAAAGGGAGGAAAAAAAGTAGGAAGGAGCTCATTTTAAAACAGAAGCTGAAAAAGTGCATGGAGCAGGATCTCTGTGGAACCTCTGCCCGATGTCTCAGAGGAAGTACGTAGGCATATTTCAGTGGGAAGTACTTTTTGGGTGCATTGGCAATACAGCCTAAGCATTATTGTACATCTGATTGGAAAAGAGAGCTTGCAAACAGAGAGACAGTGCAGATATTACTCTGCGGTGGGAAGAAAAAGTAGCTTTTGGGTTAAGAACCTATCTCAATAGTCACGGTGTACTCCATTTCGGTGAGCAAATAGTTAACAGGCACAAAAGAGCCTGACTGTTCAAGGGCCTGATCCAGCACTTGATCCCTCACGCACAGAAGCAGCCCTGCCAAGCTCCACGGGAAGGTTCACTGAGTATAGTACTTGGACAGCCAGAGACGAGCAGTCTGCCCAAGGTCAACGAATTGCAAGATCTAAAATATCTTTAATGCTTCCGTATAATTCCCATATTTAGTAGGCTAAATGCAGCATGCTTCCAATATCCATAATGGTGACAAATAGCACTTCAAATGGCTTGTCGGTAATGTGGAACATTCTTTACAAGTGCATAAATCTTTTTCTGTCTTTTTCTTTCTTTAATTTAAAAAGAAATCCCACAAGTATGTACCATGGAAACATCTGGGAGGTCTAGGGCTTTTTGAACAACTCTCCCATGGGCAATCGGTAGTATTTTGCAAAGAATAATGTTCAGAAGAGTAAACATTCCCCATTTTAAAACTTCAGTGACTTTTTTTTCAACCTTATATCAGGGAGGACTTGGAGCACTTTGCCACTGACCTGACCAGACAGTTTTATCACTCTGTAGCCTAAGAAATGCAATGTGAAGGTAGATAAGGTTTTTTGGATCCAGTTCTGGAACTTTACTACCAGCCTTCTCTTAATTGACAATAATTTTGCATGGCAGTTAGTGGTGCGCCACACTTCTATTTGGAAAAAAAATAAATAAAAAGATAGGCATATTAATAAGCACTGACCAGAGAAATGGTTGCAACTAATTGGAAAGATGGATGTTAAGAATGGTTTACCTAGTAGCATAATAAGATCATCTTTTTATGTACAGAAAGTAGCTGCAGCAAGAAGAAAGCCTTGCTCCGTTAACCACAATGGGAAACCTGTTGGAATCCGCAAAAACACCCAAAGCTGTGTCGCGTATCTGGCTTTCACCCCGTCTCCCTAGTATGGCCTGTGCAGTCCGCAATGGCTGGGTGAGAGCCGTCGTCCAGTAGTGGTGGGTCCACGTAGGACCTTAACTGCTGCAGCATCCAGCTGAAGGAGTCAGGCCCAGACCTTGGGGTTTATTTAGGTGCTAATGCCCATCGATTGCAGAACGGTTTTATTTCGGTAGCAGTCAGGTGCTTGCCCTCTTCTGAGAGTTGTAGTTCCAGTAGTAGTGAAGGTTCACGCCTTGAGAATACAAAGGATTCATTTTAAACCTTGCTGTTAATTTAGTTGGAGTTGGTTACATTCTTCCTTTATTGATGTCGTTTTTACCAACTTGTCCCTTTTCCATGGGATGAAGTGTGATTGTCTTATTCAAGGCTTACTTGCATCGAGACCGTCAAAGCTGTTTGGACTTTTGCGGGAAGTTATGCAAACAGAGATTAGCCCAGGATTATAGTATTTGCTTGTTTGATTGGAGTTTTTGGGGGGTCTTGTTTTTTGTTTTTAAACATAGCTTTGTAAAGAGAACCAGTGAAATCTCAGCCTAGGTGCCGGCAGAGCTCCTAAAACTACTTAACCTTGCAGTGCATTCAGCACATCTCACTCTGTTCCTTTAATATCGCTGACATCTTGGAGAAGTTGGATGTTTGTGATTCGCTGCCCCTGTTTCTGTGTGCAACTATTCAGGGTACTTTCAATTCTACTTTTTGGTGGTGGCTCTTGCTGAGTGGTGTTCTCCTAACTCTAGACTTCAGTGGTTTTTCTCCCCTGGATCTATACACAACTGCCACTAACACTGATGGAAGGTAACAGAAGAGAAAAATACCTCCAGTAGTTTAGAAATGACCTTGTTGGGGAGAGGGGAATCCATTAAGAAAAGGAGCTTTGGGCTGTCATGTTAGTCGGTGCTGTGCATGAATGTGTTGTTGTCAAATGACCATTACAGCAGTCCTCGGAGATCATAGAGTCATAGATAACGAGGGTTGGAAGGGACCTCAGGAGGTCTCCAGTCCAACCCCCTGCTCACAGCTGACCAAGCCCCAATGCATCATCCCAGCCAAGGCTTTGTCTACCTAGGTCTTGAAAACCTCCAAGGATGGAGACTCCACCACCTCTCTGGGTAACCTCTTCCAGTGCCTTACTGCCCTCCTCGTGAGAGTGTTTCCTCGTATCCAACCTCAACTTCCTTTGCTTCAACTGGAGCCCGTTGCTCCTTGTCCTGTCATCTGCCCCCACTGAGACCAGCCCAGCTCTGTCCTCTCTGCAACCCTCCTGCAGGGAGAATGAAGGCTGCTATTCAATCCCCTCCGTCTTTTGATAGACTAAATAATCCCACTCTCCTGCTCTTCTGCAGAATAAATAATCCCACTTCGCTCAGCCTCTCCTCACAAGTCATGTCCCCCTGCACCCAACCATATTTGTTGCCCTCCACTGGACTTTCCATTTTGTCCACATCCTTTCTGTAATGGGGGGAACCAAAGCTGGACATGGGACTCCAGGTGTGGCCTCACTGGTGTTGAAGAGATGGGAGATGCTCCTCCAGATTGAGAAGATGCTACATGTAAAACATAACAGTAGTGAACTGTAAGACTTGAGCTTTTCTTTTTTTTCTTTAAAAGCTATTGCTGGCATTAAAGAATAAAAGTTCACTAAAGGTTATTTCCCATAAGAGTAGCAAATGGTTTTAAATATGATGAAACGACTTGGTTTTGTCCTTTTGTAAACGTGTGAATTTGCAGGCCTTTGCCTCGGTGCACAGTGTTCTCGTTAGATGAGCTGTTAATGTGAACTGTGCCGGAAACAGCGGGCACGTGGCGGCTTTTGTGGAAGGGAGTGTTAACGCCAGTTGAACTGAGAGGCAGCTAATGACCTGTTTGCCTCGGTCAGTATTCCTCTCTTGGGAAGATAACTCTTGGTGCGGACCAAAATTATAAAGTCGAAAGCCTGAACTGGTGATTATATTTCTGGACACATCCTCCAAAAATGTCCTGAAATGCCTCTTAACACAGCAAACAGTGTCATGTCCAGCCTTTCCAAAGTGACAGACTTTGCTTGGCTCACTTCCCCTGTTCTTTCTTCTTTTCAGCTAACATGTTTAAAGGGCATTGAAGTTGGAGGACCACAAAAATACTCCTGTTTAATCTCTGAACTGATCGGTTAATGGAGACTGGATTCTCCTGCCTTTGCTGATCAGTACTCTCTTGAACCTAGCAGCCATGTGTTTACTTGCATATTGAGTCTCATTACTTAGCAGTTCTTCCAGATGTCTCCTAATTACCTGTTTCACAAGGCTGGTCCATAGAAATAAAATAGGAGGCCATTCCACTTCTTCCTTTGAAGTGTCAACTCTGATTTGCACTTGGCTTATGACATACAGGAGCCCCACTTGCAAACCAGGCTGGGTACAAACACTGGCTCTGTTTTTGTCCCCCTTGCAATGTGCCATGGGAACAGGAGTACACCGCTGATGGGGAAGTGTCATGGAGAAGTGCTTTTTCTGTGCTCACTTGTTCTGCTATTCTGCTGTAACAAAGGGGGAAAACATGTTTTGCTTCACTTTTAGTAGAAAAAGGAGGGAAAGAATCAAGTTCATATCTTCAAAAGCAGGAAAAATACTCTGGTAAAAGTGGCACATTGTTATCTGTAGAATATTAATCTGATCTCGCTTACCCAGAAGGCAAGTGTTTATAAAGAGAAGGTGATCTTCAGACCTAGGCATTGCATATTTAACACTCAAATGTCTCTAAGGAACTTCTTATGTCAAAAGGTGCCTCAGTCCCTTGGCATGGAGGAGTTTTTCTTTCCTACTTCTGTGCAGCCAAGGCATCCACTTGGAGGAGCATTCATGCCTTAATTACTTATTCAGCCATTGCACAAATTAGCATGTCCTCTTCTAAAAAAGTCTCTTAGGATATTTATTTTTAAATAGTCACAGACCTGAATTTTATTATTTTTTAATTGGAAACCAATAATGCCAGCTTCTCCTTTCTTTTACTGCCTTTATGGTGCAAAATATCCATGTTTTATTCTCATTGCTGTAATAACGTTGTTGTGATGTGAAGTGGGTTTGTTGCTCTGGGTTTGTGCTGAGCCTCTCATTGAAGTTGCAAGTTGATTGATTTTTCTTTTTTCCAGGAGTTAAAAATGCATGTGTAGCCTTTAACTTTGAACACTTTTGGCCTCTGATTGTAGGATGCTAATAGCTGGACAACCTGGAGCTACAGAGTCTAACTCTTCAAGCTGTATATAGGCAAAAAAAATGAGCAGGCATTCGGCAACGGTGCTGTACTGATGGAAAGAATGGGAGGGTGACCTCTTAGTGAGAGCTTTAGTACTTCTATGAGGTTTCCGTCTACCGCCATGCAATAAACCTAAATAGGCTGGAGAATTGGATCGAGTTCTCAAAGGCTTGGACGCTGCAGTCCCAGGATTCCTCCAAAACTCCCCAATTTAGCACTGAACAACTGGGGCTCTACAGAACAGTGCAAGTGGCAAAAGTAAGCCCTCCCTGCTTTAAACCTTAGGCTGTGCAATGGCTGTTGCTTTTTCATTCAGACCATCCTGGGTCATTTCCTGAAAACTGTCGTGATGACTGCTAATATTTTCTACTTTACCAATTGAAAATATGCCGAAACACAGCAGAGTTAAATTCTCCTTTTAAAAAAAAAACAAAAAAAACTCCTCCATTTCTAGTTATTTTGTATAAGATATTGAATTTGAAATATTCCTGGATCTTTTCTAGAAAGGAAATAAATACGCAGAGCCTACGGATCTTGAATGTGCAAGTGCACGATGGAAAGATCAGATACCAACCATAATGCAAGCTTAACACATATGCTGCAGAATACAGAGAAGGTGGGAGAGCGTTGTTGCCCTGCGGTTCCTAAAAGATTGCAACAATGCACCCAACTTCCAATTTCGGTTTAATATATAGCTGAATATATATTGCAGAATAAATGAGTGAGTGGTATCTGAGTGGCATTGATACCATGGTGGAAAACAAAGCAACCAGCAAGGCTTGGAATAAGCTGTAGAGCGTGGATAAAAGTTGTAGTCAGGCATCGTTGCTGTTGCAATAGTCGAAGCATGAAATAATCAAGGGGAGAATGGGAATTTTCATTTTGGAGTAGAAAGTGGGATCTTTGTGCTGCATAAATGGATTGAGCAGGGCTAGTACTTTACTAGGCAAAGGGGTGGTAGAAGTATTGCTTGTATTTTTGAGGCCTCGTTTGGCCACCGCACGACATCTTGTTGATATAAGAGGCTGTTATCTGATAATCTTTTCCTTAGTCTCTCTACCCCAGGAATTGCCCTAAAGATAGGAGGCACAATATGACATCAAAAGTCTTGTGGTTACTGCCTTTGTGATTCTTGAAAAGGCAGCCTGTGCCTGCAGAGGGAATATTGCTGTTCAAGTGCATCCTTTGACAATGGGAAAAGCAAGCAAAATACTGCTGTGAGTGGCTCCTGACAAGATGTTACCATCCATCTTCTTGTCAACTGCCAATACTGTAATCTTTGATGCAGTTCGTAAGAGGTGGGTAGGATTGTCGCAGATCCTTTGCGCTGAATATCACGTGCCTGTCCTCTACAGAAAGATGGAATTAATAAATGTCAGCTCTATCTGTCTATGTGCTTACATGTCCGGTGTCACCGTGGCGTCCAAGCACCTCGCCACCAGCGAGCTCTAATCCTCATGCCTTCTCTGAGACAAGGGCATATTAGCCCATTTTATAGATGGGGACTATAAGAACGGGGCAATTGAAGTGGCTTCTCTAGTGCATCATGGAGAGACTGCAGCTGAGCAGGAAGCTGAACCCAAGCTTTTCGAATCTCAGTGCAACGTGCCCCATCTCGGAGCCTTACCAGATGATAGTAATAACTGCTGAGATCCTGGTTACCTTGCAAGCCACCTGTTTGTGGGATTTCATGGCAGCTGCAACGTGCCAAGGCTCAAGAGCTGATAGGGTATTTTAGATGTTATATTTGTGATGGGACTGGAGGCAAGAGACCTTCTCTATGGTGCTCCTAGGTGTGCAGTGCAGTTTGTGCTACCACCTGGCAAACCTGGGTTTTCTTGGTCCTTAAGACATGCTTCAGGGTGTTCCCATGAGGCTCCCAGTCTTTCCTTGCGGGGAGGGACTAAGCAGATCGGACCAGGGTGAGTTCTTGATTCGGGGACAGAGGTCCCTAGGATCACGGTGCACCAGACACTGGCTCTGAATTGCTCAGTTTTTATTGAAGCCGGTGTGTGCCTGCAGGATCAGATAGCCAACACTTGACACTTTCCAGTTCAATACATATGAAATCCCACAATGGACTGAAGAGCTGTGCATATGAATTATATCTCTAAACAATATTTGAATACTGGTTTTTGTGTTTTTTGTTAAATGTTTTTGAAACCCTGCCCTGAACTTTTAAATATTGTCTTTGTGATTTCCTGGGCTGCTGGAGATTGTGGGCCCTGGCTTTGCAAAAGGCGTTTTGTTTGAGAGACGTGGAAGTCTGCGGCACACGGGTAAAGTCAAGCGCTGGTGAGGCATTGGGTTTAATGCAGAGGAAGTGCCTGTTCCCTGTACACGTGATTCCTAGCAGCAGTCAGTCATCCAACACTGACTCCCCCATCTCCCAGCTTTTACCACGCACGGATTAATTTGCTTAATGATCATAAGTGAGATTTAGTGGTCTTATTCCTGATGATGGCTCCCAGGTCTTCACTTGCTATGCCAGGGGGTGAAGACCCCTGATTCCAACTGAGGTTGTGAGACATGATGGGACCTATTGGCTTTGGGGGTAACAACAACCGGGATGGAGGGGTCCTCGTTATTCTCCACGGCTGAGCTGTCAGCTCGAGACATCTCGGGCTCTCTTCAGCCACTTCCGCATTCTTCTGTGGACTGACTTTATAACAGCAAGCAGTCTTCCCACTGACTTCACTGGACACCGGTTTTTTGTCTTTCTCCATTTCAAAGTAAATCCTGAATGTCAGTTTTCTAGGCAGCACTGCTAGTTTCTTCCAGAGTCCCAGGCCCAGTCTGCGTCTTACTTACCATCCTTCTTGCTCTGCATTAAACTCAGAAGTGAAGATCCCTCTTCATCTTGGGTATTTATCTGCCTCACATTACCATAGTATCTGATGGTCCTGTGTGCACAGTTATCCTACAGCACCACTGAGCTAGTGCAGTAGCATTATCCCAGTCTTAAATTTGGGGAGACTGCTTTTCAAGATCAGAAAACACATTGGGACCAGATCTTGTTCCACCTATTAGGTGCTAAGTGCAATCCTGTTCTACCCCTGCTCAGTTCCCCACAAAAAAATGTTAATGAATTTACTCCTGTAGCATGCTCCCCTTGTCCTCGGCATGAAGACCAGGCCACACACAGCAGTTCTCCTACCTGCTGTGCTAATGACTTTGGAAGGACTCCAGCAGGGTGGGATAGGAGTGCTTTTAGGTGCTTATGTCCATTTAGGCAACTAATAGAATAGGATGTAGCTGTAAGTGACTTGCCTAAGGCCACCTAGGATGCCTGTTGCAGAGCTGAGAACTGAATCCAGGCTAGCACTGGAACCTGTGCCCTGGAGCAGCCTTCTGGTCTCCCATTGCATAATAAAGGCTTCATTTGCATGGTTAAGTTCTGCTGGCATTGTTTTTTTTTGTCCTGGTACATCTTGTACTTTTGCTGTAATTATTACTGCAGTCTTGCTGATGCACAAGCCGCGGGCATGCATACAAATCTTAGGGCACCGAAAAGAACTGGAAAGAGCAAATCCACATTGGGCACTTCTGTTTTTCTGGCTTGTTTTGCAAGACAGTGTCATCTGCCCTAGCATATAAATTTCCTTAGACGTCAACACAGGAGAAGAAAATGCTGAGAATAGAAGGGCAGAGATGTTGCCACAACCTCTGCTGCTTGAAATGCCAAAGAAGTTTCTTGCCTCCTTTTTAACCCATGCACTTTATGAGTTGACAAGTGCCCTTAAATGCCACTGACTTTGGTACTCTGCACGATCCTTTGCAAGCAAGACCTCGGATGCTTCTCTTTCACACTGCCAAGTCCTCAGGCTCGGTTCTGAGGGGTGGTGTGCTCCTAGCCCAGTGCTTCTCAACCAGGGTTTCGTGTCTCTTCGATCCTTTCAAGGGGGCCAGGGAGTTCTACGTAATTGAGTGTGCAAACGTGATTCGCAAGATAAACCCAGAGGCTGCGTCCAGTCGAGGAGGAACGTGTTTCCCTGGGGAGAAGCAGCACCTGCACATCTTGTGGTGCTGCTACTTGTCCTCGAGGAATGCCCATGCCACGTGCACTCTGGTGCGGCAGCAGATTACCCCGATCGGGGTGGGGAGGCTGAAGCCAGCGACTGTGCTGCCTTACCTGGGGTCCTTGGAGTGGCAGGCATGGCGCCCTGCAGCAGGAAGCCTGGCCAGCAGCTGCAGTGTAGCTCTGGCCTCTGGTTTTGGGTGGCATGTGCTGCTGCCACGTGTGCTGCCCTGCACCCAGGTCTGCGATGCCACATAGCACATGTCCATGCTCGTCTAGACAGGGCAGGGAGATTTCAGATAGGGACTGAGAGCGTTAAAACGTTCTGACCCGCTGTAGTCTCTAAGTCTTCTGCAACAGAAGAATTGTTCTAGTGTGTTTGGGGTTTTTTTTGTTGTTTTTGTTAGTCAAAAAGAGTGAAAATTGTGAGCTAGTATTTTCCAAGTCTTGAGTCCATAAAGGTTGAGAACCACTGTCTTAGAGGAAAGAATGGCATTTGTGGGCACAGCACCAATGGTTTTCAACCTCCTCTTCATTTGCAGACCCCTAATAATTTTGAATGGAGTTGCAGACCCGTTTGAATTGTAAGTGTGGGTATTTGCATACTTTTGATTGATCATAGTCATCTTTCCCAGACCTCTCAGACGTAGTCTGTGGGCTCTGCGGACCACAGGTTGTAAGCCACTGCACTACACAGTTTGCCTCGTGTGCCCTTTTTCAGTACAAAACAAGCTCATCCCCTGAAGGCGCTAGTGACTGTGAAGTCACGCAGAGTTTAAATCACTTCCCATTCTGTTCGCTTGTTTTCTGTCTTCCAAAGACGTCTGGTGTTTTCAGCTGCCAGGTTCCTGTTGCAGCCTAGGTCCTTCTCACCCTGGGGGTGCCTAAAGGGCTTTTACTTCCCAGATGCCAATCTGCTGCTAACTAAAGGTGACATTCACTTCCCAGGTAGTTTATACTTCCAGGCTTCCACAACTTGTTCAGAGATGTGTTTGGTAGCTGTGTTGGTCTGACACGAAAAGAAATGCAAAACTCCAGAACTCTTGGTTCGGAAATGATGCCTTCTATCAGACCAGCTAAGAAATTGCAAAAAAAAATAAAAAATCTTTTTTTGCGAACTTTTAGGCACACGCGCCCTTCCTCGGGCTCAGGAAAAATTAAAGATGGTAGAAATCCCCATAGGAAGAAAATATATATATTTTTTTTCTACGTACGACAGTGGTTCTCAACCTTCTTAGACTCAAGACACCCCTTGGAAAATACTAGCTCTCAATTTCACTCATATTTTGGCTACAAAAAATGTATTTTCTACCTATGGGCATTTTTACCATCTTTAATTTACCCTGAGCCTAAGGAAGGGTGTGTGTGCCCGAAAGCTTGCAGAAAAATGTTTTTGGGGGATTTCTTATTTGGCCTAATAAAAGGTACTAAGAGTTGTAGAGTTTTGCACAACTTTCTCTTCCTGTTGTGGGAGGGCCTGAACTTGAAACACTCCCCTACGTGGTGCAGCACTACCGTGTACCCCCGCGCTGCTCCCGATTCCCAGAGTAAATTGACTTCTGCAGAAGATGGACCTCTTTCACTCGGCAAATAGAGAGGCCTTTAACATCCAGGAACGTGTCAGCAGTTCCACGCTTTGTGGCGCACACGATTATTTGTGCTGCTGAAGTAGTAGCCAGGTGCCCCTGAAAGAGGTCAGGGCCCTGTTGTGCAAGGGATTATGCAAACACACAGCTCAGTGGCCTCTGCTCCCAAATGCTTTCAGTGGAAGCAGAAATTCAAAGACAAATGGCAGATTAAAAAAAGAAAACAAAGGGGAAGCGCATGGTAGTGAGAGAAGATGCAATTAAACCTTTTTTCCTTAAGCTGCACAAAAATCACTGTGAATTTGGTAATCCATTATGTGTCTTTTGCTGCATTGCTTATAATTTCAGGCTCCTGCGTGTGACTGTTTTGGATATGCCCAGCTCTGCCTCGACCTTTCCCTAGGAGCCCTCAGCAGTTTGATGGCATCAGGCCAGTTCTTTTTCTGCCCAGACCTGTCGATAGTGGAGCCGAAACAACTCGTTTGTGGGGGAGGGCCGCCAACACGGCATCCCCTGAATACCTTACATGGGGGAAATCGGTATAATTGCTTGCTACCTGATAGGAGTTTAGGATAGGCTGTGTGTTGCAAGGCACAGAAAAGAGACTTCTGATATCTCTTATCAAAGCACCATTGGACCCTATAATAAAAATAACTGCTTTGAAGGTAGTTTTGCTGAGTTATGCCTTTTTATTAAAAAAAAAAAAAAAAGGAAAGCATAATGCTCTGCAGGCTTTTAAGTGATACTGGGCGTATATAACACTTTTTGATGTTAATTTCCTGGAATATGGACATTTCAGCTTATTAAAATAAATAAGTTCTTTCAACTTTAATGAAATGATGGCGGAAATTGTCTTCCCACATTCAAGTCCATTTTACTTGGATAATTTAATGGTGTAAAATGTGAGTTCATATTAAAGATTAAAGTTCAAGTATTTTTTTTTTTTTTTTTTTACATTTTATTTTATAATAAAAAAGGTTTTCCATAGGGTGGATCTGTGCATTAAGATGCATAGTCCCAGGGTGACAAAAATAAATCGCCTGAAGATGGCTTGTGCATCAAATGCTGGTTGTAAATGCAATTAGTAGAAGCCATGCTTTTGTTTCAGGCGTGTCATCTGCAGGGGTTATTTAAAAAATAACTTTTTTTTTTTTAGTATTAAACCAGGGCAGAGAATTCATTGTGGTTTGTAGATGCAAAGAATCATGAGTTGCATCCATGTGTGTTGATACGAGAGCATGTTTTGGATCAGAAGTGTGCTTGTTTCACCTGCTGTTACGTCTCTATAGACCGTAAAGTCTTTGTGGGGAGCAGAAGCATTCACTCGGGTTAACTGCATCACTGAGATAGTCGAGACCTTCAGGTGGCTCTGCAGCATGAGCGATTAATAGTCAGGAGTAGATATGAAAACTACCCTCTTGTTGCTCTGCTGCATATTGGGAAGGAGTACAGATTCCCAGGAGGATATGTAATACTCAATTTAATTGACTGGAAATAAATATTTGCGCCCTAAATATTTAATAGAAATGGTTGTATTTAGATGTAGAGATAGATATGTGCATGATGGAAGCCTGCTTTGTGCTTTGCATTCCTCGAGAGGGTGCTTACCTACAGCGCTGAAGCTCAGAATGGCTTTATTTCATCTCCAGGCAGGCTGCAAGCCAGAGAACTTTTTTTACGGGGAGAAAAATGGCAAGGAAACGGAATGAAAAATCCACTCTGCTGGAGCCGCGGTGACAAAGTTCATTGCGATTTATATTGATTTTAAATCACTGTTTAGAATGAGGGCTAGATTGTGCCTAGTCCCATGCAAGGCAAAGAAGGACGATGCCACAACTTATTTGTTCCTTCTCTACTACCCACTAGTTTGCTTCTGGCACTTGCATGGGATAAGTCTCCTTCCTTATGAGCCTGGCTGGCAAAGGCCAGGGAATTACAGCATTCCCAGTAGATCCTTTAAGAGATAGAGGAGGCAGAACAGCGGTGAGACCATGATCCTCGTTCTCGTCCTTAGCCTCCCATATCCAATGACTATCTGAGCTCGGACAAGGAGAAGGTAACATGCCTTCTGCTGTGTATGCCCAAGCTCTCCCAGGGATGGCATTAATAGGAAACCCCTGTCAGTTTGATGCATTTATGTAGTAAAAACAACTATGATTGGACTTGCAACAAATAACTAAGGTAGAATTAATAGCAATTAACAGTAGCAATATTCACTTAACAGAAATTTTGCTGTGAAGCCATTACTATTTAGCACAGTTTGCATTGGTTTCCCTGTCGATGAGAGAATTATTCAGTCGATAAGAGTTAATGTTTTATTTTAAAACCAATCTGATCTATTTTAGTATCTAGTGTGCCTTTTGGGAACAGGAACCAAGAGCAAATAAAGCTAATTGTGATGGAGATTTGATACATTATTGTAATGAAACTCTTAGTTACCGTACCACTGAAAGAGCACAGAAAAATTATTTGTACTTGCACTAAATACAGCAAAGTTGACGAGCGAGCTGCTCAGCGTGATGAAAAGAGCACAAGAGGCGTTTGAATGGAAAAGACGCGCCTTTTCCTCATTTTGAATCCAACATAGTGAGCATGCTCGTGCATGTGCTCAGGCCAAGCATAAAACGCGGGCTACTACTGAGACTTCGTTGCATCTTTGCACCGTTGGTTTTGACCCAGGTAGTCCGGATTAAGCATGGCCAAAGTTCAAACTGGTGTTGAACTCTGTGGTTTTTGTGCGTGTTTGCACGGGCCAGCGTGTTCCTTTTCCAGTGAAGGGGTAGTTGTAAAGACCACACCGACAAACCAGATCTGGGGTAGGAAGAGTAGATTGAGTATGCCCTGGCTCACGTGGCGTTTTCAGTAAACGGGACTCGGTAGAAGGGTAATATCCTTCAAAGATGCTGATACAGATTCCTTTTTCCATTGTCTATGGGCACTTCACGATCATGATTTAGCATCCCAGCACCCCGGCATGGTATAGAAGTGCTGTCATCCCCACTTTATAGAGCTGAGATCCATGTATCCCAATGTAGGCTAGAGATATCGAGTCTCTTATGGAGGCCCATTGGCAAGGTTTTCTTCTGAGTACTGTATCTTGATTACTGTGCTGAGCACAGATGGGAAGAGACACGAGGCAGAGGGGACCACTCAGCATGGTAACTGACTGAACACAAGAAACAGACTTAAATATATAGATGTAAGCACCATACTAATTGAAGAAAGTCATGAACTTGATCCATCATCGCACGTAAGGGGTAGGTAATGCAAGAAGGCTTCTGATGCAGACAGCTTTTATAAGCGACGTTTTATAATGTGCAGAACTGGAGGACAACCAGTCAAGGATTTTGATTCATTTATGAAACGGCACTTACCTTTTAAAATGCTGATGGGGGATTCAGAAATACAGTGCTTGTTAGATCAATTAGTACTTTATAGAATTGACACAAGAATAATGCAGCATTGATACAATGCATGAAAGCCACTGGGTAGCAAACTAATGAAAGAGTGTTTGTTTAATTTAGGGCTTCCTAGCGATGTGACTGGCTGGTGAACAGCCGTCTATGAATGGGAAATGAGCCGAGTTGTGTGTGCTGTGTCAATGGTTCAGTAAGAATTAATATTTGTTTTAAGTTTGTTGTCTCCATTTAAAAAGTGCATTATAAATGAATTGAATGTTGAGTTCTCATATAATAGTCAGCTTCCCACTCCTTTCTGTAAGCCAATTGCCCATGTTATTTTGTTCTAGTGAGCATGTTTATTAAACTTAAAACTAATTGCTGAAAGATGGGAATGCATATTGTGCAATTTAAAAAATAGATTGAGGGTTCTATAACCAAAGAAAGTTTGTTCAGGATGTTAAAGTTTAAATGAATTGCATAGACTTAGTGGGGTTTTTTTGCTTGGCTTAATCCAAAGTGAAATCAAAGCTCTTATAGAAAATGATAATATGAAGGCTATATTGGCCTTCACTTGCAGCGAGATTTGAAAGAACAGCTGCTGGTGGAAAAGAGACTTTCTCAGAAATCGTAATAGAAATATCTGATTAGATAAATGGCAAGGTTATGTCTGATGAGATGCTGCTTGGTAGACACTGAAAGGTGCATGAGTCCTAAAGTAAATGTAAAATAAATGTTGATGAAAATGGCAGGCTGTTAGTTGTAATACAGACAGTGTTTGGAAGGATTTTTAGCATCAATTTTTTTAACTCTACATTAAAGGGAAGGTATTAAGGTGTACAGCATCATGAGCGGAGTAAAGTCTCTTGGTAAAGATTGAGTTTAGACATTAACCCAGGTGATTAGTTCCAATTTGGTGAGCAAGGGCTGGAAGGCTAATGCTTGCATTTCTATTAGTAAAATGCTCTTTCCAAAGAAAGCCAAAAAAAAAAACCAAGAGGGAGAGACACTACTAGGCCTTCTAATGGGACGTTTAAAGCAAAACAAAGCAAAAGCAGGAGAACCTGTAACCTTCAGGGAAGGCTTCAGGTAAATTCCTTGAAGTAGGGAAAGCAACTGCTCTTGATCAGATACTTGAAAAGGAAGGAAGAAAGAGAGAGAATCCTGTGGGAAGCAATTTGAAGAAAATGACAAATTCTATTCTTAGTTCTCGTGATGGCTTAAATCTTGCATGATTAGTCATAGGTGTGGGGATCGGCAGAGAACTGAGATGAGCTCGTTTGTAACTGCATAGACGATTTGATAGTGTAAAATGCCTATACCGAGCTGAAGGTATCGGGAGCTACCTTTTGAAGCAGGTAGCTGCAATCCGAAATGCGCTAATCGGAGCTGTCTGGGTGCGGTCCGCAGACTGCTTCCTGGGGGTCGCAGTCCCAGCGTCCATCGCATCCGTCAGCCTTCGAGTAGCAATGCTTCCTTCTGACTGCAGCCTAGCGCAGGGCTACTTTGCCGTCACCGTCAGCTCTGCCGTCACCCATTCATCTCCATGGCAAGCACCTGTGTGTATTCAGTACAGCTGTTCTGGATGCTTATTTTCTGTTGCGTTCCCTTTTGATGGGGACCGGGAGGGGGTGGCAGTTTTGCTTAAATTCACCCACAGTTGCATGTTTGTGAGGAAGAATACAGGAGAACCCACCCGCCGAGTGCCCATCCAGTACGATGCAGAACTGCAGCAACCAAACAGCCTTTAGTGATTACTAAACTGAAAGCGAAGAAAATAAAATGGTACGGAAACAAAATAAGTGGACAGCAGCAAACAGCAGCTACCCCCGTTCTCCAAGGAATATATCTCTATCTCGGATTTGTTCCTATTGCCTAAATGTTCCTGCTTCAGTTAACAGGGGGCTGCAGTTTGTTGCAGTGAGGTGTGGGACCTGGAAGATGGGTTTCTAGTACAAGTTGCATATGCCAAGTACTTGGGTGTGAACCTGTCGATTCTGGGCGGTGAAGTTTCCCAGGTCAGAACAATTCACATAAGGCAAGAGAAGGGAAGACGGTGATTGCTGCAGTATCTATTGAGGTCCCTTCCAACCCTAACATCTATGAATCCAGTAGGTGATCATCTGCTGTCTTCTGCAAGCTCTTCTGTAGAATAGAAACCCACAGGTCCCCTCCATATTTCTGTCATCTTGGTTTTTCTAGGGTTTGATGGATGAAAAGGCTGCGCTCTGGCATGAGCGAACATCGATACCGATCTGTGTCTGTAAGCTTCTTTCTCACTTCAAACCCATGGTGATAGTTAAGACAGGATTATAAAGAAGCTAGGAAATTCAGCTCTGAAGACTTGAAATCAAAGCAGTTCAGTAAACCCGAGGTATTTTTCAAGCCTTTGTGCCAATTAGCATTAGGCTATGACAGCACAGTTTCTGTACTGTCTAAAAAAAAATTGTCTTGTACTTTCTTGGGTGGGTGGTGGGTGGGTGGACTTTTGCATGGCGAGCCTATGAAGTTTCCTTTTGATTAATTTTCCCCAGGCATTCTATCAGATCAAGGTATTTTTGGCAGGATTTTTATCGGTTTGAAGAGTGAAATATTTAGCATGACATCAGAGATCAGATGCTTCTGGAAAGGGCTGATGCTGTTAACTGTCATGATGACACCTCTTACTCAGCCCAGTGCCTTGCTCTGGGCAGCTCTTCCCTCCGTGCTTGGAAAGAAAACTGCAAAGAGCAGCACCTTTTTTAGTTGTGGGGGAAAACGAGAGGTGGGATTTGAACCTGTGGCCACCGAAACATGCATGCCACTCTGGTCGGGTTAGGTGTCCTATTGCTTTGCTTATGGAAATAAAGTTTGCACAGGCTGCTGGTAAACCCAGGGCCTTAAAATCCAACTGACACGGAAATCCTGTGTGCGCTCGGTGTTCAGCATCCCCTGCGTGTTGCATGGAAACCTGTTGCTGCAACCCACTCGCTTCCACAGGTGTTCTTGCAGCGCACCTTTCCAGGTTTCATTTTCAGTTGGATAACCAACCGTGTGGCACAGTGAAATTTTATACTTGTATTCCTTTCCAAATATTTTGCAATGCCTTTAGAAAGAATGTGCTTTTAGTACTACTTGGCAGTAGCCTTTTCCAGCTTTGCGGACCCCGTAAAGGTAAAGATCCTGAAGTGCTTTAGAAACCTGGACTGCAGTGCAGTATGCAGGGTACGCTTCAAGCAGAGCTGAAATACGGCCAGCGGTTGAACAGCACGCAAAACCTGCCGAACAATTCAGGGCACAAAGTGAAGAGTGCTCGAGCCCAGCTGAAACGACTGGGAAGTTGAGAGTAGGCAGAATGTCATTATCTAAATTGAAATTAAGTCAGACGACGGGGATTAACATCCCTGTATTTATGAAAATTGCCATAGCGTCAGTGACCATGAGCAGTCACGACCTTGGTTCTATTTGAAGATTTTCTAAAGGTCAGCTCTGACTGACTGTAAAAAATCCAGTTTCCATTATTTGAGATAAAGCCAAGACTGTGTAAGAAGTAGGAAGAGGGAAGAGTCTGCACTAAATCCAGCCATTGGGATTTATAGTTAGTTATAGTCCAGTCGTGCTTCACTGGGGGTCCCTCTACACTTAGGACTTTAAAATAAAAAAATAAAAGTAGCATCACATGAATCCCAGGGTCAGACTCTGCTCTGAAGGCTGCTGCTTTATGCAGCGTTAATGCTGCCAATGATGTCAGAGTTTGTAGAGGGAGCAAACTGTTGCCATGGGAATTCTGAAAGCGGTCTCTGTTTCAGCCTTTGCTGGCGAGTTGTGGAGGGATGTGATTCACTGGAGCAAATCCCTTCCTGGGTGTGACTCCGCTGTGGACAGCGTCAGCCCCTGGCGTGGGCAGAGCTCCACACGTGGAAGCATGTGTGCACGTATGCGCGTGTGCATGCACTTACGTTGCAAGACACCCAGCAGATGTGGCACTTGGAATAGCTGAACAGGTGGAGGGAAGGAAAATGGGGAAACGCTTGCTAATAATTCTGCAGCAGCCTGGAAATTAATGACTGCTAAAATTGCAGGGCCCCTCCCTATCATTTTTTCCAAACTCCCATTTAGCAGCTGCTTTTGGAGGAGACTTGCAAAGCATCCTCGCTCCCTTTTGAAAGTGTATTGGGTGTTGAATGGTATCCAGGTGGTAGCCGTATTGGTCTGGAAGCAAAAGAAATTGCAACTCGTGGCAGAGGTGATATCTTTTATTAGACCAGCTAGCTTTTTACAAAACAAATTCTTGAATTGCAAGCTTTCGGGCACAAGTACCCTTCCTCAGGCATAGGAGAGAAGATTATAAAAGTTCTCCCTCGTGGAAATGAAAGCTCCTATTTCAGAGGAGAGTTAAAGGTGTGGTAAAATGTCCTTTTGGCAGTTTATTTTATGCAGGTTAGGCTCAGAGACGAGTTGGAAGAGTTTGTTTGGCAAGCCAGATGTAGTCTTATTTCCTTCTGGTTATGGTGTTTCATATTTCACAGATGAGAGGGGGGAAAAAAAGGATGGACTGGAATTTCTTATGTGGTGAGGTGCAAAAATCTAGTTGGTCTAATACAAGATATCATTTCCACCACAAAGTCTGATTCCTGAGGTGTTGAACTGCTCCCTGTGCCTTTGAAAGACTCTCCCTTTGTCTCGGTCATGGGAGGAAAGGCTTCTATTTTTGTTATAAAACTTCTTTAATGACTACCTAGGACAGCCTTGTAGTAGCCAGGCTGAAGTGAGGGTTCAAATGGCATTTTCTAGCTTCCTGACATCTCGTGCCTTCTCTCAGTGCAAAGGTGAATGAATACTTTGGGGAAGTTGGCTAAAATTCTCTAGCCCATATGTTCTCCGCTGTCAGAGGAGCGGAGATCAATGGGAGTCTTTCCAGTGACTCTAGATCAGAAGCAGGGAGCACAAAAGGTCTGGTTTCATCTCTTGGGAAAACAGAGGTATGTTCTTTGGGTGGCTCGGATATTTGCTAAACGGGCTTGGGTTTAGCTGTTCGGGGCTGGTTAGCGGGCAGAGATCTGTCGCCCCTCCCCAGTCCTTTAAAAACAAAAACAAAAATTAAAAGATTCAGCTTTTGCTTTTTCTTCCCCCTTTTTCTTATTGCTTTTCCGCTTCTCCCTCTCTCAAGCATGCGAGATATGGGAAGGAGAGAAGGGAATACTTCCTTTCCCAATTTGAACTCTGGGATATAAAAGTCATTGGATGTGCCAGGCAGTAGTAGGTATTCTGCCCAGCCACCAGATGATGTGCAGCCAAGTCTAACGGGCACCTTTCCAGACGTACGAGGTTTTCTCTGGCCAGGGAGTGTGTTAGGGATGGGTGTTGTGCATGGCACTAGTAGGTGGGAGAGAGAGAGCTACCTGAATGGGTTTTTTCCCAGTGTTTCCTTGCACTAGTAAACCATGCAGAATATGCTAATGCCACTCATTTACAAATTTCTTGCCCATTTTTTTTCCCTTGAGCAAAGCCTGCCTCCTTCAGCGGGCTGGTTTGTTTTTTTTTCTGTTTCTTTACTTATCAGAGCACAAAATAAAGCAGCTGTTTCTTCTAGTTTCTCTCCAACTCTAAGGATCATTTGGTATGCAGGAGACCGAAAACTTCACATGCGCCACAAGAAGCCATGTGAGTCTAATGATGCCATTTAACAGGCAGTGTTTTTCTTGGCATAAATTAAGACCCCTTAGAAAAAAAATGTTTTAGAAACTGGTGAGAACTGTGCCTTCTGAAGGAGATGTTGAGAGAGAAAACTAGGAAATGAGGAGAGAAACTGGGAAGACCAGTTTTCTTGTTTTTTTGGGACATGATAATTTCTCCCTTCAGCTGGAGACTTCTGCTAATACTTGCTGGGAAATTCAGGATCTCAGGTGCTGTTTGCTGGGTCAGGGGGAGCTGCTAGTATTAATATTGCAAGGGAATCCCATCATCCTGGTGCAGCAGAGATTTGGCACCAGCCTGCGAGTCGTGAATGGAGAAATTCCAGATAGGTGCCATGAAATGATGAGCCTGCGGTCAAAAGCCACTGTGGCATTTAAGAATGTAGCTAATAAGAACATGTCATATTTAGAGTATAAATGTGCAAAATTATATACAGAAAGATTAAAATAGAAGAGCGGGCTCCAAGATTTACCTAGTCCCTAAGTGCATTTGTCAGCATATCCCTGCTTTGTGTCCTTTTCTTATCGAAGTACTCTCTGCTACTTGGATTCTTGGGTTTTATTTTATATTTTTCAAGTGTGTGTATTATTAACACTTCCCTTCAGAACAAGGTTAGTTATTGTTGGATGTTTTATACAGTAAGTAATGTTCCAGAAGTCTCTTGGTTATTTTAATAACATAAATTAGATGACCATGTTAATCTGGCGGGGTCTTCCTTTCAATGTGTCTGAAGCCAAAGAACATGTTAGGAAACAATTTGTTAACCTAGGTGCCAATAGGGCTTTCAGTACAGATTTGTTTAGCGCTCAGAGGTCTCGGCAATAATCCATTTTATGCAATAATGGCTTCTGCTCCCTTGGGGATATATCTATCTCTTTTATGGAAGGAGCACTTCATATTCTTTTTCAAGCTCTGCTTGTTGGACGGAGATGGATGATTATCAAAATACACGGCCCTCGACAGAAGACGATTGAAACCAGCTGTGGCTTGGCCTGTATAATGCAAGTTCAAGTCCAGGATATTCTGGAATTGAAGCAGGGGGGAAGGGGGTTGATTTTGGTTATTGTAGCTTTTTGGATGCTTCCGAAAGCGGCTTATCATGCCTTCCTGATCCTTTCCTCCTTGAATTTTTGCTTCAGTGATATATCCTAGTCTCACCGTGCCAGATTTTCTGGCAGTGGGGTGTCTCACTCCCTTAAAATCCCATTAGGTGCCTATATACCTTTGTCAATCTCTCTCTCCCATAGCCCTTTGAGGAGGTTGTTCTTCTGGCAAGTTTCTGGCATGGAAATGCTGCTACCGGAGCCTGCTGTTATGAGACTGTTTAGCTGTGGTCATGCAAGGACTTGGGAAGTTTACGGGACATGTAGCGGGGAGACAAGTCTGTGCAGACCTCCGTGTAAAGACTCTCTTGGTGCGCACTCCTGTAGTAACTAGTAGGGGTGCTCACTTAAATGGAGTCCAATCTCTATAAGGGTCCAGTTGCCTGGTTGTCCGTCGCTGGCTTGAAAGCTGTCCTATAGCCTCGCTTCCTTGTGGAGGAGAGAGTCTGTTGGTTTGGGTTTTTGGTTTTGATAGTTTCGCTTAGTGAAACTACCCAGAGCAAATCATTTTGAGTTCAAAATATAGGTTATGACACATTGCGTGGTTGGGAACTGGTTAGGAACTCCTGGAGGCAGCAAAGTGAAAACAGGCATTGGCTTCAACCTCGTGGTTTTTGGCCTGTGTGAAGTTCAGTTTAAAGTTTCCAGCCAGCTGCTTCCACAGCGTTCGTTCTTTTTGTCCGTCGTTAAATCACTCTTCGTTTGAGAGCCGGCTGGAGAATATACTGTTTAGATTATAGGTCTCTTCAGGAGAATAGCACGGAGAAGGTTTCGCACTTTGTCTTCTCACAATAGCTAAACATTCAGTCCCTAATTGTGTCATAAAGTAGTATTAGGACAGGAAACGGAGACACTTTCAGCTCCACCCAACCGCTCGGGATCTGTCCATGCGGTAGAGAACTTTCCCCGCTTTTGAACCGATCAAATACAGACATTTTTAGGGAGTCTGTTAATATAGCATTGCGTTTGTTGTGATTTAAACGTTGCCAGGAAAGCTTCCCCTTGTACCGTCAATTCTTGAGATGTGATAGAGAACAGTTTAATAGGCTGAAAATGAATGAATTCGAAATGGATAGTTGAAGGTCAGAACCCTATAGTGATAACTCAGCTAATGTAATATTCATATCTTGCTCCAAAGTGGCACTATATATCAATATGTTGTCGGTGTCTGCCATCATTATATAGGGTAGAAGTGCATTTGTGCATTGACAAATGTCTGAGAGAGAAAATGGGTGGGGAGGGGGGTATTACACACAATATATAGAGGAGTTCAGTGAACTGAGAACAACTGCACCATTTGTCTGCTGTGAATAAAGTAAACTATATTGTTTGAGTATTAACCCCTGTCAATATTTGCCACTGCAGAGTTGTCCGCCTCGGAGACAGGACTCTGTGCTTTATACTCGATGCATCAGAAGGCCGGACAGGCTGGCACTTCATTCTCCGGAGTACCTCTATATCCCCAAATCATATTTTGCTTTTAACGAGCAGCCAGCCTGGCTGGGGGCTGCAGGGCTCATATGTGCTCCAAGTGGGATAGTCCGTGACTCCAGGATGTGCCTTGATGTAAGGCTTAGTCGTCTGGGGCTGATGGGGAAGATGGGAGGGAGAAGGAGCCCCTTTCGGTACAACTCTTAGCAGGAGTTTACCATTTTTTTTCCTATCCTACAGTTTAAAATATTAGGGGTGATTTCTTCTTTTTTCTTTTTCATTTTTTTTTTTTTTTTTTTAAACCCTCTAAATGTTTTCATGCATCACTTTGATCGTGAAGTCTGCAGGAAGGGGCTGGTTAGTCTGTCCAGGCTGCAGTAGCAGCTGGTCTTAGCTCCCTGGAAGGTAGTCTTACTGCCCCAAGAAGCAGGAGCAAGCCTGCCCTTCATCAGGTGAAAGCAGAATTTCTGCCCTATGTTAACAGGGATTTCTTGGCCTAAGGATGCACCAGGCAGTGTCTCTACCCATCCTCACTTCAGCAGCATTGCCTATGCCAGGGGATTCTTTAGCTCATAATAGACAAAACCCCCTGATTATCGTCTCCACCATAAAAATAAAAAATGTGATGGGTTGTACAGACCATCAGCCAGCTGGATAAAGGAAGCTTTAAATCCCTTCATTCGAGTATGAGAAAAGAGCTAGCTGGGCCATGAAGAAACTGTACGCACTGAGAACGCTGAAGGGAAAGACATCCCGCGAGGGGCTGAGAGGTAGGAAATCATCCAAGCTTCTTGCCCGCACGGAGCTGTGTGTTGTGGGGCAAAACGACTTCTCCCTGGGCAGGGCAGAGCATGGAAAATAGGATTTGCAAATATTTACTTTGGGGGAGGAATTCATGGAATTGATATGCATTCACAAATAAGTGCAATTTACTTGCCAAGCGCCTTAGACTCCTGAATAATGGAAAACCTACGCAGGCTGCACAGAGCCTTTACGTGTGCTTTGTGCCGTCCTGCTGAGAGAGGAGCGCTTCCCTCCAGCCCCCAAGCAAGGGTCCAGCCTGCTGAGAGAGGAACCTCTTGTGGTGGGCTAGACATTTGGGGAGGGGGCGGGAATGCGCTTGATACTGCTGGCTTGCTGTAAAGTTTTATTAAACAATTCAAAAGAAAAGGTGACATGCTTCTATCAAGCTTAGCAAGGGGCTTCAAAAATAGTTGGTAGCAATTAGGCTCCCAGCTCTGACTGAAATTCCTTTAAAATCCCAGTTTGCACAGGCAGCTTGTCACTCCCATACAGGCATTGCCTTGTCTCGGTACCACAGCCATTCCTATGCTAGGAACGGGATACTTGACATCACGCTGTCCTGACAAAGCATCATGTTGACCCGTTCCTACCCTAAATAGGAAAGGGAATTATTTAATAAAACTGTCCATAGCGGGGGTCCCAGGCCCTTATTTCAGTGGGATAAAGTATTGACTATTTTGCCGAAGGGAACAGAATTCCTCAAACAAATTGGGATCTGAAAAATTCTTAAAGCATTTTGGACAAACCAATTTATAAATACAAATGTTCTTTTTCTGTTCCTTTTAACAGATGTTGTAAAAGTCAAGAAAATTAATCAAAAGTAGAATTCCTTAAGAGAATATTTAAATAGATATTGATTTTTTTTTTTTGCATGTACTTTGTTTTGCACAGATTTGTAGTTTGCAGCCCTTTTAACTAGTGAGATGGAGGAAAAATGCACTGTGCTATTTGACAGGTACTTGGAGTAGTCATCAAACGCCTGTCATTCGTAATTGTGCAGCAGTAAGAGGGGGAGAAAAGTTGTTTTTATGCTTCCATGCCATTACCAAATCTAGTATGGAATTACCTTACTTGTGCGAATAGAGTGAAAAAAATTCAGTGTCCTATACTTTGCATGTAATTGGTTGCGGTTTTTTCTTTTTTTGAGTGAAAGAAGGATACTACCAAATATTTTAGAGCTATTATTTGAACTTTTTATAATCTCTTGGGGAATATCCTTTGGATTTACATGCATATAAATATCCATATTTTTCAAGTTCCTTTCTCTAACAATGAGGGCTGAATTGTAATAAAAGAAGAAACAGGAAGTATGTTAAAATATCCTTTATGGCTGTGTTGCTTTGTTTGGATGGAGTCTCTGATATGTGATTCCCTTCTCCACTCGCCCACTGCTACTTATTCCTTATTGTTGTTTTATGAATCAATCTTCTAGATAATGAATGCTTGTTCTGTGCTTCGTTAAAGATCAAAATGCTAAGGGTTAATGAGTTAAGATGACTAATACAACTAATTTATTCTCTACCAGAAGAAATAAATACACAGCCTCAATCAGCCAACAATAAATTAAAACCTCACGGAGATCTTGCAAAGATGAAGAGCCCGAGGTCTTATGGAGTGAGAGTTTCAGTTCGGTAGACCAGCGAGTCTATAGGCTTAGAAAGAAGCACTGGTTTTTTTTTTTATTGGGTTTTAGACATGGCAGGCACCGAGGGCATTTGCTCTTTGTACCTCCCCCAGACATCCGTGTTTGGGTTAAGATCCCTGATGGAAGGGATGGTCTCCCTGTAGTTTATGACCACCGCTGTTCAAGGACTGGTACATGTGTGCAAATGAAGCAAAGGTACACTAAGTCTGTGTCACTGATTTCTCATCCAGCATTAAACTGGCCTGCTTCCTCCTGAGCAGAAGGCACCAGCCTTGAACGTCTGCACCACTTCGAACACTGCACCCATCCAGCTTGACTTGAACCTCAGTTCTTCATACACCTGCAGCACCCAGACCAGCAAAGGCTCTTTCATCAACCAAGTCTACTCAGACGTCCTCAGTCTGTTCCAGACCCTGAAGTCATCCAGCACTTCCAGCGTTGGTGTCTAACCCAAAAATCTCAGCTTGGTGACTTCTTAGCAAGCACTCTGGAAAAGACAGCATGACAAAATGGTAGAGAAGTTTTTAGTGGTTCTTTTTTTCTTTATAAGCTTTTTTTAATCTAGACTGAAAAAATTACCACCATAAATCTACTCAAGAGAACTGTGAGAGATAACAGATAATTTTCTTTCACTAAAGCTTTAATGTTTTCTATTTCCTTAAGTAAATAACACCTTGCTGAGCTGTATTTAAGTGTGCCAACTCTTCTATGCTAAGGTGGTTGCAAAGGTGTTAATTACCGTGAACAAGCTAGTTATTAATGGTATTTTTACTTTCTTGTCATGCATTGGTGGCTAAAGTAAGGTGGGGGGTTAGTTATTTCATTTATAATTTCAGCTTCTTCCTACCAGCAGGATCAGGGGAGGAATTTTCC
The DNA here is from genome assembly GCF_030867095.1 of Alligator mississippiensis. NCBI lineage: Eukaryota > Metazoa > Chordata > Crocodylia > Alligatoridae > Alligator > Alligator mississippiensis. Next base: position 2,397,709 of record NC_081835.1, read on the forward strand.
CATCCCTTTATAAAGGGTGTACGGAGTTAGTGCTCCTCATGCATGGCTGGGTGGGTGTGATAGACCATAAAAGTTTTGAAGGGCAGCCTTTACTGTCTCCTGTTCAAGTGATCCATGAACTTAAGTGTCCCTAAATAGACTGTGACACAGTAGCCTGTGACTTGCTCATTAAAGGCTGTTATATTAAGGTTTGCATGGGAACTCTTTATAATGCCAGATCATTGACACTGTGGACTGCAATAGTTCCTTTAGAGCTCTTTTAGTCTTTAATGATAATGCTTCAGTATCTGGTTCATGGGGCAAAGTGCAGCTGTGTGGTCTTCTGGGGTCGATCTTGGAGACGGTTTAAGACGTAGGTTATTGATACAATGGGCCATAAACTTGTTACCGTGCAGCCAGTGAGCTGTCATCTTAAGAAGTCAGCTGAGGCTTTGAGCTGATGGACCTTAAAGCAACCAGCATTATGCTGTGTCCTACCAATGACGCATAGACGGCCTGGGCAGGGTCTGAAGTAGTCATGGGCATTGCAGCCGGGAGGCTGTTGCTTTAGTTCCTTACTCCAGTCAAAGAAAGCCAATGAACCACAGCAGTGTTAAAGTAACTTGAGACTTGAAATAAAATGCTTAATAACGAGGGGGATCAGTTAGGTAGATGTCTTGCCTGGGTGAACCCAATGAGCCTAGCTAGTTCTCATTTTTCCAGGAATCTCAGAGCAGTGGGTGGTGTGTTAAATTCAACCTGCAATGCTGCAGTTTAAGTAAGGGGGACCCAAGTGCGAAATCCTACATCCCCATCACTTGACTTGCTCAAGTTAGGCCCTGCAGAAGGCTTTCATGCCCTCCTTTGCGGTGTTTATTGATGTTGTAGGACGGGTTTCGCTTCTATATAGTATAAACCATAATGAGAGAACATGGTCTATCATGCTGTTTAAGCTGCTTTCAAATTGGGGAGCTTAGTTCTGCACTGATTCGTGGCCCATTTAAGAAAATGGGCTTGTAGAGGAAGTAGAATTTGAAAGTGACTGCGAGAAGGGGCTGAGAAGTACCTTCTTGTTGAATGTTAAGCTATGCTAGGGTATGGAAATGCCTGCTCTGCTGCTTTGTTCTTCCCCTTCGTCTTCGTTTTTGTGATGGTATAATTACCCAATCAGCAGCTGCATCTGAATGCTCTGTTTGATTCAGACCCAGCTCAGCCGCAGACCGATATGCTGATACTCTTCCTAGGTGCATCGATAACTTGAGGTTCAACATGTGTAAAATCCCTTCTTCTTCAGCTCAGCACAGTGATACATATGACACGCTCTTGGTAGAAACATGACTGTGTATGCATGGTTTTTAAACACCATCTTCATGTTATATTCACTGAACTCCAGTGCAGCACAGATCACATTTCCTGCAGTACCTGAGCTTGGATTTCAGCATTTATGTCAGCGGTAGCAGGCACAATCGCTTGTGTGCACAGGTGAAAATTTACTGGCATGAAATCCACTTATGCTCCATTTTCCTCCTGTTACTGGGGGCTGCGCATACAAATTTTATCCTGGGTACAGGAATGGGAAACTCTCCAAATTGTTGCATGTTCTAGTGACTGATCCTGCACAAAGCCCGACGTTAAACACTAATAATGGTTTTAAAAACTTGCTGTTGCAGTGTTAATAAGCTCTGGTCCTGTCAATGTTCCTGTGAATCCTGCAGGAATGGGCTGTATTTAAGAAAACTATAAGTAGAGGAAATAATATTGCATTTAGCCTAAAGAACCTCAGGGCCGTAGGTCTACAGAGAGGCCTTAAGAACAAAATCATTAAAGCTTTTAATACAGAAATAATTTTGTGCTTCAGAACCCTGAATTTCACAGTTCTGAGACGAGACGGTGATTTTATTGGTCTGCTGTTCCCCATTTTAAATGCAAAAGAATAAAATTGTTTGTCATGCTTTAATATTGGATGAAAGCCTATTAGTTCAGGACCAGAATTAGACAAGCGCCTTCTCTAAGCCTTCCCCATATATTTCTCTTTTTAGTCCTTGTCAAGTGCACTGCTCCCAAAGAATATGAATAAGTTTTCTTTCCAAGTGTGTGTCTGTCTACTTCTTCCTACTTTGTGCTGGTTTTAGGCATCTCTTCCCGGACTATTTTTGTGTCTTTTCTATCCTTGCCCTCTTGTCTGTGCTTGATTCCTCTTTATTTCTTTTTCCAGGTATCTTTTAGCTGTTGCTTGGTTGGTTAAGCAGGGATTATTCAGTTCTTAGCTCCTTTAGGCCAGGTACAGATCGCCTTTACCAGTATAAGTGATTGGAAACGGGCCTGTACCTGCAACAGAGTAGGAGTTCGGCGCACAAAACCAGTCTCTACCCACAACGGAGCAGAAGTTCATTGTGTACAGACTGATTTAAAAATGGTGGAACCCAGTCTGAGATTTGCCCCCCCACCAAAGGGTGAACGTGCTCTCTGTTTGCTATTGATCCAGACTATGCCGCTAACAGAAAACCACATCCCTTGGATCGATTCTGCCTTGGGATTTCTAATTTCTGGATGTGGCCTTAGAGGCTGTAGGTCAGGTCTTCAGATGATGAATCGATATAGCCAGTAGCAACCCACCAATACGCAGCAGGCGTGGGCCAGTCTACCCCATCACAATCCTGTCTGAATCTGGGGTGGGTTCACTTCAATTCCCAGCCCCGTTTCTGGTCTATTCATTTTCGTTGGGCAACGGTTGTGACGCTCTTGAAGCATGCATTGAATGAAAGTCATGTAAGCATTGTGGAGGTAAGAAGGACCTTCATTTTATGGATAGTAGTCTAAATCTTACAGTAGTTTAAAACACGGGCAACTTTTTTTTTTCTTGTTTACGATATCTGTGGTGGGTTAAGCCGTCTCCTTTGCCATTCCCCGTTGTATACCTTTTACAGTTTAAAAAAAAAAAAGTATCTGCCTATGTAGAAGCTGTAATGCATCCTCGCCTGCTTTTGGTTAAGGCGGTGTGTGCCTAGAAAGAAGAAGAGGCAGCATTGCACGGACAGGCAGTTTCCTACACCCCTAGCAAACGCTTCACAGACCACGTGGTGAGAGCCACTGGTTTGGTGGTTTGCCCAAGGTGCCAGTGAAGGGTTAGGGGCAGAGCTAGCCCGGGGCCTCGGGATCCATGGGGTCAGGAGCCTTCTCGAACCTTTCTATACGCTGCCTCCACGTGCAATAAAATAAGTCTTCCTGAAATAGACTGTCCTAACACGTGGCACTCCTCCCGGGCTGACTAACAGCGCAGGCAGACTTTTCAGGAGACATATGAAGTAGCAACATCATGTACCCTAAAAGCAGGATCATCTGTGTGGGTAGTTAAGACCCTGACAATCTTCAGTTAATTTAGAAGGTGGTAAACGCACATCATCTGCGAAGGAAACTGGATGGGAGGAGAGGATCTTTTCAAAATCTGTCGCTAATTATATTTTATAGCAAAACCTCCGTGGAAGGCTCTTGCTGGCGGCAGGCACCACGCATGATTCATGTGTGCAGCAAACCCACTTGCTTGCCTTTCCCTTGCCAGAAAGGGGAGGCTTAGCATGAGTCAAAAGGCAAAAGGAAGACGCAAAGCGAGCGGCACGGGGCTCGAAGTTGCAGACAGGGCACTTCCCAGAACCAGAGCGCGCTGAGTTATTGCAAACGTCACGAGGAGCGCGGGGTTTCTGGGACAGGCCTGCGGTTTCACGGAGGAGGGCTTTTAGCTGCCTTCTCCTGATGCCGACAGTGCTTGCCCGCCAGGATGAAGCCACAGGTAAAAGAAACAAAAGCCGATGTTTCAAGGGCTTGAAATTACAGAGATGACTTCATTTCTAATATTTGCCTGCTGTGATTTCGTAGACTGCCAGCGTTTTCCCTGACAGTTCCCTCTGCACCCCTGAAGCGGGAGCAGTGCCGTCTTCCTCAGATGTCCTCTCCCCGCCGCTCGCATCCAAACACCTGCAGCCAGCAGCTGGATCGCCGGGCGGCACACTACATCTGATGCGGCTTCCTAAGCCTGGCCTCTTGGCAGCTCTCCACAACAAGCTGTGGAAACTCTTCCCTCTCCTCGAGCTTTCTCGTGCCAAGCAGGGCGACTTTGACATTGTATCTCGGTACACGGGATAATTTTCTCAATCACTTTACAGCTTCAGAAGTAAGGCTTTGTTTACAAGCTGCGATACGAGGCTTGGGATTTAAAAACTTGCAGCCAGAAATGCAGGAAGCTCAAATAACCCGCCTACAACCTGTGGTTGTGTGACACTCGAGCTGGATGTTTGCCAGAAGGCTTTGTCCTTCTTTCCCATGAGGGCCACAAAGGGATTTAGGCACTGGACTCCCATCCATTTCAATGAGAGTTAGGTGCTTGCATAAAAGTTCAGCGTCTTAAATATATTTGTGGGTCTGGGTGTTCATCACATTGGAAGATTTGCTTCCTTGTCATCTGTGCTTAGCTTTGGTTTTCCACAGTGCCAAGGGTTTAAAAAAAAACAAAAAGCCAACACTGTATATCTTAGTTTTATGCAAACCGCATCTTAATTTCTAACTGAACGCCTCTTGTTGTCCTTGGGTTATATCGCAGACCCATCTTGAAAGATGCCCTTGATTAAATTTGTCAATAGCTCGGAGGAAACAAAGGAGACGGTACTCGGTAATCCCCACCCCAAAATCATTACAGAGTCCTAGACAGATGATTTAAATAACTTTAATGCTCACAGGATACATGTCTCCATGGTACGATGCAAACTTTGGGGCAAGTAAGTGCACGCCCGCGGGTAGGATGTTAAAGAAAGTAAAGCCTTAGTTCTGAGCAAAGCAGATCACAAAACTAGCCTTTACTTTCATGCACCAAAAGAATGGTGGATTTGTTTGCAAATGTGAAAACCCCTTAGACTGTGTTTTGATGCCTCAGCATTGCATTTCAGACTTCCCCAGGTTCTTGGCGAGGCTGTGCATGATCTTGTTAATGACTTTGTCTTAATCAATACCTTTCTCCAGTTCAGACCCTGGGAGCTTCCATGAGTTGCCTTAAAGGACCTCGGGAAGATAAATAATTAAATGACCCGTTGGCTGCCTCCGTGTGCACAAAGGACTTTTGGCAGAAAACTAACAGTTTTTGATTTCAAAACTCAAAGCCTGTCAGCCATTAGGAAAAGGCATTAAAGCTGCGTGAGATGCCGTGTTGTCTACAACAGATCATGATGCTGGAGTCTTACCAGTGAGAAAACGCTGTCTTCGTTTGCAAATGTCGTACACGTGTAGGTTAGAGAAAGGAAGTATGAGGAAAGCTGCTAAACAAATGGGAAAGGCCAGCTTGTCTGTCTGCAGACACGGGGCTCTGCCTTTGCTCTGGCTTTGTGCGACTTTCCTGAAGTGAATTCCTGTTGCGCTGGGACTGCGCACAACCGGCATTACTTGTGGGAAGCTTTTTGCAAAACCACGCCAAAAGCACCCTGCAAAATGCTCCTGTTGTAGGGGATCCCTCGAGTGCTAGATATCCTCCGTGCGTGTGTGTGTATGTGTATATATCTGGGGTTGTATCGGGCAGGGGCCAGAGCCCCGGCTCTAACACTCGGCCAGGCCGCTGTGACGGCAAGCACCGGTAGGAAACCGGGCCAGCTGCTTGCCAGAACTTGGAGGCTGCTATGAAATGGCCTTTGCCGTGACATGGGCTGTGTTCCCACCCCGGACCGAACTTGGGACAGGGCTAGGGAAGGTTGGCATTGGAAGCCTGCAAGAATCTACAGATTTCTACATTTGCTTTAAATTGGGGGGTTTGGGGGAGGGAGGAGGGGGGCTTGGGGGTTGTTTTGTGTGTGTGTTTTGGTTCTTGTTTGGGTTTTTTTGCTTCTGAAAAGTGGCACTGAAAAATTGACATTGCAGGTTGACCTGGATTTAAGCATCTGGCACATCCTTTATTTCACACATCATTTCTGTGAGCGGATAGCACCTCCCCGAGTTGGTTGTGAACTGTGTCCATTACAAAAACACACACAAGCTGAATAAAGAAATGTTGGTTCTTGTTGCTTATGGCAGCGATGCGTTATCGCGTTGGACATCCCGTCTGTCTTGGCCTGAAGAAGGCTGCTTTATGCCCAAGAGCTTGTCTGACCTCTCTCTGCATGATAGTTGGTCCAGTAAGATATCACCAGAAAACATTTGCTTCTCTAGGAAAGGATGTTGCCCAGAGGTGTTGAAAGCAGTGCTGATTCTGCAAGCGACCTTTCTGCAGTCTTGGATGTGCACTGTAGTGTGCAAACCGTGGTACGCTTCTGGGAATGAGAATCAGCATTATCAGCACAGTCACTCCAGAGACTGGAGAGAATCCAATTATATTATGCATACCTGATTGAATAATATGAAGACGGACAGTCAGATCTGTGGGAAGATACGGTGGCTGGCTCCTGGAAGATGCAGGTTACACAAGTGTAAGTTCTGATATGCTGTAAGCAGCATTTGACTTCAAAATCCTTTCAGCGCAGTCGCCTACTGCGTCAGGGCTGTGTTGCACGTTAAAAAAGGAGGCTTGTTCTCCCTGTTTAGAAATACCTGTATGAACTGGTGAGATCCCTTGGCTCTGCATAATAAGCAAGTGAATGACGGGCAGCTCTTCATCATTGTGCTGGTAACCTGCTTCCCTTCCAAGGTTCCCTTTCGGAAATGCGTGATCAGCTTTCTTGGCATTTAAAATAAACTCTGTTCATTATACATGAAATAACCATGGAAAAGTGGAGGTTTTACAGTGCCAGTAGGAAGAACGCAGCATTTACTCCCTGTGAATGGGGGTAAAAAGGTGGTATTCGCTCTGTATGACAAAGCAGAATTGAGCCCTCTGTCCTTTTATTTGAGACTGTAGTCCTAATCCCTTCCTTGCAGTTTCTAACTTCCTCCTTGCAAGTGTCTGGACATAATGGAAAGAAGCGCAAATACTATGCTTTGTTATACATGAAAGCTGCCCAAATTCCCCCAAGAATAAAGAGCATAAGTAATTTATGGGACTATCTAAGGCTCGCTGTAAATCACAGAGGAGGCATTCCACAATTGATCAAGGCAAAAATAGGAAATGGGTTAGTTTGTCAAGGATTAATAAATTGCACTGACAAGAGTTTCGGGAGAGGCCTGCTGGGCGAGCAAGTTCTTCTTAAATTCATCAAGCTCAGCAGAGAAGTTGCTCGGTTCCTTGCAGTACAGTATGCCCACTGCCTCACTGGACTGCAAGCCACGTGTTTTCATGTGCTACCTCCCACAAAAGGGCTTGCCTTCTGCATCCTCCAGCTGAGGACCACGTTTTATTTTCAGATGTGCTGTAAGTCCCTTCCGCCTAAACCTTGTTCATTCTTGTTGCCACCAGCCAACAGACCTGTGGCTTTCCATCTCTCGAAGTGAATATGGAATTGGTGTTAAAGGTTCAGGAGGAGATGGCACAAACCAAGAGTTTGTCCAGTGGTAAAATCTGTGGGGGGGGTGGAAAACCCTTCCTATTTAATCACGCGTCTCTACCGTACTTGGAACAACATTACACTACTCGACCTCTTCCTTCCCACTGCTAGCCAAAAAGGCCCTGTTCAAGAGGATCTTTCTGGGGAAAGAGGAGCATTATGAGTTGCAAAAGGAGAGGCACTGGCTCCTTGGAAGCAAGTGGGCACTTTTCAGCTACGGTTCTTCACTGTGTGACAAGCACTCAGCAGAAAACCCTAGGGTGGATTAGTTGGATAGGCTTGTTTTGCTCTGCCCCGTTCTAGGCAAGAGGACACGGGGCATTTTTTCTTACTTGGGTATACTGGCTATTAATTGTGGGTTCAATGTCTTTCTTTGTCTGTTGCTAAGAAGTGTCTCACTTTATAGAACATGCAGCCATACCGCCATCATTTATTAAGAGCAATTTTGTGGATGGAAGCTTGCATTTGATGTACCCTCAGGAAGTTTCCCTAGAGCAGTACTTTGATATAAAATTCAGCAAATAATGCTGTGAAGCCTCACAAGAGCTCACAGAACTTGCCTCGGGGAACTTTCTGCTCAAAGTTGATGGCCCTGTGCTTCTATTGCATCATTTGAATAGCTAATTTGACTCTCGGGTCTACTTGCCTCTCGCTGCGGACTTGTCATTGCTCCCAGGAGCACTTCACCCAGCCCCAGCACAATCCAGACACCAGACTTTTGTGCTGCCCTCTTCCACAAGAAATCCTCTCCCCAGCTGTGGCTGCAGAATTGTTTCACAGCCCTGAGGCTGCACCTGTTGCTTGACACCCCTTGTGCTAGATAGATGGCCAGGAAGGTAAGTGCCAGCATGGGGGAGATGTGCAGTGGCCATGCCCTCCTCCTGGTTTCCTATTGTTCTCCACCAGCTCCTTTACGGGGATAAATCCTTCTCTGCAGCCCGAATGGCTTTGTTTTATTTTTAAAGGCCAGTTGAGATTCTCATGCGTTCACAGGAGTCCAGGAGCTGAGTCTTGAAGGAAAACACCCTGTGCCTTGAGACTTGCAGTAGGATCGCTGTGGCCAGAAGGGATAGGATCTCTTCATTTCTGCTGATGAAGGAGCTGTGCTCCCTTTTTGGTTTTGATTTTATGCCTGCACCTTTTTATAAAAAGACTAAACCCTCCTGGGAAAAGATCTTCTGCAGCTGCACTAAGAGGCCGTCTTGCTAGCTAGGTAGCGCATAACCATTGTCTGAACATCGGTACCAGGAAACGGGACTTAGGTTTCCACGGTGTGATCCCATTGCTTGCAGGTGAGTGATCCCCCTGATAGCCGGGCTCTTTCATTTCGGCGCTTACTCAGACTTGTTTCTTCCAGTGGAAGGAATCCAGAAAAAATTCAAATACCAGGACATGAGGGAGCACGTGGTAACACTGATTCGTTCTGTGCTGGAAATGCCATATGCGCCATCTCAGTTAATCATGCCATATATTCTGTGTGTGTGTGCGTGTGTGTGTGGCCCTCCTCATCACGAACGCATATGACTTAAAAACAAAAATATACATATATGTAAGTCATATGTGTTTGTGATAAGGAAGGCTATTTTCTCTAAAAAAATTAATTTTGAATTCCATATTGTAACCAACAAAAGCAGTGTGCAATAGATAATAAATTTGATTAAAGGTATAGCAACCTGTGTCAATTGGGTGTGGTAAAAGGGTGTCTTGGTTAGTTTCCAGAATTCAAAAAGCGTAAAATAAAGAACAGAAAGGCCCTTCGTAAGTGCTAACACACCTGGATTGTTATTACAGCTTGTGTTTGCTTTTTTTCCTTGTGCCACGACGAGAATGTCGTTACACTGAAAATCAGATCTAATGGTTTACTTTACTAGTCATCGCTCTATATGAGCTTTTGATCTCCTTTCTGTTAGTTTCTGCGTAGCTTGAATGGTTTGAGTGCTGGGTCAATCTCTCGGAAAAAGCCTTTTATATAATGGTATGTGCCTTTCAGTGGAGCACCCTGTTATAACTATGCCTTCAGTTCAGTTCAATAGGAGGTTTTCTTGACGGGGCAGTAGACCTACCCAGAAGACACGTTATTTTATTATTTTAACAATAGGACTTTGTTTACTTGGCCTTTGAATTAGTGAGATGTAGATTTGTGCCTGTATCCTGACTGCTGCATTTCATACATCCATGATTATCTCAGATGGGGTTTAAATTCTTTAAAAAACAGAAGTAGAGATTGTTGTTGTTGTTATCTCTAATACCGAACAAGATTTCAGCTCGATTTTAATGATTAACAGCAGAGTTGGACGAATTGCTTCCTTCATGGCTATGATTGGGAGTCAAAGGAGCTGCTTAACTGTTGTTTCTTAAATATGAATTTTGATTAATATGAGAACCTAACGTCCCCCCCACCCTTTCATCTGCTCTTTGCAATTGGAATAAATTGAAATTCTACGTTTTCTTTTTATCTAGTGTCATTTTTCTAATTACAGCAATCTCAGCAGGAGATCGTAACCGGTGTATCCCAGTAGTTGCCCTTCAAAAAAAAAATAAAAAATATATATATATATATATATTATTTTTGGCCTGTGCAATTAGACAACATTGTCCCAGCGTTGCCTCCTGATGTTCCTGAGTTGCCAGAGGCAATTGGTAATTGTGTAAAGGCAACTGCTCTATAGGCATATGGTTGCTCTGAATGATTTTTCTGAACTAATTCAGTCGGCATGCACTTGTGATGCTGAACTTTGGAAGTTAGGAAATAGCCTTCGTTCTGCATCTGTTTTGACTGTGTAACTGTTGGAAGATAACTGAGTTCAACCAGGGCAGCTAACAGAAATAGCCTTGAGTTAGTGGCCATACTCACCACTGTCCTTGTTATTACTGATTGGTCTATGTCAATCTTTGAGTTAACTCTTCTAGGAACCTGTAGCTCGTGTCTTGGCTGAAGCTAATGAGCATGTCTAGAGGTAAGCATGCAGGAGATCAGTCCTCTCCTTTTAAAGTGCATCCGTGTCCAACAACCCTCTCGCTGCTGCTCAAAAGTAGTGTGTTATGGAAAGCTACAAAAGGCGATAAGGATGAAAGGATCTGTAGATATTGTTCGACTACGGGGGTAGCAGAGAGCTGGACGCAGCAATGAAGGCCAATAGGTTGGGATGCTCAGTAATGAAATGGGTAGTTTTGGTGCATGTGTGTTTCTTTCTTTCTTTCTTCTTTCTTTTTCTCTTTTATTGAAAAGATTTTTGTGCTGAATGCGTGTCTCCGTTCTCCCGTCTCACTTTAACGAGGAGGTTCTGGGCCTGGACCACAACAGAGTATGCCAGTGGTAGCATCTTGCATAGCTTCTTCCCTTGAATTTACAAGTTTGCTTATTGACGATCAAAACATCCCAACTCGTCCATCTGGGTGTGTAAGGGCTAATATGCAGCGGATGGTTTATTTATGCGGTTTTAGGTATTTGTGCAGGAGTCTCAAATGACAGCACAACTAAGTAAAACCGAGGTACAGAGAGGTTAAATAAAAAGCCAGGATCACTTTTAGCAAGTGCCTGATTTTAGTCTCTCGTGTTTCTAAACGCTTTACTGAATCAGGGCCACAGTCCTTCACTGGCTGAGCTGGGACCTGAGCCAAGGAGTCCTGGCTCCCAGACTTGTGCTTCAACCACCAGCCAACACTTCCACCTCTCTCAGCGCCGACTTGAGCTCTCAATTACCCCAAGCAGAAAGTGAGGCAGTTAGCCAATGTGAGGCCTCCTCTTCCATTTGTGCTCACATCTCTAGCTGATCAAGTGGCAAATGCTTCTTTAGAAAGTAAGCACATTCTGCTAGGGAGTTGTTTATTTCTAAAAAGGCTGAAAAGGAAAAGACAATGTTTGGTAACTTTCTCCAAGCTCGCTCACCCGGATCGTGCGGGGGTTACTCGGATGGCAGACTTCAGAAAGCCTCAGGCTTTTTTTTTTTTTTTTTTTTTAAAGATGCCTATGAACAAACTCCAACAAACTCATGGGAATGACTGTTAGCCATTCAGGCCACCATTAAGAACTGAGGGCTTGCCAGTTCCTGGCCTGGCCTGGCAGAGCTTTTCACATTGTAATTTATTTTCCTCCTAAAACAAACCAGCCCCACTAATGACAAACAGGGGTAGGGAAGAATCCTTTTCCTTTTCTGCAGACGTTTGATCGCTGAATGAGAGTGAACTCACAAGTGAGCAAACTCAAACCACTTAAAGTTCACATTGTGCATTTTCTTTGGGGAAAATGTATTTTCAGGTTCTAGTTGGGGCAGCGTGGCTTGTTTTCCCGTGGCTGTGCGCGCTTACGTGCTCCTTTCTTCAAGATCAAGTTAACCCATAGCCTGATGCAGCTTTATTAACTCAACCCCCTTGTCCAGAGGTGTTGCCACTCAGACTGGGCCTGACTTGCTAAGGTGTGTGAGCCCAGACCTGGTGCATCCCTTCAAAGCAAAGCCCTGAAGCATGTGCTTTGGTCCTGTTGAAGTCAGTAGGACCTGAAAGTTGAAGCACATTGCAGGTTTTCTGAATGGAGGAGAGGGGAGGAGAGGAGGAGAAGGGCAATGCTAGTGACCAGTCCTTCTAGTAGTAGTAGTATTGTCTCATATGCCAAAACAAAAAAAAAAAAAGTGTGTATCCTTCAAAGTGTGCAAGCAAATGAGGGAACATGTTTGATCACTAAGTTTTCATCTGATACAGAAAAATACAAAAGGCTTAAGTCAGTGCAGAGACTTCTGGCATCTTTCGAGATAAAGTGCATCTCAGTCCTTTCTGAAACAATGAAAACTTTGAAGTGTTTGAAAATATGATTTTATAGTATAAACAGGGCAAGGCCAACTTGGCAAGATGCGGAGTGCAGTTCAAATAAACCATCCAAATGTTTAGATACTTGTTGGAATCCAAGTGCATGGCCTGGTCGTCTTAGCCAATAAACCTCCTAAGAGGAGGCTTCTTGTGAGACACCTAGATACCCTTATAATTGTTGTATGTGTGTAGTTTCCACCCACATTGAGGCCCTTCACACCAGGGGTGTTTAAAGGTAAGACAGGTGAAAGTTGTTAGTGTAACATGAGCCCAAACTCTATGCTGATTTACTGCCAGGCTTGTGGCCACTGCACAAAAGTGTGACCCAGCTCCTCTGGGGACCCTCAATTTGTAGCTTGAGTAGTTTTGCAAAGGAAATGCTCCAAATTGCACCTGTGTCTTGCAGCAGAACTGGGCCTTTTTTTCCTTGAAATGAAAGAGAAAAAATCTAGTCTCCTCCAAGCAATGGTCCTCATCTTTCCAGAGATCAACCAGACAAGAAATATAAATCAGGCATTTAAGGGAAAGGAGATGGTTCAGAAGCAATATCCTTGAGGGTATTCTACATTGTATGTATGCTGTTAGGGCTAATGGACCAGAGACTTCACTCTTAATTTAGGCAGAGAAGTATTTTTCCAAACCATGGAATTTTTTCTCTCTTTCTCTAGCCTGTGTGTAGCTGTGATGCAAGCGTTTGATGCCCTTTTGTGTAGTGACCTTTAATGTGCTGGCAGTGAAAACACCTTTGGCTCACCTTCTTCCTAGGATGCAACTCAGCCAATACCCTCTTTTTGCCCTGCAGAAATTTTCAAAACATGGTAAAGGGGGGGAAAAAAAAGATCTTTTATGTGGGGTGTGGCTTCACTATGATAATATACTAATCCATATTTTGGCTTGATGCTTTAAAGTAAAGACTAGGAAACCCAATCTCCTTTCTGATCCTCAGTGACTGGGTAGTTGAGATTTGACTGTGTGAAGACAAAGTGGTGTATTATCGTTTTGCTGGCGGAAGCACCTCTGATTGGAATATATTTATTTGGTAATTTTTTTTTTTTTGAAGGAATTTCAAAGGAGAGAGACTCTTGAATATACAAAGCATATTGTCCACAGGGCTAAGAAACCAACACGAGTTGAGGTTAGTTAAACCAACTCACTAGTGCCTCCTGTTTCCGTGTGGACTGAACCGTTTTCTTGCCCCTTGCAGAAAAACATGGTCACACGAGATAAAGAAAGTCTTTGTTGCAGCTGGCGACTGCCTGTTCCTACTGACGTTCAGTTTATTTGACAGGATGCTGTGGGAAAACCACTATCTTTATCTGCTTGTCAGTAAGAAGTGTATTGGAGGCAAGGTGGAGGGTGAAAGGTGACCATCTCTTGCAGTGATAACAAGACAGTTTTCGCCTCTTGACCCTGTCGGCATTACGGGAGGTGAGCTGTGAAACTCCTAGGGCCTCTGAACTGTTACCCAGCCTGGATGGAATTGGATTTATTAAATCGTGGGTGCTAGTTGTATGAAGAACCGATCTGTGAAAGTGCAAGCTGCCGACACTCCACAGTTCAGCTTCTGGATTTGGTTATTTCAAGCTTTACAAAAAAATCACAGGCCCAGAACTTGATTGATGCTCCAACACTGGTTTCAGGTGGATGCTCAAATTACATGGTTAGGGTGAGGGTTTCCAAGAGGCCTAAAATAGCTGTAAAAACAGATGGGAAACGGCCAGCTAGCACAATGCCAGAATGTTAGGAGCATTGTTGGTGTGTCCAGGAGAACTGGTTGCATTTTAAACGAACCTTACTGAAGGCACAGGAATGAACCGTCCCCATCGGCACGAAGACTAGCAGGCATGGCAGAAGACCAGCTTGGCTTAGCAGGGAACTTTTTGGTAAACTAAATCGCAAAAAGAAAGCTTACGAGAAATGGAAACTTGGGCAGATAACTTGGAAGGAGGATGAAAGTATTGCTCAGGCATGCAGGGATGAAGTCAGGACGGCCAAAGTCCAACTGGAGTTACAGCCAGCAAGGGATGTGAAGGCTAATGAATAGGGTTTCTACAAGTAGGTCGGCAGCAAGAGGAGGATCAGGGAAAGTGTGGGTCCCTTGCTGAATGGGGAGGCAGCCTAGTGACAGGATGCAGAAAGGCTGAAGTGCCCAATGCCTTTTCTACCTCAGCCTTCCTAGGCAAGGTCAGCTCCCAGACTCCTGCACGTGGCAGCACAGTTTGAGGAGGTGAGCAGGCACCTATGGCAAAGGACAGGTTAGGGTCTACTCGGAAACCCTGAACATATACAAGTTCATGGGGCTGGACATGATGCGCCCAAGGGTGCTGAGGGAGTTGGCTGATGTGTTTGCAGAGCCATTGGCCATGATCTTTGAAAACTTATGGTGATCAGGGCATTCTTGGATGACTGGAAAAGGGCAAATAGTTCCTGTCTTAAAGATGAGGACGATGATCGGGGGAAATACAGACTGGCTAGTCTCACTTCAGTCCGTGGAAAGATCTTGTTGCACGTCCTCAAATAATCCATTTCTAAGCACTTGAAAAGGGAAAGTGATTAGGAACAGTTGGCCTGGATTCACCAAGGGCAAGTTGTGCCTGACCAGCCTGATTGCCTTTTATCTTGAGGTGACTGGCTCATTGGATGTTGGGAGAGCAGAGGACACGGTAAACCTTGACTTGAGCAAGGCTTTTGATACGGTCTCCCACAATATTCTTGCAGGCAAGCTAACCAAGTCCAGGCTGGATGAATGGACTGTAAGGTGGATAGAAAACTGGCTGGATCATTGGGCTCAAAGGATGGTAATCAGTGGTTCAATGTCTAGATGGCAGCCGGTATCAAGTGGAGTGTCCCTGGAGCCGGTTTTGTTCAGTATCTTCATCAGTGACCTGGAAGATGGGCTGGATTGCACCCTCAGCAAGCTTGCGGATGACACCAAGCTGGTGGGAGTAGTAGGTATACTGGAGGGTAGGGCTAAGATTCAGAGAGACTACAACAGGTTGGAAGATTGGGCCAAAAGAAGTCTCTTGAGGTTCAACAAGGACGAGTGAAAGTCCTGCACTTAGGACAGAACCAGGACAGGCTGTGGATCGACTGTCTAAGCAGAAGCTCTGCAGAAAAAGACCTGGGGGTGATGGGACAATACGATGGAGATGAGCCAGCAGTGTACCCTTGTTACGAAGAAGGCTACCGGCATCCTGGGCTGCATTGGGAGAAGCACTGCCAGCAGATGGAGGGCAGTGATTTCTTCCCCTCTATTCTGCACGGGAGAGGCAACATCTGCAGTCCTGTGTCCAGCTGTGGGCCCCCATTACAGAAAGGATGTGGACACATTGGAGAGAGTCCAGCGGAGGGCAGTGAGGAGGGTTTGGGGACTGGGGCACATGACTTGTGAGGAGAGGCTGGGGGAACTGGGTTGATTGAGTCTGCAGAAGAGAAGACTGAGAGGGATTGAATAGCCACCTTCACCTTCCCCCGAGGAGGGCTGCAAAGAGGATGGAGTTGGGCTGTTCTCAGTGGGGGCAGATGACGGGACAAGGAGCAATGGGCTCAACTTGCAGCAAGGGAAGTTGAGGTTGGATATTAGGGAAAACTTTTTCATGAGGAGTGTGGTGAAGCACTGGGACAGGTTACCCAGAGAGGTGGTGGACTCTCCATCTTTGGAGGTTTTCAAGGTCCAACTAGACAAAGCCTTGGCTCGGATGATGTAGTTGGCATGGAAGTCCTGCACATCCCCACACCTGCTCCCTCGCCCAGGGATCCTGGTTGTGCACAGTGTGCAGGGGTGCAGCTTCAGCAGGAGGGCTGGAGAAAGCCTATAGCCATGTGGTGAGAGCAGTGTCCTCAACCCTGGGGAGACGAGCTTGAATTCCCTTAGGCACAGGAGGGAATATAGTCCAGGTCTCTCGCTTCCTAGGCAAGGACTATTCCCTTCAAGGGAGCATCATCCCTCCTTCTCCTCCTGCTGCCACAGTTTGAAACGAATGTGAGCCCTTCTCCTCTTCGTTTGCAAATCTCAGCCACAGCTCTTGTGTCCTTTATGCCTTTGGTTACACCATTGCTCAGTTAGGAGTGAGAGGAGAGAGACTGAACAGAAAAAGGCATGTGAAGAATTTTAGGGACCTTTTCTTTGACCATGACCATTAGTTAGTGTTGCTTAAATCATTTTTATAAATGCACATAAATTGAGGGGGTCAGTGTATATTATTATTGAGCATAACTAAAGAATTCAGTATGTGGCCACCAGGATGGTTTGTACCTAGGCAGCATGCTTGAACTTTTGTAGCAGTTATAAAACTTCCCCACAAAGCCAGAACTAAGTAAAAATTAAGAAGCCATTTTTTTTTAAATTTTTTTTTTTTTTAAGCACCAGAAATATTTTATTTTTCATGGAATCCATCGTGCCTCTGTGTAAAGGTAAAATGTAAGCCGTATTAGGCTGCCATGGTTTCTGTGGCTGCATTAAATGTTGTGTATTGCTTTGCTATTCATGTCAGTACTCCCAGTAATCACTGCACCCAACCTTGCACAGTGTGCAGTATGCTCAGTTGAATATCTCTAACTTTCAGGTGGTTTCATCTCTGGTTGTTGTTTGTTTCTAAAGCTGTTTAGCGACATAGTCTATTGGACTAATTTGATGGTTTGCACTCCAGTTGCTCTGAGTTATGACCTCTGTTTGCTATCTGACATGTAAATGAAGAACTGAAATTTGCAGGAAATAATTTGCTTCCCTCATCTCTTATGTTGAACTTTACAGAATGTGATTAAAGCTGCAGGTTTGAGGGTTCAAAACATTCAGCACCTTTATCTTCCTCCCAAAAAGGTCAGCGGCTCCTGCTGAATATGCTGGAGGGAATTACATTGGAAGTGAAGGAGTTTCTCTGCTGCTGAATACCGTACCACGTGGTTTCGTAGGCCTTCAGCTTGTAATCAAGTGAATGAAGTGGGCCTTTGCGCTCATCCAGGGGACTGGTGGTTGCATGTGAACCCCATGGGATCTGCAGAGCCCTAAATACACAGGTCCCTCTGCAAAACCTGAGCCTGGCAGTGAAAGGATGCACGCTTGGGAGCAGATTTGGGTCTGAATGATGCAGTCCATGAGTTGGTTGGTTAAGATGACTTCATCTGAAGTGCTTGTTTAAAATCATCCAAGAATTTCAAAACCAGGGGAAGAAGTACATTTTTATAGTAGAATATATTCTTGTCAGGGGAAAGAAAAATTGGACCAGAGCACAGCAAGGCGGACCGTTGATTAGACCATTGCAGGAAATAGATGCATAAGTGATGTTAATGTAACTCTCGGAAAATTGAGGGGGTTTTCCTTTCAGAAGTTTATGCTCTGAAAGGTAGCCAGCATGTGCTGCAAACACATGCCAGTTACTCCAGCACTGAAATACAGAAATTTAATAATGAATGCTCTTTGCTAGGCCAGGTTTTGATTTGTGTAGAGTCGCACCTTGCTGCAAAAGTAATCTGTCCCTTGTATTTTAATGGGACTACTTGCAGAGTATAAAAGTCTCTAAATACGGGCTGTGAAGCTGTTTATATTGTGAAAATTGCCTATAATGCTTGCCTTATTACTGTCAGAAGGAAACACTGCATTTACAGAGTTCGCTGCTTTGAATGAGCGTTGCTGGCCTTATGTGTCTAAAATAAAATTGATTTTTTTTTTTCCTTTTTAAAAGACTGTCAAACACATGAAAATCCCATTTGGGGACACAAACCACCATTTTGGGATGGTGGTAGATACAGATAGTTTTGCGGTAGGTGATGGGGTTTTTTTAAAGCCAACCAAGGATTGGAAGTTTGAGTTCCTGGTGTTTGCACCCGCAAGCTTGCAAAGAAGAATTTTTCCAACTATTTGAGTTGGTCTAATAAAAGATACCTTATTCACCCAAAAAACCCCGTCTGCCTTGACATGGATGAATTATTACTAATCCTTTATATTAAAGTGTCACCTAAAGGTTCCCGTTAAAATCTCGGACCTACTTGGGAGAGAAATCAATACAGGTGGAGGTGTAAAATGAATCCCGTTTGTTCCACGGTTAAAGAAGTCAGGCAGATTATTCCATGGCTCTCGTGGCCCTACGTGCACGGGAAAGGCTCTCGTGGCCCTACGTGCATGGGAAAGGCTCTCGTGGCCCTACGTGCACAGTGAAAATGTATAGACAGCCACAGACTTGGCTCTGAGTTTCTGAAGAAAGGTAGGAACATTTTTTGGATTACCCAGGATTAAACAACTAATATTGAAGGAGCAACACGGAGCATGTCATGTACACCTATGGAGCAGAAAGCCTCAATGTGCCGTGTAGTTCTGTAATGACCATTATTTATCACAAATGTGCGGTCTGTTTGTTCATCCTGAGTAATGAATGACCTTTCTGTTTCCACAGCTAGACCTGCACAGCCTTCAGCTGCGGAGGGTGCAGTGCAGCAGCTATTTATCATGCTTCACTTAGACTGATCACTGGTTTAAGCGACATCATGAGGGAAATATCTGGGACTTCTGTTATGATTCAACAAGAGAGCTTTCATGGGGTAATCGCAAAGCAAAGCAGTTATTTTCTGACCCTAGTTGCTGTGATCAAAGTTGACTTTGCTAGTATTTGAATCAAATTACTGCCAATATTGTCATAAGCAAATTTATCAGCCAGGGGCTTGTTTACCATGTCTTAGCAATGCAGGGCCTGACTTGCTGCCTGGTTCTGTGATTCCTTTGTAAAGCTTCAATTTCTTGTACGGAGAAATGGGGGAGAACGCAGGAATGGAAACGAGCAGCTGGAGGGAGCAGCTTCTGCTTGCATTTGAACAAGAAAAGGATGTGTATAAAATGGTTTTCTTTTTAAACCAGTTGTACTGTATTAATAATGGCATTAAATACCAGAGTTGAACTCTTTTAGGGAAGGGGCGTGAAGGACTTAGCGCGAGCAGGGCTGGATTCTCCCGTTTTGGTCTTGCAGATTGCCTCAATTAGTTAGGTTTTAGTGACGTAATCCCTGGGTGCCAGGAGCCAACCTTTTCCCATATGGCACGTTAAGAAGCAAACTGCGTTATTAATGCTTGAGGTGGGACCTTTCGAACTGTGGCATAAAGCGTTAAATGACATTAATTTAGATGATAATACCATCATTGGCTTGTAAAACAGTGCAATAACCTAGTTCTCGTTTATCAAAGTAGTTTATCTCAGGGAGGGAAGGGGATTATTGCCTTGTAAAACAGCACAATGGTATTGGCACTGTTGTGCTGTGGGTATTTTAAGGGTTGCAGAAATACCGAGCAAGAGAAGTAGTGAGCGGCAGAGAAGAACTAGCCAGGAAGCTGAAGGGGAAGAGCAAAGCAAGGCAGCCTCTCGCTGGTACCGTCAGCCGAGCTGCTCAAACTCTCGGTGTAACTATTGTCATCCTCTCGATTTATTAAGGACACAACCCGACAGGCATTCATATCTTTTAAGGAAATAAGAACGCAGCGGAAACCTGAACTGAACATGGCAAAGAGAATTTGGTTAGAAAAGCTTTTCATTGCCACTTCTCATTTTTTGATGCTCCTGTTATTAGTTGGAATCGCACAGCGTGCAAGGAGGTACTGGGGAAGCTTCCCCACCGGCCCGAAGAAACTCCTGGACTTCCTTCGAGCAGCGAATACCTTTTGTTCCAGCTGGGGCTGCGTGTTTTGCGGAGGAAAAGACTAAGACTGAGCCCAATCTAATTCATCTCGCTTGTGATTCAAGCAAGTTCTGCATTTGGGTTTCCAGAGATGAAAATGTTGTATGCTACTCGTCTGCTCTGCTCCCCAGACCTTGCCTCTCTGTTCTGAGAACCTGATGAGTGCTTTTGTTATCGCTTCCCCTGCTGAAGTGATGAGCTTCACAATATACTCTTTAGAGGGAGGCGTTCACTGTGCTAGACACAAAACACTTCTCTGTTGTTTGGCAGACAAGCTGTATGTGGCTTGGCACCAAATACCTTGTAGCAGTGCTTTTCACATGTGAAATTAATGGCCTCTGTGCTCATTTGATCTTGAACTTCTTTTCAGTAAAAGCTTTTCAATGAAAACCTTTACTGTATTCAGTGAGATAAGTGGCAAGACAGCAACATTCGATTATCCAACCCTCCCCGCTAGCTGAAACATGGTCATGTCCCCTGACATTAGTTAATTATGTTGAAAATTACCTTGATTTATCCAAAACCTCGACTCTCTTAACTTCTCCGCTGTCTCTGTGACATTCGGGTACCCCAGGGTGCTCTGCATTAAGTCCAAAGTGTCTGGGTTGGCCCTGAGAGACAGCGATCCAGATACTGCTCTCAGTTGCACCCGTGCAGTCTTGCTAACCACAGTAAATGCCACACTAAATGTTGAAAAACAGTAGTATTAGGGTAGTGTCTTGTGCCTCGATTGTGCCAGGTGCTGAACATTTTGTGAGGCAGTCTCTGCTCCGACGAACTTCAGCAGGGCAAAGCAGCACCTTAGAGACAAACTGGTGCAGGGAGGCATAAGCTTTCATAGGCAACAACCTACGTCATCAAATGCTGACCGCAGATGCTCATGAGAGCATTGGAAGGAGCAGCCTCCGAAGGAAAGCTTATGCCTCTCAACCAGTTTGTCTCCAAGGTGCTGCCCTGCCTGACTTCAGACTAATACCATTAACTGCCTCTCTCTGCTCATGAAGAACTTAGAAATGACAAGACAGAAAAATGGTGAGAGAGAGGTAGTATTATCTCCATTTTCCAGGGAAGGAACGAAAGGCACAGAGAGATTAAGTGACTTGCCCGAGCGAAGCAGGAGACGTATGACACAGGTATTGAACCCAGATCTTCTGACGTTCCAGACTAGTGCATTAAGTACAAGACCATTTTTCCTCCTTTTGACAAAAAGTCAAGCTTTTTACTATGTGCAAGACTGCTGCATGGTACTGAAGCTAATAGTCTAAAACATACGGCATGTCTGGTCCAAAAAAAGAGAACGCCACAACATTTGGTATTGTCAGTACATCTTTTAATGCTTCGCTTATTTTCCCGTTTGACAAACTGTCATTTGGAATTAGTTCTTGCCTTGTGTTTCAGTAAATAAAACAGATAGCATGTTATTAGTCTTTTTGTTTTCAACGTTTTGTGAGGGACTCTTCTTTTTTTTTATTGTGCAAAAGCATTATATGTAATATAAACCCTGGTCCACTAATAGGGTTATTTTGAGGTGCCCGGTGCTGTGAATTGATGTCTAGAACTGGTGTGCCATACTTTCCCCTCTCGTCCCTGCATTCTTGGGTCAAAATTAATAAGGGATAAGGATGGAACAAGGCTGTTTTCTTTCCCATTATCATGTTGTGCTATAAGGACGTTGGCTGTTGCAATTTAGTGTACTGTTAATTAAAACAAGTAACGTTACAAGAACTTACTCGTACTTGTCTTGCTATGGAGGAGGATAAATGAATGAGACAAAGGGAAAGAGCTGGGAACTGATATCGGCAGGATCTGCTCCTTCCTTCCAGAGCTATTTCCCATGTCTGCAATGATGTGTACGGATCTTGATTTGGCCTCCTCAGTCATCTACGGACTTGCCGATGGCTTCTCTATTTATTGGAAGTCTGTCCTCGTATCAGAGGACTGCCACTGCTGCTAACGACGTGGAGTTAGTCAGGGGCCCTTTCTGGTATCATACACAATGCCTCCTGGGTTTTATTATGGTGGCCTATTCATGGAGAAAATAAAGCAGGTGATCTTCAGCAGAGACAAGTGTGTAATATTAGTGCTCCCAGAGGGGTTTCCAAGGTGGTGAGTTAAACATGAGAAATGAGATCTTACCAGGACTGAACAAGTGTTATTTCTCTCCTGCAAATCTAATACAGGAAATGCTCATGCTCACACCCAGGCGCTGAAACAAGGGGATGTCTGTTATTCACAAGACCATGCCCTATATGTGTAATTGTGCTTTGAATAAATGCATCTTTTCTTTTCTTTTCTTTTTTTTTTTTTTTTCCTGTTGAGTCAAATAATGAACTAGTAAGCTTATACATCAGTTAATTTAACAGCCGTTAATAAGTGTTTAATGTGGATAAATTGGGTTGTCTTACAGATGATGCTTAAATGTTTAATTCTGGAAGTGGTTTTTGCCCTTCTTTTTAATACTCATTTTGACTTAAGTGGTGTGTAAAGAGAAGAAGTGCTGATTGCTCCAGAGAGGAAGAAGAGGGGCTTGTCTCATGGTCCTGACTTGTCTGGGTGGGCATTGAATTAAGTACAAAACCGTACATCGAGATGCTGAAATGTGTTCACTGCATGGTGTTTTAAATCTGTGCAACATGAGGAAGCCCACCTGGAAAGGCAGAAGTTTTGTGGGCTGCCTGCTCAACCGTGTGTGTGAGCACTCAGTCTTAGGCTCTGATTTTGGGATTACTTGCATCCTGTCTGTGTCCCGCTCTAGGGCTACTCTGTGTTGAAGATCAAACATCCAGCCACATAGTCCTGTGCCATTTCCTATAGCTCCTTTATATAGGGATGTGCCATGCTCACAGTTGGGTATGGGTCTAGGAGAGGGGTAGCAACACAGCTGTTGCTGTTCAGGGCTGCCGCAATAGAGTCCAGCTCCTGCAGATTAGCTTCAGATAGACTAACGGACCACAGGGGCTTTCTAGTTGCACGCCGGCTCCCCACTTCAAGAGGTACAAAGATGATGTAGAGCATCCTTTTCCCCTTCTGCGTTCCTGGCCTGAGCTCAGGAGTTAAATGTCTTGCTTTCCAGGCAGAGGGACGACAGGCCTTAAACAAGATGCTTTTCTGGCATTTGAAAACCTACCTGTTCAATATGAACAGAAACATGATGACATTTGTGACCATGGGGAACATACCCACTTTTTGGGAAGCAGTCTGATTGGATGACGGACCAAGGTGTCACTCAACTACCTTTCTCAGCAAGAAATATTAGATGCAAGAAGCAGAAACGTATGTTGGGCATGAGATCCTCTATTGCGCTGGAATGACGAATGATTCCTTGGCCAGGAGGGCCAGGAAAAAAATAGGAATCAAAACTCATGGAAGAAGTGATATCTTTTATTACACCAGATAGATATTTGCAAACAAATTTATTCTATTTATTTGCAAGGTTTCGGGCGCGCGCACCCTTCATCAGGCATAGGAGAAGGCAGAGAGGTTGTAAAATTTCTCCTAGGTAGAAATGAAAATTTATATTTCACAGGAGAGCTGAAGGTGAGGTAAACTTTCCTGCTTGGAATAGCAATCAGGGCTCATGGGAGAGGTGATATCTTTTATTAGACCAACATGATTTTTGCAAAAAAAAAATTCATTTTGTCTAAGTTAGGCACAGAAAGAGGTTTCTTTCCTGACACAGGAACAATAGCACATTCCTTCTTGAATATAAACTGTACCTCTAAAAGTGTAAAGACACCGTGAAATAACAAGTGACAAAATACAATTGTTCATATCCATCCATGGGGTGGGGAAATCACCTTGGAAAGTGCTACTTCCCTGGGACAAGCACCCGGCTTGTTTTTTGGCTTTCTGATCAGCAAAGAAAAGATTTGTCCTTGTTCCCATTCTGAACAGGCTATGTTAAGGAGGTATATTTTTAACTGAGGCAGGTAATGCTGCTGCCAGTTAAAAGTGCATGGCTGAATGTGTCTGGTTTGGGACGATGACGGTATTCCTTCAGCTCCCCTTTTGCATCGACTCCGGCACCCTCGCACAAAAGCTTGCAGACAAGAAGCCATTAAATTGGCTAATGGGGCATTGAACTAACCTGAGGCAGAGTATATGGGGAATGGCTTCTTCCTTAACATCTTATTAGAACCCTCTCAAGTATAATGTCAAACTAGAGGTAATTAAGCTAAAAATGCAAATAAACATGTTGTGATCATTCTCATGCTAAATGACCAGCTAAAAATAAATAGCAGTAAGGCATGCATTCATTTCTATGGGGCAGAGGAAATAGGAAAGAGGAGGAGCTTGCTCCTTGTAACAGGGTCATGGTTGCCTGCTGCTGCACAAATTGAAAGGGGAGGCTGCACGGTATTTATCCATGCGGCAAGAGGCCTGGGTCCTCAGAGAGCACGGGGTGGGGAAGGGACAGCTCTGGCAAATTGTTCATGAAGTCTTTCTGTTCTTGGTCACTGCCTTCACGTGCCGCCACTGCTTAGTTGAACGGGGTGATTGTAACCAGTTCTGGGCAGTGAAAATAGATGGATGATCTCCGTTCAGCTCCTAGTCGACCACCTGGCCCCAACCGATCCTTCCCGTCACATCTGTAGAGAAGCAGAGACTGCACAAGGACTGCACTACTCTTGCACCATTTAAAGCGACTCCTCCAGGAAAGAGCCTAGATCTGTTGGTTTGGAGTGCAGTTGGGAGGGTCTTGGTTTATATTTGGTCTCCGTTTCCAGTGAAATCAGTACATTGCCTTCCTCATGTGTTGCATTCCCACACATTGTCCCATTGCCATGGAGTTTGGTCTTTGCCATCATTTGAATTTAGGCTTTCAGCCTGGGTATCTTTCAGCAGCTGGATGTTGGCATAGAAGAAGGATGCTTGGTTCATAAGCTATGTGGTGCATATGCTCACTGGAGACTCAGTCCCTGCATTCAGCCTCTCTTCTCCTTAACACCGTTACTCATTTGTTACACTGCCACATGTGATTATACATGGGTGTTCTTGTTGAGTTTTCAGACTGCACCTCAACAAATTGTAGAGCAGTGGAGTTTCCCACAAATACACACACCATTTATCAGGCAAACTTGCACATGACTGTGTTTGGAGTTAACTTTCATCCCTCCACAAAAGCCATTCATTCTTTTGTTCAACAACCTGGTGTGCCCAGGCACAGCAATCTGCCTGGTGCTGAGTGCCCCTTATTCCTGCTGGTTTCCATGCAACTTAAGGGCACCGGACTTCCAGTGGTATCGTGCCCACCACTTCATTTTACCCAGGGGACTGTTTTGCGTATATGATTTACAGCGTTGCAGACTGCAGGAGTGCTCTGTTTAGAAGAGGGAGAAGCCCAGACTGATGTCACAGGATACCTTTAAACCATCATAAAGGCACTAAACAGGAGCATTCACCCATTGAAGTGTGTTAACTCATGCTACAGGGGTTTGGGTTGTAGCCGTGTTGGTCTAAGGACATAGGCAGACAAGGTTCCTTGGGTGAATTTGATATCTTTTATTAGACCAACCCAAATAGTTGGAGAATAGTTATTAAGCAAGCTTTCGGGTTCAAAAACTTTGACGAAGCCTGACGAAGGGTTTTTGAACCCGAAAGCTTGCTTAATAACTATTCTCCAACTATTTGGGTTGCTCTAATAAAAGATATCAAATTCACCCAAGGAACCTTATCTGCTTAACTCATGCTAAACACTTTCAAGTTAACTTTCACTTGAATTGGCACTTTTGATACGTTTTACCTAGGTTGTTCTAGGGTTTTGTCAGCTAGCCCCCGGGGGATGAAATGCTCTATTTTCATTCCTCCAGCATCCCAGGATGCACTGTTCCCTACTCTTCCCACTCCTTTGTTCAGTGGGCAAACTTTCAACCCTCCTGAACTCTACTGCGGGGTGGGGGGAGGATGCTGGCCCCAAACCAACATTCCCTGCTACCCCCATGCGTGCAACCCTGGCATATCCTGAATGCACTGAGCACCCACATCGAGCTTACCACTTTCCTATTTGCTCTAGCACCCCTTGCGCTTGGCTGGCTGGCCTTTGGTGCAAGGGGAGCAGTTTAGCTAATTAACTGCTAATGAGCACAGTCAATTGGCTTTTAGCAGGGACAGCTATTTCCCTTCCCACGCACCCCACCTTTCTCAACCACTGTTGTAACATTAATGGTATAGCTGTCCACAGATTTACGATGCTTTAAAGATAGCATGCACACCAGCACCTTCAGCCTGCTTCGTATCTGCTTCGTATTTATTTCTTGCACCCCAGAGCACCTGTTATTTAATGGGCCCTAGAGGCTTAAAACTAACCATAGAAAGAGCCCAGACATACTTTTGCTGTAAATAGCTCTTGATTTCTTGTACCCACCTGGCTTCTGTTTGCTTTTTGCATGGCGGTAGCCAACAGACAGGAAGTGTTTCCTCCATGGGAACCCTCTGAATGAAGCACCTTGCCCACCTCTTTGGGTGTTAGAGGACAACCCTGAGCAAAAACACTGGCAAAAGCTGTGGAGCCAAAAAAACCTAATTATGGCTGTGGCTTTCCCTCAAGTCAGTGGTGGCATGGAGGCCCTTTGTGTTTTCCACTGCTGCCTGAGGAGGGAGCTATCGAATACAAATAATGCTTCGGCAATCGTATCGGTTCAGCCGAGAGGGTACAAGCAGTTTAAAAAAGAGACGTGAAAGCTAATGAGTCCCGGCTATTTGGAGAGCTGCAATATAGTGGGAGTGTCCAAAAACCTAATTGGATTGCCACCCTCTTTTATTAGGGGCTGTACTTCCATACCGAGAAAGCCCTGGCTATGGGGAGTTGGGGAATGATGGAAAAAGTGGAGGAGCAGGACACACTCGCACCAAGTGCATGCTGTACTAGACCCTGAAGGGTTGGTTGGGGGGAGGAAAAGTCCTTTCAACGTGTTATTTTTACTTGTGCCTCTACATGACAGCACTTTTTCTGTCTTCTGAAGCGAGGTGCATACCCAGTACACTCGCAAGCCCTTCAGCCTGGGCAAACGTGAGCAGTGCCGGCTTGTGCGACACCAGCGATTCTGCAGCGTGAGCTAAGGAGCCGTGCACCAACTTTGGGCCTGGCACAGTCTCTGGGGCTTGGGGCTGGAGAGGGACACAGGACATGCAGAGATGCATGGGTATCCCCAACACGGGGCAGGATGAGGGATTGTTTAGTTTGAGCCGAGTGCCCTAAGGAGCAGTACGGTGGAGCAACATGGCGGTGAAGCAAAGGCTGGATAATAGGGAGAATTTCATATTTTTAAATTAATCAGCTGCCTTGATTGGAAGGTGTTTAAATACCATTTTAAGCTGTTTGGCATGTGCATTTGCAGTTTCAGTGCTCCACATCTGGTCAAATGGGCTCCTTCCCCTGCCTGTGCAGCTTGCTGGTAGCTGAGCCATCCCTGCACAATGCATTCTGGGACCTCCAGGTGGCTAGAAACCTCTGAGAGAGGCTTTCATTTGACTTTTTAAACTGTTTTGTGACTCGTCATATGCAGAAGCTTGTTACTTTTGCTGTTCAGTAGCCTTAACACACACTTGCAGGGTTAACTAATTTTCCTGAAATCAGAAACGACTTCTGAATGTAGTCTGGAGAAGAATCTTATTGTGGCAGGAAATGGAGAAGATGAAGGAATAGGTCTTTTGTGCCACTAATTTTTACGATTCGTTTTTATGGTGCTATATCTTTATGAATCCGTATAAACTATGAGAAATAGTCCTTCTTTGCTAGACTATCTCTCTCTCTTTTTTTTTTTTTTTTTTTTAATGTTTTGAATCTCTTATTTGCAAGCTGTTTCAGCTACTAATACATCAACAGATTCAAATTTCATTGCAGCAGTTTTTCATAACTGTTTGGAGTACAACCTTTATGCAAATGGAGAAATCGCTTTGCTTTGCAGGCTCTGGTTCAAAGCTTAGAAGTCTGTTGCAGAAATTTAGCAGCCTTTTTCTTTTTTAGCTGGCTCCTATAGAAGAACAAATAGACAGCCATTGGAACTGCTCATGGCATATGTTTGGCAGCTAAACTACCCCTTATTCCAAGTTCCAGATTATACCTCTCAGCTATGGCTGGCCCTCTTCCTGGTCAATGATTAGTTTTCCTTTTCGACATTTTACACCCTATGGAAGTACCATAGGTCTCTTCTGTTGTGGTTTTCCTTTCAAACCACTCTCAGCTGCAAAAAGTGGTACTGCTTCTACCTGTTCCTGGTGCAGAAGTTGCCACTGGCAAAGGGGTCCATTTGGCAGCATAACCCGGGTGCATTGGCTCTGACTGGGGTGGGGGGCATGGATATAAATAAAGGGTAGGAAATCGGGGGGAAGATTTACCATGTTATACCATTCCTGGATCGAGGCTCCCTGGGGCTTAGAGGGGGAGCAACTGCTGTCAGTCCATGAATTGAAGCACCGAACACGAAGCATGAACTTTGCAACTTGTCCTTAAATGAGGAGTGCAATCCTATGATCCCCACTCCTTTCCCAGGCATTGTTTTACATGGCCTTGTTATATTTCATCCTCCATGCCTTGGATGTTGAATCTACTGTCTGAGAGAGAGACACTAGTCCTTTTACAGTGAAATAGCAAGCTTCCCTACAAAACCATATGAGCAGTGCTCATTACTCAAGAGCTCAGGCAGCTTGGGGTATACTGCGTTTCCCTACAGCAGCATAGCAGGTTTTTGAGGCAAGCAGAAAACGAATAAACAAATCCAAAATGCAGGGGAGGGTGTCTGGCAGGCGTGATTTAGAATAAAAAATGGTTCCCCTTTAGCAGTTCCTTGCTAGCAAGTACTTACTTTCCAGAATATCTAGGGAATCCGCTCAGTATTCTGCTCATGTAACTCTAAATAGCGATTTCTATCTTAACGGGTTAGAAGTTTTATTTCAGAAAGTTTCTGTTCATTGTTTTATTTAAAACGGCATTCCTTCTGCTTTGTCATCTAACTATACTATATATTAAACTAATTACTTCAGTCAAGATCCGAGTTAAACAAGTATTATTCAAAGATTGTGTACTTAAGTCTAATTTATGGCATCTAGATAAAAATCCAGTCATTTAGTTTTATGTGCACTTTTCTTCCCCCCCCACCCAAAAAAAAAAGTTTGAAGTTGTTTATATTCTTTTAAGAATA
Organism: Alligator mississippiensis; assembly: GCF_030867095.1. Classification (NCBI taxonomy): domain Eukaryota; kingdom Metazoa; phylum Chordata; order Crocodylia; family Alligatoridae; genus Alligator; species Alligator mississippiensis. The sequence continues at coordinate 2,426,740 of NC_081835.1, forward strand.
TAAAGGGTTTGCAGTTCAGACGGGCCCATTTCCTTCTGTAATGGGAAAACCTCCAAGTATTTCTCTTCAAACAAAACTACAAAGATTATTTTTGCAGACTTGTGTTGAGTGGCTTTTGGACAACACCCTAGAACAGGAAACTCTGGCTTCTCCTAAATTTTATTCAGGATGGAAATAGATAACATTCCTGTTTTAAAACACTAGCCTCAATTAATGATTTCAGATGATGATGATGATATGTGCCTGGGATTTGGTTTACTGCTTTCTTGCAGTTTACTCAAATTCTGCTTGATTTTTTTGAAGCTGCACTTTATCGTTTCCTATGACATAGATCTGCTAGGCAAAAGCAGCAGCATGCAAAGCAATCTATAATTGCAAACGAAACTACATCCCCGTTTAAAAGAAAACATTCCTGGGAAGCAAGATTGGTAGCGTGTATGATATTGAAGCAATGATGAGAGTAACGGGATTAACCATAGTTCGGCGGGAAGGTACAATCATCTTCTGCTAGAGATGGTATTATGAGTCCTATGAGAAAGAGAAGTGATAGGATTAGGGAGAGGAACATTCACAACCGCATTGTGCAACAGACTTTGAAATTAAGTTTCAAATTTCTCCATTTTAAATCTGCTGATAAATGTGGAGCACGGAGTATATTTTAAGAATACAAACTGATCTTAGCTATGAGATAAAAACCCAATTCATTTGGATTTTCTTGACACGCATAACCATGCCCTGTAGTCAGACAACAGATAGACATGGCTGTCTTTCTCTCCGAAGCTCCAGTTTTTATCTAATTAATCTGTGTGAGGCTCTGCGCTGCTATCTCAGTAATCGAGGGGTTTGCTCTCTCTGTGCTAAGAGCATATATTGCATGGGAATCAAATGCATCTTGGGAAGAGAAAGAGCCTTCGCATATTGTATGCGTGTAAAACAAACGAGGTGGGACTGATGACAGTTGCGGAAGAGATGTGATGCTTTCTAATGAGCAAGACTAAGACCAGGGTCACTAAAACTTCACTGCCACTTCCATTGGTTGGGAAGTACTTATACCGTCTTTTTGCCTCAATCTCGAAAGCATCATCTGTGATTCATTTGTCTTCTCAAATGATGCCAGGCTCCTTAATGTCTGCCAAGTTCTTATTTTGAGATCGGGTCACTGTCGTTGCCCTTGAACTCCAGAGTCCGATGCTTTAGCTTGAGACTGCGGGAACTTTTAGCGAATTGTTTGGAAGCAGCAGTCTTCTCGCAGAAAATGGTCAAGATTGCAGCGCTGCGAGACACAGCTGCTGCCTGGATTGAAGAGCCAAGCCCTGTTCTTCTTCCAGCAGGCCGAGGAGAGGATGCAGCCGAATACCTTGCCCTTTGTTTGCACTGCGTCACAATACATCCTATTCCTTGAACGGCTGATGGAGTGTCCTGTAAGTGCCGCCTGGAATGTGCTGCCGCTTTCAGATAAGGGACATGGGTTCAGACCTGGCAAAGCAGCCTCATATTCGCTCTGCGAGCTCAAGAACCCTTTTCTGCCTTCTTTGTTCTCTCGTTTGTTTGAACAAGAGAACTAAGTAAAAATAACTCTGGATTTAATTGTTCTCTGGCCCGGCAAAGCATTTGATTGTTAAGTCAAGGAGTAGAGACATGGGCGATTGATTAGCTTTGCTGGCTGAAGTCCCCTCTTGCGCCCAGACGTACGTGTCTCGGTGCCTTGGATATTATGGTAACTGGACATGGACCGAAATGGACTGCATCCCGATGGTGAGAAGAATGGCTTTAGCAGACCGTGGCTGCAGCATCTTTTTATTTGAAATTCTTCAAGTTAACGTTGATTTTTTTCTTCCTTATTTTCCTAGTATTGCCGTATGAAAGGATTCTTTCTGCCATTGAATAGTTACATTGTGGCTACATTGCCATTATATGGTATGTTTTGCCTTTGTATTATGGAGGAAGGATGTCAACTGACTATAGCCATAATACAATGTCCTGTTCAAAATGGGCTCACAGCAGGAGCCAGGAGGCAGTTTGGAAGGGAAGCCGCTGCTGCTGGGGGCACAGGTGTAGCCGCTGTCCTGGGCCCAAGCTTGGGGGGCAACCTGGCTGCTCTGGGCCCCACTTCTGCAGCACAATTTGTGTAGGTCTGGAGGTGGCTCCAAGCAGTGAACTAGTGTATGAATGGGTGTCTTGGTGCCAGTGCTCTTTTCCCTTAGCTTTTACCAGCTAGTCGCTCTCCTGGTAAGAGATCGGGGAACAGACAAAAAGGAAAGCATTTTGCATCGGTTATCGAGCCCTCTCAAGCGCTCACTGTGTTGCCGCTCCCCACCACAGTCATGGTTGCATTGATGCACAGAAAGAAGCAGGGAACCCAAATCAAGGTTTATAGGGTCGCATCATACTGTGCTCATTGCTTTTGTTCTCCCTGTCTCGACTCGCTCTGCCAGGGTTTTCCAGTGGATCGTGGAAGATGTGTACAGCACCAAACACAGCACGGTCCCAATCCCAAGCGTGCAGCCTCTAGGCACTCAGGATCGGTCTGAGCATGTAACGGTACGGTGGCACACCAGCAATGCTTAATTATATTACTGCATCCGAATGGGTCCCTGCATTGCAGGCCTGCACTCCCCCTCAGCCAGGTGGTATGGCACAAAATCTGGCCTTTGCCTTTTTCCTGTTGCATGTGTGGGGTTGGTTCAGTCGCTGCCTGTGTTGCACAGCTCAGGAATTGGGCTCCAATGGGCAGCTCTTCCAGAATTGCCACAGTGCTGCATGAGCTGGAAATTAATTTGGTCTGACCCACAGGTGCCACATCTGATGGCACTGTTTGGTTTTTAATGCATGAGTACTGCTGACATGCCCGTTACTCCCCTTGTCGTTCCAGGTAGCTCACGCAGGTGCAGCATAACGTTTTAGCCGGCGCTGTACCAGTTTGTGCATCAAAAGATGAGCCAAGCTGATTCTTCGCTGTGCCCAGCAGATTTTGCTGAGAAACAGCAGTCTTATTAATGCCACCCATGTGCTTGCTCCTTGATTTACCTCCTACCCTGTTGCTGCACTGCTGTGTCACATGTGTCATTACACCTCCATGCCATGCTTGCCTCTGAATATCTGTTCACAACTCTATCCCCGTGAAGCGAGAAGGGCCCTGGCTGAAGTCCACCTGCACGAATTCAGTTGTGCAGTCAAGGCTGCAGTCTGCTTGGGACTACCTTGCCACAACTAATGTGAGTGTTGCGGCACATTTTTGCCTGCTATGAAATGATGATCTTGAACCGCTTTATATGGAGCCTGATTGAAGCCCATTGTAATCAGTGACTTTGGATTAGGTCCATGTTGCGCTATTGTTAACTCTTGAAGCCCTTTCTGTTTTTATGCTAGTATTAATTGTAACTTAGTTCTGTCATGTTCTTAGTAAATTCTGTTTGAACTCCAGTTCATGAAGACAGATCGCCTCTGTGGTCCGCTTTCAGTACTATGGCTGCTGAGCCTTTGAGGCTGGGGTAGAAGAGACAAAAATGCTAATTCCTATTAAAACGGCTGTATAGGAATTGAGTTGGCTTGATTTAAAGATGTAATGAGAACCATGATACTACTCCTAAACACAGTATTCAGATGTTGACTGTCATGTATCATAGAAAAAGTGTCCATGAATGAGAGAAGTTTAAGGGAAAAGAACAAATATTGGAGAAAGGCTTGGCTTAAGATGACATTGTTTTGATAAATTAAGGTGTAAGTAAACTATGATTTATAACAATAGATGACATGCTGATACCAAAACCTGTATGAGTCAATATAGGATCAGGGCCTTGATACCATATTAAATGCATGTAGTTATATATTTTATTTTCAAAAGGCATCACTTCCTGCCCTTAATTGTGTAGAGAACAGGTGAGTGATATTTGAAGAGATCCTGATCCATATGTGTGTGTGTGTGTGTGTATTTATATATATGGGAAATGTATGTGGGCTTGATATTTGGGAAATGAGGGACCAAGCGTGCAAAAGGCAAACAAGTATACATAGACATACTTGTTTGCCTTTTTGCACACTTGGTTCCTCATTTCCCAACTATCAAGCCAGCTGGTTTTCCATATATATATATATATATATATATATATATATATATATATATATATATATATATAAAAATATACACACACACACACACACACGGTTCTCTTTAAATAGCTCTCCAAATATATATATGGATGTAATATATATGGAAAACCAGCTGGCTTGATATTTGGGAAATGAGAAACCAAGTGTGCAAAAAGGCAAACAGGTATGTATACGTATACTTGTTTGGCTTTCTGCACGCTCGGCCCCTCATTTCCCAACTATCAAGCCAGCTGGTTTTCCATATATGTATGTGTATGTATATGTATGTATGTATGTATGTATGTATGTATGTATGTATGTATATACATATACACACACGGTTCTCTTTAAATAGCTCTCCAAATATATATATGGATGTACTATATATGGAAAACCATCTGGCTTGATACTTGGGAAATGAGGAACCAAGTGTGCAAAAAGGCAAACAGGTTTGTATACGTATACTTGTTTGGCTTTCTGCACGCTTGGCCCCTCATTTCCCAAATATCAAGCCAGCTGGTTTTCTCATCAGGATCTCTTCAAATATCGCTCGCCTGCCCTCTGCCTGAGAAGAATCCCCTGTTTTCAGGAAAGGTAGTTCTGAATTTCCTTGGGCAGAGTTTTTTACTCCTCCGGTGGAGCCCACTAGCAGCGCTTTTGGAGAACACCTGGTCCAGCTGTCTGTCCATCCTGCCTATGCTGCCGCTTACGGTTCCTGGTTCGGTCTGTGACAGCAGAACTCGGGAAGTGTGCACGCTGAATACGGGGTCCCCTTTGCTTGTGGACTAGCTAAATTTCTTTGACGCCTTAACCCTTCATGCCACTAAGAGCATATAGTCTCCTAATGTAGAATTAGCTGGGGGTTGTTTGACTCCCCCTGCTTTCACCCATACATTTCTCAAGGCCTGTTCCCTGGAAGTGAACAGTGGGCTCTCCATCAGTTCTCCTGACTAAAGGTTTTCTCTTGAGTCTCCCACCTCCCCATATGGGGTTCCCGCATTGTGCAGAGAGCAGCGGGAGCAGTTCGCTAGTATAATAGGTAATGGTCATTTCCTGAGTGTCCTCTGCAGGCGTGAGGGGTTGGAGGAAGCAATCCAGAAGTCTCCCCTGCCTGTTGTATACCTCTGTTCATGTTACCCTGGTGCTTACTGGACTGGAAAGGTTTCCATACAGCCGGGAGAAGAATAAAACATGGGGCAGTGGCAGCCTAGACCCACATGTCTAGGCTCCATTTCCTCCCGTGCAAAGAAGGTGCACGAAACCCTGCCTGAAGGCACTGCAGACATCGGAGGTTAGGTAAAGCAAGCAAAATCCATTGACATTAATCCAAATTAACCTTTGAACACCTAGCATTTTCCAAATGCACTTCTTCAGATGGCAGCGTAGAGCAGTAAATGATCTTATTTAATATCTCAAGGGTTCAGAGAACGTGAAACATTAGTATAAAAATTCCTTATTGTTATAATAAATATCTGGTTTAGCCTGATAAGGGGTGAGGTGGTTCATGAAATGCTGGATGAGTAAGCCTAAAGAATCTGTTTAATTGAATCTTCTTACTTAGAATGTCACAGTCGTAGAAAACAGAGGTCTAGGGAATTGTGGCAAAATGCTGTCTTGGCATCTTCTCATTGGATGAGCGGCTTGGTTGTGATATTGCTTCAAGTCCCATTGAAACCAATTGTAGGCAAGTCATTCTTAACAGCAAACAAAAAAGGTTTTCATGCTAACCTTGGCTATGGAAATCTGGATATCTGGGTATGGATGTACATAGTTTACTGTGTTAGGTCAAATAAGGAAGCAGGAATGTTTTTAACAATGGTACTTGAAGGAGCAGGAAATGTGTTTCTTAATGCCACCGTTGTTTTTGTGTTGTTTGAAAAGCTGCGTGTGCTGCACTGCACGGGGAGCACTTAAGTTTGTGTCTCCGAGTCCCTGTTGTTTACCGATGTGACCTTTTGTAGAGCTCTCGAATATTGTGCTTTTCTCCCATGTAAAATGAAGCTTAAATTTTAATTTTCCTTGCCACTGAAACATCCCTGGGCCTGGTCTTGTAAGACCCGAGTGAATAGTCTTCACTTCTCCTGCAATAAGATTGCTCACGTAAGGAGGGAGCTGCTCGCACTTTTATGGTTATAAACTAGATTCCTCCTGAAGTATAGGAGGAAAGATCAATACAGGGTGACTGTTAATATGCATATTACAAAAATGAAATCTTTGTTTCAGAAGCCAGTTAAAACTGTTGAGGGGCAAAGGGGTAGCTGCCTATCACATCACTTACAAAACCCAAGCACTTAAAAGCAAGCTAATGAGTAGTTAAGGACATCATGACTCTTGCATGCCTACATAATAAATATCCACCATTATTCTTATCAAATATAAAGAAATCCATATTTCATCATAACACAGTGTGAGCTTTGGCATAAAGATTTCTGAGGCTTCTCATCTATTCTTTTTTTTTTTTAATTTCACAATCTTATTATTTTATGCTAGGGTTTTACTTTCCAATCAGCTGCAAAGAATTATGTCAGATTCTGAAAGAATGCCAGTTACTTTCATATTTTACTGTACTTTTCTTTGAAAACTGCTGCTGGACCAGTGATAAAATCACCTTTGTTTTAAATGTTAGTGTCTTTGGCAGATAGAAGTATTAGACACTTCAGCAGGATTTTCAAAACCGCCTGTGGGTTTTGGACACTTAATTCCTATTAATCTCTGATGGATTCTGGGCTCCCCTTAGGCCCTTTTAAAATCTCAACCTTTTCAGGCAGTTTCAAAGTGTGGCTGCTTTATTTTAAGGTTTTTCAATTTCACCGTAATGGAAAAAAACCCTTTCTAATTCTCAAGGAGGTCTTAGGAAGGTGAAAACATGAGGATTTTTCTTGGAGTTGCCATGGGGAGAAAAACGAAGCATAAAATGGGACTGTTGTTGCATGTTCCCAAGAGATGCTGTCACCTCTTCATATTAAAACTGCACCCACTTTTGCAGGAAGAAATCAGGCCCTCTGCTCTGAGAAACCACAAACTTCCTTCTGCTCTGCAGTTCTTTCTCTTTCATTTCCTTTCGCAGGGTAGATCCATGTGCAGGTTCCCCCTCTTGCTTAGGGGCTTGCTTAGGGACTGCAAAAGTTTAAAGAGAGCCTGGCATGAGAGACGAAACCTTTCTCGCTGGCTTGCTTGGAAGCACACAGTGTAAGGAGCTTGGTACTCTGGGTGAAACCAGCAAATGAATTTGAAGTAAGGCTACATGGCCTTTGAAATCTGGGTTGATTTACTTTTTCAGAAAGCTAAATGTGTAACATTACGGGAACAGAAGCATGTTGCATGTGGTGTGAGACAGAAAGTCTTTGTTTCACGGTAGGCATGATAAAAGCAGACTAGGCCAGGAGGGATGCCCAGTCTGGAGATTTCACACGTGGCCTGACATTGAGGTGGAGATGAAGAATGACGCTGACATTTGTTGGATTGGTCAGCGGACTTGTCAGCACTAAGGCTAGGGACAGACATTCAAAAAGCCTGAGCTTGAATTGATTCAGTCTCTGCAGGTGAGTCTAACCTGCAGAGATTGAACAGATTTGCAAGTGGATAGGCATTCACTTTTGATACAGGAAATGCAGGCACATGCCTGCTGTGGATCAGGCTAGAAGCTGGAGGGTGCTAGAGCAAGCCCTCCCTTCCCCTCTATTGTGCTGAGCTGGGGTCAGGGCATGTCCAGGCCCTGGCAGGACTTTATGATTAGGGAGGGGGTTAAACCCCCATCCTGGCCTGCACAGTCCCCAGCCAGGGTGTGCCTGGAGTGGGAGGGGGAAGCAGCCCTTGCTAGGCTTTTCCCCCCTGCTTGCTTCTCATGGGGCAGGCAGTGTTGCCAGACCCTGGCCCCTGGCTAGCACTCTGAGGCAAAGGGCGGGGGGAAGGGAAGATTGCTTGTGTGGACTGCATGCATCTGATGATACTGAGCTTTTCAATCTCCTTCTCCCTGCTTCTTCATCCTGTCTGCAGCAAACTGATAGGCACTGCATTCATTGCAAACCCGGTTATTTGTCACACCTCTCTCTGTCCCTTGTTGAACACTGACAGCAAACCAGCAACCAGTAGGGAGCTTATCAGAATGCAAAGCTTATCAGCCCATCAAGAAAACAAAGACTCTTTGTCATTAGTTCAAGATCCTCTTAAACAGCTTTTTGCAAAGCATTTTTAAGGAAGCACAGAGGGACGTTACCAGCTGACCTGTTGATTAGCTCCAAAAAGCCCCGAACAGACACTGTTCTGTCTGCCTTTGTTCCAGTGAAATTGGAGACACACACACATAGACATCTCTCAGCATTAGCTAGCATGGGGTGGCGTGACCATGACCAGATGCCGGCTGGGGTCAGTGCTGTTGGTGGGGGGAGGGGATCCTTGCTTAAACAGCAAGTGGTGTGGGGGAGGGGGGACTCTGGTTTAACTTAAACCAGGAAGGGGTATGGGATAGAAGTTCCATGAACCAGTCTGACCCAGATCAGTTAGGTCTGATACTACATTCAGCCAAGTTTATCTTAAATCAGGTTTTCATTGAACTTCTGTTCTGTTACAGGTTTAAACCAGTTTCTGATCACTTAAACTGGTTTATGTGTAACTTCTGTTCCTAGCCTAAAAGACCATGTGTAAGAGAGGCATTTCTTAGCCCATTAAAAGCTGCTGGAGGGAGGGCAAGAGGAAAAAGTCTTTTTCCAGAAAAAAATAGCAATAGTACAACAGCTGAGAAGCAGATATCTCACATAGCCCGATGTGGCCCTTGGGCATGCTGCGAGAGCCATCGGAGCTACATGTGAACAGTAACTCCTGCGAATTTTGTTCCCAAGCTGTTCGTGGCAGCAGATTTTTCTAGTCGCAGGGGAGAATAGAATTTGGTACAAGTGATCCTTGAAGTGATCCTAAAAAGCACCACCGCCACTTTGATCAAAGATTTGATTAGAAAAATAAGCCTTTTAGGCCACATATATGCTAACCTAATTTTACTGCCTTGCATTTGGCTGCTGTTCGTAAAGTCCTGTCCTTTTGTCTTCAAAAGCACTGGAGAAATGTGCAACATAAAAGAAATGATGATGGGGCCACCAAAGAGGCTGGCCTGTCTTTGTTGTTGTTTATACCAAAAGTATTATGTTATGCTATTGGCAAAGTAATTTTCAGCTCCAAGTGAGACAAGATCAGTCACAGTGGTTTTCACAAGATTGATGTGAAGACCTAGAGTGGTGCTAATTAATCAGAGATGGGGAGAGCGTGTGCCTGCATACTCAATTAGTGTAACATTTCCTAAATTGGCCCATAATGCAACTCCACAGTTAATCCTATAGCAGAGGGTGGGAGATGCAGCTCCGACTGAAGTATCTTAACTCGGCGCATGAAAACCAGCACGCCAGGACAGCACTGACTCGGAAAGTGTGTGCTCAAAGGGGACGGCTACGCTGTACTTCAGAGCGCCTTCAGGCACAAAAATGGCATGTGTGGGGTGCCGATGCGTACGCATGCATGAAGCAACCAAGGTGCAAAGGCAGCCTTACCTCTAATAGCTTTATTTAAGCTGAGTGAAGAACAGATTTGTTTCTTGTCATGTTTTTGATTAAAACAATGCTTACACGAGCTCCATCTACTTTTCATTGCAGATATTTAGTTCATCCTTTGAAACCCAGGATATGCTCATAAATGGCTTTCAGGAGGAGCTATGATTAATACTAATTCTAACGCTACTGATAATACTAATACTAATTCAGCAGTTTCTGCTTAATCACAAAACCCCATGCAAAAGCTTGCAAGTGAGGACCTATCTCTCTCTAAAGAAAGGACAATATATGGCAAGTGACTTTGTGTGTGAAATATTAATACCATATTCCCATATTTGTTCTTTTAAATGCAGCATAGAAGAGTTACTGTTCTTGTCTTTCATGTGTTCAGGTAAAATAAATAATAAGCCACTGGGGTGTAAAATATCAGAAGACCACGTATATTTTTTTGTCTTTGAAAATACATTGATTTATTAGTTTAGAGGCTTTAATTTTATCCAGATCTGTAGTTTACATCAGACACAGCTGTTGACTAAACCTGCAAAATGAATTAGAAATGGATTAATGAAGCAGTAAGACAAATACATTAAAATATTTTAAACAGCTCTCAGAAAAAAAACACCCCGTTTTATTTAATTTTAGGCATCTAATGGCTTTATACTCAAAGCAAAATAAAATAAAACAAAAGGCCTAATTTCTAAATTGACAGCAAACGCATCATTTTCTCCCAGGCTTCAGAAGTATACAAACCCGTATAATTATTTTTCAGGCTAGTAAAATTGGTTCATATGGTTTATGAGAGAAATAAGCCCTTCCTAACAAATAAGGTCTGTGGCAGACAGCCCAATACCTACTACACCACTCCAAGAACTCTAAAAATGGAGATAATGGTCCAATTCCACTCTTAGTCATGCTACCATAAATTTGGAGCAAGTTCAGCAGCCTGATTTCAGCATCAGGCATCGAAGCTGTTTTGCTTCCCAATCTTCTTGCTGTTCACGGTCAGGTAGCGTAGGGCTTCTATCTCTGCTTCCTCTGTCGTATCATAGGAGGAACTGAGGTTTCGTCCTAGAGGATGCACTAGAGCAGTAGTCACCAACCGGTCAATCAGGGAGCCCTTGCAGTCAATCTCAGTCTGGGGGGGCTAGTCCCATCCACCCCCCCCCCCCCCCGACTGAGAGAGACTGTCAGAGGCTCCGTGATTGGGAGCGGCTGGGATGCAGTCTAGGAGCGACAGGACCTAGGAATGGCAGGACGCACGTGTCTGAGCTGAGCTGTGTGCTTCCTGTGTCAGGGCCAGGCCGGGGGAGTGGGTTGATCCCCCTCCACACCCCCCCACCAGGTGAGTGGGGTCCTGGCTGGGCCGGGCTGGGGGAGGACCAGAGCCCAGGGGGCTTGTCCAGGTGTGGGGGGAGCTTCAGCAGGTACACACACCCTGGCAGAGGCCTGGGGGGCATGTACCCCCTGTGCACAGATCGGGAGGGGCATGTGCCCCCCAGGCCTCCGCTGGGGTACATGCAGTGGTGGGAGCCCTCCTGCATGCCTGGATGAGCTGTCTGGCTGGGGCCCCACTCGCCCCTGCCCCCCTCCCGCACTAAGGGGGCCTCAATCCTCCCCCCCCCCCCCCCCCATGACTTGCTGGGTGAGGGAAGGGCGGGGGGGAGGGCGGCACGGTCGATCCTGGATCACCCTTTACTTGAAAAAGTGATCTTCACCGTAGAAAGGTTGGAGACCACTGTGCGGGAGGATGTCTGTCTTATAGACAGATGTCTGAGAGGCAAGGAATCCCTAGCAAATGCTTGGGGAAAAACTTGATTGTCGAAGTTGCTCACTCGATCCTATGGAATATTTGCCTGGTCTGTGGGTTGTTTTTTTTTTTGAAGATTATTTTGGTGGAAGGGGAGGAGACCATTTAGGAAGCAAGAACCTGTGAGCTGATGATTTGCTGCATTAATTCTACAGGGTATTGGAGCCAACCTTCGCATATCCATTACATCTGGATAGCTGGACTTGGAAAGAGTCAGTAAGCATACTAAGGGCTTGTCCACGCAGAGAAATTTCCTGGCGGAGCTGTACAGACTTAATTATGTTGCAGTAGTTGCTGCTGCTCATCTAGTTCCCCTATTCAGAATATCGATGGCCTTTTTAGCTTAGCTTACTGTGACTACAAATAGGTGAGTCTGTGCGGGGAGTGTAACTCTACTAGATGTGTAGTGATACTACGATGGCACTCTGGATTTTCCCATGTCAGTGAGCTTCCCCAGGAAGGCAAGCGCTTACTTAAAGCCTCTCTAGCTGTGTCTGAAGTAAGATTTGAAAGTAATTAGAATTGTGAGCAGGCATTCTTTTCTTTCCCCATTTTCACTTATGGTGTATAAGATGGGTTTTATCCCTTGCTTTGCTTAGTTGAGGCTTTGGAGGTTTGATTGTTTTTTGCCATTTAATCACGAATACGCCTGCTAGAATATATAGGAACCAAGATCAGGAAATCTAGTTTATTTATATAGTTTGACAGCTGTACTGATGCTTAGGAATCTGAATGGGACGGTGTTTGTAAAGGATAATTATCCCTGACTTATGCTTAAAAAATGCCAAATAAAAACCCCATAAGGTTCAGGTCAAACTGAGCTTAACCCAGCCTTGAGAGACTTAGAAGGCATATGTGTGCAGTTAAATACTTGCACAGTCAAACAAATCCCCAAGTTGGGATTGCAATAGTGAAAATAGCGCTGTAATTTAGAAAGCGTTTGCAGATGTTTCAGTCTCTGGGATTCAACTAGCATAAGAGAAGGTGTGAGCAGAGGGCTGCCCGGCCCTTTCACCCCTGTGCAGGTCAGCTCTGCCCGTCGACTGCCGTAACGGCCATAGCAGAAGTGTTCGCATCGCGGCCCTGTCCGATTCCAGCAAATCCGCTAAATACCTTTGCATCGCAATCTCGGACTCTGAAAAAACATCTAATTCATGACGAGGACATGAGAAGAACAGCAGCATAGGCATATATTTCTGTGCGGTGGGTTTTGTCCAAACCCTACCGCGACCAGCCAAGGTAAGGGTTTTGCACTGTCTACATTGGATGAACCTTGTATTGCAGTTTTGCTGCCTGGGTTCTCATAAACTTGAGCTTTGAGCAAGGGTAAAACCAAGCTGGTGCGATCTCTTCGCTGCCAGCAGAGGGTAGAGGAGTGTTTCCGAGCCACTGCGAATTTCTGCGTGGCCCCACCGACTCAGGCTGGCTTGGAAGCGGCTGCATGGGCTTCCTCAAGATCTCCTGTAAAAATAAATAACATCAAGTCAATAAAGTTTAGAGCCATTGAAGTATAACTAATATATAATCTCATCTTGCATATAAAGGTTTGTACCCATGACTCACTGATTGTCACACCACTGCACAGAGGATAATTAATGTGTCTTAGAGCAAAACATGATCTTTCTTTCACAGCCATATACACATACACTTACATACTTTTCTACTTTTTTGTCTGCCTCTTCATGTTCTGGTTAGGAAAAAAATCTTTCTCTGCTGACCACAAGTTGCCTATAGTTTATTCCTAGTATCCTGAGCATTGTAATCAATCCTACATAACCCTAGTTCTCTAGTTCTTATGTCAGAGGATGACATCATCCATTACCCAATAACATTGGGGTTACCGATTAAGTAATTTCTACCTAATGGATTAACATTTAGTCAACCTTTGCTCGGAACATTTTTGCCAGAATAATCTGAATCATTAAGTAGCTAAGCAGGGACACAAGTGTATTCATTACCCTTGGATAACTGAGAATTCAGTTAACTCTTCTAATTAAGTTAGACAAACACTCCTGGAAGCTCTGCTTTTTGCTCAAGCTATTGTCCTCTGCCCAAAGGGTTTTGCTCCAAAGACAGCTGCCTTTCTTCAGAGATGGAAAATCTAGCTCGCCTGACATGTGCTGCCTTCGCTATGATTCATTATACAATAATGTTAATTTTGAGAGTCTCAGTTTTTCGGGACAGAATTGTGTACTGGGTGGCAATTCATGGAGTGGATAAAAGGATTTGGAATTTTTTTTTTTTCTTCAATTTAAGGTTTAATTTCAGCCTGTATTAGCTGTGCCCTGGTGATCCTTACTATAGCTCATATTAAAACAATTGTTGTTCTAGCCCCCTTGAAGTGCTTTCCGAGCACCCCGTAATCCACTAACACAATTTTTTTTTCCCTGGCAGGGGGAAAGGGGGAACATGGAAATTGGGCATTAACAGGTTTATGGGATCTGAGAGGCCTAACAAGAGTTTGCATTAGGAGGATAGCCGTACAGAGTTGAATGAAAAATGAGGCACGAGTTATGCATCTTTATTTGTAATCTCCATGGAAAAGACATGTAGCTGGACAAGCCAGGCCATTAGCACAGTGTTTGTCTGGGAAATAAAACCCCAAATCGCCCCCCTTTTTGAATAGTCCAGTGTGTCCTTGCAAGGTGCAAGTCCCTCTGTTTTTGCAATGGAGTTTTTCAAGGTATCGCATCATATGTTGTTGCACTAGTAGTGCAATAGTGCAACAACCTTGTCATAACTGATGACCTTGTAAAAGGCTGCTTTTGAAGTGTGCATGTGTGCATGCCTGCATTTCATATAATGCCTTTTTATATTAAGTTTTTTGGCTAATCATTGATAAAATATATGCATGACCAGCTGTAAAATTTCATCTTTGCCCTCTCTGTGTATACAGATAACATGGTCGTGCATAAAAGGCCAGCACTCAGATACTTCATGGACAGTAAATTTTTATGACCATACACTTGTGGCTCTGTTTTAACCGGATTATCATAGGTTTGTGTATTTCAAGAATATATTGGCTCGAACAGAGTAACCTGTAAGAAAGGACTTTAATCATTTCATAACTTAGTTAAAAAAAAAATGGGATTTGTAGGGCACTACAGTTTTTTTTTATTTTAATGAGCAAATGAAAACAATCATACATTTTAGTTAATAAAAGGAAACAAAGTGCAAAGTACTTCCCTATTCTATTCATTAATTTACCCAGAAAAGTGCTGATTCTTCAAATATGCCCAAACTATTAAAAAGAAGTGCATGCTGCTGGGAAATAATGAGGTGAATGATAATATATCACATCTTCTAGCACCTCTGTCTGCATTTCCGGAACCTTGTTGTTTCTGTATCTGTTTGATGCAGCAGATATATGTGGGTTTTCTTGCTTTTTGAAAAGAAAAATAGATTTTATCTCTGCGCAGTGGCACCTACCTTGATTTAGCCATGCAAGGTAGTGCTGCTGTGAACCAAGCAAAACATGCTGACTGGGTGCCATCAGCGAGACACAAATCCAGATATTAGGTTGCTAAGTACAAATAGCCTCCATAAGGCAGTACACTTTGACCTGCAGGCTCTGTGGTTAGAAAAAGCTGGACTAATACACTCTTAAAGTGTATTTTTTTAATGGAAGAATTAAAGGGTGTCCAATAGAGGTGCAAATCACCGGCCTGCAGAGTGTGTGCCTTGAACTGTGCACCACTTAAATGTGGATGGGAGCCGTGTTGACTAGTGGACAGGGCAGTAGGTTGGGAGTAGCTTGGTTGCTTAGCTTGCTTAGTTCACTTCTCTGTTTTCTACCTTGTTGTTCCCATCTGTAAAATGGACAAAATGGTTTTTACCTTACAACACGAAGTTCTTTGTGATCAACAGGACAGAAGTGCTGGGTATTTTATATACGAGTGCCATAGGTTCCTGGCAGCTGTTGCACTTGTTGCACACTATATGCAAATATTGCACAACAAATTCTAATAATTTGACTGGTCACACATTAAAATTATTGTGGGATAATGTTAAAGTCACAGCTGTTTCAACAAGCAAGTGCTTTGTGGCTGATCCTCCATTTTTATCCAGGATAAACTGGCTTAACATCTGGCATGTTATGCCCAGCGCCTGCATGCAGCGTGCGACAAATACAACATCTGCCAGGGGCCTGCTACTACCCTGTCCACCTGTCACCGCTGCTGCCATCGGTACTGAAGTGGTGCACAGTGTTGCAGGTGCGCGCTTTGCCAAGAGCCATAAGTGCAAGGTGTACAGAAAGCAATGTGTTGCCTGCTGAAATCACTGGGTATATTTCCTTTTACAGAAAATGAGATGTGGATTGGGGTGGGAGAGCTCATGTGGTGTGGGAGACCAGGAGCTGGCATTTTGCACAGCACTGGGTATATGTATTGTGCATTTACATGCACATGTATCGATGGAAAGGACGTGTACACAGCATTGGGCGTGCGTAGAGAATGACTGGACTGCTAGCGTTAATGGTTTGCCGTGGTGAGTTTGTTCAGTTTCTTTTGTTTTATATTTTTTTTGCCATCAAGAGTCAAAAAATATAATACTCTGCACAGCGAGAACAAGAATCAAGTGTTGTATTGATTTACGGGTCACTAACAACCTTTCAAGACAGTCACTGTCAGCCTGTGGGAGAGGTAGGAAGTCTAACGTAGGAGGCTTTTTAGCATGTTGGTGCCATTTCATTCCTCAGTTGTCTTGGGAAGTGGAGAGAGGGAACGCGAGGGAAGTTTCTTGGAGCCTGTTTGAGTTCTAGAAACCTTCCTTGGCTTGCCCAGAATTTCTACTGCACCATAGGTTGCATCCTCCTCTCTGCCCGCTCTCTCCCACCACCTTTTTGGAGAAGGTCCTCGGACGGCAACCTTAGAAACCTCTTCTGTAGCAGCTGTGCTGAGCAAATCCTCTCCTAGGTGGTTATATTGCCCAGTAGCACTTCTCTAGCCCTTTTACACGGCACCAAAGAGCCACAGGCTTGCTCTGAGTGGTGAACTTGACATTTTTCAGTCAGAGACCTAAATTAATGGTTGTGTTTCAATTATATTGCTAGTTCATAATTTACTTCCAGTTTGATGGATTTATTTAGGTTACATGTGTATGTTGCGCACAGTGCATGCTGATCAGGTAAACTATTTAACAAGGAAGTGTAGATAAATTTTCCTTAAAATGATGGTCTAGTTTTAAATAAAAAAAACAAACACACTCAGTTGTAAAATGTGTCTCTTGATGGGATTTCCACTGAAGTATTTTTCTGTTGCATTTCTGATTAAAGGATGGGTGGGAAGACTTGGCATGTCTTTTATATAATGTTATATATATATGGGAACAGTCAAAAGCCAGAAGGGGTGCAGTACGGCTTTATATATAAAATCAGTCTGTGCAAGTCATACCTAATCTCATCAGTAATTAAAAACAAAGCATGCTTCGGACCTGAATGCTATGCAAGAGCATGATGGTAATTAAATGTCTCCATCTACGGAACAGTAAATTTTTGAGAGGTTTGGTTTACCTGGGCATTTGACAGTGGTTGCATGAGAGCCTTGTCCTGGAGTTTCTTTCAGTAAATGGATTATGACCATGTATCTCGAAAGCAAGAACGCGTGTGCATTAGGTTGTTTTCTGTGACTCATCCAGTGAACTGTGCACCATTTTTTGCAGCAATTTTTTTTTTTTTTTGTTCACCTGCCAGTTTAATTCAGTTTGCAAGTAGGAAGAATGAAAAAGTTTCTTTGGAGTTGTACATTGTTGTAGCTCCTCTGAAATCTAGGTGAAGCTCTGTTGTTAAAACAGCCAGTGAAGATTTGGCTACAACATCTCCTAGATTTAACAGATGTTAAGGCCACAGGTACTAACTGTCCTGTAGCCTGATTTCCTGCATTGCATAGGTCATATAATCCCCTGCTCTTGCATCAAGCTCAATAGCTTGAGTTAACATGTACCTAGTTTTGATTTAAAGAGTCCAAGGGAAGGAGATTCCACCATCTCCCAGGTCTTATTAGTACCTTGGTGTTATTTTTTTATTTATTTAAAAAACAAACAAACCCTTTTTAACCTGAATTGATCACTGTATCTTCCATCTGCTAGATGTCCCGTGGCACTGTAGCGTACCATGCCAGGCAGCAGTGTACTCCGACACGCCACGCTGCTTCCCTGCATGCTGCCTCCTAGTTGCGTTCACATGGCGTGGCAGGCGGGTTGATTAGTGTGCACTCTCAGCAGTAGGGCATGGGTAAGTGTGCCGCTGCTTGGCATGGGAAATGTGCTGTACAAAGGGGCTTTAAGACCTGGTGTGAACACCTCTTTGTTCTGCTTCTGGGGAGATTCCACTGTGCCAAAACCCATTGCTGCGGATGAGTTTGCCTGGGCTGACTAGGTTTCAGCCATATTTCACTTCCCCAAGGTGTCCCTGCTTGTATGGGAACCATTAAGGAAGGTTTAACCATCTGTTGGTGCGCCTGGCTTGGGCTTTATGCAGCGCAGCTCCTACTAACTCCACATACAACAAGGCAATGATATAGCAGTTTCATAGCATCCGCTAGGTTTCTAGAGTTGTAAGAAGACTGTCTCTCTCAGTTGTCAAGCCCCCTTTTCCTCATTTATTTTTTGAATCGGGCACATGTCTCTGTTCTGAGCACTGGTGTGCCAGGAAGCATTGATGGTGTTGTGAGCGGTCTTTGGGTTTTTCCATTTAAATTTTGGACTGTGAACAACGTGGATTAAATTTATCAGAGTACTGTAAGCAGACAAAGGACTGATGCTTTTCACAGCGCAAACACATGTGTAAAGGTATTTGCTCTATAAATATTTGCTCTATTTCATTCATCCAACAAAAATCCCCCCAAAGCTCAGGAAACTCACTGTTCATGGCAGTGGGTGACAAAATAAATGTTTCCAGAAGTAGTACTAGATAGGATTCAATGAGCTAGTTGAAACAGTAAAGGTGACCGAAATCACTTAGGATTTCCACAGATTTTGCTGTGGGTCTCTGAGCAGATGATGGGTTCATTTATGGTGAAGTCTTCATGGGATCAGGCCCTTGGAGTGAGGTTTTCCCAGCAGCGGTATGTGCACTTGACTTTTTACCTTTACAACACTTCTGGAGAAGGGAGAACGTGAGCCAATATAGTGTGTGGAGATAATTTCCAGGTAAGATATGCATCTAAATAAAGACTTTGCTAATGGACTGAAAAGAGGATGGATCCTTTGAGTTCTTTTAGCAGGCAGATCAGCTAATGTTCAAGGAGTTGGTACTATTGGCAAATTAATTTCCGCCCTATTCAAATTAAAAATGAATAAATAATGGCTACAATGTGACGGTGCATCCTAATATCACTAATAAATTCAGGGGAGATTATATTTATACTCAAACAGGGAGAGGTACCATGCATCTTTGGTGATTTATACTCTCAGTCTACTGAGCTATTGAGCTAATATTTATTTGCAGAAGACCTTAACCTTGCTCCATGATATCATTTAGATTACTCCTCAAATGACTCCTAGGCATTTAGAAAAAACTGAGAGGCAATAGAAATGTTCGGGAAAGTCTTACATCTAGGCAGGTGTGCAGAAAGGACAAAGACCTTCGAATAGGCAATATCCATGTCATGCCCTCTCTGATCCATGTTTCAGTGTATTGCACTCTTGTTTGACCCAGGCGCTCGTGTAGCACTTGTCACTGTAGTATCTGAGCACCTTCCAGTCTTGCATTGAGCACCGCGGCTAGCATCTCTCACCTGTGGCACATCATTCTCTCCTCGGACCTGGAAACGGGATTAAACTGGAGAGCTGAGGATGGATTCAGGGATAAGTTGTGCGGGAAGGCGGGCCTTTAACTTCCTTTCCCTCAAAGACAAAAAATTCAGAAAAATGATGAAAGGGAAAATTAAACTCTTTGAAGAGACAAATGCTAATATAGGAAAATCGCTCATAATTTATTGGGTAGCATTTGATTTAGTCATCAGGCGTGACATAGAATATTCATATGGGGGAAATGAAAAAGAAAGAGAACGAGATAATTTTTTACGCCCTCTCCCCAAAATCAGAGAAAAAATAGTAGAGAGATGAGAATACTCAATTACTTAAATGCTACCACACAAAAAGATAGACAATTAGCTTTTGGAAAGAGAAAAAAAGCATTAAAATGTATTAATGCATGCTGGTAGGGGAAAAAAACAGAAAAGTTTCTTGCTTGATAATTAAGAAGAGAGTTAATGTGCAAATGTTGAATTATTGAATGAAACAAGAAAACTAATAACCTCCACAAAGGAGTTAATAAAAGATTTAGAACTTTTTTCCATGTAGAGAGTGTGTGTGTGTGTGTGTGTGTGTGTGTGTGTGTGTGTGTGTGTGTGTGTGTATATATATATATATATATATATATATATATATATATAATCCTGAGTATCTATATTGGTAACTAAAAAATATCCAGTTAAGATTAAATCATAAGAGTAAGAAATTTCAAGAAAAACTGGAGCTTTGGAAAAATATCAGAACATCTGTGAAGGTTTCCAGAGTTAAATGGTGTATTCATGCAGGCAGAGCACCTGTGCTAGAAGAACTTATGAGACTTTTGCAAATCCTTTTTCACCAAAAGCATCCTGTATTTACAAAAGCTTTTGCAACATAATCAAAAAACGAATACTCCTCTGGACCATTCTGTTCATCTGTGAACTCTCTTAAATCAAACAAAGATGCAGTGAGATTCATTTGTCAACTACAAGTCTCTTCTTGAATCGAGATGATAAACTTTTCATAAAAATGTTTGATTTAGTGATTGAGAGAGGACTGACAAAACTGCTGTGTTCCTCCCTGACAGACTTTGGGACAAGGAAGAATTTTTTTTACTATTTTTTTTCTCATCACTGCAATTTAGTCAAGCAATCAACAACATTTTTAGTCTAGACTTTGAAAAAGCCCTTGGTAGTGGAATGGTCTTTCCATCCAACAGGTCCAGATCCATTTGGGTTGTTTTTTAAATGCATTAAATTAAAATGCTGCCAACCTGCAGCAAGAAGTAAAGTATTATTTGTAATCATCATCATCTTCTATTGGCCTGATCCATTGGTGGAACAGAAATCAGGATTTTGTTTTATGCAGATGCTGTTGTATTTGAATGTGTCATTCTGAATTCTACCTATTGTATTAAGAGAAATTTGAAATTGCAGAAAGCTGCTAAATGCATACACATGAAAGGAAAATTGCTACATTTTTGGTATGGAAATACTACTGAAGAGCGTGGTCTAAAGGGCCACTTCAGGGGGTGAATCTTTCTCATAAATGGAATGAGATTATGTAAATTGAATGATACACATCTGTTTAGTACCCAGTACAAAGCTGTGCAAGGAAGAGAAAACAACTTAGGAACTTGCAAAATGTGTTTAAAATGAATTTGTTGCTATGTTTCCCCGTTCCATTCTTTGCCATCTTATGCAATATTTACTTTTTTTTTTTTTAATGAAAACAATTACCCCTCCGTGCCGATTTCTCCTACTAAAAGCATTTGCATTAAGCAGTTAATTATGAAATGGCTGTAGCACAATGGGCTTAAACGTAGTTTGTTGATTGACTGAGGTGCCATACTAATAATCACCAATAACTGCCTGTGCTTTGATTATCTTGTTTGCTGCAAGTTCCATTTAATAACGGCAGCGTCGGTTTGTCCCCAAATACTTGAGCTCGGTCATTCTGAACCAGGACACACCGGGTCTATGTGGCTCTCTGCGGCACCCTGGGGTGCTTTGAGATCCTTTCAAGGATGCCACAGAGTGCCATACAGTGTGCGTGCTATTAGGTGTGCAAGCATGATTCACTGGATTTGCCCAGAGCTTTCAAATAGGAATCCATAGTGTCAGAAGTATTCTGACCTGCTGTGGTCTTTCTGCGTTCTTTGCAACGGAAGAATTGCTCTATCCTTTTTCTGTAGTCAAAAAAAAAAAAAAACAAGGAAAAAGTAAGAGCTGGCTGGCATTGTCTAAGGGCTGTCCCGAGACTACCTTGGGGGGTACCTTGAGTCTCAACAGCTGTGAACCACTGCTGTAGCAGCTTGCTTAAGTTAGATGTTGCTTGCAAAAACCGAGCTAGTTTCTGGGCTGATTTGCACCCCTGCAATTCCACTGAGGTCAGTGAGGCTAAAGGAACAGTAAGTTGGTGGAGAGAAAGTAGTACGGTGAAACTTCTGCCAGAGCAGTGCCCCTGGGATTGCTGGCTTTGCTGGGAGATGTCCTAGGAGGCTGCCTGCCATAAGGCATTCCCAAGAGCAGGGTACACTTTTGCCACCAAACTGTTAAGGACCCAATGTTTGTCGGCCTCAAGCAGTTTCTGTGAGGCAGTATGAGTGATGGCTAACTCTAAAGTTTGACTTTTTTCATTTGCATCTTAAGTTTATGGCTAACTTTCTTCATTTGCATCTAACTTTATGTCCAAGGTACCCCTCTTGGATGTGCTACTGAATGGAGCGCTGAGAGCTCCCATTGAGCGTGATCTTAGCTGCATGCTTGCAACTTCAGCAGACCATTACCGTTAGGGTAAGCAGCAGGAAAGTGGAGGGTGGCAGGGTGGTGTAAGGGGCCTGAGGCTGCAGGTGGGACATGTACGGGGTGGGGGTCTGGCATGGTTTGGGGGAGGCAGACACAGTTTGGGAAGTGGTGGGGGCAGACCAGCAGCAGAGAACAAAGTAAACTTCAGCTTAACCTAATGGGGGGGGCTGTAACAAAGGCTGAAACAAAGGCTGTAGGCAGGGCCAGTGGGGAAGCAAGGGCTGCAGGGAGCAGGGGCCAGGCTGCAGCAGCTGCGTGTCATGTCCTCCCCCCGCCCCCCCAGCTGCCTCACTCTCTATTCCAAGACAAAAGGCTTGCCGTCCCCCCGCCTGTGTGACGTGGGGGAAGGAACCTTGTCTTGGAATTGAGTAAGTACAGTAATTTCATAGTTTCATAGTAGGTCGGGTCAGAAGGGACCTGAGCAGATCATCAAGTCCGACCCCCTGCCAAGGCAGGAAAGAGTGCTGGGGTCTATCCAGCCTCCTTTTGAAGACCCCCAGGGTAGGAGCCAGCACCACTTCCCTTGGAAGTTGGTTCCAGATCCTAGCCGCCCTGACAGTGAAGTAGCACCGCCTGATGTCCAGCCTGAATCTACTCTTCATCAACTTGTGGCCGTTATTCTTTGTGACTCCCAGTAGTGCTCAGGGAAACAGGGACTCTCCCATTGCCTGCTGGTCCCCCTTGACTAGTTTATAGATGGCCACCAGGTCCCCTCTCAGCCTTAAGTCAGTGCGAATTTCCTTAGTGTCCCAGATTTTAAGAAACTGTGTGAAGCTTCTCTTGTGGAGGCTGAACAGGTTCAGGTCCCGTAGCCTCTCCTCGTAGGGCCTGCCCTGCTGTCCCCGGATCATGCGAGTGGCCTCCTCTGGACCCTCTCCATGCTGTCCACATCCCTCCTGCAGTGCAGTGCCCAGAACTGGATGCAGTACTCCAACTGCGGCCTGACCAGTGTCGCATAGAGGGGGAGGATCACCTCCTTGGACCTGCTTGAGATGCATCTGTGGATGCACGACAAGGTGCGGTTGGCCTTCCTGACCGCGTCCTCACACTATCGGCCCATGTTCGTTTTGGCATCAATAATGACTCCGAGATCCTTTTTTACCTCTGCACTGACGAGAAGGGAGTTCCCCAGCCTGTAGGTCTGCTGCTGGTTCTCCCCCCCCAGGTGCAGCACCTTGCACTTGTCAGAGTTGAAACCCATCCTGCTCTCATCTGCCCACCCCTGTAACCTGTCTAGGTCCAATTGCAGCCTGTCCCTCCCTTCTAGCATGCCCACATCCCCCCACATCTTAGTGTCATCTGCAAATTTGAACAAGGTGCTTTTCACCCCCTCGTCCAAGTCACTGATGAAGATGTTGAACAGTTCGGGTCCGAGGACTGAGGCCTGGGGAACCCCACTGCCCACATCCCTCCAGGTCGAATAAGACCCGTCCACCTCCACTCTCCGGGTGCAGCCCTCCAGCCAATTGGCGACCCATCTGACTGTGTAGGCATCGGCACCACAATCTCCTGGTTTTTTAATGAGAATGGGGTGAAAGACAGTGTCCAAGGCCTTCCTGAAGTCCAGAAAGACTACATCCACCACAAATCAGGACACTGAATGAGCAAATATACTTTCTTTTCTTATATTTTGTCAGGGGAAGAGAGAATTTACTGCTTAATTGCCTTTCAGAAAAATATTTGAGGGATTAAGACATATGAATATGTTGAGTATAGTCTGAACTGCCTGATATAGGAGAAATAGTGTAAAACAAGTGACATGAAGTGATGAGGATATTTTGTGAGCGACTAAAGGGATGGAAGCGGTTGCAAAATGTTATAAAAATTAAATCAATCTTGTATGCATGTGCATGCATGTGCAATTTTTTTATTGGATTAGTAGTGACATCTTTCAAAATTACAAAATACAAGTTGTATTCTCCAGTACTGAGAGCTGTTCTAATTGCTAGAAGTACAGTAAATGTCCCTCTTACTCTCTGGGTTTAATCTCAGCATAATTAGCTCCTTGCACAATAGAGTGTTTAATTTGAATGGCTGCCAGGGCTCATTAAGTTAGAGAAGTAGTTCCTGAGATCTGGGCTGTTAAAATTGGGACTTTTGTAGGAGAGAATTTGCACTGGAGGTGTCGCAAGGTTCTTTTTAATTTTCCAGCATTAATTTTAAACACCAAGCTAAATATTTAAAGTTTAAAGAGATATTGATGTATCCATCTATGAGATACTAGAACTTGAACTGTGCGACTTGGTCAGAGGGTACGTGCCGTCTTGTGGATTTTTCGAAGCTGAATGGGACAAAACCAATGTGCAATTAGTGTTACGCTGAGCTACTTAAAAAGAATATTTTTGTGGGATGAAGTGTGTGTGTGTGTGTGTGTATAAAAAAAATAAACATGATCTTTTATATATAATATATTTTATAAATATAATATATCATATAAAATTTCTGTCTGTCTGTGCTTTTTAATGGGGATCATAGTAATATAGTGCCACCTTGTAGTTATGGGACTTGGAATCCTTAATTACAAATGTGATTATGATTTATCTGTAATGGCGAAATTCTTTCATCAGGGAGATACTCGTTCTTAACTCCAATTTTAATGTTAATTCCTGAGCCTGATTATCTCCCTCCATTTCTATCAGTCTCCTTCATGTTGCAGGCAGCTAGTCCCATCTGACATATCTGGCTTCAGAAGTAGGCTGCTGACCCATATTCCCAGCGTTGCCATGTTTGTAATTTTATCACAAGTATTGAAACCCCACTTCTGGTAGTTAGGTGATTACACGAGAATTGTGTTTACTGAAATGACAAAGTCATGTTTGCTGTCACCTAAATTAGAGTAGTGTAGGTTGCAGTGTCTTGAGAAGTCATAGTTCTGCTCTTCAGCTCCGGATGCCGGCTACGCTGCGACTAGATAATGTGAGACCGACTCTCCAAAGCCAGGCCGTTCTGTTCTTCTGAAAAGGCGGCGGGTGAGTTTTTTCCACCTCCCTGTACTTGATGTAGTCATTTACAGTGCAAAATGGTGCTGTTATAACATCGTGTGTCCTGTGCTCACTTGGCAAGGTGTTAAAACGATTACACAGCTAATGTACTGGGGGGAGCAGCCTCCCCAAAATGTATCTGCTCAGCACTGCATTCTTCACTCTGCTTCCAGGCTGTATTCCTTTCTTGCAGTCCTTGCTCCATTTAGACTCCTAGGCAAGATCCAGATGTGTGGGCACATGTGGTTTGTGGCACTGCAAACCTCCTTGCCGTGCCACAAACCGCACGTGGTGCACGTTAAACTGTGCCCTGTGCTGCTAATTTGCAGTGCTGGGGTGAAATTTGCTACTGGGGTCTTCCAATAGCATCCCCTCCCCCGGGAAAAAAAGAAAAAGCAGTGCAAAGTGCACTGTAGTGCCATGTGCTGTGACTTTGTAGTCCCCACACTGAGGCACCCTGGGGCCCTTGAGCTGAAGCATGCAGAGACGGGGGACCCGCCAGCCTAGGGCTGCCTGCTTCCCCGTCTCGAGGCACGCTGCGCCCCAGGCTGCCAGGGGGTAGCTGGCTGGGTGCAGGGTGGCTCAGCACGGGGCTCTGCAGGGCACGGAGACGAGGGAGCAGGCAGCCCTGGGCCGGACCCCGCGTGCACTGCAGCATAAAGCAGCAGCACAAATTTGTGCAGCTGCTGCTTGTGCTAGCACAGACCCAAGCCCCTGCTCATATGGACGTGGACCTAAAGGTCAGGCACGGTTTCTTTCTCTGTGTGCCCAGGACCTCCAACAGTGAGGTCCCCAACTCAGCTGGGAAGTGTACCGTAGTACACGTAATGACAATAAAAGGCAACAGAGAGAGAATCAGACCCTGAATCTACATAAAACATGGCAAACTGGGCCTGTTTTGTTCAGCATGATAGTCTGAAATTCAAAAAGGCTCTACCAAATTACTTGACACGTCTCCCTTGTACTTTGTTTATACTGACTTGTGTTTCCTATCTCCTGAGATTTCACAGTCCTGGTCTGAGACTAATGGGGACAGTTTTCCATTTAAATTGCCAGTAACATACAGGGGCAAGATTGTGCGTGCTTGTCACAGGCTGATGTGTATAAAAATACTGGGATGGAGACCGGTTGCTTCAGACTTAGTGGCAAGACGCTGCACAGGGGCCTGAAGTGGAAATGTTTGTACTGGGCCTGCGTGTTGGCCACCGCGTGCTTGTGGAGATTGTGGGGTGGGATGAGCTGAATACGGCGTGGGGACAAGGCAGCCTGGGACTGTGTTGACTGAGGCACAGGAGACCTGGGTGCTGTTCTTGACTCGGCCCGTGACCTCCTGCACAATTTTGGACAAGTCGTTCACCTTTTTTTGGTTCTTATTTCCTGTCTCGATCCTCCAGCTAGATTGCAAGCTCTTTGGGGCAGGGACTGCCTCTTCGAAAGAGAGAGAGTGCGTGCATGTATGTGTACCGCACCGATAGGACCCTTTGCTAAGTGGGAGCTTTAGGTCCTACAATACTATGAAGACAAGTCTTTTGTGGAGTCCTGGATGTGTAAAACATTATACATTGTACAGGAAACAGCTCTTTTCATGATCCATCATTTAAAATGTGGAATACGTGATGCAGGCCTTAGGCCTATTCCATGTGTAGAGAAATCCCCTGGGTTCATAATTATTTCTCTCTGGTTTTGCCCGCATGCGGAAGTCGCATCAGTGTAATTATTTAGCACACAAATGCATGCCGGTTTACATGCACTACTGCAGACATCTGCATGGGCACTCATTTCACTTGAGAAGGTCTTATTGTGGTTTAGCTTAAATCAGTGGGGAACACGTTTAACCTAAATCACCATGAGTGTCCACACAGCTGCACCAACATAACTACATCAGTTAAAACCAGCAATTTAAAATTTAACAGCAGTTTAAAAACAGCAAGACCTCGATGAGGTCTTGGGCCACCGAAGACATTTTCTGATACAAGGGTGTAGATCTAGGAGACCTTTCCATTGCACACATGCCAAAAAATCAATAGTTCTAATTTTTTCAAAGAAATTGGGGCCCTAAGGCAGCTGCTTAATATATAAAGATACAACTCTAAATTTATACTCTCCAGGTTTGTCTGAGTCACCGATTACAAGTAAATATTTCAAGATTTAATAAAAATCTGCAATATATTATTTCTCAAGGGGTACAAACTGCCACAGAGAGAGTGAGTCATGTTTTTCATGTTTTTCACTAGTTATTAAAGATGATAAACTAGGAACTCTGTTTTAAGGGCAAGGTGATGTTGACCATTGCAAACTGCTGCAGAAAACAGGTGCCGGAGAACGGTGGGATATACCGGTACCCAAATCCAAGAGAAAGGTACACATCTTCATCTGTGCGCCGGCTTGCGGATGTTCCTTCAGCCTGCGGACCATGTTGTCCTTAAAAAAAAAAAAAAAAAAAAGGAAAATAAATGAGCTGGACCCCCAACTCCCTGGCTAGCCCTCCCCGTCTTGACTTACCTGAGATCAGGCAGCCACTATGAATCGGTTCAACCTCCCCTTAATGCTCCCCAATGTCTGTACTTAGCCTCAAGGCCCAAATGAGGAAGGAAAAGGAAGCAATGAAGCCAGTATCCCTGTAGGATGTCTGTAGTTTGGAAGACCAGCGGAAACCTTGGGAGGTTTCTCCCGCCACCAAATAACTTGAACTTTGTACCTCCCTGAAGGGCTGGAATGTCCGAGGCAGTGGAAATGCGGCAGTTTGGGGTCAAATATGCTAACTTTTGGATGCCATTGGCAAGCACTTCCTCATCTGGGTAGACTCCTTGCTGATTCAATGCAACGACTTGTGCGAGGAAGCGCTCATAACCCAGCCGTCAGTGAAAAGAGTGTGTGTGGCTGCTCGTGCCTAAAAACAATTGCAGAACCATTTGATTGCGTGCATCTTGGAGGACGTCACATTAAGCAGGGGAGGACATATTGCGGTGAAACTTTGCTTGCAGGTTTTGGGGGCGTTCGACGTGGAAGAACGGCCTGCAGCCAAAGCTTAGCACGCAGATGTGGCACCCCAAGGTGCAAGATGTTGTTTTGACAGTGCACCTGCTTTTTTATAGGATGTGCTTCTCTTTCCTGGGCTTTGTTTGTAGCGTGATGAAGGGGTCTAACAGAAGGATGGAGGAGAGCTGAGATCTAGGACAAGTGATCTTCTGCTTCAGGCAAGACCTGATGGTTTGGGTTCTGCTAGAAGAGTTCCTAAAACCCTCTGGTGGGTCTGTGCTAGGAGAACCTAAAAAACCTGGAGTTAGAAAACCCCTTTCATTGTTGCGCTGATGGCTACGTTTTGACCCTAGCCTTGTTAAGTCAACTTAAGCCCAAATCTTGCTCTGCTGAAATTAATACATTTGGAGTCAGGCTGGATTTTGTCTTTCATCTCCAGGGGGCCTGGGGATTGATAATGGCAGGTGAAGTTTGGCTGTATGCTTACCCACAGCAGAGATGGCTGAAGGTATGAAAATATAATCTCATTTTTTAGCCCAGACAATTGTCTGCTGCAGGCAACTAAATCTTATCTCACTCCTTTTACTAGCAAAATAGCGTAAGGCTGCTTTGAACGCAGGTTCCCATCTGCTTTTCCTTTCCTACTTCTCTTTCCGTTCGTGTTTCGTAGATAACCTTCTCAAAGGAGGGGTTTTATTTTCTGCTTAATTGAGTTTAAACAAGCGATTGCAGGTTTGCAGCTTAGATTTTGCGGGTTATTTATTTATTTATCTATTTTTATTTTGCTTTTTGGTCAGCGCTAGAAAATTGATCTGTGAAGGCGCTGGCCTTTTTTAAATAAAGGACGGTTTGATTGAAGCTGCAGTTTGAAGCACGCAAGCAGTTCATGGGTGATCAAGTAAACTAATGAAGTGTTATGTGTACCCTGCCAATAAAAGGCAAAATATGGTTCCGATTTTTGTAATATCTCTCTGGGAGTTATGCATCTGGAAGGAAGCTGTCACTTCTTTTTTCTTATCCCTTCACATTTTTTCTTCTTTCTTTCATTTCCCCCCCCCCCCTTTTTCTTTTCCTCAAAATTGAGTTATAAAGTACTTCTGCCAAAAAGACAAGGAGTTGTTTGAGAAATTGGATGAATGCAAGCTTTCCCGTGGCCAAATTGCTGGGAGCTGGAGTCGAAATGTATTGTGAGCTGGAAGAATGTATCTATTGTAGTTTGCTCCGGATAATGTGGACTCCTCTGGACGAGTTCCAGCAAACTCCAGTAGGGTTTACATATGTTTGAGATTTGATTTGGGCGTTGGAGTTTGTAAAGGGATCAACAGAGAAGTTCCAGTTCAAATTGGACCTCCTCACAGCTCTACCTCTTTATGCACCGTTTTTAATCATCTTGTTTCCAACATCAAAAATTTTGAGTGAATCAAGCTACCATCTCACTATATTATAGGGTGCAGTCCAGTATTGCTTGGGGAAAATTAAAAGGACCTATATCCTATTTTAAGTTTAAAGCAGGTGTTTGTACCTTTAGTTACCTATGATAAGTTAGATTGAAATAGAACAAATCTTTGAAGAGAAGACTTTCACTCTGTGCTCTACTTAGTTTTTGCATTTCTCCCGGCATACAATGGACAGATCATTCAACCAGCAGCGGTCCTAAAAAAGCAACATGGACCCTTTTTCCCTTTTCTAATGACTTTCTCTTTCACAATTTCTTGGAAGTTACTGTTGTCCATCCCAGTAATCTTACCTTGAGTGCTCCTGAAAGCAAACAAAGACAGGCCCACGTTCATTAACGAAGAAGACCCACCTCCTCTTTTTAAAGCCAGTCATATGCGTTTTGGAGGCCTGAAGTTGCAGGTTTGGAATTTCTGAAGCTTGGTATTATGGGGATTGCAAACATCATCATTTTAAAACCTTGCACTAGTAGCATTTTTCTTGGTTTTTGGCTTGCTCAAAAATTATTTTTATAAAACTCACATTTTTAAGCCATGTCAAACCCAATAGTGTCGGTGAAATACGTTGTTTTCTTCCCTACGAGAGTTTTCAGGGAAATGAAATTAAGTCTGCAACACGCGTGACTTTCCCCGTGTTTTGTACCTTGTTTATAGAAGCTGGTCGGACGCGTTTCACGGCTGTTCGTATTTGTGTTTCTAAAGGCTGCCCAAGAGACACGTCCTTTACTGCGCAGCCCATCGTCCTGTAATGGACACCGCGGTTCCCTGTAGCGTGGCTGCTCTTTCAAACAGCCCTGGTGGTAAATGCTTCTCTTGAGCAGCTTTTCTTGGGCATTGGATCACTGTGCAATGACTTTTCTCATTAAAATGCCTGGGATTAGGTATTTTGCAATATCTTTCTTTCCCGTTTCTCTTCAAATCAGCAAAGTGAAGTCAGATAACCCTGGGATAAAAAATGTAGAAATCGTAGTCCAACACACTGCCAGTCAGACAGGAAGAAACTATCGTAGGTCAAACTCTTCTAGACTGGGTTCTTCTTGATATGGCAGCAACTTTTTTGAAGAGTGAAGTGAGGGAAAGCCTTTAAAGATTATTTTTCATTTTCTGTTTTGAATTTTCAGCGTGCTGCACTGGGTTTTAAACGTAGAAGTTTTCATCTACTCACTGCAGGATCTTGGGGGCAGATTGTGGGTTGAAAACAGCTGATTACTAGCAACTGAGATTTTGGAGCCGTGGGTTTAAGTCTTGGCTCCACCACGGCCTTCCTGGGAAATTGTGAGCAAGTTACTTTGCCTCTCGGAGTCTCTGCTCCTCGTCTGTGAAATGGCTGCCCTACCTTAGATGGGTGTGCTGAATATAAATACTTGAAAGGCTGTGAGTTGCTCAGACTTTGAGGGTTTGTAAATACTTAGAGGAATAGATTTGATTCCCCAGAGACACTTGTTTCCCATTCTAAAGAGTGGGAATGGATAGCAAATGCCTGCCTACTCATAGCAGTGTTGATAGATTAGTGAATACACAGCACTTTGAAAAGGCAGGTATTTAGGCATTTACTGTTGTCATTTCATTACTAGCTTAAGGGTTGTGTGGCTGAACACGATCCCATAAATGCACATTTTCCCTATCCACATACATGCCAAAATGTTTGTCTTCTGGTTCTTCAAACAAGAAGAGTTTTTCTTGAGTAAAAGCTGCAGGTTTTGATCTTCCGTGCACGTGGGAGTTTGGCTCAACTATACGACTGCATTTGGCAAAGCCGTGAAAAGGGCAGTTGTAGCACGGGCAGCGGTCGAGAAGCCAACGTGCACGCTCTGAAAGTCAGAGTCAAAACCTCTGCCGTCTAGGTAGGAGTTGCAACGTTTGGGGTATTTTAAAGCCCAGTTGAACAGAGCATTTGAAAAACATGGTATAGGGAAGGGTCCTGCAGTGGGCAGGAACAGGAAGCAAAGGACCCAATAGGTCTTTCCTATCCAAAGAATTACAGAGATTGTTTTTTGGAATATGAGCTCACAATTGTAACCCTTTCCCTGCTCGTTACCAAATGTAGTGCGTTGTTAATCTGCAAAGGGTTGCTTTGTCGGAGCAGGTAGTGAAGCACCTAACTAGTGGGTTGTTTTAAAAAGATTGGAAAAGGCACATTACCAGTTACGAGCGGAACAAACAGCCCTACTAAAAAGCAGTGGACTAATATGGGCTGTAAGAAATCATATGAAATATAATACTATTGGTACTTTTACCCGTATTTTAGTTATGGGCCTACTTAATATGTTGCCCAAAAGGTCTTGCTATATTAAAGAATGCAATATAAAAAATTAATCTATGCTGTTTAAATTACTGGAATATGCTAGTATTTAAATTACAGCAATTAAAATTTAGTACACTGCCTTAGTCCAATTATTTTTAACTCTTTGACCTGAGGTACTGTATTTAATTTTCTTCGAGTGTAAAGGAGAATACTTTACAGGTGGCCTTCAGAATACCAGATAGAGAATATTAATTCTCTGTGAGATACGACTTGAAAAAAAACCTTTCTGTTTTTGTTCGCATGGAAATAATAACTTTATAGGAATGAATTATGTAGTTCTTAATACTTGAAATGACCTTATGGGTTAATGCTGGCTAATAACTGAACAGAAGGTGTAATAGGGTAATTAAAAGTCAAATTTGATGTGTTCAAAAACTATGTTCCCAGTTTCCTAACACAGGAATGTAACAGATGTTATTACATCCAGACTGTTATCTTGATAGGTGACACATCATTATCAACAACTGTTGATGAAGTGCATATTAATCCCCTAGGGACACGATGTTGTAGAGGTGAAGAAGCCCTAATTGGAATATGCTTACATCTGTGTGTGTTAAAAATTTAAAAGCTGTTATCTGGGTTATTAGAACTAGTGTATTTTGGGGGGGAAAAAAGAGTATTTCTCTAGTTACGGAAAGCTTTAGCACTAGAAAATGTTATGTAGTGACAGCTGATCTCTGCAAGTCTGGCAAAACCCAGTGCCCCTTATGTTTCCCAGACCCCCTGTGAAATCTCGTTTGTTCGCAAGGAAGGGTGTGCTTGGAAAATGCTGCGCAAGTTTACTGTGTGTTGCATTTGTTCCTCTTGCAGTGGGTACGTAATGCGTTAAGACATGAATCGGCATGTACTTTAGACAGCTGGATCTAGCGCACGCTAATGTGTGCTCTAACTAATTGACTGAATCAAGCGGCAGCCCATGGCCACGCATGTTAGCAAAGAAAAGAACCCGAAGACTTGAAATTTGGACTGCATTTTATTTTAAGAGCTGACTTCTTGGTGTCGGAGGTGGTTGTATTAACATTATTGGCAGAAAACCCAGAATAGTACATTTTTGACATGTCTCATTTTTGTGCTCTTTGGCAGTTGTGGGTCTTTCTGATGGCAGGACACACGGGTGAAGCGTAGGAGCCGGCCAAGCCATGTTCTGTGAAGAATACTGTCTGGTTGAGGAGCTCGTTTGATCCTCTTCTGCTATCGCTTAAAATGGAGATTATTTACAAAGTTTCTCCTTTTTGAAAATCCCTTTATCAAATTCCTGCTGTTTGTACAGCGTCATTAAGCTGAACTTGCATGGCCCAGTTACGTGCTTTTGCTTATACAAGAGCATTAAGAACATAATGTGTGAATTGACCATTGCCTATATAAATTTAAGTAAATCCTCTGCTGGGCTCTTTTGGAGCAATAGGAATAGATTTTCGGGGAATTATATTACTGAGCACTTCCAGACGCATCCGAATGCCGCAAACGTTTTTGTTTAAAATGACAAATGCCAGAAAATCCCAGCATCAAAGCTGCAATTAAGGCGAACAGACAGCAGAGACGTGAGTCTGAATCCCTGTGGATTCGGCTAAATCCAGCTCTACGACCCCGTGCACAGTTATACAATTCACTGACCCCATGTGAAGGCATCAAATGGTGTCAGGGCAGTGATTGTGAACCGGGGTGCTGCTAGATCCCTTGGAGTGCCACGCCGCCCACCCCGTCTGTCCGGTGCCCTGTGGCTGCCACTGACTGCTGCCATCGCTGTCCCCCTTTGCCGGCTGCCCCCAACTCCCAGCAGCACGCTGTTACTGGTGGACACACAGTCGGAGCCACGTTTTGCAGCCTGGCTCATCCTCTCCACTCCTCCCATGCTCCCAGGGCTGGTTGGAGTGGCTGTGACTAGCATATGAGACCCCTCGGGACCAGTCTCACTCATGGGGGTTGCCCTTGCCCCATCAGGTACATAGCAGAGCTTGCGGGGACAGGAAGGTGACAGACCATGGGAAGAGCGGGGCATGCCGGGGTTAGGATTTACCCATCCAGCTGCCCTTACCTGGCACCAGCTGGATCACTGGTTCTCAACATTTTTATCCTTAAGGCCCCTCCAAGTCTCTTCTGCAGTTGGATTCTGGCTCAGTGATTCTCACCTGGGAGGGTGGAAGGGAGGAAAGGCTAAGGTGACCATCTAATAATCATGCTTTGCCCTCATGTAGCACTTGTCATCCATGCATCTCATAGTCCTTCATAAACAAGTACGGTCATAAATAGTATGGGGGCCAGCAGTGGGATGGAAGTGGATGAAGTCTTTGGCCAAAAGGTACCAATTTATTAAGCTTTTTAGCAGTCGGCATTGATCTGTGCTCGTATTTTCCTTGCAGGTGAAGTGCTCATACATATACGTGTGGTTGTTAAACTAGAAGCACATACATAGATGTTAATACATTTTCATAGAGCTCTTATAGTTATGTAGATTTGTAGTGCACAGGTGTGGGTATTGGTGCCTGCCATTTTACACACGCACACAAGCAGATACAGCCTAGCGTCCGAGCTGAACGTGTCCACCAGGTGGTCGGGTCTCCTGGCCACTATTTTCTAATAAAGGATGGCTCTTTGAATAGTTTTAACAGGGGGAGTTGGAGCTCACAGCCCAGACATGTGGCGGTCAACTCTGCCTTCCCTCATTTTGCTTTCTTTGTTCATCAGTCTGATCTTTGCATGTGGCGAGCGTAGTTTAAACTTTTTGCTTTAGAAAGATGCCTCTTTCTCAGTCACTTGGCACGAAAAGCATCCTCTGTAAATAGCCCTTCTGACATCTGTTTGGGTTTTTCATGCCTCCAGTTTGCGAGGATGAGACAAACATAGGAGTTGTCATAATTGGAGCAGATTCCATCTGTTTGGTTGCTTCTGCTGCTGTATAACTGGACCCTGCCTGTATCCTTCAGCTGAAGCCTTTGGGCCAGCTGTGTCTACCCAGTACATGTGCAGCTTGCCAAAGCTTACCGCTCCAAACAGGCTTACTGTGAGCGGAGTTGCAGATCCCTCGAGAAAAAGCTGGCTTTTCATCTGGTCCGAAGAGGCCATCAAAGTCTCTCCTAAAAGGAACGTCTCTGCCAAGAGAAGGGAAGAAAGTGCAAAGGTTCGTGGTCGGTCCCTTCCTTCGGAGCCAGCCTTGCTGGCTCGTTCGGCCTCTCTTGCCTGTCGAATGCTTTGCCATCGAACTGTTTTGTCTCAGTGGGAAGAGGTGGATTTTTTCCAGCATTGCCTCGCAGTGAGAAGTCTTTGGAAATCCTGCTTCAGTTTTCTTTAATTATGTCTTCAGACCTTCGTCTGGACATGCTTATTGGGAAGAGTCGAGTGAAACACCAAAGCCCCCTGCATTATTCCTCTCCTGATTTGTTTCTCCTGCTGAGATGATTAGCTCCCCAGTCAAGACTCTGCATCCCCAAATCCTGAACTCTCTCTCGGCATTTTTTCATCACTGTTAACATTTAATATGTGGTATTGAAGATTATTATACCCTGGGTATGTTAAAAATTGATAAACCTGTTAAGGGAAACGCAGGGCAGGTGAACTTTCAAATTACAATGGATTGCTTTCCCAGAAAAATTAAATTGATTTTTACGTACACTAGAGGATATTACTTCCACATGGTAAAATTCACCTTAAGTGATTTGGTTAACACACACTGTGTTAGTTGAAAGCCTTTGTTAGCTGTGTATCTAGAGGTAAAGTTTTCCAAATGATTTTAAACTCAATTAAATTGGTTTAACTGCCAGAGTAGGCAAAAATCTAATAAAAACACATGCCCACACACCCATACCCACATGTGTGTATAAGAAGGAAGATTTCTTTTTTATATATACACATACACACACACACACAACAAATCTCCATTCCTCTCTCATATATAAAAGCAAGAAATCTCTATTCTTAAAACGCACATTCCCCTGCCCCAAATAACTTTAAATAACACTGAAATTTTCCTTTCTTCTCTGCATTGTTCATTCATTCTGTCCAGATGTTCAGTGTAGTCCTATATACAGCAACAAATATATAATATAATATAATATCTCTATATATGTATATATCAGATATTAAATATTTTTTTCAATAAAAATTATGAAATAGAGTTATCTTGTAGGTGGGTACATAAATTAAGCAGAATAAGGTAAAATATTTACCTACTTTCTAAAACAAATCTGTTGAGCTTATTTATAGTTCTCTTGTCACAGCAAAAAGTTAAAAGGTACTAACACTAAACTCTTTGTTAAAGATTGTTTTTTGCAAATCAGAATCTTAAATTTACTTAGGATTTTTACCCAAGTACTGAAATCTTCTGCTCTAAGGAGATGCTGTTAATGTTTTGTTTATTACTTAGTATTTTTTGAAAGTGCACTTTCCGTCTGTTTGCATGGGTGTTTAGTACAGATGCTGAAGTCTGATTTACCAAGAGCCACTAAAATGCAGTGTTTTCCATATAGCCTGAAAGAGTCCCAGAATTAAAGGCTTGATGGATAGGCGTTGTTTTCTGGCATTAACGCTATGCAGACCAGATCCTGACCTGCGGAGGAGCTCTGCCAGTACAACAGTGGCAGGTTGCAGCCCCAAAAACAGAGTCGGACCCTCTGGGTTTGTCTACACTGCATGATGCAGCAGTGCGTAGAGAAACATGAGCTAGGTCTGGTACTAGAGTCAGCCTAACCACATTCACGCAGACTTACCCTGCTCTCCAGGTCGTTCGACGCCTGCTCTGTATTGGGCTGCACGGTACGGTGTCAGCAAGCCCTTCCTTATCAACGAGTAAAGCTCTGTAGACAGCAATGTCTCTCCTGGGAACTGCATCTCATGAAGGGCTTGTCTTCAGCATGCTCTCTGCAGGAAGGAGCCTGTGCATGCAGCAGACTCTAAGCCTACTTCTTGGACACTCGCAGCCTACTCCTGCAGATTTACTTAGGTCTAACATTGCATGATGCTATAAGACAGCGGTTTCCAATCTGTGGTACGGGTACCACCAGTGGTATGCAGACATCCTGTCGGTGGTACACATTAACAGATATATTGTAATTACTTTATATGACAAATTTGCTGGTGGTACTTAAAGTTGAACTAAAGAATTTGCTGGTGGTATTTAAGGTTGTATCGTTTTAAATTGGCGGTGCCTAATCTGTTGGAGTTTGGGAACTGCTGGTATCGGAGAAAGGGAAGAGTAATACAACAGTATGCTAGACTGTAAATGATAGGCTTCCTGGAAGTAGGCTTGGAAGTGATTAAAATCCATAAGCTTGCATCTGGACCCCATGACCCCTCTGCAACCAAAACCACACGAAGGGATCTGTGAAGCCAACTGGAACATCCTGGGGTGTAATTTGAACAGCTCATCTCTCCCACAGAGAGACTCCACTTCCCTCGCTGGCCCCCTTTTTTTTCCTTCCTCTCGCACACTTCAGCGACGAGCCCTAAGCATAGATCAGATCGAGCAAATAGGAATCAATTATGTTTTATGAGGTTAAATGGACCATAATGAAAAGTCTGTTGATATGGCACATATTTATTATCATTAATCTACATAAAAATGAATGATACTGATGTAAAAATAATGTTAGCAATGTTGATGTGACTTGAATATTGAAGCCCCAGATGAGGTCATACCATGGTATCCACTCACCTTGGGAGGAAAGGAAATGCTGCCAGTGTAAAGCATATTTACAGAGCGCGAGCAGAGGTGGTGGAGCGATGGGGGAATTCATCGGAGAATTTAGCAGCAACTGTACAAATATTCGATAGCAAACAAGTGAGTACTACAGCGTGCGTGATCCACAAGACAACATGAAAAACACCCCGATAGAAAGGAGGAACCTGCAAGTCCAACAAACCCCAGCAGGAAATGTGGTGTAATGGTCTCATTGCTCCAGAGAGTCAGAAATATGTTCTTTAATAAGATTCGTGCTTTCCCTTTTTTAAACTTTCTTCCTATATAACAACCTGCTTTCTGGGTCCAGATCCTCTTATTCAAGTGCATGTGGCCTGCACGTCAAAGGCATTCAGCGCCTTCAGCTTCCACTGATTTTGGTGAGACGTTCAGGAAGTCGCAACCTCTGAACATTCCCATTTTCCCATGTCCGAGAGGTTAAGAACGTGACAGGAGTTGTACAAGGTTCGTTTGTCCCCAGGAGGAGATGTTCTCTGGGGCCAAGGTTATCCTTTGCTTGCTTGCGTGCGTGCACCTTTGTCACGTCATCACCTGTTCGCCGCGAGGTGACCTGAAGAACCTGACGTTGGCGACTTGCCTTTGGGAATAAGAGATGCAGACGAAATGTTAGTGTGCAGAATACGTCTGACGTCAATAAGTTCCACCAGCGGCCAGCGGACCTCTGCCCTTAATAAAAGGGCAGGCCAGTTTTACTTTGCAAAGTGTCAAAACCTGAAACGGAGCATAACGATAGGAGTAATCCAATATTAAGGCACCACAGCCCGGTGCGAGAGACATCTCCTGGTGTTCATGAAATTTGAATGCATTAATGATACTCTTAGAAGGATTTCTTTCAGCATTAGCAGGTGACAGGTTCAGTGGAGACTTCTGGAAGGATTTTTATCTTGAGAAAAGAGAAAAACATGCCTTGCAGAATTTCGTGATGCTTCTAACTTCCTCCTGGATAATCATTATATATAAGTGGCGTTGCTCCACTGCTGGAGAGAAATATAAATATTTAATTTTCCTTCTTTAAAATAATATTTGTCTGAAAAGAAAATTGACACTTTGTGGATAGCTTTTCCTTGCTCCTTTTTTTTTTTCCTCCCTCCAATTAAAATTTAATTATAGATTTACATTCCACAGGCTATGGCATCTTTTAGAATTAGTTTTTGCTTACTGAACTGTAACCACAAATTTCACGTAAGCACAAAACAATTACCCTTTAATGTCAAATAACAGATTTTGTCACCATGATTGATTTTTTTTATATACTAAAGACGAGTGAGATTTCAAGAGACTTTGATGTTTGCTTTTTGATCTTTTGACTCTTCTCTTTGTCTGGTACATAAAACAATAGACGCAGTTCTCATTCTTTTGTTCATACCCTTAACATTAAATCAAGGCTGGAAGTCATAAAAGAGAAATAGAACAGTATAATTATGCATTTTTATACCATCTAAGTACTGCAAAGTTTTGAATCATTACAGAAGCCTGCAGAGGCCGTGGTCAGTGGTATTTCTAAAAGGTGGAATAAAACTATTAAACTGAAAAAGTATTCAGAAAAATATTCAGTTTTGGAAGGGCTACATTGATCTGTTTTCTGTTGGAGTCATATTTAGCTAAACTCTCACTTATTTTATCATTTACTCAATAAATACCTTTTATTAACATTGGTTTT
Source organism: Alligator mississippiensis (assembly GCF_030867095.1). Classification (NCBI taxonomy): domain Eukaryota; kingdom Metazoa; phylum Chordata; order Crocodylia; family Alligatoridae; genus Alligator; species Alligator mississippiensis. The sequence goes on from NC_081835.1 coordinate 2,465,785, forward strand.
TCAATAACTCTGCTGCATTTTTTATTGCTGTAGCAGTTTCTTCTGGTTCTTATTGGGGTTTTTTTTTAAGTTGCCAGCAGCATATTCAGCCAGATGGAAGATGCTCTACATACCCATACTTCTGACCCAGACATAGGGGCTTCATATATAGGCTTCTTGGAAACACAAAATTTGAGTGACTCTTGTCCTGTCCGTCTCTTCAGTTACTGTTTGACTGTTTTTCCTTATTCCCTTAATCTTGAAAGTGGGCACTTGGTTGTGCCCTACCCAACTCAGCCAGCTTCTACAATGGAGTTGGCACTTGTCATGAAAAAAGCTCCAGTCTCTTTGCTTAGTGATTTTACTGCTTTCTGGGTGATGGCATATTTTCCTTTGGAGGATCAGACTTGTCCACTGCTGAAGAAAAGAGCTGTGTGTAGAAGGGTGCATTGCAAAGCTTTCAAGCCCCTAGTTTGGATAAATTGCCTTAGTGAAAAGTAGAGGTGCACCAATATATCAGTCCATATCGTATTGGCATCGATAAAAGAAAAATGACATTATTGGCTCTAGGCTGTTTTTGGCCTCTGTAGTCGATAATGTCACCGATTTTAAATGCTGCGGCCAGGAATGCAGCCCAGCAGCTTGTAGAGCAGCGCCTGGCCAGTAAGTGTGTGAGGGGGAAGGGGTGTGGGGAGGAGAAGAGGCGAGGGGGGGCAGATCGAGGCCTCTGCGGTGAGGGAGGGAGTGGGCTGGGGCAGGTGGTGCCTAGCTGGAGCAGGGTTAGGTGCAGGATGGAGCCATGGGGGGCTCATCCAGGGGGGCAGGGTCCCACTGTGTGCACTCTCAAGGCAGGCATGGGGGGCACGTGCCCCCAGATTTCTGCATGGGGCAAGGGTGGGCTGGGGGCTTCGCTTGCCTGTTCCTGGCGAGAGGGCTGGTTTGGGGCTGCGCCCGGAGCGGGTGGTGGCTCTGGGAGAGGGGTTATGGGGGGGGGGCTACAGGGAATTTTGGGTTGGCTATAGCCGCCTTCTCCCAGCGCTGCTGCCGCCTGCACCAAGCACAGCACCGGCCCAGCACAGTCAAAAAAATCTTGATCGCTGCACTCCCAGTGAAAAGCTTTGTCTGCAAGGAGCAGCCTGATTGACATGTGAGTATTATTATGCAGCACAGATGACACACACCTTCCTATGCGGGCAGGAGCCGTGCTGGGGAGTGACAGGTCTTGCGTTCCTCCGTTGTACATCCAGCATGAGCTGGTGATGAGGCTGAGTACATGGCCTTTGCAGAGATGTTGATATTCCCATGGGGAATGGAAGAGAGTGGTGCTTGACCAGAGGAGGTTGCCATGTTCTCTCCATCCCCCTCACATGCAGCATGCTTGTAGGGACTAGCAGGCTGTTTGCCTAGATTAATTTTTTTTAAAATATAAAATGCAAACGAAGAGTAGCCTGGGTAGCAGCAAAGGTTTATTGAAAGCATTTGCCTGCCCTGCATTACTGTAGTGGAAAATCACTACCAAGGAGACAGGAAAAGGCTGCCTAGCCATGATTCTCAATTGCTCGGTGCAGCCTTACATCTCTTTAAGAAGCTAGTTGGTCCATTAAAATGTTAAGTTTTAATTTTGTCAAACCTGCCAGTTGCAATTAAGGAAGCACTGAAGGTCAGTAGTGAGGGGCCAGAAGAGGTGGGAGTTAACATAAGGGAAGCGTCAAGATATAGCAACCATTGGCCATAAAACTACCAACGTTAAAAACCAGTGTAAATAAAAGCTTACTCTTTGGAGACCTCTTTCAAACTAGGATGCTTGATTTGTCCCTGTGGAGCTCATTACCTCTTGAGTGTGCTCATCTCTTTATTGGTTTCTTTTTTGCATTGGCAATGTGTCTTAGGGTGTTCCCTGCCCGCTTGGAATATAGAAGTAGCATCTAGTATCACACACAATCACAGCAGTCTTTTTCCTACCTTTCTTAGCCTGAGAGTGGCCTATGGCTGTGATAGTATTTAAAAGATGGTGCAAAATGAATTGGCCAAACATTCACCAACAATGGATGGAAAGCAGATTTGTTTTTGGATTGGGCATGGAGCCTAAGACTATTTCTAATCCTGTTGTTTCCTTCCTCTAATTCCTCTCTGGCAGCTATAAAAATTAAATAAATAAAAGAAAAGAAAAAAGAAAAAAAAAAAAGAAAAAATATGGCTACCTACCCTCAAGGGCATTGTAGCAGTGTCCGTCTTCTGACTATTACAGCTGTTGAGACAGCTTTGTTCAGGAAGAAAATTGATATTTTCCATTGTGCTTACATTTGTAGTGAACAGAAGGCCTGGTGGTATCTGTTCAGTCTCTTCATTGTCCCACGCAGTTTACTCCTTGGAGAACAAGCTTTTGTGTGATAAACAGCAATAATATCAAGTCTGTGAATCATCCATTCAGAGGAAGCAGTGATAGTTGGGTGCACATCTGCATTTCTTTTATAAAACAAAATAACAATCCAGAACGACCCCATTCAGATGAACAGAGGCTGCTTTCACTCTGCCTTCTCCGCTTTCAGAGGCCATACGTATTTCAGGAGAGTAACCAAATTGTTGATGGTTGACTTGAGAATGGTTCTCCAGTCTTGGTTAATGCTCACATTTTTCCGGCCTCTGTAGCCTTCTCAACCTAAAAGGAGTTTATGCTCAGGACAAGAGGAGTCACTGTGTAAACGACATTATGGAGTCTCTTATTTAGCTTACCATTTTTGCTGCCTTCGTGATAGAGATGAAGTTTGCGAATTTTAGTGTGGTGATTGTTGCTTGAGCTCCGTATGAAAAATGAGACATGCTTTCGTTTCTTGAGAATTTTGGTAATGGAAGAAGTGGTCTTAATGCTTCTATTCCCACTTGTTTTTAGGTACTTTAAGTAAAAGGAAATTAATTTTCCAGCAAGGAAGATAAATCTGTAGGGAAATAATTAGAAATTGAACAGCGATACATTGCCACTATTTTGATTTAACATTATATACCGTAACATCTGCATCTAAGGGAACAATAGAGGAAGTCCCATGCAACGACACTGAACTGCAGCCAATTCTGTTTGCATTTACTGCCCCTAGCTGAATAGCAAAAATGATTGCAGCCACTTCCTGAATTAATGTGCCTGTGCCTATGTGAATTAGAATATGCACGGGGAAATAAAGTACAATAAACTGTTCATCCAGCGGTGTTAATTCTCATAAATTGAAGACTCAAGAAACCAAGTTAAGCCAGTGCGAAAGCATTTGATAAATGTTTCCATTTTATACCCCAGATGATGTACGTGTATTATATATCGATGATGGACTACTTCCCATTTTAACAGAGTAACGAAGCATCATGGTAATTGGGCAATACTAACATCAAACATTTTTAATACCGGTGTGGCTTTATAGCTGGCATCCAAGAATTTTTAAAGAGCTGGCTCAGAAGCTTTCTGGACCCGTCATGTTGGCTTCCAGTGTGGATGAGCACACTAGAAAACTAGTCACTGATGCACAACCATCTTTCTCGTTCGGCTAGCTAGGCACAGCCAAGGTACACATGTACGTACCTCTAGAGTGACACAACGCAGGGGAGTAGGTTGTGGTCTGAGAGGTCCTCACTCGCATGAAAGCCCGTCTGGATCCCATAAACAGCTGAACAAGAGCTCGGTAGCGTATGAACGGCGAGTCTCCGGTAGGTGGAATAAGGAGGTTGTAGGCCCGTCCATGAAGCTGTACTGTAGACTGTTATGCAGCACATGGACTCAGCACAGGTATTTTCTCTTGCTCTGTGTATTATGCGCAGCAGTAGAAACCAAAAGTGCACTTCTCCAGCACGGCTATTGTAACTGCATCAGAATAAAATGCAAACATCTTTTAAACATCCCTATCTGGTGCCTTATTTTTTTTTGTTTAGAATAATATTTCGAGCTTGTTGTTAGTTTGATGCTTGAAAACTCAATATATTCTACAGAGCATCATCAGCACTGGTCTCCTCTAAAGCTAGTAATAATTACGGTGACATAGACCTTGAAGGTACGTTGTTGAGAGAAAATCATCTTTTAATCAGGTGTGTTGGCTGACAGTAGTTGCATTCTAGGTCAAAGCATTAGTTAATGCTTTGTAGGCACATTGCAGCTGTTGAAACAATATGAATTTGGTGAGTGGAGTCATGCCAAGTAAGACTTGCATCTCCTTATTATGCTTCAGGAGCTGTAGCTTTCAACAAGCCGCCTGCCCTGCAGTGGCTCAGATCATTGCGTTGCTATGTCATGCTGAATAATTCGCAGCATTTAGCACTTAAATTGGCTCATTGCAGACAATCCAATTAGAATAAAGTCTATTATCGTTTTGGTACCTTGGAATGAAATGGAGTGTTTAAGTGATGAGCGTGCCATGCAGGCGGTGGTGTTTCTTATAACTTCCCCTTAGTCTTGCAGGTTTCTTGTCGTGTGCTGAAATGGTGCCTGATACTAAGTGTTCCCCTGAACAATGAGAGCTGCTTCTGCCTTGCCTTCCAAGAAGAGCTATCTTTTCATCTATCGATGTACTGAGCAAGAGATAACAGAAGTTCTTTGTCTTCTGGTCTACTCACATATAAAACTCCTAGTGTTTTTCCTTTGGTCAAGGTCAGGAGTGTTAAAATACCTTGTATCTTAATCAAAGGTAGTCTTGTGGTTTAAACGCAAGGGCCTAGATCTCTCGCTGGTGTGAATTGTTGCAGCCCTCATTTCAGTGGCACTGACTTAGACCGGCTGGTGCCGGAGCAGAAGTCAGGAGCCGGGGCTTTCTTCTCCACTCTGCCACACATCTCTTGGGTGACCTTGTGCAAGTCATTTAGGGCTGAATTTACAAAGGTATTTGGTTTCATAAAGATGCAGATCAGTGCTTAGTGGCATTTGCAGAAGTGCCCGAGTGAATTAGATGCTTAAATCTCATTGACCTAATTGGGACTTAGGCACCTAAACTGCTGAGGCAGTTTTGCAGTTCCCATTAGACTCCCATCTGCATCTTTGTGCCTAAATACCTTTGTAAATCTGACTCTCAGCTGCTCTCTCCTTTAAATTTCCCCATCTGCCCTGCTTCCTGGGGATGTTGTAAGGTTTAATTCATTAATGTTTTAATAACCTTGAAATCCTCTGATGTGAGGCACTTTAAAGATGCGAAGTATTACCAAACATGTGGTTTTTAGTAATGCAATAAAATATCTCCGCTTATCATGCAATAGAAAAAGTGCAGTCAAAAGAGCTGAAAAGCCAGTGGAAATAAAATATGACCTAAGCAGTGATCATATATTCAGATACTTTATCTAAGGCATAAGATACCAAGAATACATGGACAAGAAAATGCTTAGCTAAAAGGATGGGAGAAAAATAGAATGATTTATTGTGATTTTTTTAAATTACTTTTCTTTTAACAGTGTTCTTGATGAGCATGATGCTTTAGAGATAGGAGATAAGAGCCAATTTCATCACTAGGATCTCTTGGCTTCAGTGGGGCTGGGTGTGCGCATGTCCTGGTTCGCCGGGGTGAGCTCACTTAGATGGGTTACACCAAATTGCGAGAGGTAGGGATCAGGGGTTAGGGAATCGTAATAATAAACAAAGGGAAGCCAATACAGAGACGCTCCTGAAATTGCTGTTCGGGCATAGAGCAGAGATCAGGTGAGTTTTCCACTTTATGAGGTTTTTCCTATCAAAGAAATCGTGCCTCATAACTAAAATTGTGTGTAGGTTGTCCTAGTCCTTTAAACAGCCAGGCCTTTTTTTCTGCAGAAGCTTGTAGATGGGTTTAAGTTAACGTACTTGGAATAGGTTCGTTATTTCAGAGAAATTACTCGTGGCATGTAATGTTAGGTGCATAGAATCAGAAAAAACCGGGATGGGAGAGAATGCCAGAAGTCATCAAGACCAAACCCTGCTCGGTGCAGGAACATCCATGTCTAAACCATCACGGACAAGGGAGAGGATGTCAGAAGGCATCTCGATCAAACCCTGCTCGGTGCAGGGACATCCATGTCTAAACCATCACAGACACGTTTTTGCATTTATACTTCCAGCGACAGGGATTTCACAGTCGCTCTCCAGGACAATGGTCCTCAACCAGCGTGCCGTGACCCTGCTCGGGGTGCCATGGCATGGGGGTCGTTGCATCCAGGGTAATATGCCTCGTGCAGATCAAGGGGCAGATTGGGAAATGGCTGTAGCCAGAGCCCACACTCCTGCCACAGCCCTTACCAGTCTGACCCCACATGCTCCTCCCAGAAGCAGAGGTGCACTGGGCAGGTAGGACTATCGTGCACCCCTCTGTTTCCAGGAGGAGCACGTGGGGTTGGTCTGCGAAGGGCTGTGGTGAGAGTGCAGGCTCTAGCTAAAACCCCAATACAGGCATAATATATATGGGCCATGCCAGTGTGGTGTGGCATCGTTTGTAGTGTCACGGCCAAGTGTTAAATTTATGACATACGTGCAGCATCACTGAGTGAGCTGTGGTCTGCCTGAGCCTGGAAGGCCCGTCAGGCCAGCCTGGTACGCCATGCCAGCTTCCCGAGCCAGCAGCACACAAGGGAGTGATGTGCTAGCATTCATGTCCATGCTGCTTGTGACTTCCCAGCCCAAATGACAAGGTGCCCATTTGACTGCAAGCAGGCCTGGCATCAGTCTTGAACTTAGCCTTGAAGTTGCAGGAGGAAGCCTGAGCCAGTCTGTCTCCTTGCCCCTGCGTGCAATCTGTTGCATATTATCCAAAACAGCTGGATAAATCAAATCCATTCTTTGCAGGGTAGATAGAAGCAAAATTGGCTATGTGCCATATATATAATTTGCAGCATTTTCCTCCAAAGTAATATTTTAATATACTAGTAGAAAAATAAATACAGTACCTGTTTCATTAACTCATGCACCTTGTGTCCGGTGTCTGAAATGTCACGGCAGCCCCTAGATGCACGTCATATTCCTTGTTGCTCTATCAGTTGCAATAGGATGCGTCTGTGCCCGTGAGCTTTATGTTACCTTGATCTTGGCCTAGTTGGGTCTTAGTGCCCAGTCCTGCACATATGTATGAAAAAACTCGGTCCCTGCTCCAAAGAATTGACGGCCCAAAATTGGCTTTCTCGCTACGTGGATTTTAGACAAGCATTTTACTAAAGGGATTTGTTCAGCCCAAGGAAAATCTGGAGTTTCTAAACATGCCTGGCCTATTCTTTGCCATTGACCTTGGTGCAGTTCTCAGGAATGCGGCAAAGTGATCATAGAAGTTAGCCCAAACGCTGGCTTGAAAATCAGCCTGGTGTTCAGCTCTTTTTAAAATCTTCTTTTCCCACTCGTCAACATGACTGGCTGGCAGAGATGCTATTTGATCTAATATTACGTAGCTCGTGTCTTCAGAGTTTCATCCTCATATTCAGAATTTTATAAGATGGCTCTCAAGGTGCAATTTAGGCCTTTTTTGCACCTGTTGGTGATATCAGGAAGGGGCAAGAAATAAGGAAAATGCTGCATTTTTCTTTCTGCATATACATTGCTGTAAATGAAGTTTCTGCGCAATGGAAAGAACACGGTTTAGTTAGTAATCATTAATTTTAGAGCAGAGGGGATTTTTTTTAGTTTGTATACTCCAGGGCTCTCGAATAGAAGAGTCAATTAAAGGAACACACAAGGAGCAGTTAGTTTTAAACATCTTAAAAATTGGGGTTTCAAATGGAGGTGCTATCCCAACTTGAACTACACAGTAGCATGGCTACTGCAAAGGCATAATAATATGGCAATAGCTAGAGTTGATGCAGCAGGTAATGAATCTTCAGTTTGCTTTGAATTTTATTATCGAATGGAAGGTTTCAGCTCGAGCCGGTTTCTTGTTGTCACAAGAGCAGTATTTGCATAATTAAATAAATGATCTTAAAACTGTCTGCTCCGATGTGGTTGTGAAATACAACAATTTTTTTTGTGTCAGTACTCAAGTTCAGTCATGGATTATTGGAAAATGCATCAGAGAAAATTAACATCAAACCTTTTGGTCTTTATGGAAACTGTAGTAAGCAGGTGACTTCCTGAACCAAGATCCTGGGTTCTGTTTCTCTTTTCATCTCACTTAATTGAGCTCTTCAGTAGCTTTTCATTTAAGAGATAGAAGCACAAAGGATATGTTGAGGACTTTTGTTGTAGGCAAAAACAGGTCTGTAGTTGCAAATAAGCCTGATGGTAACATGTGGAAGGAAAGAGTGGAGACAGGCTGAGGTGGTCCTGAATTTTATTTACTTTACATATTTAATCAAACAGATTATACTAAGACTGCACAGTGTAGAAACGTTTAAAAGACGTTTCAAGGATATAGCTTCTGTTCCTTTCCTCTTTCTTCATTGCACGTTTTCTGTAATGACTATTGCTGTGGACAGAAATGATCGGTGCAACCCAGCAGTCCGTGTGCGCGAGGTGTTTTCAGTTGTGTGCCTGATGCACGCAGGTCATTGTTCTGTTATAGCTGCAGTAACATGATTATTAGCTCCAGAAATCCCTGGTTTCAGCAGTCGTTAACAATTAAGATCTGTAGGGCACGTGGGAGGCAATCCCTTTGCAGGTCATGAGCCATGGAGGTTGGTACTGATTGGCATCGGTGCAAGCCTAAGTCAGGCCTTCCATTAGCAGAACAAAGGTGCCAAATTGTGCCGTTTCGTCTTGCTCCAGGTTCTTCTTACTGCATTGGGGTTTGTGCATGTAAAGTATGGCGGGATATGGTCTTCTCTTAGCAGAGCTTGCCGTTCACATAAGTAGATTTACAGAACAAGAAGATTCACAGAACAAGTAGATTTAACCTAAAATGCAGTTAACTTGGGACAGGTTTATGGAGGAACAATCTGTCGCAGAAACAAACTGGCAGATGTTGGCAATGTGAATGCAAGAGCTTTACAACTGTTGCAAGTGAGGGACAGCACTGAGACCACTGGAAGTTGGAGGTAGTAGGGTATACAGGCAACTCCACTCAGTGCTCTTAATTGGTTCCTGAAAACCTGAGCATTAAGCGAAACGGAAAGTATTTGACAACCCAAGGTGGCGACCACGAGCCTTATAACGAAACTTGCCGAGCGCTAAGTGGAATCAGGTATCAATTTAACATGAGCATTATAGCAAAATAGCGCTAAGCAAAACGGCGTTAAACAGGAGTTGCCAGTACCCACAGACCTCAGCACTTGTCTAACCCACTGGTCAGCATGTTCTAGGTCTTCCTCTGTGTCCCCTCTGCAGAGGGTATAACTGTCATGAACTTAATTAGTCACTTAATTAGACACTTTATCTTGAGTTACAGCAATGCAGGCTTCTAACAGCTGTAGTGTAGAGGCCCCTGGCTCATTGCACTGGGCTAGATGTCAGCTAAGGGTCTCGAAAAGTAAACAGCAAACCCCTTGTTCTCAATATTGCACTGTTGTAATAGTTGACCAACAGGTTATTCATAAATACTTTGATAAGTGGCACCTTAAGAAAATCATATCCTTGCTGATGGCCTGCAAAGCTTTCCACTTTTATTTGGAAATGGGAAGCAGATGCAGGTTGTTATGAGAGAATCCTGATTTTGAGTTTCTTTTTGCAGTGATTTGGGTCTAAAAATAGCATGATAGACCCTCAAATACAGATGACGGCGTACAGAGCAAAGGCTTGAAAAATCGCAGAGGACGTGATAGTGGAGTTTTCAAAAGCTGAAGTGATTTAGGCGTACAAGTCCATTGTAGATCAGTGGGATTTGTTCTTCTAAGTCACGTAGGCTCTTTTGAAAAACTCACAGGGAGCCTTGTTTACAGATTTGAAATGATGAATTTCCGCTCATATTTTAGCAGAGATGATTAGCTGCACCTGAAACCATGTGCATTCAGAGAGAATAAATATATAGCCCACTAGCTCTCAATCGGCTCCTATTGCTAGTTCAAGACTGGCCCGGGGCTTCTAGACTATCAGTAGGACAGCATCCAGGTACGTCGGCAGTGGTGTAAGATCTGGCTGTGTTTCTCAAGGGCTAATGCAGCTGATGAAGCCCGAGGTGAAGGGCTGGTGCGTTCTCCAGGGCACACTGACAATGTACAACCTGGCCGTGCTAAAGGCCATGCTGGAAGACCCTCTGTTTCTAGGTGCTGCCAAGCTTGAGGTGCTAGATATTGCATTTTGCTTTGAACCTGTCTTGCAAATCAAGCCAACCCCACACAGACGGTTAAGTCTGACCTGTTGTACCCGGTGGGGACTGTGCTTGCTGCCAGCTCAGGAAAGGCACCTGCCCTTCCAGTATTCAGTATTATCCTTTCATCCTGAAGACTCCCGCAGCACATAACCCCCTCCGTGTGCGCGTGGAAAATGATGGGGGGGGGGGGCAGTGTCTAACTAGCTACACAACTGTTCAAGTATCTGTGATTATTTGGGTGATGAAGTGAAATGCATGAGGCAGAAGTAAGGACACAGGGGAATGTATAGGCCAGTGGCTCTCAACCGTTTTAGACTCAAGGCCCACCCGGATAGACGATTTGAGGCACCCCTCGGAAAATACCGGCTCTTAGTTTTCACTCCTTTGTCTACCAAAAATCATAGGGCAAGCAATAATTGGGCTGTTTTTCTTTGCAAAGAACATAGAAAGACCCCAGTGATGGATTTCTATGCAAAATCCCTGGGTTTGTCCTGTGAATCATGTTTGCGAACTTAATGATAACACTGTGTGGCTCCCCGCATCCCTCCTGAAAGGATCTCAAGGCACCCCAGGGTGCCACGAGCATCACTGGTATAGGCCCTTCTTTGAGGGCTTTGCACGTCTCCCAGGCTGGCTCTGGATCTCATCCCACCACCCAACTGTGAGTCATTACAAGGCACTGTCACTTCTCATAAAAACAGTCAAAGAAAAATGTTGAAATGCCATATATATTTTCAAGCTTTGTAAGCTTCTGTAAAGGAATCAACTGTACCATGACATTTTCCAGATATAATAAAATGTCATAGTTCTACCAAAAAACCATGATTGATTGCCACTATAATCAGAGCCAGTATACACTGATGTACAGATTTTAAACTGTTTTTGCCTTTACGCATTTACTTGTTTAAACTGGCATTTCCTATTACCATATACAGACACCTAAATATGTCAAATGTTTGTAGTGTGTAGAGAGCTCTGTATCTTGAAAACATCACGGGTTGAATATGAACCTTGTAAAAACAAGTTTCCTGCAGGTTATCCAATGGGGCTGGGCATAATCCCCTGTTTGAAAAACATTTATAATAGTAAATGTGTGATTTGTGAAAGGGAAGAGCCTGATTTACAATAGCTGTTCAATCCTCTTTTAATCCACTGACTAAATTCGGCACAGTTTGATCCTAAACGCATTTCCCAGGATGTAGAACAAACATTTATTTGAAAAGAGTGGCTTAGCCCATTTCCATATGCTTTTAATTGTTCGATTCCTTTGAGAAAAGACCATTAATTAAGCCAAATTATACTTTGTGATTTTTTTTTCAGTGTGGATCCCTGCCCAAAATGTGATAAATTAGATGTTAAACTGACTCGAGTAGTGACCTCAGAGATTAACACAAAACTATTTTGATAACGAAAGAGAGGGCTCCTGGTTGACAGTCTGTGACCGTCACTCTTGAGTACAGTAAATTCATTCAATACCTGTCTTATTTGAAATGATTAACAGCGAACGGGCAGTTCCTGGCTCTTTGCAATGTTAGCCCTTTGACATTCCCATATTTCTTAGGGTTAAACCTAAATGTTGTAATCATTAAGGTACCAAAAGCAGCCTCCGGAACGGTATATTTTGCTGTTCGGATTCTGGCACCTTTTAATGCCATAGGAGCGCGTAGAAAGCTGCTGGGAATCCATACCAGGCACTATAGCTGTCATGCGGCTGAGGCTTCAAGTTACAAATAAAGCAATAATGAAATACAAGGGAATAATTAAATGTAAAGCCCTTAGTGATTTTTATTCCTGTGTTCTGATTTTTATGCATCAGCACAACTGCATTGCATGGGCAAAGAGCAGTAGCATTGCTCCACCACTTTTATGCCTGTCCGTGTATACATTGCGCGTATGTGCGTTTCATGCATTGAATGCACGCCCGCGCTGGCTGTATTGACCGCAGCACGAGGGGATGTGCATTCGTGCAATGTTTGTAATGCTATGTGACCACTAGATAAATGTCACTTCTTTATGCTCACTTCAGATATTTGATGGTGACCTTTGATAAGTATTCCTGTTGCCTTGCATTACTGGACAGCCAATCAATATACTTTGTGGTACGGCACCGTGTTTTACTGCAACCCAGTGCAATGGCAGTTCATCTTATAATTCTTCATTGAGCACGGAGACGATAGAGGTGGCTGATTAGGTGTCCTGAATGCGCGCTGAGGCTAATAACATTTTTAAAGAAACAAACCGTATCTGGCAATGTGTGTATCCATAACTTATTTCCCAAGATGGAGTTGGGGAGCCTTGCGTTTCGAACGACTGGCCGTTCTGCTCTGTTTTCCACTCCCCCTCTTACTTCAAATCCCAGCAAAGGGACTGAAGAGAGGCCGACTTGACCATCAGGCAGAGTGGATGATCTTTGCAGCTGTCTTTGTCAGCAAACCAACGGGGAGAGGCAAGAGTGTGGGAAGCCAGAAGGAAGGATATTGCTTCAGTCAGCTCGACAAGTAATTTGGGCCTGTGTGGGGGTTTTCAGGATGGGAATGAAGAGGAACAGATGGATCCCGGAGATTACCCAGTAGGATTTAGTGACCACATCAACGTGTCGAGTTGGGGGAGGTTATTCAGTTTTAAGAACTGCTCCGATTGCTTTTATTTAAGGCAGCCTGGAAACCACGGGCAGCGCTAATGCTGCGTGATATTTGGTTCCTCTAAATAGATTAGAAGGCTTATTTGAGATTACTCTCAAAGGACTAGATGAAGGCAGTCGAGCTGCTTGAAAATGGGTGTTTGTACCCAAAAGCTTGCCAAGAACAGTTTTTCCAACTATTTAGTTGGTCTAATAAAAGATATATCATGTTTGCCCAAAGAGACTTGTCTGCCTGGAGTAGAAATAGTAACTTCAAAGATGCATTGACTCCACAGATGAATTTGGTTTTGGTCAGTAGGCTGGGAAAGGTGGGCCCGTCTCGCTCCAAGTTGTTTCCCGTTTTCAGAGTGGGGCTACGTGGGATGGGAAGGGACCCATCTTACAACTTCCTCGCTCTGTTTGTGCTGGTCTTTTAATCGGGTTTTCAGCACCAGCCTTTATTTGGTGCAGAGTCACGGCCAAATAAGCAATCAGCAGATTGACCGATTCCTTCAGTAACAGGCATAAGTGAATTTAAAAGTCAGTGCCACCTTTCTTCCAAGGGGGTGGGTGTGGGGTCTCAGTTTTCATACAGCGGACAGGAGCCAAATCTCAACACGCAGCTGTCACCTTCATTTTTTAATTAAATGTATTTGTTTTTCCTTCAGAAAAAATAGGTTACCGGAGTTAAAACTATTGCATTAACTCTGAGATACAAGAACCACAAAACTGTGCCACATAGCTAGATTGTTTCTGACGCTGCTAAAATGAACGAGCTGGCTGGGTTTAAGATGGGTTTTCCAGGAGACCTATTTTAACTGTAGTGATACCACATGGATGCCACTAAGCAAACGGGGATTATTTCTCCTGGGCCATAAGTACGAGTGTCAAGGTGACGCGTCTGCCCTCTCCTGTCCTTTGGGCATCCTTAGTATGATCACTGATTTCCTGCAGTTTTATTCCACCATTTCTTACCGAGTTGTGCCTGCATTTCCTCTTTGTTACCTCCTTCAAATGCACTTGTGTGAGCAGTATTGCTGGTGAGATTGCTGCAGGGAAATGGTTGTAACTGCTCAACACGACCCAAACCCCAGTTATTTCAGAATACACACGTGGCAATCCTTGTGTAACTCGGTAGTGGATCGTATGCTTGCTAAGTAGCTGGAAGCAGGTGCCCATTTGCTCTAGATCTGCTGTTCGTTAGTCTTTAAACTGAAACAGGGAGTCATTCTCAGAAGGCAGGTAGCACTAGCATCTGCTCCATTTGCATGGGATGGAGTTGAGTTGCAAAGGCTCATGGTCCTTGACTGTAAGCCATGCCTGTGTCAGCTTTAAAGGTCTTTCCATGGCTTTTGAACAGGCAGTAATCACATGAGACACTGCTCTCCCCCTCCTCCCTTCTTCCACCCCTGAGCCAATTCACGGCATCCAGATGTAGTAACGGGCTGAGCAGAAGCAGCTAAAATCCCTACGGGCTGTGTCACTGTTGTTGATGTGTTTCATTGTGTAGTTCAGTCTTATACTTTTCACAGTTCCAAAAAACCAACTTCTTGCACTGCCAAATGTCATTTTTAATCCCGAAGAAGCATCTTTTGGACTGTCTGCATACATTTCCACCTTCAGCGTTGGTGAGAACCTTGTCACATAATTGATGCAACTCATAAACATTGTGAATTGCAGCTCTTCTTGCGACAACAGCTGGATTTAGTGCTGAATGCATTTATCGGGTTTGACTTCTGCCGTGGCATTAGCCAGAATGTTGTTTGACTGTAATGTGGAAATGATTGAATGGGAAAGTTTAGATGTGATGCCAGATTTCTCATCTTGTCTTCCCACTAGATAGTCCTGCCTTGCAAGCTCCATTTATAACATTGGGAGCCTGAGAAATGTCAACAGATTGAATTTTCGGTAGAGTAACTGATTCAGAGCAAGGTACTTCGATTGTACGTTGGGTACAAATGATGCCTGACACCTGAGTGCTCTCTTGCAGTTTGTGGCATTAGGGGCCATATATGAATTTTCTCCTCTTAAACTTCCTACTGTATTTATTAAGCACCTCAAACCACCCCAGTTACACATTTTTTCATCTTTACAAATTCCTGGTGCTGCTGACACGCTTTTAGGCAATGCCATAAAAACAAAACCACCCTTAGTCTTATTTTGGAGGAAGAACAAATTCTTTGCAGCAAGTGCTTTATGGCAACTTGAAGTGCAGGGCTGCTTCCTGCTTACCATCCCATGTTGGTTTGCTACTTCAGACAGATTCATTTTGACATGAGTGTTAATTTTTAGCACTTTCTCTTTGTTTCATCCTACAGGTTCTTCTACATGCCACATTTGATCTGTGTCCTAGATCGACTCTGGGATCTCCTGTTCTAGACATGGATGGGTTTTATGGTGTGTTTGGAAGAACAGAGAGGGGTGTCTGTTGATTCAGCGTAGCCATAGCTCTTGCATCTGGTTCAGTCATTGCCCCCCTGGTCTCCCAGATTCCCTATCTTTGCTCTGAGCTGAACGTGCTCGACCCATTCAGCCTGTCGTAAGGCTCTGCCTGGCTCCGGTGGGTCACGCGTGTCCTTGGAATGAGCGTGCGAGGCGGCTGGTGGAGAGAGTCGGACAATACGTAGTGCAGTGTTGTTTCTATGTGGGTGCCACGCAGTTGAAAGCCTTTGGATCCCCAGGTCCCTGTGGTGCAAACCCTTCTTTATACCCTCTGCTTGAGTGAGAACCTGGCACAGGAAGCGAGCAGTATTTTGTAGCCCTGAGAAGGCTATATGGTAGGATCTGGGTGGGGGCCAGCCTCTGTCCCCAGATTCTCTGCCATGGGACACAACTATATGGGGCTGCTTAGAAAACCCTCTGTCCCTTCTGCTGGCCACCTTATCAACACTTAAAAATGAAGTTGCTTGCAAACCTAGCTCCTGCAGTCTGCACCGATCCAGAGCTCGGAGTCGGCAGCCGCCAGGTCTCTTGACGCATGGCCCGTCCGGCAGCCAGCTGGCCGTTTCCATATATAAAAGTTTTGGCATAACCTTAAAAACAGATTTTGCTCCTGACAGAAAGATGCCTTGGCATAAACATGTCTGACTAGCAGTGCGGAGCGACTGTAAAAGGCACCACCATCGACAGCAACAATAAGCCAGGTCCTAGGAGCAAAGGACGGGTGTTTATGAATGCTGGCAAGCACATGCCTGCCCTGCCACGTGTGTGCACATATGGGAACATGTGCTTCTATCTGTTTTCCAGCTCTGTTGTTTTCTGTGGCTGGACCATAATACATCAGCTGCATGGTAATGTGAATGACCCTTTGGATTTCAAAAGATCCCTTAGGATATGATGGCAATGAAAGGGGAAAAAGAAGACTAGCTCTTAAAGGAGACACTTAATGTGGATTTGTGAGGATAGATTATATGAGCCTTTGACCAGCAGGAAAACAAAGCACCATTCTGAGAAATATGTCTTCATAATTTTCTCTTGCTAAAAAGGCTGCCTCTGACTTTGGAACAAATAATTGTTCATGCCAATAACTACAGGTATCATTGGCATGAAGAACTAGCATTGTCAAAATTGGAGGTCCAAACCTACAGCTGGTGTCAACGCGAGGGCTCCCTTCCCCTGTCAGTTTGTGTAAAAGCAGCTGATATATCCTTGTTGAAGGCAGGATAACCTCCTTTTCCAGGACCATGGATAAATTCAGCTCTCAAAATTCTCCAAGATGATTTTTTCACAGCATCTGTGTAGGGCAAAAGGCCTTGTTGAAGTTACTCTATGGGGAATGCTTTGCTGCTTTGGTAAGAGAGATGAAAATTTGGGCACTAGACTGGAAGAGACAGTTGCTCCAGAAGTAAAACCAAAAAAAAAAAAGGCTTGAAGGAATAGTTGATAATACAGTTCGTAAAGGAATGCCTTTAGAAGTGAAATGAAATCAGTTGAAGACCAGGTAATAAGTGAAAGAGCTTAAATACTGAAGCATCAGAATCGGAGCCTACCAACAGACATCACCCTTGTGCTGCTGCCAAAATCTGAGCAAACAGATGTCTTTGTCCTTGATTGTGCCGCAAATGCCCACATTTGTGAGTGTGGCAGTTCCTAGTCCTCATTAGTGCTGCCCTTTCACGGCTGACAGCTGTTCACTTACGGCAGGAGAGTGTGTGCAGCCTGGGCCTGCCCGCGCTCTCCAGCTGCCCCAGGCAGGCTCGTGGGGCTGCCCCTGCATGCCCTGGGAATCTCCCTGCAGGGGTATTTGGAGGGCATGCTTCTGCCATACCCCAGGAGGCAGAGGGATTCCTGGAGCATGCCTTGTTGCAAGTCAGGGCATGGTCTGCATGTGTAGGGGGGAAATTCCCACGGCACACATCACACTGCATCACCCTGACTTGAAGCATAGCACCCCTGGCGATTGTCCTCCAGGACTGGGTCCTGGGAGGGGTAGGAATCCGACAGCCCTGGCAATGTCTGTAGATGCCTGTGAAGGAGATCAGCTCTGCCAGGACACATCCAGGCACAGTTGATCCTTCTGCAGCCACTTCTGTTTATACCCTGAGGGTGTAGAAATGTTCCCCTTAGAGCAACTTCCAAAAGCTCCTAAGTCCCTTCCACCTTTACTGCACCTTGTGTGGAAGCAGCCAGACCAAAACCATGCTAAATGCTCCGTGTAGGATCCTCCTGCGTGAGGATTAGTTGCTACTAGGAATCCAGAATCCTGTTCTGGCTGGATTATCGTTTAGCATTGTTTAAGGCAAAGGAGGCTTAATGAGCGTGGGATGAGAATGCACTTTGTTTCCCCAACAACACGTTACTGCTTTCCTCTGCTTAACACTTGCCTGATGAGTTTGCAGAGAGGGAATCGGCTGAAGCTATTGGTTACTTTGCTGATTAGCAAAGAGGAAAGGATTAGCCCAGGGGCGGGCAATTATTTCAGGTGGAGGGCCACTTAACGAGTTTTGGCGAGCTGGTGCAGGCCACAAGGGTAGCCCTGCCCCTTGACAGGTGTCCCAGCCCCTGGTCGCTATTTTGGGACTGGAAGTCCCTTCCCTTACCCCGAGAAGTACTCCTTTTGGGAAGGGGGTTTACCATCTTGGAACTGGAAAAAAACAAATTGTATACTTAAAGTCAAACATTGACAATAACATATTATAACTTTACTTAAAAAAAATATTTTTGTCCTGATTTGTGTGTGTGTGTGTTGTGTACATAGAAGTGATTGCATGATCCCACTGTGGAGCTGCTGCATGCTCAGGGGGTGTCGGGACGCGCCACAGCTGGACTGTGCCTGGGCCAGGAGGAACCGAGGGACTCGTCATGGGCAGAATCTGGCCTGCACACCCCTGGATTAGCCTGAGCTGGGGACGTCTAGCTTTATGGTAGTGGTTGTGCCATCAGAAAGCTGACTTGGGTAGATCTTTTCTGCCCAGGTTGTTTGTATGATCTGACTCTGGGTACACGTGCCTGCTTCTTGGATTCCTGTTCTACTGAATTGGCATATTAGAAAGCACAGATTTCTGCTTGCTTGAACTGTAAACCAGGTCAGTACATTTGGGGAGGCTTTAAGAATGTCCTCCAATTATTAAGGGACATCTTCACATTAGTGTCAATGAAATAAAAGTTTGGAAAGGTGAACGGGGTGGAGGGGGAAGGGAATGAGTCCATTAATGGCCACTGAAGTTTTAAAAACTTACAGCAACATGATCAAGGAAACCAAAGTGCTATTCAGTAATCTCAGACTGTCCCCTGGAGAGATGTTTCGAGAACAGAAGCCAGAAATAATTCGATTTATGGAGAGGGGTTTTTTTTGGTTATGGCACAGGCACTATAAACATTTTATAGGCTTCATAAACCTGATTGACATGCACCCTTGAAGGAGCCCTCTGTATAATTCTGCCATAGATGATCGATATTGCAAGAACAACAGAAGTCGAAAAGGCCAGAGACCCTGTAGATGCAGTAGCGTGTTACATGTTGTGTGTTACCTGCACTAGCAGGATGGGATGTTGCGTGTTACATGTTAACTGTGTCTGCTGGAACCTGAAACGATGCCCATGAAATGGGGCATCCACTCCTCAGCTGCTCCTATGCCTCTTGAGATGCCAAACTGGAAGGGTGGGACCAAGTCCTAGAGCATGGTTGACCAGCTTGCCTCATGGGTGCCACAAGTGGCACATGATTGCCCAGAGAGGAGAAAGCGGAGCAGCAGATTGGGCAGGGTGCACAGGGCAGAGAGCAGAAAGCAGAGCAACAGATAAGGCACAGGGATGAGGATCTAAGTGGCACTTGGAGGTGTCGGGGCTAATTTGTGACATTCCTGCCAAAACAGTGGCCACCACTGGCCCAGGATGATAAGAAAAATAGCCCCACTTAATTCATTTTTGCTTTAGGCAGTGAGTGAGCAGGAGGCCGGGGCATGCTCAGTCTCCAGTTGAACTGTTTTAAGGAGCTCATCCTGCATGCAGGGAGAAGCTAATCCTCATCCTTCATCAGTGGAAATGCTGTTAGGGTGGCAAGGCTCCTGCTTTTACCATGGGGCTATCCTGGTAAATGCAGCAGTGGGAGCCCGGGCACTCCCAAGATCCTGGTCCTGTAGAGCTTAATTTTGTGCATGAGGGATTTCCTTGTCGATTTTTATCAGAGTTACTCCTGGTGTGTGAGTAAATGTGCAGGATGAGAGGCTAATTTTGAGCCCTTTGGAGCTGGATTGGACAAAACACCAGAAGTTAGAAGCCAGCAATGATGGGCAGGGAAAGTACAACCAATGTGAACAGTAGGAATTGCTCAACGTGTCCAAGTTCATTTCCCTGAAACTTTGGAAGGGTTGTTTTCACTTAATTTTTCTTTGCGGAACAATTTTCACTTTAATGAAAAATTCTAAGCAAAACAACTTTTTTCCAGTTTCAAATAAAATGAAACAATTTGTTTTCAAATATTTGTCAAAATTTGAAAACAGTTGAAATCACAGGTTTGGGTTGCAATGAAACAATTTTTCAAAGAAGGAAATCAGTTAAAAATTTCAGTCACTCATCCGTAGTGATGTATTTGTCCGATGTCTCTGAAGCATATTTGTCATCATGGGGCACAATTTTCCAAATGTCTTAGTGGTTTTTAAAAAAATAATAATGATGATACATCTTCATCCTGTCTCCTTTCCTTGCTGATGGATATTAAACATATGACTGATCCAGAAGATGCATAACTTGCTTTTTGCACAAAGGTCTCTTGCTTAAATATGAGAAGCAAACTCATTAAGTATATAAAAAAAATGTCCCCAGTATTTATATAGCAGATTAGAGGAAGTAGTGACTCAGTTTCTGTATATTGCTGTAGATCGGATAACACTGTCTTCAGGATTAGGTATTCACTTTTTTGACTTTTTGGGTTTGTGTGTATCATAAAGTCCTTAACTTATAAAACGAATAGGTACAAGAAAAATACTTGAATAGTTGGTTTTTAGAATAGTTTTTGAACCCGAAATCTTGCTTAATAACCATTCTCCAACCATTTGGGTTGGTCTAATAAAAGATATCAAATTCACCCAAGGAACCTTGTCTGCCTCTGTCCTTAGACCAACACGGCTACAACCTACACCCTTGAATAGTTGGTGCATTTAACTCCCCACATAGATATTGTTCTCTCTCCCCACATCTTTCTTGATCAGTAATTTTGAACAACTGCAAAACACAAATATTTAAACCATTCTTAAGGGATTAGTGATGGCTCCAAATGGATTAAAAGGGGGTAATCATTTTTACAGGCCATAGACCCGGTGCAAAGTTTGAGACAGGCCTCTCTGTATATCATCTCCTTGGCCTCCCATTCACGTCCCTTTATTGATCTGGCTGTTGAAAGAAGATTGTCTTCATCTTTATCAACCTTCACATGGGTTGTCATCAAGCCCACCTGAATATTCATTGGGGATATTTTGAGAGTTTCATGACATTTCTTGAAGGAACCCTGCTAGCAGGGACATGGATAAAATGTGGCTATTCTGGACTGTCCTGATATTTTCCATTTTCATGTAATTCAAGAAGCTGATTTACCACTACTTTAATAATAGAAATGAAAGAAAAAAATGGAAGACTTGAAGGAGTGCAAGTAGACCAGTGGTCAAACAAGTTTTTAAAGGCTTTTCTTAAAAGCTGGTTAGGCATGTTTCTGATGGAGAGGGCTGCCTGAACTAGTGGGCTCTGCTTTTTTTTTATGCATGTACAGTCTACCAGCACACACACACAATATTTGTGTGTGTGCTTTGCACAGGCTCACACATTCACACGGCATATCAAATTCCTGATTGGTTCAGCTGTCAGAGTGAAATTGGGGTATACATTTTTTTTAATGCTTTTTCACAGTAATATTTTTCCATTGGTGTTGAACCCCTGTAAAAGCAGACTCCACCAGAATAATTAAAAGAAATCCATTCGATACGTTTATAAGTACTAAACTAACCTCTAACAATTGTCTGCTGAAAAATAATCTGCAGTGAAATCAAGGAGCCCTGCAGGGGAAAGTGTAAAGAGACCGAATACCCAGGGGAGCTCCAGTCAGCAAGATGTGGAGTCCGCAAGTACTTAAGAAATCAAATGACAAAGGGAGCTTTGAAAAGAAATCAATTTGAGTGAAAAGAATGCATTTATCAGAGGTTTGATTAAACAATGCAAACATATCATGGGGAAGACTAGACATTTTTCAAATAACCAAGTGATTCAACCTGTAATAAATTGTGGTTGCTGTAAGCATGAGTTCTGTTTAATGGAAATGACATCATGGCTGAGATGCTGTCATACGTCTTGCAACCATTGCTTGTGCGCTGTCCAACAGAATTCAAGGCAATGGGAAAATTTGCAGATTTTGGTTGGACCATTTGTTATATAATCACTCTGCATGTGTGTGTGTGTGTGTGCGCGCGCGCGCCAACTTTTTCAGTTCATCATTATCCAAAGATTGTTAGACCTGATTCTTGTCTGTTTTCTGACCTCGAGGGCATATTATTGTTGCCAGGAAATGATCTCCATTTTTCCTTCTCTGAGAAGTAAATGTTAAATAAATTGAATTTTAATGTTTATCATTGTCCCATAGGAAAATAAAACCATTAGCTAATGACTACAGCAATGAATAAACTTTATTTAAATATGCTATGTTATTAATGAAGCTTTGGGTTAAAAATCCTTTTTTGAAAGGGACAGTATGACTTGCGGATATAGAATAAAGTCGTAAGCGACTCTTACAAGAATCTTTTCAATTGGGAAGTTATATATTTGCAAGTTTTTGTACTGAATATAAGACGCATTTAGTTAAAAAACAAAAAAAAAATAACACCCCCGCCAAAAACCAGAACAACCCCCTCCTGTTCTGTTACAGTATTATACCAGATTATCCCACAGTTACCCATTCTTTTAAGATATCCTTTCCCTTAGGTTTACCTTCGCAGAAGCATGGGATGCATAATTTTCATGGAATGATGCTCTGGGGATTAAAATTCATCTTTCTGTGCATCAAAGCTTTGGAGTTTTTTATTGAAGGAATTGCAAAATCTACATTGAAAGTTATTTTAATGGTGTTTATAATGCACAGTAGTTACGTGTTTTCTACATGCCATCACAAAAATAAATCTCCATGGTTCCATTTTGCTAAAATTAATTTTATTCTTTTGTTTGATGAGCTGTGCACATAATGCAGACCTGTGGCATGCATACAGCATCAGCTACTGGATCCACTTTGGGAGAAATGCTGTTCAAAATAAGCTCCCTCCCCAAATTTCACCAAACTACGCTCAGCTGATTTCCCCCTGCTCTTCCCACTGAGCAAAAGGCAAAGCCATACCTGAAAGGTCAACAAGTTTGGGCTTTGCTTGAGAAAAGTGGATCCAAGTTAAGGGTGTTCACAAAGCCCTGTCATTAGGACCTGAGCTCTGTACTGGGAGTGCATTGGCCCAAGCAGTGCCCATCTCATTTGTTCGTGTGGAATAAGATTTGCTCCCATGCAGCAATTTGGGAAGACCCTCTGTACTGCTCACTTCTCATTTAGGACCTTACTGGCTGGCAAAAACCATGCTAATGCACAGTAGAGTGACTCTACTGCACATTACCGTCACATAAACAGCGTTCATTTGTGCTAATGCGCAGTAACGCCGATTATGGTGCATTTAGTACCTATCATTACAGGTACTAAATGTGCTGTAATTACGGCACATGAATGAACATGTAGCCATGCCCACTGTATGGCATAATGTGTGCATAGGGCTTGTATAGGCCTGTCTGTCATGATGGTTTTCATCCATGGCATCCAGGGAGCAGAGAAGGAAGGCCTAAGCCTCTTAGTTTTCAGGGTCATAGATATAGTCAACATCTGCAGCCTGTATCGGCATCCAGCTGGAACATACCTCACTACGTTAGAGACTTGACATCCAGGCAAGTTATATAAACGCTTTAGCTAACAGTAATTTCACTTTCCATTCTTGACTCCCATGACAACATACATTTTACAGTTGTGTCGAGTTGCTTTTTTCCTCTTTGGCTCTGGTAGATCAGGGTCACAGTCTTGGTGTATGACGTTGCACGTAGAGTTGTTGCTCAGTAAAGCATCAGCCGCCCATGAGTTATAAGGGGATGAACTTATGTGTTTATCACCAAAATATGGTTCCACGATACTGCAGGACCTTGTTTGCCAGGAATCAACCGTTCCAAGATAGTGATCGTAAATCTGCAGGAGAGAGAGAGGAGTGCTGGTGAAGAAAAGCAATTTTCCTTTTCTCTCTTATAGCCGTACTGAACTTGGATGTTATTTGTAGCACTAGCTGGAAGGAGTGTGATTTAAGCAAGCTGTCCCTAGTGAAGCATCCAAATGGTCTTAAACAGCATGCCACGCTTAGCCAAGCCTTTGTGACCTCCAAGTTGGACTAGTTGTAGTTGGATCCACCATGAATCCGGTTGAAGCAGCAGTGCCAAAGTCATGGGGGCCTGAAGCTTCCTCTGTGAAGCCTCTGTACCTCTGTAGGCTGTTGGGTAATAACTAATCCCAACCCCAGGGCCCAGGACTGTGGAGTGCAGTCATTTCTATGATGACTCGCTCTGGCTCCAGTATCACTGAATATGCACAAACTTTAGCTGTCTTCTAGTAATTGCTGAACCAGAGTAAGGACACATGGCTGCATCATCCTGTAAGCCATGTCAAATAGACAGCCGCGTACATGGGGATATTGCTTTTCTGTAAACGTTTGCATGAAAAAACTGGCAAAGAAAGCGCTAGATGTTCAACTGTAAGGAGTTTAGAGCTAATGCTAAATTAAAATATTGTCATACAGATTAGAATAGGAGAGCACACGGACAGGGATCTAATGTCTTCCCTTTGCTGTGAACATTGAATAATAATTATTTTATGAAGATGGTGCATGGTAAATATTTATAAACAAAAACAGCCAACGGTGAGACCATAGTGAATAAATAACTATAAACGTATTGAAGTCTGGTTTCAGAAATGTCTGCAGTGAAATTCCTCACCGTAATCAATATTTCTCCTTTCCCCAGACTGCTATATAGACTTAGATGTGTTCAGTTCTAAGTGAATGATATTCTGTATGTGAGGCTAAATTTTTGTTTAATATCACAGTGGTATTTTTATGCAATGCACAAAAACATATAACCTCTAAATATAGATCTTTCCAGTGTAGTAATTACTGCTTCTTTGCCAATCGCAAAAGCAATTAGGCATCAGCTAATGAACAGTCTTTTACATTATGGTTTATCCTGCTCTATCTTAATAGTGCTTATCTCATTAAATAGCTTTGTTCCATCAGAAAAGAAACGTCTAAATTCATTATGTGTTTTTACAACTACTGGCCGAAAGAGCTTAATCCTTTTATCTCTGAGGAAGTTTCAGTGTTTTTTCAGGTGCATCTGTTTGTGAAGAAAGATTTTCCTATTTACATTTATACCCCTTTTAATTTAGCTTCTGCTGCCAGCTTCCAAGTATTGAATTGCTTTACCTGAAGGCCTGTGATGGGGGGCTTTCATCTGAAACAATGGGAGTTAGACTCCTAAACTGAGGCTTTCTGCTCTGAAAGCAGATGTGTATTATCTGCAAATTTTCCTTTTTTTTTTTTTGCCTTTGTATCCAACAGATTTAGAGAGCTCACTTTTCTGAAGGTTATATATGCGTGGCCGCCTGGTTTGGCGGATGTTCTTCTAATAAATTAAATCGCTACTTGTTGAAACTTTTGAAGCTGCTGCGAAGGTGAGACTGGTAAGGGGCATAATACAGCGCCTTGCACAGTACAGTTCAGCAGGAAGGCAGTGGCGATGGAGATGGACCAAAGGGGAAGCCTTCTGATGCCAACTGATTTTAACTCTTTTAAAAGGCCTCTGCTTTAGAAAAAAACCCGAACTTCTGATGTTTTAGGGCCACAGACGTGCGATATCTTGGGCTTTTAATGCCGTAAGCCAAAGGGTGAGTCTCATTAGAAGCGTCCCGGTCCCAATGCTAGAGATGAGCAGTGGGTTTTCCCACACATGCTGCTCCCTCCATCCCTCCGTGGGCAATGGAAATAACTCGCTCAAACTTGAAAAAGGATCTCACGTCTGTTTAGTGGGAGCTGGACCAGGCACGGCTTTTTGAGCTTGAGCGGAAGAATTCCTTGGGCTGTGTGTATTCATTTTCTTGTATATCTACTAAGCAGCAAATCCCGATATGGGCGTGAGAGGAATGACTGTGGAACCGCCATCGCTTTCATTTTCCCCTATTATTTACCTCCCAATCTGGGGTCTGGGCTTTTGGCCCTGACTCACCAAAGCACTTAAGCAAATGCTTAAAGTTAGGCACAAAAATAATCCTGTGCCTATTCAACAAGTCACGCTTGCAAGTGATTGACTTGTAGCGTGAGCAGGCCCCTTTACTTGAATTGGCATTACTTGTATAATTAAAATTGGGTACCTGATTAAATGCTTACTGAATGCTTTCTTCAGGTTTACTCAGATGCTTAAAGTTACGCATATGCTTAAACGCTTTGCTGAATGAAAAGGTAGGAAGAGACCGGCCACTAAAATATGTAAACCCTGAAAAGAAAAACAAATCCACCTCTGACTAACGTCCTGTCACAGCCATCGCAGAAGAGAAGCCATGTGTGTGACACTACTGTGATGTGTCAGAGAGCGTGTGTGTGTTTCTGAGCAGATCCTTCTCATTTTAGCTTGTCTTTTGAATATTTGTGCCGGTTTCTATTAGTAAAGGAAACTGGGATCTGAGCTAGTATGATACACCCATTGCTAAGATTGCAAGCCGTCATGCCACAAACGTTACACCGCATGATCTGCATAATATAATGCAGGAGTTTGTCTTATTTTTATTTTTTCCCCCTGAATAATGACTTTATCGCAGCTTCACGTGAAATTGTGAAGCAAGCTCTGGAGGCTGGGTGTAAGTAAAACAGATCAATAAGATGCGTTTCAGTAACTACTAATTTAATAAACTTCTGCTTAGTGATTTACTTGGTTCCCTGCGTTAGCATTCTGAGTATAAACAGTTACAGCCCGATTAGACAAATTTACTTTGGAACGAACCCTGTTTGTTCTTCCTTTGTCACCACTGTGAAAAACTGACAAAACCAGGGAGACATCACGGTATGTTCTGCTGAGGTTTCTTTTATCAGTCTTTGTGTGCCTCTTGTAGATCTTGTTTTTACATAATTTTTTTTTTAATGGCATAAGAAGCCTCCCACGATTAAAGGAAGCAGTGCTGAAAACACCCAGATATAGAACTACTGATGCTGGTGAGCACCTCCTCCCACACAAGATCCCTCTCGCCTAAAGTTGCTTGCCATGTGACTGCAGATGAGCACCCAATGTGATTGCTCCTCTCAGGCATATGTATAGCTCTGCCAGGCAGGGAAGTGTTCCCATCCTGGTTACACAGGGTGTAATGTATTTGGGTGCTGCCCGGGATAAAGAGCAAGAAATGATCTAACATAGGGGCCTTTTAGGTAGCTACCTCAATAAGGATCTGATCCGGCAGAAATTATCTCCAAAGCTAAGTACAGACAGTCAGAAAGCCCAACACTGAATCGATTGAGTCTTCACAGGTTAGTCCAAACTGCAGAGATTGAACCGATAAGCAAGTGAACACACATTCACTTCTGATTCCAGAAATGCAGCCACATGCCTGCAGTGGCCCAGGCCAGAAGCCGGGGGCGCTAGAGCACATCCCTGCTGGGCTGGAGCAGACAGCTTGGGCCAAGGCTAGCCTGCCCACCCTGCAAGGGGTGGGTGGGGGGTGTGCAGCGGGGTGCAAAGCATCCTGGGATGCTGGGGGACTGAGTTGACTTGAATCTGGAGGGGATCTGGGACAGAAGTTCAATAAACTGATTTAACCTAAATCAGTTCAGTTTGATACTGCATCTATCCAGGTTTATCTTAAACTGGTTTTGGCCATTTTGAAAGCGGTCTGTGCTCACTGAACTTCAGTTGTGCTACAGATTGAGTCAGTTTCTGATCACATGCGCTGGTTTCTGTGTAATTTCCGTCCCTAGCCCAACTTTCCAATCTGGAGACAGTAGTGGACAGTTGGACCTTGTGCATATTTCCTGCATTTGTTCAGGCTTTTGGGTGATGGGAAATGTATTGCTTTTGCCCAGGTTTTTGGTTTTGCTTTCTTCACCCAGCCCTGGATTTTGCTTGGCCTTCGTCAAAAAGGTTATGCACATCAGAGCACTGCTTGTGCAAATGGATCGGGTTTAAAAAAACAAAAGGAGATGCTTTTAAAAAAATGTTGAGGTCATTGTTTGTCTTCTAGCTTCTCTGAGTCTTCCTTCCTTCACTTTCAAGCTTTTCTCTAAATGTAAGAGATCTAGGAACTTGTTAAAAGTTGAGCTTCTCATGAGATCAAGATCCTCATGCCAATGCTTGATTCCCGGAACTAAGGCTTTAATAAAAATGTTAAATATGATGAGGTTTGACCGTAACGGCAAGAATTGGTGACACTAATGGCTTGAATTATTTCTTGTGATGACTGCTTCCAAAGATTGCTCTATAGATACACTTTGTATAACTCTCGTGCCTGGCCATTGGGCTTGATTTATTTATTTCTTTATGTTGCCAGAGTGTCCAGGAACCCCAACCCTGGGACAAAGAGCCCTTTTTTAGGCTCTGAAAACAAAACGCTAAAGCTTACAACAGGCAACACATGGACGTAGGTGACATAAAGTGTGCAAAGGGAAGAGACCGAGACAGTAGGGTCAGCATGACTGGCAGGAGTCTCGGCACGCAGTTGAACCATATTCAAGTTTTTTGCCATCATCGCAGGATGAGACACATGGATTATGAAGGCAAATAGTGAAGCGGCTTTGTGGGTATTCGTGGAAAGCTTTTTCAGCTGGTGTAAAAGGGGTATGGGAGAAAACAGATTTCACCGGTGGGTGATGGAGGTTGATGCCACACACTCATCAAAGGTGGCCGGTGGCTTTTCAGTTCAATAAGACATGGTAAGTTGGGAACAGACCATAAGGGGCCTTGCCTTTGAAACCACATAGCTTCTGTCTGATGCAATGAGAAGGGACAACGTGCTCAAAGATGGAAGAATGACCTTTGAATAATAGTCTGGGCGGCTATGAGTGTGTTTGTCAAAGCCAGTGGCTGATATTACACTAAACTAGAGAGAAGAGGAGGAGAGCTCTGGTGAGTGCTGGTATTGGTCCTGATCTCTCTAGAAACAAACCAGTCCGAGCTAAAATAACCCAGATGCCCCACGCACTAGGTAGATGCAGGGCATCTGGGAAGACGAAAGCCCTCCTAGTCCATTGATTGCGCCTGGACCTGGTAATCTTCCATCCAGCATATGTAACAGTCAATGAGACCTGAGGATCTAAACCACGGGAAATGCCATTTACTGGGTCAGGCTATCGGTCCACCTTGCCCAATATCCTGTGTTGCCCAGTGGCAGAGAGAGGGGGCATCTACATTGCCTTCAGTGAGGGGGTCATGTTAGCATGCTGTTGTAGCTGTGATGGCCCGGGATTTGAAAGGCAAACATTTCTTACTGTGATATCTTTTATAGGGCCATCGGCATAGTTAAAAGAGTTAGGCCAGCTTTCAAATGTAAGACTTTCTTTTTTAGGTGAAGGGGGCTCAGTTTTCCCTGATGAGAATCAAAACTAAAGAGAAACACTGGTTTTAGTTTCCTGAGTCAGTCCAGGGGAGGTTTGCCTGAATAGCACAGAAGCTTAAAAAAAAAATAAAAATAGAATAAGTATTTAAAATTTGGCTCAGATGGGATTACAGAATTTGCATAAACTCAACAATGAGGAATATTGTATGTGGAAGGAGCATGCAGAGTCCCTCACAAGGTGGAAACTGGAAATGGCAGGTTTTGACAGAGGAGAAGTATTTAGATGAACTGATTTGAAGGATAAAAGTGAAATGCCGAAAAATGGCAGGAGAGCAGGTGAAAACTGTGCACACAGACCCCAGGGCATCCTCTCCTTCTCAGATCTAATCCCTTCCTCGCAGGCAAAGGGGGAAGCCCTGGGTCCACGAGGCACTCTTTGTAACACAACCAGCGGGACCCGCGGGCATCGAAGTTCAGCAAAGCAGAGCGTCACCGTAGGGGAGGTCCCATGCTTGGTGATGTGCAGAAGGAAAAAAACAGAATATTTTCTGGAGAAAATCCAGCTGCAGCTATTACAGAGCTGCTCCAGACTCGGGTGGAGGAGAAAGGAAATGAACAAGAAGTCTGGATATCCATGAATTGAAGGACTAAGCCTATGTGGATTCTTTTAAATACAGAAGGTAAAAGACTATTGCAAGATACGATGACTTCCGTTGTTTAGCCCATCAGTTTTGAGCATCTTTCCAGATGGGAATTCAGAAAGTTTTGTCACCCAAAGGTGAATGTGCAATGAATGATGATGTCACCTGGCTTTTCTGTTATTGGCTAAGTTTCTGTTTTTAGACTAACAATTTGAAACGTTGACTCTTTCAACCTTCAAGAGTTTTCTAGGGTTGACCAGGACACTAAAGCAAATGCCCGTTCTCTCACTTGGTAATCGCCCAACTGCTGGCGTGTGCCTTTTATGCCATATCGGTGCAGTCTGCTCCGTACACCAAGACTAAAATAGGTGAAGGAGCCAGGATGGTGTGTGCCTGAACCAGAAGAGAGCCCCTTGAATCCTTCTGTCTCTTTGTATCCGTTGGGTGAAACCTTGGCAACCTTTTTTAGGGGAATTTTGTCGACTTCAGTGGGATTTCACACTTCCCCTTCTCCGTCTGTAGTGAGATGCCTGCGTCCACACATAATGAAGTGGGTCTCTGTGAACTCCCAGGGGGCCGTCGACTTGGAGCCCGTGCCTTACACCACTGGTTCTCAACCTCTTTAGAGCCAAAGGGCCCCCTTGTTTGACTCGAGGCACCGCTCAGAAAATGCCAGCTCCTACTTTTCACTTTTTGACTATAGAAAAATACCTAGAGCAATTCTTCTGTTGCAAAGAACTCTGCGCCCAGCAGGTCAGAGTTTTTTTAACACTATAGATTCCTCTTTGAAATCTCTGGGTTTATCTTGTGAATCATGTTGCACACCTAACAGTGCCAATGTTGCATGGCACCCCGCAACACCCTTGAAAGGATTGCAAGGCACCCTGTTGAGAATCCCTGCCTCAGCCTTTTATTCTGCAAACAGGTTAGCAGCTGTCCGCGCGGCTTCCCATTGCACTGGGAACAGGCATGTGTTTCAAGTTATGCTCACAGATAAGCGCTTGCGAGGTTGAGGCCTGTAAGTAAATTGCATATCTTTGCGTAAGGAGGTCTTGGTGTCAATCAGAAGGCACATTGTACAGCATTTGAAGCTTAAAATATCAAATTACCTCTTATTTGAAATAAAAGTAGATAAGTCCTGTTGTCTGCATCTCCAGACACCGATACAGTCAATAATTCTGCATTCAAGTGAGTCTCTTGTCTGCTTAGCTTTTCGTCCTTTTACTTGTGTGCTGTATGGATCTTGTGTCTCTCCTAGTTATGTCACACCTTTGTGTGCCGCTTGAGATTAGACTCAGGTTTTCATCTTTTTGGTAATAAACCTTTTGCCATCTGTCCCCCCTGACTATCTTGTTGTTGGGTTTGGGGATTTTTGACGGCGCTGATTCCACAGGCAGTTCCTATAAGCACAGCCAGTATGGCGCATGTTAACAAACCTCTCCATATTGCATCAGAAAGAGCCGCACTTTTCCTAAGGAGTGCTTTGTTACGAAGTTTGTTTGACTGAAAATGTGTTGCATGCTTAACTACCTGCTGGTGAATTTTTCTATGCCAAGTAATGTGTCAGAAGCTAGTGGGGCATAGTAAGTTAATTACTTGTGTGCACACTGTGAAGCAAAAGCAAACAGCAAGGCACCAGTGATACGAAGAATGAGACTTCATTTCAGTCACCAGAGATTGTGTTGTTAATGAATCCGCTCAATCAGCAGGGAATTGGTAATGTAGATAAGACCAGGTATGGCTGTGTACTGATATGAAGATTAGTCCCTCAACCAAAACATTGTTTTTAGCGAGGGTTTGCTAATATTAAATAGTTTTTCAAAAGCGCTGGTGAGATAAAATGACAGCCTGAATAATTATGGCTGTCTTGAAAAGACATGATGATGATGATCTTTTAATGTGCTCGGCAAACACTATATAAATCCAATATCTTACAGATTTCACAGCTAACTGATACACTATAGATTTCAATTTATAGCTGGGCTTCAATTCAGGCTGCCATGATACTGCTGTGATTAAACAGCATGGGAGTGGTGTGTGCAGGGATAACTGGCTCTTACACACCGGGCTGAGAGCCGGTAGCATTGCCCAGCTGTGTCCTCGGAGGCCGGTACACAAAGACGGTCCATCCTGTTAGCAGAGGAGACGGCTGGTCCTTGGAGCAACCGGCCTCGTGCCTTAATGCAGCTGTGCTTGGAAGGGATGGAGCTGGGGGATTCTTCTGCTTACTCGCACCTGCATCTCTCTCAGCCTTGCTGGGGCCCTCCTGGGCAGCAGTCCCAAGGATGCTTAGGTATTAAAGCATGTCTCCCTGTACTAGGGTGCATCGTGCATGCACTCACACACATATGCATACCTCCCCAGGTCCCTTCCCCAAGGGGATATGCAGCTGCTCTCCCCCTTCCTTGCTCAGCAGCACCCATGCCTGCCAGCTGCTGCATTGCAGAGGAGGTAAGAGATGCCTGGAGAGCCAGATTGGCCTCGCGCTGAGCTGAGGGGTGTTAGCAATGGGCTCCCTGCCCCAGGCAGCTCGGGAGATGCTGGAAGTCAAGGACCGGTTACATCTCCATGCCCTGCTGCCCCAGCACAGGCGAGAGAGAGCAGGCTACCTCCGGGCCAGGCAGCAGCGGGTGTTACCCACGTGCAGCTCACTCCAGCTGTTCCTCTTCTTCATCTGGCTGGTGTATCTCAGACGGTGCCTTGCATGTGGTCGCTGCTTAGCGTGTGCATTGCATCGGTGGCACAAGGGAGACTGCTGAGAAATATTGATCCTGGCTCCTGGACTTATTTGAAGTAACAGATTGAGTCCTCAGGCTAAGACGACCGGTCCCTATTGCCTTAGGGAAGTGTGTTACTGCAGTCTCGCTGACATTAACTAAAGCCAGTAGAGTTTCTTCAGATGTAGTCAAGTGTTTCTGAGAGGTTCGTTTAATCCAAAGTGTTCAAAACCAGGATGTTACCTAAAAAAACAGCAGAAAGACCAAGCCTAGCCGTTATCCCAGTACCCAGGCTATGACGTTCTCCCTGGCTTCTGCCCTGGATGGGCAAGATGCTT
The DNA here is from genome assembly GCF_030867095.1 of Alligator mississippiensis. Classification (NCBI taxonomy): domain Eukaryota; kingdom Metazoa; phylum Chordata; order Crocodylia; family Alligatoridae; genus Alligator; species Alligator mississippiensis. The sequence continues at coordinate 2,498,317 of NC_081835.1, forward strand.
TGACCTGCATTTACAAAACACACTGCGTCCTCAGGCCTCTCAAGTCACTCGGCTGCTTTATATTTGGAAACCACTTCGCCCACCAAGAGTCTCGAACAAATTAATTAAAAGAGAGAAGGAAAAAGCTCTAGCTCAGTGTTAATTCAGGCACTGGGTCATGTGGATAGGTCTTTAGATCCAAAATAGTCACAGTGCCATACAAAGTAATACTGTTTTACTGGGTGACCTCATGCAGCAAGAAGGGCTTGATCTTTTTAATTTCTCCTTTTCCCTCGATGGTTGATCCAGTGTATTGGTTAGTGATTGGATTTCAAAACGGTGCATTTAAAAATCAGTTTCTAATTAAGTTTTATCAAATACTACAGTGTACTCCACATACGTGCGTATTGGAGGAGTACATAATTTGCTTAACTGCATGACAGGAATACCAATCCCAATTTTTTTGCCCATTGCTTGCATCGTAGTAGGCGCGAGTTATCTGCATAAACCACTCGGGTGCATAAGCCATTTAAGTGCATTGGATCTCTTTGATCTTGCTGTCTGTTTTATAATGAAATTGTCATCCGTTTAATGGAAGGACTAATTAAACTGGCCAAGAGGGGTCAGTATCAAGGCAATTAGTAACAGCATAAGGTGTTTTGAGAAACAGGGTAAGGCGCCTTGGGGAGGTGTGAAAAGCTTAGTGTAGGCTGTTACGTACCAGTCTTTATTGGGTTCTGGCACGTGCACGCTCCGGGCAAGAGGATGGATTTTCCTTTTCCAAAGTCATGCCTTAAGCAGAGAGCATTGCAATGCTATTATTTATATGACTGGTAGGGTGGAGCAGGGCCCTCCTGTGGTCTGCGCTGCATGCATAGTCTTATGCCCCAAAAACACTTGGTTTGTCCACGTGACAAGAGGACACGCACTGGGAAGGGGAGTTTGCCCCAGGGATTAATTTGTATCAGGCTTTCTTGTACTTCTCCACAGCCTGGAGGAACAAACCCCTTCCCTCCCAGCTTGATTATGCTGAGTACCTTTGTTCCCTCAGGCTTTTGAATGACCCTCAGCTGCACTCTACTGGTAGCGTCTTCTTTTTTCTTTTTAAAGTGTGTATATATGTGTGTGTGTGTGTGTGTGTGTGTGTGTGTGTGTGTGTGTGTAGAGAGAGAGAGATTCAAATTGGAAAAAAAAAAATGACTAGTAGCCTTGGATACCAAGTTTGAGAAACTTTAGAGGAGTTTGAGAGGATGTTCAGTGCCCCTTCCAGGACTCCAGACCTTTTGGAGGTGTCTTACTTTGGGCATGCAGAAGTAATAGCCCCTCAAAAAAACCCAACCCCAAACCCCCACACTGCTGAACATTTAAGCGATTTGAAGTGACATTTGGAAAATATTAGTTGTGAAACCAGGGATCAGCGTTGCTGTTTTTTACATCAGCTACTGATGTAGCCACATCAGCTAGTGATATCAAACTAAAGAAATCCTGCAATTACCTGAGGTGGATCTCTTGCTATTTATTGTCTTATTATTTATTCTAACTCCTGCTGCTGTTCCATTAATGGTGGCACTGTAGGCTGAATGCTAATGATAGGTAAGACCAGGGAGTATTAAGCATCATTAAGTAAAAGTTGGCAATCACATGTAAGTCATCCAGGGAACTATTAAATGTATGCACATCAGATAGAGACGGTTGTTGTTACAGGGATGCCATTAAGTCCTAGGATGAGCTAAAGTTGTTTTTGTTTAAAAACAAAAAACCAAAACCCGAGGTTGCAGCTAAATTGGTGTTTGTCAAAATGCGGTTATTCAGGGTGCCACGGGCCTTCGTGGTGTTTAGCGAGGAGGCCTCAGTAGAGAGCGTGGGCTTCTGTCGGTCCGATTAAGACCAGCGAGGGGTAGCTGAGAGCCCAAGGCAAGACAAACATTTAACAAGCAGCCGATTTTTGTCTTCCTTGCTCTTCTTTTAAATCTCACCCTCTGCAGGGAGACTTTTCTGCTTTTGTAAATTTTAAAGTTAAGAAGCCAAAGCAACAACTGAAAATCGTTTTTTTTTTCTAGCAGGTTTCCTTTGAAATCATGAGTGTTTCCACTCCACTAGTGCCTTTGGAAAGGCTTTATTGATGTAACCCCTTCCTCCCTTCACTCCCTTTATATATTGTTCTGTGCTCTCAGTGGATGTTTTATTAATCTGTATCCTGCAAAAATTCAATAAAATAGAAAGTTTTTCTCCAAAAAAAGTTTTCTAGCCCCGGTTCCCAGAGGCAGGCCTCTGCGGAGGGAAGGGGCTTGAACCAGTAAATTACAAGAAGTGGATGGGAATCAACTTCCGCGCTCCCTGTTCCCATAACCCAGCTTCTATTGAAAGTAATTAATTTACAGTGAGGTACCATTTGCATTAGCAGTTTCGTCTGCGAGATCAAGGCGGCTGAGGGCATGCATTAGAGATAATAGGATTTCAAATCAATGGTTCCAGTGCTTTAAAAAATAATTACAAATTTGGTTTTCCTTACGTGCGCTAACAAGCGATTGCACCCGAGGGCCGGGGGTCCGTGGTGGAACAATAGAGCTCTCTGCACTGAGACGGTGTTTTTCATCTTTATAGCACTGCACAAACATTAGCCAACCCTTGCAAACACTCCAGCCAGGCTGGAGCCCTCTCCATCTGGTAGGTGAAGGGAGCGAGGCAGAGCCCCTTTTTCTGCGCGTGAGGAAGGGGTCGGAGGCAGGAGGAGGACGCGGGAGTGCCTGGCACCTGGGCTGAAACCCTCTCATTATTTTAAAATATGTTCTCTGCTCCTTTTTGTGAGCCAGCGGGCCTCGTTCAGCAGCCCACGTTACCATGTAGCATGCCTTCGGGCGCTGTTTCTTGGCCAAGCAGAAATGCAAAGGAGTTCTGCCCACTATGAACAGCAGTTCCCAGAGGGGCTTTTGGCTCACCTCGCAGCCCAGCATCATACCCCAGCACCCTTTTCACCCCAAGGGCACCGGGCTGAGAGTCACGGGAGATCTCAGTTTCTCCCCCTTCCTCCACGGTCTTGGCTCACCGCCGGCCTTCACAGGACCAGGTGTTCTTCACACCAACACCTAGCTCCTGTGGCCTCGGCTGTGAGGTGGCAGATCATAGGTCACAGGTGGGACTGACACCTGGACCATCTCCCCTTCAGGGGACCAGTTGCTCTCCAAGGATCACATGAGTGTCATGCTTTGGAAAGTCTCTGAAACCCAGCACCTCCGCTCCCTTCCTGCTGGCTGCAATCACTCTTGCTCTTTGAATTGGAGACAGGACCACCGCTGTCGTCAGGCTGGGATTCAAAAGGCCTGCTGCCCTCTTCTTCCACAGATATGTCCTTGAAGCCCTGCCAGGCCCGGTCTGCTCCCAACACTGCCAGGGCTTTGTCTGTCCTTCCTCCCCAGCATCCCCTTGGTCCTTTCCCCCGATGGCATCCTTCCACTCTGCACCGGATACTGAGAGCAGCTGGCATAGGATGGTCTTCAGGGTCCTGGGGACTTGCTCTTCATTCATGCATTCAGACAAGGTTCTTTGGGTGAATCTGATATCGTTTATTAAACCAGCTTAAATAGTTGGAAATTTTTTTTCCAAATTTCATTCATTCATTCATTCATTCATTCATAACTGGACAAGGCAGTTACGTACAGGGGACAACTGGGAGGAGTTAGCCTGAAGCACTAGAAGTTCCCTTTGGGGTGGTTTTATTTAATTATTCATTTTTAAGTGGTGGTCTTGTGTTTTCAGACAGTAAGCTGCTTGGGGCAGAGCCTGCCTGCTATTGTATTCTCTACAGCACCTAGGACAGTGCAGCCCCTCCTCACCTGGCTGCAGTTTGGAGGCCCTTTAGAGGCAGCAGTGATGGTGATCATAGAAAATTAGGTTTGGAAGGGACTTCAGGAGTGCACCCCCCTGCTCAAAGCGGGAATCATCCCCAGCTAAATCAGCCCACCCAAGGCTTTGTCTAGGCAGGTCTTAAAAACTTCCAAGGATGGAGATCCCACAGCCTTGCTCGTTTGCCTGTTCCAGTGCTTTACTACTCTCCTAATGAGAGTTTTTCCTAATATCCACCCTCAACCTCCCTTGCTGCAGCTGGAGCCCATTGCTCCTTGTCCTCTCGTCTGCCCCCACTGAGACCAGCCCAGCTCCATCCAAATGTAATAATACTTTTGCTTTCAAGATTCATCATCGCATCCTTCCAAGGGCCGGCTCCGTTTGGAGTCCGCTAGGCTCGTTGCTGAGCCGTCTGAGACGCTACCTCCCAGACACTGCCTGCTTGAGGCACGAGTAGCCAAACTTACTACTTAAACCTAAGTCTTCCTTGTAGTCGTGCAAAACATTGCACTGAGCCATTGCTTGCTGAATCCTGAGCTATGCTCATATAATAATATCATAGGATATATGCATTTAAAAAGGTATGTTAGGAAAACCTTCCATTTTTTAAATGTATAGGTCTTTTCTCCTACTGTCTTCATGACATTTTCCTTAACTGCTTTACTTTTATCCAAGTTAATGTACACTGTCCTCATATAAATTAATCTTTGCATTTTCCCTTTGCTCTATAAGGTATCACCTCGTTCATTAAATGCCGCTCCAGGGGTGGGCCATTTTAAAAAGGCCATGGAGTCAGACGGTGATGAATTGCGGGAGATGTCAGATATTTGTGTTAAAAATGCAGCAAATTATGAAAAATAGGGGATATAAATTTCTAGAGTCCCAGTCACTTGCTACCAATAGGCACAGTCCATGCCATAAGTCACGCTTCGGCTCAGTATGTTCTGCGTATTAACTGTGTTGACGCTGCTGTGCTGCACGGTGCACCCAATGCAAGTCGCATGCATGCATACCCCAAAACGTTTTTGGACAGCTTATTGCAAATGACACTCCCCTACTTTTAAATATATATGTGTGCGTGTACGCACGTATGTATGTATATAGGCTCTCTAGCTAAACTGAGTGCCATTTTGTTTTTTTGTAGTTTTAAATTACTTGAATACTGAACCTCAAAATGATTTTAGAAAAAGCTAGGTTTAGTAATTGCACTTATTCCACTTTATTACAAACTTTCTGCCATAAGATCCTGCCATGCCTTATTGTTTACCATTCGTTTGAACTGTTGGCAGATAGATGAATGCCATGGGAGCATCTTCTACAAAATTCAGGGAAACTTTATACTACATTTTCAAGAACAAATGCAGAATTTGTTAATCGCGTGTCTAAAATATGTAATATAAAATCTGTAATAAGAATACAGAGGAAGAGAAAACAACATTAGCAAACTTTCTGCCGTGGGTAATTGTCAGATAATTTAAAGTTAATTTAATTTATAACTAATTAAAGAATACAACAATAATAATTGTGTGCACCTGTAACTAAGGATATATAAGTTCTAGAATAACGTGCATCGATCTGGCTTCCAGTTTAAAAGTTTTGAGTTACACAAAAAAGAGTATTCATTTAGGTATTTAAGTGTAGCATAAGGCTTTTTGTTTCTGAAAAGTCTGGGCTTACGCATCTAAAAATGGTGGAAGCAGGATCACGGAAATTTAATATTCTTTTTAGATATGCCTTGATTATTTTTTAAAGAACCGTCGTGACGTTTCCCTAAGTCTGTTGGAATAAAGATGTAAAGGGGGGAGGAGGGTCACCACACTTTTTTTTATAAATGCTATTTTCTGAAAAGTAATCAATCTGACCCATTTTTATGCCAACTTTACAGCCAGTTTCCTACAGGGAAGGACCCCGGTAGAGCTCTGTGCCCACCACCGCTCTTTCAAATCCCTTTCCTCAGCTGTTGTCCGTGTGCGAGCAGTTTTCTTCTCCAAAAGCCTGTCCACGGCGGCCGGCCGCTCGTACACCCGCGGCTCTGCGCGGCGCGCTCGGGCTTACGAGACGGTGCCTCTCACCTGCCTGGGCCTGTGCGCACGGCTCTCCAGGATCTTGCTCTTGCTACGAGGCCTCTCATTTTTCAAGCTGTAATTGGAATTTTCTGCAAGCATGAGCGTCTCATGTTAAACAGAGTGATGACAGAGAATAATAAAATGAAAAGCCCATTTCCCTCAGGGTAGGAAATCCTGGAATCTTTGTGAACTCTGTCTACTGGCCTGGCTTCCCTGTCTCTTTGAGTTTGATATGTTATCCTTTTCAGACCAAGGCAGCATCGTTTCAGCAATCCCACCCCCTCTCTAATGAGTCAAACAGCTCAGCTGTTTTCTTCAGGGATGGCAAGGCCTCTGAAAAATGCTACTGATTGTACTGAGGCTTTGTGAGATTTTTGTACCTTTACCCTTCCAGCCTCATGGCAAATGACTCGGCAAAGGATCATTCAAATCATCTTTCCTTGCTTTCTGTCTGAACGTGGCCTTCGTGATTCAATGAGACAGGCTCCCTCTGTTCCTCCTTCCAAGGGTGGGACCTGGGGAGGGTTTCATACCGGCTGGCTGGGTCCAGAGGTGCATGCTGTGACTGCGCGTGTGCCCCAGTGCAGGGGTGGCCGACCCGTGGCAGGTGAGCCACACATACCGTGGGCAGCCTCCATGCACGGCACGTGGTAGAGCAGGGAAGGGAGGAGGGAACGCAGCATATAGGGCCAGGAGCAGAAAGCAGAGCAGCAGACCAGGCAGGGGAAGGGATTGGAGCAGCATGGGGCTAATTTAATAGAATCATAGAAAAGGAGGGTGGGAAGGGACCTCGGGAGGTCACATCTAGTCCTACCCCCTGCTCAGAGCAAGGCCAGCCCCAACTCCATCATTCAGCCAGGCCTTAAAAACCTCCAAGGATGGAGAGTCCACCACCTCTCTCAGTGACCCATTCCCGTGCTTCACCACCCTCCTAACGAGAGATTTTTTCCTAATGCCTAAACCTCTGTTGTTGCAACTTGAGACCAATTTGCAGCACCCCTGCCAAAAAGGTTGGCCCCCACTCACTGCCCTAGAGTAACACATTCAATTTGCACTAATTTTTTGTGCCCTTTGTTCGCTTTCGGCATGTGGCTTGGACACTTCAACCCTTGTAGACTGTGATGGTGTCAGGGTCCTTTTTCAGCTGGGGGAACAATTTCTGCAGTGAGCGTGGACCAGCGAGGGAAAGGATGCTAGAGAAGGGGTGGAAGATGCACGTCTTCACCCACCACCAGATTGTCCTTTTTTTAACAGATCTGTTGATGTCTGCCATAGGCAGCTGCCTTTCTGCTAGCTTGTCATTCCTGGCTTGCACCATCACTAGTCCCCCTTCACTAACTGCTGTCAAAAATTGGCCCTTTGTGGTCCAGAGCGAGGCAGCTCATGCAAATACCTGAGCAAATTGAAATTTAGAGACACAAATGCTGCATTTTCAACTTTCTTCCCCGAGCTCGCTCTTGAATAGTGAACGTACGTCAAATCCTTTGCAAAATGAAGAGCATTATGTAAAGACCTGTATGAAATACAGCACTTTTTATAGAAAAGCAACTGAACTGGTAATTGGAAAATTAATTGAAACAAGGGAAAGAGTACAAATGTGGCTTTAAAAAGTTATATTTTTAAACAATAGCTTGTGAAGGAAAAATAAATACATTTGAATGAGTAAAAATTTCACAAACATTTTTATATAAGCTTTAATTAGATTTTGGCTGAATTCATTATTTTAATGGTTTTTCATTAGCAAAGCATAGTCATTATTTGGGATGTACAGTAGCGAGAAGAAAAACAAGGTAATTTTGGATTCTATTTAAGGAACAGCTTATGTATTAACAAGCCATTAATAAAAATACTGCAGTAATTGACAGAAAATTTTAGCATAAGAAAAGATTTTAGAAGGCTGGTTGAATAAGGAATATTTTCCCACCCTGAAGAAAGTGGGGTTGTTCATTATGGAAACCAGCTAGGAGCGAGAGGTAGTTTCTGCTGTGCATGCATCAGAGATGCTTTGACTCTTAAATCTTATGGAAAGAGAAGAGGGGTACACTGCTGAGATCACTGACCACAGCTCTGATCCCGCTTTGCGGCAATCAGTGGCAGTTTTGCCATTAACTTCAATAAGAGCAAGAGCAAGTCCGTAGAGGCCAGTCATCCACAATTAGCTTCTGAGGTTGCTGGGCCGTGGAAGATCTATGAACCTCCATCGCTCTGCAAACGCCGTGGCTGTGAGAGCACAGCGTTCAACTGCAAACGTGGGCTCTCGGCCAGGGGTGGATATCTGAGGGTCTGGAGTTCCTGGGTTTGCTGGGGGTGGCCAGGATCAGCGTCTGGGTACACCCTCGCTTCCTGATCCCTTTCTCGCTCTGCCCCACTTCTGACTGGCAAGGGAACAGCGTGGCAATACATGCCGGTTTTCCGGGGTGGCAATACATGCCGGTTTTTTGGTGCAATGATACACCCCGTCGTACTGCTGCACGCCGCTCATTGGACTTGTCTTCATCGTCTTAGGTGAGGAATCATTCAGGGTAGGCTGGGACCTCCTCAAAGCGGAGACTGTCCTTCTTCAGTTTTGGGATTGTGCTTAGCCTAGAGTGAGCTAACGTTAATAAATAATGATACTAAAGGTCACCACTACACAGGTCCATAATATTTCTCTCTGCAGATATTCCATCTGGCACGAGAGCTCAAGGACAGGCGTGTTTGACATTTATCATAATTCACATGTGGTCCTGCACTTTTCAGTGGAGCCTTGCATTATTCATCAATAGACGGAGACCTTAAGTTTGCCTGGGTTTGAAAACCATGTCAGCCATTCAAAGCTCAATTTCAGATCATCCCAAACTTCACCCGATTAAAGCCATGATGCTTTGCTCCTGCTGAAATGAAATGCAAATCGTTTTATGTTACTCTATTTCAGATGTGTAAATGTCATGCACAAGATGTAGGGATTTTATACTAGGTTTAAGTTAAATGCAGTCTTTATTTAGTGTCATGTTTTTATTTAAAAGCATTTATTTAAAGTTCTAAAAAACAAAGAATTCAATATAGCAGGACAGGTGCAACTGCAAATGATTAATGATATAATTCTCAGTACTTTATAAAATGTCTAAGACTGAAGAGATTTATACAGTGCAGAATGGCAATGGTGTTTTGATGTAGGGAATAGGTAATCAATACCTGCAAGCTTAGAAAAAGTGTTCTATTTCCTCCACTAATTATATAGGTTTTTTGCAAGGCAAGGGTGTCTGGAGCATGCGACACTTAGAAGAAGAATTAATTTGAAATCTGTAGTGGAAGATCAGTTTCAATTAAAACTGCACTTGAATGTACATGGAAAAAAAGCAAGCAGTTAGGCTTAAACCTTCTCATGGTTACCAGCAAATAAATGAATCCCAAGCAGCTCTTCTTGATTACATTTTTATAGGCATTTAGCTAAATTTTTCTGGGCATGAAATATTATTTATTTTCCTTGATTCTCAAACTCTAAAATGAAAATATGAGGCTTTCCTCCCCTCCCCCCAGCATTTTTCTTGTCTTTTAAACTGCTCCCTAAAAACAATATGGGCTTGGAGATGTATATAGATATATTAGCACAGCTGTCCTGAAATCAGCAGAACAGCTTTGAGTCGCACCTGCTGAGGACCTGGTCCTACCTTGCTAGCTAGCTACAACTGCAAATGTAATAATGCAGAGCAGACATCCTGTGGGAGTTTACATGCCAGAAGTTTTGAAAGAAAATTTATGCAAATTCCTCCCTTTAAATATCTATATATATCTATATGTATCTCATGCTGATTCCACATAGCAGGTCATGAACTTCTAAACCAAAGCTTAGCTTTATGACAGTAATATGCAGTGTCAGGACCTGTTGCCAAAGCACCTGTAGTAAGTTGTAGTTTTGAACTCCCATGAGCATCTTATTGCATTGGTATTTTTAAATGATTCAAGGCTAGTCTGAAGGTATTTTATTCTTACTGTCACATGCAGATCCTTCAGCACTTCCATAGGTAAATCTTGGATTCGAATTGAAAGGGAACTTCTAGCTGTATGGGAAGTAATTACCAAAGCAGTGCTGATAGGGTCAAGTGTCCAAGATCAGCCAAGTGACTTTAAAGTCTGGTTTCAGAAATGATATGGAGAGGTAGTTGGGGTCTTAGTCTTAAGTGAAGCAGGTGGAAACTTAGAAAGTAACTGGTTCAGAGCCATGAGCTTTTATAGGCCACCATCTACCTCATCAGATGCTATCCGTGGCCCAGGGGGGAAGGTGACGTATGGTTTCAAGGTGCTTCAGTCATATTTGAAAACAGGACTTGGGGAGCCTGAAGTGCTCAGAAGTTTTTCATGTGTTGTGCATTATTACGCGTTTGGTATTTTTTATGTCAGGTTAACAAGTTGTTTTCACTTCAAATGGGTCCACGCCATTCACAGTTCTGATTTTCAGAAAGCACGTCACTGGCCCATTTTCAGAAAGGAGCTGATCCTGAATCCCCTCTTGAAACAACTCTCCCATTGACTGTACTGGGAGACTCGAACAGTAGCAGAAGGCGATAGCTGGCAGGCTTGCTACTCCTCTGCAAGGCTGGACCTTTTAAAATGTAAGAGATTAGCAAATGTCACAGCCTAAAAGCAAGTTTGCATTTAAATGCTCATCTAAATTGCCCCCAAATTTACCAAAAACAATTACTAAGGAAGTTCTGACGTGGGAAAAATCTGTATCTAAACAGAGATCTTCCGTTTTCCTGGAATAGTATTTAATAACTTGATTCTCTCTAGTGACAGTACATGGGGAATTAAAGTGGCCTTTGCTAATAATACGCGTAGAATCAAGAGCTACATCAGATTTAAGTCTCGATTAGGCAGATGTCATAGATGATTTTTAAAAGGCTTTTTAATTTTCCCTGATTGCCATCAACACATGAAGCATTTTGTCCAGTTTAAGTTGTAGCATTTGTGTGCGATGATCTGTGGAGTATGAAACCCAGGGATCCGTTAAGCATCCTGCGTTAGAGCAGGCCAGAGGAGGCAAGAGGACATCCTTACAGCCAGACTGGGTAGCACCAGTGATCAACCATCCCCATTGCTTGAGTAAAATGGTACTTTCTGGAGTATCTGTGATTTGCTTATTTACATCACTTGCTCATTTGGAAGGGTAAAACATGCACGTAGGGGGACCAGGCTGCAGTGTGCAATCCACTGGTTCATGCCACGTTTGCCCTGTATGTGGTACGTTTGACACATGTGTGATACATTAGTGTATGCACACGCACGCCTTCAGGGATGTTGTTGCAGGGGGGAACTCGCTAATTTATCAGGATGCGTTAGCATGCATCGGATTCGCTCTGTCCCTCCAGTTTTACTCCTCCGAAACCGTTCATGTTGTGTGTGCAGCTTAAACTACTCTAGTCAGGTTGCGGATGAAATCCTGGGCAACCAGCTTCTTCCCTTGCTCCTGCTGGCCTAGCTTCACATCCCCAGTGGGAGGCTGAAGCCCGAAGAACCTGGAATCAGCATCATCTTCACGCTTCTTCTTTTTGAAATTTTTACAAGTCTGTAAAAGCATCACTGTGAGTGAACGGATGTGGTCTTGAGTGGGTCCAAAGGACTCATATTAGCGTCTTGTTTTTTTTGCCAGCTTCTGAGCACGCATACGATTTAGCAGTGAATGCTCATTACCTGCTGGGAGGAAGACAGTTGCACAAACAGACTTACGGTGCTCTTCTGAACTTTAAACGCTGCTCTGTGGAAACAAAAGTGTGTTGGGGAGGGAGCGTGACAGGGAAGTGTCGGCTCCTGGCACTCTTTCCACTCTTGGCTAGCGCTCACGTAAACGCGGAGTGCTGTTGCTCCATGTGTTTATGCGAGACACTGCTGATTTGTCTGCGGAGCATCACACAGCTCCTATTCATCTTCCTTTGGGAGAGTGATTTAAACCAACTGAGAAATAACATGTGAATAAAATTTAGGTAGTAAAGGGGAAGAAAAGCTAGAGATGGGAGAAACAGGAGGAGCAAGTGATCATATTTTCCTCCGTGCTTTTTCTCTTGACTTGCATATAGCAGATTTGTTCACATTTAATTTCTCAGTTGACTAAGTCCTCTTTCCCTATGCCTGCCGATGTAAAGAAATTTAAAAAAATAGAGGCAATTAATTAATTAAACAAGCTGTCACACAATCTAGAGTCAAGGGGTTATTTGTGTGTTAATTACCTAGTGCGTGCAGGTAAACCAGGCAGCCTCCTACAGCAAGGTGAATAGTCCTGTAGCGCTGCGCTAACTCGTAACTCGGTCGAGAAGGGTTGGCGTATTGTTGATCATTTTATAGAGCAGCAATTTAAAATAACGCCATTCTTCCTCACAGCGAGAAGCGAAGTTCGAGTAGTACGTGAAGCTAATAGATTTCAGTCTTTTCATAGGTTTACATGTCTTAACCTTTTTCAAGTCCCGGAAATGCAGCAGCTGTATAGTTACTGCGGGAATTGAAATGCTTGATCTCCTTGCTTAAGATTAGTCTGTTGGCCATTGACTCATCAGGGCATTAAGTTGTTGGTCTTTCTTTTGAACAGGTACATATGGTCCTGAGCACTGGGTTACTTCAAGCGTGCATTGTGCAGGTAACCAGCAGTCTCCAATAGACATCGTGGACCACGAGGCAAAAGTTGGAGATGAGTATCAAGAATTACAACTCGATGGCTTTGACAGCGAGTCTTCTAACAAGACGTGGATGAAAAACACTGGGAAAACAGGTATGTTCTGCCCCACTGGTCTCCGGAGGCCTGTTTGCACTCCATTAAAAACTCAAGCTATAAGGTGTAAACCATCCTCCTCTCCCACACGCACCCGATTGCCCTGTTTAGCTTTAACCTGAGACCTTCCAGGTAAAGCAGCTGGGTGTTTCTCTTCGCATTCCTTGCAAAGCTCATGCTGCACATCAGTTATTAACAGTTTGCTGAGTTCCTCCTCAGTATAAAATCGTTTTCTTGGCAACTAATTGTGCATCACAATAAAGGTTCGTGTGAGACTTTCAAGATGCATCCTTTAATTATTGGCTGTGAAAGGCTATAGTCTCCAGTGAAATACGTCCCAGTGCAGTGATGCCCTTCTGGATTGAAAAAAAAAGGGGAAGATTTAGAAGGATCTCAAGCAGAAAGGGCGGTAGCTGTGCAAAGTAGCGGAGGTTTTATTAATGCACCGTCGATATCATTACTATATTGAGCTCCGCACTGAAATTAACTCTCTTCGGGTCTATTTGTTCTCGCACGTTGATAAAAGAACCGTCTGAAAACATTGCTTATTTTTTACCAAAACAGTTCAGCAAAAGGTCAAGGCTGATTTATAAGCAAAATTGCATGCATTTGATTACACTCTAATACAGAAATAGTAAAAAGTGGAAATCATAAGAAGAGCCTTTTCAATTGCCAGGTCAAGAATTTTCAGGTAATTGAATTAAATTTCTAATTATGTTTTATTTAGGGGATCTATTTTTATATCTTTATTAATATTCAGCGTCCGGCTCCGAGGTGCTTTGTACAACATTTCTCCCCTCACCGCAGCTCCTTCATGTACGCCGAGCACCCTGATGTGTACGTGGAGAATACTTTTCTGGCCTACAGTGGGCTTTGGATAGGGATCTAAGAGATCAGCCACCAATCTAGTACCTGCCGTAATGAATTGAAAAGCCAGCATGTACATCTTGGGAAGTCCCAAAGAGAACAACAGATGACTCGGTTTTGGGGAAGGTATCGTTCTGGACTGTATGAAGCCTGGGGACCATTTTTAGTCCTGTTACAGACTTCCTGTGTGATCCCAACCAGGTCCCTTATGGTATGTCTGTACCATCTCTGAGCTGAATGCAGACCCACGCCCTCTCGCGCCTCCACAACCTGCAAACCAGGTCACAAAATAAGCTGCATGGATGGCTTAGGGCCTTAGGGCAGCCCTGAGGCACACGCGCTTTGTGTCTCAGGTCGCCACCTGTACAGTGGGAAGAATAGCATTGCCTCGACTGCTTGTGGTATGTGGATAAATCCGTTCAAAATTGCCAAGTGGTCAGATTCAAAGTAAATATGATCCTTGGATAGGCACGTTAGATCACTGTAAAAATTACTGTCTGTGTGAAGGAGACTGGCAAAAGCAGTGGGGGAAAAGTCCTGGAAAGCATGAGGCTGGATATGGAGCAGCTGTGCTGTGTTGACCCCATAGCTGCAGCTGGTCATTTTGGTACCGTATATTCTGTTTGCGTTTTTGATGGCTGCTCATGTCGGGTATAAAGCTATTCAATGCTACAGTCTCCTTGCAGCTTAAGTGATATGCCCAACACCATATGGAAAGTCTCTGGCAAATGGCAGAGAACGTGTATCTTCTGACACTCAGCTGTCTGCCTACCTCCTGCCTCCTAAATCACTGCTCTTCTGTAATTGAGAAAGGGGGAAAATGGAGAAAATATAGTTTCCATCTTAAAAAAAAAAACAAGGGCTGTTCTTCTGTCATGAGGGATGTGGATCCTTTTCAGGATCAATGCTAGTGATGGCGTGTATTTTCCTTGTTCGAATTGTTGGTATCTGTTTTAATACTCACTCAAAGAAGTGCTAGATGCTTCCCTTTGTAGAAAAAGAGTTCTTGAAAGCTACAAAAGTTTACGGCTTCCACAATCTGTGCAAGTTGCATGGAAACGAGTGCAGTAATGGGTGTAACTGGTGACACCGAGGTTAGAAGCCAAATGCTACATTCCCTGCTGCGCAAGATCCTGATTGCGGCCTCGCTGCCCAGGGGTGTTAGGAGGCCGCGGTTAACAGGAATGCACTGGGAGCTTTTCCAAGCATCCTGAGGTTGGAAATGAAGGCCGTGCCTTCTCTCACATCTGCCGAGTGCTTTTGATACTGCTACTCTGTTCAAGGTGTTCATGGTCGGATGTGGATTTTTTCCCGACAGGTTCGTGCCTCTCTCAACGGCGGTAACTGGTTGCCAGTTTTCTTTAGTAGCGTGGGTCTTTTTCCCCAAGCTGCTTCTGCTCTGCTCTGTTTTAAGCTGTTATGCTGAGCTTGTGCACGAGCGATCTGAGCACCTATAGCTGCCCCCTGGCCCTCCACCTTTTCCTGGATTTTGACCTTTTTGCAGGTATGAATTTTGAGTTGGACATTGATAGAGTAGCAAACCACATCGGCTGTTCTGGCTTGTGGGCAGAACACGGGGGCAGGTTTTGTAGTAAATTACTCTGCTTTTTTGGCAGAAGAGTCTCCGGAGCAGATGGCCCCGTGAGACCTTTCTACTACAGACTGACAGACTCAATAAACTAAACGTCTATTTAAGCAATGATGACGGATGGGGAGGGCATTTCTTAGCAGTTAATAACTGGTTGGAGGAGATGCGGGTCCAAGGGAAAGCCAGGGGCCTTTAACCTAGACACTCATTAACTTCCAGGAAATCCCGGACTCGGATGTTGTTATTACTGATAAACTACTAATTTAAAATTGAGTGAGAGAGAGAAATTAATTACTTTTTTTATGCACTGAAAAGTTAAAAGTTGAAATGAAGGTTGCTACCATGACTGTATTAGCTTTCCGGCACTACTATGCTTTTCACAGGTAAAGACCATCTTATGCTAGTGTGTCCCCGGAGCTCCTGGAGCGCTTTGTAGGAAAGACGTGCTGGACTCTCGACTCAAAGAATAAGAGTAAACATCTCCCCTGCCAAGGCCGCCTAGCTAGCTGTGTATCCAAGATAGCTTTGTTGGTCGTTCTCTTGCTCCCTATATTCCTTCCTTCAGTCTCCTTGAACCTTGCGACTCCCACGTTCTCTTCCTGTGGCTGTTTTGTTGGGATTGCACCAAGCGATCTCCTGCTATCCCAGTAAGAGAAGGGATCTAATGGGTAGGGGTCAGCCCAGGGCTTTGCAAGCTTAATGCTCAATTGCTTTCTGCTCCAAAATCTAAGCATTGCCCTCAGCAGAACTGAGACATAACTTTTGCTGGGTTGATTCTCCCCCACACTCTGTGGCTAAATCATCACGTACCCAGAGGCTGAACAGTGGAGTGCATGGGTATTACCGTGCTAGGTAATATTAGACATTTCATGGGGGCAAAAAACCCACCTGCTGGCAGTAGCAGAATGCAGCTGAGGCAGGAAGATGGCAGGAGTGTTTCATATGACACACTGTAGTAGGAGATACTGTAAAATGAACAATTACGTGAACATTTCAGATTGTACATCCTCCTAATTATCCTTTTAATTATTCATCTAAAACAAGTAAAATGACCCCTGACAGAGCCATAAATGATTTAGGTCCTATCAAATATTTATAAGATGCGACTGAGTCCCCACGGTGCATTGCAACAGATGCACACAAATCTGTTTTCCCGTATTCATCATCTTGTGCCTTTTTTTACCTATGGAATTTATAACTGATCGAGCTCAGGCTGCAGTATGTAAAATACTACCAGACTCATCGAGAATTTTTTTAAGGAAAGGAGGAGGAAATGGTGCTTGGTAGCAAGCCAGATTGCGTGCAAAGAAGCTCCGTTTGGCCAGCAGCAAACTCCCCTGCCGGTCGGTACAAGTGGTGCCCGAAAGCTGGATTTGCCCACCTCTGCCCCAGCAGGCCCCTGGCTCAGTGGAAGGAGGCTCAATTATACCTTTATGGCAAGGAGACAAGCGACAAATATCAGCCACATTGCTTAGTGCTGTTACTGTTAGTAAACGATAGCGATAATATCCGCTTATGCCATGCCTCTCATTGCTGAATGGAAAGCCAGTGTCAAACGCGGTGGGAAAACTTCCTGCCCCTGGGGCAGAGGGCTTGACCCAATGATCTTGCAAGGGCCCTTTCAGCCCTAATGTCTATGAAATCTGTGAAAACAGACTCTGAGACAGGAGTGGATTGGTTGAACTGCAGCGGTTGAACCGGGAGTCGAATTCAGTTCTCCCAAGTGCAGAGTTGTATCCAGCCTGCACGCGTGAAAGGTGCTCAGTCACAGGGACGCACCCAGGCTAGCAAGGGGCGCTTTATAGATGAGGGAGTTGAGAATATGGAGAGGCCCAGTTGTTCTCACCTGCACGAAATGGGCAGGATTGGGTGAGGCCTTCTTGGCAAGTGTGCCGACCGGTTTCTGTTTATCCCTGTTTTGCGACGCGGTGGTGTTTCGTGAGCTGGCAGACTCCACCGGTTTGTGCATTACCCAGCGGGAGCGTGTGACATTGCGAGGAGCTCTTCTTGAATGAAGAGGGATAAACTTCATGCCAAGTGCCCTTCGCTGCTGCCACACGCGCTCCCGGGTTTAACGCTGCACCCTAACGTGGCTACGTGCAGCTAAGGAGAGTACACTGCCTGGCTGGGGAGAGGAACCGTGAACAAGGGGGCTCAAATGCCAAGCCTGAAAGGGAGTCCTCCTACCCCAGGCTAGCAAAGCCCCTAAACTGCCGTCTCCTCCAGCTGGCCCGGGGTGGAGCCCCTTCTGAAACGAGCTGGATCTCGCTAGGGGACGGTGGCTCCCTCCACACCAGCCTGGACCACAGGACACAGCTAGCTGCGAATGCATCTGCCGCCTATGCAATCCGTGGGGAAAAATGAGGACTTTCCCTTGCTCCTCCTTCTCTGGAAGGTGTCACCTACTGCAGAGCTGTACTTAGTGACCTTGACCCCGCGTGGGGCTTGGGGGAATAGGTGGGAGGGAGCTCTTTTGTATAAGAGCCTTGCTTCCCTTCCAGTCTGAGCATTTTGCTAGTCCTGAGTGCAGCCAGGACTAGCAAGAGCCTTCCCGTGGCCCTTCCACGCGTGGTGCAGACCTCCCCAGGGCTGGTTAGGCAGGCACAGAGCTGGCTGACGTGGGGCGGCGGGCACTGTTGTGTGTGCCCCAGGGCCTGTGCAACTCAACGACTTCAGCCTCAAATGTGGGAAGGTGCGCTGGCTTCTTGGCAGGTGCAAACTATATTGGGAATATAAAGTAAAACTGCACACGTGTTGGCATTAGCAGATTCAGCAGAAATTAATGTTAGATTCACAAAGGCAGATTCAGCATATTCGCCCGTCTCACAGATGCTGATGGGAGTTGCCTAAAGGTTGAATAAAGGTAATAGTTTAGCCATTGCTTGGCAAGTGAATGCATGGAAACTCCTCCTTGGCTGGCCTTTTTTACAACATTATCCTGTTGTTTCCTTGGGATCTGATCTCCCGCGAATGCACAGGCATTGCTCATATTTGTGCTGTTCTTCTAATGAGACTGTAGTACCAGGAAAATAAACTACTCCCCCCATTCAGATGAATGTAATATACTATATTAATCCAATAAAATAACCTAACCTGATCAACAAGTCCCTCAGTAACCATGAACGCAGTGGCACAAATGCACTAAGCCTCTCCTTCTCCCTTTCTTTCTTGTGTGTGCAGTCGCTATCCTCCTGAAGGATGATTATTTCGTCAGTGGTGCCGGACTGCCAGGCAGATTCAAAGCAGAAAAAGTGGAGTTTCACTGGGGTCAGAGCAATGGATCAGCTGGCTCGGAGCACAGCATCAATGGCAAGAGGTTCCCTGTCGAGGTAAGTGGAAGAGAAGTGCGCTCCTGGTCTTGCAAAAAAATAACGTGCTGCGGTAGTTTGTGAGGGATCTGAAACACCAGTGTCTTTCCTACGGGCAATCTATTGCTTTTGTGACCTCTTGGTATTCTGACTATCATTGCTTGTGCTGTCAAGATGTTGTCCCCTCCTGCTCCTGATCCCTGCTTAAAACTCCCCTTGCCATGAGGTCTACAGCTAATTACTGACAGCAGTTAGGCAGGCGCGGTGCGGAGACCATTGCCTGTCTTCCCTGTTCTCCCTTGGTTGTCTTACACTCCCCATCTCTGTCGTAGTCGCCCGTTTCCTCCTGTCTCGTTCTGTAATGGTGAGCTTGTGTGGGAGGAGCAGACTTGCTATTGTGCCAAGCACCATGGCTTATGATTGCGGCTCATAAGCACTACCACAGCACTCAATATTGTTGTGCCTGTGCCTTTTCTTTTCCTTGCCATGAAATTTTGCTGATAGCGCTCAGCTTCTATGGTAGGGCTTGCATTGCAGATGAATAGCACAAAAGGGAGCTTTTGCTGTGAATCCTATCCCTATGCTAAGCACTTGGGTAGAGAGGAAAGGCGGTCTTGGGAGCCTGTGGGTGCCGTTCTCAGGCTCCACCACAGTTTATCGTGTACAACTTTGGGCAAGTTGCTTAGCGGAGATTTCCAAAAGGCTGAAGGGAGGCAGGGACTGAATAGTCACACCTCTACAGATCTCCCTTCCTGCCTCCGTTTCTCATCTGTAGAATAATAGCTTTTCTGTCCTCCCAGTGTATGAGTTGGTTGCAAGGCCTTGAGGCAAGGATACTCTAACCGTGTGTTTAGGCAGCACCTTGCACAATCCGGGCCTTGATGTCTCGGGGACATCTACCCTGATAACAAGGTATTAGTTTTTGTGTTGACCCTTCTTTTACAGTTGGCAGTCCTGGGATGAGCACAGGTGGGTTTTGTTTTATTTATTTAATCAATCAAATAGTTAGCTTAGCCCCTGTCATTCCTAGCCCCCCTCTTTTTTCATCATAACCACATGGGTGTCTGAACACGGATGTCCTGATGCTAGTAGATTCACTCCCGTCCTTGCTTCCTTCCTTGCTTGCTTCCAAGCGAGACTAATTATAAAAACTTGGTCTCTCTTTTTGGGATGCAGATTCCTTTAGCAAGTGCACTCTGCACACTTGGACCGCTTCATTGAAACTCCTGCCAAAGAAGCCGCATTGATTTTTTCAGGGGTGCTGTGGTTGCTCAGACACTTGCAAGGACCCAAACTTGGAGCTCAGACCCGCATACACATGCTCACACTGTAGTTCCTTGCACAAGGGGAGCAGGCCCCTCCGAGATGTAACTGCGTATGTATTTGCAGGATGGAGCCTTTAATTTGTAACACTAATTGCAGTTCAGCCTGTAAGTGCCTGCTGTAAGCTTAATTGACTGATGCTGGGAGCTCTGTGCCAGAAACATCGTGCTGCATTCGAGAGGTGGCGTTTCTAGGAAAGCTATAAAAAGAAAAGAAAATAGTCCAGAACACAACGATGATGGCCCCACTGAGCGGAGCCCAGGGGCACGGGTCAGGCATTTGTGGAGTACTCAGGTGCACTTTGTATTCCAGGTTTGGCACAACGCTAATGTCAAAGCGTTTGAAAGCAAATGTTCTCCGAACCTAATTGGGAAACCAGATGTGGACTGTACGAAGTCCATTAGATTCAAAGCACACCCCCTGGGAATGCAGAGAAATCTGTTTCATCGCTCTGCAAACACCAAGTTTAGACGTGTATTCCTCTGCAAAACAAAATACTTGCTGCTAGTCTTTTTGCTGAAGAGGATGCACTGCTTGCAGGAACTAATTAGAAATGTCAGATATAATACAGAGCCTTATTGTTTGACCATGTTGTTTGTTTTTTATTATTACAACTAATGTGTCAGATGGTAAGGCTGTCTATGTTAATTGGTTTCCTTCATTGAAGCCCATCTGGATCATATTTTTTTTGTGATTTATATGTTAAATTAGTGGATAAGATATATGAGAATGTCCTTTCACTTCATACTTTAAAAGCAAATCAGATCAAAGGCCCTTTATCTTCCCATACTTTTATTTATACATAGCATAATTGTCATGCCTTTTCAAAACACAGCACACACGACAATGTTTTAAATGGTTAGTATCACAGTGCAAGCTCAACAGCTCATCTATCTATTCGATGCTCTTTGCTGATGTTACAGCAATCATTATCCAGGCACTGTGGGCTTGGCTGTATCTGAAGCCACTATCCTCCTTGAGTGGCGGCTGCCCACTGGACCTCGAGCCTCTGCCGACAGCCGTGTGCTAATACCAGGACACTAATATTGGCTGGCACCGTGTCGCCTTGACTCTCTCTGCTTCCTCTCCACATATTAGTGCCCGTGGCTGAGCTGGGTTATTAAGTAGTGCTGTGATGCTGAGGATTAAATCAGTATGATGAGAGTAGCACTAATTCTGGCGAGGAGCATGCGGGCTCCGTACCTGCGTGCAGATTCTCCACTCGCACACGCACCTTTCCCCCAAAGTTGTTCATGTTGCATTCCCCCATTGTAATGAGTGGCTGACTCCCATTTTGTGCTGTTGTCATTCTGTTCGGTTGTAATGAGTTCGGGTTGTTTTTTTTCCTTTCTAGCGTCACAGTAGGATGAGTGTGCGCCCAAAAGCTGGAAGGCATTTAAACTATGAAGTGATAAAAATTAAAAAAGGAAAAGAAAAAAGCTTCCCCCAGGCCAGTATAGGACCCAGGTTCTCCTCATTAGAGCCAAGAGTAATAACAACAGCAGTTTCATCCCTAGCGCCACGGCATTACTTAATAGACCTGTCTAGGAAGAGGTTCGAACACGGGAGGCAGGCGCGGGGTGAAAGCACACCGTTATAGGAGCTCGTAGGCAGCTAACGGCATTCAGCACCTCAGTTGCAGCACCACTGTGATTTTAAGTTGATTCCTATTCATTTTTATGCAAAATGCTGATTATTTCTGTGAAGAGCAGAAATCAGAAGAGTGATTTTAATCATGACTGTGTTAATTTGATGTGAGCTTCGGCTGTTTATGAGCTTTCTTTTTAATGGCTCTAATTGTCAGTTATAATGTGAACACCATTATACAGTAATATACAGTAATTTATTTAGTAAATGAGAATTTTATTCCAAGGACTGTACCGCTGCATGCCATGGAGACCTAATCCCTTTAAACTTACATGAGCAAACTCGTACTGTCTGGGCCAAATTTGTAACTGGGACTTCAGCTTGGCTTCTAAGATTGCAGCTGCAATTCTGTGCACATCAGCTCCTAGGTTTGCATTTTAGGAGATCTGTTGCTGAGCAGCACAGAGCTCAACGGGTGATGGAAGAGCTAGTCTCCCTCCGTGTGGATGAGCCTGATTCTCTGGAAAAATATTCCACCCTGTGTCAACTGACCCGTTTCCCTAAAGGACCCTCGCAAACAATCATTTGCACAAGCAGTTCTTGCTCCTCGTGAAATCCAGCACCTAGGACATTCTTCTGGATCTCAGATGATCCTTTGTGTCACTGCTCAGCTCTCTCGAGCAGTTCCCGTTGCCAATTGTACCGAGCGAGACCAACACTGTAGATGCCCAGATCTGTAGAGGGTTGCTTCTTGGCGAACACGATCCTTTTACCTTGGTGCAGCACGTTGTGCTACCGTATATCATGCACCAATACATTGGGAAGCATTATGTTCCTAATTAAAAAAAAAAAAAAAAGAAGAAAGCATGGCTTTTTTTATTTTTTATGGCAAATGCATGAAATCCATCATCCATGTCTCTTTTTACCGGTAATATTAATGCCTTGTGCCATACCTGAGGTCATTTATCAACAATGATTCTGAAGTCTTGGAACCTCTTGATGAAATGAGGGGAAGATATGTGTCTTTTTGTACTTAAAATTGAGTCCTGGTTCATGCTCTGATTTCTGAGCGTCATGTCTACTGCTAATATTGGGTCCATAATGGTTTTGGGTGAACTTGTCAAGGCTTTCTGGACTTACCCAAAGAAAAGCATATTATGAAATATTTTCTGGAGACCGGTGGAGAAGCTCCCAGGCTACTTTACCATGCTACAGCTGCCTTGGTCGTTGAGCAGCTGTAATTTTGCTAAGATTTTCTTTGCAGTGGGCTGTCAGCAGATGTGCAGATTTCTAGGCGCAGGGAGCCAGCAGCAGTTTCATGTGCTCATATGTCACTTGCTCTTCCAATTCTGTGTGTTCGTCAGGCAGGAAGTAGAAGTCAGTAAAATGACAGCAGGACCCAAAAAAAGGACCGTTGGAAATATATCACAGCAGGAGACTTCAGCTGGGCAAGGGAATTCCTCTGTAGCGCTTTCTTGGACGATGATCTTGTAGTTGTGGGCCGGTGCTTAGGGCTCCCGTTGACGGAGGCCTTGGCCGTCTGTGTATTGGTCGTGCAAAGTAGTTCTCGGGGACTTTCACCTGCCGGTTGCTGTCTCGCTCTGCATCTGCTTTGGCATTTCCAGCTTCATCTTTCAGGCGAGGAAGTGATGGCTCAGGTATTCCCAAGCCCCATCTCATTCTTTTGGCAATTTCAGGCAGGCTTTTTTTTGTTAGCTCGAACCTACGCTTCCCCCACGTTGCCCCCCAGACCCAAGATGATGGAGAAAAGGTGGAACACCAGGAAGTGCCGGCGACGCGGCACCCTCCCAGCCTCTCCGCTTCTCCCCCTGAGTCTTCCCCCATTTATAATGGTCTATTGGGCTTGTCATCACCAGGAATTCAGCGTGGCCTGATTTCAAGGCATAATATTGACTTTATTGAGCGTGTGATTGTCTGGGTTTCCCTGGCATTGCAGTGCCACTCCCATGATCGGTGTGAGCAGAGCCTTTTGCAATCAATCATTTTTTCTATTCTATAGTGGAGCTGACGCACTTTCCCCTTGCGATCGCTGTTTGTGCTTCCCTTATAGTGACAGGGGAATTGCTTGAGTCATTAATTAAAGCCTTTCTTGCAATAAAGGTTCCAGTTTAGTGCAGAATGCTTCATGCTCTCATAGTGAAATATTTAATCTCCATCTGGCTGATCTTTTCTATGAATGTCCTGTGATAATTAAGAAGAAACATGAGAGGATGGCCTGAAATTAAAATGTGCTTGGTGGAGGTGTTAATGCAGCACAGGACTGCTCGTGCTGAGACCAGGACAAAATTTAGGGAAGTAAGAGTAGTCTGTTTTATGGTGTTATCCATTTGCTGCCTGCCAGACTCCAGCGATGCACAGTTGCTTACAGATGCATGCAGAGTTTCATTTCAAAGGAGCCATCCAGTGGCGTGATACAGATACAGCTCCTTCAGGGTTTGCTGGGAATGTCCTGCTTGCCTGTTAGGATTTTCCCTAGCTTATTGAAAAGGTCTGAGTCAGTAGCACTACACTGCAATTACAGTATGTTAATGATGGGCTAAGACTTGTACATTCCCTCTTAACATAAATCCCTGATTTTCTCCATGATTAATTGGAGTCTGGAAGACTGGCAAGGAGGAGAAGGATCAGGTGGAGGTGAAAGTAAGAGATAAGAGGCTGACAGCCAGCTCCTGTTGTAAAGGAGAGTTATTTTGAATAGGCAAAAAATCAATAGAGAGGTTGGAGAATTTGACAGAGTTATAAAAGCTGTTTTAATGGAAGGTGGCAGATTCAGTGGGACTCTTGCTTGATGCTCTGGAGCTAGAAAACTGGAATAGGAAAATCTTGCTTGCAGTGTTAGGGGGACTTCGCTTGGTCCCTATGCTAGGCTGTGTGTATTAATAGTACAGCATCAGGGATAATTTTAAAAATTGCAGACTTTTTTGGTAGGTCCAGCAGCTTGCCAGCGTTCTCTGTCTTCATGTTCTGGAATAGCGACTCTAAAAGGAAATGCTGCATCTTCCCTGTTTTCTTCCCTACCTCAGTGCTAAGGACAAAGCCAGTACGTCAGGTCCTAAGAGGCAGGTCAGGAGGACGTCTCTGCTCTCTTTTGCTCTTTCTGGTAGGAATTCCACCGGCGAAGTCCAGAACGAGCAGCTGGTAACTTAAACCTCCACGTTTAAAATAAAAACGGCCAGGGTAGGGGAGGGAGTTTTCTTAGAGAGAGACCTAAGCGCAGCTGTGCTGAGCTTGCCTTCCAGTTTGCCGGACGGGGCATTTCTGTGGCTTGTAGGAGTTGCCCGGTGCGGGCATGTGTTTGGCTGCGTGCCGTATGTGGGGCATTTGCAATGGTCATGTCACCATTGGTCTTCATGGTCAGAGTTTATAGGCGCGGACCTTTAAAAGTGTTTGCATAGCCGGTACGTTGCAGTGAGGTCAGCTCGGATGTAAGGGTTAAAAACATCTGGAATGTAGTTATCACTTGGCATTGCTCCTTTCCAATAGATAGGTATGAGGTGGAAATTGAAATAGTCCAGCTGTGGTACTCTTTCCTCTTAAAATGTAATGGCACTTGGTTATTGCTCTGAGAGGGCCACTAGCAATACCAGAGACTGATAGCTTTTGGCAGTTCAAGGAAAGCACAGCACCATTATATGAATAAACTGATGTATGCTTGTTATGTGAAAAGCTTAGCATGGTGAATAGGTGTTTCTGGAGGCTTTGTCTGGTATTTCCCATGGAAACAACCCTATTAGGGCGTTCACCCGGGTAGATTTATATCCAAGGTTTGGGGATTTTTTTAATTGGCACCAATTTTAACCATGATTTAAATCATGAGGCAAAAAACCTTGATTGAAGTAATTAATTTTAATAGTCTTTTACTTTTGTACTTTTCCGTTATCTTCCTAAACAAAAAAAATCATTCTTTCTAGTTGGTATAACTTGATAATTTGCTAACTAGGAGGACCAACTGTAAGTAATCTGCAGACATTATTTAAACAGTTGTATAGCTGAAGATACATTTTTTTTTCAGATTCTTAATTTTCATTTTGTTTTTATTATGTTAGAAAATGTTGAAAGACACATTTCCTGCAATTTTTGTTGAGCTGAGTTTGGATGGAAATTGGAATTCAATTAAAATGCACAAAAACAGCTTCTTAAACTGTTTGTATTTGTTAAATAAAAATATGTTAAATGTGCTCGATACATAAGGAAAAATAGGTTAATCAAAAGATGTTTTCCATTTGAAACTCATTTACTAAACAAAGGAGGTATTAGGAAGCAAAAGGAAGTGAACTGAGCTAATTGTTTCTGATCATTATGTCTTTCCAGATCCTGGAAGTGGTTCATTTCATCCCCTCGCACCTAATTTCTGTTCATAGATTACACACAAAAACAAGTTTCTGCTTCTGAACTTCCATTTGGTTTCTTGGCTTTGAATGATATAGCCATTAAGCACAATAAATTGAATAAACTGAAATGAAGACAGTATTTTCTGTGTCCTGCAGAAGATGTGTCCACAGCTGCTTTGGTGTCCCAGCAATTCTAGGTTCAGGCGCTAAGCCAGTGGGTTGACTTTCTGTAAAACTTAAACAGCAAACATACCAGTATGTTGCCTGAATGTCACTATTTTGATGTAACTTAAATTATTTTAGTACTAAGTTTAGTCCTTAGCATAGTACTAAGTACTACGCTTTAGTACATAGTACTTTAGTACTAAGTTTCGTCCTTAGGTTGCCATCATTTCAATTTTCATTTTATAGGGATCTTTTTTTGAAAGGAGGATTCATTCAATCACACATCCCATTTTTTATTAATTAATTTTTTTGCACCCTGGTTCAAAGGACTGCTTAGCCATTGTGTGATGGAGAGAAATTCTGATACTAAAGCCTCCAATAGTCTTCAGATACCTGAAGGATGATTATAAAGAGGATGGAAATAGATTATTCTCTGTGGCCATGGGGAACAGGACTAAGAACAGTGGCCTCAAGCTGTAGCAGAGGAAATTGAGGTTGGAGATTTCACTAGGAGGGTGAAAGCACTGGAACAGGCTACCTAGAGAGATTGTGAAATCTCCCTGGAAAATTTCAAGAGTGGGTTAGACGGACGCTTGGCTGAGACGGTTTAGTCGAGGACGGTCCCGCCTTGAGGGGGGAAGAGCAGGCTGGCCTGGACTAGATGACCTCATGAGGTCCCTTCCCGCCCGACTTTCCTGTAATTTGATGAGCTGTTCTTTTTTGGCACCGTCAGTTCGGTTGCCCTAAAACAGATCATCCCAAGCCAGGATGTGGCATATTCATCCTCACGGAGCGAGCGAATGGCCTTTGGATGCATCACAAGCTATAGACAAACTAGCCAAGTATAAATAAAAAGTCATTTGGGGAGCATTGAGTCATCTGTAAGTGAAAATGTGTTCTCATTTACAAGCTGTGACCTTTTGGGGAGTCTGAGTGCAGCGTGTCAGTTCTGCTTACTTTCATGATATTGCTGCATCACGAAACGGCCGGATTCGGTCCTGGGTTGTTGGGGCTGCCGTGCGGGTAAAGTGGAAATGCCAAGCCACGTCCCTGCTTCCAAGGCCTTCAAGGATGCCTGGATCTTCTGAAGGGAAGAGAAAGAAATGGTGGTTTTGGAAGAATTTCAAATGATGAAAGAAGTGAACCACGAACTTGCTTGGAAACATACGGCATTCAGCTTTTAAAGAAAGCTCACGCAAGGGGAAAGTTGGGTCCTGCAATGTGCATGTCCTCTCGGTCCCAGGAATTTTCTAGCTCACTAAATGCACGAGGTAAGTCGCTGGTCGTTTGGGATTTTTAGGAGCCGACCTTGGGATGGGGCGGGGGAATCCTTCTGCGTCATCCTCACATCCAGATTTATTGTTCCCGCAGTAGGTTTTCCTTTGCTCTGCAGCTTTGGGAGGCAGGACCAGAGCGGTCAGTGCCAGAAGACATGCACGCTCCTGTCTTCTGCTCCTTTCGCCTCACTTCTAAAGCATTTTTCCTCGACTTTTTAGGCCTACCCGCATGCAGAGCATTGAGTGCCAAGATGACAGTGAAATCCTCCAGGAAGGAGAGAGAAGCTGGAGTCATCCCTGCTTAGTTTCCCTTTGCTTTTGCATCGCAGGGGGATGTAATATTTCCGGGCCTTCCTCTGGGCAGAGCTGTCCTGTGCTCAGGCAGACACTGCCACCAGCTTCTGGGAAAACTAATGTTCTGGGGGCCTCCTGAGCGGCATGTCTAATCTTGTGGTAGCAAATACCAGGAGGTCCCATAAAATCCCATAAGAAAAAGAAATGTCATTACATCCCATTCAGAATAAAAGACTGCAGATAATAGCGGTTTATACAGAAGTCATTGGAAAGCTTTGCTTGAGAGGCCTTGTTCTGTGTGAGAGGCAGAGATGTGTGCATTCGCTTGACGCATCACATTCACACAATGAAACTTCAAGTGAGTAAAAATATAAACCATTATTTCCTTAGCATAAATGGAACTACCCATCCATGACTTCACAGTGGCGACTTCCTCCTCCCCCCGTTTCAACGTCTCCACGGTGCTCGGGAAAACGGATGTGAGAAGTGGTTGTTTCCAGCAAACTCCCACGCACGCTGCCTTCAACCTTTCTTCTGATGTAAATAATCTGCTGCAGCTCATTAATGTTAAAAGTTGCATGCCACTACCTAGTCACCAGTGTCTTGAGTACCTCTGCAGCCGAAGCCATTGTTCATTTTTTCCACCCTCTATAAACAGAAGCAAGATCAAGACCTGAGGGTTAAAAATGAGCATTCTTCATTTGACAGAGGTGTTTTATTTGTTGCGCATGATGAAAGGTGACCTTTTCCATTGGTATTTTTATATTAATGCCATTTGCAACGTTCTGGCTGTGCATTTTGGAGAGATCATGTGGCACATGTACTTTCAAATGCTGGTAGGCTCAGCTGCCACTGGCTGATTTTGAAATAATCATTAGAGCTATATAGGACACAGCTGCCCTGCAGTGAACTTGCGCTGCCATTTTCTCCATCATAAATCAGCTTCCAGTATCATTTTCTAACCCAGTTACCTTTGGAGGTTCCTGCTACAAATACCGTGCGAGGTGCAACACCAGCATATATCACCCTTCCTTTCCAGAGATTGAAAACAGCATTTTCCCATTGCTCCTGATGTTGGTGCCGAGCAAACAGCTGTTTCCAAAAAAGGCTTTCATAGAAATATAAATTATTAGATATGCCTTGCAAAAAAAATTCACTGAGTACTTTCACTTTTTAATTGAAGCGCCAGAGTTTTCCCTCTAGTTCTCAAAAAATGAAGAAGTTGAAAAGCTAAGCGAAGCAAAACCCAGAAATGATTTAGTTTGGAAGGTTGAGAACTGGAAGGTACTGAAGAAAATGGATTTTTTTTCTGCAGAAATATTTGTTTCCCCAAGAAAATTCAATGAAGCTTTCTCTCAGTTTTGACCTGCTGTGACAGAGGGGAAAAAAACCCAATTGTGGGTCTCTGGTGGGGTAGGTTATTGCATTGTTGGGAGAATTAATCCAGGACTGTAGTTCAGTGTGATCCAGTGAGAAAAGTGCTGCAAGAAGTGGGTTGGCTTTTGTGATTGTGGGAGAGCCATAATTTGGCTACAGTTAGATATCAGATCTACCTGTAGATTTGGAGGAGGAAGAGGGAGAAGCATAATTAACGAGGATGATTTTCAAACCTTAAAGACCTGGCATGTCTTTATTGCAATGAACAGAGCCTCCTCGCCTGACAACCAGAGATAGTCATCTGATTATAGCACTCAGAAATCAATACATCGATGCCTTATCCTTGAAAAGGTCTTTAAAGACGGTTCCTAAGTTTATTTCTTTGCTCTTGTGAAATTCCAGGAATCCAGAATTTGAGACCGCACATTCATTAGTGTCACGCAAGTGAAACAGTTGCTGTGAAAATGCAGGTATCGGTTTGTTCCTCTCCTTCCTGCCTTTTAATGTATCTATATCCATCTTCTAATTTGATGACGGACTCTCACAGAGTTAAATTTCTGAGTTGTTTCCCCTTGTGCTCTTTGCTCATAAAAAGAGGATACTTAAAAGATTTCAATCAGTGCCATAGGGAGGATAAATTTGACTCAGTGGTGCTTACGGTGGGCAGAAGTTGTGTTGAAGAGATGCTTTAAGCATTAAAGATCTCAAGATCCTAATGACACACATCTTGTGAAGGGAAGCAAAGCAGGCAGCCCACGTGTGCTAGTTAGTCAGTGTGGTTCCATAAATTGAGATTTTGCCCAGGCGCCCAGCTTGCTAATCATGCTCTGGGGTTAAAGCTAGTCCTGTTTCTTTCTGTTAATATACCTTCCTCTTCCACATCATTCTCCTCATCACAGGGAATTATTTATGGAGGTCTGAGGCACACCCCACTCTGGAAATAGTGTTTGCATACCTGAAGCAATGGCTGGGCCATACATCTATAGATGCATAGCATTAGAGCCATGCTATCACTAGCTTGGACTACAGAGAATTGCGTTCCCCAGTATATAAAACAATAGAAATTGTAGTGGAAATACCATTTTTAATGAGCATAGCTGTGAACTCCAAGCACAGTGCAGTAGGCTGGCATGCTCTGCTCATCTCCCTTCTGTTTAACATACGGTGTATGCATCCTGTCTTCCCGCTCAGGCTCAGGCTTAAAAAAGCCTATTTATCTTGTTAAAAAATTCAGCTTCAGGTGGAGGAGTGGAGAATAATTCCCCCCCCCCCCCTTGTTATTGACAGGTACTGTGCTGAGACTTACTGAGTGGCAGGTATGATCCCTGTCACCTCCCGCGGGCTCACAAGCGGGTGGAAAGTTCAGCACTTCTTCCGTCGTAGGTTTTGTTCAATTTAAACAGATTATGGAGTGAAAGATGGAACGGGAGATCAGAGCTGGCAGGAAGCTGTGATTTGAATAGGACCTTCAGTTCATTTGACACATGTAATGTTCTTATGACTGGAGATGGACCCCTGGTTTGTGATGAGAGGTATGGAGATTTCCTTCAGCAATGATAGTCACTTCCAGGAATCAGGGAAGCGATTGGTAATCAGTGAAGCGATTTGCAAAAAGTCCATATGACGCACCTTCTGTAGTATTTAACTCACCCAGCAAAAGCCTGTTTAAGATGTGGCAGTAGTTTATTGTATCCCCTGCTTCTTGTTGAAGGAATTTTTCTGAGCAGTTTTGCAGACAGTAGATTCAAAATCGGAGAGACCAGATTCTCCTCTTTCTTCCCCCCGCGTGGGGAAAATGTCAATGTTATGTGAATGTAGCCAGCCTGTGCTTGTACAGTGCTAGCACTGCGAGACTGTAGACCCAGTTAGTGTTTCTGCACATTGCCTTAATACAAACAAATAAGACTAATTATAATAACCAGACCTATGGTGCTTGTTTTCCCTTAACGTACAAATTGGTGTACCATTTCATCACTGTCATGCTGTATAAATTGAATGCACCGACTCTGTTGGCAGCCTATGATTCACCGGAAGCTGTTACTGACAAACTTGCTCTACTTTCCTGCTCCTTCGCCATCTATTTTTGTAGGCAACTGCTTTTCCTGGGATTCTTATTCAAAGAGGAGAATCTTTTGGCACTTCCCTTCTGCCTCTTCGGTGGCAAAGAAGATACAGTATTTACTTGAATATAAGATGAAGTTCCCCCTCCCCTCCAATCAACATGGGGGGAAAAAACTCCTTGTCTTACATTCCCGTACAAGGAAACCTCATTAAATACCCTGTTTGTCATTAAACTGATGCCATACGCAGCATGTGCTCAGTGATGAAAACCAGCTATGAAGCTGATTAAATGCAGCCAACACTGAGCATGACTATAAAACACATGGTCCATACTGGGCAAACATGCAGATGGGAACCTACCATAAGGATAAGTTAGTGCATCCCAACTGAATAAGATACATGGTGACACCCACTATTCTTATTCTCACTCCGTGCCAACTCCTTTACAAGTCATGGTGAGCCACTACACTGCATACATTTTGACTTCGTCTTCTTACAGGTGAGCTGTGTGTTTCTTTCCTATTTCCAATTATTCCTGTTTCTTCACCAGCCATAAACGTCTAGCAAACATCACCAAACAGAGCCCCGAGCAGTTCACCCAGAATCCCTCTGTCACCCATATCTCAGCCTGTCGCATATAAGTAAGGTGCCCCCACCCTCCATGAAATGCAGCGGGGCCAGGTTGTTCTGCACCACATATGCACATAAATTTTAGAGGATCCCAGGGCTCATGACAAGAACATCCGGTTCCAGGCATGAGTGGGGGCTAATTAGCATGTGGCTTCTTTGGTGGGGCCATCTGTAGTACACACACATACTAAGTAGTGCTGAGCTGTGAGGTCACCACAGCTTGACACACTGTTAAGTCAGCTAGAGAACTGCCCAGTCAACTACATGGTAAATCATGAGGCTTTTGGACTTGGACTAATATCATGCATACTTATACTATATATAACTAGGTACAAAGGTACTGCTTCAAAGTGTGTTCATGGCATGTCTGTGCTACAACTTGCAGCAGTTTGTAACTAAATCTATGGGTACCCTATGCACAAATGAATACAGGCATGTTTATTTTAGGGTCAGCCTTTTCAGATTTGCCCCTCACTTCCGTGTGCTCAGTGACATCAGGGTCTGACAGCAAGGGGTTAGGGGGCGGGGAGGGGCTACAGAGGGCAAGGTGGCCACCTGACCCTTGAGCCTCAATTTTCCCTGGTGTAGCAGTGGGAAGGAGACAAATTCAAGGCAAACCTCCAATGGTTAGATTCTATACCTGGAAAATTATAACAGATTTTACATTTTCTGCATGTAGAATGTAACTATTGGAGGTTTGCCTTGAATTTGTCACCCTCCCTATATATTACTGAATTTGTCCCCTCTAATATATTGCTCTTATATTTGAGTAATTGCAGTAGATTCTGCCATGTGGAAGGTCCCCAGTGAGCAGAAAGCCAGCCCAATAGCTCTTGTACCTCCTTCCTCATTTTTCCATGTACAAGTGGTTGGAGAAAACTTTGGGGGCTGCCTCTATGCTCTGGTAATCCCCAGCTGGTCTTCTAAGAAACCATTTCCAACTAGTACATGCAGAGCAACCCCTGGGCTATTCTCATCTGCCTCTGGGGCTACGCAATGTGAAATCCGTATCTAGTTCCCAGCAACCCCCTTCCATGTTGCCATAATGGAAGCTGAGCACAGCGCCAACCCCCAGTCACTTAATATCACTGTAAACCAGTTGGGCAGCCTAACGTCCCACCTGCTCTCCCCTTGGGAAACGCCTGCCTGGCCAACAAGCCAGCACCCAGGAGTATTTGGCAGTGGGATTTCACTTGAGCCCTTTGTAAACCGAGAGGCCTGTTGTCACTTTTTGATCCAAATTGATTTTTTGGACTCGCAGATCTGAGGATTGCTTGTGTGTGTTCAGGATTTGCATCTGGTGCTGTGAGTTTTAGCAGTGACCCCGTGTGTTCGAAGAAGCTAAACCCTTCCTAATTCTGTCCCTCCGGGTGCATTCATAAGCATGTTGCCTGCCCTCCATTCTTAAAAGACATAAATTGAGATTGTGTCCTTCATACTGCGATGCCCAAATGATTTCCTTTTCAACAAAGAGTACATTATAAAGGTTAAAAATGGTTTTTGCAATCCATGCATTTAAGTATACATTACTATCTGTTTTAAGGATGGATAATCAATATAATAAATGATACTTCCGTGTATTCCTAATAGATCACTGTGTAAATATCCATAATGGAATCGATCTTGCAGATGATGGCAGCCGTTAGCGCAGAAAGGGATTTGACAATTAATGTATTGGACATTTGCCTTTCATACTTACACATAAAATGATTATATATTGATTATTTTCAGTCCAGGTTAATGATGTTGAAGAAGTTTCTGTATCTCAATTTAAGGTACTTAAAATACTGATTCGGAGCGAAATATCATTGCTCTTTATAGGAGCCCTGGCTGATGTCTGAAAAATTATGACTTTTCTCTCCGTCCTGAGTGTCTTTTACATTAAGGTTGTTCTGGGTACCCAGGGAGCCCTGTTAAATTTAGTGTGAGCTTTGAGGGTATTCAAGGTGTGGGGGAGGTGGTCTTTGACTGCTCTGTGTCTTTATAGATTAAGATGTTGCTGTTGTGAAATGCTTGGGGGCCCAGTCTTGTCTCCAAGCATGCGTGACACTCATTAGTGCTAATGGCAGTGGTGCGTGTGCAGAAATGGGAAGATAATTTTCTTGCTGAGCATAATGCTTTTTCTTCCTTGCAAGGGTTTCCTCCAGCTGGCTGTGGAGGTCCATTGTTTCTGTTAGTGCATTCCCTGGTAAAGTTCGAGGATATTTCTATCTGAGTGGAAATAACATGACTGCTTTTGAAAATAGAGATTATGGCCTTGATCCTACTCCCCTCTGTTTGGCACCGGTGAGGCCACATCTGGAGTGCTGTGTCCAGTTGTGGGCCTCCCACTACAGAAAGGATGTGGTCTAGTTGGAGAGGGTCCAGCGGAGGGCAATGAAAATGGTTGGAGGGCTGGGGGACAGGACTGGTGAGGAGAGGCTGAGGGAAATGGGCTGATTTAGTCTGGAGAAGAGAGACCAAGGGGGATTGAATAGCAGCCTTCACCTCCCTGCAGGGAGGCTGCAAAGAGGATGGAGCTGGACTGGTCTCAGTGGGGGCAGGTGACAGGTCAAGGAGCAATGGCTCAACTTTCAGCACGGGACATTGAGGTTGGATATTAGGAAAACATTTCTCACTAGGAGGGTAGTAAAGCACTGGGACAGGTTACTCAGAGAGGTGGTGCAGTCTGCATCCTTGGAGGTTTTTAAGATCCAGGTAGACAAAGCGTTGGCTGGGATGATGCAGTTGGGGCTGGTCCTACTTTGAGCAGGCGGTTGGACTCGAGGTGACCTCCGGAGGTCCCTCCAGCCCTCATTGTCTGTGATTCGAAGTGGTCTGCATGAACACATCTCATCACCCCTCCAGTGCTTGTTGTCCGTGTTGGGGCTGCAGGCGGATACACAGGGGTCCGCCGGTGCATGGCAGACTTCGTGGACTCACGCTCCTGTGTGTTGGCCATTCCCAGCAGCCACAGTGCCCATATTAACCTCGGTGTCTTCAGGGAACAGAAAGGCAGATGAAGCAAGGCGACATGAGCCTTTGCTGCTACAGTGA
Source organism: Alligator mississippiensis (assembly GCF_030867095.1). Taxonomy (NCBI): domain Eukaryota; kingdom Metazoa; phylum Chordata; order Crocodylia; family Alligatoridae; genus Alligator; species Alligator mississippiensis. The sequence continues at coordinate 2,532,809 of NC_081835.1, forward strand.
GGAGGTGCAGCATATTCTCATGGTGATGCTTTTGCTTTGCTTATTCACAGCATCACACTTCCTGCTGCACCCTGAAACTACCCCATTAACGATGGGATGGATGAGGAGACAGACCTGCATGTTAGTGCCCACTTGCATATTTTCAGGTGCATTAATTTAGCTTGATGATGCCGTGATTGCGAGAGCGCATGGCGTTGGCCGCAGTTACAGCGAAGAGAGCGGTGTTGCGCTCCAGTGCCGGGCAGGTGAAGAGGATTGTGTCAGTGTCAGGTTGAATGTGTTTTCTTTTGTGAGCGGCACTCGGGTCAGAACCAAGTGGCGATTATGTTTTCACTGCTACCCACTGTTTTATCTTTAACAGACTAATTACTGCCTAGAGCCTTCAAACAGCAAGAGCATGAAAAAGCACCCTTTAAAGCCAAACAGTCTTGTAAAATTCTTCCCCGTTTATTTTAGGGAATTGTGCACATATTGTATTTTCCATCTGAAGACCACAGGGCATTTTGCAAATATTAATGAACTAATGGTTCGAGTTTCAGAAGTGACTTCAGAGCTCAAGTCTCATTTTCAAGGTGACTTTTCACCAAAGTTCAGATTTGTAGAAGTATGTTTACTGCCTGACTCCCTGGTGCCTAGATGCATTGAAAAGCCTGGCCCTGAAATACCTGTGAAATTTGGATCCATCGGCTTACAAGTCTGTTGAATTGGATCTGGGAGTGTGCGAGGCAGTAGAGTGGGCGCAGGCACGGAGGGAAGGAGATGCTTCTGCACTCCTTAAAACCCACTGCAATGCTTGGCTGAATCAGTGGAGAAGCCCCGTCTTCTACCTCTTGTTCCCACGTATGCAAGGGATGAAAATGTTGAGAGTCTCCGAGACAGGCTTGGGGGTGGGTGTGGAGAGGGCAGCGAGGGCATGACGAGGGAGGAATGGAGAGGGGGACCGGGGACCTGAATGGGTTCTCACCCAGGAGCTCCACTGGCCCCCTGTGATTGTCAGCCCTCCTAAGACACCCTGTTCTTACCTTTAGCCATTAGGATCATTTCCAGTCCTCATTTGCTTTCATTCCTGCCCATGCCGATTCTCCCAAATCAAGGAATGACTGGAAGGGGATGGGTGTGGCGAAGCGAGGTGAGGCGAGGAATGACCCAGGACACCCCAATGGGTTTTAGGATGGAGTTGGACAGTGGGGGCGGCATGTGTGCGTTTGTGTAAGAGGAGGAAGCGGGGAGGAAAACCACTCCTGTAAGTGTATAATTGGAAACAGCTTTTTTTTTAAGTAGTAAAAAGCTAGGCGGCTGAGGCTGCTTCCTCTCTCTTTTTTAAACACTCATGTTCCGAGTTCTGAAGAAAGGGGTTTCTAATTTATGGCCTGAAACCACCTTAACTATTGCAATACAAATAGCATCACTGTAGTGCAGTTTATTTCTAAAATGCCTCAGGTGAAAATATTGCAGTGCCATAATTAACTAATACCAAGGTCCTGCTACTAGTGCTTTGTGCTGCTTTCTCTAGCAGTCTGCAGCAAGTATACATTTTCCCGGCTGGAAAGACGGCGCTTCAGGATAGCCTGACATCACAGCCAGATTCTGCGCGAGGCCCGGCGCCCTCTGTTTCCCATGAAGTCTAGGTTGGCACATCACAGAAACTGTCCTGAGGAGGAGGATTCCCTTTTCTTCTTGTTTTAAAGGTTTTTGTTTTGTGTTTTTCGCCTTTGTAGGGGAGAATCGCCGTGTGCGTTGCCTCCTAATCACTCTGTTTCCTGATACCTTAGGAATGCTGATCTGTCAAAATGATCTCTTGCCGGTGGCATCAGCTTTACATTGGAAAATATTGCAGTTCTCGCAATGATAAACTAATTACAGACTATACATTTTTAATGATTTAATCTCCTGTCATTCCTAGCAAGAAGTGATCCTGATTCCAAACAAATCTCCCATGCATGACCGAACGCTCATCACGAAATGTATGGTTTTCATTAACTCCTGTTGTTAATACAGTCTTAGGACTGTTTAGGCAAAGCGGGGAGGAGGTGGGGACCAGAAGTGTGCTGAAAGATTGCTGTAATAACGCTGCACTAAGCAGTTCAGATCGCGCGGCGCTCCTGGTGACTTCCCGCTGACACCCGTGATTGAGCGCCCTTGCAAAGCAGCGTGGAAAGCTCTGGCCCCATAGGTCAGAAGTGCTTTTAGGGAGTGGCGCAGTAAAATAACACGTTCATTTTTTGTCTCATCCAGAGTGGAAATCTAGGTCTATATCTACTAGCCCATCTGTGCTGATCTTTGCATTGAGTTTAGGGACCGTGATTAAACAAGACACGGGCCCAAACCAGGGTCTCCGGTCCCATCCCTTTCATATTCCTGGCAGGCACCCATCTTCAGCACCTACAATCACTGTTACATATGTTGGAGACACCCCTGCTCTGGTATAATCCTGCTCACCCACCTCCTTTCCACTCCTGTCTGCTTACGCACATTTGTCTATAATTTTTAAGTTTGTTGTTTCCTCGGTGCATCAACTTTCATACACCGTCACTGGGCCCCCAGTCGCTTATTGGAGTCCTTGGGTGCAACCACAGCAGGACTGTTTTAAAACGATAGTATCCTTCACATTTTGGGAGGGGTTGGCTTTAAAACACTGGGTCTGGAGCAGCACCTCTGCTCAGCGCCAGAAAGGAAGCCCGTTGCTGGAAATCTGACGGGAAAGCTGATCTTGTGAGACTTCCCCTCTTGGGGGAGAAATTGGGAAAGATAACCTTTGAGGCTGCAGCGTTGTCACATCCAAACACCAACGCTAGCATCAGTTTACCCTCAAAATGACTGTTGGTTGACGGTGATGGTAGCAGCGTCTGGGAGCCCTGCCCGAGGCCTGAAGTCCATTGGGCCACGGGCATTGAGCACTTTGGCACATGCTCGTTTTTCCTTAACTTGAAGTTCATGGCAGTGTAAAAGAAGCAGGAGTAGAAGAGGTTCAGTCAACCGCGGGCACGCGAACCAGCGTGAGCACACGGGTTCTAAAGCACACGCGTGATGTGGCCGGTTGAGTGCCCGGCAGGTAGTGCAGGAGCGACTGGGTATTAGGAAGTAAAGGGTGATGCTGTAGTACTGACCAGATCTTAAAACCCTTCCTGGTATCGTCCCCTTCCCACCTTGCTCAGACTCAGCTTGATCCAGGCACTGGCTTCTCTGAGGTGTGTGGGCTTGGCAGGATTCGGTTTGATTGGTAAACATTGATAAACGTGATTTCACCGCACGCTCGCAGACCCACGGAAAAGATTTCCATTGTTAATCATAGAAACGTATAGCGAGGGGATGTAACAAAAATGGTGGCTGATGGAGTGCGCGTCTGCAGAGCCGTGCTGACTTGCAGTTTGGACTGCAACTCCCGGAAACCCCAGGGGACTGGGAACAGAGGAAGAGGAAGTGACACAGCTGACGAGGGAGCTACGGGTGAGCAGAGCTGGGCCTGACAGCAGCTCGATAAAAATAATGTGAGCAATCTCACTCTGTTACTTTTAAATTACCTTAGTCCATATGGCTCTTCCTAATACACTGCCACCTTGTGAACAACAGGCTTGCATTTTATTAATCTCGGGGTGGATGAGAATATTAAGGATTCCCCGGTGCGCGAGCACCCCAAACTGCTCAGAGGCTCCAGGGCAGCTCTGCCGCTCAGCTGGTAGTAATCCTATACTAGTTACGTGTCATTAATAAATTGTTTACCCCCTACACCCCTATATTTGGACAATCCTGAAAATTTAAATCGATTAAAATCCAAATAAATGCTTAAAAATAAACATTAATATTATCTATCAAAATTATTAAAAAGTAAAAATCTAATTCTGCCAAGCCTAGATAAGCGGGATGGACGGGCTGTAGTTTGGTCGGCATCAGAAGCCAGTGAAATCTGGAAATGAGGTCTGTTATATCCTTAGAGTTGGAGTCAGCAACACCCCCTGGTTTCTCCAGGGGCTCTGCAGAGATGTTAAATGGGCTGAAAAACTGGAGTCTTGTGAGCACTGTGCTGACAGAGGTCCCCATGCCCGTGCCCCACTAAAAAGCAGATGCTGTGCGTGCAGTGTCTGAGAACAGCACAAAACACAAAACCAAGGCACAGGTCATTTTACCTGGATCAACGTGTCCTTGCCTCTGTCTACAATCATTGATTGATTGTAATAGGACCCTGCGCTATAGAAAGTCACAAAGTGCAAGTGTCCTGTGATGAGACAGTGAAAGGCCAATTTTAGCACACCTGGCCCAGCTGTGTACACACGTACGTGCAGCTAGCGTATGTTTGCCTGCAGCAGATGCGTGTATGGAGTTAAACCCACCAAAGTATGCGGGAGGAGGCTGACTTGTTTGCCCAGTAAGGATGAGACTGTGATAATGAAGAAGGGCTCCAATTTTATTAATGTTCTAAAGTATGGAAGGAAGCAACAAATCTGATTTAAGTGAAGACATTTGTCTCGACAGCGTGATTTACTCCAGGGCTGTAAATTTGACATGATGGAAACTAAAATGTACTGAAACCTAAATTTTGCCTATATCTCACTCAAAGTCTAACATGATTTAAATAGCAAGATCTTAAAAATGACATGTATCCTTGGATGCAAATATATTTGGGGGCCTGAAGTTTTTAATTTCGCGTCAGAGGAGAATTTATCAGTTTGAGGACTCAACCGTGTGGGAGATCGC